>NC_069690.1:4141071-5521428 GCF_023699985.2 Odocoileus virginianus | reverse complement strand
TTATAATAGCCAGGACATGGAAGCAACCCAGATGCCCATCAGCAGACGAATGGATGAGGAAGCTGTGGTACATATACACCATGGAATACTACTCAGCCATTAAAAAGAATTCATTTGAATCAGTTCTAATGAGATGGATGAAACTGGAGCCCATTATACAGAGCGAAGTAAGCCAGAAAGATAAAGACCATTACAGTATACTAACACATATATATGGACTTTAGAAAGATGGTAACGATAACCCTATATGCAAAACAGAAAAAGCGACTCAGATGTATGGAACAGACTTGTGGACTCTGGGAGAAGGAGAGGGTGGGATGTTTCAGGAGAACAGCATTGAAACATGTATATTATCTAGGGTGTAACGGATAACCAGCTCAGGTTGGGTGCATGAGACAAGTGCTCGGGCCTGGTGCACTGGGAAGACCCAGAGGTATCGGGTGGAGAGGGAGGTGGAAGGGGGGACTGGGATGGGGAATACATGTAAATCCATGGCTAATTCATATCAATGTATAACAAAAACTACTGTAATGATGTAAAGTAATTAGCCTCCAACTAATAAAAATTAAAAAAAAATAAATAAATGGCTTTATACCAAGTATTTTCAGCCAGCAAATGACAAGTTGGTAGGTCTGACCCCCTTACATGCTGTGCCATGGATGCCCCAAAGAAGGGCAGGTCAAGGTAAAAAATATCTCCTCCTCCTCCTCCCTCTCCCCTCCCTCTCAAGGATGGGAAGACAGTGAGGGTTTACAGACAACACACATCTACACTCACACACACTTTAATCAGCTTTGGGAGAGAGACAATTAGCTGCTCTTCAAGAATAATGTGGCCCCATTTTCTACACACAGTGAGCAAAGGGGATAATTATGTAGAGAGATTATGATCTTCCCAACTTCGCATGAGTTAGCTTTGATTATTTGGATGAATTAAGGCAAACTGATTCCTCTAGGAATGTTTCCCTTTCCTCCTAAATGTGTTGATAATTGTAGCTCTTAGTGACTTCAGTCCTGTAATATCACAGAAAAGGAAAGAGAAAGCCCTCTAATAAGAGAAAAATAGAAAGCTGTGATTTACGTCAACACCCAAGAATGAACTGTTATGATAACTTCCTTTAAACATTCCCTTCATGGCAGGACTGAAAAATGCCAGAACACCAAAGAAACCAAATGCTCAGTGAATCCTTTTCTAGTCTATCAGTAAAATGTTTTTTTCAGGCACTTAGCAGCCTCACTCAAATTTGGATCAATGCACTTTTTTAAACCATCATTTCTTTTAAAAGAGGAATTCAGCAAATACAATAACATTTTCATTCTGTCACTGAAAAAATAAAGTGAGTTTTTAGAATTATAAAAATAATTCATAATCATTAAGAAAAATTATGAAATGCCCAAAATAACAAAGTTAAAATGGCATGCAACTCTATAACTCACAAACACTTAATTGCAATATTTGGCATATTTCTGCTTTTTGCAAAATATTTTATTGAAACAGTTGATTTACAATGTTGTGTTAATGTCTGCTGTACAGCAAAGTGACCCAGTTATAATATATATGTATATTCTTTTCCATTGTGATTTATCACAGGACATTGAATATAGTTCCCTGAGCTTTACAGTAGAATGTTGTTGTTTATCCATCATGTATACGATAGGCAGCATTTGCTAACCTAAACTCCCAATCCTCCACTCCCTAATCCTTCCTCTCCCCCTTGGCAGCCACAAGTCTGTTCTATATATCTGTTAGTCTGTTTTTGTTTCACAAATACATTAATTTGTTTCATACTTTAGATTTAACATATAAGTGATATCATATGGCATTCATCTTTCTCTTTCTGACTCTTTCACTTAGTAGGGTAATTTCTAGGTCCATTTATATTGCTGAAAATGGCATCATTTTATTGCCATCAACAGTGTAAGAGGTTCCTTCTTCACCACACCCTCTCCATCATTCATTATTTGTAGATTTTTAGTCATAGCTTTTCTGACTAGTGTGAGGTGGGACCTTGTTTGGATTTACATTTTTCTTTTTTTTTTCCATTTATTTTTATTAGTTGGAGGCTAATTACTTTACAACATTGCAGTGGTTTTTGTCATACATTGAAATGAATTAGCCATGGATTTACATGTATTCCCCATCCCGGTCCCCCTCCCACCTCCCTCTCCACCCGATCCCTCTGGGTCTTCCCAGTGCACCAGGCCTGATCACTTGTCTCATGCATCCAATCTGGGCTGGTGATCTGTTTCACCCTAGATAATATACATGTTTCGATGCTGTTCTCTTGAAACATCCCACCTTTGCCTTCTCCCACAGAGTCCACAAGTCTGTTCTATACATCTGAGTCTCTTTTTCTGTTCTGCATATAGGGTTATCTAATAATTAGTGATGATGACCATCTTTTCAAATGCCTGTTGGCCATCAGTGTATCTACTTTGAAGAAACATCTATTTAGGTTTTGTTCATTTTTCTATTGGGTTGTACTTTTTTGTTATTGAATTGTAGGAGATGTTAAATTAAGCCTTGTTAGTCATATCATTTACAAATATTTTCTCAGAGCCCATAGGTTGTCTTTTTGTTTTGTTTATGGTTTCCTTTGCTATGCAAAACTCATGTCTAATTAAGTCCCATTTGTCTATTTTTACTGATATTTTTACTGATATTACTATTTTACTGATATTTCCATTGCCTTGGGAAACTAACCTAAGAACACATTGGTATGACATGTTAGAAATGTTTTGCCTCTTCTAGGAGTCATATGGTGTCTTGTCTTATATTTAAAGTTTTAAGCCGTTTTGAGTTTATTTTTGTGTATGGTGCGAGGGTATGTACCTACTTCATCGATTTACACGTGGCTGTCCAACTTTCCCAGCACCACTTGCTTAAGTGATTGTTCTTTACCAGTTGTATGTCCTTGTTTCACTTATCAAAGATTAATTTTCCATAAGTATGTTGGTGTATTGTTGAACTCTCCATTCTGTGCCATTGATTCATATGTCTGTTTTTGTGCCAATACCATATGGATTTGACTACTGTAGCTTTGTAGTATTGTCTAAAGTCTGGGATGATTATGCTTCCTGCTTTGTTCTTTGTCCTCAAGATTGTTTTGGCAATTCTGGGTCTTTTATGGTTCCATATGAATTTGGGGATTATTTTCTATAGTTCCATGGCAAATGTCATGAATATGTTGATAGGTATTGTATTAAATCTGTATATTGCTTTGGATAGTATGGCCATTTTAACAATATTAATTCTTACAATCCAAGAGCAGGGGATATCTTTCCATTTCTTGGAATTGTATTTGATTTTCTTTATTAATATTTTACAGTTCACAGTGTATGTCTTTCACCTCCTTGGTCAGGTTTTACCTCCTAGATACTTTACTTTTTTGCTGCAACTTTTTCATTCTCTTTCTGATATTTCATGTTAGCATAAAGAAATGTAACAGATGTATGTATGTTAATCTTGTATTCTGCTACCTTGCTGAATTCATTTATCAGTTCTAACAGTTTGTGCAGAGAGTCTTTATGATTTTCTACATGCAATATCATATCATATCATATCATTATCTATGATCATATATCATATATAATGACAATTTTACCTCCTCCGTATCATTTTGAATAGGTTTTATTTCTTTTTATTTTCTGGTTTGTATGTCTAAGACTTCCAACACTGTGTTGAAGAGAAATGGTGAGAGTGGCTATCCTTGTGTTGTTCCAGATTTTAGTGGAAAGACTTTCAACTTCTCACCCTTGGTTATTTTATTGGCTGTGAGTTTGTCATAAATAACTTTTAGTATGCTGAAATATGTTCCCTCTATACTGACTTTCACAAGAGTTTTATCATAAATGGATATGAAATTTCACCAAATTATTTTCTTGCATCTATTGAGATGATCTTGTGTGTTTTGTCACTTTTGCTGATATAATGTATCATAATGATTGATTTGCATGTTGAAACATCATGGTGGCCTGAGATGATCTCAACTTGGTTGTGGTGTATGATTTTTTTCTTGCTGTTGGAATTGATTTATTAATATTTTGTTGAGAATTTTTGTATCTATATTTACCAAGACTATTGGCCCGTAATTTTCTTTTTCTGTAACATCTTTCTCTGGTTTTGGTATCAGAGTGATGGCTTCATAGAATGTTTTTGGACATATTTGTTCCTCTTCAAACTTTTGGAATGTTTTAAAAAGATTGGTATAAATTCTTCTCTGTGTGTTTGGTAGAATTTAACTATGAAGTAATCTTATCCTGGACTTTTGTTTGTAGGGATTTTTTAAATTATAAATCATATTTCACATTTAGTGATTGGCCTGATCATGCAATCTATCTCTTCTTGATTCAATTTTGGTGTGGTGTATGTTTCTAAAAAGTTGTCTCTTTTTTCTAGCTTGTCAAATTTGTTGGCATATAATGGCTCATCAGTTCAGTTCAGTTCAGTCGATCAGTCATGTCCAACTCTTTGCAACCCCATGAATCGCAGCATGCCAGGCCTCCCTGTCCATCACCAACTCCCGGAGTTTACTCAAACCCATGTCCATCAAGTCGGTGATGCCATCCAACCATCTAATCCTCTGTCGTCCCCTTCTCCTCCTGCCCCCAATCTCTCCTAGCAACAGGGTCTTTTCCAATGAGTCAACTCTTCACATGAGGTGGCCAAAGTACTGGAGTTTCAGCTTCAGCATCAGTCCTTTCAATGAACACCCAGGACTGATCTCCTTGAGGATGGACTGGTTGGATCTCCTTGCAGTCCAAGGGACTCTCAAGAGTCTTCTCCAACACCACAGTTCAAAAGCATCAATTTTTCGGCACTCAGCTTTCTTCACAGTCCAACTCTCACATCCATACATGACCACTGGATAATGGCTCATAGTCTTCTCTCTTTATATGTGTGTGTGTGTGTGTATATATATATATATATATATATGTGTGTGTGTGTGTGTGTGTGTGTGTGTGTGTGTGTGTGGTTATTATTGTTGTTGTTCAGTTGCTCAGTCATGTCTGCATGCAACCCCATGGACTGCAGCACATCAGGCTTCCCTGTCCTTTACCATCTCCCAGAACTTGCTCAAACTCATGCCCATTGATTCAGTGATGCCATTCAACCATCTCTTCTTCTATCATCCCCTTCTCCTCCAGTCTTCAACCTTTCCCAATATCAGGGTCTTTTCCAGTGAGTCAGCTTTTTGCATCAGGTAGCCAAAGTATTGGAGCTTCAGTTTCAGCATCAGTCCTTCCAATGAGTTTTCAGGGTTGATTACCTTTAGGATTGACTGGTTTGATCTCTTGCTGTCCAAGGGATTCTCAAGGGTCTACTCCAGCACCACAGTTCAAAGGCATCAATTCTTTGGTTCTCAGCCATTTTTACTGTCCAGCTTTCATATCTTTACATGACCACTGGAAAAACCATAGCTTTGACTAGACGGACCTTTGTTGGCAAAGTAATGTCTCTGATTTTCAATATGCTATCTAGGTTTGTCATTGCTTTTTCTTCCAAGGAGAAAGTGTCTTTTAATTTCATGGCTGCAGTCACTGTCCACAGTGATTTTGGAGCCCAAGAAATCCAAATTTCTATGATATCGATTGTTATTTCTAGCAATCTATGGTATCAATTGTTATTTCTCCTCTCTCAGTTCTTATTTTGTTTTTGGTCCTGTTTTCCATCTTATCTTCTTGGTGGGTATGGCCAGAGGTTTGTCAATTCTTTTTACCCTTTCAAAGCACCAGATCCTGGTTATATTGATTTTTCCTGTTTCATTATCTCTATTTTATTTGTTTCCTCTCTGATCTCTATTATCTCCTTCCTTCTGCTGCCGTTAAGTTTTGTTTGTTCTTTTGCTTTTCTAATTCTTCTAGGTTAATGTTAGATTGTTTAACTGAGATTTCTTAATTCTCAAAGAAGACCTTTATCACTATGAACTTCCTTCTAAGAACTGGTTTTCCTGCATCCCATAGATTTTATATAATTGTATTTTCATTATCATTTGCCTCAAGGTATTTTTAGTTTATTCTTTGATTTCATCATAACAAATTTAAGATGCTTGAAATTTTTTTTTATTATATAGTATTGGTTTTTGCCATACACTGACATGAATCAGCCATGGATTTACATGTTTTCCCCATCCCAGTCCCCCCTCCCACCTCCCTCTCCATCCCATCCCTCTGGGTCTTCCCAGTGCACCAGCCCTGAGCACTTGTCTCATGCATCCAACCTGGGCTGGTGATCTGTTTCACCCTTGATAGCACACTTGTTTCAATGCTGTTCTCTCAGAACATCCCATCCTCACCTTCTCCCACAGAGTCCACAACTCTGTTCTATACATCTGAGTCTCTTTTTCTTTTTTGCATATAGGGTTATCGTTACCATCTTTCTAAATTGCATGTATATGCTTTAGTATACTGTATAGGTCTTTATCTTTCTGGCTTACTTCACTCTGTATAATGGGCTCCAGTTTCATCCATCTCATTAGAACTGATTCAAATGAATTCTTTTTAATGGCTGAGTAATATTTCATGGTGTATATGTACCACAGCTTCTTTATCCATTCGTCTGCCAATGGGCATCTAGGTTGCTTCCATGTCCTGGCAATTATAAACAGTGCTGCGATTAACATTGGGGTGCACGTGTCTCTTTCAGATCTGGTTTCCTCAGTGTGTATGCCCAGGAGTGGGATTGCTGGGTCATATGGCAGTTCTATTTCCAGTTTTTTAAGGAATCTCCACACTGTTCTCCATAGTGGCTGTACTAGTTTGCATTCCCACCAACAGTGTAAGAGGGTTCCCTTTTCTCCACACCCTCTCCAGCATTTATTGCTTGTAGACTTTTGGATAGCAGCCATCCTGACTGGCGTGTAATGGTACCTCATTGTGGTTTTGATTCGCATTTCTCTGAAAATGAGTGATGTTGAGCATCTTTTCATATGTTTGTTAGCCATCTGTATGTCTTCTTTGGAGAAATGTCTGTTTAGATCTTTGGCCCATTTTTTGATTGGGTCATTTATTTTTCTGGAATTGAGCTGCAGGAGTTGCTTATATATTTTTGAGATTAATCCTTTGCCTGTTTCTTCATTTGCTATTATTTTCTCCCAATCTGAGGGCTGTCTTTTCACCTTGCTTATAGTTTCCTTTGTTGTGCAAAAGCTTTTAAGTTTAATTAGGCCCCATTTTGTTTGTTTTTGCTTTTATTTCCAATATTCTGGGAGGTGGGTCATAGAGGATCTTGCTGTGATGTATGTCGAAGAGTATTTTGCCTATGTTCTCCTCTAAGAGTTTTATAGTTTCTGGCCTTACATTTAGATTTTAAATGCACTTTGAGTTTATTTTTGTGTATGGTGTTAGAAAGTGAAATAATTTATATACTCTTAAGTTTGTTGAGGCTTGTCTTATGACCTAGTATGTCATCAATCCTAGAGAATTTTCCAAGTGCACTTGAAAATAATGTGTATTTTGCTTTTGGGGAAAGTAGACATCTTTCTTTTAAGTAAATAGATACTTCTACATGTTACAAAATGGAAGTAATATAATATAAACAAGTTATGCTATTTTAAAGAATATTACTTTGAAGCTTGGAGAGATAACAATTTATTATCATGAATTATTTCTGTTTCCATACACTTCTACAAATGTGAAATATTTTTGAAACAACTATTCCATATAAACATGGACAATAATGACAATTTTTCCTTCAGAAAGCAGGAAGTTTTAGTTGAGATATATTTTAGGGTAAATGATACTAACATTTTGTCTGTTTATAGTTTTTGTAAGTGTTTACAAATGTTTAAGGAAATTGTTTTCTATTTTGGTATTCTCATCAGTAGCACATGAGCATCTCATCAGGATTGGGTACCACTGTTTCTACAAAAAAATTTAATAGGAAACGAGCATAAACCTTAGTTTTATTTGGTCAGTGTTTTTAGTATTGATGTGTAAGTCTCTTGCAAAGTATTGATATGTGAGCTCTGCAACACCCGTTGAAGATACTTGTCCAAGCATACTAACATTTCAATGACTCCAAATAAGCTTACTTAAGGGGTTCTTGGCTTTTCCTAAGGCTCCTCCAAAAGACCAGTTCTAAGAATGGCTCAGTTTCTTTATCTAAAGTAAAACACAATGCATGACTTTCTAATACTCTTATTTATAGGGTATTTAATTCCCTACACTTCAAATAGTTAATGATTTATTCAATAGTAGAGAATCAGTATGAAGTGTATAATACAATTAGCAGAAGAAACAGAATATTTGTTAGAGTATGTGCTATCTTTCTTGCTAGAGAATCCCTATGGCCATGTGCATAGTTAATAACTATCCTGGTCTCCTATGCAGGTGAAGGCAAAAATGAAAGTCACTCAGTCGTGTCCAACTCTTTGCGATCCCACAGACTATACAGTCCATGGAATTCTCCAGGCCAGAATACTGGAGTGGGTAGCTGTTCCCTTCTCCAGAGGATCTTTCCAAGCCAGGAATCAAACCCAGGTCTCCTGCATTGCAGATGGATTCTTTACCAGCTGAGCCATATGACATCTCCTTCCTGTTTTGAATACACACAGGATATTAACAACCCGGAAGCTATTCTGTGGCTAAGAGACAGCAAAGAGGATGTGGCCTAAAAAGATTCAAAGAGTTTCACTAGCCATATTGGTCGGGTGATCCAATGCCAGCAACTGGAGACCTCTAACTACTTATTAGGTGAGCAAAATAAACCTCATTTTATAAAGTCATTGTTAATGTGGTTTTCTTTTACTTGTAACTAAAAAGCAATCCTAATTATTTTGAGTAGTTCTTACTAACAATGAATTTTACTTCAGTTCTTGATCTTGGAAAAGAGTAGAGGTATGAAACACTCTCTTTGTGGTCCAGAAAACAGCTTACCACAAAAAAGCCACCTTTCTCCCCATGATTTAGTCGAGACTCACACACACACACATCTTATTCACCTATCACAAGGCCAGATACAGTTCCTCTAAATTTCCTTTCATTGTCCCATAAATGATCACCGAAACAGTTTATTCCAATGATCAATAAGAACAAAATGCTTGATAACCAAACTGGTAAATATATTTCCTTCCTTCAGGTCCCCTAAACTTGATCAAGCCTCAGCCTGAGCAGCATCTAGATGCTTCTAAAAATAAATTGGTTTCAGGCAACAAAAATCTCTTTTCTATTCTCCAGTCAGGCCACCTTCATATCACTTCCCCACACTTCAATTTTGTTGACTCCTGTCTATAAAAAATGCCTTTCTGCCTCGCTCCTGAGACACCCACAGATTTTATGGTCAAAGTGTTCTGTCTCAATGGACATGAGTTTGAGCATGTTCCAGGAGATGGTGAAGGACAGGGAAGCCTGGCGTCCTGCAGCCCCTGCGGTCACAATGAGTCAGACAAGACTCAGCGACTGAACAGCAACAGCAGTTCTACCTACTATAATAACCCCCCAACCCTTGGCAATAACCCTTTGAATGAAAGTCTTTCCTTACTAAGTCCAGGTTTGTTTTTTATTTGATATTACACTAAAGTACTGTTAAAAACTTTATATATAGATATTCTAACTATTAATATACTTAGTGAAACACTACTTACAATTGTACAGTTACTTGTCCTAAAGCAAAATAAATTCTATAAGAGCCAATGCGTTTACATATGGCAAATGTCCAAATATCATAGTGTTTGCATATGACATTTGCAATTCCCACATGAGAGTAATTCCTAAAGAGGAGTAACCCCTACTGCCCCTATACCCTGCCACCTGACCTGGAAAAAGTCATCTCTCATTCTCTTCAATTTTGGTACTTATCTACATTTATATCACTAACTATAAGACAGCCCCGATGAATCACGTCTTTCTAATCCTGTCAGTACACATCAAGTGTGCACTGAATTTTCTTTGCCTTTAATAGAAGAGTTCATTTCTATTCCTGAGGGGCCAGGAAGTCTCCTCAATCCACTACTGTGGAAGATTTCCAACACTAGCCCTCTGGGGCAAGAGTAACAGGCTCAGAAGGTATGAAAAGCAAATACTTTTTCATTAGGGAGAATCACTCCTAATTGCAGGTGTCAAAGCTGTAGCTGTCACTGGGAAGTGTGTACCATGACTGTAAGAAGAAAGACAGGTGACTAAATCGGATTCAGTATTTGATATCTCTTCAAAACCACACAGCAAGTTTAATACTGAAGGACTGTAGAGAGCTGGCTAAGATAACACTAATAACAAATGCTTATTGAGTGCTTGCTTAATACCAGGGCCTGGGCTGAGTGCTTTACAAGGGTCACCCTCCTTAATCTGCACAATGAAAACATGAGAATGTGGACCATTAGTAAACCCATTGAAAGAAAACAAAATTCAGGTTTAAGGAAGTTCTGAGAAATTTCTAGAAAAGTTAATTCTGTAGACAAAGAAAGTAGCTTGGTGCTTGTCTGAGATTGGGAATGGGAACAATAAGAGATTGCAAGTGAGCAAGACATTTTTTTGGAGGTTACACAAATGTTCCAAAATTAGACTCTGGTGAATGCTGCATAACTCTATAAATTTACTAAAAACCATTGAATTGCTCACTTTAAATGAATGCATTTTATGGTAGTTAATAAATCTTCAAAGGTTTTAATCATGTGTGTGTGTATATATATATATATATATATATATATATATATATATATATATAGTATATGTTATGAAACTTATCCAAGTTTCATAACACACAAGACTTGAAGTTCATTAGTTACAACAGAATTTGGACCAGAAGCCAGTCATGTGACAGTAGAGTTCAAAGTTTATTATCCTGCCTCCAAAAGTCACTGACCTCTGCCAACATACTGTTAGATAAATATTAGGTTGGGATGAAAGTAATTGATGTCTTGCATTGTTGAAATTTGCCCTTTGATATTGGAATACATTCTTATATAAATGTGGTTATATTATACATCATTTTAATGTGCATTTCTCACTTTATGTTGTTTGCTAATGACTTATTACTTGCTGTTCATTTTAGGTTTATTTTAGACTAGCAAAATGATGTTAGACCAAAAACAAATTAGAGTAATTTTCTTATTCAAGTTCAAAATGGGTCATAAAGCATCAGAGATAAATCACAACATTAACAAAGCATTTGGCCTAGGAACTGCTAATGAATGTACAGTGCAGTGGTGGTTCAAGAAGTTTTTAAAAGGAGACGATAGCTTTGAAGATGAGGAGTGCAATGATTCACCATCGGAAGTGGACAGTGACCAATTGGGAGAATCAATGAAGCTGATCCTCTTACAACTACACAAAAAGTTGCCCAAGAACTCAATGTTGACCATTTATGGTCATTCGACATTTGAAACAAATTGGAAAGGTGAAAAAGCTTGGTGCCTCATGAGCTGATCACAAAAAAATTGTCATTTGAAGAGTCATTTTCCCTAATTCTATGCAACAACAATGAGACATTTCTCAATCAGATTGTGACATACAATGAAAAGTGGGCTTTATAGGGCAACTGGCCACAACTAGCTCAGTGGTTGAAATGAGAAGCAGCTCCAAAGCATTTTCCAAAGCCAAACTTGCACCAAAAAAAGGTCATGGTCACTGTTTGGAGGTCTGCTGCTGGTCTGATCCACTGTAGCTTTCTGAATCTTGGCAAAAACACTGCATCTAAGTACGCTCAGCAAATAGATGAGATGCACCAAAAACTCCAATGACTGCAGCCAGCGTTGATCTACAGAAAGGGTCTAATTCTTCTCCATGACAACTCCTGACTGTATGTCACACAATCAATGCTTCAAAAGTTGAATGAATTTGTCTACAAAGTTTTGCCTCATCTGCCATATTCTTCTGACCTCTTGCCAACCAACTACCGCTTCTTCAAGCATCTCAACAACCTTTTACAGGGAAAATGCTTTCACAGCCAGTGAGAGGCAGAAAATGCTTTCTAGAGTTCTTTAAAACCTGAAGCTTGGATTTTTATGATATAGGAAGAAATAAACTTATTTCTTCTTGGCAAAAATGTGTTGTTTGTAACAATTCCTTCTTTGATTAATAAAGATGTGTTTGAACCTAGTTATAAAGATTTAAAATACATGGTCTGAAACCACAATTATGTTTGCACCAACTTAATGAAGAAAGCTGAGAGCCGAAAAATTGATGCTTTTGAACTGTGGTGTTGGAGAAGACTCTCGAGAGTCCCTTGGACCACAAAGAGACTAACCAGTCCACCCTAAAGGATATCAGTCCTGGGTGTTTATTGGAAGGACTGATGCTGAAACTGAAACTCCAGTACTTTGGCCACCTCATGCGAAGAGTTGACTCATTGGAAAAGACCCTGATGCTGGGAGGGATTGGGGGCAGGAGGAGAAGGGAATGACAGAAGATGAGATGGCTGGAAGGCATCACCGACTTGATGGACATGAGTTTGGGTAAACTCTGGGAGTTGGTGATGGACAGGGAGTCCTGGCATGCTGTGATTCATGGTGTCACAAAGAGTCGGACTGAATAATAATCCATTGAAATGCACACAGTTATAGCAAAGGTAATTTATATTTTATCATTCCAACCATAATTCATTTTAGTGAGAGAGGTGTTATAATTTTTTTTTTCCACCAAGACAAGGGTAAACTAAACCTGTAATGGATATACTGGGACACAGATCACCCTATCTACAGCTCACAGACAAAGGCCATTTAATTAATTACATGCTTCAAAACATATTTTCTCATTAGATCTCTGGACAAATTTGGAAGAGCAAGATTTATCTCCAGCGTATAGATGAGGAAGCTGAGACACAGCTAGGGTTTTAGATTCATAAATCTTAAAGTCATAAAACAATTAAGCATCCAAACTATACTTCAGACCAGAGGTTATTAAATCTGTCATGTTGCGTATTTTTAAACAGTCAACAAGCTAAGAATGTTTTCTATATTTATAAGCAGTTATATAAGTCAATACAAAATAACTTCCATTTTGCTCATAGCCTGTAAAGCCCAAAATATTTTCTATGTGGCTTTTACAGAAAAAAAGTTGGCAATCTCTGCTTTAGACTATTGCCACCATCACTTTTAAAGCATATAACCTGAGAAAGATGTGAATTAATAGTCACATTGCATTTCCACATGTAAAAAAAGAATCTTTGAGGCATAAGTTCTAAATATATTATATTGTATTTTGAATCATATAAGACTTTATGATTTAAGTTCAGAGCACCCTTCAAACTAAATCTGTCAATCTTTAGAACACCATAGAGAATAAGTACCCCCCCAAAAAAAAAACTTAAATATATCATATACAAACTCAGAAAGCTAAAGAGAAAAAGAGAATATTTAAAGAAGCTAGAGAGGGGAGGATAGGGGAGCACTTTATCAATATAGAGGAATACAGATGAGGATTACAGCAGACATCCCATCAGAAACTACCCTGCTAAAATAGTGTGGGGTGAAATGTTTTGAAAGAAATAAGCCACTGACCTAGAACTCTATATCCAATGAAACTGACCTTCAAAAGTGAAGCAATAAAAACTAAGGGAGTCCATCAACAGCAGACTACTCTGGAAGAAATGTTAAAAGACATTTCTGAAGGAGAAAAAAATTATAGGTCAGGAATTCAGATCTACATAATATTGAATGTGTCTCTTGTCTTAAAGCTTCTGAAAGACATGAGCTTTGTCTTTCAAAGACATCAGCTATCACGAGGGCTTAGGAAAACACAAGCAAACAATAAAATCTGAAAGATTGCCAAATGGGTCATGAAGCAATATTCTGGAGTATTCTTCTCATGAAGGTACATTCAGAAAATCCAAAGGCAACTATAGAAAGATGTGTTTCCTACATTAAATGATAGCTATTTTATGTTTGTATAAGATGTATATATTTATATAAGATGAGGTAGCTATGTTATATTTCTAAGACTTTTTGTGTATTAGCAACACATTAAAAGTACCAGGGTAGAATTTAAAAGTTCATATTAACATGGATTCTCCCTTCTTACAAAAATATAGCCATTTGCATGGTTTTCATAAAGAGTAAAATAGTTTTCTGAAATAGTGTCGGGGAGTGGGGAGCTTGTGAGGTAACAAAGTACTCACACTAAGAGCCTGCTAGAATTCTCCTTCTGCCCACAGGTGTTCATTTTGATGTTAAAGGCCAGTTGGAAGACCAGGCAAGAATTGACCTCTACTTGGCATTGCCCTGGTTCAGCTCCTGATTCACCCAAGTATTGGTATGGTATTATATCCAAGGATCTGGAATATCCAAAACCTACCTAAAAGTCACCTTGCCTGTCAGATTTCCCAAGGCCCAATGATAATAAAAGCTTTGGTTGATTAATAGCCACCTGGTGTGATCTTCATGCAAGGATGGGGTTAAAGACAGGGTGGCAGCACAAAGTTATAATTTTTTTTAATTTATTTATTTTCTATTGAAGGATAATTGCTTTACAGAATTTTGCTGTTTTCTGTCAAATCTCAGCATGAATCAGCCATAGGTATACATATATCCCCTCCCTTTTGAACCTCCCTCCCATCTCCCTCCCCATCCCACCCCTCTAGGGTAATACAGAGCCCCTGTTTGAGTTTCCTGAGCCATACAGCAAATTCCTATTGGCGGTCTATTTTACATGTGGTGATGTAAGTTTCCATGTTACTCTCTCCATACATCACACCCCTTCCTCCCCTCTCCCCAGGTCCATAAGTCTGTTCTCTATGTCTGTTTCTCCATTGTTGCCCTGTAAATAAATTTTTCAGTACCATTTTTCTAGACTCCGTATATATGCATTAGAATATGGTATTTATCTTTCTCTTTCTGACTCACTTCACTCTGTATAACAGGTTTTAGGTTCATTCACCTCATTAGAACTGACTCAAATATGCTCCTTTTTATGGCTAATATTCCATTGTGTATATGTACCACAACTTCTTTATCCATTCATCTGTCGATGGACATCTAGGTTGCTTCCATGTTCTAGCTACTGTAAATAGTGCTGCAATGAACAATGGGAAACCTGTTTCTCTTTCAATTTTGGTTTCCTCAGGATTTATGCCTAGGAATGGGATTGCTGAGTCATATGGTGGTTTTATTCCTAGTTTTTTAAGGGATCTCCATACCATCTTCCATAGTGGCTGTATCAATTTACATTTCCACCAACAGTGCAAGAGCGTTCCCTTTCCCCCACACCCTCTCCAGCATTTATTGTTTGTAGACATTTTGATGAGGGCCATTCTGACTGATGTGAGGTAATATCTCATTGTAGTTTTGATTTGAATTTCTCTAATAATGAGCAATGTTGATATCTTTTCATGTGTTTGTTAGCCATCTGTATGGTTTTTTTGGAGAAATGTCTGTTTAGGTCTTTTTCCCACTTTTTCATTGAGTTGTTTGTTTTTCTGACATTGAGTTGTATGAGCTGCTTGTATATTTTGGAAATTAATCCTTTGTCAGTTTTGTCATTTGCTGTTATTTTCTGCCATCCTGAGGGCTGTCTTTTCACCTTGCTTATAGTTTCCTTTGTTGTGCAAAAGTTTTTAAGCTTAATCAGGTCCCACTTGTTTACTTTTGTTTTTATTTCCCTTACTCTAGAAGGTGGGTCATAGAGGATCTTATTTTGATTTATGTCATTGAGTGTTCTGCCCATGTTTTCCTCTAAGAGTTTATAGTTTCTAGTCTTACATTTAGGTCTTTAATGCATTTTGAGTTTATCTTTGTGTATGGTGTTAGGAAGTGTTCTAATTTCATTCTTTTGCATGTAGCTGTCCAGTTTTCCCAGTACCATTTATTGAAGAGGCTGTCTTTGCCCCATTGTATATCCTTTCCTCCTTTGTTAAAAATAAGGTGCCCATAGGCACATGGGTTTATTTCTGGGCTTTCTATCTTGTTCCACTGGACTGTATTTCTGTTTTTGTGCCAGTACCATATTGTCTTGATGACCGTAGCTTTGTAGTATAGTCTGAAGTCAGGAAGGCTGATTCCTCCAGCTCCATTCTTCTTTCTCAAGACTGCTTTGGCTATTTGGGGTCTTTTGTGTTTCCATATGAATTGTGAAATTTTTTTGTTCTAGTCTGTGAAAAATGCCTTTGTTAACTTGATAGGGATTGCATTAAATCTGTAGATTGCATTTGATAGTATTGTCATTTTCACAATACTGATTCTTCCTACCTAGGAACATGGAATATCACTCCATCTGTTTATGTCGTCTTTGATTTCTTTCATTAGTGTCTTATAATTTTCTGTTTACAGTTCTTCTGTCTCCTTAGGTAAGTTTATTTCTAGATATTTAATTCTTTTTGTTGCAATGGTGAATGGGATTGATTCCTTAATTTCTCTTTCTGACATTTCATTGTTAGTTTATAGAAATGCAAGTGATTTCTGTGTACTGATTTTGGATACTGCCACTTTGCTAAATTCACTGATTAGCTCTAGTAATTTTTTGATACTATCTTTAGGGTTTTCTATGTACAATGTCATGTCTTCTGCAAACAGTGAGACCTTTACTTCTTCTTTTCCAGTCTAGATTCCTTTAACTTTTTTTTCTCCTCTGATTGCTGTAGCTGGGGTTTCCAGAACTTTGTTGAATAATAGTAGTGAAAGTGGACACCCTTGTTTTGTTCCTGATGTTAGGGGGAATGCTTTCAGTTTTTCATCACTGAGAATAATCTTTGCTGTTGACTTATCATATACAGCCTTTACTATGTTGAAGTAGTTTCCTTCTATGCCCATGTTTTGAAGAGTTTTAAATGTAAATGGGTGTTGAATTTTGTCAATGGCTTTTTCTGCACCTATTGAGATGATCGTATGGTTTTTATCTTTCAATTTGTTAACATGGTGTATCACATTGATTGATTTGCATATATTGAAGAATCCTTGCATTCCTGGAATAAACCCAACTTGATCATGCTGTATGAACTTTTTGATGTGTTGCTGAATACTGTTTGCTAAAATTTTGTAGAGGATTTTTGCATCTATGTTCATCAGTGATGTTGGCTTGTAGTTCTCTTTTTCAAGTGTTGTCCTTGTCTGGTTTTGCTATCAAGGTGATGGTGGCCTCGTAGAATGAATTTGGAAGTGTTCCTTCCTCTGCAATTTTTTGAAAGAGTTTTAGGAGGATAAGCATTGGCTTTTTCTCTAAAAAAAAAAAGAGAATTCCCTTTTTTGATAGAATTCTCCTTTGAAGCCATCTGGTCTTGGGCTTTTTTTGGGGGGGCAGATTTTTTTTATCACAGCTTCAATTTCAATGCTTGTAATTGGGTTGTTCATAATTTCTATTTCTTCCTGGTTCAGTCTTGGAAGATTGACCTTTTCTAAGAATCTGTCCATTTCTTCCAGGTTATCTATTTTATTGCCATATAGTTGCTCATAATAGTCTCTTATAATCCTTTGTATTTCTGCACTGTCTGCTGTAACTTCTCCTTTTTCATTTCTAGTTTTGTTGATTTGATTCTTATCTCTTTTTTTCTTGATGAGTCCGGCTAAGGGTTTGTCGATTTTATCTTTTCAAAGAAGCAGCTTTTAGTTTTATTAATCTTTCCTATTGCTTCTTTCATTTCTTTTTCATTCATTTCTGCTTGTATCTTTATGATTTCTTTCCTCCTACTAATTTGGGTTTTCTTTTTTCCTTCTTCTTTTTCCAGTTGCTTTAGATGTAAAGTTAGGTTGTCTAGTTGATGTTTTTCTTGTTTCTTGAGGTAGGATTGTATTGCTATAAACTTCCCTCTTTGGACCGCTTTTGTTGCATCCCATAGGTTTTGAGTTGTTGTGCTTTCATTGTCATTTGTTTCTATAAAGTTTTTTTAATTTCCCTTTTCATTTCTTTAGTAACCTGTTGGTTATTTAGAAATGTTGTTTAATCTCCGTGTGTTTGTACTTCTTACAGTTTTTTCTTTTAATTGATATCTAGTCTCATAGCATTGTGATTGGAGAAGATTCTTGATATGATTTCAATTTTCTCAGGTTTACTGAGGTTTGATTTGTGACCCAAGATGTAGTCTATCCTGGAGAATGTTCCATGTGCACTTGGAAAGAAGGTGTATTCTTCTGTATTTAGATGGAATGTCCTGACAATATCAATGAGACCCATCTCGTCTAATATATAATTTAAGACTTGTGTTTCCTTATTAATTTTCTGTTTTGATGATCTGTCCATTGTGTGAGATGGGTGTTAAAGTCTCCTACTATTATTGTGTTACTGTCAATTTCTCCTTTTATGTCTATTATTGTTTGTCTTAAGTATTGAGGTGCACCTATGTTGGGTACATAGATATTTACAACTGCTATGTCTTCCTCTTGGATTGATCCCTTGATCATTATGTAGTGTCTTTCCTTACCTCTTGTAATCTTCTTTATTTTAAGGTATATTTTGTCTGATATAAGGATTGCTACTCCAACTTTCTTTTGCTTCCCATTTACATGGAATATATTTTTCCATCCTCTCACTTTCAATCTATATGTGTTTTGAGGTCTGAAGTGGGTTTCTTGTAGACAACATATATATAGGTCTTGTTTTTTGTATCCATTCAGCCAGTCTGTGTCTTTTGGTTGGAACATTTAATCCATTTACATTTAAAGTAATTATTGATATATATGTTCCTATTGCCATTTTCTAATTGTTTGGGGTTGATTTTGTAGATCTTTTTTCTTCTGTTGTATTTCTTGACTATTTAAGTCCATTTAACATTTGTTGTAAAGCTGCTTTGGTGGTACTCTATTCTCTTAACTTTTGCTTGTCTGAAAAGCTTTTCATTTCTCCATCAGTTTTAAATGAGATGCTTGCTGAGTACAATAATCTTGGTTGTAGATTTTTTCCCTTTCAGTACTTTAAATATACCCTGCCATCCCCTTCTGGCCTGCAGAGTTTCTGCTGAAAGATCAGTTGTTGAGAGTATGGGATTTCCATTGTATATTACATGTTGTGTCTCCCTTGCTGCTTGTGATATTACTTCTTTGTGTTAAATATTTGTTAGTTTGATTAGTATGTTTCTCTTTGGGTTTATCCTGTATGGGACTGTTTGTGCCTCTTGAACTTGATTGACTATTTCCTTTTCCACATTGGGGAAATTTTCAACTATAATCTCTTCAAAAATTTTCTCATACCCTTTTTTTTTCTCTTCTTTTTCTGGGACCCCTATAAATGTTGGTGTGTTTCATACAGTCTCAGAGATTTCTGAGACTGTCCTCAGCTCTTTACATTCTTTTTACTTTAATCTCCCCTTCAGAAGTTATTTCCACCATTTTACCTTCCAGCTCACTGATTCTTCTGCTTCAGATATTCTGCTATTGATTCTTTCTAAAATATTCTTAATTTCAATAATTGTGTTGTTCATCTCTGTATGTTTATTCTTTAATTCTTCTAGGTCTTTTAAAATTGATTCTTGCATTTTCTCCATTTTGTTTTCAAGGTTTTTGATCATCTTTACTACCATTACTCTGAATTCTTTTTCAGTTAATTTTCCTATTTCCTCTTCATTTACTTGGACTTCTGTGCTTCCAGTTTGTCCCTTCATTTGTGCAGTATTCCTCTGCCTTTTCTTTTCTTTTCTTTTTTTTAAGTTATTGTGTTTGAGGTTTCCTTTTCCCAGGCTTCAAGGAAAGTTGAATTATTTCCTTGAAGAAGGTTGAATTCTTTCTTCCTTTTGATTCCTGCCTTCCTAAGGTTGGCTCAGTAGTGTGTGTGAGCTTCGTATAGGGTGAGATTTATGCTGAGTTTTTGTTTGTTTGATTGTTTTTCCTCTGATGGGTATGGCTGAGTGAGGTGAAAGTTATACTTTTATCTGCAGACAAAAGTAGTGAATCCTCCTCATCCTTCACCCTTCATTCCCTCAAAGCTATATCTTGGGACCAGCATCTTCATATTGCCTGATACCACACCCTCCTCCTGAGAGAGAACTGAGGCTCTGACATATCTGTCTATCCAGTCGTATGCTCAGCGATCTCAGAGATGAAGGAATAAGGATGAGAGAGAGAGAGGTGGCCTTGGTCAGTGGCAGGAAATAGAAGGAGGTCACACCAGGTGCTCAGCTTTAAGCTTTGGTGGTTTCACCCATGAATAAATAGGCTCCATTAAGTGTCCTGGGTACAATAACTGTTCCAACAATCATGCTGGTACACAGAGGGTGGGAGAAAGTAGAATAGTCCTGTCATCCGGAAGTAAAAAATCCCATGATGCTATCAGATTCTCATCCCACCTCAAGAATGGGAGTGGAAGCTTCTCTTTCATGGAGGTAAGTGTGTTCTCATGGCAATTAAATATCTGCTTCCCTCTGAAAGGTAAAACTTTCTCTCAGCCCTGCCTGGTGAGCCACAGTGTTTTACTCAAGAGGCCAGGCTCTCAACAATTTAGTAGAGTATCAGCATATGAAAGAATAAACACTCCCTGGGAAAATACAGTCTACCTCTCACCAAACTCACTGATTAGAAGACCCATGAAAGAACAAACACAGGCCCCTCTCACAGTGCCAGACAGTGGGCTTAAAAAATATAAGAAGTCAAACCATCAACCAGATCTTGGTATTTTGCCATGTTGTGTGGCTTGTGGGGTCTTAGTTTCCTGCCCAGGGATCAAATCCGTGACTTCAGCAGTGAAAGTACAGAGTCTTAACCCCTGGACCTCTAGGGAATTCCCAGATCTTCGCCCTGCAACCCCCCCCCCCAGATCTTTTTTTATACCAACATTTTCATGGTCTAAGTCAATGATGTGAGCCTCTGCAAACCATCAACCATCATGTCACTGTGTCTACTGACATAGGAACCAATCTAAAGCTCCATTTAGACCTGACTGTTGTTCCCTAGAAAACTTATGCAAGTGACCTATGGCCCTATCCTGCCAGGAGAACTTCTCAGCACTGTTCAGGGAACCACATTCACTCCCAAGTGGCCACTAATTTAAAAGTAAGGGAAAGTGAGTCTTAAAGTGGATGCTGCTTTCATCTTAAGACACTCTTTTACTTTCACTCTTACCTTTCAGTTCCCACCGTTTCTCATCTCTAGGGCCCTCTCCTGACCCCAAAGTCAGAACCTCCTTGAGCACCATACAAGATGCTCTGCATACATCAATGGTTATCAAAGTCTGGTCCCAGGACCAGGAATTTCTATGTAACCAGAGAATTCCTTAAAAAGAAAACAAAAAAGAGGAAGGAGGAAGAGGAGAAAGATAAGAAGGAGGAGAAAGAGAGAAAGGGGAAGTGGAAGGAAAAAAGAAGTAAAAAGGAAACTCCAAATCCAGATGCACTGAATTAAAATTAGGAGTTGGGTTCTTTCTGTTAATTTTAACAGGCCCTGCAGGTGATTCTGGTGCACTAGCATTTCAACATACACAAAAGTAGGGAGGACAGAATAATCAACCTCTATGTGAGAGGGGAGTTTTTCCAAAGGACCATCCCTTCAAGTTCCACCATGCTCAATTAAATTTGAAAGAGACACGTGCACCCCAATGTTCATCGCAGCACTGTTTATAATAGCCAGGACATGGAAGCAACCTAGATGCCCATCAGCCAATGAATGGATAAGAAAGCTGTGGTACATATACACAATGGAATATTACTCAGCCATTAAAAAGAATTCATTTGAATCAGTTCTAATGAGGTGGATGAAACTGGAGCCCATTATAGAGTGAAGTAAGCCAGAAAGAAAAACACCAATACAGTATACTAACGCATATATACGGAAGTTAGAAAGATGGTAACGATAACCCTATATGCAAGACAGAAAAAGAGACAAAAATGTATAGAACAGACTTTTGCACTCTATGGGAGAAGGCAAGGGTGGGATGATCTGAGAGAACAGCATCGAAACATGTATATTATCAAGTGTGAAACAGATCGCCAGTCCAGGTTGGATGCATGAGACAAGTGCTCGGGGCTGGTGCACTGGGAAGACCCAGAGGGATGGGATGGGGAGGGAGGGAGGGGGGGTTCAGGATGGGGAACACATGTAAATCCATGGCTGATTCATGTCAATGTATGGCAAAAACCACTACAATATTGTAAAGTAATTAGCCTCCAACTAATAAAAATAAATGGGAAAAAAAAAAACATACACATGAAAAAAAAATAATTGGGAAAAAAATTAAATTTGGACTCTAAGTAAATCTTGCTAATGTCCTTAGAGCTCCCCAAACAATTTTAATGTGCTTGAGCTATAAGAAACACTCTTTGGTCAATTTCTCCTCCAGATATTTTCAGGAGACAATCCCTCATTTTATTTCTATTTCCACTTGATTGTTACTTCTGGAAGAGAGAATTTCCACATTCTATTTATCTAAAGTACATCACAACACCCCTGGATACTCTCCACCATAACATCTCTGTATTCCTTCATCCCACTTTGCTTTCTTTGTAGAGATTTTCAGCTGCCATTTCATTATATACTATGAGTGTATTATCATCAGTGAATATGGTTTATTGTTCAAGAAGCTCATTTATTGAACCAACAGCTCCAAATCCCTGTTCCCTGCATATCTGCAGCACCTAAAAAGCAGTACCACATAGTAGGCATTTGATGAACATCTCCTAAATTAATGAATGAGAGTGGGGAGGAGCAGATATTTTAATCCAAGGCTATTTGCCTCCAAATAGCCTTCCTGAGGCTAAATGTTCTTCCTGAAGTAGCACATGGACTAACACACAGTGGCTTTGCACTGGTTTTGCTTGGTTTGGGGAAAGAGAAGTTACTTCTGAATTGAAGCAAGCTGCATATTTTTGTACTGAGTCATCAAAGTCAACTGGTTCATATCTGATTACTAGTTATGAGGTCTTGTATGGCTCACCTAACAACTCTGGGTCTTATGCCATCTGTAAAATAGGAAAATAAGCCTGTATCTCTCTTCTAATTCTTAAGAGGGATAAATGAAAACTATTATGTAGAAGCATTTTGTATATTAAAGCACCTTTAAAGATAAGTTACTACCATTATTACCTGGGCAAAAAAAGAGAAGATAAGAACAGTGAAACTGAGAAAAAGAAAAGAAAAAAAATTTTTTAAATGAGAGGAAATGTGACAGTGTGGGACAGAATGATTTTGAAGAGAATTTCTAAGTTTAAAATTCTGTGATTAAATAGGAAAAGAGAAAATTAAAATCTATCAAAAGTAGCAATTTGTCCAAGATTCAGAATTATTTGTGTCTACTAAAATCACAATCTGTTTTATTTTAAAATGTAATCCATTTGTTACATTGTAAACTCTCTCAAGTGCTTCTACACTTAAATCTTTTCCAAACATATAATAATAGCTTTGTTATAGCATCATTTAAATCATAGTCACAGCTCACTGCGGTTTCTTAACCAACTATTCACAATCCTAGAACTTTACATTAGGGCTGATATGAGGACTAAATAAGGCAATGCCTGCAAAGCACTTAAACAGTTCCTGGACCCTAAGACAACATGCAATGTGTTCACCATTACTGTAGCTGTTACTATTAATTTGTCAATCAACAGTGCCAGAGGAGGGAATTGATAGATTACAGCCACTCTTTCAGGTGCTTGACTGAGCTGTGGTGTGTAAGATGGAAGGGGTAGAGGGCAACTTAAGGCCAAGAAGCTAGTTAGGAGCTCACTGGATTTCTTCACATACATTACCCTGAACACCCACTCTCTGAAAAGTCCAGTCTCTTCTTTACCTATATTCAAACCTAAGATATGCCTTGCCACACAAATACCACTGGCATCAACCAAGAAGGGGAACTCCATGTCCTTTTCAGGCAAGTGCATGGGGCTAATAATCAGGCAGACCCACATTATAACACTGTCACTAACTTCTAACAAACCACTTTCCCTGTTGGGTAGACCTCAGACCTGAGAATAATTTCGGTTTACCTCTTCACCTCCTGCTTCCACAAGTGGCAAAGTTAGCCAGAGACACCACTCCAGGAGCACTTGTTCTTTCTGGTTCTGGAAGATTCCTGGGGTCCGTACAGGCTGCAGCCTCCCAGGGGTCCCCTGCATGCTGCTACCTTACCTTGTTCAGTGGCCGCTGGTAGACCCTAACAACTGACGTGACCACTGGCATCTCCCAGCCTGATACCCGGAGATGCTGTAGTTCTGCACAGGCCTCCTGGAACTCCTCTTCAGAGAACCTGCTGGCAGAGGCCATTCTTCCACAGCCACAGCCCTTCTGCCTGCAAGGGAGGCCACACACAGGCTTAGTATGTGTTAAAGATCAGGGCAAGAGTGTGGCCTAGGGTGATTGGCAGGAATCCTAAAAGAGATAGGGTAGAAGGCAGGACTTATCAATGTACTTGGTGGCAACACTTTCCTGTTAAGAGCCATCTGGTTCTCTTTTTAATTTCACTTTCACTTTTCTCCAAGATTCCTTCCTCCCATGCTCAAATTCATTTTTATACCAAAAGTTGTTTTTGTTGTGTTTTTTTCAAGGACCCTTAAAATAGGGATAAAAGAAAAAGCTGTAAATATTAAAAGGGACTGATGATGATATGAAATCCATCCCACATTCTGGGTGCCCCAAAAAATCTGGAGCTGTGGATCCCAGGAAGTTCCCAAAGGAAGACTAAAAGGGTCTTGAATTCGCACCAGAGAAGGCCACACCTGCTTTTAAAGCCTTGACCTTCTTCAGGAAACTGGGGTAAATGTAAAACCCAGATCTGTCTATTTCTGTGACCAGGGGGAATGTCCAACAGCTAATATATGTTAACAGCAAAGGTATCTCTCACTACCATGAGGTAGCTCCAATTATAAATTATTCTTGCTTGAGATTTGGGCCTTAGGCTCTTTTCACTGATGCCTACAGTATTATCAGGTGAACTGGCAAGGGGGCAGGAGTTAGCTTGAACATGAACACTGAGATAAGACAGGGGAGAGTTCCAGAGGTGCTAGAAGTCAGATTATGCGCAGTATTGCTGAGACTGTACCTGTCTTCATCTTCACTTTTTGAAGAGGCTTTTCCAATAAATTGCACCCAGTCAGTGGAACAAGAATTAGACTGGTAGAAACTGACCAATCTAACAAGCCAGATGGACACAATCTCCAAGGTCTTTTTCAAAGCAAGAATATCCAGACCAGTAATTAGATCACCAAAGCTAGAATCTGAACTAGTAAACTAGAGGTGTAAGCAGATTAGATAAAGGAGAGGACTTCAGGGCTGCAGCTCTAAATTGTGGACTTGGTGAATGCAGGGGAGAAAGCAGAAGAAGTGAACTGCAACCCAAGTGTACCCAATCCCTCCTGGTAACCAATCCTGCCAGTACATCTCAGATCTGATTAGTGGCAAGCAGTATGGGAGCTCTTCAGTTATCCAGGGTCCTTGAATCTACAATCTCAAATAACAATACAAACCTGGAGGAGGAGTATTGTTGCATTATTCATCTCCCTCAAGAACAGGGAAGGGAGCTCAGCCTCTAGCTAGGGAGCATCAGCAAAAGCAGCTGTGGCCAGCTGGAGGCTCAGAAGCAGTGAAAGCAAGGCTGGGCTAATGCAGCACTGAAAAAGTTGTATCTGTTAACATGTTGACAACAGGTACCATACAGGAGCTCTGTTGATTGTTGCCTAGATTGGAATCCACTAAAAACAGCATTTCCTTCCACAAAGAATTGTATGACCTTGATATGCAGAAATGGAAGGAAGGGGAGACTGGGTACCATCCTGTCACCTTAAAGCAAAATGCAAACCTGATGGTTACTTTTCTTGTAAGATTCTCTTAAATGTCTACGTTCAAATTTTGCTTTCTCAGTGCATTTCCCAATCTCCATTTTTTTTAGTTATTTGGGGGGAAATTTTTAAAGGATGCATCTATGTGTTTTTTCACTCAAAAATTTAGCTTTGTGCCTAAGATCTCTGTTAATGGTAAAGACAATGTATTTTATTCAATGGAGGTCAGTGTTAAAATTTATCAGCAAAATAAAATAAATATTTGTAGTACTAGGGCAAAAAGTCTAACAGGAGGTTACAGCTGCATATAGAAGACAAAAATAAATTCTAACCCTCTTTGACCAACACATCAACTTTCTTTTAAAAGCTAGCTATTAAATATTATGGGTTTCCCAAGTGGTTTAGTGGTAAAGAATTCACCTGCAAATGCAGGAAATGCAGGTTCAATCCCTGGGTTGGGAAGGCCCCCTAAAGAATGAAATGGAAACCCACTCCAGTACTCTTGCCTGGGAAATCCCATGACAGAGGAGCCTGGTGGGCCTCAGTCCATGGGGTCACAAAAGAGCTGGATGTGACTTAGTGACTGAAACAACAATTTAATATCTCCCAAATGATAATGATAACTTTTTTTAACCATTGGAATGTGAACCCTAGTAGGGCAAGGAATTTTTGTCTGTTTTATTTACTGTAGTTTTTCTAATGTATTTCTTTTTCTTGGGGATGGTCTTGATCACTGCCTCCCGTACAATGTCATAAACCTCCATCCATAGTTCTTCAGGCACTCTGTCTATCAGATCTAATCCGTTGAATCTATTTCTCACTCCCACTGTATAATCGTAAGGGATTTCATTTAGGTCATACCTGAATGGTCTAGTGCTTTCCCCTACTCTCTTCAATTTCAGACTGAATTTGCCAATAAGTAGCTCATGATTGGAGCCACAGTCAGCTCCCGGTCTTGTTTTTGCTGACTCCATAGAGCATCTTGATCTTTGGCAGCAAAGAAGATAATCAATCTAATTTCAGTATTGGCCATCTGGTGATGTACATGTGTAAAGTCATCTCTTGTTGGAAGAGGGAGTTTGCCATGACCAGTGCGTTCTATTGGCAGAACTGTATTAATCTTTGCCCTGCTTCATTTTGTACTCCAATGCCAAATTTGCTTGTTACTCCAGGTATCTCTTGATTTCCTACTTTTGCATTCCAGTCCCCTATGATGAAAAGGACATCTTTCTTGGGTATTAGTTCTAGAAGGTCTCATAGGTCTTCACAGAACCATTAAATGCTTCTTCAGCATTACTAGTTGGGGTATAGACTTGGATTACTGTGATACTGAATGGTTTGCCTTGGAAATGAACAGAGATCATTTTGTCATTTTTGATACTGAATCTGAATGGCATTTCGGGCTCTTGTGTTGACTACGAGAGAGAGCTACTCCATTTCTTCTAAGGGATTCTTGCCCACAGTAGTAGATATAATGGTCATCTGAATTACATTCACCCATTTCAGTCCATTTTAGTTCACTGATTCCTAAAATGTCAATGTTCACTCTTGCCATCTCCTGTGTAACCACTTCCAATTTGCTTTGATTCATGGACCTAACATTCCAGGTTCTTATGCAATATTGTTCTTTACAGCATCAGACTTTACTTCTATCACTAGTCACAGCCACAGCTGGGCATCTTTCACTGTGGCTCCGTCTCTCCATTCTTTCTGAATTATTTCTCCACTCTTCTCCAGAAGCCTATTGGTCACCTACTGGCCTGGGGAGTTCATCTTTCAGTATCATATATTTTTGCCTCTTCATACTGTTCATGGGGTTCTCAAGCAAGAACACTGAAGTGGTTTGCCATTCCCTTCTCCAGTGGACTATTTCTTGTCAGAACTCTCTACAATTTTTACCTGTCTGTCTTGAGTGGCCCTACAGAGCATGGCTCATAGTTTCTTTGAGTAAGACAAAGCTATGGTCCATGTGATCATTAGTTTGATTAGTTTTCTGTGATTGTGGTTTTCATTCTGTCTGCCCTTTGGAGGATAAGGATAAGAGGCTTATGGAAGCTTCCTGGTGAAAGAAACTGACTGTGGGTGAAACTGGGTCTTGTTCTGATGGATGGGGCCATGCTTAGTAAATTTTTAATCCAATTTTCTGTTGATGGGTGGAGTTGTGTTCCCTCCCTCTTGTTTGACCTGAGACCAGCACTCAGTGCCCCTGACCCTGAAGCAGACCATCCCGACCCACACCTCTGCCAGAGACTCTTGGACACTCACAGGCAAGTCTGGGTCAGTCTCCTGTGAGGTCACTGTTCCTTTCTCCTGGGTCCTGGTGTGCACAAGGTTTTATTTGTGCCCTCCAAGAGTCTGTTTCCCCAGTTCTATCTAAGTTCTGTAATCAAATCCCACCAGCCTCCAAAGTAAAATTCTCTAAGGATTCTGACTCTTTGCCAGATCTCCAGGTTGGGAAATCTGCTGTAGGTCCTAGAACTTTCTTAACAGTGCAATAATTTCTTTGGTATAACTGTTATGAGGTTTGTGGGTCATCTGCTTGATGGCTCTGTGGTGGGGTTAATGGTGAACTCCTCCCAAGAGGGCTTATGCCACAGGCTGTGTGACCCGGGTAGTTGCATCCAGAGTGCTTGCCCCTGAGGCAGGCCACAGATGATCTGTGTTTCTGTAAGAAACTCAAACACAGGTCTGGCTCAGTCTCTGTGGGGCCTCTGGGTCCTGGTGCAAACAAGGTTTTGTTTTAGCCTTCTGAGCATTTCTGGCAGGTATAGGATTTGATTCTAAATGTGATTTCACCCCTCCTACCATCTTGCTGGGGCTTCTTCTTTGCCCTTGGATGTGGGATATCTTCTTTTGGTGGGGCTCAACATTCTCCTGTTGCTGGTTGTTCAGCAGCGAGCTGTAATTTTTCAGTTCTCACAGGAGAAGATGAGTGCACGCCCTTGTACTCCACCATCTTGCCAATTAATCACTTGCCAGTGATCAAGACCATGCCCTAGAAAAAGAAATGCAAAAAGGAAAAATGGTTGTCTGAGGAGACTTACAAATAGCTGAGAAAAGAAGAGAAGCCTAAGTCAAAGGAGAAAATGAAAGATATACCCATCTGATGCAGAGTTCCAAAGAATAGCAAGGAGAGATAAGAAAGCCTTCCTCAGTGACCAGTGTAAAGAAACAGAGGAAAACAATAGAATGGTGAACACTAGAGATCTCTTCAAGAAAATTAGAGAACCAAGGGAACATTTTATGCAAATACGAGCACAATAAAGGACAGAAATAGTATGGACCAAACAGAAGCAGAAGATATACAGAAGAGGTGGCAAGAATACACAGAAGAACTATACAAAAAAGATCCTCATCACCCAGATAATCACAATGGTGTGATCACTCATCTAAAGCCAGACATCCTGGAATGTGAAGTCAAGTGGGCCATAGGAGGCATCACTATGAACAAAGCTAGTGGAAGTGATGGAAATCCAGTTGAGCTATTTCAAATCCTAAAAGATGATGCTGTTAAAGTGCTGCACTCAATATACTAGAAAATCTGGAAAACTCAGCAGTGGCCACAGGACTGGAAAAGTCAGTTTTCATTTCAATGCCTAAGAAGGGCAATGCCAAAAAATGTTCAAACTACCCCACAATTGCACCCATCTCACACGCCATCAAAGTAATGCTCAAAGTTCTCCCAGCCAGGCCTCAGCAGTACAGGAACACTGGACTTCCAGATGTTCAACCTGGGCTTAGAAAAGGCAGAGGAATCAGAGATCAATTTGCCAATATCTGTTGGATCATAGAAAAAGCAAGAGAATTTCGGGAAAAAATCTAGTTCTGCTTTATTGATTATACCAAAGCCTTTGACTGGGTGGATCACAACAAACTGTGGAAAATTCTGAAAAAGATGGGAATACCAGACCACCTTACCTGCCTCCTGAGAAATATGTATGCAGGTTAAGAAGCAAAAGTTAGAACCAAACATGGAACAACAGACTGGTTCCAAATTGGGAAAGGAGTACTTCAAGGCTGCATATTGTCACTCTGCTAATTTAACTTATATGTGGAGAACATCATGTGAAATTCCAGGCTGGATGAAGCACACACTGGAATCAAGATTGTTGGGAGAAATAGCAATAATCTTAGATATGCAGATGACACCATCCTTGTGGCAGAAAGTGAAGAGGACTAAAGAGCCCCTTGATAAAAGTGAAAGAGGAGAGTGTAAAAGTTGGCTTAAAACTCAACATTCAGAAAACAAAGATCATGGCATCTGGCCCCATCACTTCATGGCAAATAGATGGGGAAACAATGGACATAGTGAGAGACTTTATTTTCTTGGGCTCCAAAATCACTGTAGATGATGACTGCAGCCATGAAATTAAAAGATGCTTGCTCCTTGGAAGAAAAGCTATGGCCAACCTAGACAGCATATTAAAAAGCAGAGGCATTACTTTGCTGACAAAGGTCCATCTGATCAAAGATGTGTATAGATGTGAGAGTTGGACTATAAAGAAAGTTGAGTGCTTAGGAATTGATGCTTTTAAACTTTGATGTTTGGAGAAGACTCTTGAGAGTCCCTTGGACTTCAAGGAGATCCAGCCAGTAAATCCTAAAAGAAATCAATACTGAATATTCATTGGAAGTACTGACGGCGAAAACTCCAATACTTTTGGCCACTTGATGGGAAGAACTAACTCCTTGGAAAAGACCCTGATGCTGGGAAGGATTGAAGGCAGGAGGAGAAGGGGACAACAGAAGATGAGATGGTTGGATGGCATCACCAATTCAATTGGCTTGAGTTGAGCAAGCTCTGGGAGTTGGTGATGGACCAGGAAGCCTGGTGGGCTGCAGTTCATGGAGTTTCAATGAATCAGACATGACTGAGCCACTGAACTCTTTTGTTTTGTTTTGTTTTTCCTAATGCATAGAATATAGCTAACACTCAGTAAATACTGTGAAATAATGAGAGAAACCATTTTGAAATCATTGTATCTGCTTATGAACAGCCTCAAACAATTTCAGTGTTTCAACAAGGACTCAACTTCTCCCCTGGCATTATTCTTGCCCTCCCATTACCTACCCAATCTATCAAGAAGGGTTTGGATTTACTAAAAACTAGGGAATGGCTCTCTGATCCTGATCACTGCCATATGTTCTGCTCTGATTCCTAAGAACCCAATGGAAAAACCACAGGATGAAATGAGGCCACAAAAGTTCCTGGGACTATTTTAGAATGCACAGAAAGCAGAGAGGACAGTCACTGAAAGGCAATTTCCTTTCCAGCCTCTGCTCTTTATCACAGATAGTATAATGGAAGAATTCATTTCTTCCCTTTAGAATTTGCATTTGGTTACTTAAATTGATTTTCACTCTCTAAGAAACTCTTATTGTAACCATGTTTTTAGTTAATACCTGCAATGAAATTTCCATTAATGGTGGGTACCATTATACCACCTCCCACAAAAGAAGTGATCATGCCTGTGGCTTCTTTTGTACTTGGATCATTTTAAGCTATTCACAATCACCTTTGTCTGGAATAGGCACAGTCAAGGTATTGATTTTTCCAAGTTCAGTCAAATATCCTGGAATGTTTTTCAAGATTTCCAACACTGGGGATTTGAAAAGATCCTAAGCATAATTGGTTTGGGTTCCCATTTTCTTCTTAGTTGCTGAGCCCCAAAAGAACATTGAATCCATGTGCTTCATAGTTATATCTACAAAACTCATCTGTTTTCCTTGGTAAAATTATGTGACATGTTTGTCTTCATGAGCCTAATACCTTCCTTCTCACGTTTTATTTCTCGGAAATAGGAAGTGGACAAAGGTAAAAGTAACAGGAATCAGTTTCACACACAAGAATGAATCTGTAAAATCAGATGCCAAAGGGGGAGGGTCAACAGTCTCACTTCGAGTATTACAGCTGTGACACATCTGAGGGGCGAGTTGAGGGCATCTCTAGAACAAATGTCCTGAGAAAGCCAGAGAACAGAGCTAATGCGGGGACAGAGTTCTCTCCACCTCATATCCAGCAGCACCTGGGATCCAATACCTCACCTTAGTACTCTGCTGAGAAAGTTGAAAGCAGACTTTTCACTAACTCCTGATGTTTAGTGGTTAATTATATTGTAAACACAGGACTTGGAGCACAAGAAGACTCACAAAATCTAAGCTATGACCTTTTAATAAGACCCTAACACTCAAAGTGAGACAAAAATGGGTCATTCCTACCTCCTGACTATTATGGTACTTACTGGTTTTGTGGCCACAGGCAAGATCACTGTCTCTGAACTTAGACAGTTTTTTGCTCTAAATAAATACAATAAACCTTTCCTTACCCTAGGGTTAGAATTTAGAGCTTACCACAGTGCCTGGAATTAGCATAGCAGCCAGTTAATGTGTGTCATTATTTTTTTTAATAACAGCATTATTGAAATATCATTCATATATTGTACAATTAATGCACTTAAAGTTTACACTTCAGTGACTTTGGGTATATTTACAGAGTTGTGCAACCAATAACCACATTCAATTTTAGGGCATCTTATCACCCCAAAAGAAACTTCATATCTGTTAACTCCCAATCCTGGGTGACCATTAGCCTACACTTTGTCTCTGTGGATTTGCCTATTCTGGGCATTTCATATAAATGGAACGATGCAATATATGGTCCCTTGAGGCTAACTTCTTTCACTTGATATGATATTCTCAAGGCTCATCCTATATTAGTACATAATCTAAATGTATATAATGTAAAAGCATTTTCTCTCATTCTTTAGGTTGCTTTCATTTTTTGATATATTTTGAAGGAGAAAATTTATCAGTTTTGATGAAATCCAACTTAGCTATTTTTTTTCTTTTGTTCCTTGTGCTTTTACTGTCATATCTAAGAAATTGTTGTGAAATCCAGTATCATGAAGATTTTTCCCCCAAGTTTTCTTCCAAGCTTTTTATAGTTTTATTTCTAGTATTTAGAAATTTGATCTATTTTAAGGTAATTTTTGTATATGTTGTGAGGTAGGAGTCCAAGTTCATCCTTTTGTATGTGTTTAACCAGCTGTCCTAGCATTATTTGTTGAAAAAGTTAGACCTTTTTCTTCACTGAATCTTTTGCCACTTCCTTTAGATTGTGGCTCAACTGGTAAATAGTCTGCCTGCAATGCAGGAGACCTGGGTTGGAAGATTTTCTGGGGAAGGGAAAGACTACCCTCTCCAGTATTCTGGCCTACAGAATTCCATGGACTATATAGGACATGGGCTCACAAAGAGTTAGACATGACTGAGTGACTTTCACTTCACTTGGAAAATCAACTGATCATAACTGAGGTTTACTTTTGACTATCAATTTTCATCCATTGATCTTTGTTTATCCTCATGCTAATACAACACTGTCCTGATTATTGTTGATTCGTATTAAACTTTTAAATCAGAAACTGTAAATCTTTCAACCTTTTTCTTCTTTCAAGCTTTTTTCTAATTACAAGTCATCTGCAAATACAGATAGTTTTACATCTTCCTTTCCTATCTAAATGTCTTTTCTTTCTTTTTCTTGACTAATTGCCCTGGTCACATCCTCTAATGCAACTTTTAATAGGAATGGGAAGAGCAGACAACCTTTTCTTGCTTCTGATCTTAAGGGGGAAGAATCCTTCATCATTAAGAATAAGATTAGCTGCTGGTTTTTCATGGATGGCTTTTCACAGGTTAAGTTCCTTCCCACTGAGAGTATTTATCATGATGAAATGATACTGTTACTATACAAAAACACAGCTGTTCTGTCTTCACTTTTCTCTACCTCTCTCTATATTGCCATTTTTTATTTCTTTCCAGAGTCTGGTAGGACACAGGACTACTGCAGGAAGAGGAAGCCATGGGTTGCTGGGCATCCATTCCCTGAAGTGCCATGAGCAGCACCTGCCACCCCTCCCTCCTGCCTGCACTCCTGACCCATGATGCCCTTGTTGTCTAGCACAAGCTGCATCCCCCCACTTTGATCTGCTCTTCTGAACCACTGTCTCCTGGCTCTTGGGCCCCTGGCTTCCTGTCACTCTCCTTCAGAGTTCAGATCCCCTTTCTGTCTCTTCCCAGGTCTCCTAGACCACTTTGGCAGCTACTGGTGACTGGACAGCTAAAGGCTATTTTCCAGATGGCAAAGTTTCGTTTTCACTCGTGTACCAGTATGACTCCACAAATATTTTATGAAAACTTTTTAGTGCCCTTCATTGTGCTTGTTTGACACAGATAACACTCACAATAGTCTCATGATTTTGTTCCTAGTTTGGTCCTATTTTTCAAAAGACAAAACAAAGGCTCTATGTGACTAACTTGCCTGAGACTACACAGTAAGTGGCAGAGCCAAAACTGGAGTACAGTTTTGTCCATTTAGAGCAAAAGAGAGGGACATACATTTAGTAGTAATCACTAAGATAAAACTCAGGGCATCATTTGCATGTTGGAAGAGCAAGAAAGAGCTAGAAAACAGCTATGTCTCATTTCAACGCAAGGCTTCTATTTCTCTGGCTTTTGCTGACTTGTACAGCCTCATTTTCTGAAAAACATATATCCGTCACTCAGGACAAACCAGACCACATCAATCTATCTCTAATCCTGTGCCTTTTCATGGGCTTATATCTCTGCCCGTCTCTTCTCCTCAACTGCTAACTTGTAGATGCCTGGCCAATTCCTATTCCTACTTCAAGGTCCAATAAAGAAATCATTTCCCCTGGGAAGTCTTTCTAACCTACACCAGGCTATGCTTCATCATACACCACACCACTTACATCACAATGCTCACCACATTCATGCTCTCCCCCTTTCCCCCAACAACAAACCGCCAATAAAACATCAGTATCTTGAAGGTCTTTTCCATGGTGAGTTCTACTCTGTCATCCTGGACTCAGGAAATTCCTAGCCCAGTGCTTCTTAAATGACTGATTTGATCTTTAGGATGAGCTCTTATGGACAGATGCCCTTCCTGGGAGAAGATATAAACCACATCCCTACCCAAAGAGAGAAATGATTGTGACAGTTTCATGCTTCCTTTAATTGTGAAGAATCTGTGTCTAATGCAAGGGCCTCAAGTGTATGAAATCTGAACTTAAAGCAGTAAAACCACCTTTTCATTCTGAAAAGCACTATTCACAGTCACTAGGTCACCATGAGGTAGACCTTAAGAAAAATGATGATACAAAGGAAGAATTCAAAGGCCTCACTTCAAACACAAGGCAAGTGCACCCTAGCCTTCTTAGATATTTCTCAACATCCAGGGGTCCAGAGTCATTGCCCGAGACCACCCTTAGTTTGAAAAGCACAAGCCATTCTTGTCTTCAGTTACTAAACACAAATGACCATTTCACTTGTGACAGCGCCATCTCAGTGAAAAGAAACCAGCTGCGTAAGAGAGTATTTCTGGATCCTTTGTCTCAGCTCTGAGAGCTAAGCCTTCATCCAGTCGGTCTCTTTTTGCTTTCTCCTCAAAGAGAAGGCTTTCAGGTCAGACCTAGGATGACAGTACCTAGCAGCCCATGAAGGGCTCTTGGCATTAATCCTCCCCAATTTCCCTCAAGCCCTGGCACATCTAGGGCTTGAGGCATATGTGTTATCTTCATTAAGCATGAATGTTGAACCACTGGGTATTTTTTTTTTCTGGGCTTTCTGATAACTTTGTTTATAAAATGTGGTTTTAAGAAATACTACTCCTGGTCATTAATCTAACAGACCATACTGTGATCTGTAAGCTCCATTTTTCTTAAAGCTTTCATACTCTACTAAAAGGAAATTCTCACCAGAAAATTTCCTAAGGCAGAGGAGGTCACCTGAGGTTGAAACTGTAAAGTGTCCAATTATTTCTCAACTATTGGTTGCATATGATCTTTACCTCCGTCCTTGGAAATAAAGGCAATATACAGCAAATGTTCTACAAATGTTCACTTAGCAAATGTTTTGGAAAGGATAAGAGCATGTTGGGAATAAATCACATGGTTTTTAGTACATTTTAATATTATTGACTGTTAACAGGCAGAGTGGCATGCCAGCTCATGAGAGAATACCCATATTCTAAGGAATTGATAGATTTCTGAATTGTTGAGCTTATGGTGTACCTGTTGTAAAGCTGAAAGCACTGTCAGAACAGGATGCCATGTCTGGGGGAGCTGACTTAGGGGAAGCTGTGAATCATAGATTGTCTTTCCATTCTGATAATATCCAGGCCATTAGCCAACTCTGAGTAATGGTATTTGAGGTTTTTCATATAAGACTATCTAGTTTTCCACTTTAGGGGTTATATTAATTCTAAAACCAAGTAATCTAATTTAACCTTACTCAAACAGTAGTAGGTTCAAGATCTTTTGCCAAACTCTGTGGAAGAATAGAAGCATGCTTTAGAAGCTCATTCATCCCATTTCTATGAAATATCCAAGATAGGCAAATCCGTAGAGACAAAAATTAGATTAGTGGTTTTCTACATCTGGGAGGATGGGGTAATTGGAGAATGATTGGCTTAAAGGATGTGGGGTTTCTCTGGGGAGAGTAATAAAATGTTCTTAATTGTGGTGAGGGTTGCACAACTCTGTGTATATAGTAAAGCCCTGAACTGTACACTTTAGGTGGGCAAATTATATGGTATGTGAATTATAGTCAATAAAATTGCTTTAAGAACCACAAAAAAAAAAACTTGCTCTTGAAAACAGAGAAAAGATGTTAATACTTTTAGATGGATACATGAGAACTGAAGTCAGGTTCCACGGGGTCAGAGGGAGATCCACACAGCACACCTCCTTCTGGTTTTGGGCTTTCCTTTCCTCTGAAGCAGTCATCTTTTCTTGCAAGACATGTTTAGGTCTGGGAGGGTGGGAGAGAGGGACTTACAGTAACAGGAAGAGAAAATCTAATAGCTGACTAGAAATGACACCCACGGGGAGTTGGTGAAAGGTGTCCTGAGAGCAAAAGCCCCAGACCTGAACCTCTTGGTGGGGTCCTGGTGCTGGTCCTACTTCCTGAACAACTGGTCACAAGCAGTGTGACCATGTCTTTTTCAAAGAGGGGATGAGAGAGAGTGATGGTCCATCAGCTGAGACGTTTCTCCCACCACCTTAGCTTCTCCAGTCTAAAGACAATTTCTCCAGAAAAGAACCATTTCCCCCACCCCCAACACACAGTCCCCCGTGATCCTGGGGCAAATGGCTCTGGAGTCAGGGCTGTCCACAAAATAAAGAAACAAGGGCTACCCTTGAAGCAATTTATAAACCTAAATATTGCCCGATATACAAACAGCAGAAAACTTTTTTTTTTTCAGGCCAGGCAGGCTGCCATAGAAATTGTTCAGACAGAATAATAAATTACATCACATGCCTAAAGGATTTATTTTTTATTCAAGGGGACTTATTTTATTTGAAAGAGTCATCATCATCTTCACTGTCTCCAAACCCCCTCTCTGCCACCATTTTGTTAGCTCTCCAATTTCCAATATTAAATCAAAAGCAAACTTAACAGCTGTATTTAATACAAATGATTCCAAATAACTTCTAATGTGATCATACTTTCCAAACTTTTATAAGTATACAAGTGAGAAATTGCTTTTATATGTAGTATTAGACAGTCAAGAAGTGTTGTGTATAAGCATTTTGGAGAAAAGGTTCATCAAGAGAATATTCTGCATGAATGTGACTCTGAGCTGCAGGTTTAGTCTGTTCTGTACCTGTGGACTTCTGCTTTCTCACTATGGCAATGCAGACCCAGCACTGTTTGGTGCCACTCTTGCCTGCATTCCTGTGGTGGAAACAAAGTCTGAGCTGAGTGCTGGTTTAAGGAGATGGTGGAGCATGGAGGCAGGAAGCCCTCTCTTCTCAGAAGTGCCTGCAGCTGGGTGACAGTTGTGCCAGTGTCATATTGGGGTCCTCCGGAGTTTCTGGATCAAACTAAGATGAGTGATATGGTGTCATTCCTGCTCTTCTGCTCCCCGTTTCCCTGGGAGAACCAAAGAGAAAAAGCTCTCTTTTCCACTGCATGCAACCATCCGCCTTCCATGACAAGGCAAGCATTGCCTTTGGGGAGCTGCCAGCTTTTGGTGGTGGAACTTGAACCCATGGCCTCCCGGGAAAAAGTAGTGAAGCTACCAGCTGAGTAACACAGACCTATTTCCCGAGTCAGTGACTGAACAGAGACAGAGGAATGTGAAGCATTTTCCCCTCCCCTCACCCAGTCTTGGAAAGGCTGCTGGCACAGCCAGAGATGCCCTCCTCTGGGTGTAACTGCTGGGCCACTGCCAGGCCTGTTGAGGGCAGCACTGCTTGTCAGCTTGTTGGTGAGTGTCCTCACCGTCAGTTTTCCTAACTTGAAAATAACTAGAACGAAGACTCCTTTTAAAAACCTGTTTTCCCCCCTTCTTTTCTTTCTCCCATCTTCTTACTAACAGCTGTCTTATTTTTCATTGGAGTCATGACTATGTGGCAGAATAGAAAATTTTACTCTTTCCTGGATTGTCATGCTTCTGCATCCCTTGGAATGGATATGAATAAGCTTCCACTCAAGCATGGAGATGCAAGCATCAGAGAGGTCAGTAGAGAAAAAAAGATGGCAAAAAGAGTGGCTTAGACAGTAAAGAATCTACCTTCAATGCAGGACACCTGGGTTTGATCCCTGGGTTGGGAAGATTCCCTAAAGAATGGAATGGCAAGCCACTCCAGTATTCTTGCCTGGAGAATTCCATGGACACAGGAAACTGGTGGGGCTACAGTCCATGGGGTTGCAAAGAGTCAGACACAACTGAATGACTAACACGTGTGTGTGTGTGTGTGTGTGTGCATGCACGAGCATGTTAGTCACTCGATCATGTCTGACTCTTTGCAACCCCATGGACTGTAGCCCCACCAGTTTCATGTGTCCATGGAATTCTCGAGGCAAGAATACTGGAATGGCTTGCCATTCCCACTGACTCTAGTCTATGCGAAGCATGGGTGGTTCAGTGGTAGAATTCTCACCTGCCACGGGGGAGGCCTGGGTTCCATTCCTAGCCCATGCAGCCAGTTCCCCCCTTGGGGCTTCCCTCATAGCTTAGTTGGTAAAGAATCTGCCTGCAATGCAGGAGACTCTGGTTCGATCCCTGGGTTGGGAAGACTGCCTGGAGAAGGAATAGGCTACCCACTCCAGTATTCTGGCCTGGAGAATCCCATACTGTATAGTCCATGCAGTCTCAAAGAGACATGACTGAGAGACCTTCCCTTTCACTTTCACCTTCCACTTTTCTAGTCTATGATGGCAGTCACATAAAAATGGACAGTATATGAGTGAAGATTAGCAAGGATCATAAAGAACCAAAACAGAATGTGTATATTTTCTGTGTTAAACTCTTTCTAGTGTTTCTATAACAGTGTTTAAAATTTGTCTCTTTTTAATGAGAAGGGAAAGGGAAATGTATTACAAATAATTAACCCACAGAAAGCAGCCCTGCTTCTGTTAGTATCTTAATAACTGGATATAAAGCTAATCTTCAATCTGCCTTTCCTTCTGTTTCCCTCCATGTCTTGCCCGGCATGACTCTGACTCAAACATTCTGCAAGGAGTTTCCACTGCTCTCATGGGGCAAGGTGACAATTCCCAAGACTGCAGAGGGCACATCACTGGCAATCTTCCAGAAGGGATGTCAGAACCAAAGGGTCCTTCTCACACCTCAGTGACAGGGTTCTGAACCTTCAAAAGTTGGGCCAGGTACCCATATGTCCCCTTCAGTTGAGTCACAATCAGATGGGATAAGAAGGACTTCCTGACATGAATAACTGCCCTGGACAGCCTGACCTCCAGACTAGGTGAAGTTGCATCTCAATAACTCCATCATTCACCCCAATGTCTGTCTGCAGTTTACCTATGTCACCCTTAGAACACAGAGGTTAGGGTTGAGAACTGTGACTTTGGTTTAGCGAGCTCTGTTGGCAAGGTTGGCAGTCTGACTTACTTTTCTGAAATTGCTGTCTCACTCCTCTCTTGGTGCTCAGGCTCAACAGCCAGGGAAGGAAAGAATCCAATCCAGAACCTGCCGGAGCCTGCCGGCAAACAAACTGGTCGAGAACGCAATTACCAGAGTACCTAAGAAAAATAAGACTTAGAAAGACTTAGAAAGATGGGGTTGAGAGGGACGGAGTCAGCTTGCATCTGACTCTGCCAACTTTATTGAAGAATACCACACCTATATATATGCTAACAGGAGTTACTAATAGATCAAAGGTTTGCATATGTGCAGAGCTACAGGCACAGATGTTTTAAATTCCTCCACTTAAGATCAGTAAAGCATTACCCTAGCGCCCAACATGATTAAGATCAATAGAACATTAACTAGATAGAAAACAGGCTTCAAGCAGGACGAGTTTATCAGCACCAGGAAAACAGGCGAAAGGTCACCGGGGTGTTTTTTCCCTGAAGGGGACAAATGCCAGTCTATACTTTAACAAGAAGGGGTGAAAGGACAAAGAGAGACCCTTTGTTCTCTCTTAGGGCCGTAAGGGGCCTGTACGTTCAGGCCGGCTCCCTGCAGCTCCCCCTTTTCTTTAAACTATTGGCAATTATATCTCCCTCAGGGGAACCCGTTGTGCCTGTAAATGAGAAATCAACAATTCCACAAACCCATCGGGTATTGTTAGGAGTTATTCATCTTATACCAGGATTATTGTTCCAGTCTGACCCAGGCCACACAAAGGACTTATTAGTATCAAACATCACATCTATCACAATTTTACATTTGTACGTAAGTAACAGTCCCATATGTTTCATCAGGTTTCCTGGGAGTGTTCAGCCTTCAAATGTGGGTATATGAGTCTTTTGCTCCCAGCAAATGTCGGCAGGGGTCAGTAGCTGTCCTTTTTCAGGGGTCATCCAGAAATATTCACCCCAAACTTGATGATAATCACCTTCAAATCGATCAGGAGCACTGGGGGAAAACTTGATTAATTACTGCACATGTTAATGTAAGAACAATATAGGCCAGAGCAGATCGGGGTTGAGCAGTGTCAGTGGCTATCCTTCTTGCTTGTAAGATGAACTCATGCATCTGCTGAGCTGTCAGGAATGCATTTCTCTGCTGTAGAGACAGCCGACTCATTTCCTGGTTCAGTGATCTTCTCCGTCTGGCGTACCAGCCTTTCCGGGAGCCAGCGCGGTGTTTTGGCATCCTGTGGAAAAACACATACATAACCCCTCCCCCAAATTAATACTGGATCCGGACCATGCCATGAATTGTCTAATGGGTCTTTCCATAATACCATTGGTTTCTTACTAGAGATTTGAGGGTTCCCAAATCTCTGGGCAGCTGAGTGTCCTTCTTTATACACCTAGATGAGGGACTGAAAGAAATTGAGGACAAACAGAACAAGATTTAACAATTTGTCGGGCAGTTTCTCGAGGGATTTGAAATTGCAGACGAAGGGCATTGCTATTTTGATGATGTAAGGCATGTGATTGTTGTGCTGCATCTACCTGCGAAAGAAGGACTCGAGTATGAGAATCGGCTATTTGATTTCCCATAGATAAAGGTCCAGGAAGCCCGGTATGGGTGCATAAATGCCCAAAAAAGAAAGGTAAGGCACGCTACTGAAGAAGAGATTGAATTGAGCGCAGTAAATACTGAATATTAGAATTAGTAGTGGAAATGAAAGGAACAGTTTTAAGGCATGAACAATATATTTACTATCCGTAAACAAATTAAAAGGCTATAAGAGATATTGAGAATAGACTTTGTGAACTGCTGAAAGTTCGACTTCTTGAGCAAAGGTATATCCAGTCTGCCAGGAAAAAGAAGTATTATTAACCACAAAAGCAGCAATTCCATTAGAAGATCCATCAGTAAAAACAGTCAGTGCATTTTGGATAAAACTTTGTCAGGAGGTAAATGATTGATAATCTGTCTTGTAAAAGAATCAAAAGCCAAAGCCCATGAATCATTAAACTGAAAAAGCCATTCCCGCTGTTCTTTAGTATAAGGCACATAAATGTAAGTAGGATCAGCCCCCAGCATTTCTCTGGAAAGACGTCTTCCTTTGGAAGGACTTTCCAATGATATCTTCGTGCAGGCTGTTTAAAATTTGTGGAGGGAATACTAAAAGCAAAGTGATGACAATCGTTAGGATGTAGAAGTATCGTGTCTGTGGATTTTGAGATTGTCCTATTCCCTGTAATGTGGAAAAGGCCTCCTGTTTGGGCCAATGCTGAGGCCAATGCTCTTCAGCTATAACTGACACATCTGCACCAGTATCTAAGATCCCTGTAAACTTTTCATTTTCAATAAAAAGATCTAGTTTGGGATGCTCAGCAGAAATGGACTGTACCCAATATACATCAGAAGAGCCAAAACCATCAGTCTTTCATTCTCGTTTAGAAGCAGTTTTCCCCTCTAAATGAAGAGGTAGCAAAACCAGTTGTGCTATTCATTGATTGGTGGAAATGTTAATTATATTTGAAGGTGCATGGGCCATAATTCTAAGTTCCCCCGTGTAGTCTGTGTCAATCACCCCTTTCATAGTCCAACTACTTCTACCAATAATTAGTCCTACAGTTCCTTTTAGTAACGGCCCGAAAACTCCAGTTGGAATGGCTTGCATTCCCATATCAGGCGTTAATATTGTGCGGGTGGTGGCACACAAGTCCAATCCTGTGCTGCCTGGGGTAGTTCCGAAAAGGCTTTTAATGCCGAGTGGATTAGATTTGGCTGAGGCTCGGTCTGAAGTGCCCCACAACATTGTTCTGGGGCCTGAGGCTGGCCCGTCACCCAGTTTCCTGACTGTGGAGGAAGAGGTTTGCCTTCTATATCCATTTTTGATCTACAGTCCCTGGCCCAATGTTTTCCTTTTTTGCATCTGGGGCAAACATCAGGATTCTTTGTACTATCTAAATTATTTTTCTTAGGACATTGGGCCATACGATGTCCCAGTTGTCCATATGAAAAGCAACTGCTGGGGGGCCCTCCCTTTTTCACACTACCCTTGTTCTTAGTCTGTTGATATAGAACTTCCTTGACAGTTTTTCCCTGGATAGCAGCAGCCATAGACAATTCCTGAAGATAGGAAGAGCCAATGTCAGCACAAACTCTTATATAATCTGTTAAACCCTCATACTCAAAAGCCTGCTCTTCTAAATCATCTGGGTCTTCAGGGGAGAGTTCTGAATCAGAATCTTGCTCGAGAACAATAGTCTCATCATTTTTTCTAGGACCTGGAATTATTGGGGAGTCATATATGTGCTCTGCTACCCTCTGGGGAGTATTTGAACATTTGGGTGTTATAAGTTTCAAAGCTGTTTCAAGTTTCTTGCTTTCGTGTTCTGGGTTCAAACAGAGTCCATAGGGAATAAGCATCAAGAGGAACCCCATCTGGCCCATGGAGAGTATAAGCAGTTTGAATTTGTTCTCCCACCTTTGCCCAAGTTTCCAAGTTAACAGTTCCTTCCTCTGGGAACCAAGGACAAGTTTTCTCTATGAAAGCAAGAAATCTTTCCAGTTTCTGTTTAGACACCAAAAACTCCTCTAGCTTTTAACATAATTTTTAACATAGAAACAAAGAACTATCTACTACTATTTTGCCCCATGAGTTTTACTCTCAACTATACCCTCTCCACCCGCAATCATCCACAATGCCTGAACTCGCAAATAACTCCCGCGGGAGAACCTTTGGTCTTCGGGTGGCTGTACGCTGGAATCCGTCCACGTCCCTGTGCGGGCGCCACTTGCCGGAGTTTGCCGGCAAACGAACTGGTCGAGAACGCAATTACCAGAGTACCTAGGACATAAGACTCAGAAAGACGGGGTTGAGAGGGACGGAGTCAGCTTGCGTCTGACTCTGCCAACTTTATTGAAGAATACCACACCTATATATATGCTAACAGGAGTTACTAATAGATCAAAGGTTTGCATATGTGCAGAGCTACAGGCACAGATGTTTTAAATTCCTCCACTTAAGATCAGTAAAGCATTACCCTAGCGCCCAACATGATTAAGATCAATAGAACATTAACTAGATAGTAAACAGGCTTCAAGCAGGACGAGTTTATCAGCACCAAGAAAACAGGCGAAAGGTCACCGGGGTGTTTTTTCCCTGAAGGGGACAAATGCCAGTCTATACTTTAACAAGAAGGGGTGGCAGGACAAAGAGAGACCCTTTGTTCTCTCTTAGGGCCGTAAGGGGCCTGTACATTCAGGCCGGCTCCCTGCAAGAACCCATACAATGTATGTGCAGGTATAGCTGTTATTGTTAGTAGTATACATAGCTGCTATTGTTAATGTTATATATAGCAACCGTGACAAAATGATTGGGCTCAGGTCTTGGTTCATTCATTTGTTGTCTTTGATTAATGACTTATCTCTGAGTAATCACTTTCCCTCTTTCTAACATGAGGGAAGTACTAGAGCCTTCTTCACATGGTTGATGTGAGGATGAAATGAAACGATCCTTGGAAAGTGCTCCCATGGTGCCCAGCACATGGTGAGAACTCAATAAATGTTAGTAGTGATGTTGTTATCATCATCTTTATTACTTCACTCAGCATGACACCCTCTAAGTCCATTCATGTCACTGTAAATGGCTTTATTTCATTATTTCTAATGGCTGAGTAATACTGTATTGCATGTATTTACATGTGTGTGTGTGTGTGTGTGTGTGTGTGTGTGTGTGTGTGTGTGTAAAAGAAGTTGTGGTATATATTTATAAGGCATGTTATCAAACATTCCTTAAACAACATTTATGTTGTTTCCATGTCTTGGCTATTGTAAACAGTGCTTCAATGAGCATTGGGGTGCATGTATATTTTCAGGCCATGCTTTTCTCTGGATATATGTCCAGGAGTGGGATTGCAGGATCATATGGTAGCTCTATTTTTAGCTTTATAAGGAATTTCCATACTGTTCTCCATAGTGGCTGTACTAATTTACATTCCCACCAACAGTGCAGGAGGGTTCCCTTCTCCCACACCCTCTCCATCATTTGTTGTTTGTAGATTTTTTGATGATAGCCATTCTGACAAGTCTGAGGCGATATCTCATTGTAGATTTGATTTGCATTTCTCTAATAATTAAGCTATTTTGAACATTTTTTCATGTGCCAATTGGCCATCTGTAAGTTCTCTTTAGAGAAATGTCTATTTGGGCCTTCTGCCCATTCTTTGAGTGGGTTGCTTGCTTTGATTCTTTTAAGTATCATAATCTGTAAGTTTTGGAGACTAATCCTTTATCAGTCACATCATTTGCAAATATTTTCTCCTAATCTGAGGGTTGTCTCTTCATTTTGGTTATTTTTCCTTTGCTGTGCAAAAGTTTTTGAGTTTAAGTAGATTCCGTTTGTTTCTTTTTTTTATTTTATTTTCATTACTCTGGGAGATGGATTAGAAAAGATGTTGCTGTGACTTGTGTCAGAGAATGTTCTGCCTATGTTTCCCCTTAAGAGTTTTATAGTGTCCGGTCTAACATTTAGGTCTTTAATCCATTTTGGACTTATTTTTGCGTATGGAATTAAATAATGATCTAATTTCATTTTTTACATGTGGCTGCCCAGTTTTCCCAGCACTATTTGCTGAAGAGACTGTCTTTCCAACATCATGCACTCTTGCCTCCTTTGTCATAGATTAATTGACTATAGGTGCATGGGTTTAGTTCTAGGTTTTCTATTCCATTCCATTGATCTATATTTCTATCTTTGTCCAGCACCATATTGTTTTGATGACTGTAGCTTTGTAGTATACTGTGAAGTTAGGAAGCCTGTTTCTCCAGCTCCTTTTCTTTTTTAGATTTGTTTGGCTATTTGGGGTCTTTTGTGCCTCCATACAAATTCTGAGATTTTTTTGTTCTAGTTCTGTGAAAAACATCATTGGTAATTTGATAGGGATTGATTGCACTGAATTTGTGGATTGCCTTAGGTAGTATAGTTGTTTTAACAGTATTGATTCTTCCAATCCATGAACATGGTATATCTTGACATATGTTTATGTCTTCTTCAGTTTCTTTCATCAGCATTTATAGTTTTCAGAATATAGACCTTTTGTGTCCTTAGGTAGGTTTATTCCTAGGTGTTTTATTCTTTTTGATACAATGCTAAATGCATCAAATTTACCATTTGAATTTCTTGAATTTTTCTTTCTAGTCTTTCATTGTGAGTATATAGAAATACAACAGACTTTTGTGTATTAATTTTGTAACTTACAACTTTACCAAATTCATTGATGGGTTCTGGTAGTTTTCTGGTAGCATCTTTAGTGTCTTCTATGTATAGTATCATGTCATTTGCAAACAGTGACAGTTTAACCTCTTTCCAGTCTGGATCCCCTTTACTTCTTTTCCTTCTCTGATTGCTCAAGCTAGGACTTCTAAAACTATGTTGAGTGAAAGTGGTGAGAGTGGACATCCTTGTCTTGTTCCTGATCTTAAAGGATTCCTGATCTTTCAGCTTTTCACACCATTGAGCATGATGCTAGCTGTAGGTTTGTCACATATGTCCTTTATCATTTTGAGGTATGAATCCTCTATGCCCACTTTGTGGAGAGTTTTTATCATAAATGGGTGCTTAATTTTGTTTAAAGCCTTTTCTGCATCTATTGAGATGATCACATGGTTTTTATTCTTCAACTTATTGATATGGTATGTCACATTGATTGATTTGTGAATGTTGAAAAATCCTTGCATCACTGGGATGAATCACACTTGACCATCATGCATGAAATTTTCAAAGTACTATTGAATACAAATTGCTAGTATTTTGTTGAGAATTTTTACATCTATGTTCATCAGTGATACTGACCTGTAATTTCTTTTTCTGTGGTATATTTGTCTGGTTCTGGTATCTCATTTTCTGTCATCCCTATCTACTACTGTCTTCAATCTTTCCCAGCTCAAGAGCACACAAAATATTCTCCAGAATTGACTACATCCTGGGCCACAAGGCAAGCCTTGGTAAATTTAAGAAAATGAGATAGTTAGATGGCATCACTAACTCAACGGACATGAGTTTGAGCAAGCTCCAGGAGTTGGTGATGGGCATTGAAGCCTGGTGTGCTGCAGCCCATGGGGTCACAAAGAGTTGGACATGACTGAGCAACTGAACTAAACTGACTTGAGAAAAATGTGTATTCTGCTGCTTTTGAATGGGATGCTCTATAAATACCTATTAAGTCCAACTCATCTAAAGTGTCATTTAAGGCCTATGTTTTCTTATTAGGTTTTTGTCCCTGTGATCTGTCCATTAATGAAAGTGGTGTGTTAAAATCCCTCACTATTATTGTGTTACTGTTGATTTCTCCCTTTATGTTTATTAATATTTGCCTTATATATTGAGGCGAGCCTATGTTGGGTGCATATATATTTATAATTGCTATATCTTCTCCTTGGATTGAACCCTTGATCATTATGTAGTATCCTTGTTTGTCTCTTATAAACCGTCTTTGTTTTAAAATCTATTTTGCCTAATTATTGGAGTATTAGTATGCTCCAGCTTTCTTATTATTTCCATTTGCATAAAACACCTTCTCCCATTCCCTTACTTTCAGTATGTAAGTGTCTGTAGATATAAAGTGAGTCTCTTGTAGACAGTGTATGTATGGGTCTTGTTTTTGTATCCACCCAGTCAGTCTATATCTTTTGACTGGTGCATTTAATCCATTACATTTAAGGTAATTATCAAGATGTATGAGCCTATTTCCTTCTATTGTATTTCCTGCCTAGAGAAGTTCCTTTAGTATTTGTTGTACAAGTGGTTTAGTGGTGCTGAATTCTCTCGCTTGTCTGAAAAGCTTTTGATTTCTCCATCAAATCTGAATGAGAGTCTTGCTGGGTATTCTTGATTGTAGGTTCTTCCCTTTTAACACTTGGAATATATCATGCCATCCCTTCTGGCCTGTAGAGTTTCTGTTGAGAAATCGGCTGATAATATTATATGTTTTCCCTTATGTGTTATTTGTCTTTTTTCCCTTGTTGTTTTTAATAATTTATTAAAATTGTCTTTAACTTTTGTAAATTTGATTACCATGTGCCTCAGTGTGTTCCTCCCTGGGTTTATCCTGCCTGGGACTCTGTGCTTCCTGGACATGGTTGACTATTTCCTTTCCCATGATAGGGAAGTTTGCAGCTAGTATCTCTTCAACTATTTTCTTAGGTCCTTTTTCTCTTTCTTCTCTTCTGGGACCCCTATAATGTGAATATTGGTGTGTTTAATGTTGTCCCAGAGTTCTGTTACACCGTTTTCAGTTCTTTTCATTCTTTTTCCTATATTCTGTTTTGCAGCTTTGATTTTAACCATTCTATCTTCCAGGTCACTTATCCACCCTTCTGCATCAGATATTCTGCTACTGATTCCTTCTAGAGTATTGTTAATCTTTGTTTGCTCTTTCTTTAGTTCTTCTAAGTCTTGGTAAATATTTATTGCATCTTCTCAATCTTTGCTTCCATTCTTTTTCTGAGATCCTGAATCATCTTCACTATCATTATTCTGAATTCTTTTTCTGGGAGGTTTCCTATCTCCACTTCATTTAGTTGGTTTTCTAGGGCTTTGTCTTGTTTCTTTACCTGGGGCATTATCCTATTTCTTTTCACTTTGGGTATCTTTCTATGGTTGTGGTATTAGTTCTGAGGGCTGATGGGATTGTAGTTCTTATTTCTTCTTTCTGCCCTATGATGGATGAGGATATGAGGTTTGTGCAAGCTTCCTGATGGAAGGGACTGGCTGTGGGGAAAACTGGATCTTGCTCTTGTAGGCAGGGCCATGCTCAGTAAAACTTCAATCCAATTGTCTGCTGATGGATGGAGTCGTGCTCCCTCCCTGTTAGTTGTTTGGCCTGAGGCAACCCAGTCTTGGAATCTATAGGCTTCTATAGTAAGGCTATTGGTGACCTCCAAGAGGACCAATGCCAAGATGCATCTCCCAGGGCTGCTGCTGCCTGTTTCCCTGTTCCGTGGAAGGACCCTGCCAACCCCCACTTCTGCAGGAGACCCTCAAACACTCACAGGTAAGTCTGGCTCAGCCTCCTGTGGGGTCAGTGCTCCTTTTCCCTGGGTCCTGGTGTTCACAAAATTTTCTTTGTGCCCTCCAAGACTCTGTTTCCCCAAGTCTTATCAAAGCTCTTTAATCAAATCCTGATGGTCAAAGTCAGGTTACCTGAAGATTCCTAGTCCCTTGGCCAAATCCCTAGGTTGGGGAGCCTGATGTGGGGCTTAGAACCTTCACAACATTGCAAGAACTTCCGTAGTATTATTGTTCTCCAGTTTGAGTGCGTATAGGATTTAATTTTATCAACATTGTGCCTCTTCTACCATTTTGTTGTGGATTCCCCCTTGTCCTTGGATGTAGGGTATTTTTTTTTGGTGGGTTCCAGTGTCTGCCTGTCAATGGTTGTTCAACAACTAGTTGTTATTTTGGTGCTCTGGCAGAAATGAGTGCATGTTCTTCTATTCCACAATTTGAATCAGTCTCATCATCTTTATTATATTTTCCCTCCATTCCTCACTTTATTCACCACAAGGTGAGCTAGCAGCACGTTTATGTGACAGCAAGAACAGGGAACCAGGAATGAGATCCCTTCCATTCTAGTAGTTGAATGAGTCTAACAAGTACTTAGGACTTCTGAATCTATTACAACAGCTGTAAACTTGGATAGTGACACTCACCACACAGAGCTCCTGGGAAGACCACTGTATTAGGATATGGGGTAATGTTTGTTATATAGTAAGTGCTCATTAAGTAATGGTTGAATCAGGTCTTAGCTTGACCACTCACCCAGCTTGTCTTCTCTTAGCGTATATTTGTAACTAAAGAAGACATCCCAACCTTCCTTGTGCTGCTTTCAACAAGTTGAGTTCAGTTAAGTGGCTCAGTTTTGCAATCCCTGTCAGACGTTTTGCAGCCCCATAGATGGCAGCACGACAGGCCTCCCTGTCCATCACCAACTCCTGGAGCTTGCTCAAATTCATGTACATCGAGTTGGTGATGCCATCCAACCATCTCATCCTCTGTCATCCCCTCCTCCTGCCTTCAATCTTTCTCAGCATCAGGGTCTTTTCAAATGAGTCAGTTCTTTGGATCAGGTGGCTAAAGTATTGGAGTGTCAGTTTCAACATCAGTCCTTCCAATGAATATTCAGGGCTTGTGGACTCTGGGAGAAGGCGAGGGTGGGATGTTTCAAGAGAACAGCATTGAAACATGTATATTATCTAGGGTGAAACAGATCACCAGCCCAGGTTGGGTGCTTGAGACAAGTGCTCAGGCCTGGTGCACTGGGAAGACCCAGAGGGATCGGGTGGAGAGGGAGGTGGGAGGGGGGATCGGGATGGGTAATACATGTAAATCCATGGCTAATTCATTTCAATGTATGACAAAAACTACTGTAATGATGTAAAGTAATTAGCCTCCAACTAATAAAAATAAATGGAAAAAAAATCAAAAAAAAAAATTCAGGGCTGATTTCCTTTAGGATGGACTGGTTGTATCTCCTTGCAGTCCAAGGGACTCAAGAGTCTTCTCCAACTCTACGGTTCAAAAGCATCAATTCTTCAGCACTCAGCTTTCTTTATAGTCCAATTCTCACATCCATACATGACTGCTGGAAAAACAATAGTTTAACTGTACGGGTCTTTTTTGGCAAAGTAATGTCTCTGCTTTTAATATGCTATCTGGTTTTGTCATATATTTTCTTCAAACGGGCAAGCGACTTTTAATTTCATGGCTGTAGTCACCATCTGCAGTGATTTTGGAGCCCCCACAAACAAAGTCTGCCACTGTTTTCACTATTTCCCCATCTATTTGCCATGAAGTGATGGGACTGGATGCCATGATCTTTGTTTACTGAATATTGAGCTTTAAGCCAGCTTTTTTAACTCTCCTCTTTCACTTTCATCAAGAGGCCCTTTAGTTCTTCTTCACTTTCTGCCATAATGGTGGTGTCATCTGCATATCTGAGGTTATTGATATTTTTCCCGGCACTCTTGATTCCAGTTTGTGCTTCATCCAGCCTGGCATTTCACATGATACACTCTTCATATAAGTTAAATAAGCAGGGTGACAATATACAGCCTTGATTTACTCCTTTCCCGATTTGGAACCAGTCTGTTGTTCCATATCCAGTTCTAACTGTTGCTTCTTGACCTACATACAGATTTCTCAGGAGGCAGGTAAGGCAGTCTGGTATCCCCATCTCTTGAAGAATTTCCCAGAGTTTGTTGTGATCTACACAATCAAAGGCTTTGGCATAGTCTATAAAGCAGAAATAAATGATTTTCTGGAACTCTCTTGCTTTTTATATGATTCAATGGGTGTTGGCAATTCGATCTCTCATTCCTCTGCCTTTTCTAAAGCCAGCTTGAACATCTGGAAGTTAACAGTTCATGTGCTGCTGAAGCAAGGCTGTGATAATTTTGAGCATTTCTTTGCTAGCATGTGAAATGAGTGCAATTGTGCAGTAATATGAACATTTCTTGGCACTGCCTTTCTTTTGGATTGGAATGAAAACTGACATTTTCTAATCCTGTGACCACTGCTGAATTTTCCAAATTTGTGGGCATATTGAGTGCAGCACTGTAACAGCATCATCTTTTTGGACTTGAAATAGCTCAGCTGGAATTCCATCACCTCCACTAGCTTTGTTCACAGTTATGCTTCCTAAGACCCATTTCACATTCTAGGATGTCTGGCTCTAGGTGGATGATCACACCATCATGGTTATCTGGGTCGTGAAGATCTTTTTTGCATAGTTTTTCTGTGTATCCTTGTCACCTATTCTTAATACCTTCGGCTTCTCTTAGGTCCATGCCATTTCTGTCCTTTATTGTGCCTATCTGTGCATAAAATAGTCCCTTGGTATCTTTAATTTTCTTGAATAGATATCAAGTCTTTCCCATTCTATTGTTTTCCTCTATGTCTTTGCACTGATCATTGAGAAAGGCTTTCTTATCTCTCCTTGCTATTCTTTGGAACTCTGCATTCAAATGGGGTATCTTTCCATTTCTTCTTTGCCTTTAACTTCTCTTGCTTTCTCAGATATTTGTAAGGCTTCCTCAGACAACCATTTTGCCTTTTTGCATTTCTTTTTCTTGTGGACTGTCTTGCTCACTGCCTCCTGTACAATGTCACAAACCTCCATCCATAGTTCTTCAAGCACTCTATCTATCAGATCTAACCCCTTGAATCTATTTGTCACTTCCACTGTATAATCATAAGGAATTTCATTTATGTCATGCCTGAATGGTCTAGTGGTTTTCCCTACTTTCTTCAATTTATGTCTGAATTCGGCAATAAGCAGTTCATGATTGGAGCCACAGTCAGCTCCTGGTCTTGTTTTTGCTTTCAACAAAGAGGGAACCAAAGCATGAGCCAGCTTTTGGCAGATGTTGGACAAGGACTGTGATCACAAGACTACTGTCCAATACTTCCCAGCGAATGTGCAAATTATGTTATTTGAGCAGAAATATCATCCAAGTTTGTTTTGGAACCACAGTGACCACATCCCAGGACTGGGGCACAGAAGAAGTCCAGCCAACATTTTGCTATTTTATTTAAAAGTGTGAATCATCAGACAAGCATCTCTCTACATCCAGGTGCTATATTCAGAATGCATGTAACACCTACTTCCTTGGCATCTGAGCCAGGAAAAAGCCTGGAAAAAATTGCCCTGGGCCTGGGGAGAATGCAGAAATTAACATCTCAGCAGTTGAAACTAAGAAACCTCAGGAATATAGCTTAACACTCTCCAGGACTAAGTTTCCTCTTACATAAAATAGAATAATAGTAAGAAGGTTGTACAGGTTGTTGGTATCGGGAAAATGAGATGGATGGAAAGTGCTCAGAGGAGAGCATGGCTCATGCAAGACCCAAATGTGTGTTTGCCACAGTTTTAATGATTAGTTTATAAGGCCTTGGGGGTTTTCAAAGGGCATCACATTCTCACCTTTGCTTTAATAAGGTTATATTCTTTTTGGAGAATAGACTTCATATATAACAAATGAGGTGAAGATACAGAGCTGTTCAGGATATATTTCAACTGAGCAAGATCCTTCCCTTCTAGGTGGCTTGGAATAATTCTCTGCAGGAGAAAATGATTAGAACTAAGACTTGCAGGGAATTTAAGAACTGTAGTAATTGATAGGAGGGAAGGAAGGGTGAGTAACTTGGTAGAAACTCTCCAACTTGCTCTGATGATCTCTGGCAGCTTAGTTGTAACCACACACACACACACACACACACACACACAAATCCAAGGTATTCAGTGTTTGCTCCCAGAACCACCTAATTTCCCCTATTGCATGCCTCAATTCTTATTTTCATTCTCTTGATCTCTTGTACACCAGCTCACATAGCCTAGCTATTATTTGATCCTAGTCTTGCCCCATAAGATTAACACATGGTTCAGTCTTTAGGTTTTTGATCCCAATTTCTCTCCAGACTATGGTTACTTCTAATTGACTCTTTGGGGATTAGAGAAACTTGATCCAGGACCCTAGAACCCCTTTTCAAAGATTACATCCATCCACAATGAGGCCCTACAAACCTCATGAGCAGTATCAGTGTACCTTGTTTTGGCCCTGTCATCTTTTAGGGACAATGAGTAGATCTAGTTTACTCCTGTGATCAAGGCAGTAGCAGGTAATAAAATCTCTTTAACATAGCACTCAGTGAAGGAACTTCATAAAAGCACTTACCACTCATGGGACAGTCCCCCCAGCCCTGGTTGTCTCAGCAGTTGGAAAAACCAGGGCCCTGGATTTCACAGAAGGATGGATCCTTCTCTTCACTGGATCCTAGAGGTCTGCTCTGTTGACTCACATGCAACATTTAGCATCAGTTTGCTCAGTCTTCCCAGCATCCAGTTATAGGGACTATGTTTTCTGTTTAGGATAGTGTCACTTATAGGCCAACCAGAAGGTAAATTTCTAGGTAGTAACAGTTTCATTGTTTGGGAGTTCTTTTTGTTATGATTCAGAATATGTCTGGAAGACACACACACACACACACACACACACACACAACAGCAGCAATAACAACAAAAGTGCAAACAGAAGCTCTATGAGGCTCTCTGATTTTTGGAAATCACAATCAGAACTTACAGGCTCTAGTCCTGGCCCCACAACTTACAAGCTGAGACATCTGGATTTGTCACGTTTTCCAAGCTTCCTTCCCCAATCTATAAAATAGAGATGATGAAACTAACCCTCCTTACGCTAAGGGGTGTTGTGGTGCCAACAGACCACAGAGAGAAAGTCATACTTGGTGAAACTTTCCAAACAAAAGAAAAATAAGGCTCAACTCAGCCTAAGTCATAAGAAGATTTTGTTTATTTTAAGAAAACAGATGATTCTTTCATGGGAGGAGAGAAAAAATGGAAAAGACAACTACTATTTTGAGGACTATGAAATGAAACCCCTACATGTTATTTTTTTCGTCAAATTATGGTTTCTCTTTTGGAAACAGAAGGGAAAATATAGTTGTTCTTTTTTTAAAAAAAAAAAAACAAAATGTCTTCTTTAAGCCAAGGTTGGATGAAACTACTGATGCAGCAGTCAGGGTTGGCTGGGTCTTTGTTCTCTTTGCATTCTTTCAATATTTGTTGGACACCACTGCTTCATCAAGTATTGATGGAAAATATGTTGGAGCAGTTGCCTGATAAACAATTGGCTCAAATCTATTTGTCAAACATCTTGAAAACTATACATTAAATGTGCTGGGGAAAAGTTTTGTTCTCTGAGGATACATAAGCTTTGCGTCATGCTAGGATTGAACTCCTAGAGTTCTGTTTTTCACTTCTCTTTGGACCTCTTCCTTTAGGATAATTCTCCATTAGCAGTGACAAGAGTAAGGTCCAGTGGAAAACTGATAATAGCTTTGGACAGAGAGACAAGACTACAACTTATCATTAATATGAGTGAGCTGGAAAAGTGTGCTGACTTCAGAATCCTGTGAACATTGGCTTACTATGACTCTCTTTTTGTTGCTTGCATTCCTCATGATTAGGACAAAGCATTGAAAGTCTAAAGTCAGTATAAAAAATAAATCAAAACTGTGTGTTGTTAGCCAGGTTTTTAAAGTTTATTCCTTTGATCTTTGCACCAGCTCTGGAGGCAAGTATTTTTACCTCCTTTTTATGATGAACAAACTCATGCTAAATAGTTTTTCCTAAAACTCAAAGCTGATAGGTGGTACTGGATGTTTCTTAGAAGAGGTGAGGTTAATCCAAGTTCTTATAGAAGTGAGATGCATCATCTCGGGAAATGGAAGGGCATTTTATGCATCAGATTTGCCAATACATAAACCAAAGAGTCTGAGAATACAAAAGCCTTTCATTCCAAAATGTACTCTAGTATTTATAAGCCATGTGACCTTGGACAAGTCACTTCATATATGTAGGTTTTATTTCTCTGACTTATAAGGTTGTTGGAAAGATTAAATGTTATAATGTATGTAAATAAGCTATCACATGATCTTAATCTAGGAATGAACACCATCATCATCATTATTTAAACCATTGCTCTCAGCAACACTGCATTTATCATTGTCACTAACAACAACTTTATTTAATCTATTTTAAGAGGTTATAACAAGGTAATGGATATTAAAATGATTCCTGACACAAAAAGAAAATGCTATAAATAGCTTAAAAGTATTGGAATTTGCTTTAGTTAGAGGGAGTTGAATCATTGAATTTTCAAGTGGAATAAATGGAATTCAAGGTAATTGCTATGCACTTGACAATTTTCTTAATTCTCATCTACTCCAGCATCTTAACTCCTGAGAATGCTGAAAGACGATTTAAAGTGAAAAAGCAGCACAGTTCATCAATCTCTTCAGGCTATGATATTTGTTTCCATACAATTCAGCTGTAATCTTATCGCTTGGATAAACACTGGCTTCAGGCAGAATGTTTAAAAAACAAGATCAGTCTCATCTGCGGTGCATTTTATCAATGTGGATGGGGTATCAGTCGGAGATTTACTATTTTATAAAAGACAGGGTTCTCTTAAGTTTACTGGTAGAAAAGGAGGTAAGGAGACAAGGATTTTCTTTGTTACCAGAGGAAATGGCAAGAATGAGAGTCTATCTTAAACCAAAATCGTAGACATGATTCTGATACTTATGTCAGTCTTGTCGGGCCTCAAGCAAGAAAGGAATAGAGAGACTAGGACACCCCAGAATGTTGATAGTTTCTGCCAATAGAAATACTATCTAAGTATGTAATGCTAGAAAGCATGTAAATTGAGAGACTGGGATTGACATACATTTGCTACTATACATAAAATAACTTATGACAAACAGCTGTATAGCACAGGGAACGGTACTCAACAATCTGTGATGACTGACATGGGAAAAGAATTAAAAAATGAGTGGGTATTTGTATATGTATAACTGATTCACTTCGCTGTACATTGAAAACTAACAAAACACTATAAACCAACTACACTCCAATAAAAATTAAAGAAAAAAAAGAGAAATATCTGCATTGTTTTAGTTCCATGCATGCTTGAGAGCTCAGCCCTTCATGAACATAGCTGCTGTAAACACAGTGGTTTTCAAGTAGCATTAGTGGTGAAAATGGTGATGAAAAAAGTCACCTGCTGGGGTCCAGCCTCGGCAGGACCCAGGGGGTACCCTCAGGATGAACGGCGTCGGTGAGAGAGAGAGAGAAGACACGTGAGATCAGCCTTGATAGGGCCAAGTCTGCGAGGGAGAGAGAGAGAAAGAGAGAGACAGAGAGAGAGAGAGAGAGAGAAGAGAATGACCAGACGGGGGTGTTTGCAGGGTCTGGCAGAGTCTAGCAATACTTTACTTTTTACCGTGGCTTTTATACCCTAAATTAGTACATTTCTAAGGGGAAGATAGTTTAACATCACATCAGCTTGTTCTTCATGAAACCAGGGTGTTTTCTGCATACTTCTTTGTTTATGAGGGTCTTATACATTATCTTCTGGCCTTGGGGCCTATTCACATTTTATGACCTAGGTGAATGGAAAGCTGTTTTCCATAATCTATTCTTTAATGAACACAAAGGTCAGTCCTTTTGCAGAAGTTATCAGTTAAATTTATCTAAAAGGTTTACCACACAAAGACTCTGCAGTTCCAGTGAGGCAGCCCCTGTTTAGCATTCCTGGTTAAAATTAACAATTTTAAAATCTTATTTTTCTAAATCTTTAACTATAACCACTTTTAGAATAATATTTTTATGTTCTCTAATAGGGCTTCCTCACCCCCGAAGGGCTCTGTGCCTATTAGGGCCTTTATGTGATCAGGTTCTTTATGCTGTTTTATGATTAGGGTATTATAAGCAATCATGCATATTAGTACCAAGGGCATAAAGGCATTTGCCAAACAAACTAAAATACCAGCAAAGGAGGTTAAGTTAAAATACTCCTTTCACCCTGGATAATCTCATAAAATACCACCACCCGGGAAACTTATTGATTAAAGTTCTAAATTGATTCTTATTTGGAAAGAGATCGGGGAAGGCCTTCTGTCTGTGTCACAAAAATTAGGGAGTAGTCTATTGAAGCAAGCATCAGAAAGACAGATATCATCTTTAAGGTGAGCGCCGGGGAACTTTTCGGAATCCCTGAAAACCTGATCCGCCTTGCCTGTCAGGTTTTCTCCTCATGACCTTGTCATGGGTGGGATCTCGTGTGCTGGCTCCGCAGTCACCATAACCCTTCAGCATGATTTTATTGCCCTAAGGATTAAACTGTTGTTTACAGCTCAGTTTTGTAGACTCCAGTATAGCCTAACTCCTTCATCAAAGGAAAGTTCTTGAGTGAAGAAGAGACTTCCACCATTAAAACCACGGTTCCCCTCATGACTATTCACATGTTCTGATATGCTTTGTTTTCCTGTGCAAGTATGTAAATTTCATTTTGAATACAGAGGAAAGTGCACCAAATGTCTTCTGAGTAATTAACAGAGTAATATTCATCCATGACCTGTGTGGGACTTAGTAACACAGGCCTCTACTTCTTAGGGCTCAACTGGGGATTCCCTTTCTCTTTCACAAATCTACCTTTTATGATGAACTTGACAAGTTTTCCCTGTCCCTTTAAATATAGGAAAGGGAAGCAACTATTTGATATTACTTCCACAAATGCAAAGACTGTAGCAGGGATATCAACATTCTCATCCAAAAGTCAGAGTATATCAAGGTTCCTGTCCAGTACTCAGGTTTAGCTTGGAGACTTACCATCTTAATCCCCTCTGATCTCAACTGGTTACAGAGATCCACTTGAGATATGAGAGAATTTTCCAGAACTGAGGTGAGTTACCTTCATAGGGCTAGGTGTTGTTTCCTACCCTTTTGCAGAGCAGAATATATAGATTGGGATCCACTGTGGACCTAGGTAGAATGTTTCCAATTACACAATGATTGAATGAAATAGTGGCTGAATTCCAGTAATGGAAACAGGCTTTCTGATGGTTTATGTTTCCAATAGGCAACTTACCTTTTTCTGGTTCTATGCAGTCCTGGGCATCAGATGGTAGTTCTTAGGCAGTGGTATAATGGTAAATGTCTATCAATTTGCTTCCCTCAAAAAAATTCTGATTTGTAGCAAGCCTTAGGATTTTTTTAAGCTAAAGTATCTTTTCTCCGCTTTGACAGCTTTTAATATTTTACTTTGTTTCATTATTTAGAACTGTGATGAATTAAAATGTGTTTTATTCAAACATTTTTCCTGCTTCTTGTTTGTAACATTTCTAAAATATATAGTTTGATGTCCTTCAGTAATTTTAGAACTTTTTCTACCAGTGCTGCTGCAAGCTAAGTCGCTTCAGTCATGTCCAACTCTTTGTGATCTTATGGATTGTAGCCCACCAGACTCCTCTGTCCATGAGGTTCTCCAGGCAAGAATACTGGAGAGGATTGCCATGCCATCCTCCAGGGGATCTTCCTGAGCCAGGGATTGAACCTGCACCTCTTATATTTCCTGCATTGGCAGGTGGGTACTTTACCATTAACTCCACCTGGAAAGCCCACCAGTATTTCTTCAAACATTCTGCTTTATTATCTTCTCTCAGTTTTATGATATCATAATTACACAGATTTTAGACTTTTTTATCTTTATCCATATATTTCTTAGGTATTTCTGTATTTTCCAATAATTCTGTTATCTCCATGAGTCTATATGTGTATTTCCAACAGAATTGTTTTTACACACCTTAATTCTCACCTCACAGGAGATGGTTAGATGGCATCAATGACTCAGTGGACATGAGTTTGAGAAAACTCTGGGAAATAGTGAAGGACATGGAAGCCTGGTGTGCTGCAGTCCATGAGGTCACAAAGAGTTGGACGGGAATGAGTGACTGAACAACACTTGTGTTTACTTCATAATTAGTAATTTATATCGAGTTGCTAATTTCAGTTTTTCTTTTTTCAGTTCCATAATTTTACCTGCTTTTAAAAAACACATTCTAGTTTACAGCTAAAAATTTTCATCTAATCTACATGTCATGCAATTGACAAGACATTAATTTTTGAAATATCCAAAGAGCTCATACAGCTCAATACCAAACAACCCAATCAAAAATTGGCAGAAGACCTATGTAGACATTTCTCCAAACATGAATAATCTTCTTTTCTAATATTGTGGACATAGAAATTCCAGTTTTTTAAAGTCTGCATCTTTCACAGAACTAGAACAAATTATTTTTAATTTGTATAGAAATACAAGAGACCTTCAATAGCCAAAGTATGACAAAAACCACAACAATATTGTGAAGTAATTAGCTTCCAACTAATAAAAATAAATGGGAAGAAAAAGTGCTGCTAGGAAAACTAGACAGCTATTTGTCCAAGAATGAAATGACAACATTCTCTAAGCCATACAAAAAGTAAACTCAAAATAGACTAAAGATCTAAATGTAATTCCAGGTGGTATAAAACTCCTAGAAGAAAGCATAGTAAAAACAGTCTTTGATATAAATCACAGCAATATTTTTTGGATCCATTTCCTATAAAGAAAATAAATGGGGCCTAATTAAACTTAAAAGATTTTGCACAGCAAAGGAAAGCATAAAAAACAGCAACAAAAAAGAATCTACAGAATGGGAGAAAATATTTGCAAATGATGCAATCAAAAAGACATCAGTTTCTGAAACATACAAATAGCTCATACAGCTCAATACCAAACAACCCAATCAAAAATGGGCAGGAGACCTATATAGACATTTCTCCAAACATGAATATTCTTCTTTTCTAATATTTTGGACATAGAAATTCCAGTTTTTTAAAGTCTATGTCTTGCACGGAACTAGAACAATTATTTTTAATTTGTATAGAAATACAAAAGACCTTGAATAGCCAAAGCAATTAAAATCAGAGCTGAAGGAATCAGGCACCCTTACATCAGATTATACTACAAAGCTATAGTTATCAAAACAGTGTGGTACCAGCACAAAAACAAAATAGATACAGATATTGATATAGATCAATTGAACAGGATATAAATCCCAAAAATAAGCCCACTGACTTTTGGTCAGTTAATTTATGACAAAGGAAGTAAGAATACACAATGGAGAAAACACAGTCTCTTCAAAAATTGCTGCTAGGAAAACTAAACAGCTACTTGTCAAAAAATGAGATGACACCATTCTCTAAGCCATAAAAAAAGTAAACTCAAAATGGACTAAAGATCTAAATGTAATTCCAGGTGGTATAAAACTCTTAGAAGAAAGCATAGTAAAAACAGTCTTTGATATAAATCACAGCAATATTTTTTGGATCCATCTCTTATAGTAATGGAAATAAAAGCAAAAGAAAATAAATGGGGCCTAATTAAACTTAAAAGATTTTGCACAGCAAAGGAAAGCATAAAAAACAGCAACAAAAAAGATAATCTACAGAATGGGAGAAAATATTTGCAAATGATGCAATCAGAAAGACATCAGTTTCTGAAACATACAAATAGCTCATACAGCTCAATATCAAACAACCCAATCAAAAATGGGCAGAAGACCTATATAGACATTTCTCCAAAGAAGATACAACCTCCCTAATACCATCTAAGCTCTGCTTAGCTTCTCAGCTTCTTTGCCTTGACTTATAAATTAGTAAAAACCTCAAGAGGAAGTATAAAGCCTTAGTAACCTGTTCATCTATTTGCATTTCTCCCTGGGTTTTTTAGCCCCTAGGTCACCACTTTCATTGTAGTTTTCCCATTCTTTCAAACAGGCTATGATAAATTTAATTGACCTTTCCTAGAGGAACTGGGAAACAAGCTAGTCTATCAGAGTAAAAACTAAAACCCCCTTTTGTTTTTCTGTGTGCATGGGTGGCAAGTGAAATGTTGAGGGACAATTTCACATTTTTCTCAAGTTGTTAATACACTTCATGGGTATTTTAAATCATCCATATGGATCTTCCTTTTCTTCTGTTCATTACTTAAATGTTGGTGTTCATCAGGATTTCTTCTTGAGAGATATTATCCATGCAGTGCAAGAAATGTTGCCCATATTCTGAAAAATCCCAAGTTTATTTCTCCATCCCAGAACATTCATCTGGGCTTCAACCCTAGACTTCAAATGCTTTACTGAGAATCCCTCTCTGCAAATCCTCACTGAATCTAGAACTTTTATGTCCAATGCTGAAATCAATTTCCTTTTCACCTCCTTACCACTCTCAACTTACTTTCCTGCTTCTATTCACTGTTTTACTTAATAGAAGTCTAGTTTCTCCTTCATCCTATCTTTTTTCTTTTCTTGGCCACACCCCATATCATGTGGGATCTTATTTCATTGACCAGAGAGACTGGTACTCCAGTAAGTTACCCCTTTCTCTGGAAGCATGGAGTCTTAACCACTAGATCATCAGGGGAGATCCCCCAGGATCTTACCTTAAACTACAAGCTATAAAGTCATCCTCTATTTTTTGGTGTTAAATCTCACATTATTCATGAAGTACCCTATATGCAGGAGTATATATAAACATATAAAAATTTTAATCACATTTTAATATATTTAGTATATAGTATAAAGTATTTAAATACACTCCCTTCACAATGTGTAATTCAACCCACACATTGAGATTGACATAAGTTAGGACATATGGCAATGATTTCTCACCAAGGTTTTCCCAACATTCTGCTAATTCAGGGATGGCAAATGCTTAGCTTATGCAAGCTGCCTCCTTCTCTTCTTTCCTTTCTTACATGGATGGCAACCATTGCTTCTTTCCTATGGAAGACTTTCCTGCTGCATCCAGATGAAGCTCTGAAGCCCTTCGCAAAGCAGCTGTCCATAGAGACAGTACTATACTTGTCCTCTCCTCTCTGTCCTTCACCAGATGATACATAGATAGTATAGATTGTCCCAGCATTTGGCCCTGGCTGCAGAGACTACGGGTAGGTGGCAGTATGGTTCAGCAGGCCAAGAGAGAAACTACAGGCAGGGGTGGTGTTACCTCAGAATGCTGTTACTGCTTGCATTTTGCTTAAAGTTCATGGTCTCCCCCTGTATTGTACCTGTTAAACATCTTATATTTTACTCCTTGTCTGAAGGGAGGGAAATCTGTTTGCAGGTTGGGCAACAGTGGTGGCCTCACTGTGATACTAGTCTAATTGCTGAGTCTACACCAAGATGCTTGTAGGAGACAGAAAGAATAAAAGAATAGCAGGCCCTGGCAAGGGCTGCAAAAGAAATTTATAATTATTTATAAACTGGATGCTATAAGGCATGAGACTCTTGGAACAAGTCCGGAGGGAACAGTTCATGGTCTTGAAAACAAGGTATGATCCTGGGGTCAGAAAACTGACCCAAGACTGTTTCTTAACAGGCGTCTCAGAGTCACATGTTTTACGTATCTGGTGAAAAATCTGTAGATAAGAATACTATTTGTAGTTACTGATTTGTTATTGATTACTGTTTCTTAGTTACTCGATGGTTAATGATCACTTTGTTCTTTGGCCCTGAAGGCCACATGAGTTATAGTTTAACTCCCCACATATTCTTTCCTTCACAGCTGGAAGTATAATAAAGCTGGCTTGGATTCAGTTTCGGCACCTTCACTTTGGAGCGGTGTTGGTCCCCTGATCCTCGCTTTTCTCTGAATTCGTCTTATTTCTCATTCTCTCCCGTAGCATGCTTTCAGAAACCCTCTTATCCAGCCCGTCTCAACAAGTGGCGCCTGAACAGGGACCCGAAAGTGAATCCAGCCTGCAAGGCTACCTCCTAGCCTGGGAGAATGCAGGGAAATCTGGCCAGCTCGGCGCACGAGGAAAGTACTTGGTAAGTACACCCCTGCGAATTTTTCAGTCAGGCTAACAATGGGGCAAAATCCTTCTAAGGATAGTGACTATACGCAAGTGTTAAAAACTTTGTTAAAAAGTTCGGGAGTTGAGACACCGCACTCTTTTAAAGAATTGTTTCCTGCCATTGAAAAATATTGCTACTGGCTAAATCCAAATAAAGGCACTTTCAGGCATGAGGAATGGCGAGAAGTTATGCATTGCCTGCGCCATACCTACCAACGAGGCAAAAAGATTCCCTTATCTGTATGGTCAGTAGGGAATCATTAGCACAGCTTTAGGACTGCTGCAATCCAAAACCTCGGATTCAGGGGATTCTGTAGAACAAATTCAAGAACAAATGGAAGAAACGAATTTATATGATAACACAAGTGAGAAACAATCAATAAAAAAGAAAAATAAGAGCCAAAAGAATGATAGAAGTCAAGAACAGATCTTTCTCATTCAACCAACTGCACCTTTGGTCGAGCCCCCTCCTTTCAATCTGAAACCCCTTGGGATGATAGATTTGCTTTTAAACAACAAATAACTGTGCCAATGGAGCTTCACAAAAGGGAGTTCATATGGCACAACTGCAGGGGGATGAAGATGCTTTAGTTCTCCCTGTGGCTGTAACTCAAATCCCACCAGATTCTCAATTCCCACAGGAGGAATGCATTATGATTTTAATGCCATACCATTTAAAACTGCAAAGGAGATAAAACAGGCATGTACCCAATACAGAACTAATTCTCCTTACACCATGGGACTAATTCAAGGACATTCACAAGTTGAATGGTTAATTCCTTATGATTGGGAAATGATAGCCAGAACTTGCCTATCCATCTCAGAATGTTTACAGTTTAGGACCTGGTGGCAAGATGAGGCAAATCAACAAGCTCACAGAAATGCCACAGCCAACCCGCCAGTTGGTATAACACTTGATCAGTTAACGGGTAGTGGGGCACATTTTGGCATTCAAGCTCAGTTACAATTTGATGATCAATTACTCACTCAAGTGAGAGTAATATGTTTAAAAGCCTGGGAGAGAATAAGTTCACCTGGACAAGCCTTGGCTTCATTTACCCAAATTAAACAATCAAATGGGGAACCTTATGTAGATTTTATTGCCAGGCTATGTCAAAATTTAAATAAAACAGTCTCACAACCTGGTTTGAGAGATTTGCTGATGCAAGTTCTTGCTTATGACAATGCTAACTCAGAATGTAAAAAGGTGATTCAGCCTCTCAAAGCACAGGGTGCCCCTCTAGAAGAATATTTTAAAGTTTGCCAGGATATTGGGTCAGAACCATATAAAATGCAACTTCTGGCTCAAACATTGTCTAAGGCTAATAAAAAAAAAAACTGATATGAGATGTCACCAATGTGGAAAATTAGGGCACATTAAAATAGACTGTAAAGGAAGAAGAAGGTTGTCAGTTGATAAATTATACTATTGGCTCTGATGCCTCTCCTATTTGTATTGGTTTTGGAAGTATATGTCTTAAAACAGGATATCAAAAATGGCTGTCAGTTGTCAAAAAATCAAATGATGATCAGACTTCCCTCTTTCTGTTAACTGCCCTTACTTTTTTAGAAAAAGAAGAAACTTCCAGCATGATGAATCCACCTGACCTTCCTGATTGTGTTGCTGAAATTAGCCATGGTATTGAAAATTGGTTAAGATGGAAATTATGTAAAGGATCAGAAGTCACTTATTATTGAATGTTGCAGAGGCTCCATTATCGATTGGAGACACCAAGGAACCCCTAAACTTATAGAATCTAAGATGTCTTCCCCATGGGTATATAATGATAAGACAATTAGTACTTGTGGTAGTCAACCCCTCAAATGGCATGGTGTAGGATTAGCTCCCCCTGTGCCTCGTTTAGCTCATTATCCCATTCATGATGAAATATGAAAAATACCCATGGCATTAAAAGAGCTAATATCTTGGAAGGGAAAATATACTGAATGTATTTTAAATGACCCCAAAGCTACTTTTAATTTTACAAAAAACTCTACCCACACTATTCAGACTTGTATAAGAATTCCTTTTGTTTATATGATTGGACCAGCAAGATATGTCCCAATTTGGGATTAGTAGCAAGTCTTAATTGTTCATTTTATCCATGCATAAATAATACCATTCCCTTTAATGAAAGTTGGCAGAGTATTTATACTCTTAAAACTGGAACTGGCATATGGGTTCCAGTTGATTTACAATGACCTTGGCCAGAAAGCCCTACATTATATGTTATTGAAGAAATACTGAAAAATCTTAAACGTGTTAAACATTTTCTGGGATTGCTAACTGCTGCCATCTTAGGCATTATAGCTATTACCACTGCAGCAGCCATAGCTGGAATGGCTCTTCATAAATCTATACAGACAGTTTGTTTTGTACAGGAATGGCATACAGATGCTGATGTCCTCTGGACCACTCAACAAAAAACTGATGGAAAGTTGGCCTCCCAAGTGGCCGACCTTAAACAGTCTATTATTTTATTAGGAGATCAACTAGCCAGTTTACAAAAACAGGTGAGACTAAGATGTGATTGGAACTATAGTTCCTTTTATGTAATGGCTTTCAAATATAAGACACAACTCACAGAAAAAGAGACACAGATGTACAGAACAGACTTTTGGACTCTGTGGGAGAAGGCGAGGGTGGGATGTTTCAAGAGAACAGCATTGAAACATGTATATTATCTAGGGTGAAAGAGATCACCAGCCCAGGTTGGATGCATGAGACAAGTGCTCGGGCCTGGTGCACTGGGAAGACCCAGAGGGAGCGGGTAGAGAGGGAGGTGGGAGGGGGGATCGGGATGGGGAATGCATGTAAATCCATGGCTGATTCATGTCAGTGTATGACAAAAACCACTACAATATTGTAAAGTAATTAGCCTCCAACTAATAAAAATAAATAGAAAAAAAAAGACACAACTCAAATGGGATAAAGTTAAACAACACCTATTGAACCAAGGTAATATTTCTGTAGATATTCAATATATACAACAAGATATATTAAAAGTTTTTCATAAACATCTCAATGTAATTTCTGGATCAGATTTTCTTGATACTGCTGCTGATAATCTTTCTTCTCTTCATCCCTTGAAACAGATCAAAACATTTGGATATGGAATTGCTCTGGTAATTGGAGTGCTATTAATTATGTGTTTGTGTTTCTGTATAGTCTGGAAAAGAACGATCAAGAGACAACGAAGCCAGCAACAGCAACTAGCATTTCTCACCATTTCTCATCACATGCAAAGTCAAAAAAGGGGAGATGTAGGAGACAGGAAGAATAAAAGAAAAGCAGGCTCCAGCAAGGGCCACAAAAGAAATGTATAATTATTGATAAACTGGATGCTATAAAGCATAAGACTCTTGGAATAAGTCCAGAGGGAACAGTTGATAGTCTTGAAAACAAGGTATGATCTTGGGGTTGAAAAACCGACCCCAGACTGTTTCTCAACAGGCGTCTCAGAGTCACATGTTTTACGTATCTGGTGAAAAATCTGTAGATAAGAATACTAGTTGTAGTTACTGATTTGTTATTGATTACTGTTCCTTAGTTACTCGATGGCTAATGATCACTTTGTTCTCTGGCCCTGAAGGCCACATGAATTATAGATTAACTCCCCACATATTCTTTCCTTCATGGCTGAAAGTGTAATAAAGCCGGCTTGGATTCAGTTTTGGCACCTTCACCTTGGAGCAGTGTTGGTCCCCTGATCCTCACTTTTATCTGAATTCTTTTGTCGTGTTTCTCATTCTCTCACCATATCGCACTTTCACAAACCCTACTAGCTGAGCTGGTCTCAACAATACTATTGTTGTTCTCTGGACTTTTATGAAAAATTGACATTGTAAGTGAGTACCTGACTTATTCTTGAGAGTCTTAGCTGCAGGTGTCTGTATTACACTGGTGGTGTTTGGTTGCAGTACACCCCAAATATCCAACTCCAGAGATATCAAGAAAGAGGGGTGGACCAAGGCCGCAAGAGTCCTGCAGAGTGCAGTGGTGGAGTGTATGCCCAGGTCACTCAGGATGGCTGTTCTCTTGCTCTTTGTACATGCCCTGCTTGAGAGTCCATGTTTCATCTACACCTTACTCACAAGAATGTGCTTGCCCCTTGCCCCAAAGATGCAGGACTCCAGGAAATCTGATCAGGTCACTTCCAGTCTATAGTCACTAAAAGTCTATGATGATCTCTTGCTTACAAAAGGTTACATCTCACTAGTTGAGTGTATAAGGCCTTATGCAATCCAATTCTAATGGAAAAGATCAGACTTACTTGTCATTACTGACACACATTCTCTAATCATTCATGGCAACACATCCCATTTCTACAATCTGAAGGTCTTTTTATGCTTCTTTTGTTCATGCCATTTCTTCTTCCTAAATTCCCTCCTCCATCCACCAGAAGCCTGTTAAACTCCTACAGACTCTTCATCTTTCCTAAACTTCTCTGAGCAGAATTCGGTGATCCTTCCTCTGGATCTCCAGAACACTTTTTTTTAACCTTTAGTCAATGATACAGAGATTTTCATTATTATGTCTTTTAATTATTTACACATATGGCTAGTAGATTATTCCAACTGACAGATGAGTCCTCATTCAGTGCATAAGGTCTAGCGGGTGTTAATTGATCTGTCTTAAAAGAATACATTCAGTGGGCAATTCTCTTCTCTCTTTGTGAACAGTGACAACAATATTTGCTTATTTCTCTTCACTTGTGTACTCAACAAATACATTTTTAATATCTACTATACCTTAGTCATGAGTATTACCTATGACAGCAATTTGCAATTTCAGTCAAGGCAACAGAGACTGAGTGAGCACCACTTTAAGTGGCCTTTGTGCCAACATTTCAGTCTGCTGTGCTCCTTCCATGGGTGAAGGAACAGAAAATGAAGCATTTGGCTCTCCTACAGTCTGCCACAATTCATGGCTCATGTTGCTAAATATTGATCTTGTATAAGTTACTCAGGAGAGGCAGCCAATGGTTCTCTGAGCAACACACAAACAGCCCCCACTCTCTTTTTGCAGTGATATTAATCATTTGTGAGTGGAGCCCTACACACTCTATGAATAAGTTCCTTGGATTCCAAGATGACTGATACTCAAACATTCTTTTTTATTTGAGTGCAGACCTAAATTCAAGCAAGCAGCCAGACTACATGAAGTTACAATGCCTTTTTGTTCATGGTAAGGTGAGAGATGCATAATACATTTCCAAGGGTAAACATTCCATGCTTCCAAGTAAACACCATTAAATGTGACTGCACATTTGTGCCTTTAATAAAACTGAAGGCGTGGGAATAGGTCTTTAGAAACATCCCATATCATGAGCACTCAATTTTAAGTTTCAGTTGCTGGTGGAAAGTGGAGGGTTAGTGTGTGTGTGTGTGAAATAGTGGAAAATTTATTTTCTTTGATTACAGTTGAATCACACTTTTGGATTCATCAAACCATGAATAGCACAATGAAGGGTCTGTGTGTGATGAAGAGCCATTAAGATTAAAACCCAAAGGGCAGCAAACATTGGTTTTCAGGGGTTCTACTGGTGAGATTACTAATGAAAGTGTTTAACCTTTGGAGACTTCATCACTGGAGGGACAGGAGGAGGATAAAAAGAGACTAACAAATAGCTTGTGCTCACTTGGCAGGAGATGGAATTTGTCATTTGAGCTCACACAAAGGGTCAAAATTCTGAAACATCTTTGGAGAAACAAAGGAATGTGACATGCTTCTCTATACATTTATTTATGTGACTTTTCCCACCTTCAATGGTTTTTGCCCCCAATTCCAACATTTGACATTCTGTGTATTTTTGTCAGTTTTTTCAGCAGTTTAAAATGCACAAGAAATCCAATTTTTAGGAAATATTTTCTGATGGGCAGAAAATATTTAATGAGAGCTCAGATATATATATATATATAATACACACACACATATATACACATATACATATATATATATATACATTTCTGCAATAATGCTTTTGTATATATATGTACACATGCCCACAACAGGAGATTGGTTAAACAAATTATGGAACATACCCTACAAAGGAATAAAGTGCAGTAGTTAAAAGTGCAGTGGTCAGGGAGGCATTCCAAGATGGTGGAGAAATAGGACTGGGAGACCACTTCCTTCCCCACAAATACATCAAAAGATCATCTGCATGTGGAGCAATTTCCACAAAACAACTCCTAAACACTGGGGGAGGACCCCAGATACCCAGAAAAGCAAACAAATCTCTTTGAAATGAGGTAAAACAAAATATAAAGACAATAAGAGACACAAGGGATTTAGGGACAGAGACCCATTCTGGGGACTCAGTAGTGAAAGAAGTTTCCACAATAGGAAACCCTCTCAGAGGCCAGGTCAGTGCAGAGCTTTGAAATCTCAGAAGACAGGGTAACTTAAAAAAGAAAGAAATCAGCACAGAATTCCTGTGAATGGCAATGACCAGTGGGAAGTGGCTCCCATGGTTGCATCTGCCAGCAGCTAATGGGGGTGAAGGCATGGGCTGCATCGTTGGTCTTTAGGGTAAGGATCGGGGTTGACTGCCCTATGAACACTCTGAGGGGACTAAAGTGATATAGCAGCCCAAACTGTGGGAACACCAGAGAGACAAAGAAAAACACAGGGCCTTTCCCACAGGAAGGCTCTAATGCCACACTGTGATCCTGGTGAGCCTAGTGAATACAAAAGGAGAGAAAGCCAGCTACTCTTTATGGCCTTCCCCAGAGGCAGAGAGGCATGAGTGTGACAGCCAGGGGCCACAGTAATCTTGGCCACAGAGACCACATCTCCCTCCAAGCTGTGAGGAGACTGCCAGTCACTAACCTTGTCTTCCTGGGATCCTGGATGGTGTCACAAACTGAGGCCAGCTCCCCTAGGAGACGCATGGCCCACCTGGGACTGTGCGCTCACAGTCCACCTGAGAGCCTGAGGGGCTCGGACCTGGGAATTGCACAAGATGCATGGCCCACTCGGGGCTGTACCCTCGTGGAGACAACAGGAACCTGAATAGCTTGGAACTGAGAAGTGCATGGCCCCTTGCTGCTGTTGTTCAGTCATTCAGTCATGTCTGACTAATTGCAACCTGATGGACTTCAGCTTGCCAGGTTTCCCTGTCCTTCACCAACTCCCAGACCTTGCTCAAATTCACATCCATTGAGCCAGTGATTCCATCCAACCATCTTATCCTCTGTCATCTCCTTCTTCTCCTGCCCTCAGTCTTTCCTATCAGCAGGGTCTTTTCAAATGAGTCATCTATGTGCATCAGGTGGCCAAAGTATTGGAGCTTCAGAGTCAGCATCAGTCCTTCCAATGAATATTCAGGACTGATTTCCTTTAGGAGTCACTGGTTTGATCTCCTTGCTGTCTAAGGAACTCTCAAGAATCTTCTCTAACACACAGTTCAAAAGCATCAGTTTTTCAGCACTCAGCCTTCTTTAAGACCCTACTCCTACATCCATACATGACTACTGGAAAACCCATAGCTTTGACTATACGGACCTTCATCAGCAAAGTGATATCTCTGCTGTTTAATATGCTGTCTAGATTTGTTGTAGCTTTTCTTCCAAGAAGCAAGTGTCTTTTAATATCATGGCTGAAGTCACCATCTGCAGTGATTTTGGAGCCCCAGAAAATAAAGTCCCTCAAACAATTTCCATTGTTTCTCCGTCTATTTGCCAGGAAGTGATGGCACCAGATGCCATGATCTTAGTTTTTTTAATATTAAGTTTCAAGCCAACTTTTTCCTCTTTCACTTTCATTAACAGGCTCTTTAGTTCCTCTTTGCTTTCTGCCATTTGTTGCTGTTCAGTTTCTCTGCCATGTATGAATCTTTGTGACGCCATGGACTGCAACACACCAGGCTTCCTGGTCCTTCACCATCTTCTGGAACTTGATCAAACTCATGTCCATTGAGTGGGTGATGCCATCCAACTATCTCATCTTCTGTCATCCCCTTCTCCTCCTGCCTTCAATCTTTCCCAGCACCAGGGTCTTTTCCAATGAGTTGGCTCTTAGAATCAAGTGGCCAAAGTATTGGAGTATCAGAGGCAACAAAGGTCATCTAGTAAAGGCTATGGTTTTTCCAGTGGTCATGTATGGATGTGAGTTGGACTATAGAGAAAGCTGAGTGCCAAAGAATTGATGCTTTTGAACTGTGGTGTTGGAGAAGACTCTTGAGAGTCCCTTGGACTGCAAGGAGATCTAACCAGTCCATCCTAAAGGAGATCAGTCCTGCGTGTTCATTGGAAGGACTGATGCTGAAGCTGAAACTCCAATACTTTGGCCACCTCATGCAAAGAGCTGACTCATTGAAAAGACCCTGATGCTGGGAGGGATTGGGGGCAGGAGAAGGGGACGACAGAGGATGAGATGGTTGGATGGCATCATCGACCCGATGGACATGGGTTTGGGTAAACTCCGGGAGTTTGTGATGGACAGGGAGGCCTGGCATGCTGCGATTCATGGGGTCGCAAAGAGTCAGACACAAGTGAATGACTTTTACTTCATTTCATGGAGTCAGTGATGCCGTACAAATATGGCATCACTTCACGACTGAGCCACTGCACTGAACTGAACATCCAGTCTTCCACAATTTACATTTTAAGATAACAGTATTAGAACTAACAATAGAAAGATATTAAAAGACCCACTCACATAATATAAATTTTAAGATGACAAGATTAATCAGAAGGGTCTTAAGAAGGAGAAAGCTGTCCTCAAGCAAGGATAAGTTCAGTTCAGTTGCTCAGTCCTGTCTGACTCTGCAAGCCCATGGACTGCAGAACATCAGGATTCCCTGTCCATCACCAATTCCCATGGCTTGCTCAAGCTCATGTCCATTGAGTCGGTGCTTCCCTAGTGACGCAGCTGGCAAAGAATTCACCTGCAATGCAGGAGACGTGTTTTTGATCCCTGGGATGGGAAGATCCCCTGGAGAAGGGAAAGGATACCCACTATACTATTCTGGACTGGAGAATTCCATGGACTGTATAGTCACAAAGAATGACTGTATGGGGTCACAAAGAATCAGACACAAGTGAATGACTTTTACTTCATTTCATTTCATGGAGTCAGTGATGCCATACAAATATCTTATCCTCTGTTTTCCCCTTCTCCTCCTACCTTCAATCTTTCCCAGCATCAGGGTCTTTTCAATGAGTCAGTTCTTTGCATCAGATGGCCAAAGTATTGGAGTATCAGGTTCACAGTCAGTTCTTCCAATGAATATTCAGGACTGATTTCCTTTAGGATTGATTCGTTTGATCTCCTTGCAGTCCAAGGGACTCTCAAGAGTCTTCTCCAACACCACAGTTCAAAAGCATCAATTCTTTGGTGCTTAGCTTTTTTATAGTCCAACGCTCACATACATACATGATTACAGGAAAAACCATAGTTTTGACTAGACAGATCTTTGTCTACAAAGAAAAGTCTCTGCTTTTTAATATACTGTTTAGCTTTTCTTCCAAGGAGCAAGCACCTTTTATTTTCACAGCTGAAGTCACCATCTGCAGTGATTTTGGAGCCCCCCCAAATAAATCTCTCACTCTTTCCATTGTTTCCCAATTTATTTGCAATGAAATGATGGGACCAAATGCCATGATCATAGTTTTTTGAATGTTGAGTTTTACCAACTTTTTCACTCTCCTCTTTCACTTTCATCAAGAGGCTCTTTAGTTCTTCCTCACTTTCTGCCATAAGGGTGATATCATCCATGTATCTGAGGTTATCGATATTTCTCCTGGCAATCTTGATTGCAGCTTGTGCTTCATGCAGCCTGACATTTTGCATGATGTATGCTGCATATAAGTTAAGAAAGCAGGGTGATGATACACAGCTTTGTAGTACTCCTTTCCCAACATGACCCAGTCTGTTGTTCCATGGACATGGAACATGGTTCTAACTGTTGCTTCTTGACCTGCATACAGATTTCTCAGGAGGCAAGTATGGTGGTCTGGTATTCCTATCTTTTTAAGAATTTTCTACAGTTTGTTGTGATCTACACAGTCAAAGGATTTGGCATAATCAGTAAAGCAGAAGTAGATGTTTTCCTGGAACTCTTTTGCTTTAACTATGATCAAACAGATCTTGGCAATTTGATCTCTGGTTCTTCTGTCTTTTCTAAATCCAGCTTGTACATCTAGAAGTTCATGGATCATGTACTGCTGAAGCCTGGTTGGGAGAATTTTGAACATTACTTTGCTAGCATGTGAGATGAGTGCAACTGTGCAATACTTTGAACATTCTTTGGCATTGCCTTTCTTTGGAATTGGAGTGAAAACTGACCTTTTCCAGTCATGTGGCCACTGCTGAGTTTTCCAAATATGCTGACATATTGAGTGCAGCACTTTCAAAACATAATCTTTTAGGATTTGAAATAGCTCAACTGGAATTCCATCACCTTCTCTAGCTTTGTTCATAGTGATGCTTCCTAAGGCCCAGTTGATTTCGCATTCCAGGATGTCTGGCTCTAGGTGAGTGATCACACTATCATGGTTATCTGGGTCATGAAATTTTTCTGTATAGATCTCTATATTCTTGCCACCTCTTCTTAATATCTTCTGCTTCTGCTAGGTACATATTTTTTATGTCCTTTTTTGTGCCCATCTTTGCATGAAATGTTCCCTTGGTATCTCCAATTTTCTTGAAGAGATCTCTGGTCTTTTGCATTCTATTGTTTTCCTATATTTCTTTGCACTGATCACTGAGGATGGCTTTCTTATGTCTCCTTGCTATTTTTTGGAACTCTGCATTCAGATGGCTACATCTTCCCTTTTCTCCTTTGCATTTAGCTTCTCATTTTGTCTCAACTATTTGTAAGGCCTCCTCAGACAACCATCTGGTCTTTTTGCACTTTTTTCTTGGGGATGGTTTTGATCACTGCCTCCTGTACAATGTCATGAACCTCCATCCATAGGTTCAGGCACCCTGTTTATCAGATCTAATCCCGTGAATCTATTTCTCACTTTCACTGTATAATTGTAAGGGGTTTCATTTAGGTCATACCTGAATGGTCTAGTGGTTTTCCCTACTTTCTTCAATTTAAGTCTGAGTTTTGCAATAAGGAGTTCATGATCTGAGCCACAGTCAGCTCCTTGTCTTGTTTTTGCTGACTGTATAGAGCTTCTCCATCTTTGGCTGCAAAGAATATAATCAATCTGATTTCAGTATTGTTTTTTGTCATGTCCATGCATAGAGTCTCCTCTTGTATTATTGGAAGGGAGTGTTTGCTATGATGAGTGCATTCTCTTGGAAAAACTGTTATCCTTTGCCCTGCTTCATTTTGTATTCCAAGGCCAAATTTGCCAAATACTCCAGGTATCTCTTGACTTCCTACTTTTGCATTCAAGTCCCCTATAATGAAAAGGACATCTTTTGGGGGTGTTAATTCTAGAAGATCTTATAGGTCTTCATAGAACTGTTCAACATCAGCTTCTTCAGCATTACTGGCTGGAGAACAGACTTGGATTCCTATGATATTGAATGGTTTCTCTTGGAAACGAACAGAGATCATTATTTCCTTTTTGAGACTGCACCCAAGTACTGCATTTCAGAGTCTTTTGTTGAATATGAGGGCTACTCCATTTCTTCTAGAGGATTCTTAGCCACAATAGTACATATAATGGTCATCTGAATTAGATTTGCCCACTCCAGTCCATTTTAGCTCACTGATACCTAAAATGTCAATGTTCACTCTTGCCATCTCCTATTTGACCACTTCCAATTTACATTGATTCATGAACCTAACATTCCAGGTTCCTATGCAATATTGTTCTTTATAGCATCAGACTTTACTTCCATCACCAGTCACATCCACCACTGGGCATTGTTTTTGCTTTGGCTCCATCTCTTCATTCTTTCTAGAGTTATCCCTCCACTCTTTTCCAGCAGCATATTGGGCACTTACTGACCTGGGGAGTTCATCTTCAGTGTCATATCTTTATGAAAGAAAACATACTGTTCATGGGGTTCTCAAGGCAAGAATACTGAAGTGGTTTGCCATTCCCTTCTCCAGTGGGCCACATTTTGCCAGAACTCTCCACCATGACCCGTCCATCTTGGGTGGCCCTACATGACATGGCTCATACTTTCATTGAGTTAGACAAGGCTGTGGTCCATGTGATCAGTTTGATTAGTTTTCTGTGGTTGTTTTCATTCTGTGTGCCCTCTGAAGGATAAGGCTAAGAGGCTTATGGAAGCTTCCTGATGGAAGAGAATGACTGAGGGGCAACTGGGTCTTGTTCTGATGGGCGGAGCCATGCTCAGTAAATCTTTAATCCAATTTTCTGTTGATGGGTGGGGCTGTGTCCCCTCCCTGTTGTTTGACCTGAGACAAAACTATGGTGGAGGTAATGAAGATAATGGGGATCTCCTTCAAAAAGACCTATGAACGCATTGCCACACTTAGTGCCTTCAAACCATCAACCAGCCACTGCCCACCCACGCCTCTGCTGGAGACTCCTGGACCCTCACAGGCAAGTCTGGGTCAGTCTCTTGTGGGGTCAGCAATCCTCTCTCCTGGGTCCTGGTGTGCACAAGACTTTGTTTGTGCCCTCCAAGGGTATGGTTCCCCCGTCCTGTGGAAGTTCTGTAATCAAATCCCACTGGCCTCTGAAGTCAATTTCCCAGGGAGTTCTCACTCCCTTTAGCACATCCCCAGGTTGGGGAATCCGTTGTGGGTCCTAAAATTTTCTTATCATTGTGAGAATTTATTTGGTAATTGTTCTGCAGTTTGTGGGTCATCTATTGGTGGTTTTATGGTGGGATTAATGGTAACCTCCTCCAAGAGGGCTTATGCCATACACCGCGTAACACAGTCTGTTGCACCCAGATCCCCTGCTCCTGCAGCAGGCCACTTCTGACCTTTACCTCTTCAGGAGACACTCAAAGACTCAAAAGCAGGTCTGGCTCAGTCTCTGTGGGTTCTCTGGGTCTTGGTTCACACAAGGTATTGTTTGAGCTCTCTGAGTGTCTCTGGTGGGTATGGGATTGATTCTAAACATGATTTTGCCCCTCTTACCATCTTGCTGGGCCTTCTCCTTTGCCCTGGACTTGGGGTATCTTTTTATTGTGGGATCCAACGTTCTCATGTTGATGGTTGTTCAACAGCAAGTTTTAATTTTGGAGTTCTTGCAGGAGAAGATGAGCAGACGTCCTTCTAATCTGCCATCTTTTGTGTTACTCAAGCAGGGTCCATTTTTGTTATACAATCATTGGTACAGAGTTTTTAAGGAAAACATATCTTTGGGCAAGATGAGCTGTTTTGTTGTGTTATAATTTTCTCTAGACTTAAAGAAAAAAAAAAAGTTTGTCCTTTTTTCCTCCTTGAGAGTCCCAGACCCCTTTCTCCTCCTTCAGGATCCCAGTCTTCTTATCAACCTACCTAAGACTTGACTTTCTCAATACCAAACCCATAGACACCTCAAAATTCACTACTAGACACACATTGCCTTCCAGAGACATGAAATCCCCAGCTCCATCCACAAGAACACAGACATAAATTCCCCCAATCAGGAAACCTTCACAAGCCACTGGTCCAAACCCACCCACAGGGATCAGACCACAATTTAAGAGGAACAATAACCCTCCAGCCTGAATAAAGGAGACCCTAAACACAGCAAACTAAACACAATGAAAGGGCAAAGACATATACAGCAGGTTAAAGGAACATGATAAAAACTCACCAAACCAATAAAAGAGGAAGAGGTAGAGAATCTACCAAAAAAAAATCAGATTATTGACAGCAAAGATGATCCAAAATCTTGAAAATAAAATGGAATTACAGTTAAATAGAGATAAGGATTGAGAAGATGCAAGAGATGTTTAACAAAGGCCTAGAATAAATAAAGAAGAGTCAATCAGTAAAGAACAATGAAATAACTGTACTAGAAACACTCTGGAGGGAACCAACAGTAGAATAACTGAGGCAGAAGAAAGAATAAGTGAGCTGAAAGATAGAATGGTGGAAATAAATGAAGCAGAGCAAGAAAAAAAGAATTAAAAGAAATGAGGACAGCCTCAGAGACCTCTGGGACAATGTTAAATGCCCCAGGATTCAAATCATAGGTATCCCATAAGAAGACAAAGGAAAGGGCAGGTGAAAATACTTGAGATAATAGTTGAAAACTTCCTTAAAATGGGGAAGGAAATAGCCACTAAAGTCCAAGAAGCCCAGAGTCCCATACAGAATGAAACCAAGGCAAATCATGCCAAGACACCTATTAATCAAATTTTAAAAATTAAACACAAAAAGCAAGTATAAAAAAGCAGCAAGGGAAAAGCAGCAAATAACATACAAGGGATCCCCATAAGGATAGCAGCTGATCTTTCAACAGAAAACCTGCAGTCCAGAAGGGAATGGCAGGATTTACCTAAGGTGATAAAAGTGAAAAACCTAAGACCAAGATTACTCTACCCAGCAAGGATCGCATTCAGTTTCGAAGAAGAAATCAAAATCTTTACAGACAAGCAAAAGCTGAGAGAATTTAGCAGCACCAAACCAGCTCTTCCACAAATGCTAAAGGATCTTCTCTAGACAGGAAACACAGAAAATATTTTTTAAATGAGCTCAAAATAATAAAGTAAATGGTAACAGGATCATACTTATCAATAATTACCTTAAATATAAATGGGCTAAATGCTCCAAACAAAAGACAAAAACTTTGTCTTTGTTTGAATGGATACAAAAACAAGATCCCATTACATGCTATCTACAAGAGACCCAACTCAAAACTAGGGACATATATAGACTGAAAGTGAGGGATTGGAAAATTATATTTCATGCAAATGGAGACCAAAAGAAAATGGAAGTAGCAATACTCATATCACATAAAAGAGACTTTAAAATAAAGAGTGTTATAAGTGACAAAATAGGGCACTACATAATAATCAAGGGATCAATCCAAGAAGAAGATAAAACAATTATGAGTATATATGCACCCAACATAGGAGCACCTCAATACATAAGGCAAATGCTAATAACTATTAAATTGGAAATTAACAGTAACACAATAATAATAAGGGACTTAAATCCCCCACTCACACCAATAGACAGATCCTCCAGACAGAAAATTAACACACAAACACGAGCTTTAAGCCATACATTGGACCAATTGGACCTAATTGATATCTGCAGGGCATTTCACCCCAAAACAATGGACTTCACCTTTTTCTCAAGTGCACATGGAACATTCTCCAGGATAGATCACATCATGGGCCACAAATCTAGCCTTGGTAAATTTTTTTTTTAATGAAATCATTTCAAGCATCTTTCTGATCACAATGCTGTAAGACTGATGCTGACACTGAAGCTCCAATATTTTGGCCATCTGATGCAAAGAAACGACTCACTGAAAAAGACTCTGAAGCTTGGAAAGATTGAAGGCAAGAGGAGAAGGGAATGACAGAGGATGAGATGGTTGGATGGCATCACTGACTGAATGGACATGAGTTTGAGAAAGTTTGGGGAACTGGTGATGGACAGGGAAATCTGGTGTGTTGCAGCCCTTGGGGTCATAGTCAGACACAATGGAATGACTGAACTGAACTGAACAGGAAAAAATAAAAATAAAAAACACAAATATATGGAGCTTAAACAACACTCTATTGAATAACCAATAGATCACTGAAGAAATCAAAAAGGAAATCAAAATATGCATAGAAACAAATGATAATGAAAACACGACAACACAAAACTTATGGGATTTAATAAAAAAAACAGTGCTAAGAGGGAAGTTCATAGCAATATAAGCCTACCTCAAGAAACAAAAGAAACATTGAATAAGCAACCTAACTTTAAATGTAAAGCAACTAGAAAGAGAAGAACAAAGAAACCTCAGTTAGTGGAAGGAAAGAAATAATTAAAATCAGAGCAAAAGTAACTGAAAAAGAAATGAAGACGACTATAACAATGATCGATAAAACTAAAAGCTGGTTCCTCAAGAAGATAAACAAAATAGACAAACCATTGGCCAGATTCATCAAAAAAAAAAAGAGAGAGAGAGAGAGAGAGAGAAAACTCAAATCAATAAAATTAGAAATGAAAATGAGAAAATTACATGTAAATGGGGAAGTACAACACAGAAACACAAATGATCATAAGAGACTACTCTGAGCAACTACATGCCAATAAAATGGACAGCTTGAAAGAAATGGACAAATTCTTAGAAAAGTATAACCTTACAAAACTGAACAAGAAGGAAATAGAAAAATTGAACAGACTAATCACAAGCACAGAAATCAAAAGCATAATCAAAAATCTTCCAACAAAAACCCAGAACTAGATGGCTTCACAGCTGAGTTCTACCAAAAATTTACAGAAAAGCTAACACCTATCCTTTTCATACTGGTTTTTCCAGTAGTCATGTTTTACCAGTGGTCATGTATGGATGTGGAAATTGGATCTTAATGAAAGCTGAGTGACAAAAAGCTGATGCTTTCGAACTATGGTGTTGGAGAAGACTTTTGAGAATACCTTGGACTGCAAGGAGTTCAAATCAGTCAATCCTAAAGGAAATCAGCCCTGAATATTCATTGGAAGGACTGATGCTGAAGTTGAAGCTCCAATACTTTGGCCTCCTGATGCACAACACTGACTCATTTGGAAAAGACCCTGATGCTGGGAAAGGGTGAAGGCAGGAGGAGAAGAGGATGGCAGAGAATGAGATGGTTGGACAGCATCACTGATTTGAGGGACATGAGTTTGAGCAAGCTCTGGGAGTTGGTAAGGCAGGAAACCTGGTGTGTTGTAGTCCATGGGGTCGCAAAGAGTTGGACATGACTAAGTGACTGAACTGGACTGAACTGAACACCTATCCTACTCAAACTATTCCAGAAAATTGCAGAGGAAGGAAAGCTCCCAAACTCATTCTACAAGGCCACCATCACCCTGATATCAAAACCAGACAAACATGTCACATAAAAAGAAAACTACAGGCCAATAATCCTGATGAAAATGGAAGCAAAAATCCACAACAAAATACTAGCAAACAAAATACAACAACATATTTAAATGATCATGCATCAGGATCAAGTGGGTTTTATTCCAGGGATGCAAGGATTCTTCAATATTTGCAAATCAACCAATGTGATACACCATATTAACAAATTGAAAGATAAAAGCCATATGATTATTTCAACAGATACAGAGAAAGTCTCTGACAAAATTCAGCATCCATTTATGATAAACTCTCCAGAAAGTAGGCATAGAGAGAATGTATCTCAACATAATAAAAGCAATATTGGCAAACCCACAGCAAACATTATCCTCACTGGCAAAAAATTGAAAGCATTTCATCTAAAAGCAGGAGTGAGACAAGGGTGCCCACTCTCACCACTACCATTCAACATAGTTCTGGAAGTCCTAGCTACAGCAATCAGAGAAGAAAAAGAGATTAAAGGAATCCATATTGGAAAAGAAGAAGCAAAACTCTGCAGATGACCAGATCCCCTACATAGAAAACTGTAAAGGTGCCACTAGGACATTATGAGAGCTAATGAATGAATACAGTTTCAGGATATAAAATTAATACACATAAATCCCTTGCATTGCTATACACTAACAATGAAAAATCTGAAAGAGGAATTAAGGAAACAGTCCCATTCACCAATGCAACAACAAAAAAATAAAATACTTAGGTGTAAATTTACCTAAAGAAACAAAAAGACTGTATACAGAAAGCTATAAAACACTGATGAAGGAACTCAAAGATGACATAAGCAGATGGAGAAATAGGCCATGGTCTCGGATTGGAAGAATCAATATAGTGAAAAGAAGTATACTACCCAAAGCAATCTATGGATTCAATGCCATCCCTATCAAACTACCAATGGTATTTTTCACAGAAATAGGACAAGTAATTTCACAGCTTGTATGGAAACAGAAACCCCTTGATAGCCAAAAAGTCTTGAGAAAGAAGAATGGAACCAGAGGAATCAGCCTTCCTGACTTCGGACTATACTACAAAGCTATAGTTGTCAAGACAGTATAGTACTAGCACAAAGACAGAAAGATAGATCAGTGGAATGAAATAGAAAGTTCAGAAATAAATCAGTGCACCTATAGTCAACTTATCTTTTACAAAGAAAGATACAAAAATATATAATAGACAAAAGACAGGCTCTTCCATAATTGGTGCTGGGAAAACAAGTCAACTACATGTAAGATAATGAAACTAGAACACTTTCTAACACTAATCACAAAAATAAACTCAAAATGGATTAAAGGCCTAAATGTAAGACCAGAAACTGTTAAAGTCCTAGAGGAAAACATGGGCCGAGCAAGTTCCGACATAAATCATAGCAAGATCCTCCATGATTCACCTCCTGGAGTAATGGAAATTTTAAAAAAAATAAACAAATTGGACCTAATTAAACTTAAAAGCTTTTGCACAATGAAGAAAACTAAGCAAGGTTAGAAGACAGTCCTTAGAATGGGAGAAAATAATAGCAAATGAAAAAACTGACAAAGAATTAATCTCCAAAATATACAAGCAGCTCATGCAGCTCAATACCAGAAAAGCCAACAACCCAATCAAAAAGTGGAACAAAGAACTAAACAACATTTCTCCAAAGAAGGCATGCAGATGGCTAATAAACACATGAAAAGATGCTCAACATCACTCCACTAGAGAAACGCAAATCAAAAACACAATGAGATATCATTTCATGCTGGTCAAAATGGTCATCATCAAAAAGTCACCAAACAATAAATTCTGGAGAGGGTGTGGAGAAAAGGGAACCCTCTTGCACTGTTGGTGGGAACACAAACTTGTGTAGCCACTATGGAGAACAGTGTGGAGATTCCTTAAAAAACTGAGAATAGAAGTCCCATAGTACCCAGCAATCCCACTGCTGTGACTACACCCCGAGGAAACCAGAATTGAAAGAAACATTTGTACCCCAATGTTCATTGCAGCACTATTTACAATAGCTAGGACAAGGAAGTAACCTGGATTCATCAACAGATGAATGGATAAGGAAGTTGTGGTACATACACACAATGGAATATTATGCAGCTATAAGAAGGAATGCATTTGAGTCAGTTCTAGTGAGGTGGATGAAACTGGAGCCTATTGTACAGAATGAAGTAAGTCAGAAAGAGAAAGACAAATGCTGTATATTAACACATATATATGGAATTTAGAAAGATGATGCCAACTATCCTACAAGCAGGGCAGCAAAGGAGACACAGATGTAAAGAACAGACTTTTGGACTCAGTGGAGAAAGGAGAGGGTGGGATGATTTGAGAGACTAGCATTGAAACATGTACATTACCATATGTGAAATAGACCAGTGCAAGTTTGATGTATGAAGTAGGGCATCCAAAATCAGTGCTCTGGGACAACCCAGAGGGATGGGATGGAAGGAAGTCGGAGGGAGATTTGGAATGGGGGGACACATGTATGCCTGTGGCTGATTCATGTTGGTGTATGGCAAAAACCATCACAATATTGTAATTATCCACCAATTTAAATAAATTAATTAAAATATCAACTTTTAAAAAGTGCAATAGATCAATATAAAAATACCATACGGAAGTTTGTCCAATATTGAGATTAAAGAAAAAAGAGACAGCTGAACAGTATTTATAGTTGATTACTTTTAAAACAAACTCTAAAAAACCACTATATCATGTATATACACACAGATACGGTTTATGATGGCTCTGTCTTGGAATATAATTAAAAACAAGAGTGAGGTGAACTTTGACTTTTGCATTAAATATACCTGCAGTAGTTGACTTCATTATAGCATATAAGTTGTTTGATTAAGTTTTTGTAATTGAATATCATTTTTAAAAGAAGCTGGTTTGTCTTTCTGATTCAGATTCAGAAAGATGTCATCTTATCTAGGAGTGAGTTCTCGCACTTAAGAAATGCAGTAGATTTTTATACCAATTTTGTAATTGTTGCTGAACATTGTTGCAATGTTATATAGGGAACTGCTGTTGCTTGGCAGAGTTTATATATTTAAACTATGGAAAAGTAATGGAAGAGAAATTGATTATTATGAGCCAGTAATATAAATATGTGGTTAAAAAGACTTGGCACTAACAGAAAAACAGCATACAAGATGTAATAGTCCTATGCACTGTAAGTATTCCTTTCACTTTGGCAGCCATATAGTGCTATTGAATGAACTCTAATGTGTCTACTGGAATAGAGGAGGGAGTTTCAGTTTAAAAAAATAAGAAAATTATTAGAGATTAGCATCATTAAAGGAAATTGGTATTTTTAGACAAAAGAGGAGTGAATATGGGATGATGTGACAACAATCTACAAACATTTGAAGGACTGATGGAAAAGGAGGTAGAGATAATTTTCAAGATGGCAGCTAAGCTGCTGATGTATATGCACACGTGTATATTTCCATGTTCATATAACTAGATACATGAGAATTAAAACAAAGGATTTCCACATAAGAATCGCTATGCTTCATGGTCCAGAAAGAGACAGAACATGGATAAGAACTTTCAGAGAAAGCCAGAGGTCAGGACTCTTGTGGAAGAATCTAGTTGTAAAGGTGGAACACAACACAGATGATACATGTTCAGAGGCTGTCTCTGGTGTCTCTCATGAGAGCGGCCAGGTTAACTAACCACCTTTGACCACTTACACGCATACAGCAGGGATAAGGTAACCAGCCTTGAGATGAAATGAGTGACTGTGGGAGCTTCAAGCAGACACGTAGAGCAGTTCCTAGGTTGGGTGCAGCAGGAGATGGTCTGGAAGTCTAGCTGATGGCACTGTGAACCCGCCCCCTCCCAGAAGAAACAGGGGGACAGTGAGCCTCAGCAGCAGCTCCCACACCTCCTCTAAGGAAGCAGAATGCCAAACTGGAATCTCAGCTGCAAAGGCGAACACAAAATAGCCTATAAAAATCTACAACGCAACCATAAATTTATGTTCTAAATCTGAGGCGATGATAAATTGGAAGACTGGGATTGACACACACACTACTATATATAAAATAGATAACTAATAAGGACTTACCATATAGCACAGGGAACTCTGCTCAATACTCCGCAATTGCCCTTATGAAAAGAATATAAAAAAGAGTGCATATATGTGTGTGTATAACAGATTCACTTTGCTGTATGCTTAAAACTAATACAACATTGTAAATTAACTATATTATAACAAGAATTAAAGATTAAATAAAACAAACCTCCTATGTTTAAGCCAAAAAAAGTCTACAGCATAAAAAAGAGACAGTAAATTCAATAAACAGATCTTATGCTCAAAGGAGTAGAGTTAATAAAACAATAGAACTCGGTGTGTGGAACAGAATTAATATGTTCTTTATTATTTCTGAGAGGAAAAAGTTAGGGCTAATAAAGTAAAGTAGCAGGAAGTTAGACTTCAGCACAGGGTGAAGTAAGTGATTATCAAATAGTTATGATCAACCAACATGGGACTTCAACTGACAAACTTTTCTCGTGTTTTTTAAAACTCAGTAAAAGGCATACAATGGTGCATTACCAAAATGGAACAGTTTAACAACAATAATAATACCTGTATCCATCTATCCATCTCTCTATGTATCTAGCTGACTGAAATTTATAGGCCTAGATACCAGGGAAACTATGGTCATTGGACCTGGTGTATAGTAGCCCTGCAGTACGTCTCAAATATATGTAAGCACCATCAGGGTAAATATATGTTCATCTTATTTACCAGCAAAATGACAGACATGGTGTTTACTGGATTTTCATTCTAGTAGGAAAGTTAGCTATTAAGTAAATATATAACATATGTAAGCAGAGATGCTTTCCAGGATGAAGGATGCAGATCAGTCAGGGGATAGAGAACACCGTGTGATCCATTTGGTTGGTTTGGGAGGTGAGGGACTACTTTAGACAAGGGGACACTTGAGCAAAGACCTGAGTGGTGAGTCAGCCATCACTGTGCACCAGAATCCATTGGCTAAACAGCATTTCTTATCTTAAGGCTTCAGTGTGTCTGGAGCTTGGGTATGGCTGAGCTGGCCCCAGGATCTGGCTCAGTGTCTGCTTGCAAAGCTGGACATGATGGTAGGATTGTCTTCAGTCTCCCTCAGGGGGTTGCTGGCAGGCCTCAGTTCCTCCCAGCCTGTTGGACAGAAGGTCTCAGCTCCTGCCTCAGCCCTTTGTCGCATAGGCCTCCCCAGAGGAGAGCAACTCACAAATGGCAAGTTGCTTTGTGAGAGCAAGTGGGCAGTGCCAGAGAGAGTGAGTGAGCAACCTTCTGTGCGCCCGTCCCAGCCTTTCATCCCCTAACCTGTGGGTGACATCCCATCACTGCTGCTCTTGTTTGTGTGCTTAGCTACGCAGTCGTGGCCGACTCTTTGCCACCCCATGCACTGTAGCCAACCAGGCTCCTCTGTCCATGGAATTCTCCAGGCAAGAATATTGCAGTGGGTTGCCATGCCCTTCTCCAGGAGATCTTGCCAACCCAGAGATTGAACCTGGGTCTCCTGAATTGCAGAGATTCTTTACTGTCTGAGCCACCTAGGAAGCCCCATTGCTCTGCTTTATAGCGGGCTTATTCTGGCCTGCTTTTTAGAGCAGGGGTCTGCAAGCCCTGGGCCTCAGACTGGGAGTGAGCCATGGCCTGTTGGAAATCAGGCTGCAGAGCAGAAGATGAGTGGCAGGTGAGAGAACAAAGCATCACCTATACAGCCACTCCCCATCACTAGTATTATTGCCTGAGCTCCACCTCCTGTCAAATCCACAGAGCAATAGATTCTCATAGGAGAATCTGTTCATGTGAACCCTACTCAGTAGAACCCTGTTCATATGAGGTATTTAGGTTGTGTGCTCCTTATGGGAATCAACCCCCAACCCAGTGTCCATGGAAAAACCATCTTCCACAAAACCAGTCCCTGGTGCCAAAAAGGTTGGGGATCACTGCTTTAGAAGCAAGTCACTATGTTCAGCTCACACACAGGGGAGAATGTCACAGACATGAATCCCAGGAGGCAGGTCCCTGGCAACCAGTCAAAATGCTGCCCACCACAGGAGGGCACTGTCCACAGATTTGTGGGAAGAGTTCTGAAGATGTTCAGTTCAGTTCAGTCCAACTCTTTGCAACCCCATGATCCGCAGCACACCAGGCCTCCCTGTCCATCACCAACTCCCGGAGTCCACCCAAACCCACGTCCATTCAGTCGGTGATGCCATCCAACCATCTCATCCTCTGTCATCCCCTTCTCCTCCTGCCCCCAATCCCTCCCAGCATCAGGGTCTTTGCCAGTGAGTCAACTCTTCACATGAGGTGGCCAATGCATTGGAGTTTCAGCTTCAACATCAGTCCTTCCAATGAACACCCAGGACTGATCTCCTTTAGGATGGGCTGGTTGGATCTCCTTGTAGTCCAAGGGACTCTCAAGAGTCTTCTCCAACACCACAGTTCAAAAGCATCAATTCTTTGGCACTAAGCTTTCTTCACCATCCAATTCTCACATCCATACATAACAATTGGAAAAACCATAGACTTGACTAGATGGACCTTTGTTGGCAAAGTAATGTCTCTGCTTTTAAATATGCTATCCAGGTTGGTCATAAGTTTCCTTCCAAGGAGTGTCTTTTAATTTCATGGCTGCAATCACCATCTGCAGTGATTTTGAAGACCCCAAAAAATAAAGTTTGACACTGTCTCCACTGTTTCCCCCTCTATTTCCCAAGAAGTCATGGGACCAGATGCCATGATCTTAGTTTCCTAAATGTTGAACTTTAAGGCAACTTTTTCACTCTCCTTCACTTTCATCAAGAGGCTTTTTAGTTCTCTTCACTTTCTGCCTTAAGGGTGGTGTCGTCTGTATGTAGAGAAGAGCAAATGCAAAGAACAGGACTCGTTTGATGGACAGAGAAAGGCTGGAAAAGGAGAAGAGGAGGGGGTGGAGCTTAAAGGGTAGGCAAGGCTCAGATCCTAGGTCATATGGAACTTTTCAGGTCTTAGTAGTTCAGTTTTGAATATGAGTGTGAAGAAAATTCCTTGGAGCGATTTGAGTTAAGGAGATTAGAAAAAACCTTCCTCATGAGATCACAGGGACAGCAAATTGTACATCCATTCTACTTCTTTATTTGTTTGTTATCATTTATTCTTAATGACCTTCCTAGGGGAAAGCTGGCAATTCCATGTCTACAAAAACTTCATATTAAAAAATTATGTTACTTTATTGATTCTTAAAACCCTGAATCTGAAAACAGTCTAGTTGTTTATAAGAAGACAATTTGTATTTGGCTATTTTAGTATTTGAGCTTCCCTGTGTTTCAAACGGAAAAAAAGGATTAGCTGATTTATTCTTAATGATTATGATTATTTCATTATTCTTCTTTGTAATCAATTAAGCTTGTCCCACTTCAACCACAGGCAAAGTCAGGAAAACAAGGAGCTGGGATGAGAAGCCATATGGTGAACCTGATTCTGACTGTGTTGAGAGGCATGGGGGAGGGTCTCCTAGAGGTAGTCCGGAAGTGCAGCGTCTAACTCCTCCTGGAGGGCACATTTAAATTGCTGATTCCTTCTTCCCAGCTATCTGGGTCAGTTAATCCCAGCACAGAGCTGTCAGCAGAACTCTTGCCTGGCCAAGCTTCTCTGCTTTGAATTCTCCCACAAGTTACCTTGCCCAGTGATGTCAGAAGGCATACGTGCCAACCCTCCCCTCTCACAAGATGCTGTGTGTGCTCTCTTTGCTCAGGAAACATCTGGTTGATCCAGCCGGTCACTTGCTGTTTCATAAATTAGTGTCCAGAATCAGAGGGGAACACAGAACTTCAGGGATTACTCAACCCCACCAGCAAGTTTACAAACTGAGAAGAGAGGAAATGGGCTCCCTGGGCCCCCCTCTCCAGAGACCCAGCACCTTGGCTGCACAGGCACGTTCCCTAGCTTGTGATGGAAAAGGAATGCTGTTTATAGGAGCCTGAAGTTGCTGGAAGGGGAGAGGAGCCACGCAGCATGGTGGAGGGAGAGCTCCCACTTGCATGCTTTCAGCAACCCAGCAATTATTCAACACTGGCCTGAAATCAGGCTCCCAATGAGGAGTGCTATTCACTGTCCTTGGAAAATGAAACTCCACATTCATTGGCAAGCAGAATCTATGACCCCTTGGGAACAGACCCAGCCCCTCTGAAGCTGTTTGACATAGAACAAAAGCTGTTGTGTGTCCTTTACTGAGCTCTAAGCATTGTTTTTGTTCTGCTTGGTTTCTGTTGGTTTTCTTCTCAGTTTATGAACAACTAGGGGCTTTCTTGGTGGCTTAGCTAGTAAAGAACCCGCCTGCCAATGCAGGAGATGCAGGTTTGATTCCTGGTCATGAAGATTCCCTGGAGAAGGAAATGGCAACCCACTCTGGTGTTCTTGCCTGGAAAATCCCACGCTCAGAGGAGCCTGGCAGGCTACAGTCCATGTGGTTGCAAAGAGACAGACATGGCTGAGCGCTCACTCACACATACACATATGAACCACCAGAGAGGAACTGAGTGAAACAAACAGGAAACAATGTGTATGGTACCTGCCCCCCCACCCCCACCAACCTCCATATCTGTCCCTGAGGCAAGCAGGTTAACTCCCAGCATCCTGGCTGTAAATTAAAAGCTCTTTCCTTCTTGAACTCCTTTGCCTCCTGCCTCTCTCACCTCCCCTAGTTACACCAAAAATGACTTTCTAGTGTGTGAACTTCTAGACAGTCATCATAAATTCACCAAAGGTGTTCCAACAAAATGGAGAAGCAAAGAAAAAAAAAAAGTTGTTTAATTTTTAATAATAGTAAGCAAAAAATAACTAAAACACAAAACAAGTATAGCTGTTAAAAATTCATTTATAAAAGCTCACTCTTTTGCTAAAAAATAAATGGTACACAAGATAAAGTGTAAATTTTTATATCGCTCTTTCTGCCATATGTTCAGATTGAGATCCTGGTGCTTTAGGGTTGTTGTGCCATAATTGATGCATTCACTCCTTCAGCAGATAGTTTAAATACTGTGTGTGTTCTCTATACTGAGTGCATGGCTGGGAACAAGACAAAGGTCTCCGCCTTCTTGGAGTCTTTCTACCTATAGATGTGTTAGGATGAAATGATCTAAAATGTGTGAAGTGCTCAGACTGCACCTGCTATTTAGAAAGTGGTCAGTAAATATTCACCATTATTAATTATTACCCACCTCTGTGCTTTGGACTCAAGCCATTCCTTTTATCTCCCCAAATTTCAATGGAAATCTCCATCACATTTGGTCAAATTTCTGTCCAAATTCAATTTTATCACAAGGGATTGGCTCATACACACAATTATGAAGACTGTAAAGTCCCCAAAATATTTGGAAACTATTTATAAGTAGACATACCATGAAATGTAAGTGCTGCAAAATTTTTAGTTATTTACTTTTATCTGCTTTACATCTACTTGATTTCCTACTTCTTAACACTTATGTTTAGATCACTCATGAAAATTTCACAGGATACTAAACAGCTAACCGTCAGCTTGTTAGTGTTCTTTTTGTCTCTTGGCTGGGCTGTATCTTGGTTGCTACTTGCAGGCTTTCTCTATTTGTGATGAGAGGGAGCTACTCTTTGCTGCAGTGCCCAGGCTTCTAACTGTGGCGGCTTCTCTCATTGCGGAGCTCCCAGCCCTAGAGCAGGGGGACCTCAGGAGCTGTGGCTCACAGGCTCAGTAGTTGTGACTCACAGGCTTAGCTGCTCTGTGGCATGTGGAACCCTCCCAGGCCAGGGGTTAAACCAATGTCCCCTGCCTTGGTAGGTGGATTCTTAACCACTGCACCATCAGGGAAGTCCAGCTTGTCATCTTCCTTGCTACAAACTCTGTAATAGAGACAACATAAACTTATTTGACTTTTAGCAAACATGGGTAGAATAAAATGCTGAAAATTCTAAAGATATACCTGTTTTAATTAAACTGGCTGAACTAAAACTAGCTTTTCTTCTCTGATAAGTGGGCACTTTACTTTACTTTTCTTTTAGTGATAGAGCACAGTGCAGCACACCATGACTTACACAAAGGCATACTCCTTTATGTGTATTTTTCAAAATGATCTTCCACTGAAAGGGGAATCTCAGGGATGCAGAATCTTAGGGATGCAGTTGTTTTTGGTCCCACCCTCCTGAGAACTTAGGTACAATGACCGCCTTGAATGATGTAGGATATCAGAGATGGTGGTACAGCTGCCTATCAAAAATGAGGACATTTTATTTAAAGGTTTTAGTCTGAAGGTGTAGACTGAAAAAAAAAAATGCACAGCATGAGAACTGTGAGTTAAGCTCATTTGGGGGCAAAATAGGGACTAGAGCCCTGGAGAAAGTTTCTCAGATCACTCTGAGGAACTGTTCTGAAGAGGCAGGGGCTGAGGGCAGTGTACATGTGATTTTAGTGAAGCAGACACATGCAATCAAGCTCACATTTTGGCAGAAGGCTGCTGCCAGTCACATGAAGTTTGCTACCAGTTATGAGGGGCAGATGTCTCTGCTTCTTAATGGTTTTATTGACTTTCTAGACAGAAGAAGCAAGAAGTTGGTCTCATAAAATCTTCCCTTGAAAATATCTAACTACCTGAAGAGACACCTGTTCTACTAGAACTTCCCAGAGAAGACAGTGCCTTATTTCTGATCTTTGCCCTGAATTCCTTTCTGGGTATGTCGAATAGCAGCGACTGCAGTGGTCATCTCATAGTGACAAATTGCAAGTGACAATTTTCAGTTGGACCATGGACTGGGAGGCGTTTCATGATTATTTTGTACCAGAGTGCTAGGATCGCTTGCTCTTAGGTTAGGCTAAGATTTCATTGATGGGCCACTAGGTGTGCTGTTACTGGACTAGGCCCTATCAGAGCCAAAAGTCCCTGGACCATCTGTCTTACTACTATGTTGTGGTCCAGGAGATGATTCCTTCTTGTTGCCACTTCCCATATCTAAATTTACACTATTACCACCATCGATTTTATATAGAAATATAATGTCTGGTCAACTGTTTCAGGTCAATTACTCATTAATTCATGACAGGCTCAGTCACACATTTGGTAAGACAAGAAACAGCAATCTTATGAAATAGGCAGAGTATAAGTAATATAGTTAGTAGTGTTTTTAAGGTTATAAGTAAGAATTCAAGACAAGAACTCCATTAGGTGCCACCCAGTATATCCCCAGGGTATCTGACTTAGTGTATTCTATACCAATCCTTTCCTTTAAAGGAAATGATATACTGGAATTGTTCATAAGGTCAGTCACAGTTCTTCATGTTGTTAGGCTGGTTACACTTAGTATTTGCTTACACTTTTCCCAACATAAGGGAGGGGGTCTTTTATGTTCATGGCAATAGTCAGAGTACCCATGATTGATTGGCCAAGTGAGGGAGTCCCTTCTTGTAATATCAATAGTGGCCCAAACAGAACTATAACTTCTTCTTTCCAGAAGATCGTTCAGTTAGAGCCTTGAATGGAAAAATCCACCATGGTAATCCAGAAGTACTGGAAATAGGTGATTGAGTATAAACGCAACAATTCAATTAACTTTGTACATAATATCACAAAATATGTTTGCTTCATAAGCAAGTATGAGCAATTACCAAAGTAACTGGTATACAAGCTTGCTTTGGTATCTTGGATTAGCTGTCTACTTCTTCTTACATCCTGGTCTGGTTTCTCCTCTGGGTAAGCATTGTTTTAAGGTGATTTTGAAATCAGCAGTCCTGTGTATAGCTCAGTTAATTGCAGGGTCCCTCTCTAAGTGGAAATAGTAATTCAAGCATCAATTTCCTTCAGGTTCACTGTGCATGAGCCAGTGAAGAGTACCTGATGAGAATCCTTCCATTTAGGTTGAAGATAATTCTTTAAATTATGTCTTTTCCAGAATGCACAATCCCCTGGTTGCAGGCTGGGGCCTCTGATCTTCATCCACAGATACATTAATGAGAAAAACTTTAGAAACAAACTTAAAAAGCAGAGACATTATTTTGCTGACAAAGGTTTGTCTAGTCAAAGCTATGATTTTTCCAGTAGTCATGTGTGGATGTGAGAGTTGGACTATAAAAAAAGCTGAGTGCCAAAGAATTGATGCTTTTGAACTGTGGTGTTGGAGGAGACTCTTGAGAGTCCCTTGGACTGCAAGGAGATCCAACCAGTCCATCCTAAAGGAGATCAGTCCTGGGTGTTCATTGGAAGGACTGATGCTGAAGCTAAAACTCTGATACTTTGGCCACCTCACGTGAAAAGTTGACTCATTCGAAAAGACCCTGATGCTGGGAGGGATTGGGGGCAGAAGGAGAAGGGGACAACAGAGGATGAGATGGTTGGATGGCATCACCAACTCAAGGGACATGAGTTTGGGTAAACTCTGGGAGTTGGTGATGGACAGGGAGGCCTGGCGTGCTGCAGTTCATGGGGTCACAGAGTCGGACACAACTGAGTGACTGAACTGAACTGACCTGATGTCCTTTTAATAATTCAACTAAAATTTACAACAATATAATAGCTAAGAGCTATCTGGGAAGCAACTCTTAGTAAATAAAGACCTCAGTTAACAGAACTTGAATTTACTCTCCACAGAAATATAATCTTTGTCTCTCTGAAATTACCCTTATTTCTACCAAATATAGCCAAATAATACTTATTTGTTTACAAATTAATTCTGGTTTCAATAAACTTGGCCTGATGATTCATACAAGTGTAATTATACAGGCTCTTTTAATTAATCATAATTTTATTTTTTTATTTTTATTTTTTTTCCCTTTATTTTTATTAGTTGGAGGCTAATTACTTAACAATATTGCAGTAGTTTTTGTCATACATTGACATGAATCAGCCATGGATTTACATGTGTTCCCCATCCAGATCCCCTCTCCCACCTCCCTCTCCACCTGATTCCTCTGGGTCTTCCCAGTGCACCAGGCCCGAGCACTTGTCTCATGCATCCAAATATAGGCTCTTTTGAAACTGGCTTTGCTGAAAGGAAAAGGCTTTGCTGTAAGGAACTTCAGACTGAATTATCAAAAGGCCTCTTATGGCCAGGAAGGTCACATCAAAGGCTGGTGACAAATTTCACCGGAGTTAACAATAGATATGAGTAAATTCCTACCTTTGAAAGACAAAATACCTTGAAATTCCTGCACCTGTTAGGAGATGGCTTTCCTAATTTATTTGATTTTTAAAGTTGTTGGGAACCTAAGAGTTTCCAGTCTCTGGAAAGATCAAGGAGAGAGAAACGATAAATATTTCAATTCTGCTTAAAAGGTATAATTAACAAGTTTCTCTAACTCATAATTAGCTGAAGGGAAGAGTGTCTTTCATCTGGATAAGAAAAATGTTAGTAATACTTTAAATAAAAACCATAAATTTATAACCATATTCCTAGTTCACATAGACCTATATAAATAATCCTTTTGTTAACAGTTTTTTGAAACCATCAGGTTTTCCAATAGAATTGTTTAATTTCAACCCAGGTCACCAGTATGGATCTGAAAGTTATCAGAATCCTGTACTTGTCAAAAAATCTTTACTAAAAATATTCTTGAAAAGGAAGCATTTTTGCAAAGGTATCAGAATAAAACAGTAACTGTCTATGAATGACAAAAGATAAGAAGTCACAAAGACCTGCTTACAATGCAACTGAAAAAGAAATTTGTTTACTCTTGTGGCATAAAACATTTTAAAATGACTAAAAGTATGACTGATAATATTTTGTCAGGACATACCAGATTCTTAGGAATTCCATGTAATTTCTAGACTAATAACATCTTCTCATACAGTATAACCTAAGAAGATTTATTACTTATTTGAAAATACTTCCCATGTAATTTAACATACCAAATAAACCTAATTAATTTATATTTCTTTAGAATGCTGCAATGCTCCTTTGAAGCATCCAAAACTTCGCTAGAGGTCAAAGGAACTACACTAGAATTTGATTTGGGAAATTTGCCATCAAAATATCAAAAAGTTTCAAAGTACTTGGTCAAACAAGATCATAGGTCACTGTGAATCAATGTTTACTCACTTAAGCAAAAGGACAACCAAAAATTTCAAAGGCAAAACAAGAAACTTATAACAGATTCCTGGTTAAAAGTAAAATAAACTTTACAAACTGCTATGAAAAGCAGATCAATATTTTAATAAAAGCTGTCCTCTTTACAGAAAAAAAAAAAAAAGCAAATTCTGGTTTTGCACCAGCTTACTTTTTAAATTTACTCAATTAAATTAATTCTAAACAGCCAGTCTTCACCATGCACAAAACTCTTTGTTCAAGGTTCCTTTTCCACAGACCTTCCATAACTTTCTGTATCTGCATTAGTTTGTCATCAATTTTTTTTTTTCCTATCAAGAAACAATCAAGTCTAAAACAAAATTACTTTATTTTCCTTTAACAAAATGCAATTCCATTTGTCATACCTTCCTTTATTGAAAACACATATCATACTTTGCTACTATATATTGAAATACTTTTCTTAATACTTCTAGCTTTAATTACATATTTAAATTCAACTCTTAAAAACCTTAATTTCTAGTGAAAATGAAGAAGTAAGCAATTATGAACTATTACATTAGCATTTTGTAGATTGGCAAACATAAACACCAATACTATTTTCTAAAAACATGTGCTTTCTTATAGAAAATATCTCAGTTTGACACGAAACATATCTATTAATCATCCTAAATACCTTTAGTTTCTTTGTAAAACAAAGTCTATGTTCAGTAATTAATGTTTTAGTATCTTGTTTTATCTGGAATGACCTAACCAATAAACTTTCATCATTTAATTTATCACAACTCTTCAAGTTACCAAAATCTAGAGAGACTTTTTAATTTTTTTTTTCTAACTTAAGTGTAATTTATTTACATTGTTGTGCTGGTTTCAGAGAAAGAGTAAAGTGATTTATTTGCTTGCATTATTATAGTAATTATTAATAGTAATTGAGCATAGTTCTCTCTGCTATACACTAGGTCTTTATAGATTTGAAAGATTATTTTTAAGTAGATATTCCTAATATATAATTATTCCTAAGGAGTTCACCCAAAAGCTCTTACCTCATTTACTTATTAAAATATCATCATACTGTTTGGTTGAAAGTTTAGTTTCAGGTATAAAGGATTTGTTAACAAAAGAAAGCACTCATTACACACAAACAATTTCAATATTTAATAGAGGGTTGTTTAATTTAATTTCAATATACAATCATTAAAAGTAAAGAGAAAGAGAAAGAATAGAGAAGAGTAATAGCACATACATCACCAAATTAGGCTGACCAACACCTGGACTTAAACAGTATGCTGGGAAGTCTCTCGTTAACAGCAATCTAGAGTCCAGATTGGGAAAAGGTCCTGGGAAATGTGTCCACTCCACGGGTCAGTCTTCAAAGTGTAGTTTCAGGGACTCCCCCTGTTATCCCAGGGCCACAAACTGATATTATCATTTTGGGCACAAAAATGCAGCTCTGAGTTTTACTTTAGTCTTTTTACAATGCTATTTGTTCCAGCTTGTGAGTCATAGGATTTTGTTAAGCCCTCAGCAGTTGGCCAGACTTCCAGGGCTCAAGAATTCCAAGACTCGCTCCCTCTCTTATCTAAAGTGCTGCCTGATTTGCTTGCTTTCAGGCAGGCATGGAATCCAAGCGATGCCCAGGCAGGTCAGTAGCAAGGTCAAAGGCCTGCTCTCCTGCTATTGAAGCCTGAACAAGACTTCCTCTATTTAACTTCCCTAACACACACCAAGTTATTTTTCTCAATGAAAAATTTTACAACAGATATAATAAAACCTTACTTCACTTCTATCAAACCTAGGTACAATTGCCTGAATTTAGAAAAACATATGGGTTAGTCTATGTTTCTGAGAATACACTTGGTTTGTATAATGCTTGTTCATCTTTAAGCCAAGTAAGTAGAACTTTCAAAAAATAATTTTGGAAATACCATTCAGAGACACAAAAACATCACTATTTATAGCATCCATATACAGAAATACAAAAACATACAAACAGAGCTCTTCTAAGCTTAATTTAAAACTTTTAGACATGAAAAAGATATAATATGAAAACTCACTAGTTTATTAAAAAAAACCAACCTAGTGTATTTCTGGAAGATGGAATAAATTAAGTTTACTTGCTCAGATAGTATTTTACTGCTATTTGTAAAGGAGACTTTTAAGATTTTTGATAGTTCTTATTTTTAAAATAACATTTTCCTATTTTTTTCTCTCCTTCTGATAACAATTCCTTGCTTCCTAGAGAAGACTCTAAATGCTTACATCTAAAAGGCACAAAGAATGGATGTTGTTAAAAAGGCTTGTAAGACAAGTGCTACTAGCTCTGCTGATGCTGCTTAGTCACTTATTTGTGTTTGATGCTCTATGATCCCATGGACTGCCTCTGTCCATGGGATTCTCCAGGCAAGAATACTGTAGTGGGTTCAGTTTCTCAAATGGCAATCTGAATGATATGGAGGTCATCTCATCTATCCAACAATGTTGTCCTCAATTCCTTTCTTTACATCAGAAGATCTTCAACTAAGCTAAAAATCAAAAGGTCTTATGTTCTAGATTTAGAGCTATGTGTCTATGGAGTGCATAGGTAAATTATTCCACAAAGGCTTCAGAATATTTCTTTCCCTCTGGCGACATAGTTTCACTTCAGCTTAGAGGAAAAGGCCTTTAAAAATTTCCCATCAGGTTCTGAACATCAATTTCCACATTTGGCCAATCTTTAATCAGAGGGCTACTCAAAAAAAAAAAAAATTTCCTTTGAATATCCCATTGGGATTCAACTGGACAAACAGTACATAGATATTTCTGGCAGTAAGTATTCAACAACTCCATGGGGGCAAGAACTATCCCCACAGAGTGCAAAAGATATTATCCTCCCAAGATCCAGAGCTACTCCCAAAGATAACCAAAAGAAAAGAAAAAGGCTCAGATGATTCCCAGGAAAGCTGACAACAGGGATAGGACCCTACCACATGTAAGAGTGCAACCCACACTTCCTCTCAGCTAAAATGTTTAGGTCTCTAAACTGGCTGTTGCCAAGTCAAGTTCCCAGGACAAGAGAGACAGGAATGCAATGGCTGTGCTTGAGAAACAAGGGATCTGCAGCCACCAGCTACTAAAATTCACAATGCAAAGATCTATTTCTTAAGAATGTTTTCTGCCTGCCAATCCAAATTCATAAAGGAAGGGAGAAAGTGAAATTTTACTTCCTCTATTAGCCAGGCACCACAGATGGAGATAGCGAAGAGAGAACCGACTTTGATAAGAATTCTTACCTTTGCTGGCTTCTGGCAGTTTTTCCAGGATCCTGTCTGAAAGCTCTGGAGTGAGCAGGGTGATCCAGTAGGTCCCATCTTGGTCATCTAAACTTTTAGAGGAGGAAAAATCATTTTCCCTCTATCTTTATGATGAGTTCTTGGCTGAGGTCCCCCTCCTCTTTTTCTAGATCACATCATACTTGATAAGATTATCTAGGTTACAAGTTTTCCACTGTGGCCACTGTGATTCAAGATTATCTTTGGTAAAGTTAGCCTGCTTGTTCAGCCCTAAAACAAAATTTTATTACCTGAGGCCTCATACTAGATACAATCCAACTTAACAGAGCCAGTCTGACTCTAGATTCAGTCCAGTTTCTAAGCTTGACCCAGTCCAATTGAAGTAGAATCTGAGAGGGACTTACTTACCAACTCCAGAGACAGCAAGAAAGCAGAGTTCAAGGTCTCAGCAGGTGTCCAATCTAGTTGCTTTTGCTTCTGGGGGCCTTTGGGATGGGGTGGGGGCGGGTCTCCTTCAGTTCCCTCTTCTCATACCAGAAAGGTTAAAAGATAAACTGAGGAATATTAAAATTTTTAGGAACTTGTTTAAGCAAAAATCAGTTCAATTGGGTAGCATCACCCTTAGGAGATAGAAAGGAGCACCAAGTGGAAGTACAAAATATAGACACTTTTGTGGGCAGAAGGGAGCAGAAATAAGGAGGTTATATTAGGAAAACAGCATGCTTGTTATTGCAAGGCTGTTTTCCTTTAGGGGAGGGGTCTATCAGGCAGATTAGCCAGTTCTGATCAGGCAATTCCTCGTGGACTGGTTTGAGATTCCATATCTGGGAGAGCCAAACTGTAATGAAGTCCTGGATTGGGATGCAGGGCTTTGCATAAGGCTCCATTTGAGGCCTGCTGTCTTGTTTTTCAAAGCAATTAGCCACAGAATCCTAGAATATTATATGTTTTCCTTCTCATTGGTGGTGATCATATCCTCTCATTATCATAAACTGTGTGCATATTCCATGTCCTCTGTAGTCTGCCAATTCCCTTTATGAATTATTCCATTGCCTAGCATTGAACCTGGCATACCAGGTAGAGAACTTGCAAACACTCATGTAACATGCTGCCTTGTTGCTATTTCATTATAGATCTGATGGAATGGAAAGCATTATGTGTGTCCAAATAGACACAGAAACATACATACAAATGGATTAGCAATATTAACAGTTTTTTGAAGTCTTCCCATGTTGTTGGTTCTAAACTCTGAGAACCTAAACAGACAAAGTGTTTCTATATTCTCAAGAAGAAAAAAAAAAAAAATCATTCCTTGTAGCTGGGGAATTGTATAGATAAGTAAACTTTGGGGAAGGCAGACCTGCTTATTTTTTGCATGACTTCCTTGTTTCTCTAGCACTTCTGGATCCTGCACTAATCTGCTCTGACAGCATGCATGATGCAGTCACACTGGAAGGCATGTTGACAGCAGCATGGGCCAGGAGCATCAGGGCATCAGGGCATGGATGTTCCCTGCTTTCCTTTTTCTCTGGTTAAACTTCATAGGCTGATGTTCCACCTTAGACACTAGGTTTGGGTGCGGGTACTGAGTGCACTGCTGGACAGTAAGGAGGCTTTGGGATGACAAGGCTTCCCGCAGCGTGGAGAGCACCATGGTGGTGCTGGAGGAATGCTGGAGATGGTGGAGACCCGTGGGGGAATGAGCAGCCATTAGGACTGAATATGTCTTATCAGGTCACTGCTGAGCCTAAAATCCTCCAAAGCTTTCTAGTATTCTGGGTATAAAGTAAAAGTCCTTGCCGTATCTCTCAGGATCTCCCACAGCCTCAATGCCTGCTTCTTCAGCCTCATGTGAGATGCCTTCCTCCACTCTCACTGCTCAGACCTACTGGTCTTCGGATGGTCCTGCAACATGACTGCCTCTCCTGCTTGAGGGATTTTATGGAAGTGGTTCCTTCCATGTGGAATAGCTTTCTTCTCCAACGTCTAGCCAGCCAACTCCAACACGTTCTCCTCGACCCCCAGGAATTGGTTAGTGCCCCAGGTTTAGACTCTTGCTCACTTTACCTGCCCTTTCTCACAACTCATCATCCTTCAACATCTTCCCCACTGTGTCTTCCTCACTAGATCATAGCTCCTTGAGGGTGACTCCAAGGTTGTCTCACTCATCCCATGGTCTACCATGCCTGTCCCCTGGCCAGATGGGTGCCAGACCACTGAGAAATATCTGTGAAGTGAATACAGACCTCAAAGCATTTAAAGATAATTCTCTGAGCCAACTGGGCAGTGCCACCAGGAACATGAGAACTGAGTGGGCTCTTCCTGCTTTCTCTCTTTCAAACCCTGCTGGGAAGGAGTTTTGAAGGGCAGGCATTAGAGGTGCGGATTCTGGGTGAGGGATCTCAGCCAGGGAGCCAGGGCAGGGCCTTCACTGTGATATAGGAACATTTTTAGGAAGTGACCCTCTGCTGGAATTCCTCAGTTCCAAGGTCGTCATTAGCTTTAAACTGCTATGCAGTGTGAATAATTCACCTGTGGGAGAAAATTTAGCAGTGATAGTAATGCTACTTTCATCATGAAAATCCTAAAATCCTGACTAATCTCAACTGAACTCAGTCCAGACTGAGCCATTTCCATAACACTGAAATATAACCTGTAGCCACGCCAGAAAGCCACCTCTTAACACGGGCCTTTCAAGAAAAGCCTAAGGAGATCTACAGCATTTAGAACCACTAAAATGATGACCTGGGGAAATAATTCATCTTGAGTTAAATTATTAAATATTAAAGTAGAGTTTAATATAATCAAATCAAATGTCTTTATCTGAATAGATTTTCCCTTCTGGGTGGTGTGTCATTTGGTCAATCTCTCCAAATCATTAAAGTCACTCACTAGATACTATTTGAGTGCCTAGGATACACTTCGTTAGGGGTCAGTAATCTAAGTGAAAGAAGAGTTTCTACCCATGAAGATCTTATTGTCTATTCAGAGAGACAGACATGAGAAAAGGAATGAAGCAAAGGGTTAGATGAACGACAATACCCTTATGACTTTCAAATTCCAAATGATACACTCCAACCCTGCAGAGTCAGAACCTGAAGAATCCAGCTAAACCTCACGGCACCCTGTCTGTTTTTTGGGGTCGCTGGCATTTGGGGTTGCTGGCTCAGGGGTCCTCAGTCCCCACACAATCTCAGTTTTCAGCGCTGCTTAGCACTGTCATCTCCAACTTAGCAAGCATGAACACCAAAGGGCCTTTACTAATTATAGCCAAGCTAGGTGACTTTTTTTAAATCGCCTTACTAAGAAATTAAGGATGCTTAGTATTCTCAGTGTTTTTAGCAGATTACTAAACACTGTTAAAGATACAGTCTGCATGACACCACTTCATGTGGAGTCTTTGCTCAAAGACTATAATCCTAGTGCTTGTGTTTCAGTGACTTTATACATTAAAAAAAAAATCACCTTGACCTCTATTACATAAGACATTTCAGATTTACTTTACCTAAAATTAAATTCCAGCTACATTACTGATAGTGATATTTTAATGATACATTTATGAAGCATTCCCTTATGTATATAACTCTATTCCCTATGACCAGTGTCTAGGGCAGGGATTGACACATGGTTTAAAGGGAATCATGGGATGGTTCACAGTCAACTGGAAAGAAATGCTGTCTTTCATTGACTTGGTGTGAACTCGGGAAGATGCAGGTCTTTCACTTTCTGTTAGCAGCATTCCTGCCACCAAACACGGCCCAACATTAAAGAATTACCCTAAAGAAGGACAGAGTTGGTTCCTAATGTCAGTTTGAGCATCTTACCTGAGGCCTTCTATACCTGGCCTTGCATATAAGTGAGCCTAAAATCCCTTTTTATGTAGGGCTATGAGTTCTGTTGGATTTCACTTGCAAACCAAAGAGACCTAACAGTCTCATTCTCAGGGAACAAGGCAGAAAGGAGACTGCAGACAGGACAAGTATAAGTCATTCTGTATTTATTTGGTATTCAATGCACCTCCATTTCCAGAGAGAAAAGACACAGTCTGAGGTATCCCGTTGTAACAAATCTCCCACATCCAGCTTTACATCCTGAAATTTTAGGCCCTGTAATTAAGGTTTGTTACCATCATACAGAAGTGATTAAAATTTTTCCCTGAGATTATAAGGCTGTACCTTTGTCCACAGAATATCTTTCCTTCCAAAATTCAAGAGAAAAGTAGGAAAAGAGAAGTCTTCTGGTTGGTGGGAGAGGCAGATAACTTTAGATAGAATTCCTGAGAAAAAGGTGTAGAGTCAACCACACCACTAATACATTTTCTCTGGCTGTGAACTCCTGTTCTTTCAATGTCTGAAAACATTTCAGAAGGGAAATTCATTTGTTCCATATAACAACACTTTAGCTCAATGCTATGTGCAAAGCAGTCTGCCTTCTGTTAACTGCTACAGTCGCCTTGATGCCTCAGTGTCCAGTTAAAAGCAGAGCTAGTGAGATATGGACAGCCCTCCCCAGGGGCATATGGGAAAAAGAAAAACCCAAACACGGACGATGAGAAAAAATTGTTATCACGCCACACAGTTAGGTCTGCAATGTTTATCAAAATGGTTTGAAATCAGAACAGCCTATGATCCTCCCCAACTAGGAATGGGGAGGGACTTAGTAGATGATTATCTCAAATTAGGCAATCCAAGTCAGCAAAGCATAAGGCAAACGGACATGAGTCTTCCAGTCTTGGAGCCCTGACAGTCAGCTCTGAAGGCAATGAAACTTCAGTAGGAAACCACCCTCCCAGATTGCGACATCTCACAGATGGGAGGGAGCCAGTTGACTGGGATCAGTCACTCTTAGGCAGCGTTATTAGTCCTCCACTCGCCATCCCCCTAGAATGGCACAATGGAATGACTGTGTTCCCTACTGAGGACTCCACTTTTTAAGAACAAACAAAGGTTTCTATAATCTGACCCACATTCCACAGTGGAAAAGGCAGTGGGTCCCGGGGTGGGGAGACTGGGAAAGGAAGCCAGATGTCCAGCAAACATGCTCGAGGACAAACTGCTAGAGAGTGTGCAGGCCTCTGAGCACAGGAAAGAGAAAGGCAGGCTGAGCATTGGTGGCTGTCACACTTCCAAAAACGTCATTCCATGAACAGCATCCCACGGACACGGAGCTCCCACGTTCCTCCTCTAGGTTCTCCTATAGTTCTGACAGGCTTTCACCATGTCTTTCAAGAAGTTAGGAACTCCATTCTGCAAAGTAAAGGAGACCATCATGTCTGTATCCTCACAGCGATGACTCCTGATTCTTCAGGATGTGGCTAAGGTGAAAGAAGATGGCTTTGGGAATATAAATATGACAACAGGGGCCCTGAGCAGATTTCCACAGCGTGTTGCCACAGATGATGACAAAAGGGAAGACGCAGGACACGGGTAAGGCAGGGGCCACTGTTGTAAGACCTTGTTACACATTTTCGCTTTTCCTAATAAAAAGTTAAGATACTTATGAGCTATCATTTTTGGAAAGGAAAGATAAAACAGAAGTGGCATTGCAGGGGAAAGAAATGAGAAGAAAGACTTGCTTTATAAAATTAGACAATGGTAAGGATTGGGGGGCAAGAGTGGGTATGCCATCCTTTAGTTAGTGTTGATCACTGTTTAAGAAATTCCCCACACATTGTTCTATTTACTCCTCTACATGGTGGGACTATTCATTTCCATTTTTAAAGGGGAAGAAATTGATGGTTTCTCTAGATTACACAGTCAGAAGCAGGGCCAAGATTCAAACCATCTTGTGCTTGATTCAAAGCCTTTTCACTCTCCCAGGGAACTGGTGAGCTCTCTCCCCAGTAACTAGGACCTTACAAAGCACGCTGAATGGTCAGCATGTTTCTAGGTTCTAGGCAGTCTTGAATGACCTGGGCACCACTGGGGTTCCCTCTCCTTACAGAAAAACAAAATAACCATAAAGAACCTGGAGATTTCTCCAGGCTTGAATATGGTTGGTTGTCTCCCGAGCTAGGTCAGCCTAACTCCTCCATGAGCAGATACAGGGTCCACAGGCACCCTTGTTCCTACAAGGAACAGGCTACTGTTTGGGAGGTTCCAGACAGTGATCCTGGAGGGGTCTTGGTGCAAAGCAGGGTGGGGCTGGCGTTCCTTCTAAAGTTTGTCTTTTGTCCCAGCCTCTGTCCTGGGTATTGGCCACCCCAGGCCTAACACAGTCCATCAACCAAGGTGTTTCATAAAAGAGCATCATGAGGCCTGAGACAGCACAGCTCTTCAAGCTGACAGCCCCACAGGCTAAGTCAACAGCTGTCAAACACACCTCCCCTCCCGCTTCCTGGGGTCTCACCTTAGCAGCCCAGTTAATGACCCAGGACGGAATCTGGCCACCAGGATTATCGAAGTAATACATGAAAACTAGAGAGAGAGAGAGAGAACAATTCAGGAGGGAACCTGTTAGAAAGATACAGTACAAACCCTGCAAACCTTCCACTTTCATATCCAGCCCAGAAAGTAAGGAGGTGAGTCACAAGAACTCCAGGAGACTGGCCCCTCTGCCGTGCCTTACAGGAGACATACACAGAAACATTGTGGGAAACAGCCAAGGCACCTTCTGTGGCTATTTTTTAATCACCTGGCAAGCAATACACTTAGACACAGTTTCTCATTTAATTACGGCTCTCATTAATTATATTAATCCTAAGAAGTTGTTAAGATTAAACCCCCATTTATAAATGATGAAGTGAAGATTCAGAAGAGTGTATGATGCGCCCAAAGTGGCACATCTTATTAACACACATCACAACTAAGTTTAGACTTTGCCTCAGCCTCAAGTCCACATCCACTCTAGGTCAGCAGGTGGCTGCACGGAACTTCTGCCCCACTGTGTCGTCTGAGGCTGGAACTCAAGGCAGACAGGTTCCGAGTCCCTGGGTGTTTGCTGAGGAGGAGCTGCCTCCCCACAGGTGGTCCCACCAGCCTTCCTGGCCACCCCTGTCCAGCCTGTGCATATACAGGACCTTCCCAAAGTGAGTTTCTAAGCCTTCTGGTTCCCTTGGGTGTCCTAATTTCATCTAGACAATGCAAGAGTCAGTAAAGAATGAACTGATCCACATACTAGTCTACCCAAGCTCCTGGGGATGAAATGCTTCTCTCTTGCTTCTTTTGGACCCGTGTCCAGTCTCTGACCCCCGGGAATCAGCATCCTGCACTCTACGCGCCTGCAGCCCTGGCAGGTACCCCAACCCGTGCCCCTTTTTACCTTTGCTCCCCCTCTTGCCATCGCTCTGGATCGCCAGCCTCTGCGTGTACTGCTTCACCCGGATCACACCCGACTTCTCTGGAATCTGTGGCTCATAGGTGCTCTGGGACACGATCACGTGGACCTTCCGCCCTTCAAAATCCAGCTCTCGCCGCTGCCGCACGTAAACATACCACACCGCCGGTCAAGGCGCAACAGCAAGGCCTGCATTGAGATGCTAAGCAGAAGGAAAGCCCACCGCAGAAACAACGGCACATGATTCCACTCCTCTGCTTCGTGTTTGTCCCCTTGCTCTGTTATCTCGGGTCCCGCCCCATCTGCCCACCCACCTTAGGAAAGTCTGGCTCCTCCCACCTGGCGTTGTCATTTGAGAGGATGCATTACCCACTGGAGATTGGTCCCCTGCTGCTTTAGTTAAGTGGGGAACCCAGTCCTCCTTTCTCCAAGAAGGCAATGAAGTCTCAGACAATTGGTCACTTAGCAGCTGTGTGATCCTGGGCGTGCTACTCAACTTTTCTGCTATTGGTTTCCCTCTACAGAAGAAAAAAAAAGGTAACACTGCCCTGCAGATAAGCTTGGTGGGAGCATGGGAGAGAGACTGAAGCAGAATCTCACTCACTAGACAATGAGGTCACTGCTCTCCGTCCTCCCGCAAAGGCCCTAATCACTGACCTCTATGTACAGAGGATGGTTAGGCAAGGATGCTTACACCTGGCAATCATAGGAAGACACATGAATAACCAAATAATTAGTAGGCAGATGGCCTCACTGGGTCTGGTTCACCAAGAATCACAAAGCCGTTTCATCTCAATAAACACTCACAGACTAGCCACTGTCTATGGCACTATTACAGGGAAGATAATTCGATTTTAAAAAACAGCAGGAGTCACCACTTATTGAGCCCTGATGACGTACATATATCATGTGCTTTATATTTAGCATCAGCTTTGAAAGTGAGAAAGTCCCTGTGAATTCAGTGTAAATATAAATGACATAATATGACATCTTATTGTCTTATGTCTTATATAAATATATAAATATAAATATGTCCTATAAATGACAAAATTGAGACACAGAGAAGTAAAGAAAGTTGCAGAAGATCCCATAGCCCAGCTAATGTGATGGACTCTGTATTTGATTGGTGAGATTTCCTCCCCAGGCATGCTGCGGGACGTCTGTCGCCCCCACACGCTACTCCCTGACGAGTACAGTGCTTACATGTTTTCAGGAAGGAATGATGCTGCCTTAGCTCTGGATTTCCGCCCTCCCAAGCCTTTCACGTTTTCCTCAGCAAATACTGTCCCACAGCTTGCTCAGTTCACGTGATGGACGTCCCCTGACTCTCACTGAGGAGACAATCTATAGATTAACTGTGATTTCACAGGGTTCCTTCAGCAGTTGGCAGGTCCAGGGTGGACGGGAGAAGCAGCCGTTCACTGAAGCCCAGGGAGGTGAGGGGCCTTTTCCAAGGTCACACAGCAAATCAGTGAGCATGCACGCAACCTGGGAGCCTTCCCTCCAAACTACTGCCCTTTTCCCTACACTGTTCTCTGTTCTCAAAACCTGAACAGCCCTGCAGATGCAGAGACTGAGATACTCATCATGGGATTGAGTGGCACTGGAAAGACAATGCAGCAGAACTGTAAGGAGCCCCAAGTGTCTGCTCCTGAGAACGCCGCCCACAGGGTCCTGTGAGGTCAGAGAGGTGGGTTTGCTCTGGTCCAGATCACCGTCTCTGGACACAGCTGGACCTGGGTCCACGCCTGCGTCTGTTGCCCATAACAGTGAGACCCTGCTGAGAAGCTGAGCAGAGATCTGAATGTCCCTCGGCCTCAGTTTTCTTCCCTGTCTGAGGGGGATGATGGCTCCTATGCGGCACAGTTTTGGCAGGATGAGAGAAAACCACATAAAATCTAAAAGATTAAGTAACCACAATTGGCTGAAATACATACCACCTGTATACAAACTGCTTAGCAGTCTGTGGGAATTGTGCCAAGAAATAATCTCTTATGGAGTCTGTAATGTGGCTGAGCCAGGGTAACCAATCACACAGGAACAATACCTACACTCACCCCCACGCCCCCTCTCTTTCTAGAGCACAATTATTCAGGAGTATACAGGCTTACAGAATGCTACAGCTGGAAAAGATTCCAGCAGTCATCCAGCAGTGGTTTCCAAGCATTTTTTTTTTTAATCTCCAACATCCTCTATTTAAAGGATTTTTTATGGAAATTCAATGTGTAAAACAATCAGCTGCTATGATTGAAGAAAAGAGTGAGGTCAAAAATCACACCTTCCCCCACCCAATCTGTCTACCCAGCAAATGTCCATCAAACCTCCTGGCCTGGCCCTAAGGGGACGTCACAGAACCCTGAAGTGTCAGCTAAAACTCCCCACATCTATTCAACTGCTTCATATCATAATCGAGGAGACTGAAGCGGAAAAACATAACACAGTGTCCAGAGCCAATAATCGGGAAGGAGGGGAGGAGGAGAGAGCTGGAAACGTGGGGCCTGAGTTCAGCCCCCAGTCGGCTGCTACGTAAGTCAGCCTCTGCCGCCTGACTTCTCTGGGTCCCGGCTTTCTCCTCCATAGACTGAGGGAATGTACTGAATACTCTTTATGAAAAGTTGTTCTCAGATCCCCAATTCTGTGGCACAAGGGCTTCCCAGAAAAGTTTCAAGAAAGTGTGAGCTGCCTTTCTGTGACCACGGTTATAGGTGCTCCATGTCATCAGGCCTAGAAGTCACACTCTGAGGTCTCTGAAAGCCACACAAGAAGGAAGAGCTTTAGCAGATGCTTCTGCAAGAGTCAGACAATGCTGTTCACACCTGCTGGACACACCACCACTGGGTGATGGTCCCAGGGTACAGAAGCACTTTAGAAAGCTGAGTAACGGTCCACCTTTGGAAAGGATACATCTCTGTTAGACATGGGAAAAGGGTACTTCACTTCCCAGTAGACCACTGTTTCTCCATTGCGTTCTCTTTCATAGAGTTCTAAGAAAAGAAACAAAACAAAGAAGTTACTGAATCTGGAAGTCTATTTGGTTTCAATTCAGAAAAAGCTTTGATATGCTGCCAACCCTTTAGGGATGATAAAACACTAACTCATAAAACACAGAATTCTAGAAAAAGTCAGATAGATTCATTACCACTGAAAGCTTGTTGCCAAGAGGCAGAGTCTAATAGATACAAAAATGCAGTAAAAATAAAAGCACCCAACAAAAGTTGTTCATCATATAGCACAGACAGTCTCAAAATTCAGTGAAACCAAACTAGGAATTAAAATAAAATTTCAGGTTTAACAGTCTGGGTAACCACTAGATGCTGAAGCTGAAACTGCAATACTTTGGCCACCTGATGCGAAGAACTGACTCATTTGAAAAGACCCTGATGCTGGGAAAGATTGAAGTCAGGAGGAGAAGAGGACGAGAGAGGATGAGATGGTTGGATGGCATCACCGACACGATGGACATGAGTTTGAGTGAGCTCCAGGAGTTGGATGGACAGGGAGGCCTGGCAAGCTGCAGTCCACGGGGTCGCAAAGAGCTGGACATGACTGAGCGACTGAACCGAACTGAACCACTAGATGTCATCAGATTACCAACAGTCACACTGCTGCGCCCCTTCTCCCTTCTTCAGACTTCTTGACTGAGTACAGGTGTCCTGGGACTAAGCCACCCAGTCTGGTGTGTTCAGTTGAGAAATGAAGCTTCCAGAGAGTTCAGTGTCCTTCCTGAAAAGCTAGGAAGTGGCCTAACTGTACTGACTCTAATAAGTTTCTTGACTATCTCCCATGTTGCTTTCTGTCCCACTTACAGGGACCAACCCACCATGCTACTGCATGCAAATAGCATCAGCAATTGGAGGGAGATAGTAAAAGAATGCTACGAAGCTTCTAAGCTGTGTGGGAAGCTTCTAATTAACCATTTAGAGAAGGAGCCAAGCCAAGTCCACTGGAGGAGCCAAAAGAGTCCCTTTAGGAAATACTGACTTTGTCAATGTGTTAATTAATTTAGCTTTTGAAATAACAAAATCTGTTAGAAGCAGACCATGGGTAAAGAGCTTGCCAGTCCATTGGTCCAAGAGGCTGAAGATGCCCTTGAAAGGAAGGGAATGAGTGGACATCTGTCACTTTGCCTGCTTGGCGTTGACTCCCCTGTCCTTGTACCAGCATCTCATTCTCCTTCAGAGCATCGCCTTTCTCACCTTCACTATGTAGTTTAAGCAGAAGTGACTCAGTGGTAATTATAGGGCTGGGAAATTGAGCTAGACATGGCCATGGTGATTAGTTTAGGGAAGGTATGTGTGGACGAGACTCGGCTTGCCACTCTTCTAAGTTTAGCCCAAAAGTGCTTTCATAAAGGCTGTCAGCTAGCTCACAGAAGATCTAGGAGACTAGAGTTAGGTTAAGAACCTCAGGACTACTCCAGAGAAGTCAAACTGCTGCTGCCTCTGGACCTTATTCCAGTGGGGACGTCTGATGCCAAGTACCACGTGGCAGAAACTGCCAAGGTCCACAGTACATGACTGAGCCACGGCTGCCAGGGAAATGGACAGGGAACGCCTGACTTCACCCTTGGCAGGTGGGCATCACAATTCCCCCTTCATAGGAAGCCTATTTGACAACACCAAGCGACCCAAAATCATGATAAATGTCCCCAGTGCATAAGCACATGGTCGATGCCGAGACAATTACAGCCTGTCCTGTGACTCTGAATGCAATGAGTGGGAAAATTCCTATTCTTCTGGGGTGATGAACTTTGTGAGAATGTAAGCCTGCATCTTCTGGTGGCATCTTTGTCATGACACGAGAATCTGCCTGATAACGTGGTCCACATAGATGGAAACACAGTCAAGCTGGAGAAGTAGAGTATTGAATGCGGCTGACCTGGAACGAGACACACATGCCGTTTTCAATGTAATAAACCAAACCAAAAAATGCTTTTTCCTTTTCTCACACTGGCATTTGTTAGCTTTTGCTTCTTGCAACCAAGATTCCTGCCCACAGAACGGCTCTGTCAAGGTTTCTGGCCCCCTGGGCTAGCTGTATTTATTTCACTGTGACTGACTGGGATGGTAGAAACTACTCCCCGCTCTAAGTGGCAGCAAGATCCTCTATCTATCACTGCTCATAACTCTCCATTACCTCCAGGGAAAAATCGAGGAACCCTAGCCTGGTGGTCAGTTTAGGTCCTTGGGGCTCTGGGCCCACCTTCCAGCCTAGTTCCAGATTCTGCTCCCCAACTATTCAATTGCACCCAATTTTTTAACATTTTATGTTGCTTCATGCCTTCTCTACTTTACTCATGCCGTCCCCTCGGCCTTGAATGCCCTTAAACCTCTCAGCCCCTCACCTGCTCACATGTACAAATATATATAAAATCTTGATGCTTATAAAATGTGGATTCAACCTCTAAAGCAAAGCTTCAGTACCACCTTTTCCAAGAAGCCTTCCACGATCTCCTAGGTTTGTGGATGACAACACCACTTAATATGAGAGCAAAGCATCCCTCAGAACGAACTGGAGAGTGACTTTAGTGGTACGCAAGGAACAAACCCTGAGAACAGCAGTCACATTTGACTTAGCACTTTAAGATGCGTTTGCTCAAATTTAAAGTGAAAAATACAGTAAACATACCTTTTGCTTACTAATGGCTAGAATAAGTAACATGGGATTCTACTTTCTAATTGGTTTTTAAAAACTGTGTCACTCACCTTTAACATATTGGTCCCACTGTTTCCTATAGGCTAAGTCCATATAGACATCTGCAAGCAGATCTGGTGAGCAGTCCTCCAGAACACCAAAAACCTTATACGCATACAATCCAGTCCGCTACAAAAACAGAACAGGCAGAAACAACCTGTTGATTGCTGTGTTAAGACTATACAGCATCTGAAAAACACCTGTTCATGTAACACTGAGCACTTTCCCTTGGTCCTGGTGACACAGTGGTGAAAAAGCAGACGGGAGCCTGTCCTCATCGGTCCTATAAAACCGGCCTTAGGCACTGGTGCTGGTGATGGCTGTATGTTATCCCAGCAATTTAAGCAGGATAAAAGAGCGTCATGTGACAAATGGTGCCTGAGTTGCAGGGGGAGAGAGCTAGTGGAAACTTCTATCTTATCAGGTGTTCAGGAAATATCTCCATGAGGAATTTATCCAAGGAGTCTGTTCTAAATGCTAGAAGGAGGTCAGCATGGGAAGATGAGGAAACCCCACTCCGGGTTTGGGAGAGGGCCCTTAGGCTGACGGGCTGGCTTACTCAGAGAACAGAGCAGTGAGTGGGGGCAGAGCTGGCGCAGCTGAGGCCAGAGGGGCAGCGAGGCTGCATCCAGAGGGCTTTGCCACTCAGGGTGCAGGGGTCAGGATTTCAGCTTAACTACTGTGGAAAACCAGCTCACGACTTCAGACAGGGAAATGACTTTACATGGGGGTGGGCAGCCTTTAAAGGATGATTCTTGCTGCTTGGTAGGACATAGATCACGAGGGAGCAAGGAGACGGGCCAGAAGACCGGGGCAGCGGTCCAGAAAAAGAATGACGGTGACTGGACAGGGAGGTCACAGCAGCGATGGGGAGAGGCCAGACATTTAGTGACACGTTTTGGAAGCAGTATCAGTAGAACTGCTGGCAGATGGGCTCTGGGGACAGAGAGAGCGAAGAATTGAGGATAACTCTTGGGGCCTTCCATGAGCAACCAGGTAGATGGGAGAGTGGGCTGTGGGGTAACCAAGAGCTTTCTGCCTCGGGCAAGTGGAGTTTGAAATGCTTATTAAACACCCACGTGGGTGTATCATATACGTAGTTAGCAACCAGGATTCAGACTACTATATCAAATAACCACAAGCATAATGAAAGCCAACACATTGCTTTACCAATTCCAAGACAGGATTTTTCACTAGCTGCTCCCTTTTTCCTATAAATGACTTATGTATAAAAGAAATGAATAGGGAGAGAAACATTAGCTTTCAATGCTTGAAGTCATACTAGTCCCTTTTATTCAGAAAAAGGTCATTTCTATATTCTTAATTACAAGAGACTTCTCTTCATGTTAAGCTGTATCCTCTTCTGTGAGGGTTCTGGGCTGGAGTTGGTGACACTACACATTTCACTCTGTACAGTGGCAGCTCACAATTCCTGGCTCCCACCTTGTTAAAAGGATCTATCATTAAGATAAAACCAACGGCTCATATTAATTTCGGTGCAAATGCAAACAAACAAAAATGAAACTTTAAGACATACTCATACTTTCAGCTGTGAAAGCAATCCTATTGACTAATCAAACATGAATGAACTTATCTTTTTAAACACTGTTCCAGAGAATTATGTGACATTAAGGGATAAACATGGAGAATCTTTCTAAAGATCCTGAGGCTTCAAGGGTCTCCTGACTCAGGTGAGATAAGTACAGCCCAGTTTGGGATCTCAGATGTACATGAAAGTAACTGGCAGGTAATGGAAGGCAAAACTGAAACTTAATTCATAAGGTTTCATAAGGAAGCTGTGGGACATATACACCATGGAATATTACTCAGCCATTAAAAAGAATTCATTTGAATCAGTTCTAATGAGATGGATGAAACTGGAGCCCATTATACAGAGTGAAGTAAGCCAGAAAGATAAAGACCATTACAGTATACTAACACATATATATGGAATTTAGAAAGATGGTAATGATAACCCTATATGCAAAACAGAAAAAGAGACTCAGATGTATAGAACAGACTTGTGGACTCTGTGGGAGAAGGCGAGGGTGGGATGTTTCAAGAGAACAGCATCAAAACATGTATATTATCTATAGTGAAACAGATCACCAGCCCAGGTTGGATGCATGAGACAAGTGCTCGGGCCTGGTGCACTGGGAAGACCCAGAGGGACTGGGTAGAGAGGGAGGTGGGAGGGGGGATCGGGATGGGGAATACATGTAACTCCATGGCTGATTCATGTCTATGTATGACAAAAACCACTACAATATTGTAAAGTAATTAGCTTCCAACTAATAAAATAAATGAAAAAATAAATAAATAAAAAATAAAATAAAAGTACGTGGCTTTATACCAAGGGTTTCCAACCAGCAAATGACAAACTGGCAGCCTCACCACCCACGTGCTGTGCCATGGATGCCCCACAGGAAGGGCAGGACTAGGGAGAAATAGCTTCTCCTCCAGCCCTCTCCCCTCAAACTCACACAGGGGAAGACAGTGCTATATGCAACACACATCTATGCCCACACACTTAAATCAGCACCAACAGAGAGAGAGACAATGCGCTTCTGTTCAGGAATATTGGGTTCCCATTTTCTATACTGTTAATCTTGGGTCTAATACTAATATTGGGCCCAATACTAATAATATTGGGTCCCCATTTTCTTGATATGGGCTTCCCTTGTTGCTCAGCTGGTAAAGAATTTGCCTGCAATGCAGGAGACCTGGGTTTGATCCCTGGGTTGGGACGATCCCCTAGAGAATGGAAAGGCTATCCACTTCAGTATTCTGTCCTGGAAAATTCGCAGAGTTGGACACACCTGAGTGACTCTCACTTTCACATTTTCTTTATATAGAAAAATATCAATAACCTCAGATATGCAGATGACACCACCCTTATGGCAGAAAGCAAAGAGGAACTGAAACAGCCTCTTGATGAAAGTGAAAGAGGAGAGTCAAAAAGTTGGTTTAAAACTCAACATTCAGAAAACTAAGATCATGGCATCTGGCCCCATCACTTCATGGCAAATAGATGGGAAAACAATGAAAATGGTGACAGATTTTATTGTGGGGTGGCTCCAAAATCACTGAAGATGGTGACTGCAGCCATGAAATTAAAAGACACCTGCTCCTTGGAATAAAAGCAATAGCAAACCTAGACAGCATAATAAAAAGCAGAGACATTACTTTGCCAACAAAGCTCCACCTGGCCAATGCCATGGTTTTTCCAGTGGTCATGTATGGATGTGAGAGTTGGACCATAATGAAGGCTGAGCGCCGAAGAATTGATGCTTTTGAACTGTGGTGCTGGAGAAGGCTCTTGAAAGTCCCTTGGACTGCAAGGAGATCAAACCAGGTAATCCTCAAGGAAATCAGTCCTGAATGTACACTGTAAGGACTGACGCTGAAGCCCCAACAATTTGGCCACCTGATGCGAAGAACTGACTCCTTAGAAAAGACCCTGATGCTGGGAAAGACTGAAGGCAGGAGCAGGGGACGAAGGAGGATGAGATGGTTCGTTGGCATCACTGACTTGATGGACATGAGTTTGAGCAATTCCAGGGTTGGTGATGGACAGGAGGCCTGGTGTGCTGCAATCCATGGGGTCTCAAAGAGTCAGACACGACTGAGTGACTGAACTGAACTGACTTTCTAGACAGTGAGCAAAAGGGATAATTATGTATAGAAAAAATGATCTTCTCAACTTCACATGAGTTAGCTTTGGTTATCTGGATGAATTAAGACAAAGTGTTTCCTGGAATTAGTCCCCTTCCCTTCTGAATGTAGTTTCTGCTCTTAGTGACTTCACTCCAGTAATATCACAGAAAAGAAAACAGAAAGGCCTCTAGGAGGAGAAAAATAGAGTGATGCGGCTTATGTGAATACCGAAGAATGAACTACTATGACAACTTCCTTTAAACATTCCCTCATGGCAGGACTGAGAAATGCCAGAACACCAGAGAAGCAAAATGCTTGGTGACACCTTTCCTAACCCATCAGTAAAATGTTCTTTTCAAGCACCGAGTAGCCCCACTCAAATTCTGGGTCAAAGCAATTTTTTACCCCTCATTTCTTTCAAAGGAAGGGAATTGTTTCAACAGAAACAAATTCACATTTTTGTTATGTCTCTTAATAATGAAATTTTCATAATTATAAAAGTAAGTCATATTCATTGAAAAAAACTACAAGATGCCAAAAATAATAAAGAAAATTAAAACATGTAACTTCATAGTCCTCAAATACCAACTGATAATATTTTGCATATTTTTGAGTAAATAAATATTTCTAAGTGTTATAAAATGGGAGTAAGATAGTATAAACAGACTGCATTCCTATTTTAACTACATCATTTTGAAACTGAGTGATCACAGCTAATTTTATTATTCTGTAAGTTATTTCTGTTTCCATATATTTTCACAATTGTGAACACTGCTGGAAAAATTATTCCAAATGGACAAATCTGGTTCATAATTCTAACTTCTTCATTAGGAAAGCAAAATGCTTCTTCAGAGATAAATTTTAGGGTAAATGACATTAACACTTTAATGCTTTTACTTTTTATAAATCTTTAAGAAAGAATTTTACCTATTATACTCTCACCAGTAGCAAAGAAGCATCTCACCAGAACTAGGTACCACTGTTTGTACAAATAATTTAGCAGGAGGAAGCATAAATCTTAGTTTTATTTGGGCAATGTACTGATGTGTAATTCTCTTTCAAATTAGAGATATAATTCTGGTGCAACATTTTTTGCAGATATGTGTTGAAATGTTCTAACATTTTTTTTTGTTGTTCTAACATTTTAATAAATGACTCTAAACAAGTTTACTCAAGAGGTGCTTGGTTTTTCCTGAAGGTCCTCCAGAAAAACACTTCTAAGAATGGCTCAGTTTCTTTATCTAAAGTAAAATGCAACGCATGCTTTTCTTTTTTAAATTACTTTTAATTGCAGTGTAGATGATTTACACTGTTGGGCTAGCTTCTGCTGTATGGCAAAGCGAACTAGTTATACATATATCCACTGCTTTTTAAGACCCTGATGTTGGGAAGATAGAGGGCAGGAGAAGGGGGAGACAGAGGATGAGATGGCTGGATGGCATCACCGACTCAATGGACATGAGTTTGAGCAAACTCTGGAAGACAGTGAAGGACAGGAAAGCCTGGTGTGCTGCAGTCCATGGGGTCACAAAGAGTTGGACATGACTGAACAACTGAAAAACAACATACTTTTCTAATGATCCACTAGTTACAGGATACTGTAATTTCCTACACTACAGGTGGTAAAAGAATTATTCAGTGGTAGAGAATCAGTTAATATCATGTGCAGAATATAATTCCCAGAAGAAACAGGAGATTCGTTGTAGCACACACGCTCTTTGTTACTAAGAGAACCCCTATGGCCACTTGCACAGCTAATAACCTTCCTGATCTCTTCTATAGGTAGAGGAAGCCATAAGACAATTCCCTCTTCTTTTGAATATGGGTATGCTGTCTAGAGCTGCAGGAGCTATTTTGTGATTAAGAGATAACAAAAATGAGAAAGCAGAGTGAAAATATTCAGAGTTTTACTGACATTGTTGATCAACTGATCCAATGCCAGCAACTGCTGACCTCTGGACTGCTTGCTAGGTGAGAAATATAAACCTCTCTTTGGGGACTTCCCTGGTGATTCAGCTGGTAAAGAATCCGCCTGCAAAGCGGGAGACCTGGGTTCGATCCCTGGATTGGGAAGATCCCCTGGAGAAGGGAACGGCTACTCACTCCAGTATTCTGGCCTGGAGAATTCCATGGACTGTATAGGCCAGGGGGTCCAAAGAGTCAGACAGGACTGAGTGACTTTCACTTTTCACTTGTTTAAGACTTTGTTAATCCAGTTGTCTGTTACTTGCAGCTAAAAGCAATCCTACTTATTACAAGGTTCTTATTGAGAATTCTATTTGAGTTCTGCGATCCTGAAAAACTGATTAAGAAACTCTCACATGCTTTGTGTTTCAAAAAACAGCTTATCACAAAAGAATCACTTTTACACACACACACAAACACACACCCTTTGTTTACCTATCACAAGGCCAGACACAACACCTCTAAATTCCCTTTGATGGTCCCACAAATGATCAGCTAAGCTGCTTATTCCAAGGATCAATAGGCACAAAATGTTTGTTAACCAAACTAGTTAAGCATCCCCTTCCTCCAGACTCTAAACTTTGGCCCAGCCTCAGTCTAAGCAGCATCCAGCCCTGCTGAGAATAAACTGGCCTCAAGGTAAGATATTCTGTTCTATTCTCCAGTGGACCACCTTCACCTCACTTCCCCACACGCGGTTTCAGTCTTACTGACTCCTCTCTGTGAAAAAAAAAAAAAAAAGACTTTTCTGCCTCACTCCTGAGAAACTCATGGATCTCATGGTCTAAGTATTCTTCCCAATACAATAACCTCCAACTCTAAGTCCAGGTTTGTTTTTTACTTGACATTAAAGTAGACTGACAAAATAGTACTGATCAGACTTCTGCACATTTCCAAGCAAATATGACTATGTAAATTCATTCAAATGGTACAAAAATGCATAAGCATTACTAAAATGAAGAGTTAAGGAAGAGAAGTAAGAGATAATGGACACAATTAATGGACATTAACCTGAAGCATATTTAATTTTGCATAGAAATCTGAAACTTCACACACTCTGTTACAGAAAGTTCCACCTCCTTCTAGTATGTACCAGAGGGGAAAAAAAACAAAACACCATGGGCCCACTATATCCTTGGGCCTGAGAAAACAGTCAGGCACGGTTTACACTTGGCTTTTCAGCGTGGAATGGATTTGCCTTGGTGATCTGTCAGCGTCACTATAACTGCCATGCATTCTGCACCGGAAGCCGTCCAGTCACTCTGACCTGCTATGAACTCTTTCAATAATGCTAACATTTATTTCTCTAAACACAGTGCGGTTTCCAGTTTCATGTTCACTATCGTGTGTGATCTCACAGAGCCCAGTGGTATCAACAGGGACACCGGTGTCACGTCCTATGACACGAAGCTCAGAGAGGTGACATCTTGCTCGAGTTCTACGGTCGGCTCTTGGGACAGCCAGAGAGAGGAGGACGCTGTGCCCTCTTCTCCCCACGATGGCTCCTAATACGGCTCTAGTCTCTGCACACTTGCTCCAAGCCACTGTTCCAAACGACAAGCTGACAATTTCAGTAAAAACGGCACAGGCTCTAGAGCTGGAAGGAGCCTTAGATCCTTATGTAAAAAATGACAGCGATGCATCAAAAGTCAGCCAATGACTCCTGCTGGCAAAACCTGGGTGGGAAACTTTCCTTCCAGTCCCTAACCCAGTGTTCCTGCCCCAGGCGACCCAGAAAAACGCAAATTGCAGAGACAGCAGGTAGCTTGGTGGTTGTCTAAGACTGGGAATGGGAACAGGAGATGACTGCAAATGGGGAACAGGTTTCTTTGGGGGTAACATAAACACTTGAAAATTAGACTCTGGGAAGGATGCATGACTCCATAAACTTACTAAAAATTAGTGAACTATACACTTAAAATGAGTAAATTTTGAGGTACTTAAATGATACCTCAATAAATACAGCTGTTGACACTAGAAGATTATGAAACTCACCCAGGGTCACACAACTAACAAGCTTGACCTGAAGTTCATTAGTTGCAAAAGAACCTGGACTTGAAGCCAGCGATGTGACGGCAAAGTTCACAGCCTACGATCCCACCTCAAAGCACCACTGACCTCTCCCAATGCAGTATTAGAGGAATCACAAGCTGGAGAGTATACACAGCGATGGCCAAGGCGGCCGTGTAACTGACCATTCTAGCAGACGGTTCTGAGTGAAAGAGCTTTATGTAATATGTCTTACCAGGACAAGCATAATGCAGGTCCTGATGGGTAGAGTAGAACATAGATCACCCTACGCAGCAAACACCATTTAATTTACTAGGGGCTTCCAAATGTATCCTCTCATTGGATCCCTGCACAAATCTGGCAGAAAAGGAATTATCTCCAGCTTACAGATGAGGAACCTGAGACTCAGCTAGGGCTATAGGTTCATAAATCCCAAAACCTCAGAGCAATTAACCACCAAAACTGTATTTTAGACCAGGAGTTACTGAATCTGTCATGCCGGGTATTTTTCACAGTCCACAAGCTAACAATAGTTTTTAGATTTCTAAGTGGTTACGTAAGTCAATATATAGCCTCTTAGTCTAAAAAGCCTAAAGTATTTTCTATTTGGCTCTTTACAGAAAACAAATTCGCAATCCCTGCTTTAGACCATTGCCACCACCACTTCTAAAAATATACAGTCCAGAAAAGATCTGGATTACTAGAGTTGTACTGCAATTCCACATGCAAGAGAGGAATCTTTGTATTATAAACCCCAAATATGTTATATTTTATTTTGAATCACATGTGGGTTTACCATTTAAGTTCAGACCACTCTTCAAAGTAAATCTGCTGATCTTGAGCACACCATACAGGATAAACATAACAATCTTAAATAAAACTTATTCAAGTTCAGAAAACCAAAGAGAAAAAGAAAATCTTAAAAGAAGCTGGCAGGAAGGAATGGGTGATCACTTGACTTATAGAGGAATATAGATGATAATTATAGTAGACATCTCATCAGAAACCACTCTGCAAAAAAGAGGGGGTAGGGTGAAATATATACTATTTTGAATAAAATAAATCACTGACCTAGAATTCTATATCCAATGAAACTGTCCTTCAAAAGTGAAGAAATAAAAACTTTTTCAGACAAACAAAAACAGGGAATTCATCAGCAGCAGACTTGGCTTGGAAGAAATGTTAAAAGAAGCTTTTCAGGGAGAAAAAAATATGGTACAGGTCAGGAACTCAGATGTACACTGCATAAAAAGTGCCTGTTTTATTGTCTTAAAGCTTCTGGAAGGTATGAGCTTTTTGTCTTATTCATCAGGCATCACCAAAATGCAGGCATGCAATAAGTTCTGAAAAAGTGCTTGAATGGGTCATGAAGGAGTATTTGGAGGTTTTTTCTTACTAGGGTATATTCAAACAGCCCAAAACCAGCTGTGGAATACAAAGTCTGACTTACATCCACAGACAGGCATGGGCGATCCTACTCACCCCTCCCCGCTAAGGCATGCCTTCAAATCTTGGACCAGCACCTTGCGATCGGTCAGCATCTTCATACTGCCTCACACCACAAGCTCATCCTGAGAGAAGTGAGAAATGAGGCTCCAACATTATCTGTCCAGTTACACTGGGGGCGATGGAGCAGGAGAGAGACAGAGAGAGAGAGAGTTGACCTCCACCAGTGGCAGAAAGTAGAAGGAGGCTATATATGGTGCTCAGCTTTAAGCCATGCTGGTCCTACCCACTAGTAAATAACAGCTCCATAAGTGTCTCGAATGCATCAACTGCTCCATCAATCATGTTGGTACCTAGAAAGATGGGAAAAGGGAGAACAGTCCTGTCATCCAGAAGTGAAGAGGTCCATGATGCCAGTCGGATTATGATCCCATCTGGGAAATCAGAGTGGGAGCTTCTCACCCACTGAGGTATATTTGTTTCCATGGCAGTTTAATCTCTGCTTCCGTCCAAAAGGACACGGTATCTCTCAACGCAGCATGGCTAGACCTAGTTTTCCCGGTCACGCCAGGCTCTCAGTAGTTTAGTAGGCCAACAGCACAGGGTAAAACAGTCCCTGGGACACCACTGTCTGCTCTTCACCAGACTCACTGATGAGAAGACCTTTGGAAGGACAAAGGCGGCTGCTTCTCGCAGTGCCAGACACTTGGTTTCAAATCGTAAGTCAAGCCCTTGGTCAGATCTTTCCAGACCAATATTTTCTTGGTCTAAATCAATGACATGAGCCTCTGCGTGCCAGTTTCACACCATCTACTGGCAGACCACAGTGTCTACTGGCATAGGATCCAGCCTAAAGCTCCAGGGACACCTGACTGCAGATCTCGGGGAAAGCTTTTGAAGTGACCACAACCCTTCTCTCCAGGGGACATCCACTCCCAAGTGGACACCAATTTAAAAATCAGGAAGAGTTAGTCTTAGAGTGGACATTACTTTCACTGTAAGATATTCTTCCTTTTCACTCTTCCCTCTCCTGCCCCTCAGCATCACCACGTGGGATGGTGAATCTTGAGAACCACGTGAGAAGCTCCCCAAACACCAATGGTTCTCAGAGTATCATCCATGGAGCATCCGTATCGCCTGGCCATTTGTTAAAAATAAAATTTTAAAAAGAAGAAGGAGGAGAAGTAAAGAAATGTAAAGCCAACTCTCAAGTCCCACCCAGATGCACTGAATCTGAAACAGACTAGGATATTAACTGTGAATTTTAACTGGCTTTGCAGATGAGCCTAGTGTGTGCCCAAGGTCAAGAATCACTCCGCCATGTATCATTTCATTCAATGTTTGTAAGAAGCCAAGGATCCTAAAAAGCAAGAATTATACTTGCTTTGCAATTGAGGAAGCTGAGATTTTATAATGAAATAGCAGCCGGCCAACATCCCCCACGGAGTGAGTGGGGCCTGACTCCTGGCCACTCTCCAACACCAGGTTCACTGTGGTCCTGTGTCCTTCTGGCTTTTCCTGGCTCTTCCTGGAAAACGAGGCAAGGTCAGCCTGGCTCTGGAACTTAGCACTCAGTGTTCCCTCTAATGCAATGGTTTATAACACAGCACGCTCATTAAAATCTCTTGGGAAGCTTTCACATTAAAAAACAAAAAGAAGCAACAAAAACATATTTTATTGTGAAACATTTCAAACACACCAAAGTAGACAGGACAGAATAATCAGCTTCCAGGTGAAACGGGAAGCTGTCCAAGCTCCACTCCAACTCCATTCAATATGGGCTCCAGTAGGGCTGAGAGATGTCCTTAGAGCTCCCCCGGCAATTCTAATGTCCTTGAGCTCTGAGGAACACTCTCTGGTCCATTTCTCCTCTGATATTTGCAGGACGCAATCTCTTATTTCATTTATATCTCCATTCAATTGTTACCTCTGAAAGAGGGTTTTTCCAGATTCCCTATATCTAAAGCACATCACATCACCCCTGGATAGCCCCACCTCCTCATAACATCTCTGTATCCCTTCATCACACTTTACTTTCTTGGTAGCATTTTTCAGCTGCCATTTCATTATGTACTATGTTTATTATCCTCAGGGAATACTGTTTATTGTTCAAGAAGCTCATTCACTGAACCAGCAGCTCCAACTTCCTGCTCCCTGCTTCGGCCCAGTGTCTGTCAAGGCAGGACCTCGTGGGAGGCATGCACTGAATATCTGCCGAATAAATGAATGATAGTGGAACAGAGCAGAGATTGTAACCCAAGACTCTCTGCCTCCAAAATCCATGCTCTTTCCCACAGCACCACATAGAATAGCATAGCACATAGCAGTGTTGCACTAGCTTTGCTTTCAGTTCAGTGCAGTCGCTCAGTCGTGTCCTACTTTCTGTGACCCCATGGACTGCAGCATGCCAGGCCTCCTCGTTCATCACCACTCCCCGAGCTTACTCAAACTCATGTCCATCGACTCGGTGATGCCATCCAACCATCTCATCCTCTGTCTTCCCCTTCTCCTCCCGCCTTCAATCTTTCCCAGCACCAGGGTCTTTTCCAAGGAGTCAGTTCTCCGCACCAGGTGGCCCAAGTATTGAAATTTCAGCATCAGCATCAGTCCTTCCAAAGAATATTCAGGACTGATTTCCTTCAGGATTGACTGGTTTAGCTTTGCTTAGCTTGCAGAAAAAGAATGTAGTTCTGAATTGAAGCAAGCTATATATTTGGTACTGAGTTTATCAAAGTGCCCTGGTTCATGTCTAGTTACTAGCTATGAGGTCTTGTGTGGCTTGCTCTGGGTCTTACTGCCATCCATAAAATAGGAAAATAAACCTGTTTCTACCGATCTTCTATATTTGTTGAGAGGGATAAATGAAAATTTATGCGTAATAGCATTTTGTATATTAAGGGGCCACATAAAGATAAGTTAGCACTACAACTTTGGGAAAGAAAAAGAAAGTGAGAACAAGAAACAGCAGGAAAAGAAAGCAGGAAAAAAGAAAAAAGAAAGGGTGATGGTAATTGAACAGAGTGGTTTCAAAGAGACTTTCTAAGTCTAAAATTCTGTGACTTAATAGGAAAAGAGAAAATGGAAAAGTATCAAAAGGTGTATATCAAAAGTAGCCATTTGTTCAAGAACAAGATTCAGAATTATTTGTGTCTACTAAAAGGAAGCCACAATCTTTTTTATTTTAAAATACATTTATCTGTTACATTGCAAACTCTTTCAAGTACCTCTATGCTTATGTCAGTCTTTTCAAATCATGTGATAGTAACTTTGTTACAGCATCATTTTTAGATCATGATCACACCTCCCTGATTCAGACTCATAGCAGGTTATTCCCTGTGGAACAGACAGCCTGGTTCAACTGGATAAAAGTCACTGAAAAGTCTGAGAAGGAGGACTGTCTGACCCTTCTTATTCCATAATTCCAAATGGTACACCCCTGATGAAACATGATTTGTATGTTTTGTATCCAATGATATGTATGCAAGCCATGGTGGACTGCTTTTATCATAATCAGGACATTCATCCAATGAACATGTCCCTTACTCAACAAAGATTTAGCAAGAATTTTGATGAAAAGGGTTATTTTTGTATGGGTACCAACTGTAACCTTACTGCAACAAAATCAAGCATATCAAGAAGCCTTATTGGATTACCTGTCTCAGCTTCTGCTTATGGGTTTCACATTAACAAGAAACAGGGAGAGACAGGCAGATCAAGAGACTCATTCCAGCAGGGTGCAAATCTGTAGATGGTTATTAAGAAATAAGATCAATAATGTGTCTATTGATGGGACTGAAGTAAAGGTCTTAATGCAACACCATCAAAAGTCAGGTGGACCAATAAGACCCCCTGCTAGTCCCCTAACATTAACGGGCCCCAAACAAGTCCACTCTGTACACCAGTCAGAGGAATTTAAAAAGCCAGATGAAAACAATTGCAAAGAAAAACCTGACCTGCAATGGCCTGGGCAATAGTCTGAAGAGTCAGGGTCTCTTGACACTGAATGCACATGCGGATCAAAGCGGCCATGGGCAGTGGCCCCCAGCCTAGCTGCTGAGGCTCATGGGCACACCTATGGGAACTGTATGGCCTCCAACTTATGGGAGTTCTCTGGAAACACTTGTAACATATATCAGTGTACTATGACTGCCCTCAGACCCAGAACAGGGGGAAATAAGACTTATATTATGGTTCATAGGGATCAGAACAGTTCTGAATACCCATCCTCCGCCCAGGAAGGAGGTGGGCCCCGCTCCATATCAATATACAATGGAAACAATACAAAGCCAGACACTCTGTCTCCGCTCAGGAAGGGGCTGTTGTGGGATAAAAGGCACAAAAGCAAAACAGCTCAAGCCCTTCAAGTGACATGAGGGGAGTGCTCAGGACTGACGGGAGGACAGGATGGGTGTGGAGGAGTCACGGGCCCTGGACCAGCCTAGTCCCCCGAGCACAGCCCAGCTGGCATACTTGCCCTCTCTCAGAGTCAGTGGAGGAGTGTATCATAGCACAGGTCTGGAACTCAAGCTGAGTTCCAACCCCAGTGTGAGTCTTGAGCCATCAACTTAACCTTTCCATATATCCATTTCCAAACTGGTAATAAGGTGATAGTCTATGTAGTGGCTGACAATATTGCAGCAATGTGAGGACTAAGTCAGTGCTTGCGGAGCATTTAACCGTGCCTGGAGCATAACACAGCATACAATGAGCTAGCTATTATTGTAGGTATTATTTTTTATGCAATCAACAGGGGCAGAAGGGGAACGATGAGATCACAATCTCTTTCAGGTGCTTGATTTCAGGTGTGCAGGATGGAAGGAAAAGGGTGGAAGGCCAAGAAGCGAGTCAGAAGATCACTGCAATTCCAGGGAAGAGGCGGCACTCAAGAGTGACAAAGGCCAAGGAGAAAAAGGGAAGGGAAAGTGGCCGGACACATACATCTGAGCAGCAAATGGCCAGGACCTGGCAAATGCCTGCATGAGGCCGGTGCGGAAAATGAAACGATTTTATCCAAAAGATAAAAGGATTTTTTTCAGAAAACATGTCCATTTCTTCAGCAAGGTAAATGCTTAAATGACACTCAGAAATTAACTCTGCCTGCCCTACACGGAGCTTCCTGCTCATCCTGTTGTACCCGGTGACCCTGGGACACACAGACATTCAGAGCTCCTCCCTTCTCTAACAGTTTAATACTCTGGTCTCTGCCAGGAAACCTGCACTCACTTACCTTGCCTAAAGCTGACTTTTAACCATGCAGCAGCTAGCACACAGAGCAACCGATGACCGGCCATCATTCCACCCGGCCGGTTACCTGGCTCCCAAGGCCTTCAGGCACGCCCGCAACTCCATTCCTTCTACCCTTTAACTTCTCCCCAGACTTTTTAAAACTTTTTCTTCAGGCTAAAGTTATTCCGTGCACTTTGCAAGGAATGGGGCAGCACTCAAAAGGAGCAAGTTAGTGAAATGACTAGAGACGACGGTAGGTCCCTTCTCAGCCACACTCCTCACGCCACACACACCACCCTGGGCATCCACTCTCTGAAGATCCCAGTCGCTTTCCTACCTAGACTCAATCTTAACATACTCCCCGCCACACAGATACCTCTAGCACCCACCGGGAGCGAGGCTCAGGTCCCTTGCAGGCAAGTACATGGGGCTAAGTAAGAATCCGCAGACCCTCGTTTTCACTCTGTTATTAACTTCTAACAATCCACTGGCCCTGTCCGGTCTCAGACCTGGGACTAAATTCTGAAACCGTGCCCACTCCCCACGACCCGCAGAGGTCAAAGTGTCAGCTGGTGGCACCCCCAGACCAGAGCTAGCTCTCTGAGCTCCAGAAGACCCGCAGGTTCCGGACTTCCGGTTGCAGCCCCCCACCCCCCACCCCCATCCCCCGACATCACCCCCCCACCTCCACCCCCACCCCCCCCACCTCCAACCCCCTGGGAGCACCCCACATCGCCGCCCCCCGGGAGCACCTCCCACTCCCACCCCCAGGAGCACCCCCCACCCCACCCCCGCGGACGGCCGCCCGTCGGTCCTCCAGGGGCGGCAGCTACCTGGTCCAGCAGCCGGTAGACGCTCATGCCCTGGGTCTCCACCAGCAGCTCCCAGGCGGCCCCGGAGAGTACGGGCCGCTGGAGCTCGGCGCAGGCCTCCCGGAACTGTTCCTCGGAGAAGGCGCCGGCCCCAGACTCCATCCTTCCGCAGCGGCAGCCCCGGGGCCCGGAGGGGAGCGGGGACAGGCAACGCTCTTGCTCGGAGGCGGGGACGAGAGAGTGGCCCAGCTCTATTGGGCGAGACCGGGGAAGGACCGGGACGCGGCTGGGGGCGGGGCCTCGAGAGGGCGGGACCGTGAGGAGCCTCGGGGGCGGGGCCTCGAGGGGCGGGGCCTCGAGGGGCCGGCCTGGAGGTTTGCGCTGACGGAGGGCTGCGGAGAAAGGTAAGGAAGTCGAACCGGAGAAAGGTTGGACTTGATCTGCGGAAACGTGGAGGGCTTAGGAAATGGGAGGCTTTCAACAGGAAGAGAAAAAGAAGACACTGCTGCCATCTCAGAAACATAATTTCCAAACCTGCTTGCATGTCTCTCTTTTACTTTCTCTGAAGAAGGTTAGGGAAGGTCTCAGAGCAGTTTAGTGGAAGTGGGAGGTGAGATGAACAGAGTGGAAATGCTTGAACATCTCAGGGGTCAGATGCTAGAGCAATGTTCCCTTTGCTCTGTTATGCACTTTAAAACATTGTTCTGAGAAGAGGTCCATGGGATTCCCCAGAAGGCTAAATTAGGGGTCCATGGTACAAAAAAAGATACAGAAACCTAATCCATAATAGTATGGTGCCACCACCGGGAGGGTGAAAGATGATCTAAAAAGGTATCATGTTGTCAATCCAAGATTTCTGCTGCTTGTACAATTTAGATCTTTTATAACTCAAAGACGTTTTTGTTTCCTCAAGTCCCTTTGGTTTACTATATTTCTAACCGCCACATTGTACTTTGGTTTGGATAAAGTGGACAGTTTAAACGTCAAATCAGATAACACCACATGGATGCCAGTAAACTCGCAACCCTTTCCTAATCTGTAAACTGGGGTAAAATTGTGCCACCAGTTAGAATTGAGGAGGTGACCACATAAGATAAACATAGAACATGTTTGCACAGTGCCTATCAAAGTAAATGTTTATAAAAATTTCCACTTGCCTTACATTACTATATTGAAATGTTTCTCTTTCTATACTTGAAAGGAAGACTTGAAGTTGATGGCAAACTCCACATTTATGCCCATTTCCAAGAAGAGAAATAAAATGAGACTTGGCAGCATAAATGAACTATGCCTTTATTCAATTCAGTGCTGGTTCTGTTCTGTTTCATGAGGATGGAAAGAGGGATGTGGTAGTTCCTGACACAAAATGCATGAAAGATCAGAGACTACTGTTTCTATAATGCCTTTTAAGTTTAGTCATTTTATTAAAAAACATATTTAGACTAAATTTCAGTTGTTTGAAAAAGGAATTTCTTCAAAAACCATTGACTATGAAGTATTTTCATATATTGTCAAGGAATTCTATTTTTAAGGTGGATGTCGTTGAGGCTCCTTTATATTTTATACCAGTTGATTAATGAAGACAACCATGAGGGTATAAATAGTATTATGAAAGATATAAGGTAGGAAGTTTAAATTGTATTTATTACATGTGTTTAAAAGTGTGCTTATCTACTAAATTCAGAAGGTGAATGTATATATATTTGAGTATATTGAGATTTACAACAATGTTTATTTTATTACAGATAATGAAGGAAAGAATCATATTAGAAAATAATTTCTATTTTGTGGCAAAAGTCTGAAAAAGACTTGGAAGGGATTCCACAAAGACCTGTTTTTCTATAGGACTTGTCAGTTGTAATAGGCCAGCCTGTTTCCTTTGTGAAAAACACTTTCTAGAGGAATTTCCATCAGCAAGGCAAGGGAAGAATAATATATTTGGGGCTGCCACGCGGCTCAGATGGTAAAGAATCTGCCTCACTGCAGGAGACCCAGATTCAATCCTTGGGTTGGGGAGATCCCCTGGAGAAGGCCGTGGCACCCCACTCCAGTGTTCTTGCCTGGGAAATCCCATGGACAGAGGAGCCTGGCAGGCTACCGTCCCTGGGGTTGCAGAGTCAGACACAACTGAGGGACTAACATTTTCACGTTTCAAAATCCAAAAGGACAGAAGTTCTAAGGGCTGGAGTTAGGTTCTAATCCTCTCAGTGTGGCCTCAAGATGTGGTGCTGGGCCATAGCTGGTGGACATATGGATCAGGGACTCCTTCACAAATCCTGGATCCTATAAGAGCTGCCATTTCCATTCTATGAAACCAGAAAATTCCCTGCCTGTAGACCATGGAGTCTTCAAGGAAACTCATGCTTTCCTCGAAGCCCAAGGTAGAAAGAAACAAAAAGGCAACTGGGAGAAATCCACCCCAAGCCTATGCCAGAGATGGAATTTAAATTTACATTACCAGCAACTGCATGGGAGTCACAGGAGATCAATTAACACAAAGGACCTTTGAAACCCTGGGATTCTGCCAGAATCAAAGCCAGTGACACTTTCACAACTAGGACACATGAAATTACCCAAGAGAAAACAACACATATAGATAACACACAAAAGATACATAGATACATGGAAACAAAGTGAAACTAAAACACACAGAAGATGCATGTACAAAAAGTGAGTTACAAAGAACTGAGAAAACAACTCTCCATGTCAGAAAGTTAAAAGATGTTCAGCCAACTGAACTGTGAGAACCAAAAAACCATGATAACAGACCGAAATGAGAGTAATTATTGAATATGTATTCATAATATATGTAAATTCATTTAGAGGTAAAAGAAGGTCTAGAAATAGAACACTAACGGAAAGATAAATGAATTTGAAAAAGAACCAAACTATTTTTTACAAATAAAACTTCCACAATTAGAAGTGTGAAAGAGGAGGTAACATAGTTGTCCTGCCATAGTTCAAGAGGGAAATAAGAAGGTGACTATATGAGAAAATTCCCCAGAAAGCAACACAGAGATATAACACAGAGATATAAAGAAATGGAAAACATGAAAGATTAATTAAGAGACATGAAGCACACACTGAATAGGTAAAACATTTCTGACTGGAGTTTGACAAAAAGAGAATGGAGATGTTAGGATGGATGGGTGGGGAGATAGATAAATAGACACATGGAAACAAAGTGAAACTAAAACTCCAAACAGCAAAAAAACAGAAATAAGGCAGGTGGTGGTGTGGGGGGGGGGGGGTGGTGCAAAGTCAGGGTTTTGTTTAGAAGTGAATAAGAGATATTAACTAATTGAGTCTTTTGTGAAAGTTAAATTTAATAGAATAAATTCTTGAAATGCATTAATAAAACAAGAAGCCAGTAAAAATGGGCAAAAGATTTAAACAAACATTTCACCAAAGAATGTGTACTGATGGCAAACAAGAACATGAAAAGATACTAAACATCATTCATTATCAGGAGAATATAAATTAAAATCACATATGAAATGTGAATATGCACCTTTTAGATAGCTAAAATTAAAAAGATTGACCAAAGTAAGTGTTGGCAAGGATGTGGAAGAAATAGAACTCTCCAGCATTGCTGGTAGGAATGGAAATGAAAAAGCACTATGGAAAACTGTTTGATAATTTCTTTAAAAGTTAAGGCAGCCTTCAGAATGGGAGAAAACAATAGCAAACAAAGCAACTGACAAATAATTAATCTCAAAAATATACAAGTAGTTCATGCAACTCAATACCAGAAAAATAAACGACTCAATCAAAAAATGGACCAAAAAACTAAACAGACATTTCTCCAAAGAAGACATACAGATGGCTAACAAACACATGAAAAGATGCTCAACATCACTCATTAGTGTGTGTGTGTGTGTGTGTGTGTGTGTGTGTTAGTTGCTCAGTCGTGTCCAACACTTTGCAACCCCATAGACTGTAGCCCACCAGGCCCCTCTGTCCATGGGATTTTCCAGGCAAGAACACTGGAGTGGGTTGCCATTTCCTTCTCCATCAGTCATTATTAGAGAAATGCAAATCAAAATCACAATGAGGTACCATCTCATGCCGGTCAGAATGGCTAGTATCAAAAAGTCTAGAAACAATAAATGCTGGAGAGTGTGCGGAGAAAAGGGAGCCCTCTTACACTGTTGGTGGGAATGCAAACTAGTACAGCCACTATGGAGAACAGTGTGGAGATTCATCTAAAAGCTGGAAATAGAACTGCCATACGACCCAGCAATCCCACTGCTGGGCATACACACTGAGGAAACCAGAATTGAAAGAGTCACATGTTCCCCAATGTTCTTTGCAGCACTGTTTACAATAGCTAGGACATGAAAGCAACCTAGATGTCCACTGGCAGACAAATCGATAAGAAAGCTGTGGTACATATACACAATGGAATATTACTCCACTATTAAAAAGAACACATTTGAATCAGCTCTAATGAGGTGGATGAAACTGGAGACTACTATACCGAGTGAAGTAAGTCAGAAAGAAAAACACCAGTACCGTGTATTAACACATACATATGGAATTTAGAAAGATGGTAATGATGACCTTATATGTGAGACAGCAAAAGAGACACAGATATAAAGAACAGTCTTTTGGACTCTGTGGGAGAAGGCAAGGGTGGGATGATCTGAGAGAATAGCATTGAAACTTGTATATTACCATATGTGAAACAGATCGCCAGTCCAGGTTTGATGCATGAGACAGGGTGACCGGGGCTGGTGCACTGGGGTGACCCTGAGGGATAGGATGGGGAGGGAGGTGGGAGGGGGGTTCACGATGGGGGACACATGTACACCCGTGGCTGATCCATGTCAATGTATGGCAAAAAACCATTATAATATTGTAATTAGCCTCCAATTAAAATAAATTTTAAAAAATAGTTAAACATACAACCTACCATATTATCTAACCATTCCATCCCCAGATATTTCTCCAAGAGAAAAAACTACCATTGCTCATATTGACATAAATGTTCATAGCATCTTAAGTTGTAATAGCCAAAGACTGGAAGCAATTATGATGTCCTTCAATGGATGAACTGATAAAAACAAATTGTGATATATCCACTGATGAATTACTACTCAGCAATACACTTTTCTTAATTAATTAATGCATTTTAATTGGAAGCTAATTAGTTTACAATATTGTAGTGGTTTTTGCCATATATTGACATGAATCAGCCATGGGTATACATGCAATACACTTTTAAATGATTAATATATATGGATGAGTTCATTACAATCCCTAAGAAAGGCAATGCCAAAGAATGCTCAAACTGCACAATTGCACTCATCTCACATGCTAGCAAAGTAATGCTCAAAATTCTCCAAGCCAGGCTTCAACAATACGTGAACCGTGAACTTCCAGATGTTCAAGCTGGTTTTAGAAAAGGCAGAGGAACCAGAGATCAAATTGCCAACATCCGCTGGATCATCGAAAAAGCAAGAGAGTTCCAGAAAAACATTTGCTTCTGCTTTACTGACTATGCCAAAACCTTTGACTGTGTGGATCATAATAAACTGTGGAAAATTCTGAAAGAAATGGGAATACCAGAACATCTGACCTGCCTCTTGAGAAATCTGTATGCAGGTCAGGAAGCAACAGTTAGAACTGGACATGGAACAACAGACTGTTTCCAAATTGGGAAAGGAATACATCAAGGCTATACACTGTCATCCTGCTTATTTAACTTATATGCAGAGTACATCATGAGAAATGCTGGGCTGGAGGAAGCACAAACTGGAATCGATTGCTGGGAGAAGTATCAATAACCTCAGATATGCAGATGACATCACCCTTATGGCAGAAAGTGAAGAAGAACTAAAGAGCCTCTTGGTGAAAGTGAAAGAGGAGAGTGAAAAAGTTGACTTAAAGCTTAGCATTCAGAAAACAAAGAGCATGGCATCCAGTCCCATCACTTCATGGCAAATAGATGAGGAAACAGTAGAAACGGTGGCAGACTTTATCTTTTTGGGCTCCAAAATCACTGCAGATGGTGACTGCAGCCATGAAATTAAAAGATGCTTGCTCCTTGGAAGAAAAGTTATGACCAAACTAGACAGCACATTAAAAAGCAGAGACATTGCTTTGCTGATGAAAGTCCATCTAGTCAAGGCTATGGTTTTTCCAGTAGTCATGTATGGATGTGAGAGTTGGACTATAAAGAATGCTAAGTGCCAAAGAATTGATGCTTTTGAGCTGTGATGTTGGAGAAGACTCTTGAGTGTCCCCTGGACTGCATGGAGATCCAACCAGTCCATCCTAAAGGAAATCAGTACTGAATGTTCACTGGAAGGACTGATGTTGAAACTGAAACTCCAATACTTTGGCCACCTGATTGGAAGAACTGACTCATTTGAAAAGACACTGATGCTGGGAAAGATTGAAGGCGAGAAGAGAAGGGAATGACAGAGGATAAGATGGTTGGATGGCGTCACCAACTCAATGTACATGAATTTGAGTAAAGAGTTGGTGATGGACAGGGAAGCCTGGTGTGCTGCAGTCCATGGGGTCGCAAAGAGTCAGACACAACTGAGCGACTGAACTGAACTGATGTGATGAGTTTATGTGCAGATGTATGTGTAATATATATATCATATTATAAATATAATGCAATATGTGACATATTGTATAAATCATTCAATTCAGAGTAAAGTAGCATGTAATTTCAACTTTTGTTAAAATTGTATAACCTATAAATAAAATGTAAAGGTGATAAAAACAACTGATAAATTTAGGTAAAGGTAGTGATATTTCTTATTCTATTCCTTCAAATATTTTATGTACATGAAATTATTCAAAATACAAATTTTGAGAAAACTCAGCTGTATGTGTTTATGTGACATATAACTAAAATAAATTACACAGAAGATGTAGAGGTAATGTTATGAGAAAAATACATGTTAGTCTCAAACTAAAGAAAACTGATGTGGCTATAAAAATATCAGACAAAACAGGCTTTAAGGCAAAAAAAAAAGAAGTTCATGAGTTAAAAGTTAAAGGACAGAACTTTTCAGAAGTTCTGAATGCCTAAATTTATTTTCATTTCACAGTATAATCTCAAATACATAAGGGGAATGTGTCACCAGTACAGTCTTCCCTCAGTATCTGGCGGATTCATTCTAGGACCCTTGAAGATACCAAAACCCGCAGATACCCACATCCCTTACATGAAATGGTGTACTATTTGCATATAACCTATGCACATCCACACATATACCTTAAGTTATCTTTAGTTTACTTGTAATGCCTAATACGATGTAAATGCTACAGAAAGAGCTGCCTGTGTTTAGCATTTTCAATTTTTTCTTTTTGATACTTTCTGGAATTTTTTAATGTTTTCAATGTGAGGTTGATTACAATCAAGGAAACTCATAGATATGAAGGGCTCACTGTATGAGGAGAAATCTGCAAGCTCACAATCACAGTGGGACATTCTAAAGGCTCTTTTCTAGGAAACAGACTGATCAAACAGACAAACAATGTGTAAAGACATGAAAGGCTTGAGCATACAGTTTATATACTTGATATAAAGGGTATTTATAGAACCTCACAGCCAATAAATAGAACACACATTACTTACAAACTCTCATAAAATATTCATTAAAGTTGATGATTCCCTAAGTCACAAAGGATATTTTCAACCGAATGGAAACACTCTATATCATTCTCTGGTGACAATGTAAAAGACAAAAGAAGGGAAGAAAAAGGAAACAAAAGTAGCCCATCTCTTCCCCCCCACCCCCACCATATATTTGAAAACAAAACAAAACAAACACACACTTATTCTAGGGACTTAACCAGCAGTTAATCCCCTGCATCAAATTCCTTCCTGCTTAAAACAAATAGAAACTTCTTCTTTCCTGCACTTACTCTTGACTGACTTTACATTAAAACACAGGAACTCCTGTTCAGTTGTATACTATACATAGATCAAAACCCAACATATAAATTGGTAGAAGACATTTGTTACTCACAAAGCCAACCAAGGATCAATATTGATAATATATGCAGAACTAGGAATCAGTGAAAAAAACCAAAATAACAAAATTGGAAATGTGAACAGGGAGAAAACCCACACAGCATAAGGACACATTAAAGCGGCTACGTTTCCATAGCAACTGGAGAAATGCAAAATAAAGTGCATCATTAATTGTTTACATTAAATTGTCAAAAACTAAAAAGTTAAGTGTTGGTGAATATAGAAGAAAACGATAGCCCTGACACAGTGTTCTGGTTAAAATGTAACTGATAGCATGAAACACAAATTGAAAAGGTCAATTAAATATGAGGATTACACATACTGTATGTCCAGCAGTTGCATTCCTATTAGTATACTTGCTGCTACTGCTAGCGCTAAGTTACTTCAGTCGTGTCCAACTCTGTGCGACCCCATAGACGGCAGCCCACCAGGCTCCCCCGTCCCTGGGATTCTCCAGGCAAGAACACTGGAGTGGGTTGCCATTTCCTTCTCCAATGCATGAAAGTGAAAAGTGAAAGTGAAGTCGCTCAGTCGTGTCCAACCCTCAGTGACCCCATGGACTGCAGCCTTCCAGGCTCCTCCGTCTATGGGATTTTCCAGGCAAGAGTACTGGAGTGGTAGTATACTTGAGATTGCATAAAAATTGCATAATTTTGCATAAAAATTCACATTGCATAAAAAATTGCATGAAAAATTCACATTGTTTTAATGGCAAAAAGAAAAAAAAATGTTGATAAACATAATGATGAAAAGAAAAACAAAACATAATGACGATCTACCAACCAGAAAATCAATAAGTAAATTGTGGTTTATTCATTATACATCTTTTAAAATTAAAGGAAAAAAATCTGTAAATAATGGACAAATCATGAAAATACTGATGAATAAATAACAAGTTATAGAAGGATGTAAACAGTAAGATACTTAATAGTGTTTACAGACCATAAATTTGCCCTGAAAACTGTGAATGTGAATGAGAAGATACTGTTAACTTCAACAATAACTGTAGCATTGTATTTCTTTAAAAAATTATGAGGCAAATAAGGAACAATATTAATGTATATGCTGGATGGTGGGTTCAAGAATGTTATCCTCTACACTTAACAGTAATGCTCAAAATTCTCTAAGCCATATGCGTGAATTGAGAACTTCACCTATGTGAAGAATCAACAATACATGAATTGAGAACTTCCAAATGTTCAAGCATGATTTAGAAAAGGCAGAGGAACCAGAGATCAAATTGCCAACATCAACTGGATCATAGAAAAAGCAAGAGAGTTCCAGAAAAATATCTACTTCTGCTTCATTGACTATGCTAAAGCCTTTGACTGTGTGAATCACAACAAACTGTGGAAAATTCTGAAAGAGATGGGAATACCAGACCACCTTACCTGCCTCCTGAGAAGTCTGTATGCAGGTCAAGAAGCAACAGTTAGAACCAAACATGAAACAACAGACTGGTTCCAAATTGGGAAAAGAATACTTCAAGACTTTATATTGCCATCCTGATTACTTAACTTATATGCAGAATACATCTTGTGAAATGCTGGGATGAATGAAGCACAAACTGGAATCAAGACTGTCTACTGAAATATCAATAACCTCAGATATCAGATGATACCACCCTTGTGGCAGAAAGTGAAGAGGAACTGAACAGCCTCTTGATAAAAGTAAAAGAGGAGAGTGGAAAAGTTGGCTTAAAACTCAACATTCAAAAAATGAAGATCATGACATCCGATCCCATCACTTCATGGCAAATAGATGAGGAAACAATGGAAACAGTGACAGACTTTCTTCTCTTGGGCTCCAAAATCACTGCAGATGGTGACTGGAGCCACAAAATTAAAAGACACTTGCTCCTTGGAAAAAAGCTATGACAAACCTAGACAGCATATTAAAAGCAGAGACATTACTTTGCCAACAAATGTCCATCTGGTCAAAGCTATGGTTTTTCCATTATTGGTTTTTCCAGTAATCATGCATGGATGTGAGAGTTGGACCAAAAAGAAAGCTGATGAAGACCATATGAAGACAATAATGAAAGGAGAAGAATTGATGATTTTGAATTGTGGTGTTGGAGAACTTGAGATTCCCTTGGACTGCAAGGAGATCAAACCAGTCAATCCTAAAGGAAATCAGTCCTGAAAAATCATTGGAAGGACTGATGCTGAAGCTGAAGTTCCAATACATTGGCCACCTGATGTGAAAAGCTGACTCCTTAGAAAAGACCCTGATGTTGGGAAAGATTGAAGGCAGGAGGACAAGGGGATAACAGAGGATAAGATGGTTGGATGCCATCACTGACTCGATAGACATGAGTTTGAGCAAGCTCCAGGAGTTGGTGATGGACAGAGAAGCCTGGTGTGCTGCAGTCCATGCAGTTTCAAAGAGTTGGACATGACTGAGCAATTGAACTGAACTGAACACTTCTGTATATTTGAAATTTGTGCAATTTAAACAAATAAAAGAAATAATTCCAATAAAGGTATGATACTATAATTGTCATTAATAATAGCAGAAGAAAAAGAAAAACACCATTTTGAGATACTATGAAAAATGAATGAATAATGAATGTTCACCAATGCCTAACCATGCACAGGGGACAAAGTTAGCCTTTACCTATTGTGATTTATCAGTGTTTTTGGTTTTATTTTTAGGTGGGGGACTAAAGGAATATGTGTTCTTATTCGCTAATAAAAGGTATTAGGCACCAAGCAACTGAAAAGTTAATGAAATGTGTTATATCATAGACAAAAACATCTGTGTAAAGATAGACCTACTTTCCTTGGGACATTTTTCACAGCACTAATTTGGTTTGTGGATTTCCAAGACAGAGTCATGGTCATGAAAACTAGCTTTGCAATAAAAAAAATTTGGATTCTAGTCTTTAAGAATCAGGCAAGTGCTCACTTCGGCAGCACATATACTAAAAAATTGGAATGTTACAGAGAAGATTAGCATGGCCCCTGTGCAAGGGTGACACGCAAATTCGTGAAGCGTTCCATATTTTTTCAAACCATTAGCAAGACTCATTAAGAAACAAAGGGAGAAGAACCAAATTAACAAAATTAGAAACGAAAATGGAGAGATCACCACAGACAACACTGAAATACAAAGGATCATAAGAGACTACTACCAGCAGCTCTATGCCAATAAAATGGACAACTTGGAAGAAATGGACAAGTTCTTAGAGAAGTATAACTTTCCAAAACTGAACCAGGAAGAAATAGAAGATCTTAACAAAACGATCACAAGCAAGGAAATCGAAACTGTAATCAGAAATCTTCCAGCAAACAAAAGCCCAGGACCAGATGGCTTCACAGCTGAATTCTACCAAAAATTTAGAGAAGAGCTAACACCTATCTTACTCAAACTCTTCCAGAAAATTGCAGAAGAAGGTAAACTTCCAAACTCATTCTATGAGGCCACCATCACCCTAATTCCAAAACCAGACAAAGATGCCACAAAAAAAGAAAACTACAGGCCAATATCCCTGATGAACATAGATGCAAAAATCCTTAACAAAATTCTAGCAAACAGAATCCAACGACATATTAAAAAAATCATTCATCATGACCAAGTGGGCTTTATCCCAGGAATGCAAGGATTCTTTAATATCCGCAAGTCAATCAATGTAATACACCACATTAACAAATTGAAAGATAAAAACCATATGATTATCTCAATAGATGCAGAAAAAGCCTTTGACAAAATTCAACATCCATTTATGATTAAAACTCTCCAGAAAGCAGGAATAGAAGGAACATACCTCAACATAATAAAAGCTATATATGACAAACCCACAGCAAGCATCACCCTCAATGGTGAAAAATTGAAAGTATTTCCCCTGAAATCAGGAACAAGACAAGGGTGCCCACTCTCACCACTACTATTCAACATAGTTTTGGAAGTGTTGGTCACAGCAATCAGGGCAGAAAAAGAAATAAAAGGAATCCAGATAGGAAAAGAAGAAGTGAAACTCTCTGTTTGCAGATGACATGATCCTCTACATAGAAAACCCTAAAGACTCTACCAGAAAATTACTAGAGCTAATCAATGAATACAGTAAAGTTGCAGGATATAAAATTAACACACAGAAATCTCTTGCATTCCTATACACTAACAATGAGAAAACAGAAAGAGAAATTAAGGAAACAATACCATTCACCACTGCAACAAAAAGAATAAAATACTTAGGAGTATATCTACCTAAAGAAACAAAAGACCTATACATAGAAAACTATAAAACACTGATGAAAGAAATCAAAGAGGACACAAACAGATGGAGAAATATACCGTGTTCATGGATTGGAAGAATCAAGATTGTCAAAATGGCTATACTACCCAAAGCAATCTATAGATTCAATGCAATCCCTATCAAACTACCAACGGTATTTTTCACAGAACTAGAACAAATAATTTCACAATTTGTATGGAAATACAAAAAACCTCGAATAGCCAAAGTAATCCTGAGAAAGAAGAATGGAACTGGAGGAATCAACCTGCCTGACTTCAGACTCTACTACAAAGCCACAGTCATCAAGACAGTATGGTACTGGCACAAAGACAGAAATATAGATCAATGGAACAGAATAGAAAGCCCAGAGATAAATCCACGAACCTATGGTCACCTTATCTTCGACAAAGGAGGCAAGGATATACAATGGAAAAAAGATAACCTCTTTAACAAGTGGTGCTGGGAAAACTGGTCAACCACCTGTAAAAGAATGAAACTAGAACACTTTCTAACACCATACACAAAAATAAACTCAAAATGGATTAAAGATCTAAATGTAAGACCAGAAACTATCAAACTCCTAGAGGAGAACATAGGCAAAACACTCTCTGACATAAATCACAGCAGGATCCTCTATGACCCACATCCCAGAATTTCAGAAATAAAAGCAAAAATAAACAAATGGGACCTAATGAAACTTAAAAGCTTTTGCACAACAAAGGAAACTATAAGCAAGGTGAAAAGACAGCCCTCAGATTTGGAGAAAATAATAGCAAACGAAGCAACAGGCAAAGGATTAATCTCAAAAATATACAAGCAACTCCTCCAGCTCAACTCCAGAAAAATAAATGACCCAATCCAAAAATGGGCCAAAGAACTCAACAGACATTTCTCCAAGGAAGACATACAGATGGCTAACAAACACATGAAAAGATGCTCAACATCACTCATTATCAGAGAAATGCAAATCAAAACCACAATGAGGTACCATTATACGCCAGTTAGGATGGCTGCCATCCAAAAGTCTGCAAGCAATAAATGCTGGAGAGGGTGTGGAGAAAAGGGGACCCTCTTACACTGTTGGTGGGAATGCAAATTAGTACAGCCACTATGGAAAACAGTGTGGAGATTTCTCAAAAAGCTGGAAATAGAACTGCCATATGACCCAGCAATCCCACTTCTGGGCATACACACCAAGGAAACCAGATCTGAAAGAGACACGTGCACCCCAATGTTCATCGCAGCACTGTTTATAATAGCCAGGACATGGAAGCAACCCAGATGCCCATCAGCAGACGAATGGATGAGGAAGCTGTGGTACATATACATCATGGAATATTACTCAGCCATTAAAAAGAATTCATTTGAATCAGTTCTGATGAGATGGATGAAACTGGAGCCCATTATACAGAGCGAAGTAAGCCAGAAAGATAAAGACCATTACAGTATACTAGCACATGTATATGGACTTTAGAAAGATGGTAACGATAACCCTATATGCAAAACAGAAAAAGAGACTCAGATGTATAGAACAGACTTGTGGACTCTGGGAGAAGGCGAGGGTGGGATGTTTCAAGAGAACAGCATTGAAACATGTATATTATCTAGGGTGAAACAGATCACCAGCCCAGGTTGGGTGCATGAGACAAGTGCTCGGGCCTGGTGCACTGGGAAGACCCAGAGGGATTGGGTGGAGAGGGAGGTGGGAGGGGGGACTGGGATGGGGAATACATGTAAATCCATGGCTAATTCATTTCAGTGTATAACAAAAACTACTGTAATGATGTAAAGTAATTAGCCTCCAACTAATAAAAAAAATAAATGAATAAATAAATAAATAAAGAATCAGGCAAGTCACTTCAATTTTTTAAACTTGATTACATAACAGTAGTATAAATATAATAATACAAATGAAAGCATTCTGTAAAGTGAAAGTAAACACTTATGAAGCATGTTACCTCAGAGTGTGTTCAGTCACCAAGTCATGTCCAACTCTTTGCAACCCTATGGACTGTGGCAAGCCAGGCCTCCTGGTCCCTCACCATCTTCCAGAGTTTGACCAAGGTCACGCCCATTGAATCAGTGATGCCATCCAACCAGCTCATCCTATATTGCCCTCTTCTCCTCCTTTCAATCTTTCCCACCACCAGGGTCTCTTCCAGTGAGTCAGCTGGTTGCATCAGATGGCCAAAGTATTGGAACTTCAGCTTCAGCATCACTCCTTCCAATGAGTAGTCAAGGCTGATTTCCTTTAGGATTGACTGGTTTGATTTCCTTGCTGTCCAAGGGACTCTCAAGGTTCTTCTCAAGTGCCAGAGTTCAAAAGCACCAATTCTTTTGAATTCCTTTGAAGGCACTCTGCCTTCTATATGGTCCAACTCACATCTGTACATGACTACTGGAAAAAATCATAGCCTTGACTATGTGGACCTTTGTTGGCAAAGTGATGTCTTTGCTTTTTAATACAGTGTCTAGGTTTTTCATAGTTTTCCTGCCAAAAAGCAATGGGCTTCTAATTTCATGGCTGCAGTCAGCATCTGCAGTGATTTTAGAGCCCAAGAAGAGGAAATCTGTCACTTCTTCCACTTTTTCCCTTCTATCTGCCATGAAGTAAGGGGATCTGATGCCAAGATCTTATTTTTTTTAATACTGAGTTTTAAGCTGGATTTTTCATTCTCCTCTTTCACCCTCATCAAGAGGCTCTTTAGTTCTTCTCTTTCTGCCATTACAGTGGTATCATCTGCGTATCTGAGGCTGCTGATATTTCTCTAGCGATTTTGATTCCAGCTTGTAACTCATCCAGTCTGGCATTTCACAAGATGTGCTCTGCATATAAGTTAAATAAACAGGGTGACGATGAACAGGCTTGTCATACTCCTTTCACAATTTTTAACCAGTCAGTTGTTTCATATAAGGTTCTTACTGTTGCTTCTTGACCTGCATACAGGTTTCTCAGCAGTTAATTCTAACTTCTATAGCTGAGCTGATGTTAATCTGTTTCAAAGGCCATCCAAATCAAATTTGTTTTATTCTATTCAACTTGTAATGTTGAATGTCTGCTCCTACTAAAATACTCAAGAGTTTTATCTTGCTAGGGCAAAGAAGTAGCCAAGTAGGGTGATGAGCCTGTTGTCAGGATCCAGAGCTCCTAACGTAGTAATCTGTTCATTGGTTAAGAGTAGATTAAGTCTGCTGAATACCTGTTGTAACAGAAACTGTGTTAAGGGTTTTTGTTTAATCTTTACAATACCAGTTTTAAAATCAGTTCTATTACACTCTCCAGATTTTACATGAAGAAACTGAAGTTTAGAAAAGTAAAGAAACTTGTCCAAGTTCACATGAGTAGGTCAGAGGCAGAGCTGAGGTTTGGAGCCCGTTCTGTTCAATTCTAGAACCTATTTCTCATCTCTAGGTCACTCATTACTGATATGGGATCTATAGATGTGAAGCAGAGAACATAACTTCTAGTCCAATTAGATCTGCAAGCAATTTTTTTTGTGTGTGTGTGGTTCTTTTTTTTTTTTGCTTTTTTTTTTCCATTTATTTTTATTAGTTGGAGGCTAATTACTTTACATCATTGCAGTAGTTTTTGTCATACATTGAAATAAATTAGCTATGGATTTACATGTAGATCTGCAAGCATTTTTATGCCTAAAAGACTGTAATGAATCATAGCTGTAAAACTATAAAATTAAATACTGAAGAAGAATTTAGTTTATTCTTTTACTTATTTGCATACTCATTTTTTATAGATTTTATTGATCAATATTTATCAAAGTGGCTACATTAAATGATAAAAGAAAAAAAATCAATAATAAATAAATAAGAATTCTCCTTAAGTACTGATCCCCTGGAGGGAATGGCTATCCACTCCAGTATTCTTGCCTGGAGAATCCCATGAACAGAGGAGGCTAGTGGGCTACAGTCCATGGGGTTGCAAAGGGTCAGACATAACTGAGTGACTGAACAAGAACAGCAACATGAGATTTTATGCTTTCATGGCTATACCAGCTATTATAGGGTACAAAGATGCATGAGATGCAAATTCTTATCTTTAGCTTGCTGTTCACAAGAACACAACTTATTACAGAAAGTAGTTTGTGTATGTTACATATTATCTAGTCCACCACTGCTATAGATGAGAAAATTGAAGTATAAAGAGGTAATACCTTGAATAACAACTCAATTATCCAGTTAGTCAAATCACATTGTCACCGACCCAATGAAGACCAAGGGTCCCTAGTGTATTCCACCTGCTAATATAAATATAATGCACACAAATCAGCTGCTAGGAAAAGGAGTTTATAGTTTTGCTTGTTAAAATAAATACCTTATGTGAACTTTATTAAATGTAAGTGATAGTTCAAAAAACTAGATCTGTTTGACTCCTGAAAGGGATCAGAGAATAAAGTTATGTGCCATCTTCCTTCCAGTAAGGGAATTCAGAGACTAGCTGGAAGTATTGTATTACAAAGTCCCTTCCGTTGGCCTGACTAATCACCACAGGGGATGTTTCAGGCCAAGTCTAGGGTTTCACTTCAGTTGTGATCCCCAGACTGAAAAGCCGCACTCTCATATTAATTGGCATAAAAACTGGTGCCTTGAATCTTCCCCCAGAGTGGAGCACTCAAGTTTGGAATCTAAGCCTGACTGGGATTGGAGACCACGTTCTTCATAACTTCCACCAACTTAATTTAGACCATTTCCACCTGGAAAAGGTCTTATTCAGGTCCTCTCTGCTCACTGTCTCACTAGGATTACATGTCCATGAGGGTAGATCAGATTTCTTTGGAAGTTAAGAAACCTTACAATGATACTACTCTCTTTCCTTCAAAACCAAAGTATGATTTTTGGTTTTTGCCATTTGTACTTCGCACACGTGAGCTGGGATCTTTCCACTTCTTGCTATCTGCACTTTTCACCTCGCCAAAGCCACACGACTTCTCCTGATGTCCTAGTGACCTGCTGATGGTCTCCCTGTTGGAGTCCACTCCTGACACAGAGGCACAGAGAACTGTATTAAAACGCCCAGTCATCCTGTGATCCCACCCCACCCTCTGGCCTCCTGATAACCATTCCTTGGCTTCAGGGTGCAGTAAATACCATTAACATCTCTTCCCCTGGCCTGTAGAGTCCTCTGCCATCTGATTGGCCCTTCCTGCATCTCCAACCCCATCTTCTCCACCCTCCCTTAAGTCACTAGGCCACAGTCTTCTGTTCTTTAGTGTCCGGTTATACCAAGTGTCTCCTCACCTCAGAAATGTGGCCCTCACTCTTTTCTCTGCCTTAGCTGCTCTCCCGACACTCTTCACTCATTCCTCTTTGGGGTTTCAGCCTAAATCTTCCTTCTAGAGACTCCTCCTCAGCCTCTTTTATTTGTTATCTCAGCCATTTACCTTTTTTCCTATACAAAATCTACTCCCTCACTGAGGAGAGTAGAGAAGCAATGAAAAGTAAACAAATAAGTGCTATTCGCTCTCCAATAATGATATTGACCTGTAGTTAGCTGAACACATGCCTTCTCCATCAGAGCATAAGCCCAACAGCAGAGACCTGTCCAGCCTTTCCACCACTGCATCCCCAGTTATAAGCACATACCTGCACATAAATAGGGCTTCCCTAGTCGCTCAGCTGGTAAAGAATCTGCCTGCAATGTGGAGACCTGGGTTCAATCCCTGGGTTGGGAAGATCCCCTGAAGAAGGGAACAGCCACCCACTCCAGTATTCTGGCCTGGAGAATTCCATGGACTGTGTAGTCCATGGGGTCACAAAGAGTCGGACACAAGTGAGCAACTCTCACTTTTACACATAAATATCTGCTGAGTGAATTAATATAAGAATTCTTTGGATCTTCCTATATGTTCACATGTATATATATATATATGAATATGAATTGTATAGTACATTATTTTATCAGTTCCGTTAGTTTTTAAATTGTTCTGTTTTCTACATAGACAATCGTATTGTCAGGAGTGGGGATGATAAATGCTTTATAGCTTATCCAATAACTATACCAATTATTTTCCTTTCCCATGTTATCATATAGACTGAAACATCTGAGGAGATGCCTCCAGCTCCATCATGGGAAATAGAATAAACCAGCAAGGAGAGCTCCAGACCCCCAATCTTGCCTCAAAAATAAGAACTAAGCTTTTTTTGGTTTCCTAATTGCTTTGCAAAAGAGTTATGAGGGGAAAAGGGTTCCACTCTCAAAACTAAACTTGAAAATCACTGGGCTAGAACTTCTGGAGCAATATAAACAGTGGTATCCCAGTCATCCTTGTTTTTTTAGAAATGATCATTTATTGACTATTTAATATGAGTCAGGTACAAACTCTATGCATTGTATATCAGTATTTCTCTTTAACAAATAGTTTTTAAAAGACTAAGTGAAATGTCCATAGATGCAGAGAAAGTAAGTACTACAGTGAGGATTCAGATTCAAATCTTTCTAATTCTAGCCATTTCTCATAACTACGAAGTTAAATAAGGCCTTATATAGGGAGATTTTGAAATACTTTCTCCCCTTTAGTAATTTGAGAAATTGCATTTTCTAAAAAACGGCCACGACAATATCTCTCATTCTACATAGGCTCCTATGACGTGACTGTGACAGCATACCACCGAGAGGTAGTGCCTAGGTCCCCTCATTGTAAGCCAGGGCGCCCTCTGCCCACGCCCGGAAGTGATGCTCTGTAACTCCCAGGACCAGGTCACAGAGAGAATACTGCTTCCGGTTCCGCTGGAGGATTGCCTCAGTTTCTAGACACCATGACTGTGAAGAAGCCCAGGAAGCCTTGGCGGGGATCCAAAAGCCCTAGCCCATAGCCCGGGCTGAATTCCTGGCTGGCAGGCAGATGGAACTAGCTTGCCAGTCACACAAGTGCATCATCTTGAAAGTAGATCCTCTAACCGACCCTTCCCATACTCCGTTGAGTTGCCCCAGCAAACACTGCATGGAGCAGAGGTGAGCTGGTTTCACTGAGTCCTGCCTAAGTTGCAGATACACAAGCAAAACAAATACTGGTTGTTGCTTCAAGCCACTAAGCTTGGGGTGGTTTGTTAAGCAGCAATGGATAACTAAAACAGAAGACATACATTCTATACACCAGAAAAGGTGAAAAAATTCTGCTAACGCTCAGGTTTTTGAATATACATATTATATATATTAGTATCAAGAACAAAAAAGCATTGACAAAGCAAAAAGACAACCTACTGAATGGGAGAAAATATTTGCAAATGGTATGACTGATAAGGGGTTAATATCCATCATATATAAACAGCTCGTATAACTCAACATTAAAAAAAAAACCTCAGTTGAAAAATGAGCAGTAGAACTGAATAGACATTTTTCAAAGAGGAAATGCAGGTGGCTAACAGGCACATGAAAAGATGCTCACCTTCAATAATCATCTAGGAAATGCAACTCAAAACCTCAATTAGATATCACCTCACACCTGTCAGAATGGCTATCATCCAAAAGAACACAAATAACAGATGTTGGCAAGGACATGGGAAAAAGGGAACCTTGTTACACTATTGGCAGGAATGTACTTTGGTGCAGCCACTGTGGAAAATAGAAAGGAGATTACTAAAAAAATAAAAATAGATTTACCGTATGATCCAGCAATTCCACTCCTGGGTGTATATCAAAAACATAAACAAACCACTAGTTCAAAAAGACAAGTGTACTCCAATGTTCACAGCGGCATTATTTATAACTGCCAAGATATGAAAACAACCTAAGTCTGTCAACAGATGAAAGGATAAAGAAGATGTGGTACAGGTGAGGGGCTGACCCTCAATGTCACCTGCCCACCATGGGGCTGGCCCTGGCCTGCCTTGCCTGTCTCAGAGGGCCAGGATAAACACAGCAGTGATGCTGATGCTGGCAAGCAACCTGAAGCGCGAGGACAGTCTCTAAGGTCTTGGGAGTCAGCCACGCCTCTGACTCCACTCCGGGAGTGGACAGACAGGCTGTGTGTTAAAGAGGCTGCAGAACTTGAAGCTAATTTACCTTATACGTGTAAAGTGCATTTTTCTGACCCAAGCAAGCTGCATTGTTTACAGCTCTCACCCCAGATAAGGGGTGATAAGGGTTACTAACAGGTTGGAAAATTTCAGTTTGAAGCTGAGGTTTTCAATGCATACAACACGGTACCTCCCAAAGTGAACTGCTTGACCCAGGTCTGGCACCCCAACTCCACTGGGAAAGGTGGGATACGTCTCAGGGCACTGACTGGGCCCCCAGAAGGACACTGAAGGATGTTGTTTGGGGACTAAACTCTTTGTTTACTGATGCTTTGAATTTTGGTGATCCACTGGATATAGAGGCTGCAGTACATCATCTGGGGGACAAGGAGGTCTTCTAGGATAAAGGGGAAGACTACACGAAGCGCTACACTGGAGGATACGGGAAGAGGACTGCAGGGCCCTGGAAGGTGCCTTAGAAGTTGGTCTCCAACCAGAAGGGAGCCTCCTCCCGAGTCCTCAGCTCCCCTCAGTCCGGCTGGGCCATCTGAGTCCTGTGACCATGTTGTCCTGACGAAGAGCCTCTTCCAGACCACCCATTGCAGACAGAGAGTTGCACATAAATATAGCCAGAAAATATATTTGGGGTTCTAAAGAGCTATCTGCTCACTTTAACATGTTTATTTTTTTGAAACTGTACTGCATGGGCTGTTGATGAGATTCTCGAGAAGTTGTAATGCTCGAGAAGCATTGAGGCTTGAGCTTGCTTTTCCCCCTCTCAGAGTTAGTCCTTGCACGGGTGTTGCTAAGGATGTGCTCAGCGGCAGTTCACAGATTGGCACTCAGAACCCCACTACAGACTGTGGAGGTGAATTCTCCTAGCTGCTCCCACGAATGTCAGCCCTACTTAGACGCTGTGAAGCTTCCCAGAGTACAGAGCCATTCACGGTAGAGCTCTTAACTGCAATGTGTATTTTACTGAATTCGGAAGAAATAATCCATGTCCCAGGGCTTCTCTGGTGGCTCCGAGGGTGAAGAGTCCGCCTGCAATGCGGGAGACCTGGGTTCGACCCTTGGGTTGAGAAGATCCCCTGGAGGAGGGCATGGCAGTATTCTTGCCTGGAGAATCCCCATGGACAGAGGAGCCTGGCGGGCTACAGTCCATGGGCTCTCAAAGAGTCAGACACGACTGAGCGGCTGACCACAGCGCAGCAGTCCATGTCCCAAGAGTTCCCGGTGCTGGAGAAGAGACTGCGGACAGGCCTGGGCACTGCCCGCGGGGACCGATGGTGATCGGAGCCCAGGAGCCAGCAAAGAGGTCTGGCAGTGGCTATGGTGGCCTGGCACGCCTTGTGGTTTCCCCGCAGTTCACATCAGGGGATGCGCTACCCTCCACTGACACCCCTGCGAGTCCCAGAGATCTCCTCTCCACCTGGCAGGACTCACTAGTCTGATGTATTTTTGGGTGCTGGATTTTCACCCTCTGAACCTCAGCCTCACCCTCCTCTCGATGTGCGGCTTCCAGGTGATGCATGGTGCCCGACAGGAACAGATTTTTTGTCTCTTAAAAAAGGAAGAAGAAGAAGCGGTTTATATATACAATGAAATGCTACTTGGTCATAAGAAAGAATGAAATTTTGCCATTTGCAGCAATATGGATGGACTTGGAGGGCATTATACTAAATAAGTCAGAGAGAGACTGACTGAATGCTATCACTTATATATGGAATCTAAAGTAGAACAGGCTAATGACTATAATGAGAAAGAAGCGGACTTACAAAGAACAAACTAGTGGTTACCAGTTTAGGGAGAAAAGTGGCGAGGGGGACGAAAAGATACAAACTATTAGGTATAAAATGAACTACAAGGATATATTGGACAACATGTGGAACACAGGCAATATTTTATAACGAAAGATGGAGTATAAGCTTTATTGTGAGTCAGTGTAGTGTATACCTGTATACCTGTAGCTTACATGCCTGTAACTTACATAGTATCGTGCATCAACTATACTGCAATATAAAATATTAATCTCATCCCCGAAAAGAAACAAACATAGTGATTTTATTCTATCTTTCATTAACCTATTACTGTTGTGGTTTACAACGTCAATCCTTTCCTTAAAGAATTATATTTTTACATTTGCAGAATGCTTCAAAACCATGCTTTTATTGTTCAGTTTTAGCTCTTTTAAGCTATGTCTTTACTATTCTTGAATTCTTAACTTTGACCCATCCTCAAAGTTCTGTAAACATTGATGATTGGCATTTAGCTTTAGGGAGAACAGCTTGATTTGCGATCTTCTCTAGGATGCATGATTTTCTGTGTTTTAAAAGCTTCAATTCAAAAAAATAAAAAATAGGACTCTGGGAGAAGGCGAGGGTGGGATGTTTCGAGAGAACAGCATCGAAACATGTATATTATCTATAATGAAACAGATCACCAGCCCAGGTTGGATGCATGAGACAAGTGCTCGGGCCTGGTGCACTGGGAAGACCCAGAGGGAGCGGGTAGAGAGGGAGGTGGGAGGGGGGATCGGGATGGGGAACACATGTAAATCCATGGCTGATTCATGTCAATGTATGACAAAAACCACTACAATATTGTAATTAGCCTCCACTAATAAATAAATAAATAAATAAAAGCTTCAATTCATGCAAAAAGCTTGTTTTGTCTTTTATATTCAAGAATTTTGCCTGAGTATACCTAGGCATGTGTTTCATTTGTTTTTAGTGAGCCTTTTTAAAAGATTAGTTATTATTTTGGTTGCCCTGGGTCTTCGTTGCTGCATGCAGGCTTTCTCTAGCTGTGGTGAGTGGGGGCTGCTCTTCGTTGGGGTGAGCGGGCTTTTCAAGCAGTGGCTTCTATTTTTGCAGAGCACAGGCTCTAGGCATGCAGGTTTCAGTAGGTGCAGCACCAAGGCTGTGGATCCTGGGCCCCAGAACGTGGCCGCAGAAGCCGTGGCGCGTGGGCTTAGTTATTCCCCAGCACTGACTCCTCCTGGAGCAGGGGTGGGACTGTGTCCCCTGCACCGGCAGATGAGTTCTTACCCACTGGGTCACCAAGGAAGTCTTAGCAAACCTTTTTAAAGCTTCAAACAAATATTCCTTTAGCTCAAAACTTTCTGTCATTTAATTTTTAATTGCATTCTTCTGGTTTCATTTCCTGCTCTGGAATTCATATTTTGCATAATTACATCTGTTGGACACCTTATTTCTTATCTTTTCTCTCATTATTTTCAAATATTTGTTGTTTTCCCATGAGTCTTGAGAGAACTCTCAAGGGTTTTTTTTTTTCAGCTTCATTAATTGATTTTTTTTTCCGGTATAATTTAGGGCAGTCATTCCTTCAGCCAGGGGTGAACATGCCAAAGACATTTCTAATTTTCACTCAATCTTTTCAGACCTCGAATTTTTCCTTATTCATGATAATCAATCCTCATTTTGGAAATGAACTATCTTCTTGTGCCCTATTGCAAACAAGGTTTTAAATCTTTTAAAATGTTTGCTCTTTGCTTGTGATATACTTTGGTGCAATTTAGTAGGAAAAGATAGGCAGTGCCAGGAATGGAAACTGACAGGAGAAATACTTGGCAGTACTGTGTATTGTGATTCTGAGTACTGATGTATCTGTTTTAGATTCCAGGGTTAATTATGGACTGTTATCAATCATGGCTCTAGTTTCTAACATATCTTCATGGAGAATATAAGGCATAAAAGGAAACTTTAAAAAAATAGCAACGAGAAAAGCTGAGGCAGACTCAATGTGCTCTCATAAGGATGGGACATCCTTGCAATGCAACACCATGTAATCATTATGATGATACATTTATTGACATGGAAAGATGTTTGCAGTACACAGTTAGTGCTAAAAACAAATTTTTAAAAACATATGCAGCCTGATCCTATTTTTTGTGAGCAAAGTAGCATACATATTAGTCATAGTCACAGGCTAGAGAATTGTAATCTTTTTGTTCAAAATGGGGCTTCCCTGATACCTCAATTGGTGAAGAATCCGTATGCAATTCAGGAGACCCCGGTTCAGTGCCTGGTTGGGGAAGATCCCCTGGAGAAGGGATTCTTGGGCCTCCCTTGTGGTTCAACTGGTAAAGAATCCGCCTGCAAGGCAGGCGACCTGGGTTCGATCCCTGGCTTGGGAAGATCCCCTGGAGAAGGGATTCTTGGGCCTCCCTTGTGGTTCAACTGGTAAAGAATCCGCCTGCAAGGCAGGCGACCTGGGTTCGATCCCTGGCTTGGGAAGATCCCCTGGAGAAGGGAAAAGCTACCTGCTCCAGTATTCTGGCCTGGAGAATTCCATGGACTGTATAGTCTATGGGGTCACAAAGGGTTGGACAGGACTGAGCAACTGTCACTTTCACTTTGTTCAAATCAGTTCAATTTGCTAAATCAATACAAACTTTAGTCAGTAGAGGGCGCAAAGAGAGAGAGAAAGAAGTGAGGTGAAAAAGCTGATATATGAGTAGAATGAAAATTTTCATAACATAAAGATTATTCTGATTTTCTCTCCATTTGTTTATCAAAGAAAATTTCAAAAAGATCATAGAAGCATAATTGCAGGTTGACTATCACTTATTCTGCATAATGCTTGGTGTTGGCTAGAGTCAAAGCATGTACTTTCAGTGGGTAAAGAGAACAGAAAATGATAGAGTGCCTATTTTGTGCCAGGCACTAACATGTACATAGTACACTGTAGTATGCTACATAGAACATATTTTGATATTGCTTCAGACATTGCAAACAGATTAACACAGTCTTGATGGAGTTTTGATTAAACTACATATCTTAGAGATACTGACTAAATCTCACAGCTACAGATCACTTTATAGTTATTAAATACTTTCAGACTTACTATTTATTTTCATACAACATTCTGTAGAACAGACTCTTCTTTTAAAGATGAAGGTGGCAAGGTTTATAGAGGTGTGGCAAGATTAGAGATTCTCTCAGCAAGGTTTTTATGTTTAGGTATGCTGATTTCCACATGCTGTCTCTCAAATAACCAAGAAACCTTAAGACATAAACAACACCTTGACCCCATGAAAGAGCCTCATGATATTAGCAATAATTAATACCAATATATGTCAAAGGATTTGTGTTCTCCACTATTTTTTTTAATAGAATTTGACATTATAACTCACACCTCTGGCTCCTGGATTAATTAATCTAGATACGGTGGTTTCCAAAAGCCAATGTTATGCGATGCCTCAAGAGAGGACCCCTGTGCCCACCAGAAGAAAGAGGGGCCCGCAGCCCTACAGCTACAAGGAGCTGAATTCTGCCCACAGCCCCAGGAGCTGGGAAGAGGGTCCCGAGATCCAGAGAGCAATACACCCCACAGATATCCCGATGGCAGCCTTGTGAGAGCCTGAGCAGTAAACTCAGGATGGTCTACAATAAATAACCAAACTGATCACATGGACCACAGCCTTGTCTAACTCAGTGAAACTATGAGCCATATCATGTAGGGCCACCCAAGACAGAAGGAGCGTGGTGGAGAGTTCTGATGAAATATGGAGAAGGGAATAATAAACCACTTCATTATTCTTGCCTCGAGAACCCCATGAAAAGGCAAAAAGATAGGACACTGAAAGCTGAACTCCCCAGGATGGTAGGCGCCCAATGTGCTACAGGAGAAGAGTGGAGAAATCGCTCCAGAAAGAATGAAGAGGCTGAGCCAAAGTGAAAACAACACCCAGTTGTGGATGTGACTGGGGATGGAAGTAAAGTCTGATGCTGTAAAGAAGAATATTGCGTAGGAACCTGGAATGTTAGGTCCATGAATCAAGGTAAATTGGAAGTGGTCAAACAGGAGATGGCAAGAGTGAACATTGACGTTTTAGGAATCAGTGAACTAAAATGGACTGGCATGGGTGAATTTAATTCAGATGACCATTTACCTACTACTATGGGCAAGAATCCCTTAGAAGAAATGGAGTAGCCCTCATAGTCAACAAAGAGTCCGAAATGCAGTGCTTGGATTCAATCTCAAAAACAACAGAATTATCTATGTTCATTTTCTGGGCAAACTATTCAATATCACAGTAATCCAAGTCTATGCCCCAACCGCTAATGCCAAAGAAGCTGAATTTGAATGATTCTATGAAGACCTACAAGACGTTATAGACCTAACACCAAAAAAAAAAAAAAAAAAAGATGTCCTTTTCATCATAGGGGACTGGAAAGCAAAAGTAGGAAATTAAGAGATACTTAGAGTACAGGCAACTTTGACCTTGGAGTACAAAATTAAGCACGGCAAAGGCCAACAGAGTTTTGCCAAGAGAATGCACTGGTCATAGCAAACACCCTCTTCCAACAACACAAGAAATGACTCTAAACATGGACATCACCAGCTCATCAATATTGAAATCAGATTGATTGTAGTCTTTGCAGCCAAAGATTGAGAAGTTCTATACAGACAGCTAAAACAAGACTGGGAGCTGACTGTGGCTCAGATCATGAACTCCTTATTTCCTCCTTATATTGAGGAAAGTAGAGAAAACCACTAGACCATTCAGGTATGACCTAAATCAAATCTCATGATTATACAGTGGAAGCGACAGATTGAAGGGATTAGATCTGATAGACAGAGTACCTGAAGAACTATGGATGGAGGTTTGTGACATTGTACAGGATGCTGTGATCAAGACTATGCTATCCCCAAGAAAAGGAAATTCAAAAGGAAAAAATGGTTGTCTGAGGAGGCCTTACAAAAAGCTAAGAAAAGAAGAGAAGTGAAAGGCAAAGAAGAAAAAGAAAGATATATCCATCTGAATGCAGAGTCCCAAAGAATAGCAAGGAGCAATAAGAAAGCCTTCCTCAGTGATCAGTGCAAAGAAATAGAGGAAACAATAGAATGGGAAAGACTAGAGATCTCTTGAAGAAAATCAGAGATACCAAAGGAATATCTCATGCAAAGATGAACAAAATAAAGGACAGAAATAGTATGGACCTAACAGAAGCAGAAGATATTAAGAAAGGTGGCAAGAATACACAAAACTATACAAAAAAGATCTTAATGGCCCAGATAATCACAATGGTGTGATCACTCACCAAGAGCCAGATATCCTGGATTGTGAAGTCAAGTGGGCCTTAGGAAGCATCACTATGAACAAAGCTAGTGGAGGTGATAGAACTCCAGCTGAGGTATTTCAAATCCTACAAGACGATGCTCTTAATGTGCTGCAATCAGTATGCCAGCAAATTTGGAAAATTCAGCAGTGGCCACAGGACTGGAAAAAGTTAGTTTTCATTCCAATGCCAAAGACAGGCAATGCCAAAGAATGTTCAAACTACTGCAGAATTGCACTTATTTCACACGCTAGCAAGGTCATGATCAAAATTCTCCAACTAAGCTTCAACAGTACATGAACTGAGAACTTCCAGATGTTCAGGCAGGATTTAGAAAAGGCAGAGAAACCAGAGATCAAATTGCCAACATCTGTTGAATCATAGAAAAGTTAAAAGAATTCCAGAAAAACACCTACTTCTGCTTCATTGATTAAGCCTTTGACTGGGTAGATCACAACAAATTGTGGAAAATTCTTAAAGAGATGGGAATACTAGACCACCTTACCTGCCTCGTGAGAAATCTGTATGCAGGTAAAAAAATAACCAACAGAACTGGACATGAAGCAACACACTGTTTCCAAATTGGGAAAGGAGTACATCAAGGCTGTTTATTGTCACCTTGTTTATTTAACTTATATGCAGAGTACATCATGCAAAATGCAAGGCTGAATGGAGCAAAAGCTGGAATCAAGATTGCCAGCTGAAATATCAAAAACCTTAGATATGAGTTGACACCACCCTTGTGGCAGAAAGTGAAGAGGAAATAAATAGCCTCTTGATAAAAGTAAAAGAGCAGAGTGAAAAAGTTGGCTTAAACTCAGCATTCAAGAAACGAAGATCATGGCAACCAATCCCATCACTTCATGGCAAATAGATGGGGAAACAATGGGAACAGTGACAGACTTTATTTTCTTGGGTTACAAAATCACTGCAGATGCTGACTGCAGTCATGAAATTAAAAGACACATGCTCCTTGGAAGAAAAGCTATGACAAACCTAGACAGCATATTAGAAAGCAGAGATATTACTTTGCTGACAAAGGTCCAGTCTAGTCAAAGCTATGGTTTTTCCAGTAATCATGTATGGATGTGAGAGTTGGACCATAAAGAAAGCTGAGTGGTGTGAAATTGATGCTTTTGAGCTGTGGTATTGGAGAAGACTCTTGAGAGTCCCTTGGACTGCAAGGAGATCAAACCAGTCAATCTTAAAGGAACTCAGTCCTGGATATTCATTGGAAAGACTGATGCTGAAGCTGAAACTCCAATACTTTGGCCACCTGATGCAAAGGACTGACATTGGAAAAGACCCTGATTCTGGGCAAGGTTGAAGGCAAGAGGAGAAGGGGTTGACAGAGGATGAGATGGTTGGATGGCATCAGCGACTCGATGGACATGAGTTTGAGCAAGCTCCAGGACCTGGTGATAAAACGAGAAGTCTGGCATGCTGCAGCCCACGGGTTGCAAAGAGTAGGACACGACTGAGTGACTGAACTGAACTGAACTGATTTGGAGACATGTACTGAAAAAATATGAAAAATAAAAGCAGTGTGGAGAGGGTATGTCCTATTTCTTGTTTTTGCTCTAAAGTGCTCTCTCTTTTAAAAAATAATCATGACTGTGGATGGTGGTACTCTTGTTCTTTTAAATACTTATTTAGCAAAAGAAAGCAAGCTCATAGATACAGAGAACAGATTTGTGTTTGGATTGGGCGTCATAGGTGAATAGGAGTTTTTTTGTTCATTTTGATTTAAATAAGTTACATTGTTCTTTGGGGGGAAAAAAAAAACAAAACATCATTTAAACAAAATCTGAGGAATTCCCATCAGTGTTAACTCTATCCCCAGGGATGCCAGCTGAGACTCACATGGGACCTTTGTCAATGTCTGCCCTGACATGACATTTACTGCTTGCCAATTCTTGGCCCGTTCCAATTCCCAATCATCATTGTTCTGAGATAATTTTCCCAGAGCGTGGGATTGAAAAGGGAGAAGAAATGCATTCAGGAGGAATCATTCCTAAGGCATCTGGATATAGATGAGATCTCCTCCTATGTGCATGCTATGCAGACTCCACTTAGATACAAAGGGATGGGCTTGGGTTCCTAGTGAGAAATTAAGTCTCTTCACTTCTGCTTGGTCTGTATGGAGCAGTTCCCCGGTTACTTCCCCCGGATTTGGGACTGGTTGACTGTGGAAGGGAGGGAGGAGGGCAGTCAGCTGAAGGGGCAGCAGCATCCCTCTATCAAAGGCCTTGGGAGGGGAGGGAAAAGGGGCTGAGGAGCACAGGGGGGAAGAAGTCATTTCTCTCCACTGACTGCAAACTCCACACTCACAGCTCACATCTCAGGAATCCAGAGTCCTCTTTGGCCAAGGACACCACAGTGGTGGATATTTTCTTCCTGATGCTCTTTGCCATCATGATGCTCTTTGCCATCATGAAGTGAAGTGAAGTGCAAGTCGCTCAGTCGTGTCTGACTCTTTGCGACCCCATGGACTGTAGCCTGCCAGGCTCCTCTGTCCACAGAATTCTCAAGGCAAGAATACTGGAGTGGGTAGCCATTCCCTTCTTTAGAAGATCTTCCCAACCCCGGGATAAAACTCAGGTCTCAGGCATTGCAGGCAGATTCTTCACCATCTGAGCCACCAGGGAAGCCTATCATAAGTCTGCTCATTTCGTCCTATATCATTTAACTGTTCTGGGGCCTGCAGAGGCGGTGTGGAGTCCACAGCTTGGGGAGGTAGGGGAAGATGAATCTAACTGGCCCAGAATCCTGCTTGGGGATGCACCGGTGAATTTTTTCTTCTGGTCACTATTTAAGGTATCGATTGAAAAACAAAACTGTAAAAGATCTTGATTTTTTTCCTCAGATGCACTGATGTACCATTTCCCAGATCACTCTGAAAAGCATAAGAAGCCCCAACTTCTTTCTTAGAGACCTAATTTAAAGGGTAATTAGAAAAATGAAAAGTAAAACCCTAAATGTGAAAAAATTTTTTTCAGGTAGAATGAGTTTGGAATAGTGTATAGGGCAGGGGGGACTGTTAATTCTCAGTTTTTTCTTCAAATTGGGTGCTCAGAAAGAGTTTGAAATCCTATACCAGTCTCTCCCTCCTCATTTTAAATTTTACTGGTCTGAGATTCCCAAGGACACACTATTCTTGATCAGCAATGAATAACACTGGGTTCTTAGGCTGCCAAGCTTCTCAATAAAGCTGTCCAGGAGGCCGGTGATGAGGACTTTTCCCACTCATGTTCGAATTTCCCACTCATGAGATGAGCCCACGGGCACTACCATCTGTGGCCGCCACCCCACCTGCTTGGCTGGGGCAGCAATGTCTTCGCATACCCCACTGAGCAAGCCCGCTGTCCTCTGCCCACAGGCATGCCGCCCCCAGGGCCACACGAGGCCAGGCTGCTCTGGACTGCCTCGGAGATGTGAGGGACCCCAGTACTCAATGACAAAAAAAGTGGATGGTGTTCCTGCTGCTCTCCGAGTCGTGTATCTGAACCCTATGCAGAAGTTTCCTTACCTAGGGCACCTGGCTCACCACCCTGGAGGGGAAGAGGAAGAAGAAGGTCAAGATCCATTTCCACAAGAAGCAGCAGTTCATGAAGCTATGGAAGCAGAACAAAAAGAACAGAAAAGGAAATTGACAAGTTCCCAGAGATCTTCAATACCCATGGATTCCTACTCAGAGCAGTCAATAATATAGACTGCTTATTCTTTTCTAAAAAAACAAAACAAAACAAAAACAAAAAACTGTCCATGAGCTCTTCAGATAACCTAGTAACAGATTCATCCAATTGACAAGTTCTCCAAAATCTCATAATAGAAAAAAATTTGTGGCTAATAAGCAAGCAAATTTCCTCCACAGTTGTCTTTTTACAAACAAATTCCAGTAATCTACCTAAGATGTTTCAAAAGGAAAGTTAGAAAAATATTTGAGCAGAATAATTTTCAGTTTAGATCATGTCATCCAGTCTCATTACTTCATGGCAAATAGAGGGGAATGATCATGATGGTATGATCACCCACCTAGGCCCAGACATCCTGGAATGTGAAGTCAAGTGGGCCTTAGGAACCACCATTATGAACAAAGCTAGTGAAGGTGATGGAATTCCAGTTGAGCTAATACAAATCCTAAAAGGTGATGCTGTGAAAGTGCTGCATTCAATATGCCAGCAAGTTTGGAAAATTCAGCAGTGGCCACAGGACTGGAAAAGGTCAGTTTTCATTCCAACCCCAAAGAAAAGTAATGACAAAGAACGTTCAAACTATTGCATATTTGCAAAGTAATGCTCAAAATTCTCCAAGTCAGGCTTCAAAAGTATGTGAACTGTGAACTTCCAGATGCTCAAGCTGGATTTAGAAAAGGCAGAGGAACCAGACATGAAATTGCCAACATCCGTTAGATCATCAAAAAAGCAAGAGGGTTCCAGAAAAACATCTGCTTCTGCTTTATTGACTATGCCAAAGCCTTTGACTGTGTGGATCACAACAAACTGTAGAAAATTCTTAAAGGGATGGGAGTACTAGAACACCTTACCTGCCTCTTGAGAAGTCTTACATGCAAGTCAAGAGCAACAGTTAGAACTGGACATGGAACAAGAGACTGGTTCAAAATTGGGAAAGGAGTATGTCAAGGCTGTATATTGTCACCCTGCTTATTTAACTTATTTGCAGAGTACATCATGAGAAATGCTGGCTGGCTGAAGCACAAACTGGAATCAAGATTTCCAGGAGAAATCTCAATAACCTCAGATAAGCAGATGACACCTCTGCCGCCACCCTCTCCCCCCACCCCCCCCCCCACCTTCTAGCAGAAAGCAAAGAAAAACTAAAGAGCCTCTTGATGAAAGTGAAAGAGGAGAGTAAAAAAGTTGGCTTAAAACTCAACATTCTGAAAACTAAGGTCATGGTATCCCGTCCCATCACTTCATAGCAAGTAGATGGGGAAACAATAGAAACAATAACAGACTTAATTTTTTCGGGCTCCAAAATCACTGTAGATGGTGACTGCAGCCATGAAATTAAAAGATATCTACTCCTTGGAAGAAAAGCTATGACAAAACTAGACAGCATATTAAAAAGCAGAGACATTATTTTGCCAACAAAGGTCCGTCTAGTCAAGGCTATGGTTTTTCCAGTAGTCATGTATGGATGTGAGAGTTGGACTATAAAGAAAGCTGAGTGCTGAAGAGTTGATGCTTTTGAACTGTGGTGTTGGAGATGACTTTTGAGAGTCCCTTGGATAGCAAGGAGATCCAACCAGTCCATCCTCAAGAAAATCAGTCCTCAATATTCATTGGAAGAACTGATGCTGAAGCTGAAACTCCAATACTTTGGCCATCTGATGAAAAGAACTGACTCCTTGGAAAAGACCCTGATGCTGGAAAAGATTGAAGGCAGGAGGAGAAGGGGACGACAGATGATGAGATGTTTGGATGGTATCACTGACTCGATGAACATGAGTTTGAGTAAGCTCTGGGAGTTGGTGAAGGACATGGAAGCCTGGCATGCTGAAGTCCATGGTGGGGGTCGCAAAGAGTCAGACACAACTGAGCGACTGAACTGACTGAGATGGGGAAAAAGTGAAAACAGTGACAGATTTATTTTCTCGAGCTCGAAAATCACTGCAGATAGTGACTGCAGTCACAAAATTAAAAGATGCTTACTCCTTGGAATAAAAGCTATAACAAACCTAGACAGGGTATTAAAAAGCAGAGACATTACTTTGCAGACAGAGGTCCATATAGTCAAAGCTATAGTTTTTCCAGTAGTCACTTACAGGTGTGAGATTTGGGCCACAAATAAGGCTGAGGGACAAAGAATTGATACTTTCCAATTGTGGTGCTAGAGGAGACTCTTGAGATTCCCTTGGACTGCACGGATAAAACCAGTCAATCCAAAAGGAAATCAACACTGAATATTTATTGGAAGGAACTGATGCTATAGCTGAAGCTCCAATACTTTGGCCACCTGATACGAAAAGCTGTCTCACTGGAAAAGACACTGATGCTGGGAAAGATTGAGGGCAGGAGGAGAAGGGGATGACAGAGGATGAGATGGTTGGATGGCATCACTGACTCAATGGACATGACTTTGATCTAACTCCAGGAGATGGTGAAGGACAGGGAAACCTGGCATCCTTGTAGTTTATGGGGTCACAAAGAGTCTCCTTAGGGCCTGAACAATGACAACAATGGGAAAAACATCCTGATAATTGCTCTAAACTATGTGTTACTGTAAAAATACACAGATCTCACCATTTTAGAAACACCTACTACTTCTTTCAGATGAGATATCTTCAAGCCCTATATTGAGAGGAAATTATTATTTTAAGCTTAGAGAAAGGATCATGAAGTACAGAAAACATTGGACTGTAGAGATAATCTGAGATGCATTTAAGGAGGAACAGAATGATTCAGGGTGGTTTTTTGAGACGGTCAAACTGCAAAGAAAATACTCTGAGGAAGTCAGGTTTCAAGAGTCACAGACTTCAAATGGAAGAGCTAGATTAAATGGTTATCAAGTTCTTTTATAGCCCTAACAGTATATGCATTCAGGAATTTTTGACATGTCTGTGTAGTTTCACAATTTTTAAGTGCTTTTGTAACCTTCATGTTTGGCATGTGAAATAATTAATGGGGAAGTCCTGGCCAACTGCAGCTGGAGGGGAGAGGATGGTGGTGCAAACACACACACACACACACACATATACACACAAGTATCAGAGCCTACATTTCCATGCAGCAGAGATTTTTCTCAGCTGAACTCAACATGGAAACTAATTCATTCTGTTAAAAGAAGGGAAGGAGGTATGTAAACCAGCCTGCCACAGTGCTGGGAGAACAGAGGCCACAGCGATGGAATGCCCAGGGTGTAAAAGGAAGTCATAAAGTAGGTACACAAAGAGAGAGAGACAGAGAGAGAGAGAGAGACGGGGAGACCCTTCCTGAAGATAATAAATGACTGGAGAGGCATTCCATAGGCTGTACTAGGGGAAAAAAAATCTTTACAAAGAGTGATGAGGCTCCCTCATTAAAGCCACGTATTCTGTGCAGTTACAGATATAAAACCTGGTAACTTCCTGCCACTGACATTCAAGGCCAGGAAACAAGGAAGCCCCAGCCCCAGCACAGAACAGAACAGAATGGGGCTAAAGAAAGGATTTGACAGCCCCTGGAGGCCACAGAACACTGGGCAGGACTAGGGCAGAGAGGGCCCCCTCAGGCCTGGCTGGGTCCTTATTAGACCCACACAGGCGTATCTGGGGCAGGGAGTTGAGCCTTTAAGGTTTCCATAGTCTGTTCATTTTCACAAAGTCCCTTGCATTTATACTGTTCCAGATTAAAGAAATCGTCCAGATATTGGTACAGAGCACTGTACTATTTTCATCCCCTGAATTTTCACTACTGTCCAAGCTCTGTGCCTGGAAGGTGAGAACACGGCAGCACCTTGTCTTCCTCACGTTGCCTTCAGCAGGCTTCTTTCTCCACTCCACACTTTTACAGACCCGTTCTCATTCCATCCACAGACAGCCCAGAGGTACAGGGCTGAGGGTTACAAGTGAGGGAAACTGGGGCACAGAGAGGCTAACTGGTTTGTCCAGAGTCACCACATTTGAAACATAGAGCCAACCAAGATGAGCTAAAATATAGCTCTTCTGACACCTAGTACATCAGTCAAGTTTTGCCAAAAGGGACTTCCCTGGCGGTCCAGTGGTTGAGAACCCACCCGACAATGCAGGGGACGCAGGTGAGATCCCTGGTTGGGGAAATAAGATCTCACATCCCTCAGAGCAGCCAAGCTTGTGCGAGGCAACTACTGAAGCCCTCAGGTTCCAGAGTCCACGCGTCACACCCAGAGAGTCCAAGCGCCACAATCCTTCATGACACAGCAGGAATCAACAGTGGAGGCTTACGCAGCCAAATAAATAGACGTATCTTTCTAAGGTTTTAAAGTGCTATGCGTTGGAACAGGGGACACAAGGATACGCTATGCAAAACCCCTACTCTGGAACTCTCAGGATCTCAGAGAAGATAAATGAGCAGCAGCTTTCATCATGACTTGGTTCGGGCTATGATGTTCGTAAGCGTACGGCGGTGCCCTCAACCAGCTACAGTTTTGCCCCCAAGAGACATCTGGTGGTGCCTGAACACATTTCCGGTTCTCACAACTCGGGAGCTGCTACTGGCATCTCGTGGGTAGAGCCAAGAATGCTGCTAACATTCATCAATAAACAAGACAGCCCCCCACAGCAAAGAGCTATCCAGCCCCAAATGTCAAAAGATCCTATGTTGAGAAACCCTAGCATAGAACAGTATAGGGATACAGTGTAAGGAAACTCAACTCTGCCTGGCCCTATGATGGTGGAGGACTTATCGGGGAAGTAGGTGATGCTTGAAGTAGCAGGAAAAATGAGTAAATAGCATCCCGAGTACCCAAAAGAACCAACAGGCAAGAGGAACGTGAAATAGTGTACTATACTGATACCTGTAATTTGATCTAAGCTGAAGGTGACTCTTCAATGAAGGGGAGCCACTGATGGTATTAACCAGAGATGTGTAGGCTCATGCCTTCAATCGTTTGTTATATTAGTGTTGAGCAGAGGATCTCAAACTTCATTTGGAATATGAATTAAAAATACAGATTCCAGATCTACCAACATACACACACATGCACACATATCCTGATGCAGTGACACAGTAAGTCTAGGGTAGAGCCTGAGACCAGCATTTTTTGTAAGTACTCTGTGCAATTCTAATGCAGGTAATCCAACTCCTCACTGGTATACAGAATATACTTGACAGTGGTAAAATTGTAAACTCAAAGAAAACAAAAAGGAATTTCAGAAAGATACTAAATAAATAGGTGAATTCTTTTCTCGGTTCTAATTTATAATGCAAGACTCTGAACTGGGTTCTTATATAGGAATCTACTGCTTTAGTAGAAGTCACACAGTGGGAGAGCTACTCTTCCTGGATTCCTGGGACAGGAGAAGCATTGAAGAAGTGCACGCTCCACATGACATGTTCTGGGCAGTTCTTGGGGATCCCAATTGCTTCTCCAACTTGAAAAATTCTGTGTCCCCAAATCTCGCTGATAACAGCAGTACTGACTTCCTGTCCCTAAAGGGACTCATCCTTGGGCTTCCCCATCAGTCATACCATGAGAGCTTGGGTAGTTTTGTTAGCTCTTTTCCTTAGATGTCTCATCTGTGTTCTCTAATGATATGGAAAATTATAGAAACCCAAATAGGATTTTTAAAATAGAAAGAAAAGAATAGTACAGAATCTATAAGACAGACAGGACCCTAAGATCTGACAGATGGGACTCTGAGAGGTTGGATGTCTTGCCCAAGGCCACAAAGAGGAAAAAAGCTTCAAACTCCGATTCCCTGACTTTCAGTTTATGGTTGCTTTCATTGCACAAGAGTGACGAGTCAGAAATGTTAATTTTGTTGTGGAAGTGATCTCAAACCTTACCCTGTAACCCTAGAAAGAAAGAATGAGTCATATCAGAACGGTAAAGAAAATTTTCCAAATTAAGTTCACTTTAGCAGATAAATAGAAATAAGTCAGGGGAGAGAGGCCCCACTGAGACCATGAAGACCCTCAAATTAAAAGTCATCCAGAGACACCAATGGCAGACTTTCTGACCAGACTCTGTGGTCCGCTGGAGTGCTAAGTGGGCTAGGAGCCCTCAGTGAGAACGAGGGAAGAAGCACTGTGTTCTCATTCTTGGGCCGTGTGCTATCTTAGGGTCGTTAGTTTTACCAAGTTTTACAATTGCTTTTACAAAGACAATAATGCCTGTTTCCTGTATAGTTTATTTAAGTAAACAAGGAGACAGAAGGGTACCTTTGTGAAACAAGACTTTAAAATTTTTATCTAAAGAAAGAAAGCGAGAGATCTGTTCTCTGCATTGTTCCACAAGATAAGTTCATAAGTTAAACAGTTCTAGTTTGACCTCAGTTCTGCTTGGCAAATGGCTCCCTTTCCCACCACCCACCCACATGGAGAACATCAAAGATTTTTAAGTGGATAAAAATGTTTCCGAACAGTTTCTTGAGCTGATCCTATTCTCATCAATGGGTCACTACAGAGTTTCTGTGGGAGGGTGACTGTATGTTTTTTCTGGCAAAACAAGTTTGTCCAAACCCAGAGTTTATTCTGTTGTGACTGTAAATTCCTATGAGCAACAGAAAGAGTGCATTTCATCTGAACACAGAAATGATAATGCACAGGAATTAGGAGATAAACTTTAAACAGGCTTTGGTTCTAGTTTCACCATTTTCAAATGGTGACCTCCCAAAACAAGTCACTTAATCTCTGCATTTGTATGTCAACACTGTCTGACACCTACCTGTTGGATTACTTATGAGTATTAAGTAAAAAATAAATCTACAAAAAGTATATAACAATATAATACAAAGTAAATGTTCAATAAATATGTGTTTCTTATTAGGTAAAGCCTGTTGCAGGGTTCACAGGATGCCTACCACCCAAAGAATTCTGGAAAAATGCAAATAATAACTGAATAATTATTTAGTTATAACTCAGTAACTAATGTACTTAGCACTAAATATCTGGACACTTTGAAATAATCCATTTGAATAATATCTCAGTTTTCAAGTTTATATCTGATTTCAGTGTAGAGTCATACTTTTACTAGTTTACTTATTTGGCAAAATTTTTCCTTCCTCATTCACACAATTACTGATACTATCCTTTAGCAACTTATGACAGATTTTCTAGTTAACCTGATCTTCGTAAATCCCAATGTGAAAGCTTGCTTAAACTGAGTGAGGCCCAAAATAGGACATTTCTAAAGAAATCCAGAGTGGACTGGGACTGCCTTTATACTTTAACTCATGGGGCAACATAAAATTAGCTCTTCGCTTGCTCCTTGGAAGAAAAGCTATGACCAACCTAGACAGCATATTAAGAAGCAGAGTCATTACTTTGCCAACAAAGGTCCTCTAGTCAAAGCTATGGTTTTTCCAGTAGTCATGTATGGATGTGAATGTTGAACTATAAAGAAAGCTGAGCACCAAAGAATTGATGCTTTTGAACTGTGGTGTTGGAGAAGACTCTTGAGAGTCCCTTGGGCTGCAGGGAGATCAAAGCAGTCAATCCCCAAGGAAATCAGTCCTGAATATTCATTGGAAGGACTGATGCTGAAGCTGAAACCCCAATACTTTGGCCACCTGATACAAAGAACTGACTCGTGGGAGAAAGACCATGATGCTGGGGAAAGACTGAAGGTGGGAGGAGAAGGGGATGACAGAGGATGAGGTTGAATGGCATCACCAACTTGATGGACTTGAGTTTGAGTAAGCTCTGGGACTTGGTGATGGACAGGGAGGCCTGGCATGCTGCAGTCCATGGGGGTCACAAAGAGTTGGACATGACTGAGCTGAACTGAATTTTAATAACAAAGGCCATTTCTGTGACTGTAAAGTGATATGAACATTCTATACTTACTCTTGTGTGTGAGTAGTACTTTGGAGAGTGACTATTAGGAGAAGAAATCATTTTCATTGCCAGAAAACATCTATGAGGTGCTTGTTTCATGCTAGGCATTGTACAAAAAGAACTGCACAGCTATGTTCTTGTTTTTGAGTAGTTTAAAACTGAATCAATATATTACTAAAATTGAATCAATATATTATTTGCTTGTAGTCAGTCCATTCAAAGTCTTGAGTGAGAATTCTTAAATATTTATTTCTTGTTCCAGGCAGAAAGCTAGCAATCTCTAATCATATATGTGTATTGCATAATGTCTGCAGTTCTGTGAGTTTTCAGAAAATGAAGTGAATTATAAATTTGATTTTGCTTTTAATGGAAAACTCATCTGTGAGACTATGAAAGCATCATTTGGCAACTCAGACCATGTGTCACAAATCACTAGTCAGAGAGGAAGGCCACTTCCTCCGGCATTTGCCTCTGTTGGAGAAATGGATAGCTGTGCTAAACAAGCTAAGTGTATACTCTCCATGCCCTGCCCTCTATTTCTGCTGACAATATCACCAAGCCATTAGTTACTTAGACTTAAAAACCTTACCAACCCCCTCTCTTGATTATCGAATTTTACTGATTCTACCACTGTAGTGATGCCCCTCCTGTATGAATTTCTGCATGGACAGAGGAGCCTGGTAGGCTACAGTCCATAGGGTTGCAAAGAGTTGGACATGACTGAAGTGACTTAGCACACATATGCGAGCTACATTTATATATAGGCTGTTCCTTCCACAGCATATCTTCCAGAGGCTTCTTATAGCAGTTTGGTATTCCTTCTTCAAAGGAAAATTACCTGTGGCTTTCCTGTTCCAGGCTATAAGCTCCCTGAGAGCAGAGATCTTGCTTTGCTTACTGGTTTCTATCTGCTCAGGTAGAACATCCAACAAGCCCCTGGCACTCAAAAGGGATGCAGTAAATATCAGTGGGTCCCAGAAAAGTACTTCATCCAGCTCGGTTTTAGCTTTCTCATCAGTAAAATAAAAATACAAGTACCTGAGACAAGGTCTGTATGTCAGTGGGGCATATTAGATGCTTGATTAGCATTTTTGTGCTCTCTCCTCACGAGACTGGACATATTGTATAGGTCAATGCAGAACGAAGCAGCCTGGAGTTAGATCTGGGGACAGTGACATCCCTTGCACTCCAATTTCTTTCTCCAAAACCAAGACATAACAAAATCTACATGTGAAAATAAACTCAATGCATGTTCCTCTTACTGAGGCACAGAGCTTAAAATCTATGGTTTCATTGTTTGGGAATGGGGGACCAAACTGTCATGCCCATCCCTTGCCAATCACTTTAATACCAGAGCTACACAACTGGGATCTGGAGAATCAGGTCAGAAGGCAAGTTCTGCCCTATGGATGTGGAACAAGAGAAACCAGCTGACCCTTACAGAACATCATAGATAAGCAGCTTTTAGAAAACTTTATATGTTGCATGGTGGTTTCCAATCCCTGGGACCAGACTGATGTTGAAACCTAGAGATCAGGGGCTGATCAGGAGTGGATTGGGCTCACAATGCCTGTGCACATCATTTTATGGACAAATGACACTCGTCACCCGAGGCTGGGGGGAGACTGCTTCTGTCCAAAGGCATAGAAGGGCCCTATATTATCAGGGATCAACAAGAATGGCCAGGAGTGGAGGGCATTGTGGTCCCTTCCCTTTCCTTCCCTCGAGAAGGCAAAACTGGTGGGCTACACTAGCCCCTGATTACATGACCCATATCCCAATAAGGGAGACTGACCCAAAGGTGGGGCACCTTTCTTCGAAAGCATCAGCCCAATTTACTCTGACTCTTTAACCTCAAGCTTCCTCATCTTAGGCCTCTGAAGAAATGGTATACAAATATAGAGGACTGTGCAAGGTACCTGGGGATGTATCAGGATCATAGCTCTTTCAGTATATATTCACATTGTGAAACAAGAAAATCAGTTCTTCTCCTTTGGGACCAAAAAGGTGATGAGTTCTTGTTACAGTGAGAGAGAATTTATCCATCCCGCCTTCATCTCCCAAAGTGTTACTTGATTTCAGCAACTCTGGATTTTTATGTTTATGTAATCTTTCATAACTCAGAATGAAATGAGTAAGAGAATGGTGATGGTGGTGTGTATCTAAAACATGTATATTCCTTTCTGTATCTGTGTGGATTTTCTGAGCTTTGGGTACCTTACAATTGATCAGCAAATAGTAAAACATATACATATATCTAAAGAGATCCAACCAGTCCATCCTAAAGGAGATCAGTCCTGGGTATTCACTGGAAGGACTGATGTTGAAGCTGAAACTCCAATATTTTCCCACCTGATGCAACAAATTGACTCATTTGAAAAGAACCTGATGCTGGGAAAGATTGAAGGTGGGAGGAGAAGGGGACAACAGAGGAGGAGATGGTTGGATGGCATCACCGACTCAATGGACATGAGTCTGAGTAAACTCTGGGAGTTGATGATGGACAGGGAGGCCTGGCATGCTGCGATTCATGGGGTCGCAAAGAGTCGGACATGACTGAGTGACTGAACTGAACTGAACTGAAGGCATACCCATCATTTCACTTGTTACTATCAAATCTTTCCATTTGATTGTTTAGTCCTCAAAGAGAAGTGCCTTGGGGAGGGGGTGGGGTAGCACTCATAATATGACCTGTTATCCAAAATGAACACACAAGCACAGATCACTTTCCAAAATGTCCATGATTTCAGAGCATAAATGCAGACACACCCTTAAAAGAAGCATTAGAAAGGAGAAACTCTGTCAGGCTTCCCAAACCTCACTGGATCCATTTGGACTGGGTGGTGACAGAGATCAAAGGATGTGGTGACTGGACAGAGGGCCTGGAAGAACTGACATCTTCAGGGCTGCTGAAGAAAAGCCAACTCAGCCACACCAAGCAAAGCAAACTGAAAGTAAATGTGAGTGAGTAATTGAATGCACATGGGGATGCGCCTCACAAAATGAAGTCTGTACTTTCCCAAAGGAGGAATTTCCAGGTCTTCAACAGCATCTACCCAATGGCAAAATCAACACGTTATCCTTTCCAATCGAGAAACTGACCCTTTGGCTTCTACTAAAGGTAAACAAGCAAAATCTCCTCTTGGTCATGGTACGCTCCATCTTCCTCTTCCTCTTCTATATCCCCCTTACCTTAATAACTTTGTTTCTGGCTTGTTTCTAAGAAAAATGAGATTTTTGCCCCTAATTTGGGGAAATTTTCTCCAAAATAGCAGTGTTCCTTAGTTCTGCTTTTTATGATGTCTTTGGTTGAATGTTGGCTCAGTTGCTTAGAGATGTGATTTCCCTGTGCACCTCCATTTCCACGGAGCCTTGCCACCCTCTCAAGAAACAGCATGCAAGACCTCTCTCCTCTGGCTTTAGGGATAGAGCCCACACAAGGTACCAAAGACCATTTCACCATCAGCTGATCTCTTCTTCCTTTACTTCCCTTATCACTTGCTGGTCATGGTGAGAAAAAAAAAAAAAATTAGTTTACCTTCTTACTGCCCACCTTACATACTTCCCAAACCCCAGACCCTTCTAGAAGGGTAGGACAAGAATTGCAAAATTCTTTTCTGCAGGTTCACAGTCCTACAGAAGAATAGTCTCAGAATGGGGGCTTTGGATAAGGAAAATCTTGAAAATGAAAGCCTGAATGAGGACACAAAGAAAGAAAAACAAAGGAGGACACCCTGTGCAAACTTAGATCCCTTTTTAAAAAAAAAAATTATATGGATTCCATTTTCATAGAGGGAAACAGAGAAGAAAATACTGCAGCACTTAAGGAATTTCCTCTCATCAGTTTTTCTCCGGTCCCTTGATTGTGTTTCAGACTCGCTGAGTACTTTGCCTACGGTCCCTGGTGTAGTGATTTGCATCCCCGTCTCTGGGTGGCTGTAGGCCAGAGCTGGCAGCTGTCTCAGTCCAATTCTGGCTAGGAAAGGTAAGGATCTCTGGTTTTTGAAAGATCTGGAAGAGAAATGTGGAAGTCTTTGGAGGAGTGAGGTGGGGTAGGAGGATGTAGATTTAATTCATGAATTGGAAGCTTTCTGAAAAGCTCTCAAAGCTTAAAGAAATCTCCTGGAGCCTTGTGTCTGAAAAGAACCGAAAGATTTCCTCTCCCTTCTGAGGAAAGGCTTGCAGAAAAAAGGCTAGTTGCTTTATAGATGAGATTTTGCATCGGGGACAGGTGTTTCTTAAGGCACTCTCAGGAGGGTTTAATTTCTAATAGGCACAGAGAGGAGGGAGGAAAAAGTCATTCAAAGGCTTTTGATCACTAGGAATTCTCTTTGAATTTTGATTTGAAGAGGCAAAAGTCATTTAAAACTGCAGGTGTACTTGGGTGTAATGATAGGTATCTATTCTTCATTTTTTTAAAGTCATTTCATCTTTTTTTCTAGATTGTTTTTTATATGGGTCATTTTAAAGTCTTTGTTGAATTTCTTAAAATATTGCTTTAATTTTATGTGCTTTTTGTGTTTTTTGGCCTCCAGACATGTAGGATCTTGGCTCCCCAATGAGGGATCGAACCTCTACCCACTGCATTGGAAGGGGAAGTCTTAATCATTGGACATCCAGGGAAGCCCCAGGTATCTGTTCTTGAAATACAATTTCTGCTTTATCCCAAAGCTTTCTACTTTCTACTTCTCTGTATCAATCAGTGCCAGTCATCAGCTGTTAGAATCTGAAGATGTGCACCTGTGCGTGCAGGCAGATGCAGCTCTGTGAATAAGAATTAGAATTCTGAAGCCTGAAAAGGCTGAAGAGAGCTTGGGTGTTGGGAGCAACACAGACCGACCCTGCTCCCAGCACACAGATACACTCTCTGCCCCTCATTATAAATTCAGCCACGAGCTTACCAAGTGCCTCTGGCTTCTTTCTGGGAGAAGTTCAAATCATGTATCTTTGACTTTGACAATGGGGAAGCATGGTCTTCAACAGGATAGGGTGATATCCAGAGCTTCCGTGGGGTCATTGGATTATGTTGTGGGGAGGGGGGAAGAGGTCCCTGCTAGAAAATAAAGAGGAATCGCCCTCAAAGGTCACAGTTTGCAGTGGAAAGACAGCTGCTCGCATACGGAGCTCCTCAAGAATCCCCAGTATCCCCATCCTCCCAGGGCATTGCTGGCCAGTGCTTAAATGCTCTGGTTCTAAGTACCCCTGGTCTCCAGTCCCAAGGGACAGCACTCCTCCTGGAGGATGGCCGTGCCCTTTTACAACTCACATCTTTAAGGTCTGAGGATAGCGGTGGCTGAGGCCCACCAGTCATTCTCATCCTCAACAGGCTGGGCTCCCTGACTCAGCAAAGCTTCCAGAACTTTCCAACTTTACTTCTTTTCAATGAAGGAGCACTTCCAGCCCCTTTCCCTTTATGACAAAACCACTGGGGTCTTATTTCTAGGCTACGCCGGAAAGAGTGAGCTCTGATACAATAGAGGTGAGGTGCCTGAGAGCATTCACGCTCTCCACCAGCAGCTGGAGAAATGTTACTCAAGAGAAAGAAGGAAAACAAACCTCCTTCAAGATTTAACTTATATTTTAGTGTTACCTGGATCAGTTGAAAGTAAGGTATTAAAAGTTGCATAGACTAAAAATAGAAGATGGCTAACTTTTAGCTACAGAAGTATAGGGATGAGCTTATAAGACTCACCCAGTATGATCTCATTTTTCACTCCAGAAGACATATGATCTCATTTTTCGCTCCAAAAAATCTCAATTTTCACTCCAAAAGACAATCTGTGGGCTTTCAAATTTTAAATAGTTCATGTGTAGCTTAAAGCCCATTTGGCAACAGGGGGTGGGAAATAGACCTTTACCTTTATTGTTTGAAAGTATGATATATCTAGTCATATGTATTTGAGTATTGAAAATATCTTCTTCCTTAAAGTGGGTCAAGGAGCAGCAGATTAGCATCAGCCAGGATCTAGCTACCGACCTACTAAATCAGAATCTGCATTTAACAAGCCCCTTACATGATTAGCGTGCCTGTTAAAGATTAGAGTTAAACCAAGAGTTTTTCTCTCTCTCTATGACATTTGTCAGATTGCTTAACATTTCTGAGCCTCATTATAAACTGTTTATAAACTCCTTTGTGAAGTTGTGAGCATTAGTGTTAATGCATGCACCTTGCGTGTGCCCCGCCCATGGGAGGAGCTCTATAAATGAGAGATGGTCATGATGATGATTTCAGTATTGCCAAAGCTACTAATTACTTCCCAGTTATCATGTTTAAATCAGAATGACTGGTTTTCACCCTTAACTACAAACATTTGTATCTTCCACCCTCATTCCTAAATGAATTATCATCCAGTGAGGCGAGCGGGGGAGGGAGGTATTAAGCTTCAGATGGCCAGCCCACACATACATGAAGAAAGAATACTCGGGAAACCTAGGAACATAGATTTTTGTTGGCTTAGAGGCTGGATTCAGCTGCCCGATGACTTCACAGCTGTTCCCGCAGCCCTAAAAGTGTCTGTCCCTTCGGCCCCGTCCCCTCAGCTGGGTCTGCAACGCTGACTCGGGGATTTTCTTGTGAAAATGCCTGCTGGGCGGGGGAAGATTTGGAGTCTGGCTGGGGAAAAAATGAGTAATGCAAAGCAGTGCGCTCAGTAAAGGCTGCAAGAGAAATAAAAGTAAAAGCTGCCTCCTGTCTGTGGGGACTCTAAAATGATTCTGACTTATCATGTCACTGAGCAGAGCTGGGGGAAGCCAAAACTCAGAGTCTGCTGGCAAGGAAAAGAAAGAAGAAAAAAAAAAAAAAGGCAGGGAGGAGCAAACCGGCGGGGGAGGAAATAAAAAGAGAGAGGGAAAGACAAGCGTCATTTAGGAAGGGGTAGAGTGAAAGAAAGCGCTCAGGATCTAAAACCCACAGCATTTTATATCTTTTCTCCTCCCCAGAGATCTCTGTCCCGTCACTTTACTGACAGAGTGGTGTGACAGGCTGCCTTCTCAGAAGTCCAAGAAGAAGCTCAGAGGCTGCTGTTCCTTCCCTCTCAAGTCCAGGGGTCTCCCTGGTGATGGATTGCTTCTCTCTGAGGTACATGTAAGTATAAACCTTTGGGGGACACAGCCTCATTTTAAAGTTAGCTGAAGTTTCAGCTTTGGGGTGAAATTTTTTTTTTTTTCTTTTAGACAGAATTTCAAATATCCTTTTATTGATCTAACCAGTCATTAAGGTATCTTGAACAGCAGTGATTAATTTTGGTGACTGAAAGTCTCATGCAAATAGACATCTCTAATTTTTAGTTCATTGGACAAGGAGTGATATTTTGACACCCCCCCCCCCCCCCCCCCAGGGCAAGGAAGAACCTGTGAGGTCTGACTTGGAGGTTGAATTAGTTTTCAGTGAGTATTTAATATGATCAAAGTAGTCATCTCACTGAAATCATCTCCACTATCTTCCTTTAAATGCTTTCATTTAAAGCATAACTGTAACTGTTCAACTATTTAGCTGCTAGATCACTTCTCAAGGGTGAAAGAGAATGATGTGCCATGCCTGAACAAGACAGGAGTGTCCGCTGTTTTCTCAGAGATGGCATTTCAACCAGAGATTCTTGATGGAGAGTCTCAGATTTCCTTCTGAAATGTTCAGGTCCAAAATATTTACAAAGATGAATTGCATGAAGTTTTTGTACACTGGAACATGGGGTAAAAGTGAGCTTGTAAATCTTTATTGAAAACCCAGTGTGCTCATTTTTTTAAAACAAGTGGTACATATAATGTCAAAATTCCTTGTTGAATTTAATGGGAAATTTGTAAATGAACTGCTAATTACTCTAATAGTTGATCTCTTCTTTAACATTAAAAAGCACAAAATTATTTCCAACAAAATTGTTGAATTGTTTTTCTTATTTTTCTCTTTTCAAATGGATCAAAGGATATTGCCACATTTTAGATCATAAATCCTAGCCTTATTATCACTGAATTTTTGCCAAACTGCACTCCCACCATGGACCCAGGATGCCTGCTTCATTGCATTTAATAGTTACAACAATGAAGACTTGTTGACTGGCAGTTGATGTAGAAAAATATCACTTAAATGCTGGCTGCTGGTCTTGACATTGCTTTGGTGCACAGTGAATGGGTGATAGTTTGGAAAGAATGCATGTTATGCCCGGAAATATTGGCAGCTTCTAGGTTGCTGTGAGTGTGGAACGGACTGTGCAAAGTGTTGTTTATAACATGCTCTCCTCTTGAATGAGGTTGTTTTGGGATTAAGATTAAGGATTCTCTGTGTTTAGAGGAAAGAAAGCAATAGACAAAGCAGAAAAGCTTGTAAAACATTTGTAGACTGCCAGAGAGTATTAAGCACTGTAAAGTGCTTCCTGCTTCTATACCTTCCCTTTCTTTATGGTTCTCTGCTTTATCTTACTTTCTGCCCAATGCAAAGAGAATGCAAAAGTTGAGGAAAAAATATATTAAAGTTGATTTTCACAGGCATCCATGTCTCCTAGAAAAGAAAAGAACATACTGGTGTTTCCCCAACTCTTGACTGCTACTTGTGGGGCTCACTCTAATGCATTCAACTGATATCTCCTGTCTTCTCCACAGTTTTTGCCCTGATGAGACCACCCAGATCTAATCTGTGAGCTCAGCTAGGAGACGCCGCTGTAACAATGACAGACGAGCCCATAAAGGAGATCCTGGGAACCCCGAAGTCTCCCAAGCCGGTGGCAATGGAAAAGAATGCCAACGGCGAAGTGGTGGTTACCATGGTACCCCTGGTCAGTGAGATTCAGCTGGCGGCCGCCACCGGGGGCGCCGAGCTGTCCTGCTACCGCTGCGTCATCCCCTTCGCCGTGGTGGTCCTCATCACCGGGACCGTGGTCACTGCCGTGGCCTACAGCTTCAACTCCCACGGCTCCATCATCTCCATCTTGGGCCTGGTCCTTCTGTCCCTGGGACTTTTCCTGTTAGCGTCCAGCGCTCTGTGCTGGAAGGTGAGGCAGAGGAGCAAGAAAGCCAAGAGGCGGGAGAGCCAGACAACTCTGGTGGCGAATCAGCGGGGCTGGTTTGCTTAGGAGCGAATGAGACCAGCGAGGACGCGGGACCTGAAGGTCACCTTCGTCAGCCAGGGCGCCCAGGACCGCAGTGGGGAGGATGCGCTTGGCAGGGACCAGAGGCGCGGGGTGGCCTCACGGCGGAGGGCGCGCGGGGCTCTCGTCTGGGAGCAATGACTTCTTTCTTCTTCTACGACAAACTTAACTCCAAGGGCTATTCTAAGACTGAAAACCAGTGTTTCCTCTGTATTAAATATTTCAGGAGTCATGGGAGGTTCGTGGCATTAGACATTTTGTTGGAAAATAGGCCAGAAAAGATGAGTTCTGGGCACACCAGTGACCTGCCTCCAAAGGAGATAACCCGCACTATTAGGACGTTATATCCCAAGACTGTTCTGCTGAGACTCTGAAGTGCTTTGGACTTTGCATTCACCCATGAAGTTCTATGATATTTCTTTTTCCCAAAAAGTTGATTTTCTGGTATCTGTTTATTTTTCATTTTCAGTAAAGCATCACTGGTGGTACTTTTCTTGAGGAATAAACTAATTTTTTTTTTTTATGTTTTAACATTGGACAGTTCTTACATGATTGTAATGATATGTCAGATCATTAAAAAAGGTAAAATGTGTAGCTACTAGATCACATAGGGGGATAAATTAATATTAAAATAATCCTATACAGCACTTTTGATGATTTTTATATTTCATGCAAAATTTTAAGTTTCATGTACAGTTCATTCAAAATAATAAATACTCATTGCTGCTGAAATTTCTTACTTCTTTGACTGTACCAGGTCCCGATTGCAGCATGCGGGGATCTTTGACTTTCATTGCTGCATACAGGTTCTTTTTAGTTGCAGGAATCAGGATCTAGTTCCCTGACTAGGGATCGAACCCAGTCCCCATGCATTGGAAGCTTGAAGTCCTAGCCACAGGACCACGAGGGAAGTACCTGCTAAAACTTCTCAAATGCTTAGTTCTCCTGTAGTTATGTTGCTGCAGTTACAAGTTGCCCTTCTTCCCTTGCCTCGGAAACATCTCAACTGTGTCCTCTCAAATGTTGCTTCTTCCTAACCTAACTCAATGATCTCTATATTTGTCACATCATTTTTTAACACTTTTTGAAGAATAATAAGAATTCTGTCATTCAAAAATATTTCTATGTCATTAAAATTAGGAAATCAAAGCCTGGGGTCAAAAATTTTATAATATGTTGTTAAATATGTATTACATTTGTATTAGGTGCTCAGTTGTGTTTGATTCTTTGCGACCCCAAGGACTGTAGCTCACCAGGCTCTTCTGTCCATGAAATTCTGCAGACAAGAATACTGGAGTGGGTAGCCATTCCCTTCTCCAGGGGATCTTCTTGACCCAGGAATCAAATCCAGGTCTCTTGTCCTGCATACAGTTTCTTTACCATCTGAGTCACCAGGGAAGTCCTGCATATTTATTGAATCTGTGGTTAAATATTTGGGTACCATATTTTTGAGCACCAGCTATATGCCAGGCATTGTGTAGCTTCTCAGACTGCTTAACTGAGTTAGTTATAATGCAATGCAAATAAGATTACTGCTTGAATTCTGTGGATATTAAACAGCTAGGACTCTACAGCAGAACTCTAGCCAGAAATATCCCTGGTTCATGTCATTTAAACCAGGTTAAACTAGAGGGAAAGATAGACACAAAGCCTTTCCTAAACCTTGGAAAAACAAAGGAAGCCTAGCCTAGCACTTTTGATGGAAAGCATTCTATCGAGGACTTTAATTAAATACGGCAGGAGCCCTTTGTCACTGAGCACGCCCTGGAGCTCAGACGGTTTTGTTAGGGAGAGACGCCTGGGTGGCCTGGTTTCTCCTGGCTTTGAAGGTCCGGTGGCAGAAGTTTGGAGTTGTTCAGTATAGTGGAGTACACTACAATTATCTTAAACACAGGAAGGTCCACCCTCCTCTGGAACAAATGAAAGTATATGGCATTGTGTTAATGACAGTGGAAGGAATATTGTGCTTTGATGTGCTGCTTCTTTTTTATTTTTGGTTCAAAGATATCCAAAAAAATCCCCACTGCTTGATAAAGAAATTTCTCAGGCTAGTGTTCAAGGTTCTGCTGTGTCTGATCCAAACAGATGTATCCAGGTTTCACTCTCAACCTGAAAACTCAAATGAGGTGGCCAGACCAGATGACTCCGCATCCTTGGATCAGGCTTCACGTTTCTTGCCTCTAAGTACATTCAAACTTCTGTTTTCCCTCCTGCATAATGCCATCCTTTCCTTCTCCAGCTCAAACATACCCAAACCCTGATTCTCATTACAGCCCCAACTTAAGTGCAGCCTCTTCCTAGAGGTTCCCATTTGTCTGAAAGGAATTGCTTCTTCACGAGCCTCTATCTATAAGTCTCAGATGGCTTTCATTTTCTACCACGATAATGCCATAAATGTAGCATCCTCTTCCAAAGCTTCTTAGGAGTACATAATGTGTCATATACGTTTAAACCCCCTGTGCGATGCCTAATAAAATGTCCTTCCCAGATTAGGTACTCAACAGCAAGTGTTTGCTAAATGAACTAAAGAGTAAAAATCAGAGACCGTTGAGCGGTTTATCCAGAATTAGAGTTCATTTGTTTTAATCTCTTAAAAGAAATTTCTTTAGTCCTCATCTCTCCCAGAATAAGTCATCCTCCTCTGCCCTGCCCTACTGGATGTGCCAGGTCCAGGTGGGTATTTACTACCTTTGTGCTTCTCTAGCTACACCACCCTTTCAAAGGCTTAGATCATTAGCTTGTGAACTATTTCAGGCCACCAGGGGGCCTCCTGCTGCTACCCGAGAGTCCCCAAAGAAACCGCATGGAATGACTTAAATTGTAAGGACTGAAATAGGATCATACTGGAAAGAGTGATATCTCTCCTAGATGTGAGGGCTTGGAAAAGATTCCCCCCTGAACCCACCCCTGCCCTCCTCCCTAAGTCACTTTGCAATGGCTAATTCTGGGTTCTTCTAGTAAGTACAGGAAGGCCTTGCCCTGTTGAGCAAGGCTCCATTCACATCAAAAAGGTCTACACACTTGCAAGACTGTAAGGCACAGACAAGTCCTATGTACTGTGGCTCCCAACTCCCGTGAGGAGGATAAATCCAGACTTGAATTGTGGTATCATAAGTATCTCATAACATATGTCTTTAATGGCGAAGGTTTGTCTTTACAAATGGTTTGATTATCTAGTGATAAGCACGTGTTAAATGCATGCATAAGTGTGATGCAGGCATATATGCATTGAAGAGATAACCTGGCCCCACCCTGGAGCATCAGAAACCAATTGTATCACCTAGCAGAATATTTCCTAGACCTCACACATACCAGAATGCACAGGAAGAACTTTTAACCCCATCGTGGGCAACAAGTCTCTGCTGAGATGAGAACCGCAACCACCAGAGGAACTCTGCTTGCCCACCTCACTATCTTAACTGATCTAGGGAATCTCGCCTAAAGATGGCAAGGTCAGGAGAATCATACAGGTGGTTAAGGCCACATAAGCCCTGGAGAGCCAGATCACAAGTTCCCAGGCCTACCTCTCTGTTCCACCCCTAAGAGACAGACAGACACACACACACAGATAGAGACTGGGTTTGCACCGTATTATGGTTCTGAACTTGGAAGTTCTGGTTATGAATCCCAGCTCTCCTGTAAAACTAGTGTGATCTTGAGAAGTTAAACCTCATCTTTAAAATGAGGTTAATTTTAAAGAAATGATTGAGGTTTTGTCAACTATAAGGTACTACCCTGTTGAAATAAATTGTTATTATCTCTCTAATGTTAACCTCAGCTTCTTTCTCTACTTATTGTCTCAACATGCCATCAAGAATCAAGCAAACCCCTGCTTTGGTTAAATGACCTTTTAACCTTGACATTATCACAAGAGCTTTCTAGAACCAAAATAACTTGGGGAAAACCCCTGTTCCATGTATGAATAATAACTTACATTTCCTTAATATTGGTATAATTTTTGGTGCTTTCACATACTAAGAATCATTGTAAAAGGCATATTTAATACAGAGTCAATTATGTGCCTTTAGTAAAAAAGATCAGGAGAGCGAACAATTCCCCCATCTCTTCTCTCCCCACTTCCATTCCAGCCAATCCATCCTAGGTTGCCCCACAGGAAGGAAGACCAGGACAGAAGTCTAAAGAAAAGGAAAAAAAGTAAATTCCTTGTTCCTGATCTTTGGGTCTCAAGGGCATTAAAGTGACTTAAGTTTCATCTAAGGAATTTTCAAAGGTTGTTTGCTTGAGCTTGACTTTTACATTTCTCTTTGACCCCGTGTGCCTCAACTGCACCTGACATTACTCAGTATTCTCCACCACACTTTGAGGCTAGAAGCGCACATCCACCCTGCTGTCAGATAAGCAAAGTACAGCTCCCAGAGGGTAAATAGCTTATCCAGTCAAGGTTTCATGGCTGGTGGGCCTTGAGTCAGACCAATTTGCTGACCAGAGATTATAGTTACCCCAGGTTTATGCTTAGCTGTGGCTGATACAGTTTCCAGAATGATAGGAAAAGGAGACCCAAAAGGTGTTCTAACACCTATTTTCAGAAAACTTTAAAGAATAATATGCATAGAAAAAATCATGAATTTCGCACACACACACATACAGAACCTGTAGTCAGATGAATAAACTGAATATACAGATCTCTCAAAACTCCCCTTGAGTCCATCCAGCCATCTCTCCAGGAGGAGCCGTCATCCTCACCTCTGACACATGAGTAGCTCTGCCTAATGTTTAACCTTACGTAAATGGAAACGTAGGATGTATTCCGTGCGCCTGGCTTGCTCAGTGCAATGTTATGGTTGTGAAGTACATCCATACTGCTGTGTGTCATCACAAAGAGCTTGGTCTCATCGCTGCGTGGTATTCATTGTGTGAATACACCCATCTTTTACCCTTCCTTCTGTGAAAAGCATTCGGAGAGTTTCTAGTTTCGTACACATTACCACATGTGAAATAGATAGCCAGTGCATCGATGTATGGTGCGAGGAACCCAAAGCCAGTGCTCTGTGATGACCTAGGGGGCGGGGTGGGAGGGAAGTGGAAGGGGAACTCCAGACGGAGGGGGCCTGTGTGTGACTGATGCTGCTTCTTGCTGATGTCTTGCAAAAGCCATCACAGCCTTGTAAAATAATTATCCTCTAATTAAAAAAGATAATAAAAGAAGAGAGGTAATGCTTGTGACAGCCAGGCTCCTGAGTGGCCCCCAGTGATCCCTGCCTCCTGGATTCACACGTCTCCTACGTTGTCTCAGGACTGATTTGTGTAACCAACAGAACATGGCAGAAGTGATGGTGTGTCACGTCCAAGATAACCATTCTGGAAGACGCTGAGGCTTCACCTTCACGCCTCTCTTTCCCTCCTTCCTTCGGGGAAAGCCACCTGCCACTCTGGAGGATGCTCAGGTCACCATGGAGAGGCCGCGTGGCGAGGCACCGAAGCCTCTGGACAGGGGCTGGACAGGAGCTCTGAGTCCTGCAGCCACGACTTGAGTCACCGTGGAGGTGGATCAGTGTCCCCGCTGACAGTTTGACCAAAACCTCCCGAGAGGCCCTCAGCCAGGGTTGCATTATGTGATTATATGACTTAATGGGCCCTCACACTCTTGTCTCCTAGGCCTTTTCCTCCCCCGGAAAACAAAACAAAAGGAAGATGAATTTCACTTATTGCAAGAAGGAAATTGTGCTGACAAACACCATGGACCCCAGGCACTGCACATACTGCGCTTAATGGGTGAATTTGCCCTTCATCTAGCTAAGTCATTCACAGATTTCCGAGCCACAGAAACTGTGAGATAATACATGTTTGTTGTTACAAGTTGCTAAGTTTTAGAGTAATTCGTTATTCAACAAGAGATAACTAACATTGTGCTATTGTGAAATTTCTTCCACATGACTTTGTGCTTACATACACACACAACTCCTAGGTTGATAAAGACTTAGCAGTGGGATCCCTGAATTAAAAAAAGGGTGGGTTGTGTTCAGCTCTAACTGCCAGTTTTCTAAAAAAAATATCTGAATCAATTTATCCTCCTACCAGCACTATAAGAGAGTTCTGGAAGCATTACATCTCCATTGATAGTCTTACACTTTCATCTTTTCCATTTTAGTCATTCCCATGGGTGTAACATTTGCTTTTGATTATATATTTTAGAAACGGAATGTCCCCCAGAACTCGGGCTGTGATAAGGCAGAGCAGGTTAGAAATGGGAGAAGAAATTAGAGTGTAAAAATAAAATTTAGATTTGGGCTTTGAAAAAGCAAAGCAGCAAGAGACAAAGTCTCAGGGAAGTGGTCTGAGACCAGGGAACTAGACTGGAGACGGGAGTTTAGCTCACAGTGAGAACAACAGTCTTTACCGGCCACTCAGTATACTCTAAGCCTTGCTCTCTGAGCTTTGTTTGAATTGGGCTCTCACTTGATCCTCACAACAACCCAGTGAAGTAGGTACTATTATTGCCTGTATTTTACAGATGTGGAAACTGGGGCACAGATTAAGCCAAGTAATTGAGATCACACAGCTAGTAGAGTAGGATCTACTACTTAACCGCAATGCCCATACACCCAGGTACACAGTACGTTTTCAATATCTGGTTCTTGAATAAAGTCCCAGCAGAAGCTGAGCCACAGAGGATCAAGAGTCCAAGCTAACGCTGAGGACCAGCTCAACAGTTTGGAAAAGCCAGGACTGAAAATGCAGATGACCTCTGAACAATCTGCCAGCAGAACTTGGGACTGTCTGCCACATCTCCCACCACCAAGGCTGGTACTCTGATCTCTGGCCTCCTTGAGTTTCTGCATGGAAAACTCAAAGCTGAATATCAGCCAGCCTCTGCCTGAAACTCGGGGGCAGGTTATGACAGAGTTCATAGCCGGAAAACGCAACACCCTGTAGGGGGAACTGAAGGTGAAGGTGATAACTTGGTGAGATCAGGACTGGAAGAACAGTTAGCCAAGTGCGGGGAGTGAGGGGGAGGAACTGGGGTACTTCCAGGGGGAACCCCTGTATTGCAAGCTGGATTCTTAACCCCTGGACCACCAGGGAAGACCCCTACTTGTCCCTATCTTAAAATTAATTTTAAAACATGGCTGATGTATGATTGAGTGAGTTTTTAAGACAGTGAAAAGTACAGAAGCTATGAGAAAGTCAGCTTAAATGGGATGTTGGTAGAAAAACAGCAGTTTACCTTAGAAGTGAAATTGCAAACACTGAGAAAAAATGAGCTAACACAAGAATTTGTATTAGGCCCTGTCTGACAGGAACCCACACCCTCCAAATATATACATATTAATGTTTTGCTCTTTCAATCAGAGATTCCTTATGTTCAGTACGGTGGTAGTGGTGGTTTAGTCACTAAGTCGTGATGGCTCTTGGGACACCATGGACTGTAATCTGTCAGGCTCTTATGTCCATGGGATTTCCTAAGGAAGCGTACTTGTGTGGCTTGCTGTTTCCTTCTCTAGGGGATGTTCCCAGCCCAAGCATTGAACATACATCTCCTTCATTGCAGGTGGTCTCCTGCATTGCAGGCAGATTCTTTACTGCTGAGCCCCCAGGGAAGCCCCCATGTACAGTATATCTTTATCCAAATGTATATATCTCAGAAAAACCCGAACACTATTGTGCTATCTGCTTAGAGGGCCAGTTAGCATTTACATGGCACTTGGATATAGAGAGCATTTTCACCTTCATTGCCTTTGTAACTCCTTCCAGAAGTTCAGTGAAATATTATCTTCATTTTTAGATGATGAAATAGGGGCTTGGAGAGGTTAAGTGGTTTGCTTGTGATCCAAGAGGTTAGGAAGAAGACTCACACCCAGATGCAGGTCTTTGCCTTTCCATTCCATTTTTCCCCTGGGCTTTGGAGGCTCCTATAGGCTGCCCACCCTTGGTTGGAGGTCTATGTCACTTGGTCGTGCAGTTAAGGATGTTTCCCAAAAGCCTTATTTTTAGAAATTAAGTTTTACTGAAGTATAGTTGCTTTACAATGTTGTGTTAGTTCCTGCTATGCAGCAAAGTGAATCAGCTACAGGAAGAAATGTGTTAATTTCTCAGTGGTGTCTGACTCTTTGCGATTCCCTGGACTGTATGTAGCCCACCAGGCTCCTCTGTCCATGGGATTCTCCGGGCAAGAATACGGGAGTGGGTAGCCATTCCCTTCCTCAGGGGATCTTCCCAACCCAGGGATGGAACCTGGGTCTCTTACATTGCAGGCAGATTTGTTCCTGTCTGAGTCACCAGGACTCAGTCACCAGTATAAGCCCCACTTATACATATATCCCCACTGTTTTAGGAATTCCATCCCACTGAGGTCAGCACAGAGCTCTGAGCAGCATTCCCTGAATGATGCAGTAGGCTCTCATTAGTTATCTGTCTAATACAGAGCCTCAATAGTGTATATATGTCAGTCCCAACCTTCCAGTTCATCCCACCCCCCCTCCTCCTCTTAGTGTCCGTACGTTTTCTCTCTCTGTGTCTCTATTACTGTTTTGCAAATAAGATCATCTATACCAGCTATGCTTCGTTGTCTTCTCTGACTGGACACAGCCATTTTTAAAAAGTTAAGATGGTGAATTGAGATTTTCATCAACATTTAAAATAAACAGAGCTTAAAGTCATATAAAAATAACATTATTACACACACACAGATTTTACTAGCCAGATCTTATTGCTGTTGAGGATTTTGTTTTGTTTTTAAATAATGGAAGTTTATGTCTCAACCAGGAGATCATTTTGATCAGTGCTTCCTAAATGCCTCTCCAAACACTGACTCAGACCCACCTGCCAGCTCTACCGAGACCAGATTCACAAGTGCTGACTCCAGAGATTCTGGTTCAGTAGATTCAAAGCAGGGCCCAGAATCAGTACTCAAAAACAAACTGTTCCCAGGAAATGTAAATTAACAACCACAATATGATATCATTTTATTTTTCATTAGATTTATAATGAAGTAGAGGATTTATAAATACAAGTATTGGTGAGGGTCAAGAATCAGGTAATACAGTCATATTTTATTAAAATTTAAATGTGTATGGTCTGTATCCTACTCCTGGAAATGCATGATAGTTAGAGATATAATAGAACTGCATGAGTATTTATTTCTGACTTGGCAGAATGTATACACACATACACCAAAACAACTTTAAATGAATTATGGTGTGTCTATATTAGATATAAAAGTGAAAGTGTTAGTCACTCAGTCATGTCCAACTCTTTGTGACCCCATAGACTGTAGCCTGTCAGGCTCCTCTGTCTATGGAATTCTCCAGGCAAGAATACTGGAGTGAGTAAACCACTTCCTTCTTCAGGGGATCTTCCTGACCTGATCAAACCCTGTATTCTTGCCTGGAGAATTCCATGGACAGAGGAGCCTGGCGGGCTACAGTCAATGGGGTTGCAAAGAGTTGGACATGACGGAGTGACGGACACTTTCACTTTTCACCATTCTTATAAAATAAACTGGAAGTATAAATAAGTTCATTTAAGCAAAGAAAAATTATACAAGAACTCATGGTGTGTCAGTAAGTGCATGTATACCACTGGAGTGTTATTTTAAGGAAAAGTTTTTCTTTAGACTCCTCTATGTTGTTTGAATTATTATAATAAGCAATCATTAAAAGAATAAAGAATTGGGAGGAGATAAAGTTTTACTTGAGAAATACAACAAATATTATACAAATAAAGCACTTATAAATGAGTCTGGTATGCAACAGTGCTAGGGAATTAGTGAGTCATGCCAGCATGCCAGCTCCCTTCTAAGATGCAGTTCCTCTCTGTTTATTCATTCACTCACTTGCCCAGTAATTACTGAGCACTCATATTGAGGTACTGAGAATTTAAGCAGTGAAAAGAAATGTTTTGTGATTCAATTAAGTCTGGTTAAGGTATTCAGGCATAATTCTACAGAAAGAGTAAAAGCATATAGGGTCAACTTCCCAGTCTGTGTATTAACTTCATACATTTGGATTCAGTACCAAGAGAAATGATTCCAGTACCAGCAGAAAGGAAACACAATGTCTATAGTAATTTGGAATGCATAACTGTAAGAATCTTGACTGCAAAATTAATGGGAGTTCGAGATAGTCTATTGACTTCCTCTTCCTTTCTAAGTTAATAATATGTTTATAGGCCATAGCCTTATTTGTGTTTTGGTCTCAATGCATTCCTTGTGGTACAACGTTGGTAAATTAAGGAATCTTTAGTGATTCAGAATTCACTCAGGAGGCAACCGTATCCTAAAAATACTCGTTACGTAGGAACTCTGAGGAGTAGTAGAGGGAATAGGCGGGGACATTGAGAAAGTCCTTTGTGCTATTTTAACAAGGACCATCCAGCCTTGAGTCACAGTGGCTCTGACACTCAGCTCTTGAGTTCTCAAGCATTCTCATTGGGAACTGTAGGCCGCGTCCAAAAAAAATAGAATTACACTTTTGCTCCATCTCAGCCTTCTATCGAGAAAAGAAAACACAGATGATTTTCCATTTCAAGTTCAGATACAGAATGGATGTTATTTTGTCTTGCTTGACTGGGCTAGTTAATGAGAGTTCAGAGGCTGGCAGCCTGCCAGACATAAAGCAGTCGTGATCACATTGTCCTATGGACCCAGAAAAAGAAATAGAAAAGAAGGAAGGGATAGAGCCAGAAAAGTTGTAGGTTTGGGGAAAGTGTGACTGTGAACATTTGTATTTTGAGTGTCCAGCACACGTTGCTTTCCTATAGAGGGTGGCTAGTCCAGAGAGAAAAGGGATACTTGGAGGCAAGATTTGCGTTGCTTCACTTCTCTGCAACTAGACTCTATAATAAAAGTGCTTGCATCAGAGCACATTTTAGCACTCTCACAGTTCTAACTTAATCATGGCAGGAAGCTCTCCTGCTCCTGGGAGAACAAGTTGCGTCACTAGGAACATCTGACTCCAGGATCCAGTGTCCATCATTTTGCCTAAGGTCATTAACAAATACTAGGGTATCACCTTACAACATAAAGACTTTGCCCAGATGACAATTAAGGGGAAACACATAGCATGATAAATAATTGAACAGGTGGATTAAAGAAATGCCTTTCCTGTGCAAAATGACATGTGTGATTGACAGTTGTAAATCCAGCCTCTGGCCATGTTCCCACACAGCCCAGGGTTTCTAACCAGTCAGACTGCTCTATTTCTTCAGTTTGCCTTTCTTGGTGGTTCGAGGAGTCTCCTCTGGCTTCACGGAATCAGACAAGCTGTAAAGAAAGGCAACACCTCGGGAGAAGTTCCTGAGAGCAGCTTTGAAAGGACGCCTGCCACTGGCAGGTTGCAGGGCTTGCCCACTGGGTGGGATAACATTTTGGATATGGTTTGTGCAGAATGAGGTCTGCTGTGGATCAAATGGCAAGTCTGACTGCTGGTGTGACTTCAGAAATGCCGTTTGATTCTCTGGTATAAAGTACAACCTGAACATCATCTTTCATACAGGGCCTCATATTTCAGCTTTAAGCATGTTTTCCTCCAAGACCAACAAAAATTCTCCCAAAAGGGTACTCAGGCTGCTGATTTACCAAGTCATTCACAGCAGAGCAAACATCTTTGCTTATGGACATCCTGGAAATATTCCACACCAGAAAGTTCCTGCATCCTCTACTTGATAACCGCCCATCAGTAGATGCTTTTCCAATCGCAGGGAAAGGAGAGAGAGAAAGAATGAGGAAAGGAAAAAAGAACACGTGACTTTTACAAAAGAGCCACCATCCTAGTTTCTATTTGTAGCCCTGTGGCAGAATATGAAGTTCCCAGTAAAAATACAACACTCAGACTTGGAACTCCTGCTACCATGACAGATTTTTGAATGGTTATGAAAGGAGTCTGGGAATTCAGACTGGCAAAGGCCAAGGTTCCCGGCCACTTGGTGGATAGTATTTGAGATTCGCCAAGCAGAAAGACCCCCATTTCCCCAGCTGTGTCAGGTAAAGATGAGACAAGTTGGGCCAATGAGAAAGGCGGAGGTGGCAGATCTCCCACTTCCTAAAACAGAAAGGCTGACCATGCTATGGTGCAGAGCAGAATGTGAAAACAAAAGAGATGTTTTTCAAAGAAAAAACTTTCGAGGGAAATTTCAAACATATACCGAAATGAGAGAGAATGGCATGATGACCCCCTAGGTACCCATCAGCCAACTTCAGTAGCCGCCAGCTCATGGCCATTTTGATTCCATTGTACCCTTCCCCCAACCCCCATTAACTGCCAGATTATTTTGGAGTAAATCCCAGACAATATGCAATAGATGCTTTAGAAGGTAAACTCTTCTAAGGTTTATGACTTGATTAGTTATGCAGTTAAATGCTGTAGAAGACCAATTAGGATAATTCATTTGGGATGGATATTCTAAGAAAAGTTTCCCTGAACTTTGATACTAGCTAAAAACACTAGTTTCCTAAAACTTGTGTTAGCAGTGCTATCTGATGGCAGGTCAACAGCAGAGCTGTTAGGAGGTGGCTGTTAGAAGAAATAAAGGTGGAGTGTAACTGAGAAGGGTGCTGACCCCAGGCAAGGGTGCAAAATGCAGTTTGAGATCACACGGGGCAAGGGAGAACACACAGAGGTCAGAGAGTCTCTGCCGGTTACTACATGGTCTGCTGCCAAAGCCGTTCTTTGATCTTCATCCTTCAGACCTTATTATTAATCTCCCCAGAGGGCTGCCCTTTCCCTCCTCACATACTCAATCCAATCTGGAATCACAAAAGGGCAAGGCAGGTTGAGGCTGAGGATCTGATCATGTCAACCCACCTCTGCCGTTTTGCATCCCTGCCTTTTAGCCCCTGCTGCCTCACCTGTGTAAAGCAGAGACGTGGAAGCAAGACACTCAAGACTCAGCGGAAGTCCATTTGCAGTGCGTGTATATGCAAATACAGATTTGGCAAAGATATACATTACGATGCTGCTTAAGAAGGTTTTGTAGTAATAGGATATAGATTAATCACCGGGTTAATCCTTTGCAGCATCTCACCTCTCCCTGCATTTAATTATATCTTGATAAATGAAAAGGGCTTCCCTAGTGATTCAGTCGTTAAAGAATCTCCCTGCAATGCAGGAGACCTGGGTTCGATCCCCAGGTAGGGAAGACTCCCTGGAGAAGGAAATGGAAACCCATGCCAGTATTCTTGCCTGGGAAATCCCATGGACAGAGGAGACTGGAAGGCTAGAGTCCGAGGAGTCACAAGAGTCAGATACAACTTAGCAACTAAACCACCATCACTTGATAAATGAAAACTATATATATGCATATATTTCTAAGTCATTGATATATAACTCAGTAATATATATGTGTATATTTACAGTTATAGAATGTATACATTCAATTCAATGGATTTTTAAGCTCCTACTATAAAACAAACACTGTTGTAAATGCTGGGGGAAATAAAACATTGAATAATAAATGATCATTAGGCTCAAGGAGGTTGCATATAACAGGATTCTAAAGGTAAGTATCCATATGGCCATAATGCCACATAAGAAAAATACAAGAAAAGGAACCAAATGTGAATGACAAAAAATGTTATCAGCAGAAGATTATGAAGGTGCAAAAGCAGAAACTGTCACTTGTGGATGGGAGTGGGGAGAGGAATCCTAAAAGGCACCTTGGAAGAAGTGCCACTGACATGGACCTTGAAGCCAGGTCAGGGGCAGTTAGTGATGCTGGAGTTGAGGAGAAAGCATTTCAGGAGGCAAGAAAGGTGAAAGGAAAGGGAAATATATGAATATAAGTGGGACATGTTCAGGGGAAGGCATATACGCCACACGGGTGGGAGGAGAGCAAGATATAAAAGGCAGGTTGATTGCATCGGGGGAAGTTGCTGAGAACTTCAGAGGGAGTTAATGCACAAAAACTGAAGGAAGATTACCTGGTCCTAGCTCTGACCCTGAGCTGAGTGATCTTGGATATATCAGTGAGACCGTAAAGTTCAACGTCTTTGTCTGCATGATCAGAGTATGAACAGTGCCCATCTCTGGCGATTGTTGTTCTGTTACCCTATCCATGGGGCACAGTGAGGTGTCCCGGCTAGTGCAGAAGGGGCAAGGCCACTGAATGCACAGTTGTGCTGGGGAAGGGAGCAGGGTGTGGCTGCTGCTGCTAAGTCGCTTCAGTCGTGTCCGACTCTGCAATTTACCACTCCTGACGTGAGCTCACCCAGACAGGTCTGAAGCCTGGAACTACTCAAGAGGAGGAGATTCTTCTGGAAGCTTGCTTTTCCATTGCTGGCAGGACAGCGGAGCTTTGCCTGAGTGAAAAGCACATTCACAGTTGCAGGGAGTCTGAGCCAGCAGGAGGTTCGGCCCGCAGGTTCCAGGCTGGAGAGGGAACCACGTTCTGAGAGCTTTGTCGGGACCTTCTGCTTTTCCGTTAGTTTGCCTTATGACACAAGCAGCTCCGTCTTTAGGACACACCCCAGCCCAGGACCTGGAGTGTTTTCCAGTTGAAAAAGTCTCAAATGTGGAAAGAAAAAGGGGGTGTGGGGAGTGTGTGGGGAGTGATGGGAGATGACAGCTCTGGGATGGATGGGTCAGCTCGCTGCTCCGTCCCCTTTCCAGGTTATAAGAGCCTTTCCTCCTGGAAGGGGTGGAGTGGGAGCCGATGCCAACTGAGTGGTCACAGCTGGGTGTCTCTCCCTTCCTGGAAGGCCTGGCGACATCTCTCCTACCATTGTGATTACGGAGAAAGCATTCACAAGAATGATTATCTAATCAGGGAATTAGCCTTAGTTCATGAGGAAAGCATGAGAAGATTCTTTAAAAATCTAATAGAAAAAAACAAAGAAAGAAAGAAAAGGCCTATATCAGGAAACAGCACCAGTAATTGTACCCTGACTGATTATTACACACAAACACTATTAAGATTTGCAGCAATTACTTGTAAACAGTGATCCAATATAATTGGCAGATATTTATCTTGAGCACCTACTCCACTGTACTTTAAGCTGCCTGTTTCTGCTATTGATTTCTTCTTTTCATGTCACCGTACTGATTTCTCTATTATGGTTTAGGAGCTATCTGGTTCCAAATTCCCTGTGGTGCTTGTTAAAAGTTTAGACTTCTGAGTACCACCGTAGATCTATGGCATCAGAATCTACAGGAAATGAAAGCAAGGAATCTGAATGTAAAATATTTTTTTTAGGAAACTTTCAAGCATAGTCAAAAGAAAAGGGAAAAATATAATGAAACACTGACAATGGATTTAGCACCAGCTTTGATTATTATCAACTCATGGCCAATACTATTTGATTAGTATCCTCTCCCCAAATTATTTTGAATATTTCAAAGTAAGTTTCAGATAGCACATCATTTCATCTGAAAATACTTGCATGTATCTCTGAGTAATAAAGACTTTTAAAGACTAATTTACAATCATTGCAATTATTATTATTGTACAATTATTATTTCTTTAAAAATTAAGAATATTTTCTTTGTATCAAACATCTAGTCAGTATTCATATTTCCCATGTTGCCTCACAATTTTTTTAATCAAAACCTGAGTAACTTTCCCACATTTCAATTGGTTGATATATCACCTAACTCTTTTTTTCTTCCTCTATCACCTGTTTCTCTCTCTGCTTCTTATTTGTTGAAGAAATTGGGTTATTTGCCCTATAAAGTTTGCCGGAGTCTGTATTTTGTTAGTTATATTATTGTAGTATAACTTAACATGTCCTTTGACCCATGTATTTTCTTTAACTTATATAATAATGTTCTATAATAATTAAATTTATAATTTATTACATACTTTACTTATAATTATATAACAATAATAATTTCCTATTATGGAAATGTGAAGCCTTGGTCAAATTCAAACGTGCTGCTTTTGTCGAGAATACTTCCTTGGTGGTATGAGGTATCGACTCCTTTCATACATGTCTGACTGTGTTTTCATAATATTCATAGCTATTGATGAACAGTGTTTAGTTCCATTAACTCACTGGGACTCTGATTCTTTATTTTTAAAGCAATGCAAATACATTTTACACACCTTAGAACTCAAGGATTTTGCTTCAGTCCTTTACCCATTCTGCTCGTACAGCTACCTTACAGAAAAGCAAATATATATTTACCCCTTAATAAACTCTTTTAATAATATATATTTACCCCTTAATAAACTCTTCTAATAACAGATTGAGGCCAGCAAGACAACCTTTGGCATGTGGGAAGACCACATTAGTATTGTATTTATCATAACTTGTTAAAATTAATTATGAAATTAATATAATTAGTACTTCATACATGAATCCATCAAAATACTAAATAAGATTATAATTAAGTGAACATATATCTAGGGAGAAGCTCCAAAACTGTGATGGAATGCATGATCAGGAAGGTTAGGACACTGTCGCCTGGCGTGTGGGCCCACATCACTGAACTGATCAGAGCGGCACCTTCCTCCAGCTTTATTTCCCACCCCCGTCCCTCCCTCACACCCTAGGTCTCGCAGACACATTGGACTTCAGTCACTGTTCGACATTCCGTCTTCTTTCACACTCCACTCCCACTGTCCATGCTGGCTCCGTGCCTGCACTGCCTTCCTCCAGTTTAGTTCCTGACAAGGCCTCTGCACTGAAGCTTAGCATAAGAAAGAATGCTCCCCTTCATGCCCTAATGAACATAATATGTATCTTCATTCTTGCTTTTATCTTTGGGAAATGTAATTGTTCTTTACACGCTTGCCTTTCACTAAGCATGGCATCAGCGTGAGCAGATGGCCTGTGACTTTTGGCCCGGTATATTTTATCTCTGTGTATGCCTCTCTGCATTCCTAGCTCAGGATCTGGCTCATAGGGTATAGATGATCAAGAAAGCACAGCAGGGGAAAGAGTGGGAGGGATGGATTGAGAGAGAGCACTGACATCTATACACTCAAATAGACGGCTGGCGGGAAGTTGCTCTATAACACGGGCACCTCAGCCCAGGGCTCTGGGATGGCCTGCAGGGGTGGGATGGGGCTGGGGGTGGGAAGGAGGTCCAAGAGGGGTAGAGTGTGTATGCTTACAACCGATTCATGACATTGTACAGCAGAGATTAATGCAGCGTGGTAAAGTAATTAGCTGCCAATTAAACATCAATTTAAAATAAAGAAAAGTAAGATTTGAGCTTGATATGAAAAAACAGACTGAAGTGAGAAAAGCATTCTCTACACAGAGTTAGCATAGCAAAGAGACAATGGTGAAAGCAGCAAGGCACTTTGGGGGATAGATCAGTTAAGATTCTTAAGATTGAAAACAGAAGAAATTGCCCATCTGTAAGAATGATGATGGAGTCCAAAAGTAGACTCTGTGGGAGAAGGCGAGGGTGGGATGTTTCAAGAGAACAGCATCGAAACATGTATATTATCTAGGGTGAAACAGATCACCAGCCCAGGTTGGATGCATGAGACAAGTGCTCGGGCCTGGTGCACTGGGAAGACCCAGAGGGATCGGGTGGAGAGGGAGGTGGGAGGGGGGATCAGGATGGGGAATACATGTAAATCCATGGCTGATTCATGTCAATGTATGACAAAACCCACTACAATATTGTAAACTAATTAGCCTCCAACTAATAAAATAAATAAATAAGAATGATGATGGAAATGTACTGGAAAAACATCAGTAGCATACAGAATCATCAACGAGTTGGAGGACTAGGCTTAGAAAAAGGTAGGAATCAAACATATGCCCCAAAGCCTAGAAGCAAGCAGCATAATAGTCCTTCAGCAAAGAGAGTCTAGTCGGAATGATGCTACAACTGCCGGAGGACTCAGCCGGCGCCACCACCACCAGTAAAAGCGAATTCCAACTGCTTCTCTGTCTCTGCATCACTCACTTCATAGCCACCGTCCTGCGTGGGAGCATCTGATTGGCTAAGCCGAAGTTCGTGCTCCTTTCATAGACGCAAAGAGGGAAGAAATGGTGCATTTGACCCTTCTTATCCCCCAAATAAGAAGGCAATGTTGCTGAATTGTGGGACAGCCAAAAATAAAAGTACACTTTACTTAAAAAGTAAGTAAATGAGATGGACTTTAAAGCCAAGAATTCATTTGGGAGAATGGTGAGGATAAATCTTGAGAGATAGGTAGGAATCAATTAGTATAGTTCCTCACTAAATTTCCAGGCAAAATAATTTAGTATTTATGCTGTAGACAATGGAAGAACTCCTGAGGTTTATCTGTAGAGTAACAATAAATTGAAGGAATTATTTGGATGATTAAAGTGATCTCTTTTGGAATGCTGAAGTAGACGGGAAGACACTGAAAGAAGGGAGATGAGTTAATGAGTATTTGCAATACTTGAGGTTCCAGAGATTAGCCATTAATCCTCAGTCTAGAAAAGTTGATTTGGAGCCTCAAATATCAAAGATAAAAGCAGATGCTAAGTCTGGATCAGGAGACAAGCATTGCAGATCAGAAAAACAGTAAAGGTGAGACTGGGGACCAGGCTTAGGGAGTCTCCAAGGAATTTTGTTAAGTGGATTCATGCTCTCTGCACCTGTTTTTTCTTATTTAGACACAAGTGCTTCTACTGCTATCTGGGGATACCTTGAGGGTATCTTATGGCCTTTGCCAGGTATCAGTGGAGTTTTGGATAAGGGCTAGGTAAGAAAATGTGATGAATGATATAGACTGTTGGTCTTACTAACAAAAATATGGAGGGAAATGAGAAGGACAGAGTTGACGGAAAATGGTAACTTCCATTAGTCTAGGAACGTAGAGTTTGAGATACTAAAAAGGCCTACATGTGGAGACATCTGCAGGAAATTGGAGATGCAAGTTCACATCTCAAAAAGTGGCTTGGAGTGCAAGATGGATGGCCCACTCACTCTGATATTACAACCCTGGCAAGATACACTTACCGCTTAACCATGGACGCACTTCTATTGCTTAACCAGTAGAAGTCAGTCATTTAGATACTGGGTAGTATCATGGAATACATACATCTTTCCCCCCAAAGTGTCCCTCCTGACCTGTAGGACATCTTTCAAAGTCTGAAGCTTTGAAAGCTAATCAAACCAGCATCCCTGCTAATTTTAGGGGAACTTTCTGAGGACTTGAGAAAATGTTTCATTTACAGAATGCTGCCTGAGGTATATCAGGATGAGATGGTGACATGGAATATTACTCAGCCATTAAAAAGAATTCATTTGAATCAGTTCTAATGAGATGGATGAAACTGGAGCCTATTATACAGAGCGAAGTAAGCCAGAAAGATAAAGACCATTACAGTATACTAACACATATATATGGACTTTAGAAAGATGGTAACGATAACCTTATATGCAAAACAGAAAAAGAGACTCAGATGTATAGAACAGACTTGTGGACTCTGGGAGAAGGCGAGGGTGGGATGTTTCAAGAGAACAGCATTGAAACATGTATATTATCTAGGGTGAAACAGATCACCAGCCCAGGTTGGGTACATGAGACAAGTGCTCGGGCCTGGTGCACTGGGAAGACCCAGAGGGATCGGGTGGAGAGGGAGGTGGGAGGGGGGACTGGGATGGGGAATACATGTAAATCCATGGCTAACTCATTTCAATGTATAACAAAAACTACTGTAATGATGTAAAGTAATTAGCCTCCAACTAATAAAAATAAATGGAAAAAATAATCATAAAAAAAAGAATAAAAAGTAGAAAATGGTTATCATGAAATTTGAAAGAATTATCACTCAAAAAAAAAAAAAAAAGGATGAGATGGTGATTATTTGTATCCAAGGAGATGCCCACAGATTGTTCTTCTACCCAAGGTCATCTTTCCCAACTACCAGCTCCATTTGCAGATTTTCTGCCTTAAAATCTGGTAAATCCAGGTCCATCACAGTCTGACTCAGTTTACCCAGAATCATAAAAAGTAAGACTCTCCCTCTCCCAACACTGTTATATTTTCCAGTGTTTCCTTCCTGTGTGTGGACTTCCCTAGTAGCTCAGATGGGAAAGTGTCTGCCTACAACACGGGAGACCCAGTTTCCATCCCTGGGTCGGAAAGATCCCCTGGAGAAGGAAATGGCAACCCACTCCAGTACTTGTGCCCGGAAAATCCCATAGACAGAGGAGCGTGGTAGGCTACAGTCCACAGAGTCACAAAGAGTCTGACATGACTGAGCGACTTCACTTTCCTCCCGTGTGTTGCCGTGCTATTTACACACACCTCCACCTCATTGCTAGTAACAGCATAATACAATTTACCCACCTGTGTGTCTGTCTTTCTTGCTTGCCTATGGGCTCCAAGAAGTCAGGAACTTGCTTATATGTACTGTCCTTCCCTTCTCTTTTCTCTCTCTGTATAGTGGGAGGCGGGGTTTCCCAGGTGATACTAGTGGTAAAGAACCAACTTGCCAATACAGGAGACAGAAGAGACACGAGTTTGATCCCTGGGTCGGAAAGATCCTCTGGAGGAGGGCATAGCAGCCCACTCCAGTGTTCTTGCCTGGAGAATCCCATGGACAGAGGAGCCTGGCGGGCTACAGTCCGTAGGGTCACACAGAGTCAGGCCACGACTGAAGTGACTTAGCAGCAGCAGCATAGCTGGGAGTGGGCGCAGAAATTAGGTGCTCAGTGAATTCTCAGCTGTGTGCACGCTCAGTCGTGTCTGACTCTTTGCGACCCCATGGACTGTAGCCTGCCACACTCCTCTGTCCATGGAATTTTCCAGGCAAGAATACTGGAGTGTGTTGCCATTTCCTTCTCCAGGGGACCTTCCTGACTCAACATCAAACCCATGTCTCTTGTGTCTCCTGCATTGGCAGGCGGGTTCTTTGCCACTGAGGCCCCTGGGAAGCCCATACAACAACCTCAGGGCTGCTTTAAACTGCTGAGCCTGAACAACAAACAAAAAACATTTGCAACATTATTTGCTCTATTAGCTCAGTTTTACTGGGGCGCGGTGGGGGGGGGGGGGTCATTAGCACATTGAAAGATCAGACACTTATATAATTGCAAGCTCTGTTTGAAAAGAATACTTTAATTTTAATCTGGCCCTCTACATCCTTCTGGATGGAATATCCAAAGTGGTGCTCTGTTTTAGCTTTTCCCAACTCCTGCTTCCACAGTCAGATTGCTAATCTGCCTGAGACCTTTCTTGCTGGAGCAGTCTGAGGTCCTGACAGTGCTCCCTGACCCCGTGGTCCCAGGGGCAGTTCCTTCCTCCCATTTCTCAACCGCAGTTTCAGCTGGGAGTGGAGGCTTGATTTAAGCAGCTTTGAGCAGCACTACGAACCCAGGAGCCTGAGCAGGGAGTTGCTTATACCAGCTGAAACAATCACAGGATCCAGACTGGAGACAGAGAAAAAAAAAAAAAAGAAGAAGGCAAAAAAAAAAAAAAAAACAACCACTGCCCCATTCATCTGGCTCTCCATTCAGCCTGGGGTGGTGCAGGGCGGCTTGATTTGTGAATCTAGTTAGCAGCAGCATTCCTGGAAAACTGGCCCATTGCTGAGCTTTCTCGTGAACTTCATCCACCTGTCATGCTGGGCCTTGGAGGGGAGCCAGGACAGGCAGGAAATAATAGGCTGCAGGATACTGGTGTGTGTCAGTGGCCCCAACCCTCCCATTCCTGAACACAGATGAGCTAGAAGCCTGGGAGGTTTCACTTCACTGAGGATGGGCTTGGGAGGTCACAGAGAGACTGAGGAGGGTGGTGGGGGTGGGGGGCGGGCCCAGAAGGGATGACAGAGCTTTCAACTCACAGTGGCCCCTCTTGGGGACTGTGGAATCATCTCTGCAGGGAAGTGGCTCTGGCTGTTGCTCAGACACATCCTTTGTTCTCACTGACCTCATCCTGCACGCATCAGGCCCAAAGAAGAATGTCTGGGTCCTTCCCACCTCCGCACCCCCTTCCCTTGGCCTCTCTAGTCGGTCAGAGAATGAGCTACAATGACATCAACTGGCTAGAATTACATAAAACTTCCCTTTTCAACTCCCAGACTCCTGGATTCATACTTTATTTTGTTTTTAATTTCCAAATGATTTCCCTTTGTCCAGCTGGGTTTCCCCCCTTCCCACCCCTATCTCCGTCAATTTTAATTTCCTATTTTCCATTAGCAGTTTTCAGGCAATGAGGTGGAAGTGACATGGGTTCTCAAGGAGCTCTAACTCGTGAAGACAGCCGACACTGGGCAAGTTGTAAATAATTACTCTAGAAGCAAAGAACTCTTGGGTGTCTGGTGGGGTGGTATTAACACAGCATTGAGTCTGTTGTTCTGAAAAGGAAGAGATTGCAGACTGTCCCTCTCATGAGCCTTCTTATAGCCAATTCCACTGTGGGTGATGAAGGTGGAGAAAACAGGCATTTACTTCTGTATCTGGATTCTGGAGACAGACTGCCTGCAGCTGTCATTCACAGATTTGAAATTATCAAGATCACAGGCCAGAGTGTCTCAGATTCTAGTGTGTCTATGAATCACCAGGGGATCTTGTTGAGGGTTAGTATAGGGGCTGAGAGCTTGCATTTCTAACTGACTCCCAGCCTATATAGATGCAGGACTTCCCTGATGGCTCAATTGGGAAAGAATCTGCCCGCAATGCAGGAGACCCTGGTTTGATTGCTGGGTCAAGAAGATCCCCTGGAGAAGGGAATGGCAACGCATTCCAGTATTCTTACCTGGGAAATCCCACGGACAGAGGATTCTGGTGGGCTACAGTCCTGGGGATCGCGAAGAGTTGGACATGACTGAATGACTAACTCTGACTATGTAGATGCAGCTAGTTCTCAGGCCACAGTTTGAGTAACAAGGCTACATTTATCTTGATATTCAAACTGGCATTTCACTTACCTGATAATTTGCTTTTGGGAGATTTATCCCAAAGGAACGTGGATAATAAAACCATATTGAGGCAGGAAGTTTTCATCTAAGAAGGAAGATTATGTAATGGAAAGAGCACTAATTGGGAGCAAAGAAACCAGGGCTGTGTTCCAAGTTATGTAACAAGCTAACTGCACGCATTTGGATAAGCTACAATCTCTCTGAGCTCCAAGGAAGAGGTTAAATTAGGTTGGTGAGTTCCCAGACTTTTCATATGAGGTGGATGTTTGGAAAACTCTTGTCCACCAAATACATTGCAAACAACAGAATAACCTGTGTGATCCTGTTGTAGATGAGGATAATTTTCATTTATCCTTTTGAAACTTAGAAACTGTGTCAGAGCATAAATAGGAACGCCTGTTTGGCCACCTTTGTATTTGATGATGTTCAATGTTCCTTCTTAACACTGACTTCCTATGATCCCAGTGACAAGCATAAAAAAGAAAAACAGAATAGATTTTCATTGTGTATGAAGCATAAATTTCTATCAGCAAAGTTTATGTTAGTGCTTAATACATTCGTTATTGGGAAAGTTTCATGCTGGATGTGTCAGTGAGGGAAAACACTGAGTCTTTTTCCCTAAAAATCATCAGGAAAGAGTAAAAAAAGCAGAAGTGACTGTGTGACTATAAATGTTCTGAGTGATACCTGCCTCGTGTTTCCCAGTTAGAAACCCAGAAGGAGACAGGAGGCACACTCAAGTCAAGATGATTTGAGGAAGGGCCATAAAGGAACTATTTTCAAAGGTACGGGTGGGCTTCCTCAGGGATAGTAACCATCGAAGACTCAAAGGTGTGTAAGAAGAGGCAGTTACGAAATTCCAGAAGGAGATGCATGTGTAGAGATGGCCAAGTGAGCGGAGCCGTGGCCAGCCGGGAGCAACTGGCAGGAACAGAGGTGGGAAATAACACAAGGAGCTCACTCCTCTCTTCCCGTCAACATCCTGAAAGCATGTCCTAGTGACCACACCCATGGAAACCAGAAGGATTCCTGAAGTCAGTTCCTTCCTGGAGCAGAGAAAAGAGCGAGCAGGGAGATAGGGTTGAAGAGTGGATCTGGAGGAGCAACTGGAAGGTACTGGACACACTTAAGAATTCCCTTGTGGGCAAATGATCACCAGCACAAGATATTTGGTTTGTTTCAGCTCAGCTTTGCCTTAAGTTGAGCTACTAAGACAGAAATATCATCCAGCTGTGTTTCCCTTCCAAATTGATTTGAGGAATTCCAAAAAAGCTTAACTGTCAACATCTAAAAACATAACACAATAATATTCCAGCAACATTCCCATCTATTATTTTATTTACCCTTGTCATTGTTTTACTAAATGATATTTACACACGAACCATATCTCCTTAGTTTATGTTGTCTTCTCATTGACAAATTAACAAAATCTCCAAACATTTCTTATCATTGCCTTTTTCTTTTGGTTTCTCTTTTTTCCTCTCCCTAGATTGTGTTTTCTCTTTCCATATGAGTTTACTTTTCTACTTACTTGTTCTTTTCTTTTTCCATGTTGATGGGTTTTAGCACTTCTGCTGTCTTAGGTAAGCTTATGGAATAATTAGGAATACTTATACTCCAGATATGAGTTCTTTGTCAAATACATGGACTCAAAATATAATTTCCCACTGTCTTCCTTTTAACTCTCTTAATAGTGTCTTTTGATGAGCACAATTTCTTGATTTTAATAAAGCCCATTTTTCACCATTTTAAATACTTTTCGTGACAAGTTTAAGAACTCTTCATCATGAAAATCATGGAGATATTTTTCTGTTATTGTCTGCAAACTCTACTAGTTTACCTTTCACACTTAAGTCCATGATCTATCTAGCATTTCTGTTATATATTGTGTAATATAATAGTTCTTTTTCTTAAATGGATATTCAGTTGGTTCTTGACTACTTACTGAATTAGTAATTCTTCCTCCCACAGTAGTTCATTGGCACCTCTGTCATGAACTAGATGATTGCATATCAGATGTGGGTCAATCACTGGATTTTCCATTCTGTTCATTATTTTTAAATCCTTCTTCCAATATCAAGCTCTCTTAATTCCTATAGTTTTTTAATATGCCCCATATGTAGTCTCCAATTGTGTGGTTTTTAAAAATTATCTTAGTTCTTGGCCCTTTGCATTTTCAAATATACTTTTCAATGATATTGCCAGTTCAAAAAAAAAAAGCTGGAGGTCTGATCAGAATTTATAGAATCTGTAGATTAAACTGGAGATAAATTGTTACATTATTGATTTGTTTGACTCATGATTATCAAATGTGCTTATATTTATTTGTCTTTAAGACATTTTCCTAAAGGCTTTTACATGTGATTTGGTATCAAGACTACACTGTCCTCATTAAGTGAGTTGGGAAGTTTTCCCTCTTTATCTATTCACTGGAAAAATTCTGTTTCTCTTGCATGTATTTCTGGTAGCATTTGTGTGAGTACTTGGCCTTTTTGTTTTTCATTCATCTTTAACTTGTCTCTTTAACTTGGTGCTATTTGCTGATGTTTCCCAGAGTGTTATTTCAGGCTATGAAGAATTTTCCTAGAACATTCTCTAACATCACACACAAAAATAAACTCTAAATGGATTAAAGACCTTAATGTAAGGCCAGATGCTAAAAAACTCTTAGTGGAAAACATAGGCCGAACATGCTATGAAATAAGTTGCTGCAATATCTTTGTGGATCCACCTCCTAGTCAAAGATGGAGAAACTCTATGAAGTCAGCAAAAACAAGACCAGGAGCTGACTGTGGCTCAGATCATGAACTCCTTATTGCAAAATTCAGACTTAAATTGAAGAAAGTAGGTAAAACTACTAGGCCATTCAGGTATGGCTGAATCTATTCCCTTATGATTACACAATGGAAGTGACAAATAGATCCAAGGTATTAGACAGAGTTCCTGAAGAACTATGGACTGAGGTTCGTAACACTGTACAGGAGACAGTGATCAAAACCATCCCCAAGAAAAAGAAACACAAAAGGCAAAATGGTTGTCTGAGGAGGCAGACAAATAGCTTAGAAAAGAAGTGAGAGACAAAAGAGAAAAGGAAAGCTATACCCATCTGAATGCAGAGTTCCAAAGGATGGCAAGGAGAGATAAGAAAGCTTTCCTCAGTGATCAATGCAGAGAAATAGGGGAAAACAATAGAAAGGGAAAGACTAGAGAGTTCTTCAAGAAAATCAGAGATACCAAGGGAACTTTTCACGCAAAGCTGGGCTCAATAAAGGACAGAAATGTCATGGACCTAACAGAAGCAGAAGATATGAAGAAGATTAAGAAAAGGTGGCAGGCATACACTGAAGAACTATACAAAAAAAAAAAAAAATAAGATCTTAAAGACCTGGATAACCATGATGGTGTGATCACTCAGCTAGAGCCAGACATCATGAACTGAAGTCAAATGGGTCTTAGGAAACATCACTACAAACAAAGCTAGCGGAAATGATGGGATTCCATCTGAGGTGTTTCAAATCCTGGAAGATTATGTTACTAAAGTGCTGCACTCAATATGCCAGCAAATTTGTAAAACTCAGCAGCTGCCACAGGACTGGAAAAAGTAAGTTTTCATTCCAGTCCCAAAGGATGTTCAAACAATTGTACTCATTTCTCATTCTAGCAAGGTCATGCTCAAAATTCTCCAAGCAAGGAGCCAAAAGTACATGAACTGAGAAATTCCAGAAGTATAAGCTGGACTTAGAAAAAGCAGAGGACACAGAGACCAAATTACCAACGTCCATTAGATCATAGAAAAACCAAAGGAATTACAGACAAACATCTACTTCTGCTTCCATGACTATGCTAAAGCCTTTGACTGTGTGGATCAAAACAAACTTTGGAAAATTCTTAGAGAGATAGAAATACTTGACCATCTTACCTCCCTCCTGAGAAATCTGTATGCAGTTCAAGAAGCAACAGTTAGAACTGGATATGGAACAATGAACTGGTTCCAAGTTGGGAAAGGAGTATGTCAAGGCTGTATATTGTCACCCTACTTATTTAACTTCTGTACAGAGTATATCATGCAAAATGTCAGGCTGAATGAAGCACAAACTGGAAGTAAAGTTTCCAGGAGAAATATCAACAACCTCAGATATGCAGATAACACTACTGTTATGGCAGAAAGCAAAGAGGAACTAAAGAGCCTCTTGATGAGGGTGAAAGAGGATAATGGAAAATCAGCATTCAGAACACTAAGATCATGGCATCTGGTCCCATCACTTCATGGCAAACAGATGGGAAACAGTGGAAACAGTGACAGACTTTATTTTCCTGGACTCCAAAATCACTGTGAATGGTGACTTCAGCCATGAAATTAAAAGCCCCTTATTCCTTGGGAGAAAAGCTATGGCAAACCTACACAACATATTAAAAAGCAAAGATATTACTTTGCTGACAAAGGTCTGTAGAGTCAAAGCTATGGTTTTTCCAGTAGTCATGTATGGATGTGCGTGCTGGACCATAAAGAAAGCTGATCAATGAAGAACTGATGCTTTTGAACTGTCGTGTTGGAGAAGACTCTTGAGAGTCCCTTGGACTGCAAGGAGACCCAACCAGTCCATTCTAAAGGAAATCAACCCTGAATATTCATTGGAAGGACTGATGGTGAAGCTGAAGCTCCTATAATTTGGCCACCTGATATAAAGAGCTGACTTACTGGAAAAGACCATGATGGTGGGAAAGATTGAAAGCAGGAGCAGAAGGGGAAAACAGAGGATAAGATGGTTGGATGGCATCACCAATTTAATGGAGATGAATTTGAGCAAGCTCCGGGAGTTGGTGAAGGATAGGGAAGCCTGGTGTGCTGCATCCACGGGGTCGCAAAGAGTCGGAACACGACTGAGCGACTGAACAACAACAACCTAGAATAATAGAAAGAAAAACAACTAAACAAATAGAACCTAATTAAACTTAAAAGCTTTTGCATAGCAAAGGAAATCATTAAATAAAAAGACAGTCCACAGAATGGGAGAAAATATTTGCAAATGATCAATATCCAGTATATACTAATAGCTCGTGCAGCTCAATACAGGAAAAGCAAGTCAGTCAAGAAAGGGGCAGAAAGGTTAAAGAGATGTTTTACCAAAGAAGATATTCAAGTGGCCAAAAAGCACATTAAATGAAGCTAACTATCACTAATATTAGAACAATGTAAATCAAAACTACAGTGAATCAGAATGGTCACCACACCAGTCAGAATAGCCATCTTCCAAATGTCTACAAACATTAAATCCTGTAGAGGATGTGAAGGAAAGGGAATCCGTCTACACTGTTGATGGGAACCTAGGTTGGTACAACCACTGTGGAGAAGAGTATGGAGATTCTATTTAAAAATTTAAAAGGCCAAAAATAGAGCTACCATGTGATCCAGCAATCTCACTCCTGGGCATATATCCAAAGAAAATAGTACATGCTCACCAGTATTCATTACAGCACTATTTAAAATAACAAAGACACGGAAGCAACCGTCTATCAGCAGAGGAACGGATAAAGAAGTTATGGAACATATATGCAATGGAATATTACTTAGCTTTTAAAAAGAATGAAATAACTTCATTTGCAGCATCATGAATGGACCTGCAGATTATCACTAAGTGAAATAAGTCAGACAGAAACTCAAAATATCATATATGATATCACTTATGCTGAATCTTAAAAATGATGCAAATGAACTTATTTACAAAACAGACTCACAAACTTAGAAAACAAACTATGGTTACCAGGGAAGGATGAGGGGGAAGGATATTAAAGCAGTTTGCAATTGACATGTATACATTACTGTATTTAAAATGGATACCCAACAAAGTTCTACTACATAGCAAGGGAACTCTACTCATTATTATGTAACTATCTAAATGGGGAAAGAGTTTTTAATAGAAGAGATGCATGTATACATATGATAACTCATTCACTTTGCTATACACCTGAAACTAACACAACATTGTTAATCAGTTCTATTTCAAAATGGGCCTCCCAGGTTGCCATGGGAACCTGGGCATGGCTTGTTTATTACTGTTGTCATGCCCTTATAGAGCACCCTATTTCCAGGTGCCCTAGCTGCAGGCGCCCCAGAGTATCTGGTGCTGCCAGGCCTGTGACCTAAGCAGCTGCACCACCTCCACACTTGGTCTTTGCTAGGGCAGACCCAAGTCCTCCAGGGCAGGCTCAGGAGCAAACCCCTGTGGACAATTCACGTGCAGATGGGGAGATAAAACCACACCTGAAACCCAGGGGCAGTGTGGCTAAGGAAGAGGACTCAAAACCTTCCCAGCAGCTGTACAAGCTGCAGATTAAATCCACAGAGTCAAGTAGGCAGACTCCACATCTATGGAATATATAAAATGACAGTGAGAGTTCCCACAAAAGAAAATGCACTAGTTCCGACCCCTGTCGACATTTGAGGCAAGAACTCAGGAATAGGACCAGATTAGAGTCTGAGTTGCCCCCACAGCAGATCTATAGACCACACCCGTGTTGGAGGGCAGCCTAAGGAGGTTTGGTGGACTGCAACTCCCAGCAAGGGAAAGGACACTGACGGCAGAGACTCAAGAAAAACATTTATTATTCATTTATTATTCTTATATTTTGACTTGCTCTGTAGCTGCTTCTGGGTATTTTTCTTTTTTTCCTTTTTTACCCTCTGTTGCTGTAGTTGCTGATTTTATTAGTACCATTAATTTATTTAAGCTTTTGAGAATTTTTTCAATAACACTTTTTATTTCTGCTATAAATTTCTGCTAGCCTTTTGTGGTTCTGTGGGGTTTTTATTTTTTATTTTTTTCTCTCTCTGTTTTAATTTTTAAAAATTTATTGGTTTTTTTCTACATTTATTCTTTTGTTTGCTTTTCCTACTGTTCTTTTCCCATTGTAGATAATCTTTAATATATATTAGTCTTTTTTATACCTCTACTTAACTTTACTATACTTTTTTTACTTCTTTCTTTTTGTCACAATGTTTGTTAGCTTCTTTTGTTTTCATTGCTTTAATCCCCAGTAGGCACCTTGCTTTAGTTTCGTTTTCCAGTTTGTGCTTTAGTTAGTTTTGTTTTTAACTGGTGGATATCAGTTTTGGTTTCCTTTGTTTGCTTGGTCAATCTATTGTACTTTTTTTTTTTTTTTTTACTGCTTTGGCTTTGTTTACAGGTGTATATGCATGTGTATATATTCCATTATTTAATTATTATTGGCTTGATTTTGTAATTGCCATTTGTCTAGGGTGCAGCTTTTGTTTCTATTTTTTTTTTTTTTGTATTTGTTTTAATCCCATTCAATGCCATAAGAAACCACCTGTGGAGGTTTGTTATGAGAAAACAAATCTCCATTCCCCAGCCAGAGATCAAGACTGGAGGCTTTAGAGTAAGAGCACTGACTCCAAGTCCCTAGACTACCAGAGAACTCCTAACTCATGGAGCATCAATTACTGAGAACTCCCATGAAGGCAACCACTTGTACACAAGACCTGGCATCACACACCTACCAACAGCAACCTGTGCAGGACGCCTCATCCAAACAGCAAACAAAACAAAAGTACAAACCCGGTTTTCAGCAGACACGGTCATGATCCTTCACAGCCCTGCCCATCAGAGGAAAAAAGAAAAACTCACCTCCTCCCACCAGAGCGCAAGCACAGGTCACAGCCTACACGAAGCTTATACAAACCACTGCACCAAACGTATGAGGGCAGAAAGCAAAAGAAAGAAAGCATTCTGCCTCGAAGTCTGGGAAAAGGAGATGTCAAACACAGTAAGTCTTTAAAAATGAAAAGGCAGAGAAATACTGCACAATTGAAGGACCAACCTAGAAACACACAAGTCCAAATACATGAAGAGCAAATAGACAGACTACCTGAAAAAGAATTAAGAATGATGATAACAACGATGGTCCAAAACCTGAAAAATAGAATGGAGCAAATGCAAGGATCAATTAACACATTTAGCAAAGTCCTAGAATAAATAAAGAATAAACAAAGAGAGATAAACAACACGATTACTGAAATTAAAAATACTCTAGTATGAATCAATAGCAGAATATCTGAGGCAGAAGAATGGATGAGTGAATAAAGAGTGAATGGATGAGTGAATAAAGAGTGAATGGATGAGTGAATTGAAGAGCAGAATAAAGTAAAAAGAATGAAAAGTGCAGAGGATAGTCTCAGAGACCTCTGGGACAATATTGAACACATCAAAATTTGAATTATAAAGGTCTCAGAATAAGAAGAGAAAAAGAAAGGGTATGAAAAAAATAATTTGAAGAGATTATAGTTGAAAATTACACCAACATCAAAAAGGAAATAATCATTCAAGTCCAAGAAGTGCAGAGTCCCATACAAGATAAACCCAAGGAGAAATGTGCCAAGACACTTACTAATCAAACTAACAGAGATTAAACACAAAGAAAGAATATTAAAAGCAGCAAAGGAAAAGTAACAAGTAACATACAAACGAAACCCCATATGTATAACAGTTGACCTTTCAACAGAAACTCTGCATGCCAGAAGGGAACAGCAGGATGTTTCCAAAGTATTGAAAGGGAAATATCTACAATCAAGATTACTCTACCTGGCATAGATCTCATTCAAAATTGATGGAGAAATCAAAAGCTTTACATACAAGCAAAGGTTAAGAGAATTTAGTTCCACCAAACCAGCTTTACAACAAATATTAAAGGGGCTTATATAGTCAGGAAATACAAGGGAAGAAAGAGATCTACAAAAACAAACACCAACCAATGAAGAAAATGGCAATCGGAACATATATATCAACAATTTCTTTAAATGTAAATGTATTAAATGCTCCAACCAAAAGACACAGACTGACTGGATACAAAAACAAGACCCATATATATGCTGTCTACAAGAAACCCACTTGAAACCTAAAGACACATATAGACTGAAAGTTAGAGGTTGGAAAAATGGTTGACTTCCATGCAAATAGAAGTCAGAAGAAACCTGGAGTAGCAGTCTTCATAACAGATAAAATAGACCTTAAAACAAAGACTATTACAAGAGATAAGGAGAGACACTGCATGATGATCAAGGGATCAATCCAAGAGGAAGACTTAACAATTGTAAATGCTTATGTGCCCAACATAGGAGCACTTCAATGCTCAAAACAAGCACTAACAGACATATAAAGGTAAACTGACAATAACACAAAAATAGCAGGGGACTTTAGCACCCCACTCACACCAATGGAATGATCAAAACATCAAAACAAAGACTTAATAAGAAAATACAAACCTTAAGTGACACATTAGACCAGATAGATCTCATTGAAATCTTCAGGGCATTACATTGAAATGCAGAAGAATACACTTTCTTCACAAGTGCACATGGAACATTCTCCAGGATAGACCACATCTTGGGTCACAAATCAAACCTCAGTAAATTTTAGAAAATTACAATCGTATCAGTCATCTTTTCTGACCACAATGTGATGAGACTAGATGTCAGTTACAAGAAAAAAAAATGTAAAAAACACAAACACATGGAGGTTTGTGTTTAGAAACAATATGTTTCTAAATAACAAACAGGTTACTGAGGAGATCAAAAGGGAGATTTTAAAAAATTCCTAGAAACAAATGACAATGAAAACACAACTGAAAACCTATACAATGCAGCAAAAGCAGTTCTAGGAGAGAAGTTTACAGCAATACAATCCTACCTCAAGAAACAAGAAAAACATTGAATAGACAACCTCACATTACACCTAAAACAACTGAATAAAGAAGAACAAAAAAAAAAATCCCAAAAAATAACAGAAGGAAACAAAATTACAAAGATCAGAGCAAAAATAAATGAAAAAGAAATGAAAGAAATAATGATAAAGATTAATAAAACTAAAAGCTGGTTCTTTAAGAAGACAAACAAAAATTGCAAAACTTAGCCAAACTCATCAAGGAAAAAAAATAACTTGTTTCTAATAAACAGAATTAGAAATGAAAAAGGAGAGGTTACAACAGACAATGCAGAAATACAAAGGATTATAAAAGACAATTATGAGCAACTATATGGCAGTAAATGGGCAATCTGAAGAAATGTACAGATTCTTGGAAAAGTTCAATCTCCCAAGACTGAAACAGGAAGAAATAGAAATTATGAACAAGCCAGTTACAAGCACTGAAATTGAAACCATGATCAAAAATCTCCCAAAAACTAAAACCCCAGGGAGAGATGGTTTCACAGGTGAATTCAATCAAACATTTAGAGAGGAGCTAATGCCTATCCTTCTAAAACTCTTTCAAAAAATTATAGAGTAAGGAACATGCCCAAACTCATTCTATGAGGCCACTATCACCCTGATACCAGACAAAGATATCACAAAAACCAAAATTACAGGCCAGTATCACTGATGAACATAGATAAAAAAATCCTTGGCAGAATTCTAGCAAACAGAATTCAACAACAAGTTAAAAAGCTCATACACCATGATCAAGGGATGCAAGTATTCTTCAATATACACAAATCAATCAATGTGATACACTATATTAATAAACTGAAAGATAAAAGCCATATGATAATCTCAATAGATGTCAAATATCAATTTGACAAAATTTAGCACCCATTTATGATAAAAATTCTTCAAAAAATGGGCATAGAAAAAACATACCTCAACACAGTAAAGGCCATGTATGATAAATCCACAGCAAGCATTATTCTCAATGGTGAAAAACTGAAAACATTCTCTCTAAGATCAGGGACAATAAAAGGGTGCACAGGCTCCCCACTAGTATTCAGCATAGTTTTGGAAGTCTTAGCTATGGCAATAAAAGAAGAAAAAGAAATAAAAGATCAACAAAGAAGCAAAGCACTCACTGTTTGCAGAAGACATGATTATATATATATATATATATTTATACATATATATATATATATATATATAAAATCCTAAAAATGCTATCAGAAAATTACTAGACTCAATCAGCAAATTTAGAAAAGTTACATGATACAAAATCAATACACAGAAGTCCTCATTCTATGAGGCCATCATCACCCTGATACAAAACCAGGCAAAGACAAAACAACAAATAAAATTACAGGGCAATATCACTGATGAATATAAATGCAAAAATCCTCAATAAAATTCTAGCAGACAGAATTCAAGAACACATTAAAAAGCTCATGCACAATGATCATATATACTAAAAATGAAAAATCAGAAAGAAATTGAGGAATCAATCCCATTTATCATTGCAACAGGAAGAATAAAATATATAAGAATAAACCTAAGCAGAAAAAAGAAATGTACACATTAAATTATAAAAATGAAAGAAATCAAAGACGACATAAACAGTGGAGAGATATTCCATATTCCTGGGTTGGAAGAATCAATATTGTGGAAATGACTATATTACTAAATGCAATCTAGAGATTCAATGTGATCCTTATCAAATTACCAATGGCAATTTGCTCAGCGTTCAAATGTTCTTTCGATGAATTTGTAGGGGAGAAAGTGGTCTCCCCGTCCTATTCCTCAGATGTATAGAACAGACTTGTGGACTCTGTGGGAGAAGGCGAGGGTAGTATGTTTCAAGAGAACAGCATCGCAACATATATATTATCTAGGGTGAAACAGATCACCAGCCCAGGTTGGATGCATGAGACAAGTGCTTGGGCCTGGTGCACTGGGAAGACCCAGAGGGATCTGGTGGAGAGGGAGGTGGGAGGGGGGACCGGGATGGGGAATACATGTAAATCCATGGCTAATTCATTTCAATGTATGACAAAAACCACTGCAATGTTTTAAAGTAATTAGCCTCCAACTAATAAAAATAAATGGAAGAAAAAATTATCAATGGCATTTTTCACAGAACTAGAACAAAAAGTTTCACAATTCAAATGGAAACACAAAAGACCCCAAATAACCAAAGCAATCTTGAGAAAGAAGAATGCAGCTGGAGGAATCAAATTCCTGCCTTCAGACTATACTACAAGGGAATCAAGACAGTATGGTACTGGCTAAAAAAACAGAAATATAGATCAATGGAACTAGATAGAAAGCCCAGAGATAAATCCACTTACTTATGGGTACCTTTTCTTTGATAAAGGAGGCAAGAATATATGATGGAAAAATATAGCCTCTTCAATAAGTGGTGCTGGGAAAACTGGACAGCTACATGTAAAAGAATGAAATTAGAACACTTTCTAACGCCATGCACAAAGATAAATTCAAAATGGATTAAAGACCTAAATGTAAGACCAAAAACTATAAAACTCTTAGAGGAAAACATAGGCAGAAAACTCAATGACATAAATCAAAGCAAGATCCTCTATGACCCACCTCCTAGATGAGTGGAAATAAAAACAAAAATGAACAAGTGGGCATATTTAAACTTAAAAGCTCTTGCATGGCAAAAGAAACAATAAACAAGGTGACAACCCTCAGAATAGGAGAAAATAATAACGAATGAAACAACTGACAAAAGATTAATTTCCAAAATAAGCAAACAACTCATAAAGTCAATACCAGAAAATCAAATAACCCAATCAAAAAGTGGGGGAAAACCTCAACAGACATTTCTCCAAAGAAGACATACAGATAGCTAACAAACACATGAAAAGATGCTCAACATTGCTCATTATTAGAGAAATGCAAGTCAAAACTACAATGAGGTATCACCTCACACCAGTCAGAATGGCCCTCATCAAAAAGTCTACAAACAATAAATGCAGGAGAGGGTGTGGAGGAAAGGTAACCCTCTTGCACTATTGGTGGGAATGTAAATTGATGCAGCCACTATGGAAGACCATATGGAAATTCCTTAAAAACTAGGAATAAAGTTTTAAACTTTATGACCTAGCAACTCCACTACTGGGCATATACCCCGAGGAAATCGTAACTGAAAAAGACACATGTACCCCAATGTTCACTGCAGCAGAGTTTATAATAGCTAGAACATGGAAGCAATCTAGGTGGCCATCATCAGATGAACGGATAAAGAAGCTGTGGTACATATATATGATGGAACACTACTTGGCCATAAAAAGGAATGCATTTGAGTCAGTTTTGATGAGGTGGATGAACCTAGAGTCCATTACACAAATTGAAATAAGTCAGAAAGAAAAAGATAACTGTCATAGACAAATACTTATAGATGGAATCTAGAAAGATGGCACTGATGAAATTATTTTCAGGGCAGCAGTGGAGACACATACATAGAGAACAAACTTATGAATATGGAAAGCAGGGAGGAGGAGAGGGTGAGATGTATGGAGACCAACATGGAAACTTACATGACCATATATAAAATAGATAGCCAATGCAAATTTTCTGTATGACTCAGGAAACTCAAACAGGGGCTCTTTAACAGCCTAGAGGGGTGTAATGGGGTGGGAGATGGGAAGACGGTTCAGGAGGGAGGGGACATATGAAAACCTATGGCTGATTCATGCTGATGTTTGGCAGAAACCAATAAAATTCTGCAAAGCAATTATCTTTCAATTAAAAAATAAATTTTTAAAGAAGAAAGAATGTATGTATATGTATACCTGAATCCCTTTGCATACACCTGAAACTAACACAACATTGTAAATCAGCTATACTCTGATGTAAAATAAAAATTTAAAAAGTTTTTCCTTATAATACAGAGTTGGGTTAGTGAGTTTTTCTCATAACTTCATTGTTCTAAATAAGAGAATATTGCTTGGATTCCTTATGGAGTGCCATTAACTTGGAAATACTGCCAGTTTTTTTCTGCAATCTACAACCACATGTTGACTGGTTATGTTATCATAGGTTTCATATTAATTTTATCCTATTTTTATTTGATTTTTCTCACTGTCCACTTGAGACTTCTCTCAGACTTTAGCCTAGTAAACTGCTTAACTATGAATTTATTCATGGTTTAATAATTCAGTTACCTAAAGAGAGAGGGAGTGCCAGTAGATTCTTTTCCTTTATTGGGTCTAGATTAATGTCTCATATCCAGTGTAGTGTTTCATCTGGTCTTAACTCAGGAATAATCTGTAGAGGTTATCGTCTCCTTTGAGTGGCTACTTGCTAGTTTCTTCTTAAGGTAACTAAGACCTTGGTCTCAGAGCCTCTCTTGAGATTGTTTTGTGCATGCGTGCTCAATAGCTTCAGTCATGTCTGGCTCTTTGAGACCCTGTGGACTGCAGCCCACCAGGCTCCTCTGTCCATGGGATTCTCCAGGCAAGAATACTGGGGTGGGTTACCATGCCCTCCTCCAGGGTTTCTTCCCAACCCAGGGGTCGAACTCACATTTCCTGTGTCTCCAGCATTGCCAGCAGATTCATATCCCTGAGCCAAAGTGGAATCCAAGAAGACAAATTAAGTGATGTGTTGCCCATCTGTTCCTTGTCCTTCTCTGGCCTCTCCTGATTATCCATCTTAAGGAATTTCTTCAACCTACTTTTCTGTAACTTTTTTTTTTCATCATGAAGTGGTGTCATGTATTAACCTTCCGGTATCATTTGGTCCTTTCTAAGGAATATCTTTTGCAGATTTCTCAAAGTTTCTGTTCTGTGGATGACCCTCTTTCCTAATCTCAAGCACTCTAAAGCTTTTTCCTTCTTTCATTACTCTTAGATATTTTGATGAAAACCTGTGAAGAGGAAGAAAGCCAGGAGGCAGTACACACAACTTCTTTGTAATCAGAAGTCAAGCTGGTTCTGCACCACCTGAATGTGTTCATTGCCAACATCATTATCATTAATGATTATTACATACCAGGTACTAGCAATATAATTACATATCAGTTACATTATTATACATGTTCAAGATTATGCTTGTGTGACACACACTTTCTCATATAACTCATACAAATGATGCTATTAGTATAGTTGATGTTTTGTTGTTATTGTTGGTTTTTATTTTTGTTTTTTTTTTCACTCTCTCTTTCTAATTTTGTAAACTAGGATTCAGGAAAATAAACTGAAGAGACTTAAGGTCAGTTTCTCCTTTCCAAGGCTTAATATCAAACCCCTTTCTTCTAGGAACTGGAATTATTGAAAATATGGCCTATATTGTTCCAGACTCAGTCATCAGAGTCAGTGTCACACACTCATTCTGCCTCTAGGCAATAGAGCAAGTGATACCTCAGGTATCAGATCCTTATAATAAACCATGGATTTTAGTGTCTATTAATTTCCAGGAAAGAAAAGAGTAACACTACCCTAGACTGCTGTCTTCCAACTGCCTAGGTAGTGAGGTATGAGAGACAAATGCCAACAAGTCAGTACACTTCAGTATCAAAAGTGGGAAAACAGTGCTGGTGTGAGGCTGGCCAAGGAGGTTTAAACTGAATCACAAGGATGAGTGAGGGTTAACTGGGCCATGAGGTTAGGAAACATGATTTAGATTAGCGGAAAATGTCTGCAAAACTATGATATTGAGAGATAGCAGAGTACTACTAGGGAATTGGAAATAATTCATTGGGTCCTGAGCGCAGAGGGTTAAGGGTTGAATGAAGGAGGTGATCTTGAGTTCGTAGGGCAAGGGTCAGTAAACTAAGGCCTGCTGGAGGGCCAACTGTTTTTATAAGTAAAGTTGTATTGGAACACAGCCACACTGATTTGACTTACAAATGATCTGTGGCTGTTTTCTTACTATGATTGTAAAGTTGAATAGTTTCGACAGAGGCCATTTGTCCCACAGAGAAAAAAAAAAAAAAATACCATCAGGCCTTTACAGAAAAAGTTTGCCAACCCTTGCTGTAGGGACATGAAATAGTCAGAGCATGATGATCTCAGAAGGACTTCATCTCAGAGGAGTGATGGAAAGGCTGATGAAGGATTTTAAGCAAGGGGGTGACATGCTCATCAGATCTGTGTTTTAGGAAAATCACTTTGGCTGCAGATGCAGAATGGAGGTTGCAGGACTCATGGGAAGGGTCCAAGTTAGAAGTGCATTGCGGTAATCCAGATAACTAAGGACTGTGACCCAAACTAGTGTGCGCCCAGAACCGTGATAGAAGATACTTGCAGAAAAGCATAGTAAGTAGCATTCTTTCTTCTTCGATTTTCCTTCTGCAACCTCTCCTTTGTTCCACCTCTCTTTGTTCCTCCTTTCCTGTGTCTCCCCCTCTCTTACTCCACATTTTTTATGAGCGTGATTATTCTTTACCCTTCTTTAAACGTCCTATTCACACTTGACACCACACCCCTTGTCATAGTCAAGCAAGCAGAAACGAGGGCTCTGAGTGTCTGAACTTCTGTAGTTGGTGCTGTAGCTCTAGTGGTTTGTCTCTTCCCGAACCTGAACCACTGACTCAGGCCTTACACCCTTCACGATCCTCTTCTTTCCTTTCATCTTAATCCCTCTATGTGGACCCCTGCAACAGTTTCTGGATCGTCCTAGTATTTCACTTTTCACCCAAGGCCCCATGTTGCTGCTGCCTGAGCATGCACCACTCACTGTAAAGTTCATACTTTTGAAGCTAGAAAGACTGATTTTTGTTTCAAACTTTTCATTTTGTATTGGACTATAGCCAATTAATGGGCTTCCCAGGTGGTGCTAGTGGTAACGAACCCCCCTGCCAATGCAGGAAACATAAGAGACATGGGTTTGATCCAGGAAAGATCCCCTAGAGAAGGGCACAACAACCCACTCCAGTTCTCTAGCCTAGAGAATCCCATGAAAGAGGGAGCCTGGCGGGCTACGATCCATAGGTCAAAGAGTCGGACACGACCGAAGCGACCTAGCGCAGCGCAGCACACAGCTGGTGAACAATGTTGAGATAGTTTCAGGTGGATAGCATTGGGACTCAGCCATACACACACATGTATCCATTCTCCCTAAAGGGAAGAGATAAAGGGAAGGAAATACAATTACTATTTCCCTTCTATTCAGGCTGCCACATAACATTGAAATGTTCCCTGTGCTGTATAGTAGGTCCTTGTTGGTTATCCATTTTAAATATATCAGTGTGTACGTGTCAATTCCAAATTCACTAACTATCCCTGTCAGACAAACCTTTGATAACCATAAGTCCATTCTCTAAGTCTGTGAGCCTATTTCTGTTTTGCAAATAAGCTCATTTAAAATGCTTCATTTTAGATTCCACACATAAGTGATGTCAGATGATGTTTCTCCTTCTCCATCTGACTTACTTCACTCAGTACAACAGTCTCTAGGTCCAGAAAGATTATCTCCATCCTCCCAATATTTATGTATGATGAGACTGAAGTTGAGACAGGTTAACTAGACCAAAGTTGTGGCTTATTAGTAGGAAACCAGGGCTCCTAATTTCTTACATAGCACTGTGTCTTGTTCCCTACACATAACAGTTTTAAGTTTCTGCCCCAAATTAGGGAGATAAAGTAGCATTATATTTATGTTCTGTGATTCTCTCCAAGTTGATCACTCAAAGGAAGTTTATAAGGAGCTGTATATATCCATCCCAGCTATTTGACGATAAACAGATAAATTTCTTAGGAAATTCCACTGACTAGATTTAATTACTTCATTATGCAAAGATTCAATTAATAGTGTCAGAAACCACCCAGAACCCAATTATGAAATGAAAGTGAGGCTACTCCCCAGGCCCAAATAGGAAAATTATAGGTGATATTTTAACTTCAATATATAAAAGTGTTGTGGCATTTTATGACTTTGGTTTTCATTTCATAGTGTTACCTGTTAAATATGCAAGCTACCTAGATAAATCAGTAACCTTAAGAAATGATGGTCTCATAAAAATTTGTCGCTGACAAAAATGTCACTTTTTTTTACCATCATGTCACAGCAGCTTTCATATTTTACCTCTGCTGCAAAGGAGTCACACATGACTCATTGAAACCAGATGCTGACATGTTCATAGCAGTGCATTTGAAGGAAGATGTGGTGCTACTGAAAGGCTTGATTCTTTCTAGTTAGTTCCATAAGCAAAGTCTGTGGAGGACAACTGTGAGCCCCAGAAAATATCATCAATGTCAAGGATATATTCACCAGAAGCAGGCACTCAATTTGAAAGTGGCACTGTCCATTATAGCAGCCACTAAATAAATTGTAAAAGACAAGAGATAACAGATGTTTGTGGAGATGTGGAAAAAAAGGAATCCTTTTGTACGCCATTGGTGGAATTTCAAATTAGTACAGCCACTGTGGAAAACAGCATGCAGGTTCCTCAAACAGTTAAAAATAAAACTACCACATGTGCTAAGTCGCTTCAGTCAAGTCAGACTCTTTGCAATGCTATGGACTGTAGCCTGTCAGGCTCCTTTGTCCATGGGATTCTCCAGGCAAGAACACTGGAGTGTGTTGCCACGCACTCTCCCAGGAGATCTTCCCAACCAGGGATCAAGCCATACCTCTTAAGTCTCCTGCATTGGCAGGCAGATTCTTTAACACTAGTGCCACCCAGAAAACCCCTAGAACTACCATATGATTGAACAATTCTACTTCTGCGTGAAGGAAATAAAATTACTATCTCAAAGAGATATATGTACCATCATGTTCATTGCAGTATTATTTACAATAATCAAGATGGGAACAACTTATGTCCTCTGACTCTGAATGGGTATGTTGATGCTCAGTTGCTCAGTTATGTCTGACTCTTTGTGACCCCATGGACTGCAGCCCACGAGGCATTCCTGTCCTTCATTATCTCCCGGAGCTTGCTCAAACTCATGTCCATTGAGTCAGTGCTGCTGTCTAACCGTCTTGTCTTCTGTTATCCCCTTTCTTCCTGCCTTCAATCTTTCCCAGCATCAGGGTCTTTTCTAATGAATTGACTCTACACATCAGGTGGCCAAAGTATTGGAGCTTAAGCTTCAGGGTCAGTCCTTCCAATGAACATTCAGGACTAATTTCCTTTAGGATTGATTGCTTTGATCTCCTTGCAGTCCAAGGGACTCTCAAGTCTTCTCCAGCACCACAATTCTAAAGCACCAGTTCTTTGGCGCTCAGCTCTCTTTGAGGCATGCAGGATCTTTTAGCTGCAGCATTCAACCTCTTCCTTAGTTGTGGCATGTGGAATCTAGTTCTCTGACCAGGGACTGAACCCAATCCCCTTGCACTGGGAACTCAGAGTCTTAGCCACTGGACCACCAGGGAAGTTCCCAAATGGATATGATTTATCCTTAAAAAAGGTTGCCCAGGTAGCACAAGTGTTAAAGAACCCACCTGCCAATGAAGGAGACACAAGAGTCACAGGTTCAAACCTTGGGTTGGGAAGATCCCCTGGAGAAGGAAATTGCAACCCACTCCAGTATTCTTGTTTGGAGAATCCCATGGACAGAGGAATCTGGCAGGGTGCAATCCATAGGGTCGCAAAGAGTCAAACATTACTGAAGCAACTTAGCCCTCACAGCACCATAAAAAAAAAAATAAAGAGGAAATCTGGCCATTGGAACAGCATGCATGAACCCTGAGATCATTGTGCTAAGTGAAATGTCAGCCAGAGAAAGACAAATACTGTGTGATCTCACTTATATGTAGAACCTGAAAATTCAAACCCAGAGGAACAGAAAACAGATCTGTAGTTACAGAGACTGGTGGTTGGAGACAAGGCAAATAGGTGAAGGTAGTCAAGAGGTAAAAACTTCCAGTTATAAGATAATTAAGTTCTGGGGATATAATGTATAGCATGGTGACTACAGTTAACAATACTGTATCTGACTTATGAGAATTGCAAGATCTTAAAATTTTTCCCCACAAGGAAAAGAACTATGTGAGGTGATGAATATTAATTGAACTTATTATGGTAAGCATTTGCAAGATACACATATATCAAAACATTATACAGCTACATGTAAAAGAATGAAGTTAGCATAAAGAAACTCAAAATGCATTAAAAATCTAAATATAAGACCAGAAACTATAAAACTCTTGGAGGACAGCATAGGCAGAATACTCTATGACATAAATCACAGCAAAATCCTCTATGACCCACCTCCCAGAGTAATGGAAATAAAAATAAACAAGTAGAACCTAATTAAACTTGAAAGTTTTTGCACAGAAAAGGAAACTATAAACAAGGTGAAAAGACAGCCCTCAGAATGGGAGAAAATAATAGCAAATGAAACAACTGACAAAGGATTAATTTCCAAAATATACAAGCAGCTTATGCAACTCAATAACAGAAAAGCAAACAACCCAATCAAGAAGTGAGTGAAAGACCTAAACAGACATTTCTCCTAAGAAGACATACAGATGGCTAATAAATACATGAAAAGAATCTCAACATCACTCATTATTACAGAAATGCAAATCAAAACTGCAATGAGGTATCACCTCACACCATAGAGAATGACCATCATCAAAAAACCTACAAACAATAAGTGCTGGAGAGGGTGTGGAGGTAAGAGAAACTTCTTGCACTATTGGTGGGAATGTAAATTGATACAGCCACTATGGAAGACAGTATGAAAGTGAAAGTGAAAGTCACTCAGTCCTTTCTGACTCTTTGTGACCCCATGGACCATAGCGTCCATGGAATTCTCCAGGCCAGAATACTGGAGTAGGTAGCCGTTCCCTTCTCCAGGGGATCTTCCCAACCCAGGGATTGAATCCAGGTCTTCTGCATTGCAGGCAGAGTCTTTACTAAATAGATTCCTTAAAAAACTAGGAATAAAACTACCACATGACCCAACAATCCCACCATTGGGCCTATACCCTGAGAAAACCATAATTTAAAAAGATGCATGTATCCCCACGTTCACTGCACACTATTTACAATAGCTAGGACATTGAAGCAATCTATATGTCCATCAACAGGTGAATGGATAAAGAAACTATAACACAAATATACAATAGGATATTACTCAGCCATAAGAAGGAACGCATTGGAATCAGTGCTAATGAGGTGGATGAACCTAGAGCCTATTACACAGAATGAAGTCGGAAAGGGAAAAACAAATATCGTATACTAATGCATATATATGGAATCTACAGAGATGGTACTGATGAACCTATTTGCAGGGCAGCAGTGAAGATGAGGGCATAGAGAACAGACTTATGGATGTAGGGGTGGCTAGGAAGGAGAGGGTGGGATAAATGGAGAGAGTAGCATGGAAACATATACACTAGCATATGTAAAATAGATAGCCAGTGGGAATTTTCTGTATGACTCAGCAAACTCAAACCAGGGCTCTGTGACAATTGAGAGGGCTGGAATGGGGGAGGAGATACATGTATACCTATGACTGATCCACATTGATGTATAGCAGAAATCAACACAAAGTTGCAATTATCCTCAACTTAAAAGTAAATAAATTAAGAAAAAATAAAGGGAAAAAAGCATTATGTTGTACATCTTAAGCTAATGAATATGCCTGACTGTCAATAAACTGGAAAAGTATATGAAATAAAATTTATTCCTAAATAATCTCATAAGCTTTGTCAAAAAATTTCATTTATTAGTGGCATTAGCAAACTTTCAAGTCTTCAATGACCACATATGGCCAATAGCTACAGTGTTAAAGGGGAAGATGCATTTCTATCATTACAGAAAGTTCTGTGGAACAGTGTTGTTAGAGTCAGGCAGAGGAGAGAAAAGAACACCTCTGCAGGGAGGAAAGGCTTCATCAAACTAGGTCACAGAACAAGGAAAACATCAGGGCAGCGGGGCCCAGTGGCTAGGAATAGACATGAATGCAAGTCTAGTTTCAGCCTATTAGAAGCTGTAGGGTTTGAACAGGTTGATTACCATCTCTCTCCCTTGTCTTTCTTTTCTATAAAATGCGAGTACTGATTGAATCCACTTTTCTATAGGCTTGTTTTGAGGATTCAGTAAGACCACATATACAAAAGGCTTTGCATGATACCTGCATGCAGTGTGTGCTCAAGAAATGATAGTGTTGGGCTGAGGGTGAGGTCATTTCAACAAATAACCACTACACTCTGTGGTATTCCCATCTAGTAGCTTGGAATTTCTTCTGAGTGAAGAAAAAAGCTTATCTCAGGGCCCAAGTCATCTTGGAATTAAAATACAGATATATATATATATGAGAAGGCGGTGAAGAGAAACCAACAGTTGGTGAACATAGCATCAGAAAGGATTTCAATTGGCTTCAGGCAGCAGAAAACCCAACAAACCTATGAGTTAAACCAGGAAGCCAGTAAGAAGTTTATTTTTGAGGGAACTATCGCTGCTCAAGGCTACTCTGGTTTCCTGCTTCACCATCTCTCCTGCGTGACAGTCATCCCCACAGCCACAACATGTTAGTTACTCCTCTAGGCACCACGTTCATTTTCCTGGAAGGATCAAATGGGCTTCACCTTTTCATTTCAGAAAGGATATAAACCTCCTCCAGTGCACCTTCTCCATCATCTCATTGACCAGAAGAGCTCTGCGCCATCCCTAGAAGTCAGTTTGCTTTAGAATAAACCACATAAAGTTGCCAATATTTCTTCATTTTTAAGTAGAAGTGAAAAGGTTATTCACCCAGTCATCTGACTCTTTGCAACCCCATAGATTGTAGCCCACCAGGCTCCTCTGTCCATGGAATTCTTCAGGCAAGAACACTGGAGTGGGTAGCCATTCTTTCTCCAGGGGATCTTCCTGACCCAGAGATTGACCCAGGGAAACCCAGGTTTCCTGCATTACCGGCAGATTCTTTACCATCTGAGCCACGAGGGAAGCCCCAAGAATACTGGTGTGGGTTGCCATGACCTCCTCCAGGGGTCCTTCCTGACACAGGGATCGAAACCATATCTCTTATGTCTCCTGCATTGCCAGGAGATTCTTTACCACTAGTGCTACCCGGAACAAAGAGTCAATTTCTTACGATTCAATCTAAGGTTTGGGTGCATTGCCATCCTGAACAAGACTGAGATTCTATTGGAAGGAAAGAAGGAGAGCAGATACATTGGGCAGAAAACCAACAGTGTCTGCCACTAGCTCCCACCTCACACAATGCAACTCTGAGTCTGGCAGCCCCCTAATGGCAGCTATTACTTTGCATGTGAAAGAAGTGACTAAAATTTTCTCAGCTGAAAAACAGCTAAGATAGAATGCTAGACCTTTTGTATCATAGCACACGTGCATACCACCACTTTCTCACAGAAAAGAAGAGCAAAAATAAAAAAGCCTCTTCATAAACAATGCAAAGTTAAAAGAATACAAAAGATTTGATCATGGCAGAGCAAGTGTTGCAGGACATTGTTTAAATCAGCCACAGATGCATATTCCTGTATTCAATTAGCAGTATCAGTCACAATTGGGGTGAAACAGAATTGCACATGAGTGGAAAGGAAATTCATTGGCTCATTCTCTTAGCATTTAATTCAAATCCCATGCCTGCCTCCTTCCCTTGAGAGGAACGATTATCTGAGTTGAAGCTGAAGGGACTAGATGAGATAAGATTAAAGATAGTATTAGAAGAAACGGTGGTGTTGGATTTTTTGTTTTATTTTTTCAAAACTTTTTTTTTCTCCCCAAAAGAAGAAGCTTGGATCCTGAAACAGTTCAATAGAATATAAAATGCCTTGTCTAAGTAATATAAAACTACTCTCTCTATCTGGATTATTAAATACCATGGTTTACCTCCCATAAGACATATATTTCCACTCTCTGGGTTCTGTTATTATTTCCTGGTAATTCACCAGTGTTTTCTGAAACTCTTGTTTGATCTTCCACACCGTGAGTTCAGCTGCCATACTGGACATCCCGCCTGAATGTCTCAAACAGTACCTCTCCATCAACTCCACTCAAACTGACTTCATGACCTTTCTCCAAAACAAAGCAAAATACTCTGTTCCTCTTCCAGTACATTTCCTCTTAATAAATGCCAATACCAATCACCCTGTTGCTCAGACCCCAAGTCAGGAAGTCATCTTGACTCTTCCCATCTCTCCATCTTTTCCATGTCCAATCAATCTTGCACAGCCTGTCAACAGACTTCCTAAACATTTCCCAGATCCAGGCAATAAAGGTATAATAAACCAGGAAGGTTTTCCTCCCCAATAAGCAAATATTTGTAAAGTTTAACTAACAGTCAACTCATTGGAAAATACCCTAATGCTGGGAAATATTGAGAGTAGGAGGAGAAGGGCACAACCAAGGATGAGATGGTTGGATGGCATGAATAACTCAATGGATATGAGTTTGGGCAAACTCCGGTAGATAATGAAAGACAAGGAATCCTGGTGTGCTACAGTCCATGGGGTTGCAAAGAGTTGGGTATGATTTAGCAACTGAACAACAACAAGAACTAACTAAAGGAAGTCACACTCCTAAGCTGAACCAAAAATTGCCTGGGTAAGAATAGTGCCAACACTGATGGTCCATCTCCATAGAGACTCTCTGAGGACCACTTTGCTCACAAGTGCCTGGCTGATTCCAGACCATGGAAGAACCCTACTTCTATTAAGGCACTGGAATTGAATGATATAAGAGGTGAAAAATTAAATGTAACCTCATTTCTTCCAAAGGAAACCTCTGGAGGACACTGCGTCAGTCTTGTCACTACTAGATCCCTCGCATCTGGCAGGTGCCTGGCACATAATAGATATTCAGTAAATATTTATTGGGAGTTGAGAAAAGAGTGTTTGTTTCAATTCTTAACACTGAAACATTTCTGATGATCATTTGTGACTTTGACAAACTCAAGTTAGTGGAGTCATGTGGACAAAAGTGGATTATGGAGATAATAGGGGTGAAGTAGAGATCATTCATGCTAAGCAGCTCAGTCATGTCCAACTCTTTGAGACCCTATGGACTGTGGGCCACCAGGCTTCTCTGTCCATGGGATTCTCCAGGCAAGAATACTGGAGTGGTTTGCCGTGCCCTCCTCTAGGGGATTTCCCCACCCAGGGATTGAACCCGTGTCTCTTGTGTCTCCTGAATTTGCAGGCAGGCTCTGTACCACTGCCACCACCTGGGAAGCCCATAGAGATCATTAGTAGAGATAAACAGCTGAATGACTTTTCAGTGACGTAGGAGAGTGAAATGGAACGATAACTGAAGGGGGATGTGAAGGGAGAAGATGTTGTCATCCTGTGTTAAGATGGAAGGCACTACAAAATGTACACTGATGGAAGGGTCCGTACGAGAGAGAAAGCAGTAAGGTGGGTTATGCAGTACATGGGAATTCTGTACTATCTACCAAATCTTTCTGTAAATCTAAAACCACTCTAAAAGAAAATGTTTATTTAATGAAAGAAGCAGAAGAAAGAGAATTTTAAGGAGCAAAATCCTCAAACAGGAACCAGTCTCCAAAGTCTAAGTGGAGGATGGTAGAGTTGGCTGTCAGTGAATAGTGTTCATTTATTAGTAGAAAACTGGTTAAATTTTGTTACAGCTTGGGGTTTATAAAACTTGCATGCACTCAGTTTTAAATTATATATTATTTATAAATATTCTTATTTATAAATAAATATTTATTAGTTATTACTATTTGTTAATGTTAATACATTACTTATTATAACCTTAGAGGCAAGTTACTATGATACTCCTCTCATAAAATGAAGACACCAAGGCTCAGACAGGTAAGGTCCTGGTTAAGAACAACATTCTCCATCAGCCAGAGGAATCTGGAGGACAAAGATTAGGTTTCCATAATAGCTACTTCCTTAATATGAGTTTGAACAAGTTTGTTTCGTCAAGTTCAAAGCAAGGAAGGCATTGGGTTAATGTTTAGGCTGGACCTCAGTTTCCTCTGTGTCAGAATGGAAGGATACAGACTTGAGAGTGCTCTGGTTTTTAATTTGTTGAAAACTTTCTTGAGATTGAGTGAGGAAATTTGGGACTGAATGTCATGAAGACAAATGTGTGGGCATCTGAGGTCTCCTTCACACGTCCATGACACATCACTCAGAGGGTCTGTTTACAGAAACACACACTGTACTGGAATCTTTCACGTTTCTCCCTTGGAGGTGCTGACAGCATCATCTTTGCCCTTCTGCATGTGTTCAGAGGCTGTGAATAAAGATACAATAATGCTGAGTCGTCCTTCTTTGTCCCTTCCCAGGGAGCCTCATGAGGAATCAGGCAAAACTTCAAATCTCCAATACAGTCCCCTGTGCTATACAGCAGGCCCTTGTATATCTATTTTACATATAATATTGTGTGTATGTTAATGTCAAACTCCTTGTCTCTCTCCCCTCCACTCCCCACTAAAATGTTTTTTTAATTATTTCTTATGTGTGGAATCTAAAATGAAAAAAAAAAAATAACCCATAAATACAGAAAACAAATTGGTGGTTGGCAGAGGTGAGGGGGGTGGGGAGGTGGACAAAATGGGTGATGATGATCAAAAGGTAGGAATTTATAGTCATAAACTGAGTCCTGGGAATGAAATAGCCTGGTGACTATAGTTGATAAACTCTACTTTATATTTGAAAGTTGTTAAAAGAGTAAATCTAAAAAGTTTTCATCATAAGAAAAAATTGTAACTATATATGGTGCTGGACAGATTTAGTAGATTTACTGTGGTGATCATTTCACAATACATATTTATACCAAATCCCCTTATATTGTACAAATCATTATACACCTAAAACTTACATGTCAACTATGTCTCAATAAAACGGACCTAAAAAAAAAAAAAAACTACATGTATCCAAATGACAGATCATTCTTTTTTAATTAAATATTTTACTTATTTTTAAATTAAATTTTATTGGGTTACAGTTACTTTAAAATGTTGTGTTAGTTTCTGCTGCACAACAAGGTGAATCAGCTGTATGTTTACGTGTATCCCCTCTTTTTTGGATTTTTTTCCCATTTATGTCACCACAGAGCGTTGAGTAGAGTTCTCCATGCTCTATGCTAAGTTCTCATTAGTCTTCTATTTTATACATAGTATCAGTAGTGCATGTATGCTTGTGTGCATTCTAAGCCTCTTCAGTTGTGTCTAACGCTGTGTGACCTATGGACTACAGCCTGCCAGGCTCCCCTGTCCATGGGATTTTTCAGGCAAGAATACTGGAGTGGGTTGCCATTTCCTTCTCTGTGTGCATGCTTATGACTTGGCAAATGGCTCCTTAGTTCAACTCTCAATGACCTAACTGAATATGCCCTCCGCTTCCCATGGGGATCATGACTGACAGGCACATACATCATTTATGTTTATCATAAACCTAGTTCCTTTTTATTATATGCTAAGGCCCCTTCAGTTCAGTTCATTTGCTCAGTCGTGTCCGACTCTGTGACCCCATGGACTGCAGCACACCAGGTTTCCCTGTACATCACCAACTCCCGTAACTTACTCAAACTCATGTCCTTTGGGTCGGTGATGTCATCCAACCATCTCACCCTCTGTCGTCCCCTTCTTCTCCTGCCTTCAATCTTTCCCAGCATCAGGGTCTTTTCCAATGAGTCAGTTCTTTGCATCAAGTGGCCAAAGTTTTGGAGTTTCAGCTTCAGTATCAGTGCTTCCAATGAATATTCAGGACTGATTTCCTTGAGGATTGACTGGTTTGATCCCCTTGCAGTCTAAGGGACTCTCAAGGGTCTTCTCCAACACCACAGTTCAAAAGCATTAATTCTTCAGCACTTGGCTTTTTTACACTCCAACTCTCACATCCATACATGACTACTGGGAAAACCATAGCTTTCGCTAGACGGACCTTTGTCAACAAAGCAATGTCTCTTCTTTTAATATGCTGTCTAGGTTGGGCATAGCTTTTCCTCCAAGGAGCAAGTGTCTTTTAATTTCATGGCTGCAGTCACCATCTTCAGTGATTTTGGAGCCCAAGAAAACAAAGCCTGTCACTTTCCATCATTTCCCCATCTATTTGCCATGAAGTGATGGGACCGGATGGAGGTGAGCCTTTGAGATGTATGTGAGGCAGCCAGAGCAATGAAGTCCAAAGGTCCTGAGTCCCACCTCTGGCTTTGCTACTTACTGGGGCATGAAGTCTGCTAAGTTAAGTAACACATCATCTTCAATTTTTTCATTTGTAAAGTGGAGATGAAAATTTCATTGATTTCTTGCAAATATTAAAGAATTAATGATTGCATAGCATCTTACAGCTCCTGGAACAGTCATTTCTGAATGCATATTAATTGCCTTCATATTGGGGATTTTGAGAGCAATTTTGGTGTCCCTTTGTAGAATTCCTGAGACAGGGTGAGAAGCAGCTGCAAGACCTCTCCTGGAGAGAGCCTATCTCTGCGTTACCTCTGGGATTAATATGTTAAGCTTCTCAAATCCTTGGGCCCTTTGCTTGTATTCTTCTCATAGCCTGGCTCATATTTTGCCTTATATTTCAAATATTTAATGTAATATGCAGTGTTTTGTATTTTAAAATATTGAATATTACATGGTAGGACTATCATAAAATTTACTTTTCTTGAAAACAGAAAAGCATGACTTTTTAAGTGCTTTCTTTTTTACAGTGTTGTTCATTGCTTGTTATAGCTACATACATACTGATTTCAATAGATAGAATCTGGCTGCAAAGCAGGAGACCCCAGTTCGATTACTGGGTCAGGAAGATCCCCTGAAGAAGAGATAGTCTACACCATGGGCTTCCCTAGTGGCTCAGATGGTAAAGAATCTGCCTGCAGTGTGAAAGACCTGGGTTTGATCCATGGGTTGGAAAGATCCCCGGGAGGAGGGCATGACAACCCACTCCAGTACTCTTGCCTGGAGAATCCCATGGCCAGAGGAGTCTGGCGGGCTACAGTCCCTGGGGTCACAGAGTTGAACAAGATTGAGCGACTAGGCACAGCACACAGCATATGTCTTGTATACATATTGAAACAGGAAAAGAGAGAGAGAAAAAAATTTCAAGAGTAATTTTATTGCTTTTAATCATAAGTATAAAGCATGTTATAAAAAAGTAAAAAGCAGTATAAGCCAGAAAGGAATATAAATGTCACCAAAATACAAATACTATGACACAAAAATGACCAGTATTGTCATTTGAGGGAATAGCAACCTCTTTATGTCTTTATATGTATGTACACACACACAGGCATGAAGATACAGCCATGCAATTTTATACAAACAGATTTTTTCGACTTATTTTATATTGGAGTATAGCTGATTAACAATGGTGTGTTAGTTTCAGATGCACAGCAAAGTGATGCAATTATACATATAAATGTATCTATTCTTTTCAAATTCTTTTTCCATTCAATTTGTTACATAATATTGAGCAGAGCTCCCTGTGCTATACAGTAGATCCTGTTGATTATCTACTTTAAATATAGCAGTGTGTATACATGGCAATCCCAAACTCCCGAACTATCGCTCCCCCACACTACCATTCTCTCTAGTATCCTTAAATTCATTCTCTAAGTTTGTGAATCTGTTTGTGTTTAAAATAAGTGCATTTGTATCATTTTTTTAGATTCCACATACAAGTGATATTGCATGATATTTCTCCTTGTCTGACTTACTTCACTCAATATGACAAACTCTAGTTCCATCCATATTGCTGTAAGTGGCATTATTTTCATTCTTCTTTAATGATTGAGTAATATTCCATTGTATATATGTACCACATCTTCTTTATCCTTTCCTCTGTTGATAAACATTTAGGTTGCTTCCATGTCTTGGTTATTGCAAATATTGCTGCTATGAACATTGGGGAACATGTATACTTTTGGACCGTGTTTTTCTTCAAATATATGCTCAAGAGTGGGATTGAAGGATCATATAGTAGCTCTATTTTTAGTTTTTCAGAAACCTCTAATCTGTTCTCCTTAGAGGCAGCATCAATTTACATTTCCACCAATGTACAGATACACCACTCTGATATTCTGCCTGGCCTTGTATTAAACTGATTTAAGTTAGTCTCTAAATGTCTGACAATCTCTTCATCTAAGTCAAATTCTCCCTTTTTGTGATGTTTTATTCATCAAGAGAAAGAGGTTCTTTCATTCTTTCAAGGTAAGACTTGTTAGTGGGGTTAGATAATCACTTCCAGCACTTCTAGGTTCTTTTTCCCCAAAGCAAATCCTGTTTCCTTTCAAATCTAGAGTTTGTTGAAGGTTCCATATGATATCTATGGGTTGCCTCACAATGTAATTGAACATGGTGTCCTCACTATGTAATTTCTCACTCAACACCTGACCTCATCCCAGTGGAAGCCTATACACCCAAGTCCTCAGAGGCTGGGGACTCAGCTGAGGGCAAGGCCTGAGGACGCAGAAAGCTCTCCCCAGTTTCACTTGTCAGTTTTTCAGCATCTCTCTGCCTCTTCTCCTGAGTTCCTGCAACTTCATCCAGGCTGTAGCACACTGTCTCGGATCTGGAAGTCTGTCTTTTCTCTCTTTTCCACAAGAAATCCAACCATAAGAAACTTGTGAGGAACTTCCCTCGTGGCCTGGTGGCTAAGACTCTGTGCTCCCAACACAGGGGTCTGGTTCCTGGTCAGGGAGCTGGATCCCACATGCCGTGCTGCAAGGAAGCTCAAAGATCCCAAGCACCACAGCTGAGACCTGGTGCAGCCAAATAAATAAATTACAATAAATACTTTGAAAAAAGGCTGTTGTGATATTGAACAAGTTTACACAAAATATGGGAATATCACAGGAGAATGATCACATTCCAGTCCTGTCTTGCTTTGCCAGCTCCTCAACTAGCACTTTCCTTCCCTCCTATCACCATGCTCTGGACACACAACTACCCCCAGCAGGCTGCCATTGGCAGGGGCCTTCTAAGCCCCCTCTCCTGACCTCACTCCACTGTGTCCCTCACAGAAGAAGACCCCCCCAGGTTAGCCCGCCTTCCCCAGACAGGAATGCCAGCCAACCCCATGTTCTCCATCTGTTACAAGCTCACTGTCTCTTAAAAGAGTCCGTTACAGTACAAATGAGCTTATTTACAAAAAAGAAATAGAGTCGTAGATGTAGAAAACAAATTTATGGTTACCAGGGCATAAGAGGAGATGAATAAATTGGGAGATTGTTGTTGACATATCCATGCTACTATATGTAAAATAGATATCTAATGAGAACCTATGGGACAGCACAGAGAACTCTACTCAATACTCTGTCGTGGCTTATATGGAAAAAGAATCTTAAAAAAGAGTGGATGCATGTATGTGCTAAGTCACTACAGTTGTGTCCAACTCTTTGCAACCCCATGGACTGTAGCTCACCAGGCTCCTCTGTCCTTGGGATTCTCCAGGCAAGAATACTGGAGTGGGTTGCCATGCCCACCCCCAGGGGATCTTCCTGACCCAGGGACCAAACCCGTGACATTGGTAGGTGGGTTCTTTACCACTAGCGCCACCTGGGAAGCCCAGATATACGTATATGCATAACTGATTCACTTTGTTGTACACCTGAAATTAACACAACATTGTGAATCAATTATACTCCAATACAAATTTAAAATAAACAAGTAAAAGAGTCCCTTTAGAGCTTCCTCCTTGCAGAAGCCTCTTTAGCAGATGATCCACTCAGAGTGGAAGTGCTTATAAGAAGTCCTCTGGGGACATGCTTCTTATCTTCCACTGGAGCTTCATCTCCCTCCTTGCACTGCTGTAACTGCTTTCTACTCTCAACCTCTCTTTACTGATGGTGCTCACCACGCCCATGGCCAACCCTGCTGGGGAAGAGAGGTAAGGCAGGCATATGACCGTCTAACTCCTGGGGCATGGTGTCCTCCTCTCTGCTATGACTGAAGCCATGCTTTCTTTTTATTCTCTTTCTCTCCTGATCTGCCCTTACACACACTGCTGCACTCCATGCTGTGGTCCCATTCACCATGATTTCTATACTTGATCACAGAGAGAAGCATGTTTATTCATCACCCAACTAAGCCATGGAAGCAAGATTGGCTTAACATTTGGCTTTGCAGGTGAGAACAAAAAAGAATGGCTAATATATGTGTTAGTATACTGTAATGGTCTTTATCTTTCTGGCTTACTTCACTAATTAGCCTCCAACTAATAAAAATAAATGGGAAAAAAAAAAAAAGAATGGCTAATTATATCAGCAACTTATCGACAGATTTAGAGCTCATAAAACACAGATGTCTCCTCCTACCTTGTTTCCTTTGCCTTCCCCCTGCCCCTTTCCTTCCTTCCTCCTTCCTTCAAAGTAATATTCAAGAGCCACAACTCTGAGCCAACCACTGAGGACAAAATGGCTAACAAAATAGATATGGTCCCTATTCCCGACTTATGCACTCCTACAGAGAGGTGGGTGCTTTGAGGAAAACAATGGTGTACTTTGGGAGAGAAGAATAGAGACCTTGATTGTGTCACAGAAATCTTCCCTGAGCTGAGACCTAGAAAAAATTTTTCCATCTCAGCACTCCTGACATTTGGAGCCAGATGACTCTATGGTGTGGGTGTTGTCCTGCATATTGTAGGATTGTTTTGCAGCTTTCCTGGCCAGTACCTTTTAGATTGTCCTAGGGGTACAATCCCCTTCACATGCACACACACATTGGAGAACCACTGACTTAAAGTGTGAATAAGTAAGTTAACAGCAATGAATGAGAGGAAAGTTTCAGGCAGAGGGAACCATGTGTGCCAGAGCCTTGAAGCCAAGAAGCAGCGCAGCAAGGACCACAGATGGGAGAATCTGGAGACTGAGGCACAGGGCACAGAGGGGGCAATGTGAAGCCCAGGTGAGAAAGGTCAGGGTGCTTGTGGCTCCTTCTCACCAACAAGATCTCCCACAGCGCAAAAGCAGAAAGGAGGTAGCAGATCTGAGATGCAGAAAATAAAAAATAGATGGAAAAAAAAGGGTTGTGGGACTTCAAGCTTAGACAACTGCTTATATTGTTTTATTATTGACTAAAATAGGAAATATCTGTGCAAGATGTGGGCCTAGGGTGTTGGGCCAGAGGGATGGAGGGAAATAAGTTATTTTCCCTTCAGCATGACAAGTTTGTGGTGACTAAGAACTATTCAGTTAAAGAGCTAGGAACACACCTGTGAAGTTCAAAAGAGAGATGGGAACTAGAGGGAGGTGATTCTCTGTGTTCAAATAGTCCTTTCAGCATAATTCTGCTTATTCCTCTATAAAGGGATTATCTGTGTTTTTTCTACTTGAAGTTTTAAGAACTTTGAAAATCAGATAACTAGTCTTTATTGTATTCCCACAGTCTAGCACATAAAAGTTTCTCAAGGAATGATCTTTGAACTTACGAATGTCTGTTGAACTTTGGGATTTGTGGACTGGAAATAAGTGTTTGCAGAATCCACTGGAGAAGTGAGATTGCTCACAATTACTAAGAAGACTAGGAGGGAACCTACTGGACCATGAACATCTAAGGCAGAGGAAGTGAAACCAGTTTAAAAAAAGACTGGGAGCCAGAAACAGGAAGAGAGCCAGAAGGGAAGTTTCTCTGAGTTTCAAGGAAAGAGAGGATTTTAAAGGAGGAGACTGTAATAATGTCAGTGCCTTTGGGATCGAGTGGGATGGGGACCTAAACCATTGATTTAGACGCTTGGAAATTAGGGCATCATCGGTGACTCGGGCAAGAATGATTGCTGTGAAAATAAATTTTAGTAAACTCAAAATGATGCAGATAAGGAAATGTACATAGTGAAAGTGTGCTAATTTTTCACGTGTTTAATAGAAAAGTATGATGATATAGTGACCACCCTGTGGTGGTCCTGTGTCTAGGATGCACTCCCACTGCAGGAGGCCTGGGTTGGATCCCTGGTGGGGAAACCAGGTCCCACATATTGCAGCTAAGAGTTCACGCACCACAACTAAAGATCCCGCCTGCCACATCAAGTATCGAAGTTCCCACATGCTCCAACTAAGACCCAGCACAGCCGAATAGATAAATGAATAAAAATAAATGTCAAAAACTATGCTAAAAGCATCTTTTAAAAAAAAACTACCATAATCAAAAGAATCTTTAAAAAAGAGTGGATATGTCTGTATGTATAACTGATTCACTTTGCTCAACACCTGAAACTAACACAGCATCATAAATCAACCATACTCCAATAAAATTTTTTAGGTAAAAGATAAATAAATAACACCATCATTAAAAATAGTCATAGGTTGAGGGGAAGGAGCCAATGAGATAAAAAGAAGATGCAATCAGGGACATCTGTAGAACAGTTCTAAATTTCTATACTATTTCTATAATTTAGGTTTTATAGAAAGTATACCACATTTCCACTCATATTTACTAGGCATTTAATATCTTTCCAGAAACCCTATTTTGGCTATTTGTTGGCTGATACCAAAGTGCTTAAGCTGCTACATCATAATAGCCAGGGTCACTGAGATGTCTTCTAGTGTCATGTGGTTGGAGGAAGCAATAACTTCACAGACTTTAACAAGACTCACTGCTAATGAAAACATTTCTCAGTCTTGGCTCATCCCTGGTGTTCTCCCTTGTAGTAATAACAGGCTCCCTAAGATAAACTGCCAATATAATCATCACTAAGTCTTGTTTTAATATGATTGCAAACAGCAGTCCATGCTATTGTTTACATCATCCAGCCAGAGAGCATAATACTTTCGGTAATTTTTTAATGTTCTTAGCAATTATATTTTTTACATTAAGATCATGACTGACTTCAAATCCATCTCTGCTCCATCTTAAACCTTATGTTTCATTGTTTGTAAATTTATTCCACAATGTTTTGAAAGAATTACAGCCAATTTTTGTACATTGCTAAACTCTTCCAGAATGTTTCTTGAATCTGGTTTATAGATATGATTAGCTTGAAACAAAGTGACATCTGAGTGTTTCTTTTAAAGTGCACTGAACAATATCAAAAGCTTAACTAGTTAAGACTACCATGGTAATATTTTTATTAAAATTTTTAGTCCTCCTCTTGTCATCCAGGGCAAGCTAGCAAGGTAAAGTCAAAATACTCTTTGGGGTTGACCTAACTGGACATCTTTCCCATATCTCTCTCTCTGGATAGTAGGGATTGTTTTCCAACAATTTTTTATTTTGTTAACTCGAAAGTAAACAACATTAAACTCCTTCCCATTTTAATCTGTTCCAGATATTAGGTCTCATTTGAAAAGAAGAGACTATCTTCTTCAACAGGATAAGGTTTGATTCATTCTGAGTTTGGGAGGAAAATAATAAATGTTCACTCTTTTACTCTCAATATTCAGTGTATACACCCATTGCTTAATCTTTAAATTTTGAACTGGAGCATAAGTTCTTTTGGAACAAAAGCACAATGAGCTTCAGGAGAACTATTAGTCAATTTAGGATGACAAAGCTGGGCATTTCATGACCAGTCTGTAAGTCTGTGCTATGCTGTCTCTCTTTAATTTTAAATAGTTGGCATCCCTCCCCGCCCCACTCACCCAAAAGAGACAACCTGGGATAGCACAGTACAAAGGTATCAGAGGTTAAACTTTTGGATCCACAGTTTAAAGTTAGCTCTCAGTGAACCAGAAATTGAAATACCCACTAAACCCATAATCTAATCAGCAGTGCACTTGGTCAACCTTCAGAATAATCAGACTTGTCACAGCTGTACAGAAGGCTGCTATAAATGTCAATCTTTCTATCACCAACAGGAAAGTCTACTTCCATGGTGTCTGCAAGTCCAGCTTTGGAAAACCTGGTCCTAATCCCAGACTAACTTCCTCTGTGATAATTGCTAACATAACTGTACAACTCAGTGACCTTCTTAATGGAACCCTTATCATTTCATTTATCCATCAAATGCCCAGCTGCCTCCCTGAGAGGGGCTTCTATTTACTCAGATGCCAGATGCTATGCATCTCAGAATCTGAATCAGTGGACGTGGTTTCTCTTAAGATGAAATGATAAGTTATACTCTAGACGTAAATACTTCATTGCCCAATCTACACTGCACCTGGAAAATACCGAAATAATTTTGTTCTGATAAGTGTGTAAATTGGATTTTGGAGTTAGAGAACTTGTGATGGAGTGGGTTGAAGAAAGTTAGGCAAGTCAGCCAAGGGGATGCTTGCCTTTGTCTTGGGAGCAAGAGTGTGTAGTAAGCATGGATAGGGAATGAACTGTGATAGAGGAGTCATCCTTCAGAACGTGCTTTCTTTAGCACACTGTACAAATCTTTTTCAGAGCATTAACTTGGGGGTGGAGTTTTCTTATCTATTCTTTCCATTAGACCATAAGTTTGACATAAGAACTATTCTTTTTCTTCAGTAGCTAGCACAATTCCTGACTGAGAGTTGGTGCCTAAACATGTTTCTCTAAAGAACTAATGATTCTTAAGGAGCAGAAATTCACAACACTGAATTTCTGAACACTTTCTAGAATCCAAGGAAGTCTTCAAAGTTAATATCATTTGTGTATAAAATATCTTGTTCCAGCATAACCTCATCACAACATATGCACAGTTCATTAACAAGTTGGTTGTTGGTATTGAAAATTACACATTTGGGTTTCATCATCAAAGAATAATAAAAATTCATCCTTTCACTTCAGTAAATGCTTTTCCAATTCCAAACACATTCCAATAGGTCATAACCCCAGTCTAAAGAAACTGATAGAGTCTGTGATGAAGATGTTTATGTGTCAACTAGACTAGGCCACAGGGCCCAGGTGTGAGGTTGACCCTTATTCTGGATGTTTCCATGAGAATGTTTTTGGACTTAAGTTGACGGACTTTGAATAAAGTAGATAACTTTTCCTCCATAATGTGGGCAAGCCTTATTTAATCAGTTGAAGGCTTTCATGAACTCAAACTTGACCTTCTATACACAGAAAGGAGTTGTGCAACAGATGTCTTTGGACTTGAGCTAATCACCTCTTCACTGGATCTCCAGCCTGCCAGCCTACTCAGCAGATTTTGGACTTGCTAGACTTCATAGTATCATGAACCAATTTCTGAAAATAAATCTCTCTGTGTATACACATCCCATTGGTCTAATTCTCTGGAGATTCTTAACTTATACACTAATAGACATATTATATAATCTATCACCCAACAACTTGGCAGCCTATTTTCCCTTAGAATATCATGCAGGAAGATTCACCACACTGTTCGTTTGCCTGATGGCCTCACTTCTTTATTAGGTGTGAAGTAAGGTTAAACAGAGTGTCCTTATGGCCATGCCATCTGAACCAATCAGTGGACCAGGTGTCAGGAGACCTACCTTCATCCCAGTTACAGCTTTGACCCCAGCTGTCTATGCTATTCATCCACTTGTGCCTCAGTTTCCTCTCTGTACAATGAAGGGTGAGAGAAGGAAAGAGACTGGGCCAGATCAGGTGTTCCATGGCTGGTCATCAAGACCTCTGTGAGCCTCCTGCAAACACATATATGCTTATTTTTTCTCAAGATAATTTGCAGCTTTCAACAGTTTCAACCTCTGGACTTGAATGACAATGTCTCTTTCTAGTTCTGAGCTATCACAGCACTCCTTTGTCGGCTACAGATACTTTGTGACTTTCTCTGAGAAATGTATGATTTCTATTCAGTGTTTTATGAAGTCAGGAAGACCCTGAGCATTCATGAAACAAAATGGTTTTCTTTATCTTTTTCCTCCCTAGTCTATGAATAGGAAGAGGAGAGGAAGGTGAGGGGATTTTCATTTGAAGGATATCCATTGTCCAAAATTTCAGAAACAAGTCACAAGAGAGTGCTAAAAGTTGTGGTTTCTGAGAAAGGGAAACTGAAGTCTGTGGAAGGATGAGACACTTTCCACTGTAGGCCTCTTTCCTACTGTAAACATCTGTGGCCATATGCATTTACTGCTTTTACTCTTTCAATTCAGTTCAGTTCAGTTCAGTCGCTCTGTCGTGTCCGACTCTTTAGGTATCCTTAAAAACTAGTACTCTTAAAAACTCTTAAGAGTTTACTCTTAAAAACTAGTAAATTAAAACAATAGAAAAACTGGGAAGATGTGTATATTAATAAAGAAGAATAGTCATGATATAACAAGTAAAAACACTAAAAATGTGTTTTTAAAAATTCACATATATCCACCTACTGGTGTATAATATGCCATTTTCCACCTTTCACTGTGGAACTGGAGAAGAAAGTGAAGATAGTCACTTGACTTTAAATTCATTTACACTTGTTGAGTTGTAACATTGTACAGCTTACTTTCATAATTCAAATAACTAAAATATTTAAACAGCAAGTATCCCTGAGTTTGTGCGCATACCTACACGCACACAATATGTATATGTGTGTACATATGCTATCTCTATTTTAATTTAAATGGAATTACATTTTATACACAAGCATATTTATATTGAATATCAGATATAAATATGAGTTCTGTGTCATTCAAATAGGCTGGTGGTTTGTGTGATGGGCAAAAAAATGAAGATTTGGAGAAATTATGGGCAAAAATTTAGCCACAGGGGTCCCTAATAAGAGAAGTACAAGAGGCAGCATGATGGTTGGAAGAACATCTTGGAGATGTATGCCTTAGACTTCCCCCCAGGATATCTATACTTTGAAAGGAAATGTCTAGATCTGAGACTTTGGAGGACCTGACCTAGAGCGATCGTGAATGCAAGAATGATTGCACTGGCGGGAGATACGTCTTGCATGACACAGCACTGTAAAACTGAGATGCATCTGGAAAGGCACTGTTTATCTGTGACATCTGTAGGAGTGGAGAGAATAAGAGAGATATCTAGCTTGAAAGAAGAGGAAGGCTCCTGGAGGGGATGATAGTGTGAAGAAGGAAGTTGAAGTGGAGATGATGGTGTGACAATCACTGCGGTGGCCAGATCTGGAGTGAGCGGTGAGCCCAGCCATGTCATTACTCTTCAGGGTAGTGAGAGCCTGGCATTTCCACACATTTAGGAAAGTGGCACTCTGACCACCTGGCCCAGGACACAGAGGGAAAGAGTCACTCATGGGCAGGGTGATGTTCCCAGCATTGTCTTTGGAAGATAAATCCTCAGTGGGCTGGGTGACAGCAATGGCAGAAGGCTACTCAAATAGCAGCAAAAGTTCTCAAAGAAATGTGACTCGGGGGCAACTTTTTGCCTTCCAAGTGTTCCCAGCACTGGTCTTCCTAATAGTTGACATCTTATCCACTGTCACTTCAGTTGCTGTTTTATATTAGAAATTTTGCACTTTGTATCATTCACTGGACTTTACAAGCAGAGGCCTAAGTTAGGACATAGTTGTCTAACATTATTCCCCATTCTTGAGGTTCAAAGTAGGTCATGGACCAGAAAGTGGCAGCCTTTAAGGGTGTCTCATTTCTAACCTGGGTCCAAAGCATCCAGTCACAATTCATCTGGCCTTGTTTTTCCACCTGTGAAAGGAAAGCAGGGTTTACTACCATAACTCCCAAGGTTTTGGGAGCAATCATGATTGTCACAAAGCATTTGGAAGACAAGTCCCCATTCTACCCCAAAGATTTCCAGGCATAGTGGCAATGATAAAAGCTATCTCCGTTAGTCTCCTTGCATATTAATTTATGAAGAGAATAATTTAGAAAGGGCTGCTGGGGTCTGAATACCAGAGGTGTCTGTTGCCAGGGCTCTCTGGGCATCATCCACAAAAGTGGTTGGAACTGAAATAATGTAGATAGAAGAGCCAGATCAGCTCCCTGCACTGTTGAGACTCTCAGGGGCAAGCATCTGTTTTCTAACCTCATTCATGTCTTCAGAGAGAGCCATCCTCACTAGACAAAACAATGCATTTACTAGCGTATGTCATGGCCCTAACTTTTCATCTGTTTTCCCGTAATGGGAATCATCTCTGAACTCCACCCTTTTCCCCTTTCTTGGCAGCGCCTTGCCACAGAAGTGGGGCAAAGGCCAAGCCTACCACTGACCATCCTCACGTAGGTCTTGCTTTGTCAGGGCACTGGGAACGATTCGTGATGAACAAGGACAAAAATCAAGCCTGATGACAAGGAAACAGATCAGCCAAGCAACATTTCTCTCCCCAGATGAGTTTCTGAATTTGGCTTTCTCTTCCCAGAGGTTTAATCGGCCGTAAGAACAGGGAGGCTATGTGTTCCATTCATAGCGTGTGAGGAACTTAGCCAACAAGACCAGAGCTGTGGGCTGGGCAAGCAGAGTGGGTGGTGAAGGAAGACTATCTTTGATCTGTTCCCTTGACCCTCTCCCACCAGATGACTGTTTCAGTAAACACTGCTAGTAAACACTGGTCCCATTCCCATCACTGAGCCAGTTCAGGGGACTGTCAGCACTCTCGTGGTTGACACTGGAATTTAGTTGCTATAAAGACTGGAGTGGGTGAGTCTTCTGGGAGACTCTGCAGATTTCACTAGTTATAGAAACTCAGCCCCCAAAACAACCTAGATGGAGAGTTTAGCTGATCCCAACTTGGTTCTCAAACACATTTGGAAGCCTCTATTCAGAAACATTGTTTTTTTGCTTCCTTTTCAGTAAGCATTCCACTTTTAACCTCCGAATCTTCTGAGTTTCTAACAAGATTTTCCCCCATACACACCCTAGAGAGAGAAGGCGCCCGCATTTCCTGGAGCCAGTGGGTGGTGTCAGTGAGAAAGGACTACTGTGTCGGAGCCAGAGATGGGGGGGCTGGAAGACAGGATGGAGCCAGCAGCTCAGTCTCAGGGTCAAATTCAAACAGGAACTGCTCTCCTCTCTCTGCTCAGGAATTTTTTTCAAGGGCCACTTACACTATAAACCTGTTCATTACTCAAAAAGGATGATGCTTTTTATAGAAGAGATGAGCCTGTAATTGTTTCTTTGTTTTCATTTACTTTTATTAGTTGGAGGCTAATTACTTTACAATATTGTAGTGGTTTTTGCCATACATTGACATGAATCAGCCATGGATTCACATGTGTTCCCCATCCTGATCCCCTCTCCCACCTCCCTCTCCATCCCATCCCTCTGGGTCATCCCAGTGCACCAGCCCCGAGCACTTGTCTCATGCATCCAACCTGGGCTGGTGATCTGTTTCACACTTGATAATATACATGTTTCGATGCTGTTCTCTCAGATCATACCACCCTTGCCTTCTTCCATAGAGTCCAAAAGACACAGATGTACAGAACAGAATTTTGGACTCTGTGGAGCCTGTAATTTTATGGAATATCTTAAGAAAATGGACCAATAAATTAAGAAATGGGAAAAGCCCTTTGAGACCAGCAACTCCATTTTTGCAGCTAGAGCTCTGAGACACAGAGAGGTCCCCAATCCAAGGGCTCACAAAGAAAATAGGGCTAGATCATAGGAGGTTTGTTTCTTTCCTGGCTCCATGCCCTCCCCCTTCTTAAAGGCCACCTTGTGAGCCCCAGTGGGTCTCCCCAGTGGTTTCTGCCTCCAGGTCTCACTCTGGAAGTTTGCCCAGCTTCTCTCTGGGAAGATGAGTTGCTAACGTGGTTGCTAGAGGAAACGTCTCCGGGCTCAGACTCATGAAGCCAGAAGGGAGGCACCCTCCCCTCTCAGTCATGATGCACCGCCAGACCATGATCAAGAAGGTGGGGAGAGTCTAGATTAAAGTCTTGTGCCGACCTCTGCTCAGCTCTAAGAGGATCAACAGCAAGAGCAAGGGCGGAAGGGAAAGGGGAGAAGGAAGAGGCAAGGTGGATGGAAGGAGCTGAAGGTAGAGGAATAATGGTCAAAAGGGGGTCAGAAGGTGGATTATAGGGGAAAGAAAGAAAGAGAAGGAAGAGATGGAAGGGGTGTTACTAAGTAAGAAATAGAATGGACTGTGTCTTTGTTGTTGTTGTTGCTGTTATTGTCACTATTGGTTCAGAAACTCCAAAGCTGAGAATTATAAGAAGTCTGCTGTGAGTTCCCAGGAGACTCTGGGTACACTGCATCCAGGGATCCCGTTTGCCTCCTGAGCAGTCAGGAGGGCCAAGCCCTTGCTGACTAAAGGCTGAGAAGAGGGTGGTGACCGTGTCCTCATTTTCTGACCATTGGCAGACAGACCCCTTTGTGGACACTCCATGAATTGCACTAAGGGTGCTCCCTGGTCCTATTTGAAACTACACTGGATCTGGGCTTCGAGAAAATGTTGCAAGAGTGGATTTTCTTCAGCAACTTTTCAGCCAGAAACTCTATCAAGAAGACTCCAGACCTCCTAAACAGATGTGTATCTTAATGTCCTTTGTACAGCCAGGAGCTGCCTTCAGCTCTGCTTTGTTGAAGTCTGTAGGTGCCTTTGAACACCAAATGGCTTCCAGATTTTGTGTGAGTGCTTTGAGTGGTAGCATTCAACCAGAAATATCTGGGGCTGCAGGAAAAAATAACTCCAGAAGCTAAGTAGCTGCTACTGCCCCTGATTCTGACCACAATTCACCCTCTGGCTCCTCAGTACACAGGGCTCATGGGCAGGGAGTCTGGCTTGAGAGTCTGACCACCTGTAGATTTTGACATATCTGTGAACATTGGGCAGAGTCCTAGGCAGAGCCCACCATCAGTTTATTAGCTTGAGGGCTTGAGAGGACCCCTGGGAAAGGAAGGAAGGAGGCAGACAGATGGGCGTTACCAGAAACAGAGTCTCATTGTGCAAAGGGAACTGAGGTTTAAGAGTACAAATTCATGTCTGTAATTTGAATGTTCTCCATGTGAAGAGGAGAGACAAAACAAAACTCCTTTGACAAGCCTCCAACACACTGCAGAGCATAAGGGGAAGGAGACATTGCCTCCATAGTGAGAACGCTGAAGGCTGTGTGTAAGGTCCTAATATTAAGGTCCAATACACAGAAAACTAACAATATACAATCACAGAAATCTAACCAATCAGATCACATGGACCACTGCCTTGTCTAATGCAATGAAACTATAAGCCATGCCGTGTAGGGCCACCCAAGACAGATGGGTCATGGTGGAGAGTTCTGACAAAATGTGATTCACTCGAGAAGGGACTGGAAAACCACTTCAGTATTCTTGCCTTGAGAACCCCATGAACAGTATGAAAAGGCAAAAAGACAGGACACTGAAAGATGAACTTCCCAGGTCAGTAGGTGCCCAATATGCTACTGGAGAAGGGTGGAGAAATAACTCCAGAAAGACTGAAGAGATGGAGCCAAAGCAAAAACAATACCCAGTTGTGGACGTGAATGGTGATGGAAGAAAAGTCTGATGCTGAAAACAGCTATTGCATAGGAACCTGGAATGTTATGTCCATGAATCAAGGTAAATTGGAAGTGGTGAAACAGGAGATGGAAAGAGTGAACATCAACATTTTAGGGATCAGAGAACTGAAATGGACTGGAATGGGTGAATTTAACTCAGATGACCACTCTCTCTACTACTGCGGGCAAGAATCCCTTAGAAGAAATGGAGTAGCCCTCATAGTCAACAAAAGAGTCCAAAATGCAGTACTGGGATGCAATTTCAAAAATGACAGAATGATCTCTGTTCATTTCCAAGGCAAACCATTCAACATAACAGTAATTCAAGTCTATGTCCTGACCAGTAATGCTGAAGAAGCTGAAGTTGAATGGTTCTGTGAAGACCTACAAGACCTTCTAGAACTAACAAAACAACAACAACAAAAAAAGATGTCATTTTCATTATACGGGACTGGAATGTAAAACTAGGAAGTTAAGCAATATCTGGAGTAACAGGCAAATTATGCCTTGGAGTAGAGAATGAAGTTAGGCAAAGGCTAATAGAATTTTGCCAAGAGAATGCACTGGTCATAGCAAACACTGTCTTCCAACAACACAAGAGACAACTCTACACATGGACTTCACCAGATGGTCAATACTGAAATCAAATTGATTATATTCCTTGCAGCCAACGATGGGGAAGCTCTATACAGTCAGCAAAAACAAGACCAGGAGCTGACTGTGGCTCAGATCATGAACACCTTCTTGCCAAATTCAGACTGGAATTGAAGAAAGTAGGGAAAACCACTAGGTCATTCAGGTATGGGCTAAATCAAATACCTTACGATTATACAGTGGAAGTGAGAAATAGATTCAAGGGATTAGATCTGATAGACAGAGTGCCTGAAGAACTATGGAAGAAGGTTTGTGGCATTGTTCAGGAGGCAGGGATCAAGACCATCCCCAAGAAAAAGAAATTCAAAAAGACAAAATTGTTGTCTGAAGAGGCCTTACAAATAGCTGTGAAGAGAAGAGAAGCAAAAGGCAAAGGAAAAAAGAAAAAATATACCCATCTGAATGTAGAGTTCCAAAGAATAACACAGAGAGATAAGAAAGCCTTCCTCAGTGACCAGTGAAAAGAAATAGAGGAAAACAATAGAATGGGAAAGACTAAAGATCTCTTCAAGAAAATTAGAGATAGCAAGGGAAAATTTCATGCAAAGATGGGCTCAATAAAGGACAGAAATGGTATGGACCTAACTGAAGCAGAAGATATTAAGAAGAGGTGGCAAGAATACACAGAAGGACTGTACAAAAAAATCTTCACAACTCAGATAATCACAATGGTGTGACCACTCACCTAGAGCCAGACATCCTGGAATGCTAAGTGAAGTGGGCCTTAAGAAGCATCACTACAAACAAAGCTAGTGGAGGTGATGGAATTCCAGTTGAGCTATTTCAAATCCTAAAAGATGATGCTGTGAAAGTGCTGCACTCAATATGCCAGCAAATTTGGAAAACTCAGCAGTGGCCACAGAACTGGAAGAGGTCAGTTTTCATTCCAATCTCAAAGAAAGGCATTGCCAAAGAATGCTCAAAGTGCCACACAATTGCACTCATTTCACATGCTGGCAGAGTAATGCTCAAAATTCTCCAAGCCAGGCTTCAACAGTACATGAACCATGAACTTCCAGATGTTCAAGCTGGTTTTAGAAAAGGCAGAGGAACCAGAGATCAAATTGCCAACATCCACTGGATCATCAAAAAGGCAAGAGAATTCTAGAAAAACATCTACTTCTGCTTGATTGATTATGCCAAAGCTTTGACTGTGTGGATCACAGCAAACTGTGGAAAATTCTGAAAGAGATGGGAATACCAGACCACCTTACCTGCCTCTTGAGAAATCTACATGCAGGTCAGCAAAAACAGTTAGAACTGGACATGGAACAACAGACTATTTCCAAATTGGGAAAGGAGTAAATCAAGGCTGTATATTGTCACCCTGTTTATTTAACTTATATGCAGAGTACATCATGAGAAATGCTGGGCTGGATGAAGCACAAGCTGGAATCAAGACTGCCGGGAGAAATTTCAATAACCTCAGATATGCAGATAACACCACCCTTATGGCAGAAAGTGAAGAACAAAAGAGCCCCTTGATGAAAGTGAAAGAGGAAAGTGAAAAAGTTGGCTTAAAGCTCAACATTCAAAAAACTAAGATCATGGCATCTGGCCCAGTCACTTCATGGCAAATAGATGGGGAAATAGTGGAAACAGTGACAGACTTTATTTTTTGGGCTCCAAAATCAATGCAGATATTGACTGCAGCCATGAAATTAAGAGGCTCTTGCTCCTTGGGACAAAAGTTATGACCAACCTAGACAGCATATTAAAAAGCAGAGACATTGCTTTGCCAACAAAGGTCTGTCTAGTCAAGGCTATGGTTTTTCCAGTAGTCATGTATGGATGTGAGTTGGACTATAAAGAAAGCTGAGCGCCAAAGAATTGATGCTTTTGAACTGTGGTGAGAGTTCCTTGGACTGCAAGGAGATCCAAACAGTCCATCCTAAAGGAAATCAGTCCTGAGTATTCATTGGAACAACTAATGCTGAAGCTGCAACTCCAATACTTTGGACACCTGATGAAAAGAACTGATTCATTTGAGAAGACCCTGATGCTGGAAAAGATTGAAGGCAGGAGGAGAAGGGGACAGCAGAGGATGAGATGGTTGGATGGCATCACCAACTTCGTGGACATGAATTTGAGTAAACTTCAGGCATTGGTGATGGACAGGGATGCCTGGTGTGCTGCAGTCCATGGAGTTGCAAAGAGTCAGACATGACTGAGCGATTGAACTAGACTGACCTGAACTCTGCTGCTCTGCCTTAGCAGCTGGTAAAGTAGGGGGTAGTTACTGCCTGTGTGTTTTGGATCTAAGGTTCTATTTTGAATTTACTTACTTGCTAAAATGCTTCAGTTATGTCTGACTCTTTATAACTCTATGGACTGTAGCTTACCAGGCTCATCTGTCCACAGGGATTCTCCAGGCAAGAATACTGGAGTGGATTACTATGCCCTCCTCTAGGGGATCTTCCTGACCTGGGGACTGAAACCACATCTCTTATGTCTCCTGCATTGAAGGCAGGTTCTCTACCACTAGTGCCACCTGGTTAGCCCTTTTACTTACTTGGATCTTTTCAAAGATCCCTGTAGTACTAGCTAGCTCTGAATACATAACATTAACTAGATATTTCATTTGATCAGTCATTAAAATAAAAAAGGACCTGCTTTCAGAAAAGGCAATCTCTCCCAAGGATATGAAGGTTTGAACACAAAAATTAATGAAACTAAAGAGAATTCTTTATGAGCTTCTACTTAGTATACATGAGGCAAGAAATAGGTTCATTTCAGAAGACCTGCCACAGGTAAATTGCCACATGAGACCTCCCCACCTACAAAATAAATCACAGTTCAGTGTTAAAGTAATGATATTTTTAAATGTATCTGAGTCTAAACCTAGTTATTCTTAAAATGATTTTTTTAATTTTAGTTAGCCAAACTAAAAACAGTTTAGTGATTTTTAAGTAAATAACATAAAAATGAAATAATAATTAAATGAAGCATTTTTGTTGGTGAAGGTGCTAATCATTAGTAAGAAAATGGACACTTCAGTAAGAAAATAAGTAAGAAAAAATAAAATGACCACAAACATAAGAGAAATCAATCTCATTAGGAATCAAAAGAAATGTGAATGTAAACAATGAAACACCATTATCCTACAATCAAATTGGCGAGTGTATAGGAGAGAGTATGATGTTTGGAAATAAAACTTTAGAGACTAGCAAATTCTGGATGACAAATAGGATTTATTGGGTGTGGCCATGGGAACTGGTGACTCAAGACACTCAAGGAACATGGTAACAAGGCAATACTTCTCAGGCTTCTCCACCAAAGAATCCTTAAGTATAGAGCACAGTAAATACTCAGCCTGAGAGGATTGATCTCATAGTCTTCAGCAGCCCATAGCTATTGCTTTGTCTTTAAAATATCAATATAAGTGTGCTCTACGTGTGTTTATTTTAATATGCACATTCTTCATCCAAAATCCCCAAGTAATATTTTGACTCCAGGTGTATGCTTTATTTTCTTTCTGTTCTTCCCCAGCAGCCAAATATGTGAACAAAGGGGCAAGGACACTGGAATTAAATGGAGTAACAGCAGACCTTGAGGTAGAAAGAGAGAGAGAGGCAGATGCCCAAAATCAGTGAGTGAGAGGAGGTGTTGGTATTATAAGTACCACGAAGTTGGTATCTGGAGACAGAAAGGTCACTTTCAGGTGAGTGCAAATCTTAGGTACTTTTACTCTCCTGAAAATACAAAGAGAAACAGGCAACTTTCATTTTAGGAAGTGATGTCTTTAAGAGGAATTAGGAGTCTCTTGAGTTGGAGATTGAGAGAATGTTTAGGAAAACTGTGATGATTGAAGGAATCTGAAACAAGGGCTTCATAGTAAAAAATAAATCCATTATTTCTGACAACACAAGCAGGTAGAAAATCCTAATCCCAATCCTCATGCCAGACTGTAGTCACCAAAGGTGAAAAATGTTCTCATCAGGTAAAAACAAATACCCACTTTAGTCATAAAATCCCCCAAGAGAATACCCATAGACTATGTAATTTTACATCTATGAGACATCCTTGTCTACCATTCAGTATAATCCAGTTATCTTGATTCTTCTTTAGTATTCTGAAATCCTAAATTAGCTGTATTTTTAGGGGGATCTCAAGCTTACTTACAATGCCCAAAAGAAATTTGAACCTCTCCCCAAGCTCCTGATCTTCCAATACTCCAATCCATATATATATATATATATACAGTCTTTTTTTCTGGAGAACTCTGACTTATACATGGGGTGTTGTGCCCCATTTGCCTTCCAAATCCCCAAGGATGGGTAAGGATGAGGGGCAAGGATATGTACTGAGCCCATGTTCTGGAGGTTAGAGGACTGAACTCAAATGACTGAAAACATGGGCTCCTTTTGGCACATGTTTTATGTGCTCAGGTAACCTTTATTTTGTTTAACAGGGCCCCAAAGCACAAGACTAGTGATGCTGGCAATTGGGATATCCTCTTACTGTGGCACACTTTTTTTGATTCCGTGTCTTGAATGCATTTTTGGTCTTCTCAGGAAACCTCTTAAACTGTGGCTTTTTCTTGGTGCACCCACACAGTTGATGTGTCAACAGGGCAAGAGGTTGCCATTCTCTCCTCAAGAGAGCAACATGGTGAGGTTCAGGGAATGAGGAACTACTTAGATCTATGTTACTAAAGCAAAGATATTCTCACAATACAGTTCATGTTAATAAAATTATTTATACACCAAGGTAATATAGAATCCTTAATGTAGAAGTCAAAAATAAGATAGCCAGGATATGCCTCTTTTATACCTTTGGAAATTATATAACATAGCCCTGTTTTTTTTGAGTACCTTGATTCTTTTGGTATTACTATTGATATGTGAATTTGTGTCACATTCAACTATCAATGAGTTAACTGCAATATAATTGGCATGAGTTGGATTTAGGAATACTCCAGTGTTCCTGAGATGAACCAAGACAGCAAACAGAAAACACCCTTTGAATGGCAGGAAGAAACACCACAGCGAGGTGGGTCTGGGGTTTCCCAAGGAAGGGGTCTCCTCAATCTTTCTGATTTAGGAGGACTGTCACACTGGCATCAGGGCCTGGGAGGAAACAGAGCCCAGGGATGGCAGAGGTGAGAGGGGATAGAACTGCTATTAGTTGAACGTCATTTTTGTCCAAGGCACTTACTCATACATTCATTTTTGATTTGCATAGCCACCTGAGGTAGACGTTTTCTCTTTTTACAGGTTAGAATGTAGACACAGAATGATAAATTCTCTTATCTCAGATTACACAGTTGGTAAGCAGTATCTGTGGGACTCAAACATTTCTGCCTCTTGGTCCTTTATTTGTTCACATTTTTCCTCCCTAAGGCAAAATGCAGTGGACCCACCCAGCCCCAGACTGAGAGTGTATCTCAGGGAGGAAGCTGCCTTGTTCTTTGCTTGAAGCTATAGGTAATACTAAAGTCAAGAGGATGCAAAGGACGGAGAGGAAAGGTGGAAACAAAAGTCAGATAAGGGTAATAAGGCAGGTCACCAAGACCAAGAAGGGTCAGAGCAGAGATAGAAACCAGAGTAAACGTGGGGGTTGGAGAAGCAAAGTGAGACGTGCAGGGGACCACGGGCCACGGGAGATTAGCAGCAGTGTTTCTTTATGAATATTTGGAAAGGTCCTTTCACGGCAGCTTTCATTTAACACCCCCTCCCCAGCACAATGTGTCACCAAGTTAGCCACACTGAAAGTTCCAGAGGTGGGTTCTTTTCTTTGATGATTTACTCATTTAATTAAATCCTTACCCCTTTCAGGGTCATGCAGAGATACAAATTCTCAGGGGCGGGGTTCGAAGGAACTTTATCACTCAGCAAGCAGCTTGGCTGCTAGTATGCAGAATCAGATATCGAGCAGCAAGTATTCAGCTATAGATAGGGGCTTCCTGTGTTTGGAAAAGGTAAGGAAATTGTTCATTCATTCTACAAATATTTGTGGAGGATGTAAAAATGGAAAAAGGCCATGATGGAAGTTCACATAAAATGCTGGGACATTTTAGAGGAGGAAACTGGCATTTGAGCAGGAACTAAAACCCACCTCAGCCCCCGTGTGTGTGTGTATGTGTGTATATATGTGTATGTTTTCAATTCCTTTTTATAGGACTGACATTTGCACTGATCACACTGCGTTATAATTATCCAGTAGCTTGTCTGCCTCCATCAATTAAACTAAATTCTTCTAAGGGACACAGACTGGACTTTATCATTTATCATCTGTGGCTAGTTGTAGTACACATTTGATAAATATTCATTAAATTTTCATTTATTTTAAGTTAATAATCAGGCCCAGAGTTTGGGAATCATGATTCCTATTAGAAAACCCATCTCTATAATTTTCAGTCTATCATTTAAAACTCTCTATATGACAGAGGAGCCTGGCAGGCTGAAGTCCATGAAGTTGCAAAGAGTTGGACACGACTTAGCAACTAAGTGCAAGCCCAATATGCAAAGACGGAGCTTGTGAAAAAGTATATGTTCTCTCTCTGAGCAGAGATTACATCATGACTTTCTTGAACTTCCTATAGAATTGAAACCAGTGCTGCACTGTTTTTGGAAAAATTTTTAAAAAACATTTGCTTAAAATACCAAATGATTCTACTTACAGCAAAACACAAATTAAAGGGATTTCAGAAAAGATTTTCACCGTACTCTTGTCATTTTCCATCATATTCTCTAATCTCTAACAAAGAAAACAGAGCACATGTGGATTGTGTCTCCACAAGGCTTCCCATGAGCTTCATTTGACAAAGATGTAAATATTACATGGACCATCTGTACATGAGAAGCATATGTTTCTTTTGCATTTAGATTTTTGCAGTAGAAATAAACCATGAAGCCTTAAGAAATGCATTAAGTTATTTTAACTGACATAGTCTTAGAATATTGAGGCAAATCATTTTCCAAGCACCAAATGCAAAGGTTAGTGTATCCACTGGAGGGTTATAAATAATAATGAAGAAGGGTTAGGCAGTTCAGGATAGGACTAGAAGGATCTGGAGGATATGAAAACCATAAGGAGTTAGATTCAGAAGAATCAAATTTCAGTTAGCATGCTTGAGACCATCTCATGTACCAGTTGTTGAAAACTGGTACTCATTCACTATGCCATTTAACCTTCACATAGGGAGACTAATGAAATCCCGTTGTACTGAAAAGGAAGAGGCTAAGCTGACTTGCCCTTGCACCCACAGCTAGGAAATCTGCATCAGGTTTCAAGTTCAGGTCTTGTGACTCCCTGACCAGTGCTCTAAAGCGGACAATGAAGGGAAGAACTGATGTGTCTGATGAGTCCCCTGTTCTCAATAGCAAGACTCCAGAGTCAGCATGACCAGCCCAACTAGCAAGAATCGCCAACAGAAACTGATTAAAAGGCCACTGAAGAGAGTGTCCAATACTTACAATATTAAATACCTGGGTTTTTTGGTAGGCCCTAACCCCTGAACCCTAGCAGGGCAAGGTTGCCATCATCCTGGTGACAGCAGGAGTTTACCCTCTGGAGTTTACCCTCTGGAGTCCCGGTCATTTTGATTCAGTATAAGTGACAAGTCCTGACATAGAGGACTTGATCCTTAAGAAGAGCCAGCCTCCAAGAAAAACTAAAATGACCTGGTCTATCCTGCTATGTTTACAGACTTAGAGTAGATACATTTTTGCCAGCTCCAAAAGAATTGTTCCCTTTTGAGCAGAAGGAGTTAATCCTTTGGGAGCGAGATGGGAAGCTGAGTTGGTTAGGCTGTGAAAAAACACAGCCTCCAGCATCCAGCTCACTGAAACACAGAAAGCGCCTGTAAGTCTCTGTTGTTTCATACTGGGGCAGGAAATAGTTTATTGTACAACATTCAATAAGCATTTTCTTCAAAGGAAGTGTGCTGTGAGAGTGTCAAACAACAGTGATGGGTCTCTGTGGAGAGAGGCATTGTGTTTGAAATATGTTGTTGTAGTTGTTCAGTCAGTAAGTCATGTCCAATTCTTTGCAACCCCATGGACTGCAGCACACCAGCCTTCTCTGTCCTTCACTATCTCTCAGAGTTTGCTCAAACTCATATTCATTGAGTCAGTGATGCCATCCAACCACTTCATCTCTTGTCACTCCCTTCTCCTCCTGCCCTCATTCTTTCCCAGCATCACATTCTTTTCCAATGAGGCAGCTATTCGCATCAGGTGACCAAAATATTGGAGCTTCAGCTTGAGCATCAGTCCTTCCAATGAATATTCAGGGTTGATTTCCTTTAGGATTGACTGGTTTGATCTCTTTGCAGTCCAAGGGACTCTCAGTCTTCTCCAGCAACACAAATCAGAAGCATCAGTTCTTCAGCCCTCAGCCGTCTTTATGGTCCAGCTCACATCTGTACCTGGCTATTGGAAAAATCGTGCCTTTGATTACATGCACCTTTGTCGGCAAAGTGCTGTTTCTGCTTTTTAACATGCTAAGTTTGTCAGAGCATTTCTTCCATGTCTTTTAATTTCAAGGCCGCAACCACCATCTGCAGTGATTTTGGAGCCCAAGAAAATAAAATCCGTCACAGTTTCCTCTTTTTCCCCATCTATTTGCCATGAAGTGATGGGACTGGATGCCATGATCTTACTGTTTTGAATGCTGAGTTTTAATCCAGCTTTTTCAGTCTCCTCTTTCACCCCCATCAAAATGCTCTTTAGTTCCTCTTCAGTTTCTGCCACTAGAGTGGTATCATCTGCATATCTGAGGTTATTGATATTTCTCCCGGCAATCTTGATTCCAGCTTGTGCTTCTTCCAGCCCAGCGTTTCTCATGATGTACTCTGCATATGAGTTAAATAAACAGGGTGACAATATACAGTTTTAATGTACTCCTTTTCCAATTTTGAACCAGTCTATGTCCCATGTCTGGTTCTAACTGTTGCTTCTTGTCCCGCATACAAGTTTCTCAGGAAACAGGTCAGGTGGTCTGGTATTCCCATCTCTTGAAGAATTTTCCAATTTGTTGTGATCCACACAGTCAAAGGCTTTGGCATAGTTGATGAAGCAGAAGTAGATGTTTTTCTGGAATCCTCTTGCTTTTTCTACGGTCTAATGGGTGTTGGCCATTTGATCTCAGGTTCATCTGCCTTTTCTAAATTCAGCTTGGACATCTGGAAGTTCCTGGTTCACATACTGTTGAAGCCTGATTGAAGGATTTTGAGAATTACCTTGCTAGCATGTGAAATAAGCACAATTGTACAGTAGTTTCATGTTCTTTGGCATTGCCTTTCTTTGAGATTTGAATGAAAACTGACCTTTTCCATTCCTGTTACCACTGCTGAGTTTTCTAAATTTTCTGGCATAATGAGTGCAGCATTTTAACAGTGTGATCTTTTAGGATTTGAAATAGCTGGTGGAATTCCATCATTTCCACTAGCTTGCTTGTAGTGATGCTTTCTAAGGCTCACTTGACTTTACTCTCCAGAGTGTCCGGCTCTAGGTGAGTGACCACACCACTGTCATTTAAAACTTTCTGTATAGTTCTTCTGTGTACTCTTGCCACCTCTTCTTAATCTCTTCTGCTTCTGTTATGTCCTTCCTGTTTGTGGAGAGAGACATTATGCTTGAAATGTGTTACTTGAAAAATTGACTGAGGAATTGAAGGTGAATGTCTCTGAGTTACATAGACCTAGAGCAGTGTTGACTCACCTGGATAAGGATGCATCAAGAATAGTTATTTCCTTGCATTTGTGTCTTCCTTTACATGTCTTCAAGGTATATTCATACTCACCATTGTTCTTGACCACTCTTTTTTTCTCTTTCTTTTTTATTTGTTAAATTATGAAAGTATGATAACACATTTACAGGAGACTTGGAAAATATAGAACAAAGTTTACATATAGTTCCACTATATATTGCAATTGTTTTTTAAGTAGATAAATTAAGATTTTTAGTTGGAGTTACAATATCAAACTCTCAAAAATGAATAGAATGAATATACAGAAAAGTAAGAGGGTATAGTAGACCTGAAAAGCACCATGAACCAATTCAACACAATTAAGATTTATACAATTTTCACACAACAGTAGAAAACAAATTCTATTCAGGGTCCAATAGACTGTAAATTAGGAGATGCTAGAACATATTCAGGGACCTAAAACAAGGTGAAAAATTTAGATTTAAAGGTATTGAAATCATACAGACTCTCTTCTCTTAACACTATGGAATTATGTTAGAAATCAATACCAAAAGTTATTTGAAAATAACCCACACATTTTCAAGTGCAATGTGACATTTACCAAAAGAGATCTTTGACTTAGCCATTGAAATCTTCAATAAAGTTAGAAGAGTTAAAAAAAAAATAAAGAAGGTGACTGCAGAGAAGAAAGCATTTAAATGAGAAATTAATACCAAAATGAGAAATTAATATTAGAGATACTTTTAAAAAGCCTTGTATTTGGAAATTTAATGTCCACTTTTAAATACTGGGTGTATCTAAGAAGCCATAACAAGGAAAACTAGGACTCTATGGGAGAAGGCGAGGGTGGGATGATCTGAGAGAACAGCATCAAAACATATATATTTTCAAGTGTGAAACAGATCGCAAGTTCAGGTTGGATGCATGAGACAAGTGCTCGGGGCTGGTGCACTGGGATGACCCAGAGGGATGGGAAGGGGAGGGAGGCGGGAGGGGGGTTCAGGATGCGAAACACATGTAAATCCATGGCTGATTCATGTCAATGTATGGCAAAAACCACTATAATATTGTAAAGTAATTAGCCTCCAACTAATAAACATAATTGGGGAAAAAAATGAAATGGAATAAAAATTAAAAGAGAATTTACCAGAATTTGTTGCATGCTGCTGAAGTTGCTTAATGCTACTAAATACAATATGAACCTTGAATAAGTTATGAAACTAAAGAATAGACTTTAGCATAAAATTTTGTGAAACTTAAACAAAATCTGTATTTCAGTTAGTGATACTGTATCACATGTTAATTTCCTGTTTGTTTTTTGTTTGTTTGTTTGTTTATTACAACATAGTATTTCTTCTTATTCTCAGTATTGGAATAAAAGTTTCAAGGCTCATTCAATTTTTTTTAAGTCACTAAGATAAATTTTCTAGACCTTTAGCAGTAATACTAGATCTCAAAATACATGGCACTATATCAAAGTTTTTAGTGAACATAAATTAGAAATCTAGCATTCTATTCATACTTTGTCAAACAAGTGGAATCAATTTTATAGCTAGGCAAAACTTCATAAGTTTTCTAAAGTATATACATTATATTACACATACTATATATATGTGTGTGTGTGTGTGTGTGTATAAAAAGCTTTTCTATTATCCTTGATAAAGTCTTAAGAAAGAACAACCAAGAAAGAGACGGAGAAATTGGAAAACATAGACTAAATGAAATGGGAACACTGAATATAAAGTACAAAAATGAAATAAACTAGATAAAAGTAAAAGATCATCATATAGTCCAGTTGTTTTTAAACATGGCTGTTCATTAGAAAGCACATCCGGAGCTTTGGAGAAAAAAAGCAATAACTGGGCTTTTGTATTATCCAGAAAATTCCAAGATAATTCTGACATGCATCTGGATTTTAAAAAGTGATTACAGGTTTTCCTATTAAATGGTAGATTTCAGTTCAGTTCACTTCAGTTCATTTCAGTCGCTCAGTCGTGTCCAAATCTTTGCAACCCCATGAACCACAGCACACCAGGCCTCCCTGTCCATCACCAACTCCTGGAGTTCACCCAAACCCATGTCCATCGAGTCGGTGATGCCATCCAGCCATCTCATCTTCTGTCATCCCCTTCTCCTTCTGCCCCAAATCCCTCCCAGCATCAGGGTCTTTTCAAATGAGTCAGTTCTTTGCATGATGTGGCCAAAGTATTGGAGTTTCAGCTTTAGCATCAGTCCTTCCAATGAACACCCAGGACTGATCTCCTTTAGGATGGACTGGTTGGATCTCCTTGCAGTCCAAGGGACTCTCAAGAGTCTTCTCCAAGACTTCAAGAACTTCTCCATAGTTCAAAAGCATCAATTCTTCACTCAGCTTTCTTTATAGTTCAACACTCACATCCACACATGACCACTGGAAAAACCATAGCCTTGACTAGATGGACCTTTGTTGGCAAAGGAATGTCTCTGCTTTTTAATATGGTGTCTAGGTTGCTCATAACTTTCCTTCCAAGGAGTAAGCATCTTTTAATTTCATGGCTGCAATCACCATCTGCAGTTATTTTGGAGCCCAAAAAAATAACATCTGACTCCATTTCCACTGTTTCCCATCCATTTCCCGTGAAGTGATGGGACCAGATGCCATGATCTTAGTTTTCTGAATATTGATCCTTAAGTCAACTTTTTCACTCTTCTCTTTCACTTTCATCAAGAGGCTCTTCTTCACTTTCTGCCATAAGAATGGTGTCATCTGCATATCTGAGGTTATTGACATTTCTCCCGGCAATCTTGATTCCAGCTTGTGCTTCTTCCAGCCCAGCGTTTCTCATGATGCACTCTGCATATAAGTTAAATAAACAGGGTGACAATATACAGCCTTGACATATTCCTTTCCCTATTTGGAACCAGTCTGTTTTTCCATGTCCAGTTCTAACTGTTGCTTCCTGACCTGCATACAGATTTCTCAAGAGGCAGGTCAGGTGGTTTTAGTGATACAAAATTCTGTTATTTTCTGTTGACCAATCCTGATAGAATAGTATTAAGTGAATAATAGTTATATAATCATAATATTAAAAGATGCTTGTAAGTTTTCTCAAATGATAGCCAGAAAAAAAATAAAAGATAATCATAATTGTAAGCCATAATGGAATTATGATTAACCTAACAATATTAAATAATAATATACAATTTAGAGGGATTAAGTAGGGTGATGTCAATGAATGGAAGTGCATACATGCACATGTTTTCATCTGCCTAGCCAGTCTATGTCTTTCGGTTGGTTCATTTAGTGTATTTACATTTAAGGTAATTATCAATATGTGGCTCCTAGTGGTAAAGAATAGTCTGCCAATGCAGGAGATGTAAGAGACATGGATCTAATTCCTGGGTTGGGAAGATCCCTTGGAGGAGGGCATGGTAACCCACTCCAGTATTCTTGCCTGGAGAATCCCAAGGACAGAGGAGCCTGGCGGGCTACAGTCCATAGGGTTGCAAAGAGTTGGGCATGACTGAAGAGACTTAGCAGACATGCACATACACATATGATCTTATCATTTTCAAATTGTTTTGGGTTCATTTTGTGTAGGTCTTTTCCTTCTCTTGTGTTTCCTGCCTAGAGAAGTTCCTTTAGCATTTGTTGTAAAGCTGGTTTGTTGGTGTTGGTCATTTCTGAACGAGAGTCTTGCTGGGTAGAGTATTCTTGATCATAGTTTATTCCATTTCATTACTTTAAATATATTGTGTCATTCCTTTCTGGCTTGTATAGTTTCTGCTGAGAAATCAGCTAATAGCCAGATGGGAGTTCCCTTGTGTGTTGTCATTTTTCCTTTGTTGCTTTCATTATTTTATCTTTGTCTTTAATTTTTGTCAGTTTGATTACTATGTGTCTCAGTGTGTTCCTCCTTGGGTTTAGTATGCCTAGGACTTCCTGCACTTCCTGGACTAGGTTGACTGTTTCCTTTCCCATGTTAGAGAAGTTTCCAGTTTTTATTTCTTCAAATATTTTCTCAAGTCCTTTTTCTCTCTCTTTTTCTGGGACCCCTATAATGCAAATGTTGATGCATTTAATGTTGTCCCAGAGGGTTCTTAGGCTGTCTTCGTTTTTTTGTTGGTTTATTTATTATTCTCTTTTCTATATTCTGATCTGCAGCAGTGATTTCCACCATTCTGTTTTCTTGGTCACTTGCCCATTCTTCTGCCTCAATTGTTCTACTATTGATTCCTTCTAATGTATTGTTAACCTCTGTTTCTTTGTTCTTTAGTTCTTCGAGGTCTTTGATAAACATTTCTTGCATCTTCTCCATTCTTTTTCTGAAATCTTCAGAATCATTATTCTGATCATCTTCACTATCATTATTGTGAATTTGTTTTCTGGAAGGTTGCCTGTCTCCACTTCATTTAATTGTTTTCCTGGGATTTTATCTTGTTCCTTCACCTAGGATATAACCCTCTGCTTTTTCATTCTGATTTACCTTCTGTGATGCGGTTTTCATTCTAACCACTGCAGGATTGTGGTTCTTTTTACTTTTTCTCTCTTGATCACTCTTGTTACTTAAGAAAGGTAAGGGATTATCATTTTTCTTCCCCTTCCTTTTACATAAAAAAACAGGGGATTTTAGGTTAAAAGAACAGAAAAGGGAATGACTTCCAACAAATCTAGCATTAGGGGTTGGCTGCGCTCATCACTGCCATCATCATCATCACCAGCAACATCATCTCCTTACTGATCTCTCCTCCCTCAGTGCCAAGCATTATGCTAAGCACTTGATCAGTGTTATCTCATTTGTTATCTCATCATCTCAGTTATGTGAAGTAGATACTGGTATGATCTCCATTTGAGTAAGAGAAAAACCTGAGGCTTACAGATGTGAACTATCTTTCAAGTTTGCCATCACTGCCCTGAGCAAGAAATAGCAGAGCTGGGATTGAAGCCCCACGTTTATTTTCAGACCCATATTCCCAGTCACTGTGCTCTACCCACCTTCTGGCCCTCTGGGTTTTATTTGAAAAAATTGAAGCAGAGAAAATGAATAATTTGCCCAAGGTTACAGAATGAATAAAAGGTGGAGACCAGTAACAAGCAGTGCTGTCCTAGATGTAGAGTTAGCAGCACCAGGAAGGAATATAAACAGGGTGACAAAATGCCCACATTTCATCCAGGCTGGAGGTGCCTCCCAGGAAACAGCTGAGGAAAAACAGGATAATGGCAGGCAGAAAACAGGACAGATGAGTCCCTTTATAAAGCCATCACAGGCTGTTCTGGAGTCTAAGCGGATGGAGCAAAAACCAGTGTGCAGTAGCAAAAAGAAACAATTGTCAGAAGCATGCCATGAGTGACTTGGGAGCATTTGAAGGGAAAGGATGCAAGACTGCCGCTGTAAGATGTCTGGAACATATGAAGTTTCTGTGCTAGAACCCCCAGAGCAAGCACTGATAGGCTTACCACTGTCCTGTCCCAGAATCCAGCCCCCATTCCCCAGCAGGACACACATAATGTTCTCTTTTAAACTTGAGTGTCACAGGAAAGTCCCCTACAGTCTTTTCTGGGACATGTCCCATCCCTTCCAGCTATATTGTCCACACAGCAGAGATCCAGAATTCCGTGTAGAGGACCCCAGTTCAGATCACAAGGTAACTGTCACAGAGTATGGAAATATATTACTTGCTAACAATACAGTGAGCTCACATTGATGGACAGCTTTAATCTTTGCTCTCCTCTTCCAAGGCTATATTTCTCCAGAGGGAGCATGACATCCTTATCCTGACAGAATGTCCCAAGTGGGAGGTGAAGACAGACTACAGCCCTCTAGCTGACATTTACTGATATTTGAAACTGACCACCTGTTTATTTGAACAAGGAACCCAGTACTTTGTTCCTTCTGAACCAATGATACAAAAGTTATCAAAAAAAAAAACAAACACTGTATTATTTAATAGACAAGAAAGCTTATTTCTCTTCTGATTTATGCCTGATGACCATTTAAAGATAGGTAGAAAAGATAAACTTGTATACAAAATCTAATTCTGAAATAAGAAAGATAAAAATGAAACTGTAGGAAAATGGCAATAATACCACTGTATCTTTAGCTATATGTTTCCAAGCTAACTGAGCTGACTGTGGAATAGACACAGGGGTCAATGAAAGAGATTTGGCTATCCCATCTGAGCTGCCTATTAGCTGTGTGACCCTGGACAAGTCACTTAACTTTTATAAACCAGTTCCCTCATCTATAAAATTGAAGGCTGAGTTTACAATACTAGTCTATTACTTTCACACTGTGAACCATATGTTTGGCATGTTATCTGAACTTCTCTCATGTTATAATCATTTTGCTCTTATAATTATTAGTGCTTTATAGTATCATCTCTTATTTAGTCCAAAATAACTTAATTGCTTAATAGTTTATAGAAGGGTTCACACACATTCAATCTATCAAACCACATAGCAGCCTGGTAGATAGGACAGGTAGGTATTATCCAATTTAGAAACAGGTAAGTGAGGTTAAAGGAGACTTCAGTGGTTCCCTGAGCTCACAAGGCTAGTATGTTGTGGAAGGGAACATAAACTTGCCATTTCTGATGCTGCCTAAATACAAAGGCATCAATGTGAGGAAATAGAGCACTGTTACACCATCCTTTATGTATGGTAAGGATGTACCACACATACTTGCTAAATTCATTCATTCACTCATTCATTCACTCAATCATTCAATGTTTATCAATATCTGCACTCTGAACTCTGCTAGGTGCCACGATATTATGATGAAAAATACAGACCTGATTGTGCCTACAAGGAAGGAAAGAAGGGAGGAGATGCAAACCGTTAAGATAGACATTCTTTATTTTTCCATTTAGATAAAATACAAAGGGTTCAGTCCAACCCAGGTCATTCTTCATGGTTGTGCCCAGAAAGTTTTTGGCCCCAGCTTGAGAGTAATATTTTAAACCATACTTTAAAGATTTCCTAAAGGTGGCTAACAGTTTTCCTAACCCTGAAGGGTTCTAGATTGTTGGCAGCGGTGGGGGATGTGAAGGTGTGTCCCACCTACTGCCCAAAGTCACATAAGGGACTGCAGTGAAGTCATGAGAAGCTTCTTAGCATCATTTTCTGTTACTTCTCTTCATCTAGAAGAGAGAAGTGTTTATTTAAAAATGCTCTCCCTGACCTTGACTTAGAAGCAAGCCATAATTTACAACTCTTATAGAAGACTTCATTATTTTGTGCCTTTTCTCTTTGATATAAAGTCATGGCACTTTCTCTGAAAATCAGCCCTGAGTTTATGCATCAATGTTTCTAATTACATTGTAGTTACATAAAGTCGAACAACAATTCCGAAGAAAAATCGCTTCTGCATGGTGATTCTGGGCACCAGCAAGAGAAGGGAAGAGAAATCATGCTTCTGAGCCCTGTCCATAAGCACGGTCTCTACCCCATCTCCTTTGTTCTTTGTTTTATTTATAGCCCGGGTCATAGCAGCCCTCAGTAAACAAATGTTGGAAGAATATATGGATAAATGATGACAAGGTATCTACTGTGACTTTGCTTACGTTATTTAAATTCCAAGATTACCAATGAAGAATTTAATTTCTTACACTTCATGAAAATATTTATAAAATTGATAATTGAGTCCTCCTTTAAGCAGAATGTGTTTTAAAACTTGCTCAGTTCTGGACTCCCCAGGTAGTGCTGTGGCTAAGCATTCACCTGTCAATGCAGGGGACACAGGTTTGAACCCTGGCTTGGGACGATTCCACATGCCACAGAGCAACTAAGCCCACACACCACAACTACTGAGTCTGTGTGCCCTGGGCTACACAAGAGCAGCCCACACACTAGAGAAAGCCCGTGTGCAACAACCAAGACCCAGTGCAACCAAAAATAAGTCAACAAAAAGTTTTAAACTTCTTCTATAAATTGCTCGGTGCTGGTCACTTCAGAAAGTTCCTATTTTTCTGATAATAGTTTTATCAATGATATTCATTGATATAATTTCTTCCAGATATACTCACTGTAGTATACTTGTAAATATTATGTATTAAAATCAGTAGATAGAAAAAATAGTGAAGAATCTAATAATTTAGTGCTTGAGTAGCTATGTTGCAGATAAATAATTCATGCTTTTAATGCTTCCTACTTATGGTATATAAACCTGGAGCAGTGATCATGGACATGAAAAATTAGCCAGGCCAGTCTTATAGGCCTTTGCAATGGCATATTTCCATTTTCTACTATATCCTCTCAGGAAAAAAAAAAAAAAACATTGATCACTACTGGGAATTACTCTTGTTAATGTAAACTGCATGATCAAATCCTTATATACTTTTTATGAATAAGGAATATATTGACAAAAATACCAAAAGACCTATGGGTTATGATTCGTTTTGTTTCTTTTCTAGGTTTCTAAGAAAAATCTACAAGATGGAATTTTTTTACCCCATCCCTCTGGGTCTTCCCAGTGCACCAGGCCTGAGCACTTGTCTCATGCATCCAACCTGGGCTGGTGATCTGTTTCACCCTAGATAATATACATGTTTCAATGCTGTTCTCTTGAAACATCCCACCCTCGCCTTCTCCCACAGAGTCCACAAGTCTGTTCTATACATCTGAGTCTCTTTTTCTTTTTTTGCATATAAGGTTATCGTTACCATCTTTCTAAATTCCATATATATGTGTTAGTATACTGTAATGGTCTTTATCTTTCTGGCTTACTTTGCTCTGTATAATGGGCTCCAGTTTCATCCATCTCATTAGAACTGATTCAAATGAATTCTTTTTAATGGCTGAGTAATATTCCATGGTGTATATGTACCACAGCTTCCTCATCCATTCATCTGCTGATGGGCATCTAGGTTGCTTCCATGATCAAAAAATGGGCCAAAGAACTAAACAGACATTTCTCCAAGGAAGACATACGGATGGCAAAAAAACACAAGATCATTGAGTTCTAGGATCCTTCTATCTCAACTCATTCTCGGAGTCAGTGTTTTTTAATATTTGAGGGTATCAGACACTCCTTTCCGAAACCCTCTCTTCAGAAGATCCCCATCAGATGGGCTGTTTCCATCTTTTGACTTTTACTGACAATGCTGCCGTAAGCATTTCTGTGTGGACATACACTCTTGTTTGGGCTTCCCTGGTGGCTCAGAAAATAAAGAACCTGCCTGCAATGTGGGGTACCTGGATTTGATCCCTGGGTTGGGAAAAGCCCCTGAAGAAGGAAATGGCTACCCACTCCAGTACTCTTGCCTGGTGAATTCCATGGGCAGAGAAGCCTGGAGGGCTGTAAGTCAATGGGGTCACAAAGTGCCACACACGACTATGACTAAGTGACTAACGCTAGAGTAGATGCTCTCATTTCTCCTGAGGAGTAGAATTGCTGAGTTATATGATGACTCATATAATCTGATGACTGAGTCATATGATGACTCATATATATTTCCTCATATAATCGTTTGAGGAAATGCTAGAATATTTTCCAAAGTGGCTATATCATTCTATGTTCCCACAAGCACTGTGTAAGGTTCTGACTTCTCCAAGAGGCATCCAGTCATGTTGTGGGTACCTTTATTAGGGATGTCATGATGCACAATCCTCACACTCTTTGTTTGTGCTGAAAACTGACAATCTTGAGTTCCCTCCCTTTCTTGGTCTGGTAGGAACTTAATATTGTTTTAATGGCACTTTTTTTTTTTTTTTGCATTTGGTTTCCTTTTAGATTTTGTGATGGCATTAAAACAAAACAAAAAAATTCACACACACACAAACATTCTTAGATGTCAGTCAGCACTGCTGCTTGGGGCTTTGTTGAGTGAACTTCCCCAAATATTGTCTCTGTCCATCTCTAGTCATCAAATACTAATCGAGGACCCACAGATATGTGATTTTTATTAATGTAAAATTGATGATTTCCAACACATTTATTGGGCTTCCCTCATAGCTCAGTTGGTAAATGATCTGCCTGAAATGCTGGAGACCCTGGTTCGATTCCTGGGTTGGGAAGATCCACTGGAGAAGGGATAGGCTACCCACTCCAGTATTCTTGGGCTTCTTTTGTGGCTCAGCTAGTAAAGAATCCGCCTACAATATGGGAGACCTGGGTTCGATCTCTGGATTGGGAAGATCGCCGGGAGAAAGGAAAGGCTTCCCACTCCAGTATTCTGGCCTGGAGAATTCCGTGGATATAGCCCATTGGGTCATAAGGAGTCAGACATGACTGAGTGACTTTCACATGTCACTTGGCAAAGCATTTATTTAGACATCCTCTCATTTGATCCCCTCTGGTTGTTTTTTACAAAAGGTTTTGACATTTGAGGTGCACATTTTAAACATACAAGTGAAGATAACCTTTGGTACTTTCTTTTGGAATTTTATACCCTCTAATCCATCCGTCTTCCTGTCCACATTATATAAATCTTTCCCTTTTAAAAATCTTCACTCTTCAAAGGAACCCTCCTTTCCCATGGACATTTCTACTTCCAAATTGTGGTACCTCCTTAGAACAATTGAGCTAATAGTTTCCTCTGCACTATTGAGTGTCTTTTTGCACTCATGTCAAACTCCAAATTTGTCTGCTTTCTGTGCTCATGTTTTCGGGAATATAATGTCATGGACTGATGCCACACCAACTGTATCCCTGTCAATTGAAGTCCTAAGAAAATATCCCAGTGAAGAATGGAGCAACAGAAGACCATAGTCAGACTTGTCTTTTCTCCAACAATTCCTACACCTCTGGGCAACTGGTACTCTTCTTCCTTTCTTGTCTTTCTCCAAAAGTAAAAATTTTCCTTTTGCACCTCCTCATTTAAGGTTTTATTTATACTGTCTTTCTCTTTTGCATACTTTATGAGTGTTTGCATTTTTGATACCATTTTGTCCATTTATTAAGTTTTTACTCTTTAGACCTTGAGCATACATGGGAGAAGAAAATAGAAGATAACTTTTTCCTCATGGAGTTCATATTCTAAGTTCTCTGGCAGAATCCATGTGCATTAAATTGTATTACTGTCTGGAAGGTTGTATCTAGATATGTTCTGGCTGGGACTAACATAGACAAATAATACACAGATATCTCTCATGTTATCCCTTCTTTTAAATCACTTCTTTGTGGGCTGATATATCTAAAACTACCTGGTTGGGAAAGACCACATGGCTAGCTTTCTCTCTTGTTTTTTCAGGTTTCAAATCCTTTTCCTGACCATCAAACAGAAAAGTACTAGGGATGTAATATCAATTTATATTCATGTTCTCTCTTCCAATTGTATCTTGGTTGGTTTGTGTATTCATTCCATTTTTGTTTCAAAAAATAATTAGAACTTTGTATAGACTTAATAAAGAATGTTTAAGTCATTAACATTCATTAAAACACAGAAGTCAGGCACTAACAAAAAATGGAGACCCAAAGCTTGGAAATTTATAGTTACTGATCACAAAACTTTTCTCTGGATTCACATTAGTGTATAATACCACCAGAAAGCATCTCAGTACCCCATGAGGTACTAAATCATGTGCTTTGTTTTCAATTTTGTCTATGAAAAGTTTTTTGTGTTTTTTTTAAGTGTATAGTTTCTTTACCTTTAGTCTTACAGACAGATCCCACTCTTTCCCAGTGTTACTTGGGTCAGCCCATTTTGTCCCCACTATCTACCATGAGGTTGTTTCATGCCTTTGCATTGTGGTTGGACTCTTTTGTCAGAGTCTGCTTTCATGCATCCTAGGCTTCCCAGGTGGCACAATGGTAAAGAACCTGCCTGCCAATTCAGATGATTCAGGTTATGGGTGGGTAAGATCCCCTGGATTAGGAAATGGGAACCTACTCCTGTATTCTTGCCTGGAAAACCCCATGGGGAGAAGAGCCTGGTGGGCTTCAGTCCATGGGGTCACAAAGAGCTGGGCATGACTGAGCAACTCAACACACACAGGATTCTGCCATTTTCCAAAATGATTTTTTTTTAATTTACTTACACTGATGCTCATTCTTTGTGCTGAAGAGTTCTATAGATTTTGATAAATATATAGTGTCACATATTCACCATTACAGCATCATGCATTAAAATTTCAGTTCCCTAAAAGCAAGACCTGGGTTTACCTATTTAATCTTTTCCTCCCCACCACTCACCCCCAAATTTCTGGCAACCACTGAACTGCTTTATAATGTTCAAAATGTCATAGAGTTGGAACACTGTATGCAGACTACTCAGACAGGCTTCTTAGGTGTAACAGTATGCATTTAAGATCCACCCATGAAGGGAATGGGAAATAACTCCACTATTCTTCTTTGAGAATCCCATGAACAGTATGAAAAGGTAAAAAGATATCACACTGGAAGATGAGAACCCTGGGTCAGCAAGTGTCCAGTATTCTAGTGGGGAAGAGTGAAGAAATAGTGTCAGAGAGAGAGCTAGGTCAAAGCAGAAATGACACCCAGTTGTGGATAAGTCTGGTGGTGAAAGTAAAGTCCAGTGCTGTAAAGAACAATATTGCATAGGAACTTGAAATGTTAGGTCCAGGAATCAAGGTAAATTGGATATTATTATGCAGGAGGCAGCAAGAGTGAACATCAACATATGAGGAATCAGTGAACTAAAATGTATGGGAATGGGCAAATTTAATTCAGATGGCCATTATATCTATTACTGTGGGCAAGAATCCCTTAAAAGAAATGGAGTTACCCACACAGAAACAAAGAGGTCCAAAATGCAGGACTTGGATGCAATCTCAAAAATGACACAATGGTTTTGATTCATTTCCAAGGCAAACTATTCAACACTGCACTAATCCAAGGCTAGGCCCCAAACCCTAATGTGAAAGAAGATGAAGTCAAATAGTTCTATGAAGATCTACAAAACTAACACCAAAAAAAGATATCAATTTCATCATAGGGGATTGGAATGCAAAAGTAGGAAATCAAGAGATACCTGGAGTAATAAGCAGGTTTGGCCTTGGAGTACAAAATGAAGCAGGGCAAACGTTAACAGAGTTTTGTCAAGAGAACACACTGGTCATAGCAAACACCCTCTTCCAACAACACAAGAGACGACTCTACACAAGGATATCACTGGACGGTCAATACTGAAATCAAATTGATTACATTCTTCATAGCTGAATATGGCAAAGCTGTATACAGTCAGCTAAAACCAGACCTGGAGCTGACTGTGGCTCAGATCATGAACTTCTTATTGCAAAATTCAGGCTTAAACTGAAGAAAATAGGAAAAACACTAGGCCATTCAAGTATGACCTAACTCAAATACCTAATGATTCTACAGGGGAGGTGACAAATAGATTCAAAGGATTAGATCTGGTAGACAGAGTGCTGGAAGAATTATGAACAGAGGTCCATAGCTAGGTACAAGAGGCAATGACCAAAACCATCCAAAAGAAGAAATGGAAAAAGGCAAAGTAGTTGTCTGAGGAGGGCTTACAAATAACTGAGAAAAGAAGAGAAGCAAAAGGCAAAGGAGAAAGGGAAAGATATAGCCAACAGAATGCAGAGTTCCAGAGAATAGCAAGGAGAGTTAAGAAAGCCTTCTTAAGTGAACAATGCAAAGAAATAGAGAAAGATAATAGAATAGGAAAGACTAGAGGTCTCTTCAGGAAAACCAAAGATAACTAGGGAACACTGCATCCAAGGATGGGACAATAAAGGACAGAAATAGCAAGGCCCTAACAGAAACAGAACAGATTAAGGAAAGGTGGCAAGAATACACAGAAGAAATGTACAAAAATGATCTTAATGACTTGGATAACCATGATGGTGTAGCCAATCACCTAGACCCAGATATCATGAAGTATGAAGTCAAGTGAGCCTGAGGAGGCATTACAACAAACAAAGCTAGTGGAGGTGATGGAATTCCAGCTGAACTATTTCAAATCCTAAAAGATGATGCTGTTAAAGTGCTTCACTCAATATGCCAGCAAATTTGGAAAACTCAGCAGTGACCACAGGACTGGAAAATCAGCTTTTATTCCAATCTCAAAGAAGAACAATGCCAAAAAATGTTCAAACTACCGCACAATTATGTTTGTTTTACATGCTGTCAAGGTAATGCTCAATATCCTTCAAGCTAAGCTTCAACAGTACATAAGCAGAGAATTTTCAGATGGAAAAGCTCACTTTAGAAAAGGCAGAGGAAACAGATATCAAATTGTCAACATTTGCTAGATCATAGCAAAAGAAAAGGAATTCCAGAAAATCATCTACTTCTGCTTCATTGACGAGATAAAGCCTTTGTGGATCACACACACACACACAGAGGGGGGAAAAAAAAACAAAAACCTCTGGAAAATTCTTAAACAGATGGGAATATTAGACCATGTTACTTGTTTCCTGAGAAACCTGTATGCGGGTCAAGAAGCAATAGAACCATACATGGAACAATGGACTGGTTTGAAACTGGGAAATGAGTACATCAAGGCTGTATATTGTCTCCCTGCTTATTTAACTTCTGTGCAGAGTACAACATGCAAAATGCTGGGCTGGATGAAACATAGGCTGGAATCAAGATTGCCAGGAGAAATATCAACAACCTCAGATACACAAAAGACACCACCCTTGTGGCAGAAATTGAAGAGGAACTAAAGAGCCTCTTGAAGAAGGTGAAAGAGGAGAGTGGGAAAAGTTGGTTTAAAATTCAACATTCAAAAAACTAAGATTGTGGCATTCAGTCCCATCACTTTATGGCAAATAGATGGGGAAAATGTGAAAACAGTGACAGATTTTACTTTCTTGGGCTCCAAAATCACTGCAGATGGTGACTGCAGCCACAAAATCAAAAGACACTTGCTCCTTGGAAGGAAAGCTATGACAAATCTAGTATTAAAAATCAGAGACATCATTTTGCCAATAAAGGTCTGTATAATCAAAGCTATAGTTTTTTCAATAATCATGTATGGGTGTGAATTGGACCATAAGAAGGTTGAGCATGAAACAATTGATGCTTTTGAATTGTGGTTTTGGAGAAGACTCTTGAGAGTCCTTTGAAGAGCAAGGAGATCAAACCAGTCAGTTCTAAAGGAAATCAACCCTGAATATTCATTGGAAGGACTGATGCTGAAGCTGAAGTTTCAATACTTTGGGCACCTGCTTCGAAGAGCCAACTCCTTGGAAAAGACTTGATTCTGGGAAAATTGAGGACAAGAGAAGACAAGGAGTGACAGAGCATGAGATGGTTGGATGGCATCACCAACTCACGGGACATGAGTATGAGAAAACTCCAGTAGATTTGAAGGACAGGGGAGCCTGGCATGCTGCATTCTATGGGGTCACAAAGAATTAGACAGGACTTAGCAACTGAACAACAACATGTTTTTACAGGACTGCCTTTTTACAGCTTACTGCCCTTTATTGCTGAATAATATTCCCTTGTGAGGATGTGCCAGAGTTGTTGGTTTATTTATCCATTCATCTTTTGAAGGACATCTTACTTGCTTCTAGTTTTTGGTGACTGCAAATAAACCTGCTAAAAACATTTGTCTGCAAGTTTTTGCATGTATATAAAAATTTAAATCAGTTGTGCAAATATCTAAGAGTATGACTGTTACATGATGGGTGTGTGTGTGAGTGTGTGTGTGTGTGTGTGTATGTGAGAGTGTGTTAGCTGCACAGCTGTGTCTGACTCAGCAACTCTGTGGATTGTAGCCGGCCAGGTTCCTCTGTCCATGGTATTCTACTGGAATGTGTTGCTATTCCATTCTCCAGGGATTTTCCCAACCCAGGGATCAAACCTGGTCTCCCAAATTGCAGGCAGATTCTTAACCATCTGAGCCACCAGGGAAGCCCACTACATGATATAGTTAGACTATATTTTGCTTTATAAAGAAACTTCCACACTGTCTTCCAAAGTGACGGTATAATTTGTATTCCCAACAGGAAACAAAGAGTGTTCCTGTTGCTCGGCAGGCTTTCAACATTGCACTGTCAGGTTTTTGAGGATTTTAGCCACACTAATAGGTACGTGGTAGTATCTTACTGTTGTTTTAGTTTGCACTTCTCTAATGACACATGATGCTGAGCATGTTTTCGTGTACTTATTTACCATTTGTAAACCTTCCTTGGAGAAGTCTGTTCAGATATTTTCCCCAAATTTAAACTGCATTGTTGGTTATCTTATTTCTGAGGGTCTTTTGTTTTTTTGCACATTTTGTTCCTTTTATTGAATTTCTAACTTATGCATCCAGAATGTTGAATACAGTAGCAATTAACTTTGCTTTGCCTTTCAATTACCTAATATAAGAGGAGAGTGAAAAAGTTGGCTTAAAGCTCAACATTCAGAAAACTAAGATCATGGCATCCAGTCTTATCATTTCATGGCAAATAGATGGGGAAACAGTGGAAATAGTGGCTGACTTAATTTTTCTGGACTCCAGAATCACTGCAGATAGTGATTGAAGCCATGAAATTAAAAGACGCTTACTCCTTGAAAGGAAACTTATGACCAACCTAGACAGCTTATTAAGAAGCAGAGACATTACTTTGCCAACAAAAGTCCATCTGGTCAAGGCTATGATTTTTCCAGTAGTCATGTATGAATGTGAGAGTTGGACTATATGAAAGCTGAGTGCCAAAGAATTAGTGCTTTTGAACTGTGGTGTTGGAGAAGACTCTTGAGAGTCCTTGGACTGCAAGGAGACCCAATCAGTCCATCCTAAAGGAGATCAGTCCTGGGTATTCACTGGAGGGACTGATGTTGAAGCTGAAACTCCAATACTTTGGCCACCTGATGCGAAGAATTGACTCATTGGAAAAGACCCTGATGCTGGGAAAGATGCAGAGCAGGAGCACAAAGTGATGACAGAGAATGAGATGATTGGATGGCATCACCGACTCCATGGAATGGGCTTGGGTGAACTCCAAGAGGTGGTGATGGACAGGGAGGCCTGGTGTGCTGCAGATGATGCTTTAAAAGTGCTGCACTCAATATGCCAGAAAATTTGAAAAACTCACAAGTGGCCACAGGACTAGAAAAGGTAAGTTTTCATTCCAATCCCAAAGAAAGGCAATGCCAAAGAATGTTCAGAATACCACACAATTGCACTCATCTCACACACTAGCAAAGTAAGGCTCAAAATTCTCCAAGCAAGGCTTCAATAGTACATGAACTGAGAACTTCCAGATGTTCAAGCTGGATTTAGAAAAGGCAGGGGAACCAGAGATCAAATTGCCAACATCTACTGGATCATAGAAAAAGCAAGAGAGTTCCAGAAAAACATCTACTTCTGCTTTATTGACTACACCAAAGCCTTTGACTGTGTGGATCACAACAAACTGGAAAATTCTTCAGGACATGGGAATACCAGACCACCTTACCTGCCTCCTGAGAAATCTGTATGCAGGTCAGGAAGCAACAGTTAGGACCAGACAAGTAACAACAGACTGGTTCCAAATAGGGAAAGGAGTACCTCAAAGCTGTATATTGTCACCCTGCTTATTGAACTTCTATGCAGAGTACATCATGCAAAATATCAGGCTGGATGAAGCACAAGCTGGAATCAAGATTTCGAAGAGAAATATCAGTAACCTCAGATATGCAGATGATAATACCGTTAAGGCAGAGGCAAAGAGGAACTAAAGAATCTCTTGATGAAAGTGAAAGAGGAGAGTGAAAAAGCTGGCTTAAAACTCAACATTAAGAAAACTAAGATCATGGCATCCAATCCCATCACTTCATTGAAAATAGATGGGGAAACAGTGGCAGACTTTATTTTGGGGGGCTCCAAAATCACTGCAGATGGTGACTGCAGCCATGAAATTAAAAGATACTTGCTCCTTGGAAGAAAAAACCTAGACAGCATATTAAAAAAGAGAGACATTACTTTGCTGAAAAAGGTCTGTATAGTCAAAGGTATGGTTTTTCTATTAGTCATGTATGGATGTGAGAGTTGGACCATAAAGATAGTTGAGTGTCAAAGAATTGATGCTTTTGAACTCTGGTGATTGAGAAGACTCTTGAGAGCCCTTTGGACTGTGAGAAGATCAAACCAGTCAATCCTAGAGGAAATTAGTCCTGAATATTCATTGGAAGGACCGATGCTGAAGCTGAAATTCCAAAATTTTGGCAACCTGAGGCGAGGAACTAAATCACAGGAAAAGACACTGGGATGCTGGGAAAGACTGAAGGCAGGAGGAGAAGGGGATGACAGAGGATGAGATGGTTGGATGGCATCACCAACTTGATGGACATGAATTTGAGCAAGCTCCAGGAATTGGTGGTGGACAGGGAAGTCTGGCATGCTGCAATTTATATGAAAATACGTATCAGTTCAGTTAATTTTGGCTCAGTTGCTCAATCATGTCTGGCTATTTGCAACCCCAGAGACTGCAGCACACCAAGCTTTCCTGTCCTTCACCAACTCCCAGCCCTTGCTCAAACTTACGTCTATCGAGTCAGTGATAACATCCAACGATCTCATCCTCTGTCATCCCGTCCTTCTCCTGCCTTCAATCTTTTCCAAAATCAGGGTCCTTACCAATGAGTCAGCTCTTTCCATCAGGTGACCAAAGTGGTGGAGCTTTAGTTTCAGCATTAGTCCTTCCAATGAATATTCAGGGTTGATTTCCTTAAGGATTGATTGTTTGGATCTCTTTGCAGTCCAAGGGACTCTCAAGAGTCTTCTCCAACAACACAGTTCAAAAGCATCAGTTCTTCAGCATTCAGGTTTCTTTATACTCCAACTCTCACATCCATGCATCACTATTGGAAAAACCATACCTTTGACTATACAGACCATTTTTGGTAAAGTATTGTCTGCTTTTTAATATGCTGTCTAGGTTTGTCATAGCTTTTCTTCCAAGGAGCAAGTATCTTTTAATTTCATGGCTGCAGTCACCATCTGCAGTGATTTTGGAGCCCAAGAAAAGAAAGTCTATTGCTGTTTCCATTGTTCCCCCGTCTATTTGCCATGAAGTGATGGGACAAGATGCCATGATCTTAGTTTTCTGAATGTTGGGTTTTAAGCCAGCTTTTTCACTCTCCTCTTTCACTGTCATCAAGAGGCTCTTTAGTTCCTCCTTGATTTTTCCCATAAGGGTGATATCATCTGCTTATCTGAGGTTATTAATATTTCTCCTAGCAATCTTGATTTCAGCTTGTGTTTCATCAAACCTGGCATTTCCCATGATGTACTCTGCATGTAGGCTAAATAAGAGGGTTGACAACATACAGCCTTGACATACTCCTTTCCCAGTGTGGAACCAGTCTGTTGCTACATGTCAGGTTTTAACTGTTGCTTCTTGACCTGCATACAGATTTCTCAGGAGGCAGGTAAGGTGGTCTGGTATTCCCATCTCTTGAAGAATTTTCCACAGTTTATGTGATCCACACAGTCAAAGGCTTTGGTGTAGTCAATAAAGCAGATGTTTTTCTGGAACTCGCTTTTTCTATGCTCCAACGGATGTTGGCAATTTGATCTCTGATTCCTCTGCCTTTTCTAAATCCAGCTTGAACATCTGGAAGTTCACGGTTCACATTCTGCTGAAGCCTAGCTTGGAGAATTTTGAGCATTATTTTGGTAGCATGTGAGATGAGTGCAATTGTGTGGTATTCTCAACATTCTTTGGCATTGCCTTTCTTTGGGATTGGAATGAAAACTTACATTTTCTAGTCTTGTGGCCACTCCTGGTTTTTAAATTTGCTGGCATATTGAGTGCAGCACTTTCAAAGCATCAGCTTTTAAGATTTGCAAGAACTCATCTGGAATTCCATCACCTCCACTCAGTTCAGTCAGTTCAGTTCAGTCGCTCAGTCGTGTCTGACTCTTTGTGACCCCATAAATTGCAGCACGCCAGGCCTCCCTGTCCATCACCAACTCCCGGAATTTACTCAAACTCATGCCCATCGAGTTGGTGATGCCATCCAGCCATCTCATCCTCTGTCATCCCCTTCTCCTCCTTCCCCCAATCCCTCCCAGCATCAGAGTCTTTTCCAACGAGTCAACTCTTTGCATTAGGTGGCCAAAGTACTGGAGTTTCACCTTCAGCATCAGTCCTTCCAATGAACACCCAGGACTTATCTCCTTCAGTATGGACTGGTTTGATCTCCTCACCTCCACTAGCTTTATTCAAAATGATGCTTCCTAAGGCCAACTTGACTTTGCACTCCAGGATGTCTGTTTCTAGGTGAGTGATCACACCATCATGGTAATCTCTGTCACTAAGATATTTTTTGTATAGTTCTGTGTATTCTTGTCACCTTTTCTTAATATCTTCTGCTTCTGTTAGGTCTATACCATTTCTGTCCTTTATTGTGCCCATCTTTGCATGAAATGTTCCCTTGGTATCTTTAATTTTATTGAAAAGATCTCTAGTCTTTCCCATTCTATTGTTTGCCTCTATTTCTTTGCGTTGGTCACTGAGGAAGGCTTTCTTATCTCTCCTTGCTATTCTTTGGAACTCAGCATTCAGGTGGGTATAACTTTCCTTCTCCTTTGTTTTTAGCCTGTCTTCTTTTCTCCGTTATAGTAAGGCCTCCTCAGGAAACCATTTTGCCTTTCTTTCTCTTGGGGATGGTCTTGATCACTATCTCCTGTACCATGTCATGAACCTCCATCCATAGTTCTTCATGCATTCTGTCTCTCAGATCTAATCCCTTGAATCTATTTTCCCCTTCCACTGTATAATCATAAGGATTTGATTTAGGTCATACATGAATGGTCTAGTGTTTTTCCCTACTTTATTCAATTTAAGTCTGAATTTTGTGATAAGGAGTTCAAGATCTGAGATAGTCAGCTCCCGGTTTTGTTGTTGCTCTCTGTATAGAGCTTCTCCATCTTCTTCTGGAAAGAATATAATCAATCTTATTTTGATATTGACCATCTGGTGATGTCCATGTGTAGAGTTGTCTCTTGTGTTGTTGGAAGAGGGTGTGTGCTATGACCAGTGTGTTCTCTTGGCAAAACTCTGTTAGCCTTTGCTCTGCTTCATTTTGTGCTCCAAGGACAAATTTGCCTATTACTCCAGGAGTCTCTTGATTTCATACTTTTGCATTTCAGTCCCCTATGTTGAAAAGGATATCTTTCTTTGGTCTTAGGTATAGAAGGTCTTGTAGAACTGTTCACCTTCAACTGCACTGACGTTAAAGTGGTTAGGGCATAGATGTGGATTACTGTGATATTGAATGTTTGAATGTGATACTGAATGATTTGCCTTGGAAACAGACAGAGATCATTCTGTCCCTTATGAGCCTGTGCCCAAGTACTGCATTTTGGACTCTTTTGTTGACTATGAGGGCTACTCCATTTCTTCTGAGGGATTCTTGCCCACAGTAGTATATACAATGGTCATCTGAATTAAATTCACCCATTCCAGTCCATTTTATTTTACTGATTCCTAAAATGTCAGTGTTCACTCTTGCCACCACCTCCACTTCCATTTCTAATTTACCTTGATTCCTGGACCTAACATCCCAGGTTCCTATGCAATATTGTTCTTTACAGCACCGGACTTTACTTCCATCACCAGTCACATCCACAACTGGGCATTGTTTTCACTTTGGCTTCGTCTCTTCATTCTTCCTGGAGCTATTTCTCCACTCTTCTTCAGTAGCATATTGGGCATCTACCGACCTGAGGAGTTCACCTTTCAGTATCATATATTTTTGTCTTTTCATACTGTTTGTGGGATTCTCAAGGCAAGAGTACTGAAGTGGTTTGCCATTCCCTTCTCTAGTGGACCATTTTTTGTCAGAACTCTCCACTATGACCCATCTGTCTTGGGTGGCCCCACACGGCATGGCTCATACTTGCATTGAGTTAGACAAGGCTGTGATCCATATGATCAGTTTGATTTGTTTTCTGTGACTGTGATTTTCATTCTGTCTGCCCTCTGATGGAGAGGGATAAGAGGCTTATGGAAGCTTCCTGATGGGAAAAGCTGACTGAGGGGGGAACCTGGGTCTTATTCTGATGGGTGGGGCCATGCTCAGTAAATCTTTAATCTAATTTTCTGTTGATGGGTGGGGCTGTGTTTCCTCCCTGTTGTTTGGCCTGAGGCCAAACTGTTGACCCTCCACTGGAGACTCCTGGACACTCACAGGGAAGTCTGACTCAGTCTCTTGTGAGGACACTTCTCCTTTCTCCTGGCTTCTTGTGCACACAAGGTTTTGTTTGTGCCCTCCAAGAATCTGTTTCCCCAGTCCTGTGGAAGTTCTGTAATCAAATCCCACTCACCTCTGAAGTCAAATTCTCTGGGGGTTCTCAGACCCTTTGCCAGATCTCCTGGTTGGGAAATCTGTTGTGGGTCCTAGAACTTTCTTAAGAGTGCAAGAATTTCTTTGGATAATTGTCCTGCAGTTTGTGGGTGTCTGCTCAGTGGCTTTATGATGGGGCTAATGGCGACCTCCTCCAACGGGGCTTATGCCACAACCTGTGTGATGCAGATCTGCTGCAGCCAGGGACTCTGTCCCCACAGCAGGCCACTCCTGACCCGTGCCTCTGCAGGAGACACTCAAACACTCAAAGGCAGGTCTGGCTCAGTCTAATACACACACACACACACACACACACACACACACACACACACACGTGTGTGTGTGTCTGTATGTATTTCCACATTTTCTTTATCCATTCATCTATCAGTGGACATTTAGGCTGCTTCCATATCTTAGCCATTATAAATAATGCTGCACTAAACATAGCAGTTCATATACATATTTTTGAATTAGTGCTTTGTTTTCTTCAGAAAAATATGCAGGAGTGGAATTGCTGGATCATTGGTCTTCCATGGTGGCTCAGAGAGTAAAAAATCTGACTACAATGCAGGAGACTTCAGTTCATTCCCTGAATCAAGGAGATCCCCTGGAAGAAGGAATGGCTATCCACTCTAGTATTCTTTCCTAGAGAATTCCATGGACAGAGAAGTCTGGTGGGTTATAGTCCATGGGGTCGCAGAGTCAGACACAACTGAGTGATTAATGCTTGCTTGCTTCCAGTTTGTATTTTTTAATTTTTATTTTTGTCTGATTACTGTGTTAAATTAAATACTCTATTGAATTACATACCCAAAACTGTTGAATTAAACTGGTGAGATTTGGCATTGTTATCTTGTTCCTGATCACAGAGGGAATGTTTTCAGCTTCTCACCATTGAGTTGGTATTGCCTTTGTCACATATGGCTTTTGTTAATATTATGTTCTTTCTATACCCACTTTGCTGAGTTTTTTTAATCACGAAAGGATGTTGCATTTTGTCAAAAGCTTTTTCTGCATCTATTAAAATGATCATATGATTTTTATTCTTTAATTTGTTAGAGTGGTGCATTAGTGTATTACGTTGATTGATTTTCAGACATAAAACCATCTTGACATCCCTGGGATAAATCCCACATCATCATGATGTATGATCCTGAAAAAAAAAATGTGTACTGCTTTGAATGGAATATTCAAAGCAGTATGTAGTATGCCTATTAAGTTTATCTAGTCTAAAGTGTTATTTAAGACCAGTGTTTCCTTATTGATGTTCTGTCTAAAGGATAAGTCCATTGATATAAATGAGGTTAAAAATCACCTACTGTTATTGCATTACTGTCAATTTCTCTCTTACTTTTTAATATGTGCCTTATGCATCTAGGTGCTCCTATATTATGTGATGTCTTTCTTTCTCTCTTTATAACTATTTTGAAGTATATTTATCTGATATAACTATTTCTTCCCCAACATTCTTTTAATTTCTATTTGAATGGAATATATTTTCCATCTTTTCACTTTCAGTCTGTGTGTGTCTTTAGGTTGGAAGTGAGTCTCTTTTAGGTAGCATATATAAGGGTCTTATTTTTTTTAATTCATTGAGCCGCTCTATGTCTTTGAAAGTGAGAGTTAGTCACTCAGTTATATCTGTCTCTTTGTGACCCCGTGGACTGTAGCCCACCAGGCTCCTCTGTCCTTGGAATTCTCCAGGCAAGAATACTAGAATGGCTAGCCATCCCCCTCTCCATGAGATCTTCCTGATCCAGGGATTGAACCTGGATCTCCTTGCATTGCAGGTCGATTCTTTACTGAGCCACCAGGGAAGAATATATATGTCTTTGAATTGGAGCATTTATTCCATTTAAATTTAAATGTCCACTTACATTTAAAGTGATATTGATCGGTATGTACTTATTGCCATTTTGTTAATTGTCCCCTGGTTGTTTTTAAAGTTCTCTGTTTCTTCTTTGTCTTCTTCACTTGTGATTTGGCGACCGTCTTTAGTGCTATATTTGGGTTCCTTTCCTCAGTCACCTCTTTCTACCTGATTTTCTGTTTTCATTTCTATGTATTAGGTAAGTCAGTTACATTTCTTGGTCTTGCATAAGTGGCTTTATGTAGTGTTTGTCCTATGTGGTCTAGCAACATACTCCCCTCTCTTCACCAGACTATAGGCTCTCAGCAGGGCCAGTTAGTGAGTGCACAGGCCCTTCTGCTGATGCAGGGCCAGCTTCCGTGGGCCTGCTTTTGACAGTCTGCCCCAGCCTGGCTGGCTGTTAGGCAGTGCCTCTTGCAGTGGCTGCTGGCCGGCTGGCTGGGCTCTGCACGGCTGGATTCCCAACTCAGGGGCACTCAGGACTGACTCGAGCCCACTGGAGGGTGGGTAAGCCCTAGGCTCTGCTAGGCTTGAGGGAGGACTTGAAAATGGTGCTAGTCAGCACCAGTGTCCTATTGTTAGTATGAGCTCCCCCAAACTCTTGGGGGCCTTTATTTATGTGTTTGCCCTGTGGAAATATGCATTGAAAACAATTACACTGCCAATAGGCATTTTAGAAGATTAATTTGGAAGCATTATTCTGAACAAACTAGGAGTATAGAGATAAGAGCATCATAGAAAGCCATTGATGTCCTAGAGACCTGAAGTTATAAGAGTCTGTATTAATGAGCTCAAATGTACTGACAGATCTGTACTTCACTGGCATCTCATAGAAAGTGTCTCTTCTAATGCTTCCTTTACTTGTGAGCACAACCCCATACTTTCTGGACCATACATTCTAAAGAGTGGGCAGCGACCAGAGAGCCAGTTTGAGACACATAATCACGGATGTGCATTTTGGCAACCAGGCAAGAACAACAAGCAGCCGCTAAGTGAAAACAGTGTTCATTTTGCTCAGTAATAAACAGAGCCTCCCTGTCTTCTCGCTTCAGCGCTCACATCTGCAGCTGTTGGTACACATCCCCCAAAGCCTTCCTGAACACAGAAGGAAGAGAGAGTCTCAGGGTCCTGCTGCTCCTGCTCTTGTTCCTTTCCCACCAGGTTTGTAGGGCTCTAAGTAGCTTATCACTGTTCTCCCTCCTCTAAATTATATCTACAGCTGTTCAACTGTTCCCTCTGATTACAAGGTCTCAAGATGTTCAGCACACATCAGTACTAATAAACCCACTTCGGCTGCATACCCTCCTGGATAAGGAAGAACGGGAGGCACCAAAAGAGAGGGAACATGACTCACCCAAGACGTCAGCAAACGAGTAACAGAGTTCCGATCAGAACTCTGGTCTCCACATGGGTGACTCCTATGTTCTTTCCATAAGTTATACTTTTGAGTGTTTTGTTTTAAAATAGGGTATGTTAGCCAAGAAAAATGTGCTGGATAGCTTCTATTTTGCTGTATGAGAAGACTGTCTAACCTCTGGGAGGCTATAGGCAATCTTTACATTGGCCCTTATCCTTTGGTTCCCTGGCGGACTCAGCGAATGGGGAACCCTGGCTGGAGGCTAAGGGGAAAGAAATAATGAAATCAGAGTGATCACGCTCCCTCTCTCATTGCTGGGCGGTGGGTTTTAGTTGTGTGTTCCTCCACCCAAGCCTAGGCTCTTGTCTCTCTCCTGCAGCTCTGAGCTCAGATGATGACTCTCCCTCACACCCCATCAGATCCAGGGTTGGTAATGTCTCCCAGCTACTATTTAGCTCTAGGACATTCCCTCACATCCTGTTGATGTCCCTTAACTCCCCCAATACTTTCGTGGGTGGTCATTTTACTACATTTCCCTTAATTACCCCACTTGAGGGTGACTGTTTTTTGTTTCCTATAAGAACCAGGATTGATACAGAAAGCTTGAAAAGGAATGTCTCTATTCCTATTGACCATAAGGCACCTTTTCCCTGAACTCTTTTACTGTCTTCAATTTTGCTAATGGGTATGTTTCACCCCTTGTGAAGTATGTTTGCTCCTGAGATAGGAGTGGTACCTACAGAATCCCATGTTCCCCCACCTCATGATGCCCCATTGGGTCTTCAAAGGAGATTTCCACCAATTTCAAGGGGGAAACACCATTCCCACACATAAGGTACAGGGTTCATGGAAAGGACCCAGGTAACAGGAAATTATGAGTTAGGAAGGAAGGATCTTCTTGGACCCGTCTTTGAGAGAGTGAGCATTAGCCCTGTGCCTACACAAGCCTTTTACATACCCCTAATGAGAAACGTACTTGGAAATGAACTGCAAGTGATTGTTTTCTGGGGCTGGCAGAAGCGCACTGAACTGCAGGTTCTCCTTCAAAGAGGCCCTGAAGGATGCTATTCCCATCTTACTAGCACAGAAAACTCTCTTGAAAGTCCCTAAAAGAATGTCTCCAGTCATCAGTGAGCAGTCTCAGGAAATCTATGGGCAGCTCCTAGGCCTTGTGGTTTCGACATCATCTCACCATCATCCAGTGTTCTGTTCTGATACACCCCATGCTGTATCAAAGCCACTTAAAAGCTCTGTCAGTGAATGCATCTCCAAACAACAAAGCACCAGGCATGAACACTGTCAGTTTGCCATACTCATGACAAACTCTTTGAAAAAAACTCTGTTACGAGACAGTTACCTGGTTTAGCCGTTCTGGCCCAGAAAATGCCAGTGTTATGTTATTCTCTGCAAAGCTGTTTTAACTTCCCAAATCTTTTCCAAGTCTTCTTTTTCCTTAGATCTACCTTGCAAACCTGTACTGTTGGCAGGATAACTGTTATCCTGTTTTCACAGAGAGATGAAGAAACTGAGATCCTGACTGAAGTTCTCAGCATTAGCTGTTGGCAGGAGTGGGATTTCAAAGTATGTCTTCTTATGTTCCCTGCCTTCCTGTTCCTTCCTTTCCACCACATTAACTTTCAATTCAGGATGTTTGTGCGCACAGCTTTCAATGTTCTTATTGACAGTGCTCCTAACAACATTTTAAGTGTTTCTTTTCTTGCTACTGAAATAGGAAATTCCAAACCAATTGTGTATTCAACAGGTTTGTATTCTTTTAAGTTAAAAATGTATTTATAAAGCATTTTACCATTTGAAGTGTAAAATAGTTGTGGTTAGAATTTCAAAATGCCCCAGAAAATCATAACATTGTAGAAAAAATGGTATCAGTAGTATTGAACCCCACATTCTACTGCACTCTACTTTCCTTGCCTTGAGCATGGGCCTCTGCTCAGCTCTGATAAGCCTGGAGCTTCCCAGAGGGGCTAACAGGATTAAGTGCATCCGTGCCACAATCCAGGAAAGGGGTCTAACAGCAGCCTTTCCAAGGACTGTTTACCCATGAGTCAAGCACCCTGAGTAGATAACTAGCTTCCCTAAGTTAAGGCCTTAAGTATCTAAGGCCAAGATACTTCCTTTGAAAATCTTCTGTCTGCAAAATTGTGCATACCATGTGTCCTGGCACTAAATGACCACAGGAGAAAGAAGCCTCATTGCCATCAACTGTCCTCCCTTCTTATGAGAGTAAAGAGTGTTACACGCTGATGGAGCTGACACCTCCTCTAGAAATACTCACCAAGTGTAAAGGTCTATGCACAAGCTGTAAGAGGAAATATGTTCTCATTTAGCACATTTAGTTTTTCATTTCACCATGCTCACCAGCAGAGGTGAAATTCAAACAAGCTCCACAGTCCCAGCTCCCACAAACAACTCGAAATCCCAACCATTCCTCTCTGCACACAAGCAGCAAAATGAGAGAACAGCATTTCAATATCCTCTGACCATCAGTAATGTACCCAGCACTGTCCTAAACCCTGCAATAGGGATAAATGGGTTTCACTCACCATTCTTCAGTATCTTTTCAAGATGGACCTGGAATAGGTAGCAATATAGAATAAAGGGGAGAAAAAGGCTGTTGCTTTGTGTTGTTTTTTTTTTTTTCACTTATTTTTATTAGTTAGAGGCTAATTACTTTACAATATTGTAGTGGTTTTTGCCATACATTGACATGAATCAGCCATGGATTTACATGTGTTCCCCATCCTGAACTCCCCTGCCACCTCCCTCCCCATCCCATCCCTCTGGGTCATCCCAGTGCACCAGCTCCTAGCACTTGTCTCATGCATCCAACCTGGACTGGCAATCTTTTTCTCACTTGATAATATACATGTTTCAATGCTCTTCTCTCAGATCATCCCACCCTCACCTTCTCCCATAGAGTCCAAAAGTCTGTTCTATACATCTGGGTCTCTTTTTCTATCTTGCATATAGGGTTACCATTACCATCTTTCTAAATTCCATATATATACATTAGTATACTGTATTGGTCTTTATCTTTCTGGCTTACTTCACTCTGTATAATGGGCTCCAGTTTCATCCATCTCATTAGAACTGATTCAAATGTATTCTTTTTAATGGCTGAGTAATATTCCATTGTGTGTATGTACCATAGCTTTCTTATCCATTCGTCTGCTGATGGGCATCTAGGTTGCTTCCATGTCCTGGCTATTATAAACAGTGCTGCGATGAACATTGGGGTACACATGTCTCTTTCAGTTATGATTTCCTAGGTGTGTATGCCCAGGAGTGGGATTGCTGGGTCATATGACAGTTCTATTTCCAGTGTTTTAAGGAATCTCCACACTGTTCATACCATTCACCATTGCAACAAAAAGAATAAAATACTTAGGAGTATATCTACCTAAAGAAACAAAAGACCTATATATAGAAAACTATAAAACACTGATGAAAGAAATCAAAGAGGACACAAATAGTTGGAGAAATATACCGTGTTCATTGATTGGGAGAATCAATATTGTGAAAATGAGTAAAATACCCAAAGCAATCTATAGATTCAGTGCAATCCCTATCAACCTACCAACAGTATTTTTCACAGAACTAGAAAAATAATTTCACAATTTGTATGGAAATACAAAAAACCTCAAATAGCCAAAGCAATCTTGAGAAAGAAGAATGGAACTGGAGGAATCAACTTGCCTGACTTCAGGCTCTACTACAAAGCCACAGTCATCAAGACAGTATGGTACTGGCACAAAGACAGAAATATAGATCAATGGAACAAAAGAAAGCCCAGAGATAAATCTACGCACCTATGGACACCTTATCTTCGACAAAGGAGGCAAGGATATACAGTGGAAGAAAGACAAACTCTTTAACAAGTGGTGCTGGGAAAACTGGTCAACCACTTGTAAAAGAATGAAACTAGAACAATTTCTAATGCCATACACAAAAATAAACTCAAAATAGATTAAAGATCTAAATGTAAGACCAGAAACTATAAAACTCCTAGAGGCAAAACACTCTCCAACATAGACAAAACACTCTCCGACATAAATCACAGCAAGATCCTCTATGACCCACCTCCCAGAATATTGGAAATAAAAGCAAAAATAAACAAATGGGAGCTAATTAAACTTAAAAGCTTTTGCACAACAAAGGAAACTATAAGCAAGGTGAAAAGACAGCCCTCAGATTGGGAGACAATAATAGCAAATGAAGCAACAGACAAAGGATTAATCTCAAAAATATACAAGCAACTCCTGCAGCTCAATTCCAGAAAAATAAATGACCCAATCAAAAAGTGAGCCAAAGATCTAAACAGACATTTCTCCAAAGAAGACATACAGATGGCTCACAAACACATGAAAAGATGCTCAACATCATTCATTATCAGAGAAATGCAAATCAAAACCACAATGAGGTACCATCACATGCCAGTCAAGATGGCTTCTATCCAAAAATCTACAAGCAATAAATGCTGGAGAGGGTGTGGAGAAAAGGGAACCCTCTTACACTGTTGGTGGAAATGCAAACTATTACAGCCAAAACTGTTGTTTTTAAACAATGTTTGTTCAAAGATTGCTATCTGGAAACACATTTTCCCATTTTTATTTTCATTTCTTCTGAGAACCTTGGTTGATTTGCCTGAGCAAAGGTGGATATAGATTTGGGTTGGGGAAATGGAAAAGGCAGTGTCAAACATAAGAAGGTGAAAATTAATTATATTTCTTGGGACTAATCCCAGAGGGCAGGTGTGAATAGGAGAAAAGAGAGGCAGGGCCAAGTGAGGAGCTGGTGAATCAGGTGCTGCTCCCAGAGCATTATGTGGAAGCAATTACAAAGCATGTCCAGAAGAGAACAGCTGAGACTTTCGGAAGTGAGATGTCTAATGCTGACTTTGAACTGTTTGCATCAGTTCAGTGTAAATCTCACCTCCACTCTTCCTTCAAGTAAAATTCACTCTGCATAAATTAACTCATGTGAGTTGAGGTTTTGTAAATACAGAGGAATGGCCTACCTTTCTTGTCTGGGCTGGGGTAGTGCAGAACCCAGTGCATTGAAAGGCACACACAGGCTGGTGACAAGCCACATGCTAAGGATAGGGTCACCTAGATCTAGCCAGTGTGACCACTATTTGTGAAAAGCCTGGGGACAGGGATGTGTGGTCTGGACTTCTCACTAGCATGGAATTGGAAGTTCAAAAACTTGTTTGAGTTCTTGAGGGAAAAGTAAACTTTGTCATCTGTGTTTCTTTGAAAAATAAATTGAGTGGAATGTTAGAAGTATTTTAGCAGAGGTTAGGAAACACCTTATAGGATCAGATAAAGAAATTAAAACAATAAGAGAGTAGGGAGCAGTGTTGAGAGGATTTCACAGGTGAGGGAAATTTCTGCAGGGCTTGAAAGAAGATTATGCAGGGAAGGCAGGAGGGTGGCAGGAAGGAAAAAGGAAGGGCATTCCAGGTAGAGGGTTTAGCTGAGGGTTTCTCCATCTTGGCCCCATTGACATTTGGGGCCGGACATTCCCATACTGTAGGGAAAAGTTGGGTGTGCTGTTGGATGTATATTCCTGGCCTCCACTCACCAAATACCAGTAATACACCCACCCCTACAAACAACAGTGTCTCCAGATTTTGCCAAATGTCCCCTGCAGATAAAAGGCACGTGTGGCGATGACGTTCCCTGAGGCTGAAGCCCAGGGTTCACAGATATCAGTGGATAAGTAAAGACAAAGATAAGGCTGCCCGATAATTTGTACCCAGGTAGAGGAAGGAAGTGCAGTGTTTGCCATGAACTTGACATCGTTCTCTATGCCCTGGCAATTCAGGTGGGAATTTTAAGAATAAATGGCACAGTCTACTATAAGCTTCCAAAAGATAACCAGATGCAACATTAATAATGACTTAGAGGGGAGGAGCATGGGGTCAGGGAATTTAATTAGACAGTAGATATGTCTGGTAAGAAAAGGAATGCCTCCAACTCTGCTTCCTTGCCACTGTTTCTGCCAGCTTGCCCATGACTGTTATACTAAGGACTTCCATTTAGGCCCAGCCAAGCTTGCCTGCCCTTCACTCGGCACTAGGAGCCTGTTTCTCTGAAGGCTGAGAACACCTGCGGCTTTGCCCCCCTTATTTTAGCAACAATTCTTTAAGCAGCCAGAAGCTTACACATAGAAGCCCTTTCAACTGTTTGTTGTGTTGTTGCTAACGGATCCTGAGGTCTAAAAGGGGTTTCCAGGGCGTGTTGACTAGTTGTCTGCTATCCAGGGAGTCAGGGAAACAGCGTGCGTAGGGCCTGCTTGGCAGAAGAACCTCAGTCAGAACTGGTGGTTATTTAAAACCTCCGGCAGCAGTGTCAATGTCGTTGTGGCATTTTTTTTTTTTTTTTTAACGATGCTTTAAGGGGCCAGGAGTAATGGTTAACTGATTCTTCCACTTAGCCTTGCTAATTTGGGATTTGTGCTGAGATTATAAATAGCTGTTGCAACATCTCCAGATTCCTAGGCAAAAATGGGGGATGACTGAGAATCTGATTTTGACCTGTTCAGGATTTTAATAGTTGAGTTTTCTCCTTTGAGGATGAGAGTCCATGAGAAATAGGTTCAGGATTTCTATTATATTTGGGGCAAACAAAACATCCTTGATTGTGAAGAGTACCTGTAATTCAACAAATGTGTACTGAGGGTTTACTGTGATACAAGCAGTGAAGAGAGCTTACTAAAACACCCACCTGGTAACACATTGATTGCTCAATATCTTGGCGAATATGACATCATATCCATAGAGGATCTGAGTCATGATATCTATACTGTTAGAAAATGTTTCAAAGAAGCAAACGACTTCTGTGGCCCTTCAAATCATCTTCTCCATGAGATGAAATGAAGAAAAAGACCACCCCTTTTTATAGAAAGTGGAGATGCTGACAACAGGGAAGACCAGATCAACAGGCCTATTAGAAAGATAAGGTATCTTCCAGAATTATTTTTGTAATATGGTCAGTTAATAAACAGTGCATGCATGTGTGCTCAGTTGTGCCCAACTCTTTGAACCCTATGGCTGTAGCCCTCCAGGCTCCTCTATGCATGGGATTCTCCAGCCAAGAATACTAGAATGGGTTGCCATGCCCTCCTCTAGATATTCCTAACCCAGGGATCAAACCCACATCTCTTACATCTCCTGCATTGGCAAGTGGGTTATTTGCCACTGTAGGGGTTTAATCGTTAAATCATGTCGAACTTTTGTGACCCCATAGACTGTAGCCTTCCAGGCTCCTCTGTCCATGGGATTCTCCAGCAAGAATACTGGAGTGGGTTGCCATTTCCTTCTCCAGAGGCTCTTCCTGACCCAGGGATTGAACCCGGGTCTCCTGCTAAGGGTCTCCACTTGATATGCCTGTTCAAACAATGATTGCTTTCAACTGAGAAAAAAGAAAAAAAACACCCATCCTGGCTGAGTTTACAAAGACAATCACCTCTAAATATGGAATCCATTCCTCCATTTACTCATTCAATTATTTGATCAGCTGTATACAGGCACAGCAGTCCTACACATACAATGAAGGAAGGGCACATTCCCTGACCCAGAGAAGATTATAGGCTGGATTAATAAACCAAGGACACAAAAGAACTACCATACTAAGAGATACTGATAATAATAGATCTATCTCACATGTGGTAAACAAGAGCATAGATAAAATTTCTCAGATTCTCCATGAGTGTCGAGGGCAGCTTCCCAGAACATGATTTGCTCACTGAGACCAAGTCTGTTTTTAATGTGCCAATATACTCCTGGTACTTAGTACCAGGCCTCTCACACAGTAGGTATTCAGAAACTTGTTAAATGAAAGAATGAATGAGTTAGGCAGTAATGATGCTGACATCTGGAGGATGCATAATGGCCTCAGAACCAAGAAATACAAGATATTCACCCTGGAGTCCTTCTGAATCTTGTAGTGGCTGTATCATCAGGGTTAATTTCACAAATGCCAAGATCCCTAACTTTCCTAATAAGCTCCAAATTCGGTGAGTTGCCAAGATATTTGTGTGAATTGTTGGCCTTTAAAATAGTTCCCTGGAGCACTGTGCTTCTCACTTTAATGTTAATACAAATAAAAGGATCATTTTCCTTGATTGGCGCGTCCTTCAGAAATAGAGCATGAAAAGTTACAATCATGTAACTCCTCCAAACTCTGGAAAATATGAGGTGGGATTCAAAGGTCTGGGACTTTGAATCCGACCTCACTGGCTTGGTTCCTTTGGAAATTTCAAGGTCCTTTGCAGCAAAACTCTGCTCAAAGTATCAGTTCACATCCTAATCTTTGAAATGGAGAAAGCTCTTATGTGGGGAAACTACATGGGACTGGGGATTATGAAGGCATAGGATTATTATTATTTTTTACTTTTTGTTTTGAATTGGGGCATAGCTGATTAGCAAACAATGTTATGATAGTTTCAGATGAACAGCAAAGGGATTCAGCCATCAATACACATGTATCCATTCTCCCCCAAACTCTGCTCCCATCCAGGCTGCCACACATTAAGCAGAGTTCCATGTGCTGTACAGTAGGTCCTTTTTGGTTATCTATTTTAAATATAGCAGTGTGTACACGTCCGTCCCAAACTCCCTAACTATCCCTTCCCCTCATTCCCTTCAGCGACCATAGTGGGATTTTTTTTTTAACCCCAGAAAAATCTCTCTTCCTCTTTGAGCTTCAGCTCCCTCTCGGCCCTGCTTCAACACACTGTGAGGATCAAATGAGATGGAGGATGTGAATGCCTTGTAGGAGGCTCATGCTGCGTCACTAAGTCATGTCCAGCTCTTTGCCACCCCACGGACTGTAGCCCGCCAGGCTAGAAGCTATTCAAATGCTCAACCCAACAACTATTTTTTTAAAATTTCTTTATTTTAATTGGAGGACAATTGCTTTACAATACTGTAATGGTTCTTGCCATACATCAGCATGAATCGGCCATAGGTGTACATGTGTTCCCCCCATCCTGAAGCCCCCTTCCACCTCCCTCCACCCTATCCCTCCAGGTTGTTCCAGAGCACTGGCTTTGGATGCCCTGCTTCAAGCATTGAATCTGCACTGGTTATCTATTTTATATATGGTAATGTATATGTTTCATTGCTATTCTCTCATATCATCCCACCCTCACCTTCTCCCACTGAATCCAAAAGTCTGTTCTTTATGTCTGTGTTTCCTTTACTGCTCGGTACCATTTTTCTAAACTTCATATATATGTGTTGATATACAGTATTTGTCTTTCTCTTTCTGACTTACTTCACTCTGTGTAATAGGGTCCAGGTTTATCCTCCTCATTAGAACTGACTCAAATGCATTCCTTTTTATAGCTGAGTAATATTCCATTGTGAATATGTGCCACAACTTCCTTGTCCATTCATCTATCGATGGGCATCTAAATTGCTTCCATGTCCTAAGCTATTGTAAATAGTGCTGCAATGAATATTGGGGTACATGTGTCTCTTTCATTTCTGGTTTCCTTGAACTCATCTCGACTTTTGATCAAACACTTCCTTGGACTATCTGAGGAAGCACAGTGACAAGAACTGGATCCTGCTTTCAATGAGCTTTCTAGCTATTTGGAAAGACATTTTCATGACAAATTACCAAAAATTTAGTGACCTCAAGCAACAGCCATTACTTACATATTTTGCAATTCCTGTCAGCCAGAAGTCCAGACACAGTGTAGTTAGGTTCTCTGCTTGGGGCTTTATATCAGCTGGACTCTCTTATCTGGAGCTCATGATCCTCTAGCAGAGGCAGAATTCAGTTCCTTGCTCCTTGCTCAGTGTCAACAGGGGGTTCTCTAAACTCTTAAAGTCTGCTCTTAAGTCCTAGAAGAGGTCCTTACCATTTTATCTTCTCAGTCTTCAAAGGCAGCCTTCCCTGCTGGCTCAGCAGTAAAGGATCGCCTGCAATTGAGGAGCCATGGGAAATGTGGGTTTGATCCCTGGGCCCCCTAGAGGAGGGTATTCTTGCCTAGAGAATCCCATGGACACAGGAGCCTGGCAGGCTATAGTCCATAGGGTGGCAAAGAGTCATACACGACTGAAGCAACTTAGCATAGCACAGCACATCTTTGAAGGCAGCAACAACAGCAACAAAAACCCTCCCCACAATGGATTTCTTCCTTCAGGAAGAGCTCAGTATTTTTTATGGCTTATTTGATCAGGTCAGTTGTAAAAGGTTAATATCCCTTTCTTCAAATGTGCCATACAGCATAATCAAATCACAAGAGTGACTATCCCACCATAAAAATGTCTCATTCACACTCAAGGGCAGAGGATTATACAGGATGTGTACACTGAGGGAAGGAATCTTGGGGACTGTCTTAGACTACTGCTACCACCTACCACTAGCTACTCATTAAATTTTCCCAAAGCCTTAGGAGCAACTCTTTTCTGTCACTAACCCTGCAGTCTGTGTCTGGTAGGCTTTGAGGGTCTTAAATCTGCTGCCCAGTCTGTCCTGTCTGGTGGTCTGGTTCTCTCTGAATCATGAGGATGACCCAAGGGGTATGCATGCATGCATGCTAAGTCGCTTCAGTCGTGTCTGACTCTGTGCAACCCCATGGACAGCAGCCCACTAGGCTCCTCTGTCCAAGGGATTCTCCAGGCAAGAATACTGGAATGGGTTGCCATTTCCTTCTCCACCCAACAGGTATACTGAGGACCTAATAGTTCCAGGTATAGGGCTTTATACACATTGCCTCATTAGTCTTCATAGAGACTTGTATAGCACATATTGTTCAGGTGCTTTTATTATTGGAAACGAGGCTTAGTCCTCAAAACCATGCAGCTAGAAAGACTTAGAACCATAACTTAAGCCCACCTCTCTGTCATTTTGCCCATTCTTTCTTCACCACACAAGCTAGAAGCTTGTCATAACTTAAACACCTGGACAGCCTAAAATGTCAGCTTCCCTCTTACTTGCCTCCAAGACTGCCCATGCCCTCTTCCCATGATGCTATGCACATCCTTAAAACATATCATTCAGAACACTGCTGTGTGCATTTCTACAAGAAAAAAGTCAAATAAATAACCTAACTCTACACCTAAAGCAACTAGAGAAGGAAGAAATGAAGAACCCTAAGGTTAGTAGAAGGAAAGAAATCTTAAAAATTAGGGCAGAAATAAATGCAAAACAAACAAAAGAGACCATAGCAAAAATCAACAAAGCTAAAAGTTGGTTTTTTTAAAAGGTAAATAAAATTGACAAACCGTTAGCCAGACTCATCAAGAAACAAAGGAAGAAGAACCAAATTAACAAAATTAGAAATGAAAATGGAGAGATCACAACAGACAACTCTGAAATACAAAGGATTATAAGAGATTACTACCAGCAGCTCTATGCCAATAAAATGGACAACTTGGAAGAAATGGACAAATTCTTAGAAAAATATAACTTTCCAATGTGAACCAAGAAGAAATAGAAGGTCTTAACAGACCCATCACAAGCAAGGAAATCGAAACTGTAATCAGCAATTTTCCAGCAAACAAGAGCCAAGGACCAGATGGCTTCACAGCTGAATTCTACCAAAAATTTAGAGAAGAACTAACACCTATCTTATTCAAACTCATCCAGAAAATTGCAGAAGAAGGCAAACTTCCAAACTCATTCTATGAGGCCACCATCACCCTAATACCAAAACCATACAAGGATGCCACAAAAAAAGAAAACTACAAGCCAATATCACTGATGAACATAGATGCAAAAATCCTTAACAAAATTCTAGCAAACAGAATCCAACAACATATTTAAAAGATCATACATCATGACCAAGTGGGCTTTATCCCAGGAATGCAAGGACTATTTAATAACCACAAATCAATCAATGTAATACACCACATTAACAAATTGAGAGATAAAAACCATATGATGATCTCAACAGATGCAGAAAAAGCCTTTGACAAAATTCAACATCCATTTATGATAAAAACTCTCCAGAAAGCAGGCATAGAAGGAACATACCTCAACATAATAAAAGCTATATATGACAAACCCACAGCAAACATTATCCTCAATGGTGAAAAAATGAAAGCATTTCCCTTAAAGTCAGGAACAAGACAAGAGTGTCCACTCTCACCACTACTATTCAACATAGTTTGGAAGCGTTGGCCATAGCAATCAGAGCAGAAAAAGAAATAAAAGGAATCCAGATAGGAAAAGAAGAAGTAAAACTCTCACTGTTTGCAGATGACATGATCCTCTCCATAGAAAACCCTAAAGACTCCACCAGAAAATTACTAGAGCTAATCAATGAATACAGTAATTTTGCAGGATATAAAATTAACACACAGAAATCCCTTGAATTCCTATATGCTAACAATGAGAAAACAGAAAGAGAAATTAAGGAAACAATACCATTCACCATTGCAACAAAAAGAATAAAATACTTGGGAGTATATCTACCTAAAGAAACAAAAGACCTATATATAGAAAACTATAAAACACTGATGAAAGAAATCAAAGAGGACACAAATAGTTGGAGAAATATACCGTGTTCATGGATTGGAAGAATCAATATTGTGAAAATGGCTATACTACCCAAAGCAATCTATAGATTCAGTGCAATCCCTATCAAGCTACCAACAGTATTTTTCACAGAACTAGAACAAATAATTTCACAATTTGTATGGAAATACAAAAAACCTCGAATAGCCAAAGTAATCTTGAGAAAGAAGATTGGAACTGGAGGAATCAACCTGCCCAACTTCAGACTCTACTACAAAGCCACAGTCATCAAGACAGTATGGTACTGGCACAACGACAGAAATATAGATCAATGGAACAGAATAGGAAGCCCAGAGATAAATCCACGAACCTATGGACACCTTATCTTCAACAAAGGAGGCAAGGATATACAATGGAAGAAAGACAACCTCTTTAACAAGTGGTGCAGGGAAAACTGTCAACTACTTGTAAAAGAATGAAACTAGAACACCTTCTAACACCATACACGAAAATAAACTCAAAATGGGTTAAAGATCTAAATGTAAGACCAGAAACTATAAAGCTCCTAGAGGCAAAACACTCTCCAACATAGACAAAACACTCTCCGACATAAATCACAGCAAGATCCTCTATGACCCACCTCCCAGAATACTGGAAATAAAAGCAAAAATAAACAAATGGGAGCTAATTAAACTTAAGAGCTTTTGCACAACAAAGGAAACTATAAGCAAGGTGAAAAGACAGCCCTCAGAATGGGAGAAAATAATAGCAAATGAAGCAACAGACAAAGGATTAATCTCAAAAATATACAAGCAACTCCTGTAGCTCAATTCAGAAAAATAAATGACCCAATCAAAAAATGGGCCAAAGATCTAAACAGACATTTCTCCAAAGAAGACACACAGATGGCTCACAAACACATGAAAAGATGCTCAACATCACTCATTATCAGAGAAATGCAAGTCAAAACCACAATGAGGTACCATTACATGACAGTCAGAATGGCTGCTATCCAAAAGTCTACAAGCAATAAATGCTGGAGAGGGTGTGGAGAAAAGGGAACCCTCTTACACTGTTGGTGGGAATGCAAACTAGTACAGCCACTATGGAGAACAGTGTGGAGATTCCTTAAAAAACTGGAAATAGAACTGCCATATGACCCAGCAATCCCACTCCTGGGCATACACACCGAGGAAACCAGATCTGAAAGAGACACATGCACCCCAATGTTCATCGCAGCACTCTTTATAATTGCCAGGACATGGAAGCAACCTAGATGCCCATCAGCAGATGGATGGATAAGGAAGCTGTGGTACATATACACCATGGAATATTACTCAGCCATTAAAAAGAGTTCATTTGAATCAGTTCTAATGAGATGGATGAAATTGGAGCCCATTATACAGAGTGAAGTAAGCCAGAAAGATAAAGACCAATACAGTATACTAATGCATATATATGGAATTTAAAAAGATCGTAACAGTAACCCTATATGCAAAACAGAAAAAGAGACCCAGATGTACAGAACAGACTTTTGGACTCTGTGGGAGAAGGCGAGGGTGGGATGTCCTGAGAGAAAAGCATTGAAAAAGTATACTATGAAGGGTGAAACAGATCATCAGCCCAGGCTGGATGCATGAGACAAGTGCTCAGGGCTGGTGCACTGGGAAGATCCAGAGGGATCAGATGGGGAGGGAAGTGGGAGGGGGGATCGGGATGGGGAACACGTGTAAATCCATGGCTGATTCATGTCAATGTATGGCAAAAACCACTACAATACTGTAATGTAATTAGCCTCCAACTAATAAGTATAAATGAAAAAAAATTAAAAGAAAAAAAAACACTGCTGTGTGCATTTCTAGTAGAAAAATGGAAGCTATATGTCCTGGATTTTCAGAAATATTTCCAGTTTCCAGTTGATGGTTTCAATTTCAACTCATGTCTTTGATGCTGGTTATGAACATCTTTTACCACATTTAGAATTCAGAGAGCATGACCAGAAGATATAAGAAAAGTCTCATTTCTCTTTGAAGATTTATAGGATTTCTCTCCCAGTGAAGGTATTTATAGCCACTGCACATAAAAGTGTCATTAATATTGTCTAACGAGTATGTTCAGAATTCCTGGGCTACGCCTTCTAAGAGATGAGACACTCTTTAGAAAGCTGCAAGAACTCCCTAATGTACTGCTCCCAATGGTACACACACACATACACATCCACCACAATGGGATTTGATTGTGATGATTACTTCCTTACTTTATTGACATATTTTACTGCTTGTGATTATCTGAGATCTTAAGGAACCAAAATACTTCATAAAGTAATACAGAGCTACAGTTTAAATGAGCTGATAATGTGTTATTTAATCTTAATATTTTCCAGAGAGAATTATCTTACCTAGCACTTCCCAAACTGTCCCCTAATCCTTCCACATCATGGCAAACACAGACAATGAAAAGAGATGAATGGCATAGCAGGGTAATTAAATGAAACTGTTCACAGAGGTCACTGCCTTGGGGCTCAGGCCAGTCTCGGACCATTTTAGGCTGTGAAAACTGAAGGAGAGAGGATGTCCACATACCCATATTTCTTTTGACACACAGACACAGTCGGGAAGATTTTCTTGACTCAGTAATTGAGCATTGTCAGGTTTCAATTTCATAACCATTTACTGAGTGTTTATTACTTGACAAATATTGACCCCAGGTGCTAGGAACAGAGATAACTAAAGTACTGCCATCACCCTCAAAGAACTCACCATCTAGAACATTAGGACCGAAAATCCTTTTTGTCCTTTTTGCAGATATAGTTGATAGATAATGGCCACTGAAACACTAGCTGAAAAGCCTTCTAAAACTTCCAAGTGCAGAAGGCAAACAATGCAATCACTTAAAAATACCACATGGAGAAACAGGAAAGTAGTTCAAGAATAAAGTTGTGTGCTTGCCAGCTCTGTTCCTTTAACTGCTGTATATGATATTATTTAAAGTCCATTATAGATTCTACTTTCAATTGTGCCATATTATTCATACCGTGTTTTTAGTACCCTCCCAGCAATTACCATTGTGTTTAGTAATCAACAGCACTGATTTACGCAAGTTACTTTCAAGTCAATCACTCTAGCACTTAAAAACAATAGCTTTGAATGGAGTTATTTCCTGGGAGAATGTTAAATGTTTCCGAGTTCAGATATCCAAGGAAAGGCGGCTCCCTGTGTGTAAGGGAGGAGAATGAAAAGTTTTCTGGCAGCTGGACCAAGATCAAGTGTTCAAATAAATGCTGTTGTAACTTGTGAGTGAAAGGGAGTAGCTCACTGTTTCCTGCATAAAATTGTACTGCTGGATGCATTCAGCCACCTTACGCACCACACTTTTAATTACTGATATAAATCTGATAGAGTCCTCAGGGGATCAGAAATAACCTTTAGCCATTCTGTCTGCAAACAATAGCAGGTCAAAATAGAATAGAAAGGTATCTAGTGCAAATGATTCCAAGGGAACTCCTTGTCTGATGGATTGCCTGAGTCTCATGCCCCTGAGCTGGTTGCCCATGGATCTAGGTTCCAACTCAAGATCTTTTACTTATAAGGGCCGACTCTAAAGTCCTATTTTTTCCAACAGACTAAAGGCTGAACCCAAAGCCTGGGAAGGGATGGAAGGAAGGGTTGGACCTGATAGTGGACAGTGCTGTGGTCTTTACAGCAATTGAAGGAGAGAAGGTAGAAGAAGATTGCTGCCTGCATACTGCTTATTTTGAACCATGTGCTGCAGATCAATTTTAAACATAGGCAAGTGGCTTTTAAAGGTGTTCACAAACTTGGGCCAGGAAAGGAGCATAGCACCTGTTGCTCCTAGCTGTGGCATAAGAACCCTAGAAGGTAGCTTTCAGATGCACCAGGCAAAGAGAGTCCTAGGTCAGAAACAAACAGGTCACCTGAAATCTACACACCAATCCAAACAGGCGAAGCAAAAAATATTTCAGGTTTGTAGATAAGAATGGCAGGAATCACCTCTCATCATTCCAGATTTGACTCTCGAAACCCCAGCCAAGACCAAAGATGGCCTGCCCATCCCCCTGTGCCAATTTAGAAGTTTTTCAGCAATGCTGCAACTTTCTTAAGGGGAGTGATGAAATGAATGAACAAGGTCAAACTCATTTTCTCATTGCACTCACGAGGGTGGTTGAAATTTATCCCACTGAAAACACTGGTAGAGATTAGATGTATTGTTTTCTTCCCAAAAGGCTAATTCTTTAAAAATAAAAACAACAACTGAAAAAAGTTCAATTTTGGAGGCAAAAGAGCATATGGGAATAAAACACTGAGTATTGTATTCCTTGTGTTAGCCAAAACTCATAACGTTTCCTTTCATTTAAGTAGCAATAGTACAGAAAGTTCATTCCCATCTATCATTAGTTGCAAAGAGGTATCTCTTTATGAAAAGAGTTTACTAACTGATGTAACTGGATTCTCTTAAGAAACACAGTAACCTCAATTTAGGAACTGTCTATATATGTAATCTTTAATATACATTATGATAAACAGAAACTCTGCATCACCAGTGGACAAAGTTGTGAACTATTTCCCCACCTTTGAAAAGAGAACAAAAACATTTCCTTCCTTATACATTTTTGGGGTGCAAATGCTTTTATAAATTTCATCATATATAATCCCCAGCATCATCCTAAGCCTCAATCAGGCTAAAGGACTTTTTGAGGCCATTCAAAGCTAGGACCTTTATCCAGTTCCTTTAATTACAGAAAGTGACATTAAAAGTCCATTATGGGCTCTACTTTCAACTGTGACATATTAGGCACATGACTATGTTGCAATTGTAATTGTGTTTAGTTTTATCCAGTTATTTGGACTCCCAAATAAGGTACTTTTGCCATCAAACCAGAGAGATTTGAAGAAACATCTACAGTCCCTCCCTCTCTCCCTGGGAACACAGCCTGAATGAAGTTGGACTCACCTGTAACCAGGGTAAAGTTAGGGTTAAGGCTCGGAGAAGGCAATGGCACCCCACTCCAGTACTCTTGCCTGGAAAATCCCATGGATGGAGGAGCCTGGTAGGCTGCAGTCCATGGGGTCGCTAAGAGTCGGACGGGACGCGACTGAGCGACTTCCCTTTCACTTTTCACTTTCATGCATTGGAGAAGGAAATGGCAACCCACTCCAGTGTTCTTGCCTGGAGAATCCCAGGGACGGGGCAGCCTGGTGGGCTGCCATCTATGGGGTCGCAGAGTCGGACACGACTTAGCGGCAGCGACTTAGCAGCCGCAGCAGCAGCAGGGTTAAGGCTAATCCTAAAGCTCACATCTTCCCCAGTGGTAACAGATATGGAAACTAGGTCCTAGATGCATATATCAAACCATCTCTCCCCTTAACTTCAAAGACTACTGAGATGCTGTTTTTAAAAAGCATTTATTATTTTTATCTATTTGGCTGCACCAGGTCTCAGTTGCAGCATCTGAACTTTTAGTTATGGCATGTGGGATCTAGTTCCCTGACCAGGAATTGAACCCAGGCCCCTGAAGTAGGAGTGCAGAGTCTTAGCCACTGGACCAGCAGGGAACTCCTCTGAGATGCTCTTGACTCCAAACTCTTTGTCTTCAGTCCAGATCCTTCTTCAGTGATCTAGACTAGGGAGTCAGCAAATTTTTTTCCTGAAAAGGACCACATAAATTCTGTTTTACAGTCTTCTATTTTATTAACAACTCTTTGTTTTTTAAAACATTTTATTTTATATTGGGATATAGCCGATTGACAATGTCATGATAATTTCAGTTGAATAGTGAAGGGACTCAGCCATATGTATACATGTATCCACTCTCCCCCAAACTCCCCTCCCATCCAGGCTCCTACATAGCATTGAGCAGAATTCCCTGTGCATCACAGTCGGTCCTTTTTGGTTATGTTTTAAATATAGCAGTGTATACCTGTACATCCCAAACCCCCTAACTATCCCTTCCCCTATCCTTCACCCCAGCAACCATAAATCCATACTCTAAGTCTGCAAGTCACTAACAACCCTTTAAACAAAGCTTTCACCTGGATCTGGGTCACCTTTGGCCCTCAGGCTGTATTTGCTGACACTGCTCCAGACCTTCGTCTACCTCACTCTTCATATTCCTCCCTCCTATCCCTTGTTCTCTCACTTCTACCACCTGACATATTTTTTCTTTTCCTCTGTAGCAGAAAAACTTCAAATCTGAGAGCAGCATGATCTTTAGAACCACCAGTGTCATGCAGGGGACATAAGTGCAGGACTCACTTTCAAGGTACCTTACTCATATGGCTGAAAAATTGGTGCTGGTTGTTGGTGGGAGGCCTCCATTTCTCCATGCAAACGCCTCCTCAAAAAACTGCTTGAGTGCCGCCAGCATTTGTCTTCTCTGAGAGCAAGTGGTCCAAAAGAGAGAGAACCAGATGTGACCATTCTTTCTGTGACTTCTCTTTGGAAGTTAAAGCATCACATCTACCACGTTCTAAACATTAGAAGTCAGCTGATAAATTTAATATGAATTTAAGAGGAGGAGAATTTGCATCCACCTTTTGAATGGAAACATTTCAAAGAATATGTGGAAATATTTTAACCCCCCTCATCAGTCTCCTTTCAGACCACAGATTATTCATATATACTTATTTATATACACTTATCCCCTCTCCGGTTCCCAGGTGGTGCTAGTGGTAAGCAACCCACCTGCCAAAACAGGAGACGTAAGAGACTCAGCTTCAACACCTGGGTTGGGACCATCCTCTGAAGGAGGGTATGGCAACCTGTTCCAGTATTCTTGCCTGGAAAATCCCATGGGCAAAGGAACCTGGTAGGTTACAGTCCACAGGGTCGCAAAGAGTCAGACACAACTAAGGAACTTCACTTTCACTTTCTTTAAGAAAAGTTGGCTGACCTCTGGATATACTTATTAGAAGCAGTTTATATAGATATCCTGCTGCCATGTCTGGTTAGGATAATAGGGGACCTAGCATATCATGCAAAAAAGTGCCACAGAAGACAGAGGTAAGTGACTCCTCAGTCTTCAGAGGAACTCATGAATGTGCCAAAGGAAGAAAGTGAGGGATAGATCACACTATGATCAAGAAAAGACTTTTGCTCACATGAGTCATGACCAACTTTGTAAGACCAGACAAGCAAGTGTTGGTCAGACAGGATGCTGAGATGGATATTTGTAGCTCCAGAATGCTGGGGATGAAAGTGGAGTGGGGGGGGGGGGCTCAAGGTGGCTCACATAGTGCTTTACGACTGTGGGGTCTGTGGGACCTTCCGAAGGAAACCCAGGCAAACTTCAGATAAGGACAATGTAAACAGGACAGAGAGAAAAAAGTAAACAAGCTGCACCCAGTTGTCAGTAGTTCATCAAATATTTATGGAGCATTACCCAGTTGTCATTTTGGCAGTAACAGCCAGGGCAGCAGTAAGAACAGCATCAACTACATGAGGGCTAAGTAAGTGCCTGGTTCTTATCTCATTTAACCCTTACAATAATCTCACAGTTTAGCACTGTTATTTTGTAGATGAGGAGGCTTGGACTCAGAAAGCTTACCCAGGTGCTATGCTAGGATGGTTGGAAGTTAAAGGTACCAGGTTTCTTCTGCTCAGGATAGGAACCAGTTAGTAAATCACAGGTGCTACAAATCCCACTGGGCCAGCAGTGTGGAGGAGAGAGTACAGGAGTCCCTAAGTTCTCATGTGCCCCAGGACAGAGGCAGGCCCGGGGTGAACACCCTCCAGTGATTCATTGTTTGCTAAGAATGTCACTCTAAATTCTCAGTCCTTATGTGTGCTTCTTTTTTATTTAAGAAATTTTTTTAGCGTGGACTATTGTTAAAGTCTTTATTGAGTTTGTTACAATACTGCTTCTGTTTTATTTTTAGTTTTTGGCCCCAAGTCATGTGGGATGTTCGTTCCCTGACTAGAGATTAAACCCACACCTCCTGCATTGGAGGGAGAAGTCTTAACCACTCAACACAAGGGAAGTGCCTGTGCTTCCTCTGATTCTGAAAACCACATGAGATATCTGCAGCCTTGAGACCTAATGATAAATTATACCCCTCCTGGGTCTTGTAAAATTGTAACTATCTCAACCGATTATTGGGTTGCATTCTTCCTAACATAAAGAAAAACATGCATAGAGGGTGATGCTGAAAACCACGGTATTCCCATTAAGTTTTTAGTCCTAGAAATCCTGCAATCCCTTCATTTAGGTCTTCTCTGTTGTTGTCTGTGGTGAAAAGTTTATAGCTGAACCCACATTATTGACCAGAGACATATGTCTTTTGTTACCTGAATACCATTGACCCAAGATGTTTCACTATTCACTTACATAACAAATTGCTGGCCACAGGTGTTAAGGTGTTAGTTTCTGCAAAACTTCCCCAGTCAATAAGGTGTTAATGGTGACAGAGCCTTCCTACCCTCATCACAGATGGGGACAGGCTGGCTCCACTTATTTATCTGTATAAGGCAGTGATTCTCTTTTTATTATTAGCCTCCTGCCCACAGGAGCTCTTTTAGAACATTTTTTTCCTAATCATTTTTCCTCATGAAAGTTTAATACTACAGATATACTGTATATCTGTTTAAGCACTACATGTGTACCTGTGATTTTCATATTCAAAGAATAAGATTGTTTTTCCCTCCTCTCCCCAACCAATTTTCATCCTCTTGGAGAAGATACTACCCCTCCTAATACATGATGTGAGAGCAGGACCCGAGCCTGACAACCTGGCCAACAGACTTGGGCAGGCTAGTGAGGAAGTGAAACTGAGGTTAAAATGTTGAGCTCTCTTTGCTATATTCCCCAGTTGAAAATCTGCTCAGGCTCAATTTTCCAGGCTAAGCATTAGTTAGCTCTACTTTTAATTGGTCTATAACACTTTTGATTTCCCTTGTTCACCAAGTCAGTCTCCTGTACTCAAGTCTTTAGAATAGTTTGGTTATAATTGTATGCATGGAAATGTGTATATATGTCCCATTATTTCTATAATTACCTGATTTATCTTCTTGATCTCCTCCCACTAAAACACAGACACAAGTCACCCCTAACAAGAAGTCAACATAAAACCTTCAACCTACCTTTCTCTCCAAGGGCAAAAGCCAAAATGAAGAAGAAATACAACCGTAAGTCCTGGGGAAAGGAGGCCTCCAACAGAGCAAGTTAGAAAAAAATAAAAAGACAGAGAAATATGGAACAAATGAAAGAACAAGAAAGAAACTCACAAGACCAAATAAATGAAGAGGAAATAACCAATCTACCTGAAAGAGAATTCAGAATGATAGTAAAGATGCTCCAAAAACTTGAAAATAGAATGGAGAAGATACAAGAAACTATTAACACAGTTAATACAATCACCAAGGATATAGAAGAAATAAGGAATAAGCAAACAGAGATGAATAACACAATTACTTAAATAAAAATACTCTAGAAGGAATCAATAGCAGAATAACCTAAGCAGAAGAGTGGATAAATGAACTGGAAGACAGATGGTGGAAATAACTGCTGAAGAACAGAATAAACGAAAAAGAAAGAAAAGAATTGAGGATAGCCTCAGAGACATTTGGGACAATATTAAATGCACCAACATTCAAATTATAGGGTTCCCAGAGGAAGAAGAAAGAAAAGAAAGGCACTGAAAAAAATTTTGAAGAAATTATAGTTGAAAACTTTCCCAACATGGGAAAGGAAATAGTCAATCAAGTCCAAGAAGCACAGAGAGTCCCTTACAGGATAAACCCAAAGAGAAACACATAAAGACACATATTAATCAAGCTAGCAGAGATTAAACACACAGAAAGACTATTAAAAGCAGCAAGGGAAAAGCAACAAGGAACATACAAGGGAAAATCCATACGATTAACAACAGATCTTCCAGTATAAACTCTGCAGGCCAGAAGGGAATGGCAGGATATATTTAAAGTATTGAAAGAAAAAATTCTACCACCAAGATTACTTTACCCAGCAAAGATTTCATTCAAAGTTGATGGAGAAATCAAAAGCTTCACAGACAAGCAAAAGTTAAGAGAATTTAACACCACCAAACCAGCCTTACATCAAACACTAAAGGGACTTACATAGACAGTAAACACAAGGCAAAGGAAAGACCTACAGAAACAAACCCAAAATAAGTAAGAAAATGCCGATAGGAATGTATATATCAACAATTACTTTAAATGTAAATAGATTAAATGCACCAACTATAAGACACAGACTGACTAGATACAAAAACAAGACCCACATATATGCTGCCTACAAGATACCCACTTAAGACCTAGAAATATATACAGACTGAAAGTAAAAAGATGGGAAAAAAATACTCCATGCAAATGGAAACCAAAAGAAACTCAGAGTGGCAATCCTTACTTCAGACAAAATAGACTTTAAAATAAAGAATATTATAAGAGACAAAGAAGGACACTACCTAATGATCAAGGGGTTACTCCAAGAAGAGACATAACAGTTACAAATATTTATGCATCCAACATAGGAGCACCTTAATACATAAGGAAACACTAACAGGCCTAAGAGGGGAAATCAACAGTAACACAGCAAATAGTAGGGGACTTTAACACCCTACTTACACTAATGAATAGATCATCAAAACAGAGAATCAATAAGGAAATACAAACCTTAAATGAAACATTAGACCAAATGGACATAATTAATGGCTTCAGGACATTCCATTCAAATGCAGAAGAAAACACTATTTTCTCAAGTACACATGGAACATTCTCCAGGATAGACCACATCATGGGCCACAAATCAAGCCTCAGTAAATTTAATAAAACTGAAATTATACCAAATCTCTTCTGTGAACATAATGCTATGAGACTAGATATCAACTACAGAAAAAAAACTGCAAAAAACACAAACTCATAGATATTAAACAATATATTACTAAATAACAAAGAGGTTACTGAAGAAATAAGAAGGGAAATCAAGATTCCTAGAAACAAATGACAATGAAAACATGATGACCCAAAACCTATGGGATTTAGCAAAAGCAGTTCTAAGAGGGAAGTTTATAGCAATATAATCCTACCTCAAGAAAAAAGGAAAGCATCACATAGACAGTCTAACTCTACAGCTAAAGCAACTGGAGAAAGAAGAGAAGAACAACAACAACAAAGAAAAACCAAAGTCAGCAGAAGAAAATAAATCATAAAGATCAGAGCAGAAATAGCTGAAAAAGAAATGAAGAAAGCAATAGCAAAAAATAATAAAACTAAAAGCTAGTTCTTTCAAAAGATAAGCAAAATTGACAAAGCCCTAGCCAGACTCATCAAGAAAAAAAGGGAGAAAAATCAAATTAACAAAATTAAAAATAAAAAAGGAGAGGTTACAACAGACCACACAGAAATACAAAGATCATAAGAGAATATTATGAGCAACTATATGCTAATAAAATGGACAACTTAGAGGAAATGAACAGATTCTTAGAAAAGTTCAACATCCCAAGAATGAACCAGGAGGAAACAGAAATTATGAACAAGTAAATTACAAACACTGAAATTGAAACTGTGGTGAAAAACTCCCCAAAACAAAAGCCATACAGTGGAAGTGGCAAATAGATTTAAGGGATTAGATCTGATAGAGTGCATGAAGGACTATGTTTGGAGGTTCATGACATTATACAGGAAGCAGTGATCAAGACCATCCCCAAGAAATAGAAATGCAAAAAGGTAAAATGGTTGACTGAGGAGGCCTTACAAATAGCTGAGAAAAAAAGAGAAGTGAAAGGCAAAGGAGAAAAGGAAAGAGATACCCATCTGAATGAAGAGTACCAAAGAATAGCAAGGAGAGACAGAAAGCCTTCTTCAATGATCAGTGCAAAGAAATAAAGGAAAACAATAAAATGGGAAAGATAGAGATCTCTTCAAGAAAATCAGAGATACCAAGGGAACACTTCATAAAAAGATGGGCACAATAAAGGACAGAAATGGTATGGACCAAACAGAAGCAGAAGATATTAAGAAGAGGAGGCAAGAAGACACAGAAAAAGTACACAAAAATGATCTTCATGACTCAGATAACTGGGATGGTGGGATCACTCACCTAGAACCACACATTCTGGAATGTGAAGTCAAGTGGACCTTAGGAAGTGTCACTATGGGCAACGCTACTGGAGGTGATGGAATTCCAGATGAGCTATTTCAAATCCTGAAAGATGATGCTGTGAAAGTGCTGCACTCAATATGCCAGCATATTTGGAAAACTCAGTGGTGGCCACAGGACTGTAAAAGATCAGTTTTCATTCCTATCCCAAAGAAAGGAAAAGGCAAAAAATGTTCAAACTACCATACAATTTCACTCATCTCTAACACTACCAAAATAATGCGCAAAATTCTCCAAGCCAGACTTCAACAGTACATGAACCATGAACTCCCAGATGTTCAAACTGGATTTAGAAAAGGCAGCAGAACCAGAGGTCAAATTGCCAACATCTGTAGAATCATCCAGAAAGCAAGAGAATTCCAGAAAAACATCTGTTTCTGCTTTATTGATTATGCCAAAGCCTTTGACCGTGTGGATCACAATAAACTGTGGAAAATTCTTAAAGAGATGGGAATACCAGACCATCTGACCTGCCTCCTGAAAAATCTGTATGCAGATCAGGAAGCAACAGTTAGAACTGGACATGGAACAACACACTGGTTCCAAATTGGGAAAGGAGTACATCAAAGCTGTATAATGTCACCCTGTTTATTTAATTTATATGCAGAGTACATCATGCAAAATGCTGGGATGGATGAAGCACAAGCTGGAATCAAGATTGCCGGGAGAAATATCAATAACCTCAGATCTGCAGATGACACCACCCTTATGGCAGAAAGTGAAGAAGAACTAAAGAGTCTCTTGATGAAAGTGAAAGAGGAGAGTGAAAAAGTTGGATTAAAACTCAACACTAAGATCAAATTAAGATCATGACATATGGCCCCATCACATCATGGCAAATTAGTGGGGAAACAATGGAAACAGTGAGAGACTTTATTTTGGAGGCCTTCCAAATCACTACATCTGGTGACTGCAGCCATGAAATTAAAAGATGTTTGCTCCTTGGGAAAAAAGCTATGACCAACCTGAACAGCATATTAAAAAGCAGAGCCATTAGTTGTTAACACAGTTCCATCTAGTCAAAGCTATGGTTTTTCTATAGTCATGTATGGATGTGAGAGTTGGACTGTGAAGAAAGCTGAGCACCAAAGAACTGATGTTTTTGAACTGTGGCATTGGAGAAGACTCTTGAGAGTCCCTTGGACTGCAAGGAGATCAAACTAGTCCATAATAAAGGAGATCAGTCCTGAATATTCATTGGAAGGACAGATGCTGAAGCTGAAACTCCAGTACTTTGGCCACCTGATGAGAAGAACTGACTCATTGGAAAAGACCCTGATGCTGGGAAAGATTGAAGGCAGGAGGAGAAGGGGACAACAGCGGGTGCAATGGTTGAATCCACCGACCTATAGACATGAGTTTGAGCAAGCTCTGGGAGCTGGTGAAGGACAGGGAAGCCTGGCAGTCTGCAGTCCATGTGGTCTCAAAGAGTCATACATGACTAAGTGACTGGACTGAACTGAACTGAGGGCCAGATGTCTTCACAGGGGAATTCTATCAAACATTTAGAGAAGAGCTAATGCTTATTTTTCTAAAATTCTTCCCAAAAATTGCAGAGGAAGGAACACTTCCAAACTCCTTCTACAAGGCCACCATCTACCTGATACCAAAACCAGGCAAAGATGGCACACAAAAATATTACAGGCCAATATCACTGATGAACATAGATGCACAAGTCCTCAGTAAAATTCTAGCAAACAGAATTCAACAGCACATTAAAAAGCTCATACACCATGAGCAAGTTGGGTTTATCCCAGGGATGCAACAATTCTTCAATATATGCAAATCAATCTGGGTGGTATGCCATATTAACATGTTGAAAGATAAAACCCAAGTGATCATCTCAATAGATGTAGGAAAAGCCTTTGACAAAACTCAGCACCCATTTATCATAAAAATTGCTTTAAAAAATGGGAATAGAAGGAACCTACCTCAACATAGTAAAGGAAATATATGAGAAACCCACAGCAAACTTTATTCTCAGTGGTGAAAACCTGAAAGCATTCTCTCTAAGATCCGGAATGAAAAAAGGGTGTCCACTCTCACCACTATTATTCAGCATAGTTTTGGAAGTCCTAGTTATGGCAATTAAAGAAAGAGAAATAAAAGTAATCCAGATCGGAAAAGAAGAAGTAAAACTCAGCGTTTGCAGATGACATGATCCTATACATAGAAAACTCAAAAGAAACCATCAGAAAATTACTAGAGCTGATCAGTGAATATAGCAGTCATGGGATACAAGATCAATACAGAGAAATCACTTGTATTCCTACATACTAACAATGAAAAATCAGAAAGAGAAATTAAGGAATCAATCCCATTAACCTTTGCAACAAAAAGAATAAAGTATCTAGGAATAAACCTACCTAAGGAGATAAAAGAACTGTATATGGAAAATTATAAGACACAGATGAAGGAAATCAAAGATGGCTAAAACAGATGGAGAGATATTCCCTGTTCCTGGGTAGGAAGAATCAATATTGTGAAAATTACTATACTACAAATGCTATCTACAGATTCAATGCAAACCTATCAAATTACCAATGGCATTTTTCACAGAACTAGAACAAAAAGTTTCAAAATTCACATGGAAACACAAAAGACCCCAAATAGCCAAAGCATCTGAGAAAAAAGAACGGAGTTGGAGGAATCAACCTCCCTAACTTCAGACTATATTACAAAGCTACAATCATCAAGAGAGTATGGTACTGGCACAAAAACAGAAATATAGATCAATGGAACAAGATAGAAAGCCCAAAGATCAACCCATGCACCTAAGGTTACCTTATTTTTGACAAACAGGGCAAGAATATGCAATGGGGGCAAAGACAGCCTCTTCAATAAGTGATTCTGGGAAAACTGGACAGCTATGTGTAAAGGAATGAAATTAGAACACTTTCTCATGCCATACACAAAGATAAGCTTAAAATGGATTAAAGACTTATATGCAAGAGCAGAAACTATAAAACTTCTAGAAGAAAACATAGGCAGAACACTTGATGGCATAAATCAAAGCAGAATCCTCAATGACTCACCTGAAAGAGTAATGAAAATAAAAACAAAAATAAACAAGTAGGACTGAATTAAACTTAAAAGCTCTTGCACAGCAAAGGAAACTACAAACAAGGTGAAAAGACATCCCACAGAATGGGAGAAAATAATAGCAAAGGAAACAACTGACAAAGAATTAATTTCCAAAATATACAAGCAGCTCATACAACTCAATACCAGAAAAACAAACAACTCAATGAAAAAGTTGGAATAAGACCTAAGCAGACATTTCTCCAAAGAAGACATAGAGATGGCTACCAAACACATGAAAAGGTGCTCACCATTGCTCATTATTAGAGTAATGCAAGTCAAAACTACAATGAGATACCACCTCACACCAATCAGAATGGCCATCATCAAAAAGTCTACAAACAATAAGTGCTGGAGAGGGTGTACAGAAAAGGGAAGCTTCTTGCATTGCTGGTGGGAATGTAAATTGATACAGCCACTGTGGAAGATTGTATGGAGAGTCCTTTAAAAACTAGGAATAAAACCACCATATGACCTAGCAATCCCACTCCTAGGCATATAGCCCAAGGAAACCAAAATTGAAATACACATGTACCCCAGTGTTCATTGCAACTCTATTTACAAAAGCTAGAACATGGAAGAAACCTAGATGTCCATTGACGAATGGATAAAGAATATATATATAGAACATATATACATATACAATAGAATATTACTCAGTCATAAAAAGGAACACATTTAGGTCAGTTCTAATGAGGCGGATGAACCTCAAGCCTATTATACAGAGTGAAGTAAGTCAGAAAGAGAAAGATAAATATCATATACTAATGCATGCATATGGAATTTAGAAAGATAGTACTGATGAATTTATTTGCAGGGCAGCAGTGGAGAAATAGACATAGAGAACAGACTTATGGACATGTGGGGAAGGGAGGAGGGAGAGGGTGAGATGTATGGAGAGAGTAACATTGAAATTTACTATACCATATGTAAAATAGATAGTCAATGGGACTTTGCTGTATGACTCAGGAAACTCAAACGGGGGCTCTGTAACAATCTGGAAAGGTGGGATGTGGAGGGAGATGGGAAGGAGGTTTGGAAGTGAGGGGACATGGGTGCACCTATGGCTGATTCTTGCTGATGTTTGACAGAAAACAACAAAATTCTGAAAAGCAATTATTCCTCAACTAAAAAAAAAAAAAAGAATACATGATGTAAAGCTTTCCTGCTCTAAGAATGATCAGCCATCCATCTCTATCAGCAGCTGGTCCATGAGTGGAACCATTGGCAGATCAGCATCATCTGCCTGCTTCTTGTGGTTGTCATGCCACAGGACCCTCCACAGACCCAGTGGAGTTATACTGTGCATTACAACATGATCCCAAGAGGCGTCTGGGCACATCAAAGTTGAAGAAGCACCAACCTAAGAATGAGTTTGCACCGTGACCAGAAGTTCATAACCTCTGGGCTGTACTGAAGAAAGAAGTTACCAAGGTGGCTTTGGTTCCAGTGGAAGCCTTTGGTTTGGGGTGGTGGTCCCCCAGTTTAATCATGCATCAGGGTCACCTGGGGAGTGAGTTACACTATAGAGTACTGGGTGCCTCCCCCAGAATTCCTGATTCAGCGGACCTGGGTTAAGGTCTGAAATGTCACATTTCTAAGATGATCCCAGGTGATGCTGAGGTGTTCATCCCTGGATGAAGAGTGGTCCCTGACCACTCTTTGAGAACCACTAGCCTGGGCTTCTTAGCTCTTTCCATCTAAGTCACACCTCAGAGCCCAGGAACCTCAATGCCAGCACTAACTGTTTCAGCACAAGCAGAAGGATTCTTCACTCTTCTCCAAGACACTAAAAAGAAACATTGTTAGATTGCCACAACTTGTTCCCCAAATACAAAGACACCCCCACCTTTGGATTCATTATTCTGAGAAGCTGGGAAGTTTGAGAAACTAAACAAATGTTCACAGGTACAAGACTAATTAGATGTCCAAAGCAATGCAGAGCCTTGTAGTCAAAGCCCAGGGTACAAGAGAACCCAAGTACCTTCTTTACCCATCAGATAGGAAGGCCTGCATTGGAAAAAGCTTCCAACTTTCAGAAACTCGCTAAGAAATTGAGGAGGGCTATTTTGGCAAGAAGCCCCACAGCTGCTTTCAATAAGAAGTGGATTCTATAAATTGAATTAGTTATAGGTTGCTTTATAATCATCCATGTTCTTACTATCACATTACACCAACTGGAAGTTCAAATGGAAAGAATGAGCCTAACTGAATCTGATCAGCATAAGTTATACATTGAGTTCTAACAACAGGTATTTTCTGATTTTGTTAATTATTTGATAGCTAATATAGGACATTTTATGGTGCTTTAGAATTTATGAATCTCTTCTTAAAAATTATCTCTTTTATCATGAAGGATATAATTTTTTTGCTTTATTTGTTTGTTTTCTACCTTGTAATACTTAATAATTACTTTAAGTTTTCCTTAAATCCTTCTCACAGCTCTTCTCTTCATTTCCACCTTCAAATAAACATAAATAGAAGTCATTTGAGTCCTACTAGAGGTAAATGCAGGTCACCTCTATGCCAGATTCTAGTTGATCAAATAACTTCCATTATGCAAAAATCAGATTTTTAAATTAAGAAGCAGTGCATCACAGACCACTTATAATTTCATAAATTTCTTAAGTAGAAAGACATAAGGATTTCTTCTGCTTCAAACAAAATGAAATAAAGGCATGTTATATTAACAGCTTCTTGTGAACCCTTAGGAACCTAAGTTGTATTATCAGCACTGTGTGTGTGTTATCAGACACTGTGTGTCTTTATCTTAACAATAAAGACTCTGAGGATTAGAGAGGAAAGTGACATGTCCAAGATGCCACAGTTAGTAACTCTGGCCCACATCTTCTGACTTTTTCCTTTTTTCTTTCTTTCTCTCTTTTTTAATTTTCTGACTTTTTCTGAACCCTCCCTGCTCAGAATGTGCTTCAAGGAACAGCAGCATGTGGCCCCCGAAAGTTGATTAGAAACAAAGAATGTTAGGTCTCACTATTGACCTCATGAATCAGAATCTGCTTTTTATGAGATTCATCCCCAGGAACCCAGGGATAAATCAGACTTGCAGCCCTCTCCCCTGACTTGTCAGCAGTTAAATCTTAACCAGATACTGGAAATCACTGTGTGGAGGAGTTTCTAGAGAAAGGTGAACCTGGAGAGGAGAAAGGATGCGCCTCCTGAAAGTTGGTAAGTCATCAATAAGGCCATGTCCACATGAGTTAAAACAACTCTGTAGGAGTTGCTTGCATATTTTTGAGGTTAATCCTTTGTCTGTTGCTTCGTTTGCTATTATTTTCTCCCAATCTGAGGTCTGTCTTTTCACCTTGCTTACAGTTTCCTTTGCTGTGCAAAAGCTTTTAAGTTTAATTAGGTCCCATTTGTTTATTTTTGCTTTTATTTCCAATATTCTGGGAGGTGGGTCGTAGAGGATCCTGCTGTGATTTATGTCAGAGAGTGTTCTGCCTATGTTCTCCTCTAGGAGCTTTATAGTTTCTGGTCTTACACTTAGATCTTTAATCCATTTTGAGTTTATTTTTGTGTATGGTGTTAGAAAATGTTCTAGTTTCATTCTTTTACAAGTGGTTGACCAGTTTTCCCAGCACCACTTGTTAAGGAGGTTGTCTTTTTTCCCCATTGTATATTCTTGCCTTCTTTGTCGAAGATAAGGTGTCCATAGATTGGTGGATTTATCTCTGGGCTTTCTATTCTCTTCCACAACTCCTGCAGCTCAATTCCAGAAAAATAAATGACCCAATAAAAAAATGGGCCAAAGATCTAAACAGACATTTCTCCAAAGAAGACATACAGATGGCTAACAAACACATGAAAAGATGCTCAACATCACTCATTAACAGAGAAATGCAAATCAAAACCACAATGAGGTACTATTACATGCCAGTCAGGATGGCTGCTATCCAAAAGTCTACAAGCAATAAATGCTGGAGAGGGTGTAGAGAAAAGGGAACCCTCTTACACTGTTGGTGGGAATGAAAACTAGTACAGCCGCTATGGAAAACAGTGTGAAGATTTCTTAAAAAACTGGAAATAGAACTGCCATCTGACCCAGCAATCCCACTCCTGAGCATACATACCGAGGGAACCAGACCTGAAAGAGACATGTGCACCCCAATGTTCATCGCCAGCACATGGAAGCAACCTAGATGCCCATCAGCAGACGAATGGATAAGGAAGCTGTGGGACATATACACCGTGGAATATTACTCAGCCATTAAAAAGAATTCATTTGAATCAGTTCTAATGAGATGGATGAAACTGGAGCCCATTATACAGAGTGAAGTAAGCCAGAAAGATAAAGACCAATACAGTATACTAACACATATATATGGAATTTAGAAAGATGGTAATGATAACCCTATATGCAAAACAGAAAAAGAGACCCAGATGTACAGAACAGACTTTTGGACACTGTGGGAGAAGACGAGAGTGGGATGTTTCAAGAGAACAGCATCGAAACATGTATATCATCTAGGGTGAAACAGATCACCAGCCCAGGTTGGATGCACGAGACAAGTGCTCAGGGCTGGTGGACTGGGAAGACCCAGAGGGATCGGGTGGAGAGGGAGGTGGGAGGGGGGATCAGGATGGGGAATACAAGTAAATCCATGGCTGATTCATGTCAATGTATGGCAAAAAACACTACAATATTGTAAAGTAGTTAGCCTCCAACTAATAAAAATAAATGGGAAAAAAAAAACTCTGTAAAATGGTTCCCACATGATTTATCTTCCTTCTGTACCAAAATACTGGCAGTCAGAGCAGTAATTTAGTCAGAGTACTAAATTACAAAATACAAGGGAAAGACCTGGAGACCACCTCCTGGAGTTCATTTAAAGGGTTAGTCTCTCAGTTGTCTCCCACTCTTCGAGACCCCATGAACTGTAGCAAGAATACTAGAGTGAGTTGCCATTTCATTCTCTAGGGAATCTTCCTGACCCAGGGATCAAACCTCAGTCTCCTGCATTGCAGTCAGATTCTTTACCATCTTTACCAGAGAATTTCATTTAAAGGTAGATGCATTTTTCAAATAGAGCCTGATATAGGCTGTTACAGCCTAAGATATAGTCTGACCATAGGACTGTTGTAAATATTTACAATTTTTTGAAACATAGGTCCATGTGCCACTATGCAGAGTGTTTTCTATTTGTTCTTCTATGTTGAAAGTTTTATTATCTGCATTTTTCAGGTGAAAAACCTGAGATGTTGTCATTTGTCCAGGATCTATAACTAGTGCCAACCTTAAATAGAATCTCAATCAGACTAATTTGACTTTTTAGATCTTTCTAAGGCCTGATATATGCCAAACAATGTGATAAAAGATTTTCATACTGGATATTATATTTCCTGAAAACAATGAAGTCTTCCCTCGAAAAGGGAACAAAGTTTGATTACAGTCAGGAGGTCTGGGTTTGAGTCCCAGCTCTGTGCTTTTTTACCCATGTGACCTTGACAGGTATCTTAACCAATCTGATTAAGAGCTAATTCATCTGAAAAATCAAAAAATCACCTTTCTCTGAAGGTTGTTTTAAAGCTTAAGCAAAGCAGTAAGTCCACCTGGAATATAAAAGGCACTTCTTCATTAAAACCTAATACATGTAGTTTATACAGATATTGGGATATGTTTCTCATTCATTTCCATGTTTCATCCTGCATCCTTCTCAACCAAATTATGATGACCCAACATAAGATCTCCCCTTACATCCTGGTTTTATGTTTGCAAAGTTAATGTGTCTCTAATAGGCTGTACTCCAATACAAAATAAAAAGTTCAAAAGAAAAAAAAGAAGTTAATGAGTGTCCTCCCCTCAGTACTTGGGAAGGGCAAAAATGCCTAGTTTAGATATGATAGTCCCTCACAATTAAGAATTGGTCCTCATATCTCAAAGATGACATCTAACTGGGAGGCAAAGTGAAATACAGAACAGTCCCAAAATAGACCTCCTGGGATAGTTCTGCCATGAACCAACTGTGTGGCCTTGGAAAGGTGTTAAAACTCTCTGTGGTTCATATGTTTTGTCTCTATGATGGAGATAATAATAATACCTACCTCTCAAGGTTGAGATAAGCATTAAGCAAGATACACCACATTGAACAGCTTAGCCTAGTGACTGAAAAATCCAATAAAAATGTTTTATTCTTAGCTTCCTGAATGTAGAAGCAGGCAGGAGCTTGGACTGCAGTTGGCTCTGCTCATCTTTGTGTGAGATGCGAGGCTGCAAGTTCTCAGCGGCAGTCATGACTCCTAGTTGCTCCCTCGCTGTCTAGATCCGCTATACTAAGCATGCCTTTGTCCTGAAGATCAGAAATGAGAAAGTCTTTGGTCTACCATGGATCTCCTCAGGATCATCTGGAAGGAAGCTGCTCTTAAGAAACAGTTGAATATTCCCTAGTAGGGGAAAAATACAAGTAGATTTCTGGTTAAACATAAAAGATTCAACACATATTTCCACCCCCTCTCGAAACTCCAGTAAAATGACAGTAAAGCTGAAACTCACAAACACACACACAAAAAAAGATAAAAGACAATAAATTTTAATATGCTAATATTTTTGAAGATGAGAAAGGATAATTGCATGACAGACTTACTAGGAAGGAAACGCTGAAATCAAAGACTACCAAGAGGAAATCAAAATGAAGCAAGATGATTTAGGGTCAGGAAGTTCCAAAAAGGCTCAGGAATTTGAGATACCAGATAGCTGTGAGAGCAGAGTTGATGGGTAAGACAAAATAGGATGTGTATGGAGCAGTCAGTTCCCCCCGTCCTCTTCTTCCACTGGAGCAAACAGAATGAAAGTTAAAGACTTGCTGTCTACAGAAGTGGACCACGGGGTTTCTGAACTGAGGCCACCAAGTATAGACAGGACGAGAGAGAAACGCTGTGCTGAAAACAAGGCTACTCATATGAATGTTCATATTTTCCTGTATGGCTCCCAGACTTCTGTCACATTGTCTTATTACACTTCCTGAGCAGGATTTGAATGTTTCTTCTTCATTATAAGCAGGCTGCCACTTCCCTCCCTGACCAAAAAAAAAAAAAAAACTCCTATAGATAATGACATTTCATATGATGAAAATCTGACTCAGGTGTGATCACTCCATAATAATGCCTACCATTCAATGCACTCTGTCTGCACCCAGAGCTCAACTTTGAAGAGCTTTATTTAGCCAAAGAACCCAAGATGTTTGGGAAGTCTCTAATATTAAAGACAGATATCAAAACAAATAAAAAGGAGGGGAAGAAGGAAAAGAATAAGAGAAAGGGGGAATTGCCTGGAGCAGAAGAAAATTGAAACTAAGAAACTACAATTTTCATCTTTAGAAGATAAAAAATATTGTGCCCACAGAGCAAAAACTGATGAATTTTAAGAAAAAGATTGTGTGGAAATAGACTAGTACAATAATTTTAAAAAGTTGTTGTTTTTAAAAGTCAGTTGAAGGTCTGAAAAATAGAGGAAAATCTAAAATCTATAGAAAAAGTCAGAAATGGAAAATAAGAGAGAAGTATATTAAAAATCAAAGGAGTGAGTGTAAGGGTGGTTTAAAGATGGTCAGAAATTCTTTGCTATTCCTCACACTGAGATATAGACTTTAAATCCTCTTCTTTTAAAGAAGAGGTCATGGTGACTTGCTTGACCTGTAGAATTTGGTAGATATGGTTTTCTGGGACTTTCACTTACAAGTCCTATCCAGATCACCTACAACGTTACTCTGGAGCCCACCACCGTATCAGAGGAAATTCAAGCAGCTCTGTGGAGAGTCCAATGTGGAAAGGAACCAGGGCCTCCATCAACAACCCCCACCAACTTGCCAGCCCTGTGACTGAGCCATCTTGGAAGTAGGACCTCTAGGCTCATTAGACACGCCAGGTAAAACAGAGATGAAGCTATCTTCACTAAGCTTTGACCAAGTCACAGATTTGTGAGCAAAGTAAATGCTATTATTTTAAGCTGCTTCATTTTGAGGTGGTTTGTTATATACCAGATAGCTGGAACAGGGGCCAACATTTAACTGATAAGAATTTTAGAAAGAGAGATGAAAAAAATAAGAGAAAACAATAGAAGGAAGGAAACTTACAAAATAATAAAATAAGAAAAATTCCCAGTACTGAATGTCTAGATTTAAACCAAAAGGAAAACAAAATACCGAGTGGCCAACACAATGCATTAAAAAATACTTATCCCAAGGTACGTCATCATACAATTTCAGAAAATACTAGAGAAAATCCTAAAACTTCCAAAGATGGGGAGAGGTTGGGGTGAAAGAGTCACATATTAATATCAGAAATCAAAGTGTTCCTAATACTAGTGCTGGAAGCTAGATGACAATAAAACAATGCTTCATTGTCATTGGGAAAAAGTTTAACCCAGAACTCCATTCTGTCAAACTATTCATTAACTGTGAGTGGAAGATAAAGAAGTCACTTTTTACAGACACATTCTCAAAGATTTGTTCTACAGGAAGAATGTAAACCAAGAATAAAGAAGTCCTGAGCTCCAAGATAGAGAAAGGAAGGCTCTCCCAAGAGAGGATGAAAGGCAACCTCCTTGTGAGCTGAGCAACTGGCCCAGAGGTGAGCAATCCAGTTCAGAGAATGGAGGACTCTAGGGGGACAGGCGGGAAAAGGAATAAGTAAGTCCCCTGGTGGTGTGAGCTCACTGAGGAGTTTTGTAGCTTGGTAAGTGATTTAGGTTTCAGTGAATGAAAGGCGAATGAATAACTAAGCAAAAATAAAATGTTAAAGAAACCACCAATTCTAAGAAAAGTAAAATACTATAGAAAAGGGAAATATAAATACTATACTCAACAGACTCCAATATGATGATGTCTTCAGCTCAGTCACTCAGTCGTGTCCAACTCTCTGAGACCCCATGAACCACAGCACACCAGGCCTCCCTGTCCATCACCAACTCCCGGAGTCCACCCAAACCCATGTCCATGGAGTCGGTGATGCCATCCAGCCATCTCATCCTCTGTCATCCCCTTCTCCTCCTACCCTCAATCTTTCCCAGTATCAGGGTCTTTTCCAACGAGTCAGCTCTTCATATCAGGTGGCCAAACTATTGGAGTTTCAGCTTCAGCATCAGTCCTTCCAATGAACACCCAGGACTGATCTCCTTTAGGATGGACTGGTTGGATCTCCTTGCAATCCAAGGGACTCTCAAGAGTCTTCTCCAACACCACAGTTCAAAAGCACCAATTCTTTGGTGCTCGGCTTTCTTCACAGTCCAACTCTCACATCCATACATGACCACTGGAAAAACCATAGCCTTGACTAGATGGCACTTTGTTGGCAAAGGAATGTGCCTGCTTTTTAATATGCTGTCTAGGTTGGTCATAACTTTCCTTCCAAGGAGTAAGCATTTTTTAATTTCATGGCTGCAGTCACCATCTGCAGTGATTTTGGAGCCCAGAAAATAAAGTCAGCCACTGTTTCCACTGTTTCCCCATCTATCTGCCAGTGAAGTGATGGGACCGGATGCCATGATTTAGTTTTCTGAAGGTTGAGCTCTAAGCCAACTTCTTCACTCTCCTCTTTCACTTTTCTTCTTCACTTTCTGCCATAAGGGTGGTGTCATCTGCATATCTGAGGTTATTGATATTTCTCTCGGCAATCTTGATTCCAGCTTGTGCTTCCCTAAATGGTCATGATAAAGTAAACTTAAGCTATTGAACGCATCATTGTGAAAGTGTGCTATGGATTATACTGTAAAAATGTGGGAAGGCAAGTGTGCATGTGGGGGAGTAGGGGGCTGTTTAAGAGAGTTTTATCATTTCCTGCATGGAAAGAAATTGTTAGCTAAGATCTTAAACTGAAAAAATCAATAAAAAGCAAGCATATTATTTGAATAAAAGGCAATACGTTTACACTTAGGCCTATATGACTTGTACTTTCTTTCTTGAGAGCGAGTTTGTTCATGGAAAGCATGACCAGGACTGGGGTGAGGCAAGCAAGGTGACTAGGGCTCAAAATTTAAGTGCTCACCCCTGAGAGTGTGGGCCTCCTTACATTTCATGTCCTAGGCCCCCTCACTTGACTCCCCCTAGTCCTGGCCCTAGGGAAGTTCTTTCTGTATACTGTATAGTATTCCTCTGTATACTATAAAAGTGGTGGTAGAAAGAGCAAATGAGAGAAATGATGAAGAAATGAAAAAGGTGGAAGAGAGGAGGCTTGGGGCTGTGTACATCACATCCTAATGGATGGACTGAAGCTTTAAATCAAATCTGAACAGACAAGCAGGCTTTTCAAAACAGAGAAAAGAAAGGAGTTCTCGGTTCAACGAACAAATACAAAGGAACAAAGGCAGGTGTGGGAAGTTGGGGAATATGAATATGATGGCATGGATGAAAGGGGACAAGCAGAATTCAGGGGGACCTCATTACAGATCACAGATTCTAAAACACTGCTTTGGATTCTTAATGGGTGGTTAGATTCTTGAAAAAGAACTGGCTTCTAAAACGGAAGAAACTAACTTAAGAACACCCTACAGTTGACTGCCTTTCTCTCTAAAGGTTTCAGTTTCTCAGCTTCGGTTGGTTGATAGTACTGGCGACAAGAGGTGTTGGCATCAAGGTTGATAGAGGGGCATAGGCAATGCTTCCATTCAGAATTGCTTTATTATGAGTTTGCACAGTGGGGCCAGTGGTGTGGTCACACCACCAGGGAACTTACTAGCAAAATTGCAAGTCTGCAACTTTGTCTGCTGATACGAGGAAAGCATAAGCTGTTAGGTACCATGAGGCTCCCCCTACTCCAAAGCCAAGTTCCCTCAAGTTCCTGGGAAATAGATTAGGAAGCTTAAGCAGGAGAGGCTGAGAGTCTGTGACGGCTGAGATATCACTGTTAAAGCAAACAAACATTTAGCCCAAGATCCTCTAAAGAAATGGTAGGGAATGTTTTGTTTGCCTATTGACTGGCTTAGCATAATATTTTTTCAATCTTGGTCCTGTATCAATTTCTGACAGCACAATTGAAGCCTAATGCAGGAGTATATTGTCTACAGGACCAGCCAAGGAAATTGGGAGCTTGGTCAGAAGCTGTAAATATCCTCTTGGTATTTCAATTTGTTTACTCTGAAGTGCTCTCCCAGGGGCTGAAAGGGTTCTGGGACACACTGGCACCAAGTTTGCAGTGGGAAAGATCAGTTGCTGAGATAAGAGTTGGGGTCCGCCTCGAGACATGCCATGAAAAAAGATCTGATTTAGCCATTAAATCCCTCAAAAGGGTGGTGAGTAGGACTATAACAATGGGGTATTCAGAAGAACACTTGGTAGGCAGGAAAGGGATGTTCAAACACAAATGCAACAGAGATTTAGGCAACTTAAGTGTCACTCCCTTTTCTTCCAGGGACACTGATTGAACTTCAGCAAGAAGACTATAGAAGTAGATTCCTACTTTCCGTGATCCAAGAGATAGTGGAGGCTAAACTTTAAAGCCAGAGGACAGTAAAATCTGCTAAAATGGGTGCCCAGCAAACATTTAGTCCTGGTTCACATGATTCACTGTGGGTGGTCCAGGCTGGACTTAGGGGGAGTGAGCTCACTGATCTTGTTTTTAAATGTCCTAATGGACCTGACTACTCCAGGAGCAAGTTCATTAGAAAATAGAAAAGGAGAGAGAGAGAGAAGAGGTGACACTACACAAATATACAGGAAAAAATATGTGCACAAGCACATACAGAAAGAGAGAGAATCCTGAAGAAATCTTCACCAAGATGTACAGAGAATGAGAGAAGGATTCACACATCCCCTAGTAGGTGGTCCACTAAAAGTTCAAGAGATACTCTGAAACTATCTACACACACACACACACACTCATGCATGCTCGCACACACCAAGAACTAAATTAAAGGGTCTCTACAGTGTCTGCAATTCTTCAGTCTGAAATCTCTTGTTTGTATTTAGTGTGGAGTGTTTTCCCTGAAGGATATCCTGTTTGAGATTAGTATTGGCTTGTTCCTCTTAACATCCGTAAAGAAACATCCAGAAAAACTAAATAAACCCCCACCCCTCCAAGAGCATGCCAAGTGATTTGTCTAGAGAACGTCAGAGAGAAAGTTACATGAACAAAGACATATTCTCATCTCATCCTGCAGATTCCTGCTATAACCCAGAGTCCCTGACTATCTTCCCAGAAGGAGAAGGAATCTTGATCCCATTGCTGGTAAAGTGGCATTGGAATCACACCAACCTGAGACCAGGTTTAGCTATTGGATGACCTTGAGAAAATCTGTGCCTCAGTTTCCTTGCCTGTAGAATGTGAGTAAATGTTTATTTCATGGGGCCACTGGAAGAATCAAATGAGCAAATGTATATAAAAGCATCCTGTAGTTTATAACAAACTAACCACATAACTATTATGCATAAATTTCCCATCAGCCTGAAGATTTATTGACCTCATAAAATTAATTCACAATTGAAAAAATAAAATGAGTGGAAATATTCATTTTATCATTTAACTCAGCAATAGTGTATTTTTTTTTAGTTTGAAAATGTAGTTTTTTTCCATTTATTTTTATTAGTTGGAGGCTAATTACTTTACAATATTGTAGTGGTTTTTGTCATACATTGAAATTAATTAGCCATGGATTTACATGAATTCCCCATCCCGATCCCCCCTCCCACCTCCCTCTCCATCCAATCCCTCTGAGTCTTCCCAGTGCACCAGGCCCGAGCACTTGTCTCATGCATTCAACCTGGGCTGGTGATCTGTTTCACCCTAGATAATATACATGTTTCGATGCTGTTCTCTCGAAACATCCTACCCTCACCTTCTCCCACAGAGTCCAAAAGTCTGTTCTGTACATCTGTGTCTCTTTTTCTGTTTTGCATATAAGGTTATCATTACCATCTTTCTAGATAGTGTATTTTTTGTATGATAAAAATGACGTGTTATCATGGTCAGACTTAAAATATGAAATTTCTTAACCTATCTTTCTGTTGCTTCTTTTGGCAACCATATATTGATGACACATTAGTGATACAATACCAAAGGCCCTAAACACTGTACGTAGAGTGGAAATTAATAATGAAAGAGACAGATTCTATGTGACCTAGAGTTGGACTCACTATTTTGAAGGTTCTACTTCCTTCATGTCTCTGACTTCTCATTCTGCTCCAATCATTAACTTGGATTTTCAGCATAACTTACCTGGACTACTATAGTAACCTTTCTAACCACTGTCTCTTCCTTCAGTTTTCTGTTTCATTTCATGGAGATAAAGTTGGACAACACGTTTATTGTCTATTACCTCATTCTCTTCATCATTCCTCTTGATATCTATGCTGTTTATTTAACAACTTTCACTTTCCTGAATCATGCTCTCTACCTCTGAAATGAACCTTGAAATCCCTGTCACCTTTGCTTGCCAAGTCATAGGTCAGGTGTCCCCTCCTTTGGGAAGTGTTTCTAATACTTCCATGTCATCCATCCACTCCCAACTACTGAAAGGGGCCTGTCCTATGTGATCTGTGGGTATTTTTTAATCATAAAGCTGACTACTTAGCATTACCACTGTTTATTTGCAGATTTTTTCCTGCTATATTTTGACCATCTTAAGGAGGGGAATTATGTCTAATATCTTTTTGTATATCCAAGACCTGGTACAATGCCTGGCATAGATAGGTCTATCACATGTTTACTGTGAACGGACAATGGGCAAAAGAACAAACTCTGAGAGCTGAAATGAGTGCCAAATGATCAGTTTGCTTGTCTGGGGCTTTTAAAGATAAGCTCAGGCAGCTCTCCTTTCAGGGTGCTTTTGTTTTTTAATTGGCATATAGTTGCTTTATAATGTTGCGTTGCTTTCTGCTGTACAACAGAGAGAATTAACTATATGTATACATATGTCCCCCCCCACCTTGGGTCTCCCTACCACCCCCCAGCCCACCCCTCTAGGTCACCAAAGAGCACTGCACTGAGCTCCTTGTGCTATACGGTAGGTTCCCACTAGCTATCTGTTTTACACATGGTAGTGTACAAGCCGGCTTAAAACTCCACATTCAGAAAACCGAGATCATGGCATCCAGTCCCATCACTTCATGGAAAACAGATGGGGGAAAAGTGGAAACAGTGGCAGATTTTATTTTCTTGGGCTCCAAAATCACTGCAGATGGTGATTTCAGCCATGAAATTAAAAGATGGTTGCTCCTTGGAAGGAAAGCTAAGACCAATCCAAACAGCATATTAAAAAACAGAGACATCACTTTTCTGACAAAGGTCCATGTAGTCAAAGCTATGGTTTTTCCAATAGTCATGTATGAATGTGAGAACTGGACCATAAGGAAGGCTGAGCACCGAAGAACTGATGTTTTCAAGTTGTGGTGCTGGAGAATACACTTGAGAGTCCCTTGGACAGCAAGGAGATCAAACCAGTCAATCCTAAAGGAAATCAACCCTGAATATTCATTGGAAGGACTGATGTTGAAGCTGAAGCTCCAATACTCTGGCCACCTGATGTGAACTGCTGACTCATTGGATAAGATCCTGATGCTGGGAAAGATTGAGGGCAGAAGGAAAAGGAGGGGACAGAGGATGAAATTGTTGGATGGCATTGTCAACTCAACGGACATGAGTCTGAGCAAACTCAGGGAGATAGTGAAGGACAGGGAAGCCTGGCATGCTGCAGCCCGTGGGGTCACAAAGAGTCATACATGACTTAGCAACTGAGAAACAAGTGTGCAAACATCAGTCCCAGTCTCCCTGTTCCTCCCAGCTCCCAGCCCCTCCGCGTGTCCACATGTCCATTCTTTACATTTTCATCTATTCCTACCATGTGACCAGCAATCCCACTACTGGGCACATATGCTGAGAAAATCATAATTCAAAAAGAAACATGCACCCTAATGTTCACTGAAGCACTATTTACAATAGCTAGGACATGGAAGCAACCTAAATATCCACCCACAGATGAATGGATAAAGAAGACGTGGCACATATGCACAGCAAAATATTACTCAGCGTTAAAAAGGAATGAAGTTGGGTCATTTGTAGAGTTGTGGATAGCCTTGGGCTCTCTCATGCAGAATGAATTAAGTCAGAAAGAGAAAAGCAAGTATTGTGTATTAATGCATATATGTGGAATATAGAAAATTGTATAGGCAAACCTATTTTCAGGGTGCTTTTATTTTTTTATTTTTTTATTTTTACAGTTTATTTTTTTATTTTTTCCATTTATTTTTATTAGTTGGAGGCTAATTACTTTACATCATTGCAGTGGTTTTTGTCATACATTGAAATGAGTTAGCCATGGATTTACATGTATTCCCCATCTCGGTCCCCCCTCCCACCTCCCTCTCCACCCCATCACTCTGGGTCTTCCCAGTGCACCAGGCCCGAGCACTTGTCTCATGCACCCAACCTGGGCTGGTGATCTGTTTCACCCTAGATAATATACATGTTTCGATGCTGTTCTCTTGAAACATCCCACCCTCGCCTTCTCCCAGAGTCCACAAGTCTGTTCTATACATCTGAGTCTCTTTTTCTGTTTTGCATATAGGGTTATTGTTACCATCTTTCTAAATTCCATTTATATGTGTTAGTATACTGTAATGGTCTTTATCTTTCTGGCTTACTTCGCTCTGTATAATGGACTCCAGTTTCATCCATCTCATTAGAACTGATTCAAATGAATTCTTTTTAATGGCTGAGTAATATTCCATGGTGTATATGTCCCACAGCTTCCTCATCCATTCGTCTGCTGATGGGCATCTAGGTTGCTTCCATGTCCTGGCTATTATAAACAGTGCTGCGATGAACATTGGGGTGCACGTGTGTCTTTCAGATCTGGTTTCCTCGGTGTGTATGCCCAGAAGTGAGATTGCTGGGTCATATGGCAGTTCTATTTCCAGCTTTTTAAGAAATCTTCACACTGTTTTCCATAGTGGCTGTACTAATTTGCATTCCCTCAGGGTGCCTTTAAATTGCAGATTTGGCTGAGGCAGGGGATGAGCTAGATGGTACCTGCTATCCACATGGTCCTTTTCCTCTAGGCGTGAGGCTGGAGGGGTGGGAAGAGCTATTTCTTTAGAAAAGGAAAAAGCATAATGAAAGGAAAGTAACTGACGTTGACCACCTACCACATCCCCAGGACTGTGGCAGGCAATCTAAATATATGATTTTGTCTTCATTATAATCCCATGAGTTTGGTGGTTTTAATCGCCCTTTTACAGATGAAAAAACTGAAAACAGCATTTAATTAACTTCCCCAAGTCACAAAATTCCTAAATGACAAAGTCAGAACTTGAGCCAGTTCTCTGGGGCTCCTTTTCATATGCTTCTCCAAGTGGAGGATGAGTAATTTCACAATTAAGTGGTGTGTAGTTTTTGCAAAGCAAGAATGTATACATATGGCACATTTTCTTGGAGCCATTTTACTTAAATATTTTGGGGAAGATACTTACATTTATATTTAAAACCCACAAAATTAAGTACTGAATGCATATAAATGTTTAAGATAAAGAGAAACATGCAGTGTTTTCTGATTTAGGGCCGGTTGCTTTAGCTGGACACCTTGGCTTCTAGGTTCTGTACTTCCACACACTGGGGTCATGATAGCCACTGCCTGGAAACATCTGAGGAGCTCTGGACTGCTGTCAAGAAAGCAGAAGATGCCTGTAAGAGCAAGAAGAAGGCCAATGATGCATTGCCCTCCCGACTGTGGGACCGCTGCCAAAGACACTCCAGCTGTGACACAGATGGTCCTGGGAGGAAAAACAAAACAGCAGAAGCTCATCTGCAGACTTAGTGGCTTAAACTTGTCCAAGAAGACATCTCCAAATCCTGAACACAGAACAGGACATCTCTCCTTCTTGACGGAGCAGCAAACTCAGCTCAGAGATGTGCAATCCGGCCAAGGAGACTGAGGAAGTCTAGTCATGTCTGGGATATCCAGAATGAGGACACCGAGGAGAAAATGTTGAAATGCCACTTTTCCAGCTGAATGCAGACGCCCAGTTAGCCAATGATCTTCTGCTGAAGTTCCTCCTCAATTTATATTTCATTGGTCATAATCTTTGGACTGAGTCACAAAAGTGTTGAGCAAACCTAAGATTTTAATTATAATTCACACCTAAAAAGCATATGCCATAATTAGTCTACATTCAGATGCACTTTTTTTCCCCACATTTTAGCATCTGACATTGCCACGTCTCTTAAAATCAATGATGTGTCATAATCTGTTAGGCTGTACTGGTTTTAGTTTTCTTTCTTAGTGTCACATTAAGTAATGTGTTTCATCATCCATGGCTTCTAGGAGTCTAATAATACACTGAACTTTTACTACAGTTTTCCATATAAACACTTAGATATATGCAAGTTTAATGAGTTTTATACACAGTCTGTTGAAATTTGTCTTCTTAGGAAATCTTCAAATGAAAGGAACTGTCCTGGTTAAGCCAGAAAAAGAGCCCCTTTTACATAGAAAAGTTGCATGAAGATTCACTGGTGTCTCTGTAGCATATAGCAGATCAGTAAACAATAAATAGATGAAGATATTAATATAAGGTACGGTGTAAGTATTAAAGTGTATCTTATGCATATTTCAATTAGCTTCATTCAACTAAATGGTAAGAACCTAGAGTGACAATAATAAAATTATTATTACTGTGGGGCTTCCCTGGTGGCACCAATTGTAAAGAATCTGCCTGCAATGCGAGAGACCCAGGTTCATCCCTGGGCCGAGAAGACCCCTGGAGAAGGGAATAGAAACCCGCTCCAGTATTCTTGCCTAGATAGAGGAGCCTGGTGATCTACAGTCCATGGGGTCTCAAAGAGTCAGAGACACAATGGAAGTGACTTAGAATGCACACACACCAATAATAAAATCTTACATAATTATGTTACCCTGTAAATAATATAAATGTATAACTTTGATAAATTTTGATACAAATATGTAAAAAAAATCTGTATAACTTAAATTAAGCTATATTTAGAATTAAATGAGTTAATAACTGTAAATATATTAATAAAAAAGTATATAAATTTATTAACTGAGCATTTGACACAAAGATGTAGAAAAAGAATAAAAAGAAAATACTAGGCAAAGTAAAACATAGATATCAATAAATAAAACTAAAGGAATAAATTGATTACTTACAGACAAAAAAGATTAAAATGCATGCATGATCTGGGTCTTTCAAAAAGAAACATAGTTAAAATGAATATTAAAATAGGTAAATCACTGTAGGCATCAAGACTCATCAAGACAAAAAGTGAGAAGGAATAAGAATAGAAAAACAACCGTAGAAGGGAAAATGACAATAAGTATAAGAAATAGCTGCAAGGTCTACACAAGACCTGCAAGAAATGGACTCCAGGAAAAATAAAAACTGCCAAAAATGACTCAAGAGAGGGAAAAAATTCAATAGACCAACTGTGAACGTTGTCAAAAAGCACCAGAGTTTTATAAATCATTACAGAGTAGAGAGTAAGAAGTAAGGTTCCTTATTACTATTATGCAGCCATCATAATAATAAGACAAATATCTGCCAAAGTTAGTACCTAAGACTCACTCTGTGCTTAGTCACTCAGTGGAGTGGCCTATCGCTTCTCCAGGGGATCTTCCCTACCCAGGAATCAAATCAGGGTCTCAGGCATTGCAGGCAGATTCCTTACCAGCTGAGCTACCAGGGAAGATTCACTCTAATTGACGTATATCAGTGCAAAAATATAAAATAAATATTACAGAGAATTTAGCAGCACAGTGTGTAATAATACTTCAGTGCTTATCTAAGGATTGTTCAGAAATCCAAGAATAGTTCAATGTTAAGAAATATGCTCTTACAAGTCATCATAATAACAAGTAAAGGGCCGCAAAACATACACTGTTTTCAATAGATGCTCATGAATACTCCTTTAATGTGAAAAAAAAAGATCTCATACTATACTACCCACTTAATGATAAACTACCCACTTAATGATAAATGATAAATATTCTTTAAGCTAGGAAGGCTATTATCACCACCTTTATGTAACTTCTTTCTGGAAATACTTCCCAAAGCAGTCTGACAAACACACACACAGAGATGTGATTCAGAAATTCTTAAAAATGGAGAAGGAAAAATTATCATTATTTATAAATAATGTGATTTATACTTTGAAAGCCTAAAAATTCTATTGAAAAACATCTTCTAAAAGTAAGAGAATTCAGTAAGTGGTTGATAACTTAAGAAAAAAATTATTAAAAAACATAGTGGAAATTGTAAAATCTTATTTATAATAGCAAATGAAAGATTAAAATATTCAGGAAAATGCTTAAGAAGAACTCTGCAGGACTTTTATTGCAAAATGTTACAGCTCATCTGAAGAACATGGAAGACTGGAAGACTGAATATTTATTTATTTATTTATTTTTTATGCAGGCATTTTGCAAAATGCTAATTTTGTTTTTCAAATACCTATTCTTATAAACACATTTTTTCTTTCTTTTAATTTTTTTTATTTTATTTTTTTTCCATTTATTTTTACTAGTTGGAGGCTAATTACTTTACAACATTGCAGTGGTTTTTGTCATACATTGAAATGAATTAGCCATGGATTTACATGTATTCCCCATCCCGGTCCCCCCTCCCACCTCCTTCTCCACCCCATCCCTCTGGGGGGAAGACTGAATATTTAAAAGAAACCAATTTCTCTAATCTATAAATTTATGGTAATCCAGTCAAATCCAATAACATCACAAAAATGATTTATCTTATAACATAAATATGTGAGAATAGACATGGAGATTCTAAAACAAAACAAAAAAAAAAGTGAACATTAGTCAAGTATTATTTTAAAATTATAAAGTTACATTAATTTAAACTATTTAGTGTCAGGGCTGAAAAGACAAGTATATTAATGAAATACTAAACTAAACATTCAGAAAACTAAGATCATGGCATCTGTCCCATCACTTCATGGGAAATAAATGGGAAAACAGTGAAAACAGTGACAGACTTTATTTTTGGGGGCTCCAAAATCACTACAGATGGTGACTGCAGCTATGAAATTAAAAGACGTTTGCTCCTTGGAAGAAAGTTATGACCAACCTAGACAGCATATTAAAAAGCAGAGACGTTACTTTGTCAACAAAGGTCCGTCTAGTCAAGGCTATGGTTTTTCCAGTGGTCATTTGTGGATGTGAGAGTTGGACTGTGAAGAAAGCTGAGTGCCGAAAAATTGATGCTTTTGAACTGTGGTGTTGGAGAAGACTCTTGAGAGTCCCTTGGACTGCAAGGAGGTCCAACCAGTCCATCCTAAAGGAGATCAGTCCTGGGTGTTCATTGGAAGGGCTGATGCTAAAGCTGAAACTCCAATACTTTGGCCACCTCATGCGAAGAGCTGACTCATTGGAAAAGACCCTGATGCTGGGAGGGATTGGAGGCAGGAGGAGAAGGGGATGACAGAGGATGAGATGGTTGGATGGCATCACCGACTCAATGCACATGAGTGTGAGTAAACTCCAGGAGTTGGTGATGGACAGGAAGTCCTGGCGTGCTGCGGTTCATGGGGTCGCAAAGAGTCAGACACAACTGAGCGACTGAACTGACTGACTGACAATGACTCAAAAAATATACCAAAATATTTATGGATATATAGTGGGAAATATGTACAAATTATTCTAGTGGAAAATATATCAAATATTCATGGTGTGGTATTAGTATAACTATCAACTTATTTAGAAAAAATAATAAATCCAGATGGCTACCCTAATCCTTACTCAAAAATAAATTCCAGATGTAAGATAGATTCAAACATATCTTAACATGTACTAATAGAAATATAGTTACTTTTAAAAATTAATCTTAGAGTGACAGAGTCCCTTCTGATGAGGGTATAAAACCCAGAGACCATATATTTAAAAGAAATTTAATAAGTATGGTAATAAAAAATACATTGAGCAAAAAGACCACGAGCAAATATTTAAAATAACAGCACATTGGAAGATATTTATAACACTTTTGACACCAAAGCTAATATCCTTATAATAAGAACTCTTAAAATGTCTTTACTAAAAAGAGAAGCATCCTTTATTAAATAATGGTAAAGGACATGGATCTGAGAGTAAAGAGGCAATTAAATGACAACAAACATGTAAAAAATACTCAACCTCACTAGTCATTAAAAAATTCACACTGAAAAACACTGGGATACCATTTTCATCTCAAAAGTAATTTGGTGATGAGTATGGCAGGGGATGGCAAAGTTCTGCTAAATTGCTTGGTAGGAATAAATATTGGTATAATTCCTTTGGAAGGGCAATCTCTATCAAAATATAAAATGTGTATATCCCTTGTATCAGTCACTGAATTTCTAGAAGTTCACCCTGCAGATACACTCTGATGTATGTAAATAGAAAGGTACATAGGTGTTTGTGACAGCATTGTAGCCATAACCAAAAGTCAGAAAATAAGTCAAATATCTTGAGTAAGGAGCACTTAGACTGTGATATACACTACATACTGCGAAGCATTATTCAGCCAAAGAGTAAGCTAGGTCTACACAGAGTGATGTGGGAAAATGTCCGAGGCACATTATGTGATAAAGCAAGCAAGATACAGAACATCGCTTAGCATAAGTCCATTTGTAATTTTTTTTCAGAGGGGTTCAGGATGGGGAACACATGTACACCCATGGCTAATTCACGGCAATGTATGGCAAAACTAATATTTTAAAAAAAATTTTTTTAAAAGCATACACATATGTGTGCAGATGCTCACCTACACAGGGGAAATCTCTGAAAGGCTAGGCAAGAATGACAAACCTGGTGACCTGAGAGGAGCAGGACAAGGAAAAAAGGAAGGTGTTTTCTTCTCTCATTGTATACCCTTCTGTACTACATGTGTTCATAGTGATGGTGATTTTTTTAAACTTTCTGAAAATAATTTTTTTTCACTTTAGATTTTTTAAATGTATTTCTTTTTTATAGAAGGATATTTGTTTTACAGAATTTTGCTGTTTTCTGTCAAACCTCAACATGAATCAGCCATAGGTATACATGTATCCCCTCCCTTTTGAATCTCCCTCCCATCTCCCTCCCATCCCACCCCTCTAGGTTGATACAGAGCCCTGTTTGAGTTTCCTGAGCCACACAGCAAATTCCCGTTGGCTATCTACATCATCAAAAAGTCTACAAACAATAAATGCTGAAGAGGGTATGGATAAAAGGGAACACTCTTGCACTGTTGATGAGAATGTAAATTGATACAGTCACTATGGAAGAAGGCAAGGAGATTCCTTTAAAAACTAGGAATAAAACCACCATATGACCCAGCAATCCAACCCCTGGGCATATACCCTGAGGAAACCAAAATTGAGAAAGACACATGTATCCCATTGTTCACTGCAGCACTATTTACAATAATTAGAACATGGAAGCAACCTAGACGTCCATCAACAGATGAATGGATAAAGAAGTTGTGGTACATATACACAATGAAACTAATTTTTTTTTTTAATTTTTACCTTACTTTGGAGTATAGTTGATTTACACTGTGTTAGTTTCAGGGGTACAGCAAAGTGATTCAATTATACATATACATATACCCATTCTTTTCAGATTCTTTTTCCATATAGGCCATTACACAATAATGATTAGAGCTCCCTGTGCTATACAATAGATCCTTACGGATTATTTTATGTATAGTAGTGTAGCTATGTCAACCCCAAACTCCTAATTTATCCCTCTCCCCCACCTTTCCCCTTTGGTAACCATAAGCTTGTTTTCTGCAACTGTGAGTCTCTTTCTGTTTTGGAAATAAATTCATTTTTTTAGATGCCACATATAAATGATATCATATGATATTTGTCTTTCTCTGCCTGTCTTGCTTCACTTAGTGAGATAATCATCCATGTTGCTGAAAATGGAATTATTTCATTCTTTTCCAGGCTGAGTGATATTCCATTGTATATAAATAACACATTTTCTTTACCCATTCTTCTGTTGATGGACATTAAGATTGCTCCCATGTCTTGCCTATTGTAAATGGTGCTGCGGTGAACAATGGGGTACATGTATCTTTCCAAAGTATGGTTTTCTCCAGATATATGCACAGGGGTGGGATTGATAGATCATATGGTAGGTCTGTTTTCAGTTTCTTTAAGGAACCTCTGTACTATTCTCCGTGGTGGTTGTACTAATTTACATTCCCACCAACACACCCTCTCTAGCATCTGTTGCTTGTAGTCTTTTTGATGATGGCCATTCTGACTGATGTGAGGTGATACCTCACACCATTTGCATTTTTCTAGTAATTAGCGATGTTAAACATCTTTTCATGTGACTTCTGGCCATCTGTATGTCTTCTTTGGAAAATGTCATTTAGATCTTCTGCCCATTTTTTTAACTGGGTTTCCTTTTTTTATATTGAGCTACAAGAACTGTTTGAATATTTTGGAGATTAATCCTTTGGCGGTCACATTGTTGGCAAATATTTTCTCCAAGTCTGTGCTGTGCAAACTATTTTAAGTATAATTAGGTCCCATTGGTTTATTTTTGTTTTTATTTTCATTGGACTAGGTGGCAGGTCCAAAAATATCTTGCTATGATTTATGTCAAAGAGTGTTCAGCCTATGTTTTTCTCTAACAGTTTTGTAGTATCTGGTCTTACATTTAAATCTTCAATCCATTGTGAATTTATTCCTGTGTGTGATGTTAAAGAATATTCTAATTTTATTCTTTTACATGTAGCTGTCCAGTTTTCCCAGAATCATTTACTGAAGAGGCTTTTTTCTCCATTATATATTCTTGCTTCATTTGTCATAGATTAATTGATCACTAATTGTGTGGGTTTATTTCTGGGATTTCTGTCCTGTTCCATTGATCTATATTTCTACTTTTGTACCAGTTTCATACTGCTTTGATCACTGTAGCTTTGTAGCATAGTCTGAAGTCAAGGAGCCTGATTCCTCCAGTCCCATTTTTCTTTCTTAGGATTGCTTTGGCTATTTAGGGCCTCTTGTGTTTCTAATCAAATTTTTAAAATTGTCTGTGCTACTTCTGTGAAAAATGTCATTGATAATTTGATAGGGATTGCACTGAATCTGTATATTGCCTTAGGTAGTAGTTTTTACAGTATTGATTCATCTAATTCAGAAAAATGGTGTATTTTTCCATCTGTGTCATCTTTGATTCCTTTCATCAGCATTGTATAGTTTTCAGAGTACAGGCTTTTTGCCTCCTTAGGTATCTTTATTCCTAGGTATTTTATTCTTTTAAATGTGATGGTAAATGGAATTGTGAAGCTAATTTTTATAATAAATATGTGGGATCTAATTTTCTTGTGGTCATGGTCTTCTAAGATCTAGGATAATTGTGCTCCATGCGTTCTATTTTGATTACTTAATTCTCATAAGGACAGAACTATGGGATATTATGACACCCACTCTACTGATAAGGAAACTGGGCTTTGAAAAGATTAAATAACTCTCTGAGGCTCACTCTGTCATGGCCAGGATTTGAGTTTCACTGAGATCTGTTTGACTTCAAACCCACAATACAGTCCTGAACACTGTCCTCCAATTCTTCACAACCGATCAGGACACTGCAAGATCATCCTCTCTCAGTCTCAGCAGGCTCTGGCAGGGAGCAGATTCACAAGGATTATCTAATGAATGAATGAAAGGCTCATGGATCTAATAAATTATTCATGGGTCTTAGTTCATCACAATAATTAGGTAAAATTTAGAAAACACCTAGTAAGGAAACAATAAGACCTTCACCTAGATTCTCTTATTAGCACTATCTTGTTTTATGGCATAAGTCAGCCAGCTCACACTCCCCAGGCTGTCCGCGTGTATAAACTCACATACTCAGTTTTAACCAATGGAATGGTAGGGAAAGTGATGAATGCTACATTCTGGACTTAAATATCAACAAATATTTTAATGTGTTTTAAAAAATCAATAACATTTATATTGTTCTATGAGTTTGAGTAAACTCTGGGAGTTGGTGATGGACAGGGAGGCCTGGTGTGCTGCAGTTCATGGGGTTGCAAAGAGTCAGAAATGACTGAGTGACTGAACTAAACTGACTGATAGGATTTTATAGAGCTGATTTTTTCTTCATAACCCCAAAATGCTATTCCATTATCTTTTAGCTTTTAATGTTACAGATGAGAAGTTTAGTGTTTTCCTGATTATTTTCCCATTGTAAGTAACTTGTTCTTTCTTTCTGGAAGATTGTAAGAGTTACATCATCTTGGGATTTCAGATTTTATCAGAATACTGCCTGCTCAAAGTTATTTGTTATTAGTCCTGCTTTAAATTTGATAAATCCTTTTAATCTGCAAAGTCAGATCTGTCTTCAACTCAGGATACTCTCTCCCCTTATTACTTGTTAGGGCATTAATTCTCTTCCTAATTCCTTTTTGAACTGCTGTTTATCACATGTTGAGTCTTTGAAATCCTTCTCCCCAAACTTCTTTCTCCTCAGAGTGTCTTTCTTTAAATCCATTCTCAAGGCTTTGAGATATTTCTCCCACTTGCCTCCACAGTGACCATCCTCTTCTTCAGTCTGCTAAATTGTTGAATTGAGAAATCATATGGTTTACCTCTATGTTTTTGGTGCACTTGAGATTCCTACTGTGTCCCTGTCAGCTTTAGTTCAGACTGTCACCAGTCATGCTCCAGTAAGCCATTCATGGAAAGGGTTCTACTAGTTCTGACTCATCTCTTTCTCTTCTGACTTCTAAGACCACTTAGTTCAGTTTTCATTTCATTTTGTCTATTCACTTATGTTAAGACTGGTGGTTGGAGTCTCCTAACTGGATTCAGGCACACAAATGTGGGGGAAGTATTTTCTATCCCCAAAAGAATGGCCATTTATAAACCAGCAGATTGCCAGTTGCCTGATATGAAGGGTGCTTCCACATCCTAGCACAAGGTAGGTCCATACACCTTGCTCTAAGGGCCAGGGCAGATCCAACTCCTGCTTGACCTCATGGGGACCAATAAACCAGACACTCTGGAGGTTGATGTCACCTGTTCCCTCAGAACAATGCTTTCTCAGAATTCTCCATGCAGACCTTTCCTTATCCTGATGAGGCAATCACCTTTCCAGCTCGTTTTCTGTTCTTGAGAAATAAAGCCCTCTGCCCAATGTTCCCTCCTCAGCTCAGCCTCAACACTCCCCCACCTAGATCAGGAGAAGGAGAAGTTGGGAGTCGAGAGTGAAGGAGAAGAAGGCTGAAGCTAGAGGACCATCTTCCCAGAATCAAACTCCTCTGTGTTCTTATAAACTGTCTTATTTCTGTTCTTACATGAAAGGAAAAGAAAACAATAGTCAAGCCAGGACTTAGAGAATGAAATAGCATCATTCAATAACCAGCAAGAATCATGATCATGATGTTGGAGAAAAAAATCCTGTGTTGGAAAATAGACAACCTGCTCACTGGCTTAGGGACCCCTGCAAGAGGCCTCATGGCCCTGAACCTCAATTTTCCCTATGTTACATGCAGATGTTAGACTCTGCTATGGACAGAATATTTTTGTCTTCCCAAATTCAAATATCAAAACCTAATCCCCAGTGTGATGCTGTTTGAAGGAGCAGACTTTGGCATTAAGTAAGTCATCAGAGTGGAGCTCTCTTGAATGGGATTAGTGCCCCTACAAGAAGAGACACAGGTACAATCTCTCTTGGCCATGTGAGGATACAGGAAGTAGGTGACTGTCTATGTGCTGGGAAGCAGGTCCTCCCAAAACACCTGACCTGCCAGTAGCTTGATCTCACACTTCCCAGCCTTCAGAATGATGAGAAATAACTACTATTTAAGCCACCAGTCTATGAACTTTAGTTATAGCAGCCTGAACTGAGACAGAGTTATCCCTAAGGCCTGGTCCAGCAGTAAAACCCTCTGAGTCTGTTAATTTTCTGAAATTACTTAACAGTCACGGAAAGCTTTACTAAGGAATAAAAGTTTTGTAATAAATTTCAACATGGGTTTGAGAAGTGGTTATGTCTTGCAAGCCTGTAAATCACTTCTGATGCATCTTAAGTCTCTCACTGCCTCCATACACTACAGCCTGTGCCAAAGGATTACAAGATGTCAGCTATCCAGCAAGAGTCCTGCATTGAGCATATTGGCCAAATCTGGGGGGAAAAGACAGTGTTACCTCAGTCAGCTAATTTGTTGGATTCAGATTCATAGTGTCAGAAATAGAGCTCTCTAGATTTCACCAAGTCAAGCTCCATCTCCCGATTCATGTTCAGCCTGAGTCCAATCTGACTCAGAATCTAGAAGTGCAATAGAGCAAGAATTAAGACAAACAAGGCCTGATATTCTCAAAAACAGTGAAAGCTCAGTTCTTCCATCTGCCCAGCTGTTTCTAAAACCACAACAGCAAGAAGCTATAAACACAAGTTATGACCTGGAACTGTCAGTGCCTTAGATCCTACAGAATGAACAAAGAAAAAAGAGAATAGGGAGTCACAGAGATTAGGTCACTGGGCTGTGTTGTCCAATCATCCCTCCCTCATGTCCAGAAAGATTTGTGGAAGCTGACTATAAAATGTCTTAGTGATGTTAGCCAGCCTGTCCCAGGACACTTGACTAGCCCTTTATACATGAACGAATTCATCACACTCATTCAGTTCAAGAATAAGAGACTCAACTATTTCACCAGCTTATCTCCCCTTTCTAAATCTGATATTCATTTCCTTGGCTCCAAAGCTCCTAATCTCTGTTTATGGAACCAAACTCAGCCCTCAAGTCTGGCCTTCAACCCAAATTCTCTAGAACTGGTCTCCATCTTCCTTCCTCCCACTCACACCTGTGTTAATGCCTATTCTGAGAAACTCTCAATAAACTGTCCACTTAAATGAGCCTGGTCTACAGGACCACAGCCTGGAATAAGCCTGTCCTGCTGAGTGAAAGTAAAGTTCTCCTCTCTTAGACTTACTTGAAGCGGCTTGGACATTTGAGGGTGTTTAGTGAAGATATCAGTGGGACATTAGAAAAGCAAACAGCCCTTTGGGCAATTTTTGGGCAAACAGCCCAAAAATTCAACAGGATGTTGAATTTTACCCTAAAGAAAACTGAGGGATTGTAAAGGATTTGGAGAAGAAAAAAACTTTAATCAGATCTGTCTATACTTTAAAAAGACCACCCTGGATGCAATGTGAGAATAGATATGAGTGAGACCATAGAAAAAGAAAGATCTACAGAGTGGTAGAGTTACACAGGAGGATGTAGCTATAGGTCATAGCAATAAAAGCAGAGAAAAGTGTACAATGTCCTAATAGAGTTAGAAAAGTGAATTTGAGAGATACGAATCTTGAGATTCCTCCCCAGAATCTTCAGCTGGAGCATGGCCTTCCTGACACCTTGACTTCAAGCTTTTAGATTTGAGAATGGTGAAAGAATGTATTTCTATTGTATTAAGCTACCCAATTTGTAGTACTTTCCATGGCAACCTCTGGAAACCAACATAGTAGGGAGGGAAGGGGAAGGGATGAGTGTGAAAGAGTTGACACCAGCAATAGCTAAGAGCAAGGAAGGGAAGATAAAAGTTACTAACAGCACTTCAAATTTGTGAAGTATCCCATTAAGATCTTTGTAAATTAGTTTTATGTAATCTATGCAATAGCCCTATTACTGGTCTCCTGTTACTGGTCATAGGCATGGTTATTTCCCCCTTTTGCCAAATAAAATAACTGAAAGCTAATTAACTTTTTCAAGGTTACTAGATTAGTAGCCCATTTCAAGACTGGAGGCTATCTGGCTTTAAATTTCATGTTATACTTCCAGACATATACAGAGATGGGAATTCGGTTAATATAATTGTGTCAGTGAGTCTCTGAAGAAGAATCATTAGACATTAAATCTGAAAGATTTTTTTAGGATGCATTGTTAAATGGAGAAAGCTTTGGAACAAACATAGGCACTTGTGCTTGACGGAACATCAGTCAGAAGCCATCTGCATTTCTCTAATAATCAGAGATGTTGAGCATTTTTTCATGTGTTTATTGGCCATCTGTATGTCTTCTTTGAAGAAATGTCTGTTTAGGTCTTCTTCCCATTTTTTGATTGGGATATTTGTTTTTCTGATGTTGAGCTATATGTGATGCTTATATATTTTGGATATTAATCCTTTGTCAGTTGCTTCATTGCGATTATTTTCTACCGTTCTGTGGACTGTCTTTTAATCATGCCTATTGTTTACTTTGCAGTGAAGATCACCTCACACCAATTAGAATGGCCATCATAAAAAAAGACTACAAACTACAAATAAATGCTGGAGAGGCTGTGAAGAAAAGGGAACCCTACTGCACTGTTGATGGGAATGTAAATTGTTACAGCCACTATGGAGAATAGTATGGAGATTCCTTAACAAACTCGGAATAAAGCTACCATATGAAACAGCAATCCTATTACTGGGCGTATACCCTGAAAAAAATCACAATTCAAAAGGACACATGTTCCCCCAATGTTCACTGCGGTACTATTTAAAATAGCCAGGACATTAAAGGCAACTCAGATGTCCACTGAAAGATGAAGGGATGAAGACATTGTGGTACATATATACAATAGAATATTACTCAACCATAAAATGGAAAGAATTTGAGTCAGCCATAGTGAAGTGGATTAACCTAGAGCCTGTTATACAGAGTGAAGTAAGTCAGAAAGAGAAAAACACGTATTGTATATTAACACATGTATATGGAATCTAAAAAATATGGTACAGATGAACCTATTTACAGAGAAGAAATGGAGATGTAGACATAGAGAATGGGCTTGTGGACACAGTAGGGAAAGGAGAGGCTAGAAGAAATTGAGAAAGTAGCATTGATATATACACATTATTCTGAGTAAAATACATATTTAGTGGGAAGCTGCTATATAACACAGAGACCCCAGCCTGGTGTCCTGTGAATCTACAGGGGTAGAATGGGTAGGGGAGGCTCTAGAGGAAGGGAATATATATATATAATATATTTAATATGTTATAGATATATAAAATTATGAGTGATTATAATTTTAAGAAGAGAATCTAAAGGCAAAGGAGAAAAGGAAACATAAATCCATCTAAATACAGAGTTCCAAAGAATAGCAAGGAGACATAAGACTTTCTCAGTGATCAATACAAAGAAATAGAGGAAAACAACAGAATGTGAAAGAGTAGAGATCTCTTCAAGAAAGTTAGAGATACTGAGGGAACATTTCATGAAAAGATGGGCACAATAAAGGACAGAAATGGCATGGACCTAACAGAAGCAGAAGACATTAAGAAGAGGTGGCAAGAATACACAAAAGAACTATTAAAAATAAGATCTTCACAACCCAGATAATCACAATGGTATGATCACTCACCTAGAGCCAGACATCCTGGAATGTGAAGTCAAGTAGGCCTTAGGAAGCATCACTACAAACAAAGCTAGTGGATGTGATAGAATTCCAGTAGACCTATTTCAAATCCTAAAAGATGATGCTGTGAAAGTGTTACACTCAATATGCCAGCAAATTTGGAAAATTCAGCAATGGCCCCAGACTGGAAAAAAGTAAGTTTGCATTCCAATCTCAAAGAAAGACAATGGCAAAGAAAGTTCAAATTACCACACAACTGCACTCATTCCACATGCTAGTAAAGTAATGCTCAAAATTCTCCAAGCCAGGCTTCAGCAATACATGAACTGTGAACTTTCAGATGTTCATGCTGGATTTAGAAAAGTCAGAGGAACCAGAGATCAAATTGCCAACATCCACTGGATCATCCAGAAAGCAAGAGAGTTCCAGAAAAAACATCTACTTCTTCTTTATTAACTATGCTAAAGCCTCAACTGTGTGGATCACAACAAACTGTGGAAAATTCTGAAAGAGATGGAATAACAGTCCACCTACCTGCCTCCTGAGAAACCTGTGTGCAGGTCAAGAAGCAACAGTTAGAACCAGACATGTAGCAACAGACTGGTTCCAAATTGGGAAGGGGGTACATCAAGGCTGTATATTGCCACCCTGCTTATTTAACTTCTATGCAGAGTACATCATGTGAAATGCCAGCCTGGATGAAGCATAAGCTGGACTCAAGATTCCTGGGAGAGATATATAACCTCAGATATGGAGATGATACCACCCTTATGGCATAAAGCGAAGAAGAACAAAAGAGCCTCTTGATGAAAGTGAAAGAGGAGAGTGAAAATGTTGGCTTAAAACTCAACATTCAGAAAACTGAGATCAGGGCATCCGGTGCCATCACTTAATGGCAAATAGATGGGGAAACAATGGACATAATGAGAGAGTTTATTTTGTGGGGCTCCAAAATCACTGCAGATGGCGACTGCAGTCGTAAAATTAAGACATTTTTGCTCCTTGGTAGAAAAGCTATGACCAACCTACACAGCATATTAAAAAAACATAGACACTACTTTGTCAACAAAGGTCCATCTAGTAAAAGCTATGGTTTTTCCATATGGTTTTTCATGTATGGATGTGAGAGTTGGACTATAAAGAAAGATGAGCACTGAAGAATTGATGCTTTTGAACTGTGGTGTTGGAGAAGACTCTTGAGAGTCCCTTGGACTGCAAGGAGATCAAAGCAGTCAATCCTCAAGGAAATCAGTCCTGAATATTCATTGGAAGGACTGATGTGAAGCTGAAACTCTAATGCTTTGACCACCTGATGTAAAGAACTGATTCATTGGAGAAGACCCTGATGCTGGGAAAGACTGAAGGCAGGAGAAGAAGGAGATGACAGGGGACAGGATGGTTGGATGGCATCACCAACTTGACAGACATGAGTTTGGGCAAGCTCTGGGAGTTGGTAATGGAAGCCCAGCGTGCTGCAGCCCATGGGTTGCAAAGAGTTGGACATGACTGAGTGACTGAACTAAACTGAACTGAGGAGTGATTCATATAATTGTACAACAGAACCCACCACACACTGAAAGCAATTATTGTGCAATAAAATAATAAAAATAAAAGGCCCTTTTTTGTATGTGTTTTAAAAAAAGAAGCATTGTTTTTTCCCACCTAGCTCATCTGTTTACCAGATAGGATTATCAGGGTACCATACATCTTTCTTCCTCACACAGAGCCCATAGTCTCCCAACCAAGGCCGAACAGGTGAGGTTGTGGGTCAGAGTTACGATGCCAGCAAAGGACAGTCTCCTCTTACCCTAGTGGACTCCAGAAACTGGGCTCCAGAAAAACACCTCTACCAAACAAAGAGCAACTGTTCACACATTCAAACAATCCCTTTCCAGAATTCTGGTCAGTGTTTTATTGCACACATACCCGCAAAGTTAGATAAGATTAAGCAGATAAACAAAAGAGATTACCTTGGGTTAAGGAGAAGCAGGCTATGGACAAGGAAAGAGGGAGAAAGACTGAAAATCTCAGACTGTCAACATACCACACACATGACACATGTGCACACAAAAACTCACATATGCCCATTTATGCACACATAAAAACCCTGTGCCCATGCAAACATGGAAGCATACATGTGCATGCCCGCCTCACACACACACATCTCTCTGCAGCACAACTCCCTCACTTGTTGCAGGAGGCATGGAGAAATGTTCCTGTAGATTTTACTTCTCTGAAGGAAGAAACCTCTCTTACTGCAGAGCCCAACCACTGGGACAGCTTAGGCGGAGGGTGTGAAGGGTAGAGCCTCAGTGTGACTCCCTGAGAGCCTGGCAAGTTTGTGTCCTCAAGTTCATGACTCTGAGCCTGCTGGTGGATCGTGCCTGGGAAAATTCTCAGAGTATCCCTCTAGGTCAGTTATGCATTTTGTGATTAGGATAGAGGGAAAAGATTGTTATTTTTGAGAAGCAGGAAGAGAGAGGAGGTCATCTCTTTCCACTGAGGACAGATTAACAGCTGTCATTTTAATGGCAGTAACTGACAGTGACAGCTTGATGGCATCATATTTAATGGGGAGAGACGAGCTCACCTCCTGCCCTGGTTGCTATGTACAGAGTTCTGAAGAAGCCATAACAAAGGCTGGGAGAGCCACTGCTTAGGGTGGAAGGGAACAGGGTCTGTCCCCAAAGAAGAGGGGCTTGCTTTGTTCAGCTTCATTGGAATTTATGAGGTCTGAAGAATTTATGAGTTTATAGAAGTGACCCCAGAGGCAGCCCAACTCCTTTGAATTGCTCAGACAGCCTTTGCTCCAAGTGGCTTCCCTAAGCAATTACTGCACTTGGGAGAATGTAACTAAAGAATTCAGGTCTCCTGGGGTCATATTTAGGCATAAGGGAAGGTTTCCTGGCATTTTCAAAAGAGAATCAGCTCCATTTTTACCCCGTCTGGGAGTTCACTGACCCACCAGCAACTGGTCATTCCTCGGTGGATGATAAGATATGAGCCATATCATTTTAGATGTAGAAATGAAAGCTCTAAGCAGGTTTCATTAGCCCTGAGGGAGAAAAGAAGCATATGTTCCAAGAATAAATATGTATGAGTTTAAGAAATCAGCAGACTTATTTTCTCTGCTTCTCACCCCATACCCACCCGGGGAAGAGAGAAACTGAGGACACATGTTGCTGAGGCTGGGCGGTGGTTGTAGCCACTGTACTGTTGCCAGATCCCCTTCAGAATTCTGTGCTGCTGACTGTAGCAGTGGCTGAGAGCCCAAGGCAGGAACTGACAAATCTAGTGGTTTGAGATCAAAAGAACTGCCTCCAGGAGCCCTCCAAGCAGGGGGGCGGGCAACAGACGCTTGTCCTGAAACTAGCAGGTACAAAGAGCTGTGTGCAGTGATGACGTTAGCCAAGAGGGTTTAGAACAAATGCTGCGATGCAGAGGGTCTGCATCTATAGTGTAGTCGCAATTCATAGTGAATCACATTTTGTCTGTAGTGAGTCGCAATTTTCTATAATGTCAGGCATAATTTGTCTATCTCCTATCCTTCTCAGTCTTTTACCAGGCTCCTCACTCCAAGTATTTCTGAGAATCCCTGAGGCACACTGGGATATTTCACAGTCCAACCTGTTTGTCTCTTGTCACCTCAGTCAACCATCTGAGACTACATCTGATTTTTGCAGAATATTCTTAATATCTCCTGATCAGCTTCTCAAGACTTGTCACCCTAAGAATGAACACATTTCTATCCTTTAATAACCCAAGCACAAACAGAGCCACTCTGTAATATAGAATATCACTTTATTGACTGCAACATTCAAAAGGCAAAGTATTAAATACTAAGCCCAAAAAAGGAATGACATATTTCTATGAGCAGCAACATGGATGGACCTATAGATCATCATTCTAAGTGAAGTATGTTGGAAAGACAAAGACAAATATCATATATCACCATGTGTGTGTGTTAGTTGCTTAGTCATATCCAACTCTTTGCAACCCCATAGACTGTAGCCCACCAGGTCCCTCCTTCCATGGGATTCTCCAGGCAAGAACACTTGAGTGGGTTGCCAGTTCCTTCTCCAAAAGAAACTATAGAAAGAAAGAAAGTGAAGTCGCTCAGTTGTGTCCAACTCTTTGCAACCCCATGGACTGTAGCCCGCCAGGCTCCTCTGTCCATGGGATTTTCCAGGCAAGAGTACTGGAGTGGGTTGCCACTTCCTTCCCCATATCACTTATGTGTAGAATCTAAACATGATACAAATGAACTTTTCTTTCAAACTTTAAACTTTTTATTTCGTATTGGAAATTGGGCTTCCCTGGTGTCTCAGATGGTAAGGAATCTGCCTGCAATGCAAGAGACTCAGATTCAATTCTGGGTTGGGAAGATCCCCTGGAGAAGGGAATGGCTACCCACTCCAGTATTCTTGCCTGGAGAATTCCATGGACAGAGGGACCTGGCAGGCTATAGTCCATGTGGTCGCAAAGAGTCAGACAAGACTGAGTGACTAACACTCATTTACAGTCCATTAACAATGCTGTGATAGTTTCAAGTAAACAGCAAAGGGACTCAGCCATATACATGCCTGTATCCATTCTCCCCCAAACCCCTCTTTCATCCAGGTTGGCACATAACATTGAGTAAAATTCCATGTGCTATACAATAGGTCCTTGATGTTGACCCATTTTGAATACAGCAGTGTGTACATGACCTTTCCAAACTCCCTATCTGTCCCTTCCCCCCTACCCCAGGCAACCATAAGGTTGTTTTTCTAAGTCTGTGAGTCTCTCTTGCTGTTTTGTAAGTTCATCTGTATTATTTCTTTTTCGATTCCACATGTAAGGGATGTCATACAATATTTCTCCTTCTCTATTTGACTTACTTCACTCAGTATGGCACTCTCTAGGTCCATCCTTGTTGCTGCAGATGGCATTATTTCACTCTTTTTAATGGCTGAGTAACATTCCTTTATATACATGTACCACATCTTCTTTATCCAGTCCTCTGTTGATGGACCTTTATGTAGCTTCCATGTCTTGGATACTGTAAACAGCTAATGAATATCGAGGTGCATATACCCCTTCAGATTATGTTTTCCTTGTGATATATCCCCTGGAGTGGGATTGCAGGGTCACATGTTAGCTCTAATAATAGTTTATTAAGGAACCTCCATACTTTTCTCCATAGTGGCTGCACCAATTTATATTTCCACCAACAATGTGGGAGGATTCTCTTTTCTCCACACCATCTCAAGCATTTGTTGTTTGTGGATTTTTTAATGATAGCCATTCTCACTTGTGTGAGGTGATATCTCATTGTAGTTTTGGTTTGCATTTCTCTAATAACCAGCAAATCTTCCCTCATAGCTCAGTCAGGAAAGAATCTGCCTATAATGCAGGAGACCAGGTTTGATCCCTGGGTCAGGAAGATATGCTAGAGAAGGAAATGGCAACCCACTCCAGTATTCTTGCTTAGAGAATCCCATGGACAGAGGAGCCTGGCAGGCTACAGTCCATGAGATCACAAGAGTCAGACATGACTTAGCAACTAAACCACCAATAACTAGCAGTGTTGAACATATTTTCATATGCCCATCTATATGCCCTCTTTGAAGAAATGTCTATTTGGTGTTCTGTCCATTTTTAGAGTGGGCTGTTTGTTTTCATGCTGTTAAGTGTCATAAGCTGTTTGTAGATTTTGGAGACTAATCCCCTACTGATCACATCATTTGTAAGTATTTTCTCTGAGTCTGTGGGTTGTCTTTTCATTTCATTTATTGTTTCCTTTGCTATGCAAAAGCTTTTAAGTTTAGGTCCCAGTTATTTTTGTTTTTATTTCCATTATTTTGAGAGATGGGTCAAAAAAGATGTTGCTGTGATTTATGTCACAGAGTGTCCTGCCTGTTTTCCTCTAGAGTTTTATAGTGTCCACTGAAACATTTAGGTCTTTAATCCATCTTGAGCTTATTTTAACTATGAAGTTAAAGAATGATCTAATTTCATTTTTTACATGTAGCTGTCTAGTTTTCCCAGCACCATTTGTTGAAGAGACTTGTCTTTGCAACATTGTGTAGGCTTCTCTCCTTTGTCGTAGATTAATTGACCATAGGCTCATGGACTTATTTCTGGGTTTCCTATCCTGTTCCATTGATCTAAAATTTCTACTCTTGTGCCAGCATCATACTGTTTTGATGACTGCAGCTTTGTAGAATAGGTTGAGGTCAGGAAGCCTGATTCCTCCAGCCCCATTTTTCTTTTTCAAGGTCTTTTGTGTTCCCACACAAATTTTGAGATTTTTTTGTTCTAGTTCTGTGAAAAAATGTCATTGGTAATTTGATAGAGATTGCATTGAATCTGTAGATTGCCTTGGGTAGTATAGTAATTCTGATGATATTATTCTTCCAATCCACGAACTAGATTTTGTGCTACTGTAAAAATTAAATGAGAGAATAAGACACACCACAGTCAAGGGCAAAGGAGAAGTTGCAACAAGACATTAGGAGGGGATACAATCACATTTAAAATGAAACCTCATACTTGCCAGAAATGCTTGGAAGGCACAAAGAAAACGTTGTGTACACCAAGACCCAGGGAAAGGAGTGATGACCCCCAAAACAGACTGCCCAGACTAGCCTTGACTGTTTGAGGGTTTCCTGCAGAAGCATGGGTCAGCAGTGGACTGCCATGGGGACTGGGGCTCTAGCACCAGCAGTCCTGGGAGGCACAGTGTCTGGCATAAGCCCTCTTGGGAGAGATCGCCATTTAGTTCAGTTCAGTTCAGTCACTCAGTCGAGTCTGACTTTTTGTGACCCCATGAACCGCAGCACGCCAGGCCTCCCTGTCCATCACCAACTCCTGGAGTCCACCCAAACCCATGTCCATTGAGTCAGTGATGCCATTCAACTATCTCATCCTCTGTCATCCCCTTCTCCTCCTGCTCTCAATCTTTCCCAGCATCAGGGTCTTTTCAAATGACTCAGCTCTTTGCATCAGGTGACCAAAGTTTTGAAGTTTCAGCTTCAGCATCAGTCCTTCCAATGAATATTCAGGACTGATCTCTTTTCGGATGGACTGTTTGGATCTCCTTGCAGTCCAAGGGACTCTCAAGAGTCTTCTTCAACACTACAGTTCAAGAGCATCAATTCTTCGATGATCAGCTTTCTTCAGAGTCCAACTCTCACATCCATACATGACTACTGGAAAAACCATAGCTTTGACTAGACAGACCTTTGTTGGCAAAGGAATGTCTCTGCTTTTCAATGTGCTATCTGGGTTGACCATAACTTTCCTTCCAAGGAGTAAGCGTATTTTAATTTCATGGCTGCAATCACCATCTGCAGTGATTTTGGAGTGGAGAAAAATAGAGTCAGCATCTGTTTCCACTGTTTCCCTACTTATTTCCCATGAAGTGATGGGACCGGATGCCATGATCTTAGCTTTCTGAATGTTGAGCTTTAAGCCAACTTTTCACTCTCCTCTTTCACTTTCATCAAGAGGCTCTTTAGTTCTTCTTCACTTTCTGCCATAAGGGTGGTGTCATCTGCCTATCTGAGGTTATTGATATTTCTCCCAGTAATCTTGATTCCAGCTTGTGCTTCATCCAGCCCAGCATTTCTCATGATGTACTCTGCATAGAAGTTAAATAAGCAGGGTGACAATATACAGCCTTGACGTACTCCTTTTCCTATTTGGCACCAGTCTGTTGGTCCATGTCCAGTTCTAGCTGTTGCTTCCTGACCTGCATACAGGTTTCTCAAGAGGCAGGTCAGGTGGTCTGGTATTCCCAACTCTTTCAGAATTTTCCACAGTTTATTGTGACCCACATAGTCAAAGGCTTTGGCATAGTCTCTAAAGCAGAAATAGATGTTTTTCTGGAACACTCTTGCTTTTTTGATGATCCAGTGGATGTTGGTTATTTGATCTCTGGTTCCTCTGCCTTTTCTAAAAAGAGCTTGAACATCTGGAAGTTCATGGTTCACATATTGCTGAAACCTGGCTTGGAGAATTTTGAGCATTACTTCACTAGCATGTGAGATGAGTACAATTGTGCAGTAGTTTGAGTATTCTTTGGCATTGCCTTTCTTTGGGATTGGAGTGAAAACTGACCTTTTCCAGTCCTGTGGCTACTGCTGAGTTTTCCATATTTGCTGGCATATTGAGTGTAACACTTTCACAGCATCATCTTTCAGGATTTGAAATAGCTCTACTGGAATTCCATCACCTCCACTAGCTTTGTTTGTAGTGATGCTTCCTAAGGCCCTCTTGACTTCACATTCCAGGATGTCTGGCTCTAGGTGAGTGATCACACCATTGTGATTATCTGGGTTGTGAAGATCTTTTTTTTGTACAGTTCTTCTGTGTATTCTTGCCACCTCTTCTTAATATCTTCTGCTTCTGTTAGGTCCCTACCATTTCTGTCCTTTATTGAGCCCATCTTTGCATGAAATTTTCCCTTGGTATCTCTATTTTTCTTGAAGAGATCTCTAGTCTTTCCCATTCTATTGTTTTCCTCTATTTCTTTGCTTTGATCACTGAGGAAGGCTTTCTTATCTCTCCTGGCTTTTCTTTGGAACTCTGCATCCAGATGGGTATATCTTTCCTTTTCTCCTTTGCTTTTCACCTCCCTTCTTTTAACAGCTATTTGCAAGGCCTCCTCAGACAGCCATTTTGCTTTTTTGCATTTCTTTTTCTTGGGGATGGTCTTGATTCCTGTCTCCTGTTGCCATTAGCTCCACTATAGAGCCACAGGGTGGGCGATCCACAAAATAGAAAACAATTATACCAAAGAAGTTCTCACATGTTGCAAAAAGTTCTAGGCCCCACAACAGACATCCCAAACTGGGAGTCTGGCAAAGGGACTGAGGATCCCTGGAGAATCTAACTTTGAAGGTCAGAGGGATTTGATTACAGAACTTCCAGAGGACTGGGGAAACAGAGACTCTTGGAGGGCATAAGCGATACCTTGCTTGTACCAGGACCCAGGAGAAAGGAGCAGTGAACCCACAAGAGACTGAGCCAGACCTGCCTGTGTTTGGGATTCTCCAGCAGAGGCATGGGTGGCAATGGCCTGCCACAGGGTCAGGGGCGTTGACAGCACCAGTCCTGGGAAGCACAGTGTGCTGGCTTAAGTCTTTGTGGAGGAGATTGCCAACATCCCTACTAGAGTTGGCCTCAGGCCAAACTATAGGGAGGGAACACAGGCCCACCCATCAGCAGAAAATTAGATTAAAGACTTTTGTTGAACAAGTCCTTGCCCAACAGAGCAAGACCCAGTTTTCCCCACAGCCAGTCCCTCCCACCAGGAAGCTTATACAAGTCTCTTACCCTCATCTATCAGAGGGCAGGCAGAATGAAAACCACAATCACAGAAAACTAACCAAACTGATCACATGGGTCACAGCTTTGAGTAACTTAATGAAAATATGATACATTCCCTGTAGGGCCACCCAGATGGAACATGGTAGAGTGTTCTGACAAAATGCAGCTTGCTGGAGAAGGGAATGGCAAACCACTTCAGCATTCTTACACTGAGAACCCCAAACAGTATGAAAAGGCAAATAGATATGACACTGAAAGATGAACCTGACAGGTCAAAAGGTGTCCATTATGCTACTGGATAAGAGTGGAGAAATAGCTCCAGAAGGAATGAAAAGACTGAGCCAAAGAGGAAATAACACTCAGTTGTGTATGTGTCTTGGGGTGAAAGTAAAGTATGATGCTGTAAAGAACAGTATTGAAGAGGAACCTGGGATGTCAGGCCCATGAATCAAGGTAAATAGGAAGTGGTCAAACAGGAGATGGCAAGAATGAATATTGACATCTTAGGAATCACAGAAACATCTACTTCTGCTTCATTGACTACATCAAAGCCTTTGACTGTGTGGATCACAACAAACTATGGAAAATTCTTAAAGAAATGGGAAGAATACTAGACCACCTCATCTGCCTCCTGAGAAACCTGTATGCAAGCCAAGAACTAGACATGAACTAGACATGAAATAATGCACTGGTTCCAAGCTGGGAAAGGAGTATGTCAAGGCTGTATATTGTCACCCTGCTTATTTAACTTAAATGTAGAGTACATCATATGAAAAGCTGGGCTGGATGAAACTCAAGCAAGAATCAGGATTGCTGAGAGAAATACCAATAACCTCAGATATGTAGATGACACCACCATAATGGCAAAAAGTGAACAGGAACTAAAGAACTTTTTGATGATGCTTGAAAAGCCTCTCTTTTCACCTTGATGAAGGTGAAAGAGGAGAGTGAAAAGGCTGACTTAAAACTCAGCATTCAAAAAACTAAGATCATGGCATCTGGTCCCATCACCTCATGGCAAATAGATGGGGGAAAAAATGGAAACAGTGACAGACTTTATTTTCTTGGGCTCCAGAATCACTGGGGAAGGTGCCTTCAGTCATGAAATTAAAAGATGCTTGCTCCTTGGAAGAAAAGCTATGACAAAATTAGACAGTGTATTAAAAAGCAGAGACATCACTCTGCCAACAAAAGGTCCATGTAATCAAGGCTATGGTTTTTCCTGTAGTCATGTACAGATATGAGAGGTGGACCATAAAGAAGCCTGAGGGTCAAACAATTGACACTTTTGAACTGTGGTGCTAGATAAGATTCTTGAGTATCCCTTGGACAGCAAGGAGATCAACGTAGTCAATCCTAAATGAAATCAACCCTGAATATTCATTGGAAGGACTGATGCTGAAGCTGAAGCTCCAATGTTTCGGCCACCTGATGCAAGTAGCTGACTGGGAAAAGCCTTGATGCTGGGAAAGATTAAGGGAAGGAGAAGGAGAAGACAGAGGATGAGATGGTTGAATGGCATCATTGGCTCAATGGACATGAGTTTTGAGCCAACTCTGGGAGATAGTGAAGGATAAGGAAGCCTAGTGCTGCAGTTCATGCGGTCACAAAGAATTGGACACGACTGAGTGAGTGAACAACAACCATCTATGAATGTGATATATCTCTCCATCTGTTTATATCTTCTTTGATTTCCTTCATCAGCATTTTATGGTTTTCAGAGTACAGGTCTTTTGTCCTCTTAGGTAGGTTTATTCCTAGGTATTTTATTCTTTTTGACATAATGGTAAATGGAATTGCTGCTTGAATTTCTCTTTCTGATCTTTCATTGTTAGTGTATTGAAAAGCAACAGATTTCTGAGTAGTAACTTTGCAACCTATAACTTAACCAAATTCATTGATGATAGTAGTTTTCTGGTAGCTTTAGGATCTTCTATGTAAAGTGTCATGTCATCTGCAAATAGTAACACTTTAACTCTTTTTCAATTTTAATTCTGTTTACTTCTTTTTCTTCTGTGATTGTTATAGCTAAGACTTCCAAAATTATTTTGAATAAAAGTAATGAGAGTGGATATCCTTATCTTGTTCCTGAACTTGGAATGTTTTCAGGTTTCACCATTGAGTATGTTGCTAGCTTGATAGCTGTAGGTTTGTTATATATGGCCTTTATTATGTTGAGGTATCTACCATCTATGCCCTTTTGAAGCTTGGCTTAAAAAATTTTGAGCATTGCTTTGCCAGGAACTGGTTCCAAATCAGGAAAGGAGTATGTCAAGGCTGTATATTGTAACCCTGCTTATTTAACTTCTATGTAGAGTACATCATGAGAAATGCTGGGCTGGATGAAGCACAAGCTGGAATCAAGATTACTGGGAGAAATATCAATAACCTCAGATATGCAGATGACACCACCCTTATGGCAGAAAGTGAAGAAGAATGAAAGAGTCTCTTGATGAAAGTGAAAGAGGAGAATGAAAAAGCTGGCTTGAAACTCAACATTCAAAAAGCTAAAATCATGGCATCTGGTCCCATCACTTCATGGGAATAGATGGGGGAACAATGGAAACAGTGACAGACTTTATTTTCTCGGGCTCCAAAAAAAATGCAGATGGTGACTGCAGCCATGAAACTAAAAGATGTTTGCTCCTTGGAAGAGAAGCTTTGACCAACCTCGACAGCGTATTAAAAAGCAGAGACATTATTTTGACAACAAAGGTCCACATAGTCAAAGCTATGGTTTTTCCAGTAGTCATGTATGGATGTGAGAGTTGAACTATAAAGAAAGCTGAGCACTACTGAACTGTGGTGCTGGAGAAGACTCTTGAGAGCCCCTTGGACTGTAAGGAGATCAAACCAATCAATCCTAAAGTTAATCAGTCCTGAATATTCATTGGAAGGACTGATGCTGAAGCTGAAACTCCAATACTTTGGCAACCTGATTCGAAGAACTGACTCATTGGAAAAGACCCTGATGCTGGGAAAGATTGAGAGCAGGAGGAGAAGGGGACGACAGAGGATGAGATGGTTTGATGGCATCACCAACTCTATGGAAATGAGTTTGTATAAGCTCCAGGAGTTGGTGATGGACAGGGAAGCCAGGCATGCTGCAGTCCATGGGGTCGCAAAGAGTCAGACACAACTGAGCAACTGAACTGAACTGATCCTCTAGGCCCACTTTCTGGAGAGTTTTTATCATAAATTTGAATTTTGTCAAAAACTTTGCTGCATCTATTGAGATGACCATATGATTTTTATTCTTTAAGTGGTTGATATGGTTTATCACATACAAATGAACTTATTAATGAAACAGAAACAGACTCATACACATAGAGGACAAACTTATGGTTTCCAAAGTGGGAGGGGTTGGGCAGAGGGATAAATGAGGAGTTTAGGATGAGCAAATACAAACCTGGATATATAAAATAGATAAACAATAGGGTCCTACTGAATAGCACAGAGAACTACATTCAATATCCTGTGATAAACCATAATGAAAAGGAATATATATATATTAACTGAGCCAATTTCTTGTACACCAGAAGCTAAGACAACATTGTAAGTCAACTATACTTCATTAAAAAAAAAAAAAGGAATTCCCTGACAGTCCATTAGTTAGGACTTCACACTGCCACTACAAGGCCCAGGTTCAGTCCCCAGTTAGAGACCCAAGATCCTCCAGGCCATGTAACATGACCAAAAAAAAGTAAATGCTAGATCATGGATACATGATAGCTGTTCCATACCCGTGATGGCCATCCATCCCCTTTCTGCTGTTTCTCCAGCATGCGGCAAGGGTCAGTTCCTTCCCTTCAGTGAGACTTCTATGAGCTACATCTCCTTTCCTGGACCCCAGACCCCCAAATCCTTACTAACCACATATATATGACCCCATACACAATCTCAGTGATGTGATTCAAAACACAATAAAGACTTTTTTACAGTATATGAACAGTAACATTGCACTCCATTAGGCAGAACTTTCCATTGCAGAATAGAAAAGTAGGTTCAGCTCTAGGGATCAGTCCTAACAACAGTTACAACAGCAGTAATAATAGCAACAGCTATGGTTTATTAAGTATATGCTCTGTATCGGTAACAACGCTAACTACTGCATATACATTTTTTCCCCTAATCTTTATATTTCTATTTATGTTGTTACATATTAGCACCATTTTATGATATCAAAACTAAAGAGAAATAAAGTAACTTGTCCAAGAACATACTCTCGGAAAAATTAAAATAGGATTAGGATCAAGACACTTAACCAGTAAGAAAGGTGACTCCCTTCCCCAGGGAACTGCAAAGGGAAAACACCAAGAAATTTCCAGGAGACCTGGAATTATGCTATTTTGAATGGTGTATGGATGGGGTTTAATAGAAGGCAGAACTGTACTTTGGGTGGACACAGTGAAATAGAAACATCCAGCTTCTGTTCAGCTCTCCTCTGTCATTGCTTCAGGCAACACACTGTCTGCCTTCCTCCTTGTGGCTCTCAGCTGTGGTCCAGTTCTAAGTGATGCAAACAAAACCGTACACAAGATATGTGCTTATAGGGTTCTAAGAACAACAAGCACAGACTAACCTTGAACATAAATCCTCCTTCCAAACTCCCAGGGCTGATTACATTTTATAGTCAAAGGATGTTTCTTGGAGAACAAAGAACAAGGCCCTGACCGATCAGAAATAACTGATGGGCGTCCCATGCCTGGCTTTCTCCTTCGCAGCTCTCCAGACAGCAAGGACAGGTCCTTTCACTTATAGTCATTAGTTTAACCAGTATTTTTCCATATTTAGTATTTCTACTTAGTCCTTTTATATGTTGTTTTTATTTCAAATTGCTAATAACTTCTATTATCTCTTTTAGTATTTTTACTAGCCAAAAATAGTAAGAGATAATAGTGCTATCTATTTTTGTGTGATTTAGTTCTGCTTTTGATTGAACATACAACCTGCTAAGTTATATTCATTTGAAATAGTTATGCTACTCAAGCGTCTTATTATTTTGGCTTGTGAGCTCATTTCTCCTGGAAAATTGACTAGTTTATCAGACCAGGGTAGACCTTAGTTTGCAACAGCCCTAATTAGTGCAGGTTATTCAGCGTTCCACTCTGTTTCACAGTATATAAAAGAGTCTTCATTTATTTATGATTGGTCAAAAATATTTTAATTCATATTATTAATATAATAAACTTTAGGAGAAGGAAATGGCAGCCCACTCCAGTGTTCTTGCCTGGGAAATCCCATGGATAGAGGAGCCTGGTGAACTATAGTCCATGGGGTTGCAAAAAAGTCGGACACAACTTAGTGACTTAAAAACAACAACAATTAAAGAGAGTACCAGAAGGCATACAAAAATTGTCTCAATCTACAAGGATATGCATCTGGAAACCTTCTTCTTGAGGAAAAGTATAGATATAAACATACATTTTTATTGACTTGCAAAATAAAAATAATAATACTAATAATAATAATAATAAACTTTAATAGATATAACTCCCATAAACAAAAGTCTTTGAAATTCTAAATATGTTTTCAGCATATAAAGAGGTTCTGAGACCAAAAAGTTTGATACATTGGTCTGAATTTTGTCAATATAACGAGATAACAGGAAATAGAGAACAACCATATTAAATAAGCTAGCATTGTGTCATAATGGGGTTTCATAGTGATGGTAATTCAAATAAAAATTAAGGAATAAATGCAAATTAGTACAGCCACTATGGAAAACAGTGTGGAGATTTCTTAAAAAGCTGGAAATAGAACTGCCATATGACCCAGCAATCCCACTTCTGGGCATACACACCGAGGAAACCAGATCTGAAAGAGACACGTGCACCCCAGTGTTCATTGCAAGCAACCTAGATGCCCATCAGCAGACGAATGGATGAGGAAGCTGTGGTACATATACACCATGGAATATTACTCAGCCATTAAAAAGAATTCATTTGAATCAGTTCTAGTGAGATGGATGAAACTGGAGCCCATTATACAGAGTGAAGTAAGCCAGAAAGATAAAGACCATTACAGCATACTAACACATATATATGGAATTTAGAAAGATGGTAATGATAACCCTATATGCAGAACAGAAAAAGAGACTCAGATGTATAGAACAGACTTGTGGACTCTGGGAGAAGGCGAGGGTGGGATGTTTCAACAGAACAGCATTGAAACATGTATATTATCTAGGGTGAAACAGATCACCAGCCCAGGTTGGGTACACGAGACAAGTGCTCGGGCCTGGTGCACTGGGAAGACCCAGAGGGATCGGGTGGAGAGGGAGGTGGGAGGGGGGACTGGGATGGGGAATACATGTAAATCCATGGCTAATTCATTTCAATGTATGACAAAAACTACTGTAATGATGTAAAGTAATTAGCCTCCAACTAATAAAAATAAATGGAAAAAAAAAATTAAGGAATAAAAAGAAACTTAAAAAATAAAAGAAACAAAAATATTGAAAAAAAAAACTTTAATGGTAATAAGACCAAGTTAAAAGAAAAAGAAATCCAACTTAAAAGTGACAACATTAAATTGACTAAATATTCCATTTAAAAGACAGACTATATCAACATTACCATAATCAAACTGAAGAACTATGAAAGGAGCAAAAATGGACATTATTTTTAAAAAAATAAAATGGACATTGCTTAATGATAAAAACTTCAGTTCAACAGAAAGATGCAACAATTCTTGATCTATACACCTAATAATTTAGCCTCAAACTAAACAAAGCCAAAATTGACAAGACTTACATGTAATATTTACAAATCCAAAAATATACTGGAATTTTGACTAAAAATGCTGTATGCTGGTTTATAAAGCAAGCATCAAACAATTTCAAAGGACTATAGTAATCTAGAGTGCACTCTTTGAATACATAACAAAATCTCCATATGATTGGAAATTAAACAATTCATTTCTAAATAATCAGTAGATCATAATATAAATCACAATAGAAATTTTAAAAAATATATTTTGAAATAAGTACTACTAAAAATATGACATAACAGAATGTGCATGATGAAAATGAAGCCATATTAGAGAGAAATACATAGCATTAAATGTATTTATTAGAGAGCATATGAATAACTTTATGCCAATACATTTAAAATTTTAAATAATATGAACCAATTCCTAAAAATAAATAAATACATTTATACCATGCAAACTAGTACAAGAAGATATAGTTTTTCAAAATTAATATATAGGATGATATAGAAAATATGAATCATTTACTCACTAAAGAAATTGAATACTTATTAGTGGATAAAGAAAGACTTGAGGTCCAGAGTCCAGATTACCTCACCAGATAATTCTTCCAAACATTTAAGAAGCCAAAGGAATATTAGCCAAACTTTTTCAGAGAATAGGGAAAAAAATAATTTAAACTCATTTTTGAAGCCAAGGCAGTCCTTGACTTAATGTTTTGACTAACAGTGGTTTTGACTTTAGGGTGGTGCAAAAACAACACACACTCAGTAGAAATCATACTTTAAATTTTGACTTTTGATCTCTTCCTAGGCCTCTGATATGTGGTAGATATTCTCTAGCAATGCTGGGCAGGGCAGAGTCACACCTAACAGTTAGTCACATGGTCACGGCAAGTAAACAACCAAAACACCTACAACCATTACACTTTCCATTTTTCAATACAGTATTCATTAAATTCCATGAGATAGTCAGTACCTTATTATAAAATAGGCTTTGTGTTAGATGATTTTGCTCAACTCTAGGTTAATATAAGTGTTCTGAGCACATTTAGGATAAGCTGAGCTAAGCTATGATGTTGGGTAGATTAGGTAAATTTAAATGCATTTTTCCTTACAATATTTTCAATTCACAATACGTTTATTGGAATGTAACTCTACTGTAAGTCAAGGAAGATCTTTGTAATATTGATACTAAGTTAAATGTGCCAAGGCCTTAAAAAAGGAAATTCTTAGGCTAATCTCTTACTCACAAACAAGATGTAAACACCCTAAAAAGAATCATAGCCAAATACAGCAAATACACAAAAAGAAACACTAGATTGTGTTTATCCTAGGAGTACACAGTTCATTCATTTAAATGTCAACAAATATGATTTGTGAGAATAGCACTGAAACATGTGTATTACCATACATAAAAGAAATGACCAGTGCAAGTTCTATGCATGAAGCAGGACACTCAAAGCTGTTGCTCTGGGACAACCCAGAGGGATGAGATGGGGAGGAAACTGGAGGGGGTCCAGGATGGGGGGACACATGTGTACCCATGGCTGATTCATGTTGATGTATGGCAAAAACCATCACAATATTGTAAAACAATTAGCCTCCAATTAAAATAAATTAATTAGTTAAAAAAATAAATAAAAGTCAACCAATGTGATTTCCCCAAATTAAGAGAATAAAGAAATACAAAACAATATGATCATCTTAATAGATGAACATGTTATAAAATTTAGCAATATTTAAATAATTTTTAAAAGCCTTAGCAATTTCCTTAGTTTGATAATGGTGAGAATGAAAAAGAGGGAAGGATGGTGAGGATGGGTAGGAGAAAAAAAAGGAAATTAGGAAGTTAGGAAGGAGGAAAGAAAGAGAGGCCAGAGAAGAAGACTACCACACGTGTTTTTGCATGCTCAGTCATTTCTAACTCTGCAATTCCAAGGGCTATAGCTCGCCAGACTCCTCTGTCCATGGGATTTCTCAGGCAAGAATACTGGGGTGGGTTGCCATTTCCTTCTCCAGGGGATCTTCTTGACCCAGGGATTGAACGTGCACCTCTCATGTCTCCTGCATTGGCAGCCAAATTCTTTACCACTTGTGCCACCTGGGAAACTCTCCTCCACACAAGAGGACAATAAAAACATAATTCAGTTATGCAGCAGTTTGGAACCTTAAGGCAAGAAGAACTCATTCAAGAGTTCTACTGGTCTCCCTCATTATCTTTTCAGTCCAAACTTCTTCAGAGAACTCAGGACCACTTTGATAGAACAGGCCAAGTGGCCTATTCATCCCAGTCCGTACAAATGCCTTGCCCACACTTTGCACATAGTAGGCACACCCTAAGTGTTCATTAGAAACAGTAATTTGGAGACCATAATCCATAAGCAACACTGGTAAATTTCATTGCTCTTTTCCACCTCCTCATCACTGGGGTGGAATATTTTTTGCAAACATTAGATGATGAGAGTTAAATCTCTCATCAGAACCATAGCGTGTTGATTTTACTCTTCCTTGTATCCATGAAATGAAGTCAGCAATAGCTTCCTGCCTGGGGAAGTAATAGGACAGCTTTACTGTCCCAGGTCTCCTCCCTCGTTTGCAGTAAGTTAGCAAGTGTTTGTTCTCCCCTCTCCGCCTCTTAGTCCTCTATCTGATTTGCCTGGGGATAATTTTTACTTTTTCCTATCATTTTCTTGCTTTTGTCCCCTCAGAAGTATCAGTCAATGAAAGTTTAAAGAAATGCAAGCCTTATTCCATGATTTGAAAATGTTTGTGATCTAAATTCCTAAGCCCAGCACTGATAATAATGAAAAATGAAAAAGTTCTCTGGAAAAAAAAAATACATCTTTTGTTTCTGATTGAAAATAGAAATTTCCTACAGTGCTCCCAGCTTCACCAGTTCAGTTTCCTTGGGAAAATCCCTATAACTTTGAGAAACCGCTCCATCCTATTTTGGTGAAGGCAGTTCTTAAGGAGGCTGCATAGAAATATGGGAACAATAGAGCATTAAAGCCCTGGTTTTTACATTATTTACATAATTAAAAAATTATTTCACATAATTTATATTTGTATATAATTACATAAATATATATATAGTTGTATTATAAAATTTATAAATTATTTCACATAATCAGAAATCCTGAGCAACTCTGACGGGCCTAATCCACTTAACCCTTAATTATACTAAAATTAGATGTCTTCCTACCCCAAGAGAGGCAGCAAATTGAAAACTCACTGTGGAAATTTCCTTTTCCTGTGGGAAGCCAGAAAGATTTCCGGATTAGAGGAACGACATCACCACTTTTGGTTTTTCCCTCCAGAAAACAGTCAGATAAGGGGACTTTTCTCCTAACTCCACTTGTTGAAATGATAACAAGCAGATACCCTGTGCCCCCAGCCTCACAGCTGCCGTAAGTCCTGAAATCACCCTTATGATTGTATACCTCCAGGAAAGAGATAGCTGCCTCTTAGCTGTTAAAGTGACAGCATTGTGACAGCACCTCCCCTGTGCCTTCTTGGAGCTCTGCCCATTTAGGGTCAGATTCCCTGAGGAGTCGAGTAAGTTGGTAGATGGTGCCAGTCGGATGGTGGGAAGACAAGTTGTTATTCCCATTGGGAACTCCCATTTGGAATTTTGCTACAACAAATGAAAGCTTAGCATGGATATATGCAGCTCTTTCTTAAGTATCCATTCTTATCTTTGGGGGGAAAGGCAGACTAATTATGCCCAGATTTCTAGGTGGTCTCTGCTACCATGTTATCTATGTTCATTCTCCATCAGGGGTTTTAGGTTTGGGGAAAGAAGGGCTGGTAACTGTGAGTGCAGAAGGGAGGGGAAATTTGGTTTTCACATAATAAGCACAGAGGGAATTTTAAAGCCAAGATTCTTTGCTCAGCTGCTTTGTAACAGATAGTATACTTGGTCTGCAGCAAAGGGATTTAGGGCTTTCCAAAAGGTTGAGAGGCCTTGGAATATGTCTCCACTGCAGGCTACAGAATTATATTGTCTAGAAACTTGAAATAACACAAGCAATGATTAGAGATTACCCAAGTCACTTGGAAAAGGGATGTTGTAAGAAGAAAATGAGATAAAATCAGTGAAGCACTTAAGAAGTGACAGGGTTAAGGACCTCTACTAGCAACAGCAATTTTCCCTATTGTGTAAATTTTGTGTTTATTTTCCTAAGGTCATCTTCAAGGCCTGGTAACAAGGCTTTGCTATTTTGTCAACACTAACTGTTCCAAAATCACCAAGATACCTGATTTCTATTGTATCATTGTTGTTCTCATGTTCTGGGACATATTCATTAATCCATTCAACAAACATTTATTAAATACCTATTATGCATGCATGCTAAGTCACTTCAGTCCAATTCAGCTCTTTGTTACGCTATGGACTGTAGCCCTCCAGGCTCCTCTGTCCATGGGATTCTCCAAGGCAAGAATTCTGGGGTGGATTGCTAAACTGTCCTCCAGGGGATCTTCCTGACCCAGGGATTGAACCCACGTCTCAGGATGTTTCCTGCACTGGCAGATGGGTTCTTTACCACTAGTGCCACTTGGGAAGTCCAAATACCTATTATGTATTCCACTAAACGGGAGGTTCAAAGATGAGCAGAATGTCCTTCTTCTTGAAAGGCTTGCAATCTAACTGGAGAAAGAGACACGCGAATAAGCAACATAAAGCAGGGAGAGAAAAGTAACCCCCAGTGTGATGCATCATAAGGTTTGCAGTCTATATAAACCGGGGCAGCAGAACCACAGAGAGCAGCCGACTCAAACTAGGAGAGGAGGGGCCAGGAAAAGGCTTCCAACCTGCACTGCCTTCAGAACTGAATGAGGCCTCTCTGTCCACCAAGTCAAAAACGGGAAAGGGAAGAGAACATTCCAGCAAGCTGAATAGAGGGGGCGAAGCCACAGGGCTACAAGCACCTACTACGGTGAAGTGTTGGTTCAGCTGCAAAGAGCGTGCGTGCCTGGAGCCCGGAAAGCCAGGGGCGGGAGGAGGGAGGAGCTGGAACACAAGCCTAAAGGCCCTCGCCTGCAGGGACTCCCGGCCTCCGCAGCCAGACACAGAGAGGCGGCCGGCGGAGGCAGGTTGGGGGCGAGATAAGGCGCAGAGCAGGGACCCAGGCCCCGGGACCGCCTCCAGCAGGCCGGCCCAGCCGCTCAGAGAGAGAAAGGCCGGCGGGCGCACAATCGTGTTCTGAAACGCAGGAACTGGGACTTTTGTTTTGGCTCCAGAACAGGGCTAAGAGCGCACACAATGCCCAGTGTTGAAACTCCCTGTTTGGAAGGAAGAACAGTTGCACATCTGGGAAAGGTTAGGGTCAGACCCTGAAGCGCGGGGAGCGGGCACATTCCTCTGAGACGCTGGGCCTTGACGTCAATCGCGGCCGGGCTTGGCCGGAGCTGCTCCCGGCAGGAGTCAGGGCCCATTAACTCTGCCCAGCGCCCGAGTGTTTATGTGGAAAATGTGAGGCCAGGAAGTGGCTCCTAATTGTGATTTGGAGGTTGTCAAGTCAGTGCTGTTTAGCGGTTGGTTTCTGTCTTTCCCACCTTCCCAGCTGCACTCCTTCCCCTGTTTGTCTGGGGTGACCCAATATTTCTCTCTCTTTCTCTCTTGCGTAAAAAAGAAGAGCTATATTTACTCGGCGCCTTCGCTGCGTAACCTCCTCCCTCTCCCTTACAGGTCTTAGGGCTGCCTGGTCTCACCGCCCTCCCCGCCACCCCCATGGCTGTGGGCCCAGCTGGGAAATGAACTCTCCCAGCGCATGGTCACTCACAACACAGCGTCTGGACCATCAACATTTTCCTCTTTCAGACTTCACAGAGCAAGCTGCACTCTACACAGCCCCAGCACGGCCCCTCCCCCGGAGCCGCAGCCGGGAATCCAGCTCCTTACTCCACAGGTATCAACCAGATGTAAAGAAAAAGGTGGCAGAGGTTAAAATGTGTAAGTTGGGACGCGCTCAGAGCCGGACATGTCACCCTCTCCTCTTAGGTACATCACACCCTCAGCACTTCCAACATCATTATCTTCCACCCCAGATAATAACTTGGGAAACTAGAGCCCGGCTTGTAATTGCCATTCTTCGATTTAATCTCAGGCCAAGGTACAGCGCTCCAGCACTTCATTGCTAACACCAGGAGAAAACGCCTAAGAGCCTCATATAGTGAGCACTTACCCACATACAGATGATTCACTTGAAGAATAATTGACAGCACACGTTAAGCCCAAGACTACTTTTGTATTTGTCCCATGACTTTCCCCCACAACCCACTGACCATCCTCCTCCCCCAAAAGTACTGCTGAGAAGCTTGAGGAAGGAAGAGAATAGCAAAGACTACACTTAGAAAATACAACTCATACCAGCCTCAACTACACATGAACTGAGAAGTAAATAAATAGGAGAAAAAAAACTTTATACAGACATGTATATGTAATTATATATTAAAACATATATAAATTTATATGCAATTCATTTATATATAATTTAAATTTACATATTTATATAAAATTTACAAATGTTATGTATACAATTTTACTTTATATACACAAATAATTTTAATGGGAATAGAGAGACAGAGAGATGTATACATATTTACTTGTAGTATGTCGCTCGCTTGTATCTGACTCTTTGCAGCCCCATGAACTATAGTCTGCAGGGCTCAACTGCCCATAGAATTTTCCAGGAAGAACACTGGAATGGGGTACCATTTCCTACTCTAGGGAATCTTCCCAACCCAGGGATCAAACCCCCATCTCCTGTGTCTCCTACATTGGCAGGCAGGTTCTTTACCACTAGCACAACCTGGGAAGTCTTACTTTGTAGGAATGTAATATTCATTTTAACATTTATTGTTAAATATATGACCCAGTTCCCCCACAGTCAGTCTCTCCCATCAGGAAGCTTCCATAAGCCTCTTATCATTATCCATGAGAGGGCAGACAGAATGAAAATCACAATCATAGAAAACTAACCAAACTGATGACATGGACCACAGCCTTGTCTAACTCAATGAAACTATGAGCCATGCTGTGTAGGGTCAACCAAGACGAATGGGTAATAGTGGAGAGTTCTGACAAAACGTGGTCCACTGGAGAAAGGAATGGCAAACCACTTCAGTATTCTTGCCTTGAGAATCACATGAACAGTATGAAAAGCAAAAAGATATGATACTGAAAAATGAACTCTCCAGGTCAATAAGTGCCCAATATGCTACTGGAGATCAGTGGAGAAATAACTCCAGGAAGAATGAAGAGATGGAAACAAAGTAAAACAATGCCCAGTTGTGGATGTGACTGGTGACAGAAGTAAAGTCCGATGCCATAAAGAACAATATTGGAAAGTTAGGTCCATGAATCAAGGTAAATTGGAAGTGGTCAAACAGGAGATGGCAAGAGTGAACATCAACATTTAGGAATCAGTGAACTAAAATGGAAGGAATTGGGAGAATTTAATTCAGATGGCCATTATATATACTACTGTGGGCAAGAATCCCTTAAAATGAAAAAAATAAAAAAAGAATCCCTTAAAAGAAATGGAGTAGCCCCTCATAGGCAACAAAAGAGTCTGAAATGTAGTACTTGGGTCAATAATCTCAAAAATGACAGAATGAACTCTGTTCATTTCCAAGGCAAATCATTAAGTATCACAGTTATCCAAGTCTATGCCCCAACCATGAATGCCAAAGAAGCTGAACAGTTCTATGATGACCTACAAGACCTTCTAGAACTAACACCAAAAAAAAAGATGTCCTTTTCATCATAGGGGACTGGAATGCAAAAGTAGGAAGTCAAGATACCTGGAGTAACAGGCAAGTTTGGCCTCAGAGTACAAAATGAAGCAGGGCAAAGGCTAACAGAGTTTTGCCAAGAGAACACAAACACACTGATCATAGCAAATACCCTCTTCCAACAACACAAGAGACAACTCTACACATGGACATCACCAGATGGTCAATACAGAAATCAGATTGATTATATTCTGTGCAGATGTAGATGGAAAAGCTGTATACAGTCAGCAAAAACAAGACTGGGAGCTGACTGTGGCTCAGATCATGAACTCCTTATTGCCAAATTCAGACTTAAATTGAAGGAAGTAGGGAAAACCACTAGACCATTCAGGTATGACCTAAATCAAATCCCTTACAATTATGCAGTGGAAGTGACAAATAGATTCAAGGGATTAGATCTAATGCACAGAGTGCATGAAGAACTATGGACAGAGGTTTGTGACATTATACAGGAGGCAGTGATCAAGACCATCCCCAAGAAAAAGAAATGCAAAAAGGCAAAATGGTTGTCTGAGGAGGCCTTCCTTACAAATAGCTGAGAAAACAAGAAAAGCAAAGGCAAAGGATAAAAGGAGATATATACCCATCTGAATGCTGGGTTCCAAAAAATAGCAAGGAGAGATAAGAGAGTCTTCCTCAGTGATCAATGCAAAGAAATAGAGGAAAACAATAGAATGGGAAAGACTAGAGATCTCTTTAAGAAAAGTAGAGATACCAAGGGAACATTTCATGCCAAGATGGACACAGTAAAGTATAGAGACAGTGTGGACCTAACAGAAGCAGAAGATATTAAGAAGAAATGGCAAGAATACGCTGAAGAACTATACAGTAAAGATCTTAATGACCCAGATCAATGGTGTGATCACTCATCTAGAGCCAGACATCCTAGACTTTTCACTCAAGTAGGCTTAGGAAACATCACTATGAACAAAGCTAGTGGAGGTGGTGGAATTCCAGTTGAGCTAGTTCAAATCCTAAAAGATGATGCTGTTAAAATGCTGCACTCAATATGCCAGCAAGTTTGGAAAACTCAGCAGCAGCCACAAGACTGGAAAAGTTCAGTTTTCATTCCAATTCCAAAGAAAGGTAATATCAAAGAAGAATGTTCAATCTAGCACACAATTGCACTCATTTCACACACTACCTAAGTAAAGGTCAAAATTCTCCAACTGAGGCTTCAACAGTACATAAGCCATGAATTTCCAGATGATCAAGATGGATTTAGAAAAAGCAGAGGAACTGGAGATCAAATTGCCAATATCCATTGGATCATCGAAAAAGCAAGAGAGTTCCAGAAAATCATCTACTTCTGCTTTATTGACTATGCCAAAGCCTTTGACTGTATGGATCCCAACAAACTGTAGAAAATTCTTAAAGAGATGGAAATACCAGACTACCTGACCTGCCTCCTTAGAAATCTGTATTCAGGTCAAGAAGCAACAGTTAGAACCAGACATGGAACAACTCCTTTCCAAATCAGGAAAGGAGTGTGTCAAGGCTGTATATTGTCACCCTGCTTATTTAACTTATATGCAGAGTACATCATGCGAAATGCTGAGCTGGATGAAGCACAAGCTGGAATCAAGATTTCTGGGAGAAATATCAATAACCTCAGATATGCAGATGACACCACCATTATGGCAGAAAGTGGAGAGAAACTTAAAAGCTTCTTGATGAAAGTGAAGAGGAGAGTGAAAAAACTGGCTTGAAAATCAACATTCAAAAAGCTAAGCTATGGCATCCAGTCCCATCGCTTCATGGCCAATAGATGGGGAAACAATGGAAACGGTGACAGACTTTCTTTTCTTGGGCTCTAAAATCAATGCAGATGTTGACTGCAGCCATGAAATTAAAAGACGCTTGCTTCTTGGAAGAAAAGCTATGACCAACCTAGAAAGCATATTAAAAAGCAGAGACGTTACTTTGCCAACAAAGGTCCATGTAGTCAAAGCTATGGTTTTTCAAGTAGTCATGTATAGATGTGAGAGTCAGACCATAAAGAAAGGTGAGTGCTGAACAGTAGATGCTTTTGAACTGTGGTGTTGAAAAAGACTCTTGAGAGTCCTTTGGATAACAAGGAGGTCAAACCCAGTCAATCCTAAAGGAAATCAGTCCTGAACATTCTTTGGAAGGACTGATGCTAAAGCTGAAACTCCAATGCTTTGGCCACCTGATGGGAAGATTGGAAAAGACCCTGATGCTGTGAAACATTGAAGGCGGGAGGAGAAGGGATAACAGAGGATGAGATGGTTGGATGGCATCACCAACTCAATGGATTGAGCAAGCTTGGGTAGTTGGTGAAGGACAGGGAAGCTTGGTGTGCTGCAGTTCATGGGGTTACAAAAAGTCAGACTCGACTGGGTGACTGAACTGAATTACTATTAACATTAAATGTAATGTTACATTTAGTAATTTGCACACATCTTCAGTTAACAGCTGGATACATTTTAACGTATGTAAAATATATCAAGCTGCTGAGAGCCAGAGCTAGAGCAAGAGAAGGAAAGAAATAGAGATCATTTGTCATCACCTAGATGAACTAGAAGACTTTCCTGTCACCTAGAAGTTTTCTTTGTAGCCTTCCCAGTCAATTCCTATTCTCCCAAAGATAACCACTGTTCAACTTCTACCACCATAGATAAGTTTTGTCTGTCTTGCTCATGACATAAATTGAACCATACAATATTGTATTCTTTTGTATCTGACCTCTTTTGCTCATAATATTTGTGAGATTTCCACTTTGTTACATTTAGCAAGATGTAGCCCATTGTTTTTCAATGCTGTGTAGCATTTCATTGTATGAACATACCATAATCTATCCATCCTACTGTTCAATCATTTAATATCCCAAACATTATTTGTCCCTTAGGATTAAACAGACTACTGTTACCCTTTAGTCAGGTACTAACTACTACACCAATAATTTGCAACCTCAATTATGTGTGAGAATGACTAAAAAATTCACCTTACTTGTGGTTTTAACTGTTGCATGATATATCATGTATCATGAGTACCTCTGTGGAAATACAGTTCCTCAGACTTCCTTAGACGATAGAATGATTTCTTTATTTTGACTGAGACTAGAAGGTTTAAAATGTAATTGAATGATTCCATGCTTATGTACCATAACACAGATATAATGATGATGATGATGGTGATGATAGCACACACTACCAGCTGAAGCTTTCTGGATACCAAACTCTGTGCTCAGCACTGTACAAACACACTATCCAGCTGGCTTAATTTCAATCCCACTACCTAGCATAATGGCGGGCACATGGGTGCTCAAAATGTACTAAGTAAACTTAATTTGATGCCCACAATGGCCTTTTGAAGTACTTATCATTATTTCTGTTTTAAAGAAGAGGAAAAATAGAATGTCAGAAACTCTACCCAAACTTACCCAGCATAAAATATGGGAAAAGTAGGATTCAAATTCAGATTTTAACAGTTCTACTAATCAACTCTTTTTTTAATTATAAATTATTATTTATTTATTTATTTATTTCCTTTTAGTTGTGCTGGGTCTTCATTGCTGCTCACAGACTTTCTCTAGCTGCAGTGACTGGGGCTATTCTTCTTTTTTAGTTTATTTTTTATTGAAGGAAACAGACATAGAGAATAGACTTATGGACATGGGGAGAAGGGAGGAGAGGGTGAGATGGATGGAGAGAGTAACATGGAAACTTACATGACCATATGTAAAATAGATAGCCAATGGGAATTTGCTGTGAGGCTCAGGAAACTCAAACAGGGGCTCTGTATCCACCTAGAGGGGTGGGATGGGATGGGAGACGGGAGGGAGGTTCAAAAGGGAGGGGATAGATGTACACCTATGGCTGATTCGTGTTGAGGTTTGGGGCTATTCTCTGCTGTGGTATGTGGGCTTCTCACTGCGGTGGCTGTTCTTGTGGCAGAACACAGGCTCTAAGTACACGGCCTTCAGTAGTTGTAGCATGTGGGCTCAGTAATTGTAGTCCATGGGCTCAGTTGCTCTGTGGCATTCGGAATCTTTCCAGACCAGGGATCGACCCCTCATCCCCTGCATTGGCAGGCAGATTCTTATCCACCGTACCACCATGGAAGTCTCCCACTAATCTATTCTTGAATGAGACTTGAAGTTATGGCTTTTCTGGTAAGACAGGGGGTGAGCAGAAGGTAACGTGATTCCAGATAGGTAGTGGGATGACTGAGGAAGTGAAATCTTAAACTCAGATACAAAGGAAGAGTATGTTGCTTATTTTCATTACAGCATCTACTATGGGCACAGTATCTTGATAACTGGCATGAAAGGGATGGAGACCCCTATTCATCCTCACAACAAGCTCTTTAAGTTGGTTTTATTGTCTCTATAAGTGAAAAAAATGATGTTTGGAAAATTAAGGGACACAAGTGGCCATGAATCACACAGTAAGTTGACTACCCACAGTTCTAAACCAGGTCTCCCTAAATTTGAAGTCCACACTCTTTTTACTGCATCCTGTTGAAAAGAAGTAAAGATGTGGAAACAGTTGGAGATTTAGTAGGCTCTGATATTAGCCTTACAAGAATATCATGAAAGATGGAAGGGTTATTATAAACAGTGCTGTGATGAACATTAGGGTACACGTGTCTCTTTCAGATCTGGTTTCCTTGGTGTCTCAATGTATGGCAAAAACCACTACAATATTGTAAAGTAATTAGCCTCCAACAAATAAAAATAAATGGAAAAAAAAAAGAAAATATTTATATAAAAAAAAAGAAAGGTTGAAGGGAAGTAGAAAGTGAGATGGTGTTTTTCAAGAAACAACAGCTTATGTTTATTTGAGTACTCAGGATGTGCTAGAGTCTACTAAAGATTTTTCATCCATCATCTAATTAATCCTCACAACAACTTCTGAGGAATATGCTATTTTTACTCGCACATTATAGATGAGTCACTTGAGATTTAGAGAGGTCAAGTAGATTACACGAAATCATGCCTTCACTAAATGGCCAAGCCAAGGTTAGAGGTCAACCATTTGACTTCCAGTTGCATGCTTGTGACCCCCTTGCTGCACTGACTCTTGAGAAATAGCCAGGAGGAAGGAAACCACATGAACAGAAACAATGCTGGGGGTAAGCCCTAGAATGCTGTGTGATGTACCAGAGCTAAGAGTGTTTCAAGCCTAACCAACCACATGAATTAGTTTGTGCCCGCAAGATCATGGCCTAAAGTCAAGATGGGGTCTTGGTGACCAAATAGAAAAAAATACATTTTCCCAGGGATCAATGTGGTTGAAAATAGAACCGAAACAGTACAAATGCATTTTAAAGAAAGAATTCTAACCTTAAAATTTAGTTAGCTGAAAAACCAGCTACCTAGTTCTTCCAACAAGAGAAGGCCTGTAATAAACTAGAGAATGGTTTAAGCCTAGAGCAATATATTGATTGCTGTGAGATTTCAAACTGACAGCACTCTCTTAGGTCACTTCATAGCAGAGGCAGGATGACCTTCTTCAACTACCTGTGCTGTCAGATTTAATTCCATAAAGGACTGTCGATACTACCTCAGCTAGACTATCTATTAAGACATGTGGGTTTGTAATGGGAAACCTTAATTAGCTACATTCTAAGCTCTTCCGGAGGTTTACTCTTGGAGTAGGCAATCATGGAGAGCAGAATTCTGCCAAATGTCTACCAAAAGCCTACCTGAATGACGCAGTATTTGAGAATGTTTTTTAGTAATAAAAATTAAAATTTTAATTAATCTGATTATAAAAATAGTGCTTGTTTACTGGAGAAGATTCAAATACAATAGTCATGTAGGGATGTGAGAGTGGAACCAAAAAGCAGGCCAAGTGCTAGAGAATTGATGCTCTCAAATTGTGGTACAGGAGAAGACTCTTGAGAGTCCCTTGGACTGCAAGGAGGTCAAACCAGTCCATCCTAAAGGAAATAAACCCTGAACATTCATTGGAAGATCTGATGCTGAAGCTGAAGCTCCAATACTTTGGCCACCTGATACAAAGAGCTGACTGGTTGGGAAAGACCTTGATGCTGGGAAAGATGGAAGACAAAAGGAGAAGGGGGCGGCAGAGGATGAGATGGTTAGCATCACCAACTCAATGGACATGAATTTGACCAAACTCCAGGAGAGAGTGAAGCACAGGGAAGCCTGGCATGCTGCAGTCCATGGGGTCAGAAAAAGTCAGACACAACTTAGTGACTGAAGAACAACAAATAGAGAAGAAAGTAAAAGCTGCTTGAGAGTTAATCACTGAGAAAGGACATTTGGCAACATTTTGGAACACTTTCGTCACCTGTCTAAGAAAACATACATAAACACTGTTCAGATGCCAGCTGGGCTCTTCTGTACTTTAGGACTGAAAAAGAAAGGTGGTTATTAAGCCCTTGGCTTTGGCTTGAGGGAGAATCTGTTACCTCCCACATTTCTGTGAAATAGTCCCATACTCATATAAGCCCATGATCACCACTGGCTCTGACAGCCCATGTTCCCTGAATTTTGGTTTTCTGCTGCATCTTACAGCTATTACCCTAACTCCAACCCAGTGTTGACACAAGTGAAGAAATCAGTCACATTCTTCCCACACAACTTTGCTTGTGAAATGAACTATAATAAGTTGGAGTTACATGGCAACAAGGAAAATAATGAAATCTACCCTGTTGCTCAGTTACTGTGGTTTCTCCTTCCTCCTGCTTCCTCTCTTCTCTTTTCTCTACCCTCCTCCACCCCAAAGCCTCTATGTATTCCTAAGGCACAGTGTTTCAACCATCTCCCTTGTGACTTTGTATCTTGCTAATCCAAGTCCTTGGGACCTCACCTTCTCCCAGCAGCTTAGAAAAGTGTCTTACTAAACAGATATAATTCTCTCTTTCATAAAGAAAATCCGGTGTCTACTGGTAGGATTTTTTAATCTAACTTTATCACCATTCTAATAAATGTACATGTGTCCTGCTAACTTCTAAGAAAGGAGTCACAAACAACCATTTGCAAACATGGTGGTAGCTGTGGCCCTCAGTTCTCTTGGACTCTTTGCAACCCCATGGACTGTAGCCTGACGGACTCCTCTGTCCATGAAATTTTCCAGACAAGAATACTAGGGTGGGTTGTCATTTCCTACTCCAGGGGATCTTCCCAACCCAGGAATCAGACCTGAGCCTCTTGCGATTCCTGCTTGGCAGGCAGATTCTTTACAACTGCACCACCTGGGAACACCCATTTAAAATATATTTGACCTTTTATTCCCCAGAATATCTTTCAGGCCCTGTGTGCCACAGAATGCACTTTATAAAATATTGGGTAAAATTCTTTCTAGAATAAAATATATTAAAATTTTTAAAAAGCAGTTTTGTGACAATGGTACACTATTCCTGGCAATCACTCCCTTAGATGATAAGAGGTTTACTCATGCTCAGTAATGTGGCACTGAGAAAAGTTAAAGGCACCAAAGCCTCTAAAGAGTGGGATATTTAGAAAGGAAATAGTAGCTTAAGTCACTAAGTGAAATTCTTAAAGCCACACTATCATGAGGAAGCTCTATGTGAAAAAGCCTCTTATTACTGGTCTTAATAGCACTTATTCTTAAAATTCCAAAAAAGTAACTTCCTTCTATGAAATCGTGATAGAACCTGCCACTTTGGAAATGTTATATGTCTCCGTTCCTCACTGCCACACACTCAAGTAGCATATTGTTTATGGAACTGGCACGGTGCTAAACACACTGCAGGGCCGCTCTCTGGGATGGTTAATTTTATGTGTCATCTTGGCTGGGCCAGGGTACCCACATATTTAGTCAAACATTCTGGATACTTTTGTGAACAATGTTTTTGGTTGAGATTAACATTTGCATCAGTGGACTTTGAATAAAACACATTATTCTCCACAATGGATGGATTATGACTGGATGGGTCACCATCATCCAGACAAGTGAAGGTCTTAAAGAAAAAAAAAAAAAAAAAACTGGCTTTCCCCAGAGCAAAATGGGTTTCTACCAGCAGACTGGAATTTTTGTTTGCGTCTCCAGCCTGCCTGCCTACCCGGTGGGTTTTGGATTGCCAAGCTTCCAAAATCACTTGAGCCAGTTCCTCAAACTCACCCTCTCTGTCTCTATGTCTCTGTTTCTCTCTGTCTCTCTCTCTAAATTGTACAACTTTTAGTTATCTCAAGGACTAATTTTGTGAAGTACATATAAATGCCACAAAGTATAAGTTCAGTAAATTAATAAAAGTTGCACAAGCATACTGAAGAAAACATTAATAATTAACACAGAACAAACACAACCAACGGTATATATTTTGGTTGCCTAGAGAAGATAAATTTTTTGCATGTTTCCAGAAAACATTTAGGTTACACAAACTAAAATATTTCATACTAAAAAAAAAATGATGAAACAATGGTTCAGAGAATAAATGAATAGAGGGATAAGATTAGGAAAAGGATTTTGCATGAAAATTAAAAATAGACATATGTCAAGAATCAAATAAGCACCAAATTATTAAAAGGCCTACATTAAAAAGGAAAAAAGGAGGGGTTGGTCCCAAGATGGTGGAGGAATAGGACAGGGAGACCACTTTCTCCCCCATAAATTCATCCAAAGGTCATTTGAATGCTGAATAACTTCCACAAAACAACTTCTGAATGCTGGCAGAGGACACCAGGCACCCAGCAAGGCAGCCCTACCTCCTTGTAGGACAAAATATAAAAGACAAAAAGAGAGACAAAAGAGTTAGGGACAGAGACCCGCCCTGGGGAGGGAGTCTTGAAGGAGGAGAAGTTTCCACACAGTAGGACACCTTCTCACAGGCAGGTCTGTGAGAATTTTGGAATCTCAGAGGGCAACATAACTGGTAGGGGAAAAAAAAAAAAAAAACCCACAGAGTACGTGCCTAACTGCAACTGCCAGCAGAGAAGTAGCCCAGATGCTCAGGTCCACCACCAGCGAGCAGGGGCTGGGCAGGGAGGCACGGGCTGCACAATCGGTGCTTAGTGTAAGGACCGGGCCTGAAAGCCCTGAGGACAATCTGAGGGAGCTAATGTGAGACAGAAGCCCAAACTGTGCAATAGCCAGAGAGAGAAAGAGAACTTTCCCATGATAGGCTCTAAGCCTCAGCCTGGCCCGCTAACAGAACAAAGGATTGAGCAAACGCCAAAGGAGAGCTGGCCAGCTGCATACGGGCCCCTCCCCCCTCCGGAGGCAGAGAGCCAGGTGGGCGACAGTCAGAGCTGGAAGGCAAGGGGCTGCTACAGTCTGGGCCCCAGAGACTGGCATCCTCCACCAAACTGAGCAGGCTCCCAGCGGCTAACCACATCTTCCTGGGATCCTGGATGGTTGACATCTGCCAGGAGGGTCGCAGCCTGACATCAGCTCCCCTGAGGAGACTTACACATGAGCGGCCGGGACCGGGGAGGTGATTAAGACATGCGGCCCACCTGGGACAGTGCACTCGCCAAGCACCTAGTCACCTGAGCTTCTCGGACCTGGGAAGGGCACAAAACGCATGCCCAACAGAGTCTGTGCCCTTGTAGAATACCTGAGAACCTGAGTGGCTTAGACCTGGGAAGTGCACTGAATGCAGGGCCTGCTCTGGACAGTTCCCCTGCAGAGCACCCTGGAGCCTGAGCAGTGTAGACCCGGGAAGCACATGCCACCTTGATCTGGGCAAACCCAGTGTGGCCCATACACTGAGCACTCCCCCCACACACCAGTGACAATGCAGCGTTCCTCCCTCCCCACAACACAGCTGAACAAGTGAGCCTAAAGAAGTGACCACCTTCAGCCCCTTGTGTCAGGGCAGAGATGAGACACTGAAGAGACCTGCAAACAGAAGAAGCCAAAATAAACAAAGAAGCGGGACCTGCTCTGGAAGTGACAGGTGAACAGATTAAAACCCTGTAGTTAGCATTGACTAAGCATTGGAGGGGGCTATGGACCTTGAGGACAAGAACAAGCTGGAACAAGGACCTATCTGAAACTGAACTGACCCCACACAGACCACAACAGCTCCAGAGAAATTCCTACATATATTTTTACTATTATCACTTTTTAATTATTTTTTAAATGTAAGTTCTTTATTACTCCTTTATTTTCATTTTTATGACCTACTATTACCTTGCAAAAAAAGACCTTTTTTTAAAGCAAATCTCAATATATATATATATATATTAAAATTTTTGTGATTGATTTTGTTTTATATTTTTTAATTATTTATTTATTTTACTTTACAACATTGTATTGGTTTTGCCATACACTGACTTGAATCCGCCATTGGTGTACATGTGTTCCCCATACTGAACCCCCCTCCCAACTCCCTCCCGATCCCATCCCATCCCTGTGGGTCATCCCAGTGCACCAGCCCCGAGCATCCTGTATCATGCATCGAACCTGGACTGGCAATCCATTTCACATATGATAATTTACATGTTTTAATGCCATTCTCCCACATCATCCCACCCTCGCCCTCTCCCAGAGAGTCCAAAAGACTGTTCAATACATCTGTGTCTCTCTCGCTGTCTCGCATACAGGGTTATCATTACCATCTCTCTAAATTCCATATATATATATGCATTAGTATACTGTATTGGTGTTTTTCTTTCTGGCTTACTTCACTCTGTATAATGGGCTCCAGTTTCATCCACCTCATTAGAACTGATTCAAATGTATTCTTTTTAATGGCTGAGTAATATTCCATTGTGTATATTTACCACACATTTGTCTGCTGATGGGCATCTAGGTTGCTTCCATGTCACGGCTATTATAAACAGTGCTGCAATGAATATTGGGGTACACATGTCTCTTTCAGTTCTGGTTTCCTCAGTGTGTATGCCCAGCAGCAGGATTGCTGGGTCATATAGCAGTTCTATTTCCAGTTTTTCAAGGAATCTACACACTGTTCTCCATAGTGGCTGTATAGTTTGCATTCCCACCAACAGTGTAAGAGGGTTCTCTTTTCTCCACACCCTCTCCAGCATTTATTGCTTGTAGACTTTTGGATAGCAGCCATTCTGACTGTCATGTAATGGTACCTCACTGTAGTTTTGATTTTCATTTCTCTGATAATAAGTGATGTTGAGCATCTTTTCATGTGTTTGTTGGCCATCTGTATGTCTTCTTTGGAGAAATGTCTGTTTAGTTCTTTGGCCCATTTTTTGATTGGGTCTTTTATTTTTCTGGGATTGAGCTGCAGGAGTTGCTTGTATATTTTTGAGATTAATTCTTTGTCCGTTGCTTCATTTGCTATTGTTTTCTCCCATTCTGAAGGTTGTCTTTTCACTTTGCTTATAGTTTCCTTTGTTGTACAGAAGCCTTTAATTTTAATTAGGTCCCATTTGTTTATTCTTGCTTCTATTTCCAATATTTTGAGAAGTGGGTCACAGAGGATCCTGCTGTGGTTTATGTTGGAGAGTGTTTTGCCTATGTTTTCCTCTAGGAGTTTTATAGTTTCTGGTCTTACATTTAGATCTTCAATCCATTTTGAGTTTATTTTTGTGTATAGTGTTAGAAAGTATGCCCACTCTCACCACTACTATTCAATATAGTTTTGGAAGTTTTGGCTACAGCAGTCAGAGCAGAAAAAGAAATAAAAGGAATCCAGATTGGAAAAGAAGTAAAACTCTCACTGTTTGCAGATTACATGATCCTCTACATAGAAAACCCTAAAGACTCCACCAGAAAATTACTGGAGCTAATCAATGAATATAGTAAAGTTGCAGGATATAAAATTAACACACAGAAATCCCTTGCATTCCTATACACTAACAATGAGAAAACAGAGAAATTAAGGAAACAATTTCATTCACCATTGCAATGAAAAGAATAAAATACTTAGGAATAAATCTACCTAAAGAAACAAAAGACCTATATAGAGAAAACTATAAAACACTGATGAAAGAAATCAAAGAGGACACAATTAGATGGAGAAGTATCAATATTGTGAAAATGAGGATACTACCTAAAGCAATCTATAGATTCAATGCAATCTCTATCAAGCTACCAATGGTATTCTTCACAGAACTAGAACAAATAACTTCACAATTTGTATGGAAATACAAAAAACCTCGAATAGCCAAAGCAATCTTCAGAAAGAAGAATGGAACTGGAGGAATCAACCTGCCCAACTTCAGTCTCTACTACAAAGCCACAGTCATCAAGACAGTGTGGTACTGGCACAAAGATAGAAACATAGCTCAATGGAACAAACTAGGAAGCCCAGAGATAAATCCATGCACCTATGGACACCTTATCTTTGACAAAGGAGGCAAGAATATACAATGGAGAAAAGACAATCTCTTTAACAATGGTGCTGGGAAAACTGGTCAACCACTTGTGAAAGAATGAAACTAGAACACTTTCTAACACCATACACAAAAATAAACTCAAAATGGATTAAATATCTAAATGTTTTGTATATTTAATATTGTAATTTTGAGAGTCTAACCTCTACTCTAGATTTTTAGTCTTTGCTTTTTGGTATTTGTTAACAATTTTGTATCTTTAATAAACTAATCCTCAGTGTCCATTTTCATTTAGGGGGATAATTACTGGCTTGATTGCTCTCTCCCCTTTTGATTCTCCCTTTTCTCCCCGGCTCACCTCTGTCTCCCCCCTCACCCTTCTCTTCTCTACTTAACTCTGTGAATCTCTCTGTGTGTTCTGGGCTGTGGAGAACACTTAGGGGACTGATTACTGGCTAGACTTGTCTCTCCCCTTTTTACTCCCCCTCTTCTCCTCCTGGTCACCTCTATCTCCTTCCTCCCTCTTCTCTTCTCTATGTAACTCTGTGGATCTCTCTGGGCGTGCTGGGCTGTGGAGAACACTTAGGGAATTGATTACTGATTAGATTGTCCTCTCCCCTTTTTACTCCCCCTCTTCTCCTCCTGGCCATTTCTATCTCCCTTCTCCCTTTTTCTTCTCAATGTAACTCTGTGAACCTTTGTGGGTGTCCCTCACTATGGAGAATTGTTTCACCATTAACCTAGATGTTTTATCATCTGTGCTGTTTGGGTGGAGAAGTCTTGAGGCTGCTGTAAGAATAAGACTGAAAGTCAGAGGAGGAGGTTTAACTCCAAAACTAGGGAACATCAGAGAACTCATGATTCCAGGGAATATTAATAGACAAGAGCTCAACACAAAGCCTCCATTCTTTCACAGAAACCAAGCTCCATGCAAGAGCCAACAAGTTCCAGAGCAAGACATACCACAGGAACACAGCCCTGAGCATTAAAATACAGGCTTCCAAAAGCTATGCCAAACCAATAGACACCCCAAAACTCACTACTGGACACTTCATTGTGCTTCATAGAGAAGAGATCCAGTTCCACCCACCAGAATACAGATGCAAGCTCCCCTAACCAGGAAACCTTGACAAACCACTAGTCCAACCCCACCCACAGGGAGCAGGCTTCACAATAAAGAGGAAACACGAACTTCCAGCTTATAGAAATGGCTCCCCAAACACAGCAATCTAAGCAAAGTGAAAAGGCAGAGAAATATTCAGCAGGTAAAGGAACATGATAAATGGACACCAAACCAAACAAAGAGGAGGAGATAGGGAGTCTACCTGAAAAATAATTCAGAATAATGATAGTAAAGATGATTCAAAATCTTGAGAGAAAAATGAAATTACAGATAAATAGACTAGAGACAAGGATTGGCAAGATGCAAGAAATGTTTAACAAGGACCTAGAAGAAACAGAGAAGAATCAATCAATAATGAATAGTGCAATAACTGAGATCAAAAGCACTCTGGAGAGAACCAACAGTAGAATAACTCGGGAAGAAGACAGAATAAGTGACTGACATGTAAGATAGAATGGTGGAAATAAAGGAAGCAGAGAAGAAAAAAAGAAAAATAATGAAAGAAATGAGGACGACCTCTGGGGCAATGTTAATGCCCCACATTCGAATCATAGGAGTCCCAGAAGAAGCATACAAAAAGAAAAGGCATGAGAAAATACTTGAGGAGATAATAGTTGAAAATTTCCCTAAAATGGGGAAGGAAATAGCCACCCAAGTTCAAGAAACCCAGAGAGTTCAAACAGGATAAACCCAAGGCAAAACACCCAAAGACATACACTAATCAAACTAATGAAGATCAAACACAAATAGCAAATATTAAAAACAGCAAGGGAAAAGCAACAAATAATACACGAGGGGATTCCCATAAGGATAATAGCTGATCTTTCAATAGAAACTCTTCAGGCCAGAAGGGAATGGCAAGACATACTTAAAGTGATGAAAGAGAAAAACCTACAACCTAGATTACTATACCCAGCAAGGATCTCATTCAAATATGAAGGAGAAATCAAAAACTTTACAGACAAGCAAAAGCTGAGAGAATTCAGCACCACCAAACCAGCTCTTCAACAAATGCTAAAGGATCTTCTCTAGACAGGAAACAGAAAAGGTTTAAAAACTCGAACCTAAAGCAACAAATTAAATGGAAACAAGGTCATATTTATCAATAATTACCTTAAATATAAATGGATTAAATGCCCCAACCAAAAGACAAGGACTGGCTGAATGGATGCAAAAACAAGACCCCTATATATGTGTCTACAAGAGACACACCTCAAACCAAGGAACACATACAGACTGAAAAATGAAGGCTGTAAAAAGATATTTCATGCAAATGGAGACCAAAAGAAAGCAGGAGTTGCAATACTCATATCAGATAAAATAGACTTTGAAATAAAGGCTGTGAAAAGAGACAAAGAAAGACACTACACAATGATCAAAGGATCAATCCAAGATGAAGATGTAACAATTATAAGTATATATGCACCCAACATAGGAGCACCTCAATACATAAGGCAAATGCTAACAAGTATGAAAGGGGAAATTAACAGTAACACAATAATAGTGGGAGATTTTTAAACCCCACTCACACAGATCAACCAAACAGAAAATTAGAAAGGAAACACAAACTTTAAATGATACAATGGACCAGTTAGATCTAAGTGATATCTATAGGACATTTCACCCCTAAACAATGAATTTCACCTTTCTCTCAAGTGCACACAGGACATTCTCCAGGATAGAGCACATCCTGGGTCATAAATCTAGCAGTAACTTCAAAAAAATTGAAATCATTTCAAGCATCTTTTCTGATCACAATGCGGTAAAATTAGATGTCAACTACAGGGGAAAAAACTATTAAAAATGCAAACATATGGAGGCTAAACAACATGCTTCTGAATAACCAACAAATCATGGAAGAAATCAAAAAGGAAATACAAGTATGCATAGAAATAAGTGAAAATGAAAACATGACAATCCAAAATCTATGGGATTCAGTAAAAGCAGTGCTAAAAGGAAGGTTCATAGCAATACAAGCCTACCTTAAAAAACAAGAGAAAATTCAAATAAATAACCTAACTTTACATCTAAAACAACTAGAAAAAGAAGAAATGAAGAACCCCAGGGTTAGCAGAAGGAAAGAAATCATAAAAATTAAAACATAAGTAAATGAAAAAGAAACAAAGGAGACTATAGCAAAACTCAATAAAACTAAAAGCTGGTTCTTTGAGAAGATAAATAAAATAGACAAACCATTAGCCAGACTCATCAAGAAAAAAAGGGAGAAGAATCAAATCAACAAAATTAGAAATGAAAATGGAGAAATCACTACAGACAACACAGAAATACAAAGGATCATAAGAGACTACTATAAGAAACTATATGCCAATAAAATGGACAACTTGGAAGAAATGGATGAACTCTTAGAGAAGTATAACCTTCCAAAACTGAACCAGGAAGAAACAGAAAATATTAACAGACCCATCACAAGCATGGAAATCCAAACTGTAATTAAAAATCTTCCAACAAACAAAAACCCAGGAGCAGATGGCTTCACTGGTGAATTCTACCAAAAATTTAGAAAAGAGCTAACAACTATCCTACTCAAACTCTTCCAGAAAATTGCAAAGGAAGGTAAATTTCCAAACTCATTCCATGAGGCCACCATCACCCTAATACCAAAAACAGACAAAGATGCCACAAATAAAGAAAACTACAGGTCAACATTACTGATGAACATAGATTCAAGACTCAACAAAATTCTAGCAAACAGAATCCAAAAACATATTAAAAAGATCATACATCTTGACCAAGTGGTCTTTTTCCCAGGGATGCAAGGATTCTTCAATATTCACAAATCAATCAATGTGATACACCATATTAAATAACAAATTAAAAGATAAAAACCGTATGATTGTCACACAGTGAGCCTGGCCTGGGGCCCTTCTGCCAAGGCCCTGAGGTGGGGCTGCCGGTTCTGTGCTGTGTCCCCCCCTGGGCTCCGTGAAGCCAGGTGCATGCCTGGAGGCCCCTCCAGCACCATGCATAGTGCCCCCGCAGCCCTGGAGCCAGGTCGAGCCCTCCAGCCTGCCCGGGTGTCCCGCCCTGGGCCTCACTGCGGCTGGAACCTGGGTGCCCCCGCTCCTGCTGACCCTGCCCCCACCCCACCTTGTGTGTGCCATAAAGTGTCATGTACCTGGGGGGAGGGGCTGAAACTCACGTCCTGGGCTGTCACCTGAAAGCCCGATTCATGCCCACCACTGACACCACCAGAACCTGGTGGAGGCTTGCCACCTTCCTGTCCCCAGGAGCAGGGTGCTGGGTGCCCTGCTCCAGGGGGCCTTTGACTGAAGGTCCCTGTTGCCTGCTTCTGGGCAGTGGTCTTGTCTCCTGACACGGGGCTTTTAGCATTTCTGAGGTTTGGAGGTTAAGCGGGTTTTGTGCGATTTTTAGCACATCCATATCTTTTCTATGTTGAGTGCCTGGATCTTTCCTTTTCTGTGTGCATGTGTGTCTGTGCCCACATGTTTGCAGGCAGTGGCCAGCCGTGGGGACTCGCTTGGGGCCCCCATCAGCCTCTGCAGGCCAACAGCAAGGAGGGAGTGACAAAGAGGGTGGTGCCGGGCCATGCCGACACAGGCTTTGTGCTGACCGTTTTCTTCTTCCTGGGTGGCATGAGATGCTTATGTTGCCCACAGAGCGGGGCTCAGCCCACAGGAGCCAGTGCTGGAGGCTGCACCGTGCAGGGGGCCGTGTGACGCGCAGGCCTGCACCCCCCACCCCCACCCCCCCCACGCAGGTCAGGCGGGTGAGGGTGTCTGGGGCAGCCACAGGCACTGCGGTCAGCCGAGTCGTGGCCAGCCCTGCTTGAGAGTCCTGTGTGCCTGGGGGTGCTCCTGGCTGCCTGTTGTGTGTGGGTGTCCACACTCCACTGTCTCAAGGCCTGTCCATATTTTCCTTTCACTAAGGGTTTCTAGTTTGGGTTTATTTTTGGTTGGGTTGGCACTAATTCTTTTCCTAAGATGCTGTGAGAACCATTTCATCCAAATGTCAAATAAACGTGTGTTCTGGGGGGGGTGGGGAACCATATGATTATCTCAATAGATGCAGAGAAAGCCTTTGACAAAATTCAACACCTATTTATGATTTTAAAAAAAGAAAGAAAAGAAAAGAAACTCTCCAGAAAGCAGGCATAGAAGGAATATACCTCAACATAATAAAAGCCATATATGATAAACCCACAGCAAACATTATCCTCAGTGGTAAAAAATTGAAAGCATTCCCCTAAAGTCAGGAACAAGATAAGGGTGCCCACTCTCACCATTACTGTTCAACATAGTTTTGGAAGTTTTAGCCACAGTAATCAGAGATTAAAAATAAATAAAAGGAACCCAGATTGGAAAAGAAGAAGTAAAGCTCTCACTGTTTGGAGATGACATGATCCTCTGCATAGACCCTAAAGACATCACCAGAAAATCACTAGAGCTAATCAATGAATATAGTAAAGTTGCAGGATATAAAATTAACACACAGAAATCCCTTGCATTCCTATACACTAACAATGAGAAAACAGAAAGAGAAATTAAGGAAACAATCCCATTCACCATTGTGATGAAAAGAATAAAATAATTAGGAATAAACCTACCTAAAGAAACAAAAGACCTATATATAGAAAATTATAAAACACTGATGAAAGAAATCAAAGATGACACAAATAATAGAGAAATATGCCGTTTCATCAATGGGAAGAATAAATATAGTGAAAATGAGGATGCTACCCAAAGCAATCTACAGATTCAATGCAAGCCTTATCAAGCTACCAATGGTATTTTTCGCAGAACTAGAACAAATAATTTCACAATTTGCATGGAAATACAAAAAAAAAACCCTTGAATAGCCAAAGCAATCTTGAGAGAGAAGAATGGAACTGGAGGAATCAACCTGCCTGACTTCAGACCATACTACAAAGCCACAGTCATCAAGACAGTATGTTACTGGCACAAAGACAGAAATATAGATCAATGAAACAGAATAGAAAGCCCAGAGATAAATCCACACACCTATGGACACCTTATCTTTGACAAAGGAGGCAAGAGTATACAATGGAGGAAAGACAATCTCTTTAACAAGTGGTGCTGGGAAAATTGGTCAACCACTTGTAAAAGAATGAAACTAGAACACTTTCTAACACCATACACAAAAATAAACTCAAAATGGATTAAAGATCTAAATGTAAGACCAGAAACTATAAAACTCCTAGAGGAAAATGTAGGCATAATACTCTCTGACATAAATCACAGCAAGATCCTCTATGACCCACATCCCAGTGTAATGGAAATAAAAGCAAAAATAAACAAATGGTACCTAATTAAACTTAAAAGCTTTCACACAACGAAGGAAACTATAAGCAAGGTGAAAAGCCAGTCTTCATAATGGGAGAAAATAATAGCAAATAAAGCAACAGACAAAGAATTAATCTCCAAAATACACTAGAAGCTCATGCAGCTCAATATCAGAAAAATAATCAACCCAGTCAAAAAATGGGCCAAAGAACTAAACAGACATTTCTCCAAAGAAGACATACAGATGGCTAACAAACACATGAAAAGATGCTCAACATCACTTATTATCAGAGAAATGCAAATCAAAACCACAATGAGGTACCATCTCACGCCAGACATAATGACTTCTATCCAAAAGTCTACAAACAATAAATGCTGGAGAAGGTGTGTAGAAAAGGGAACCCTCTTACACTGTTGGTGGGAATGCAAACTAGTACAGCCACTATGGAGAACAGTATGGAGATTCCTTTAAAAACTGGAAATATAACTGCCATATGACCCAGCAGTCCCACTGCTGGCATACACACTGAGGAAACCAGAATTGAAAGAGACACATGTACGCCAATGTTCATTGCAAGTTGTTTACAATAGCCATGACATGGAAGAAACCTAGATATACATTGGCAGATGAATGCATAAGAAAGCATTGTGTATATGTGGCACATATACACAATGGAATATTACTCAACTATTTAAAAGAACATGTTTGAATCAGTTCTAATGAGATGGATGAAACTGGAGCCTATTATACAGAGTGAAGTAAGTCAGAAAGAAAAACACCAATACAGTATATTAATGCATATGTATGGAATTTAGAAAGATGGTAATGACAATCTTATACACAATACAGCAAAAGAGACACAGATATAAAGAATAGACTTTTGGATTCTGTGGGACAATGTGAGGGTGGGATGATTTGAGAGAATAGCATTGAAACATGTATATTACCATATGTGAAATTGATGACCAGTGCAAGTTCAAAGCATGAAATAGGACACTCAAAGCCAGTGCACTAGGACAACCCAGAGGGATGGGATGGGGAAGTAAGTGGGAGAGGGGTTCAGGATGTGGGACACATGTACAACCATGACTTATTCATGTCAATGTATGGCAAAAACCACCACAACACTGTAAAGTAATTAGCCTCCAATTAAATAAATTGATTTTTTTAAGGGATAAAGGAAAAAAAAACCTGTAACGTTCACAATTAAAGCAAAGATCACTTACTTACAATGCGTGGGAAAACCTCAGCTCTCCATATTATAGGATTTGCAAATAAATTTATAAAAATATATCACAAACTTGCAGCCAGAATTTTCAAAATTGATGGGTGGAACAATGAAATAGCAATAAGTAGTTTAACGTGACTGCTGTCCAAGAGCAGAGTGGCAGGAAATGGGGCTAATACTTTCTGTTTTTCCTCTCTTCCTAAGCTTCCTGGCTGATGTCTTATCTGTGCATGATTTTCTACATCATCATGTAGATGGAACTAGATTGTGAATGTCCTTAAATGCCATAGGAAGGGGTTTAGATTTCATTTTCTAAATAAGCATTGCAAGTCCATTGAGAGACTGTGAAGTGGAAGAATTGCATGATCAAATCTGTCTGGTTGGTGGATTGAAGCAAAATAAATATGGCATCTTAGGGTGTATTAATGAAATCAGTAACTGATAATTCAATCCTTATTTCTTGAGCAAGGCTCCATGCTAAGAAATAAATGTAAAGAAAACAGATAAAATCCAACTCTCATGAATGTTATTGTCTGGTGGGGACATTCCCATATTCCATGGAAAAGCTTCATTATATCAGATGGGAAACTCAGTCTAAGAATACTTGCCCCAATTGGAGCATCAGCCATTACTTGGTGCAGTCCTCTCATAGTTATAGAATAAATAACTATAAATAATGTGTTTTTTGAACCATCATCTCAGTCACTTCAATCACTCAGTCATGTCTGACTCTTTGTGACCCCATGGGCTGTAGCACGCCAGGTTTCCCTGTCCATCACCAACTCCCAGAGCTTGCTCAAACTCATGTCCATTGAGTCAGTGATGCCATCCAACCATCTCTTCCTCTGTCATCCCCTTCTCCTCCTGCCTTCAATCTTTCCCAGCATCAGGGTCTTTTCCAATGAGTCAGTTCTTTGCATTAGGTGTCCAAAGTATTGGAGTTTCAGCTTCAGCATCAGTCCTTCCAATGAATATTCAGGACTGATTTCCTTTAGGATGGACTGGTTTGATCTCCTTGATCTCCAAGAGACTCTCAAGAGTCTTCTCTGACACCACAGTTCAAAAGCATCAATTCCTCAGCACTCATCTTTCTTTATGGTCCAACTCTCACATCTGTACATGACCAGTGGAAAAATCATAGTTTTGACTAGACAGACCTTTGTCAGTTAAGTAATGTCTCTGCTTTTTAAAATATTGTCTAGTTTGGTCATAGCTTTTCTTCCAAGAAGCAGGTGTCTTTTCATTTCATAACTGCAGTCACCATCTGCATTGATTTGGAGCCCAAGAAAAGACAGTCTGTCACTGTTTCCATTGTTTCCCCATCTATTGGCCATGAAGTGATGGGACCAGATGTCACAATCTTAGTTTTTTGAATGTTGAACCATAGTTATAGAAAATAAAGATGAGGCTAAAAAAGAATCAGAGTCCTAACCTGAGTTTGGCAGCCATATATTCTTTATGGACCACAATGATAGATTTGGGAATCTGTGTTTTGAAACTTTAAGCATGAACCTTAAGGAATGTACCCATTACAGATCACAATTGCTCAGTTTGTATTTATCTTAACAGAATTTCTTACCTTAAACGTAGATAAAGGAATGGATAAGTATAGATAGAAATAGAGATAAACATTTGACTTAGAAGGTAGCATGATGATGTAGAAGACCATGCACAGGGAACTTGGAAAGAAAGGGAAAACAGAAAGTGGGAGCATCAATAATATATAGCACTGCAACAGTGACTGGCAAAAGCAGACATTTGAGTGCCAGAAAGATGTACTCTGAGGTCTTAAAGTTTCATGTGAATTTTTAAATCATGTCTGAATTTTCCAATTCAAACCAATTTAGGTAGGCTTAAATAACTCATCATCAAAAATCAATTCAAGTGTAACTTGCATGTTCTAGACAATCACTTTCTGAGGGAGTTCTCCAATAAAATTTCAGGACCACTTTCATGTTTGCAATAATTGCACTGTTATTAAGCGCAGTTGCCAAATGACCTAACAGAGCACTGTTTAAATGAAGGTTTACAGTTGCACAAACAGAAAAAGAGATGAGGGAATTCAAACATCATTTGGAAGTTAGGGAAGAAAGTAATGTAGGCAATCTGAATGTAAAACTCCCTAGGTTGTGTCTGTCAGTACTACATTCAGGTTGTGAGTGAGTGGATGCTGTGACATTCATCACAACTCAGTTCAAATGAGAGTAGTAAATACACATGAAGAAATGTATCTAATTTTTTTAGACTGATATGCCTAAAAATATTGATTATTTTTAAAAATATTTTATTACTGTTACAGAAAAGCAGTGATTCAATTTAAGCAAAGCAACTCTCTAAATGTCTTCTTAACCATTCAACGTTGGCATTTTGTACTTTGTTAATGCTTTGTGTGTTGTTAATATTTTGTGCTTTGTAAATAATTTGTTCATAGAATGATTTTCTCATTGCACCTGAATTCCTGTAAGACAAGAATGGGGCCTTATTCACTTAATCCAGTGTTGAAGGCCAGAGAAGGCTTTCCAGGAGGAATAACATCAATCCCAACTATTTAGAAGAGTAGGATTTTCAGAACTTTTCTAGCTTTAACTATAACACTAGGGTCACTGGGAGAAACTAAGCAACACTTAATGAAGCACACCATGGCTTTTCCTAATTCTTTGCTTTATCCACACTGTCTCCTTTGCCAGAATATCCTCTCTTGAATTTGATTCTGGTGTCACCTTTTTCATCCTTCAAGCTTCATCTTTAATGTTATCATTGTTACAAAGCTTTCTTTGATCTTACTTGAAAGAAACAGAACTGAAACTAAAAGCTTCTAAAAACTAAATTTAAGTTCGATTACATTTCCTTTGACCTTTCAACCCCTGAATAATTATATTCAGTCATTATTAGGTCACAATGACTATTCTTTAACATTACAAGAGTAAGTCACACTGTTCATTACTTGAGTGTTACTAGGGAAGCCTAAAGGGGGAAAGATGAAAGAAGGAAGAAGAATAGTGCCTTATTTTCTTAACAGCTTTACTGAGAACTAGTTCACATACCATGCAATTCACCCATGTAAAGTGTATGAGTCAATGGTATGGATAAAATACATTATTAAGTTTTCAAATTGTGGTTAAATATATAAGAATAAAATTTGCCATTTTATCCGTTTTAAAGTGTAAAATTCAGTGGCATTGATTATATGCACAAGGTTGTACAACCATCACCACCATATATTAATATTTGCAAAACTTCTTCATCAACCCAAACATAAACTCTGTAACCACTGAGCAATCACTTGCCATTTACCCCTGCCTTCAGCCCCTGATAACTTCTAGTCTACTTTCTGTCTCTACAAACTTGCCTAGAATAATGTCCCACTTATCTATGTTCCCTGTTATCTTGAATAGATTCTGAGCATGTAGTATAGGTCAATAAATATCTGTTGAAAAACTGAACAAAAGAATGAAGACACATTGCTCTTGTGTCTTTACTTAGACTATAATCCTCTAAAATGCCACCTCAGTCTGCTTCACCACCATGCTTCTTCATATCATCTTCATTTAAAATCCTGTTTATAAGCTTATCTTCTCTAGGCCACTACTCTCTTGTCCATGCCCTTATGCCATTTTAGACAGAAATATGACATATACCTCTGTTGCAGAGAGGTAAGTGAAATAGTAGAATTGCCAAGGATATTGAGACGAATGAAAAAAACTTTCATACCATCAAAAGAATGAATATGTCCAAGGACACATTGCACGGGTATAAATGATCAAACAGCAAGTTCCTAGGCTGCTTTTTACCTTCAGAAATGTTAAATATGTTTGCAGTAAGAGTAGACCACCTGATCTGCCACCTGAGAAATCTGTATGCAGGTCAAGAAGCAACACTTAGAACTGAACATGGAACTGTCCAAATCAGTTCTAAATCAGGAAAGGAGTATATCAAGGCTGTATATTGTCACTCTGCTCATTTAACTTATATGCAGAGTACATCATGCGAGATGCCAGGCTGGATGAAGCACAAACTGGAATCAAGATTGTTAGGAGAAATATCAATAACCTCAGATACCTCAGATGACACCACCCTTATGGCAGAAGTGAAAGGGAGCTAATAAGGAGCCTCTTGATGAAACTGAAAGAAATGAAAATGAGCAATTGTACACAGACAGGTTGAAAATTTCCAGCATTCTGTATGAAGTCACTGAAAGAAGTAGGTAATAGTTACTTAATACAGGCCAGTAAGTAAGTCAAAGAACAAGATCAGTGGACCATTCAACATTGAATAAGGCCAGAGAGAGAGAGTCTAGACTGTAGAATAGATTGAGATAGAGGCATTTTCCTGATCTGAAACTGAGTAAGTATTTCACCAATACCTTAATGAAGAGGGAATGGAAATCAATATTAAAACAATGCTACATACTCCCTTTATATTATACATACATATTTGGTGGCTCAGATGGTAAAGAATGTGCTTGCAATGCGGGAGACCTGGGCTCAATCTCTGGGTTGGGAAGATCCCCTGGAGGTGAGCATGGTGATAGCTTATGGTGATCGGTGTCGGATTCTTGATCTCCAAAGAAGAGTTTTATTAAAGTATAAAAAGGACAGAGAAAGCTTCTGACATAGACATCAGAAGGGAGAGAGAGTGCCCCCCTCCCTGGTCTTAGAAAAGGGAGTTATACACTTTTTCAATTGGTTATTACAATAAATCAAAAGAATGTCTCAAGGTTATAAAAATTTTACTAGACCCACTCCCACAATTTACATTTTAAGATAACAGGGTTAGTCAGAAGGTTTCAAGAAGGAGAAACCGTCCTCAAGCAAGATACCTTGTTGTTATATAATCCTTAGTATAAAGTTTAAACTAAGTTTGTTGTGTAATCATCAATTCCCAGTTTTAAAAAATGTTAAAAAAAATTTATATGACTAAGGAATGTAGGAAAAAAAAAAAAGAAGTTTGTCCTTTCCTCCTCCTTGAGAATTCCAGCCCCCTCTGTCCTCCTCGGGGACCCCGGACTTCTTATCAACCTGCCTAGGAATTGACTCTCTCGTTGGCAGCCGACTCCATTATTCTTGCCTGGAGAACCCCATGGACAGAAGAGCCTGGGGGCTACAGTTCATGGGTTCACAAAGAGTTGGACATGACTGAGGGTCTAAGCACAGCACTTGCCTCATTTGTGCTTATGCTAACAATCTTGTAAAATGCATATTATTTATTCCATAAATCACTTTAACTAGTAATTTTGTGGCCTTTAAGGAGCCCTAGATCATTTACACACTTGTTTTCAATAAGTATACTAACAAAAAAATTGCATTGAAGATTCCAATGCCAGGCTATACAATTTTCTTGATTATTGCTTTGCCAAGGATAGTAGCTCTTGAGATGTGCTACAATGCAAATATGATTAACTGGTAAACTCCCTGGGCCCTGACTCAAAGCTTATCAAATATTTTCCCCAAACACTTGGTCAGGACAGTAGATAGCTTGAGAAAGTCTAGTTACAAGTCAGTGTGTGGGTGCATCCATACATGCTTGGTTGTGGCTAACTCTTGGTTATGGCAAACCCACTGGCTGCAGCCTGCCAGTCTCCTCTGTCCATGGGATTTTCCAGGCAAGAATATAGGAGTGGATTGCCATTTCCTCCTCCAGGGGATCTTCCTGACTCAGGGATCAAACCTGTGTCTCTTGAGTCTCCTGCATTGGCAGGCACTTTACCCCTGCACCATCTGGGAAGCCCAGTTATAGGACGACTTCAAAGAGGAGAGTGAAAAAGCTAGCTCAGAACTCAACATTTAAAAAACTAAGATTATGGCATCTGGTCCCATCACTTCATGGCAAACAGAAGGGGGAAAAGTAAAAGAAGTGACAGATTTTACTTTCTTAGTTTCCACAGTTACTCAGGATGATGACTGCAGCCATGAAATTAAAAGATGTATGTTCGTTGGAAGGAAAACTACGAGAAACCTAGACAAAGATCTATATAGTCAAAGCTATGTTTTTTCCAGTCATCATGTATGGATGTGAGAGTTGGACCATAAACAAGGCTGAGCACCACAAAATTGATGCTTTCAAACTGTGGTGTTGGAGAAGACTCTTGAGATTCCCTGTGACAGCAAGGAGATCAAACCAGTCAATCCTAAAGGAAATCAACCCAGAATATTCATTGGAAGGACTGATACTTAAGCCGAAGCTCCTATACTTTGGCCCTCCTGATCTGAAGAGCCAACTCACTGGAAAAGTCCCTGATGCTGGGGGAAATTGAGGACAAGAGGGGAAGGGCGTGAGAGAGGATGGATGAGGTGGATGGATGGCATCACTGACTCAATGATATGAGTTTGAGCAAACATCGGGAGATGGTGAAGGACAGAGAAGCTTGATGAGCTGCAGTCCATGGGGTCGCAAAGAGTCGGATACGAATTAGTAACTGAACAATGACAACAACTTATTCTTTCATTTACAAATACATACTGAGCAAGTACTCTGTGACAGGGACTCTGTGAACTCTTTTAAAGACTGCAAATGGTTGCCATGTGCAGTTTTCAAAATCTTAAAAACATAATTGTAAAACTATGTAGTGAATATGTCAAAGCTGTATTTTGTATTTTACTCACTAATGAGGGATTCATCAAGATGACAAAGCTGGCTTGGTTCAAGGAAAGATACAAGATAGATATATACATTATATAACTTATTATATATATTATATATTACATTAATATTACATACATTGTACATCAATATTATACATTATATTACCTGTAATACATAACATGTATTATAATACATTTATATTATAAACAATGATATATTATTACATATTATACATTATGACATATATTGTATGATATATAAGGTATTATATATCATAATACACAATATGTAATAAGTAATATAGCATTATTTATTATAAATATATATTTTATAATAATATATAATAAAATAACATAGTATATTAACTAATATAAATATATATTGATAATATACAAATACATAATATAAGATATTTGCTAATATATATTAATAGTATTGGGAGCGTCCCTGATAGCTCAGTTGGTAAAGAATCTCCCTGCAATGCAGAAGATCCTAGTTCCATTCCTGGATCAGGAAGATCCACTGGAAAAGGGATAGGCTACCTACTCCAGTATTCTTGGGCTTCCCTTGTGGCTCAGCTGGTAAAGAATCCACTTGCAATGTGGGAGACCGGGTTTGATCCCTGGGTTGGAAAGATCCCCTGGAGAAGGGAACAGCTACCCACTCCAGTGTTCTGGCCTGGAGAATCCCACGGACTGTATAGTCCATGGGGTCGCAGAGAGTCGGACACAACTGAGCAACTTTCACTTTCACTAACAGTATAAATTAATATGTAATGTAAGATGGGCTTCTCTGGTGGGTTAACAGTAAAGAATCTGTCTGCAGTGCAGGAGACAAGGGTTCAGCCCCTGGGTTGGGATGATCCCCCTGGAGAAGGAAATGACAATCCACTCCAGTACACTCACCTAGGAAATCCCATGAACAGAGAAGCCAGGTGGGCTACATGCGGATGCAAAAAGTCAGACATGACTTAGCAACTAAAGAACAACATAGTATAATATAATATCATCAATATACATTATGTATTTTATTATGTATTATATCAATATATTGTATTACATATATTCTCAGAGAAAGAAAGATGTATGGGGAAAGCTTCAGTTTAAAATAACATCACAAGAGCAACCTCACAGAGGAGAAGTGAGGAAATAGAAGGTTTAAGCAACACAATAGACCAAAATGGAGCTAGCAGACACATACGGAACTCTAGTCAACAAACAGCATATACATTCTTTTTAAGTGCACATAGGACATTTTCCAGCAGAGTCATATGTTAAGCCACAAATTAAGACTTAAAAATTTTTAAAACATTGACGTCATGCAAATCTATGACCACAACAGGATGAAGTTAGAGACCCATAATAGATGGTGAACTGGAAAATTCAAAAATTGGTGAAAATTAGACAGCATACTCTGAAATAACCAATGTATCAAAGAGGAAATCACAAGGAAAACTGGAAAATACTTAAAGACAAATAAAAATGAAGGAAGAGCATACCAAAACTTATGGAATGCAGTGAAAGTGGTGCTAAATGGGTAAATATATAACTGTAAATGCCTACATTGAAGAACAAAAAATACCTCAAATCAACAACCTAACTTTACAACTTAAGGAACTAGAGAAAGAACAAACTAAATCCAATACTAGCAGATGAGAGGAAATAATAAAGATTAAAGCAGAGAAACAGAGAAAATCTACAAAACCAAAGTTGGGTCTTTGAAAAGAACAACAAAACTGACAAACCTTTAGCTAGTTGAACTGAGAAAAAAGGAAGCATATTCAATATCAATATTCAGAAAAGAAAGTAGGGACACTGTTATCAATTTCACAGAAGTAAAAAGTTACATTGCAGAATACTGTGAACAACTGTATATCAACAAATTAGATAACCAGATGAAATGGACATCTGTAAACACAAAACCTACCAAGACTAAATCACAAAGAAATAAATAATCTGAGTAAACCCATAACTAGTAAGGAGATTGAATTAGTAACCAAAAGTCTCTCAACAAAGAAAAGCCCTTGACTGATGATGTCATTGCTAAATTCAACCAAATATTTAAAGAAGAACTAATACCAATCCTTCTCAAATTTTACCAAGAAATGTTGAGGAAGTAACTCTTCCTAACTTATTCTATGATGTCAGAATTACTCGACACCAGACATTACAGGAAAAGGAAATTACAGACCTTTATGAACATCAATAGGATTCCCCTGTGGCTCAGTGGTAAAGAAAGTGAAAGTGAAATCGCTCGGTCGCGTCCGACTCTTTCCTACCCCATGGACTGCAGTCCACCAGGCTCTCCGTCCATGGGATTTTCCAGGCAAGAGTACTGGAGTGGGTTGCCATTTCCTTCTCCAGGGGATGTTCCCGACCCAGGGATCGAACCCTGGTCTCCCGCATTGTAGGTAGACGCTTTTACCCTCTGAGATGCCAGAGAAGGCCCTTTAGTGGTAAAGAATCTGCCTGCATGTTCATGCGTGTGTGCTAAGTTGCTTCGGTCATATCCGACAGTGGTCTGCCTGCAATGTAGCAGCCGCAAAAGATGCATGTTCGATCCCTGGTTCAGAAAGATCCCCTGGAGGAGGACATGGCAACCCAGTCCAGTAATCTTGCCTGGAGAATCCCGTGGACAAAGGAGCCTGGTAGGCTACAGCCCATGGGATCACAAAGAGTCAGAAATGACTGCAGCGACTTAGCACACACGCATGAACATCATTGCAAAAATTCTCAACAAATACTAAAATACTGAATTCAACATTATATTGAAAGGATTATACACCATGACCAAATGGAATTTGTCCCTGGAATGAAAGTATGGTTCCTTATTCAAAAAACAATCAATGTAATACACCACATTAACTGAATGAAGTGGGGGAACTACATAATTATCTCAATTGATGTAGAAAAAGCATTTGACAAAATTTAAAACTCTCTTGTGGTAAAAAAAAAAAAAAAACACCTTGAAAATTAGTAATAGAGGGATGCTACCTCAATATAATAAAAGACATATGTGAAAAACTCACTGCAAATATCATACATAATGGTGAAAGATTGAAAGCTTTTCCTCTAAGATCAGAAACCAAGGCAAGGGTGACTCTCATCACTTTTATTTAACAGGTATTGGAAGTTCTATCCAGAGTAATTAGGCAAGAAAAAGAAATAAAACACATCTACATTGAAAAAGAAAAAATAAAATTATTGGTTTGCAGGTGATACAATTTTATACATTGAAAGCCCTATAGATTCCACACATAAGCACAGATAAAACCTGTTATAACTGATAAATGAGATCAGAAAAGTATCAGGATACACAATGAACAAACAAATGTCAATTGTGTTTCTACACACTAACGAACTACCTGAAATAGAAATTAAGAAAGTGATTATATTTACAATAGCATCAAAAAAATAATAATAAAATTCTTAGGGATTAACTTAACCAAGGAGGTGGAATACTTGTAATAATGAAAACCATGAAACATTCCTGGAAGAAATTAAATTTAAAAATACATGTATTCCAACAATTCCACTTCTGGATATATAACCAAAAGAAATATTTACACACTCATGTTCATATCAGTATTATTCACAATATCTAATACTGAGGAGCAACCCAGTGTCCATCAAGAGATGAATAGATAAGCTTTATGTGATCTGATTCAAAAAAATGAAGGTTATGGGATTTGGTTCCATCACTTCATGGAAAATAGACGGGGAAACAAAGGAAACAATGACAGACTTTATTTTCTTGGGCTCCAAAATCACTGCAGATGGTGACTGCAGCCATGAAATTAAAAGGTGCTTGTTCCTTGGAAGAAAAGCTATGGCAAACCTAGACAGCATATTAAAAAGCAGAGACATCACTTTGCCAACAAAGGTCCATATAGTCAAAGCTGTGGTTTTTCCAGCCATCATTTATGGATGTGAGAGTTGGACCATAAGAAGGCTGACAGCTGAAGAGTTGATGCTTTTGAACTGTGGTGCTCTGGAAGACTCTTGAGAGTCCCCTTGGGCTGCAATGAGATCAAACCAGTTAATCCTAAAGGAAATCAACCCTGAGTAGTCCATTGGAATAACTGATGCTAAAGTTGAAGCTCCCATAGTTTGGCCACCTGATGCAAAGAGCCGACTCATTGGAAAAGACATTGATTCTGGGAAAGCTGGAGAAGGCGACAACAGATGATGAGATGGTTGGATGGCATCACCAACTCAATGGACATGAGTTTTTGAGCAAGCTCCAGGAGACGGTGAAGGACAGGAAAGCAGCCCATGGGGTCGGAAAGAGTCAGACATGACTGCGTGACTGAACAACAAATTATTCAGCCTTAAAAAGAAGGAAGTTTTGACAGATGATACAACATGGATGAACCGAGAGGATATTATGCTAAGTGAATAAACCCAGTCATAAAAAGACAAATACTGTGTGATTCTACTTATGTGAAGTACTTAAAATAATCAAATTCATAGGGACAGAAAAGTACAGTGGTGGCTGAGAGGGGTTATGGGGAAGTGAAAGTAGGGAGTTATTATTTAATGGGATAGAATTTCAGTTTTTTAAATGTTCTGAAGATGGATGATGGTGATCTACTTTATACCACTGAACTATAGTCTTAAATGGTAAGTTTTACATTAAATAATAAACAATAAAAAAGAAAAAATGAATGCTGGAATAAGACTATAAAGTTGGATACAAAGCCCACAATTTCCTCCAGCATAGTAAAACTATAACATTTGTAGTAATAATCCTCTCTACTGGACAAAATCATTTGTGTTCTATCAGTTTTCTACATGTTCAGTCCCAGTTTTACAAAGCCTGGGTGCTAATTAATGGTAAATAGTACATCAAATGATAACCAGCTTTATTACACAATTCTCTATGTGTCATGTTTATGTCTTATTTCCAAATTTTGGGTGATCTTTCTTAACACGATAAACAAAATAGACACAGTCTCTACCCTCAGAGAGTTACCATAATAACACAGTCATCACATTATCAATCATCCAAGTAAATCTAGATTTCAGTTGTCTGGAGGGCTACAAAGGAAAGGTATTTAATGCCTGGGACATCAGGGATTCCAACAGAGATGAGGAAGGAGGTACTGGGTGAAAATGTGAATGATGGTCAAGGATTATGCAGTCAGATCCCCTGCTCTCCCTAGCCACACAACTCCCCCTGTCTCTAAACATCACATATACAAGTCCTGCCTCTCCCTGACTGGAATATAGGCTTCTCACACTTACATGTGCAAAGCAGAGTTCTCAGTCCCTCTCCACAACTGTCCTCTTCTCCCCCAGCCCTTTCTATTTTCATAAGAGGTACAAACACTTATCCAGCTGATCTAATTAAAAGTTTAGGAATTACCCTGATTCTTCTCTTTCCCTCATCTCTCCTGCCAAAGTCAGCTATCAGTTAACATTTCCAGTTCTGTTCTCATAATATGCCAAATGCACCATTTTTTCACCTTTTCCCCACCACCACCCAGGGCTGACGCACTCCTCTCCTCCCTCTGCAGGGCTATTTCATTCTTGGGCCTACAGCCCGTTCACACAGCAACTGCCGTGAAACATCTAAAAGGTCAGTCCTCTACAATTCCTCTGATGGCAATCGAGTAAAATCCAAACTTCCCCCCACCGCCTGCCACAGCCTTATGGGACCTTTCATTGGCATCTTCTGACCTCTTTTGTTACTGTTTCCACTCCTTCCCCAGCCTCATCCTTAACCTGCCTTCAGTCACAATCCTTTCAGACCTTCCGACACTCCACGTGGATTCCAAAATTATGGCCTCTGAGCTGACTGGCTCCTTTCATCAATCAAATTTCACCTTAATACCATGCCTTTATCGTAGAGACACGGATGCACCTAGAGACTGTCATACAGAGGGAAGCAAGTCAGAAAGAAAAACAAATATTGTATATTAATGTATATATGTGGAATCTAGGAAAATGGTACAGATGAACCTACTTGCAGGTCAGGAATAGAGATGCAGCTGTAGAGAATGGGTCATGGACACAGCACAGGGGAAGGGGCTGAGATGAATTGGGAGTATGGGATTGACATATTATATATAGATATCACTATGTGTCAAACAGATAGCTAGTGGCAACCTGCTATGAGGCACAGGAAGCTCCGCTCAGCACTCTGTAATGACCTAGATGGGTACCATGGGGGCAGGCGCTCCAAGAGAGGGTGGGGGGATGGATAGATATAGCTGATTCACTTCGCCGTGCAGCAGAAACTAGCACAATATTGGTTGTAAAGCAACTATACCCCATAGAAGGAAATATATATTTCCATTATACACACATATATAGGGCTTCCCTGGTAGCTCAACTGGTAGAGAATCCAACTGCAATACAGGAAATCTTGATTCAATTTCTGGGTCAGGAAGAGCTGCTGGAGAAGGGATAGGCTACCCACTCCAGTATTCTTGGACTTCCCTGGTGGTTCAGACGGTAAAGAATCCACCTGCGATGTAGGAGACCTGGGTTCAATCCCTGGGTTGGGAAGATCCCCTGGAGAAGAGAACAGCTACCCACTCCAGTATTCTGGCCTGGAGAATTCCATGGGGTCCCGAAGAGTCGAACATGACTGAATGACTTTCACTTTCAGATATATATACATATATATGTATGTATATATGGCTTCCCTGGTGACTCAGATGGTAAAGAATCTGTCTTCAATGCAGGGAGTGAAGTGAAAGTGAAAATTGCTCGGTCATGTCCAACTCTTTGCGACCCCATGGACTGTATCCATGGAATTCTCTAAGACAGAATACTAGAGTGAGTAGCCATTCCCTTCTCCAGGGGATCTTCCCAACCCAGGGATCCAAACCAGGTCTCCCGCATTGCAGGTGGATTCTTTACCAGCTGAGCCACAACGGAGGCCCAAGAATACCAGACTGGGCAGCCTATCCCTTCTCCAGCAGATCTTCCTGACCCAGAAATCGAACCGGGGTCTCCTGCAGGCGGCTTCTTCACCAACTGAGCTACGTGTGTCAATGCAGGGAGACCCAGGTTCAGTCCTTGGGTTGGAAAGTTCCCCCGGAGAAGGGAATGACTACCCACCCCAGCATTCTTGCCTGCAGAATTCCTTGGATAGAGAAGCCTGGAGGGCTACAGTCCATGGGGCCCCAAAGAGTCAGACATGACTGAGTGACTAATGCTTTCACTTACACAGATCTTCTTTGACCACCTGATCTAAAGTATACCCAATTTCTCTCCATTTGGCCCCTTGACTTTACTTCTCTGCATTGCTATTAGCATAATCTGGTATTTCTTCTTTGACTCTTCTGTTTGCTTGCCTCCCCAGCCCCAACCCCCTATACATGTCTTGAATTTTAGTGGTAACTCCAATGCTTAAACAGTGCCTGACACATATAGTGTGAAAGTGTTAGTCAATCAACTGTGTCCAGCTCTTTGCAACATCTTGGATGATGGCCCACCAGGCTCTTCTGTCCATGGAATTCTTTAGGCAAGAATACTGGGATGGGCACTTCGTAGGTGCTGAAAAAATAGTTTTGAATACAGAAGCAAGGTTAGGAGAGAAAGGATAACTGTTTAGGCAGAAAAATATGGAAAGGAGCATGGAGAGTGGAAAAAGTCAGCATGGAGGGGAGTTCGGAGGGTAGAGTGGGAGGAGCAGATAAATAAGACAGCTGGAGTGCAAGAAGAAGCCAAACCACCCAGCGCTGGGAGGAATTTTAAGGGGTTTCATCTTCATCCAAAGAGCAATGAAAAGACATTGACAGGCTTTTAAGCAGAGGAATGAGAAGATGTAATCTTCTAGTGAGTGATCTTGAGGCGGAAATGAAAGAAAATGAAAGAAATCAATAATGCCACTGCTTCAGGGGTGTGCCCACCCTGGGATGATCTGAGCCGAAATCTGCTGACCCACATCAGTTCATTTCTTTCCCCAAGACTCTGCTTCCTCTGAGGTACACAGGCATCACTTGTTCCAATCTTGTAACCATGAGATGAACAGCCTATACTGTGAACTTTCCTTTATTTCAAGTGTATCACACTGCTTTCCAAGGCAGGCCCGCCCCACATGCTACTTCCTCTGTGTGCAAAGCTCTACCAATTCCAAACCCATCTGCCTAGTTAACTCCTTCTTTCCCTTTGGAACTCAGCTTAAACATCATTTCCTCAGGACAGCCTTCTTTGACCCCACCTCTCCCAAACTACGTCAGGGCCCACTGTTATATATGTCCTTGAAATTTTCTTTCATAGCAATAATGGCAGTATGGTTTTAAGTGGAGCTAATTATTCACAAGGGCCAAGACAAGGGGATAAGCCAAATATCCAATAACAGATATATACCCCCCAAAATGTGATATATACATAAATATACATAGTGGAATGTTGTTCAGTCTTCTAAAAGAAAAAAATTGATACTATATACAACAAAATAGATAAACATTAAACATTATTGCATGTAAAATAAACCAGTCACAGAAATACAAAAATAAATAAATAAATGGAGATAAGATTGCCTGGATGACCTCCAATATTTTCTGCTCGGTAGTGGTGTGAGTTTAGGCAAATTATGCTGCTGCTGCTAAGTCACTTCAGTCCTGTCCGCTTCTGTGCGACCCCATAGACGGCAGCCCTCCAGGCTCCACCATCCACGGAATTCTCCAGGCAAGAATACTGGAGTGGGTTGCCATTTCCTTCTCCAAGTCAAATTATACAGCCTCCTTAAACCTCAGTTTTATCCTCTGTAAAATGGGAATAACCATAACCCTTTCTTCAAAGCATTTTTAAGAATATTAATAACTCATGTGAAATGCTCACTACCATCCCTGCATGCAGTTATATTCTCAGTAAATGTGAGCAGTCAGTAACATTCCTTTGCTGTGATGAACCTGGAGACACTGTATATGGCCTTGCTTGTTGTGTGTGACGGTTGTGACCTAGATAACTGTTCCCTAGACTCTTGTCTGACAGGCTGCCTTATGTATGTGTCCATTGCTACCACTTGTCCCTCATTGGAATTCTTTAGGGTTCAGGTATCTTTTTGCATTAGGACTGACCATTCTTATCTCATTCACAGTACTCTCCTTTTACCCTAGGTATGTTGCAGATTGGGTTTTGTAACTGAAATTTTAAATTCAATTATTTTTTTATCAAGGTGTAGTTTTTACAGTTTTGTATTAGTTTTAGGTGTACAAAAAAGTGATTCAGCTATATATTGTGTGTGGGTGTGTGGGTGTGTGTGGGTGTGTGATATTTAAACAAAGAAGTTGATTCTAAGTAGAAGGAGCCAAGGAGAGGGTGGACGTGACCATAATAGGGAGAATGGTGTCTGAGTTCTCCCAATAACCATGAGATATTTTTATTCCTGTTTTCAAAATGAGGACACTGGACCCCACGGGGGTTAATCAACTTGTCAGATACACCCACAAAGTCCAGAGGTGACACCACACCTAGACTTTCAGGGCCTGCTCCTTCTCCCACTAGAACGGACGTTTCAGTCACAGTTTCAATGCAGCACATCAGAATTCACGAAGTTATAGGTAGATGCCCAAACAATATAAATCAAAAAAAAAAAAAAAATCCATCTTCTCCTTTCTTGATTGATTGTTTTCAGATTGTCCTATCTCAAATAAAATGATAAATAGAGCTAAACAAACCAAGAAAACCTTTATGTCACTCAAGTGGTTGTATATTAAAGATACATATCTGTGTTAAAAAAATAAATAAATAAATAAAATAAAATCGCAATTTACCTGTGAAGAACAGAGGAAAACAATACAAACACAACAGTAGAAATCAAAATAGTCAGAAGGTATTGATCAGAAGGGGAAACAGACACATGGACCTCACGAAAGCAAACTCTTCTTATGATGGTCTAATTAGGCTGGAATCGGGCTTCAGAGGAGGCTCAGTGGTAAAGAATCTGCCTGCCAATGCAGGAGACATGGGTTAAATTCCTGGATCAGGAAGATTCCCTGGAGAAGGAAATGACCACCCATTTCAATATTCCTGCCTGGGAAATCCCATGGACAGAGGAGCCTGCTGGCCTACAGTCCACAGGGTTGCAAGAGTCAGGCCCAGCTTAGTGGCTGAGCATGAGCACAGGGCTGGAATCAGACCTGGATCCCCAAGCAAAATTTGTCTCGGCTCTTATTTTTAGGATATTAATAAAATGTATAAGGAATTAAGGAGAGATTTCTAACAGGTACTTAACATACAACTTCTGGTGCTGGAATAGACATATGCATTTAACAGAATTTTATTGAGTATCTAACATATGCAGGATGCTTAAACACTATTCCAGACATTGGTTTGAGGCAACAGGAAATAAAACAGCAAAATCCCTGACCTAACAGAGCTTAAATTTTAACAGGTACAGGATCTTGTATGTAATTTCTTAAGTGTCAGATAAACAGATTACTCTGTACCAGCTTTCACTGTTAATTTGCAGTCATGTCTACATCTTGTTAAGTCTGAGCTAATCCATTTATAAACCAGGCAATGTGTGCTTCCTCGCCTGTCAGGCCACAAGTCATGTCTTCAATTCTTTCAACAGCCACCACAGCACTTAGCTCCCCTTAGGCCCCCCCACACACTCAGAACTCAATTACTGTTGCTGCGCTGGGCTTTGCAACAATTACAAGAAAAGGAGGAATCATGTTCCACCAAGCTGCATCCAGGACTCAGAAACCCAGAGCCCATTTGGATCAAGAGAGGGAAGCTCACAGAGGGACCCATGCCCAGGCTAGAATGTGGCTCACGTGTGGGAAAGTTACATAACTGCCCTTTCTTATTCATCTCCCCAACTAGGTTTTAGTTGAAGCGTCAGAGGTCCACCCTTGCCTTTGCATAGCTCTCTCTGCTTTGGAATTGCCTCTGTGGTACTCTCAGGGATAAATGAAGACTCTGGGACAACACTGGGCTTCTTTCTCCAAGCCCACTAAGCGCTCAGCTTAGAGTTAAGGTCCCACTTTCTTCAGAGACCTGGCCTTTTCCTTGTCTCACTGCCAAAGAAACAGACTGCTCCTGCCAAGGTTTCAGAAACTGCAGTCTTTGGATGGTGCAAGAAATCAAACTGTGTTTTGGTACAAGCCTGAGAAAGCTCTGGGGATCCTGCTTAGGAGGAAATCAGCCAAAACAAAGGGTTAGGAGGGAGTGGGGGTGGGGGGAAGCTGTTTGACCCAATATCAAGTCTCACCATTGACTCCTTTGAACAAGGGCTATCAGATGAAGTCCTCTTTTCGTGAGCTGTGTGAACTGGATTCCATTTACTTTCTGCCTCTTAGAATCAGACAAGCCCTCCACACAGCAAGGGTGTGAGCAACCCTTTCTGAGTTGGATGACTTCGTGAAGCAGCTGTGGGGTGGGGGCAGATGAGGGGAATTTGGAAGGAGGAGGATTTTGCATCCCTCTATCTGCAGTGCTGAAAGGGCTACATTGGTTGGTAGACAGAGGTAAAAGGGTGTTGCTCCCAAGGCTTTGCTCTCTTTGCCATAGAGTTGGTGGGAACATTTGAAGAAAGATCCCCCACCCCATTCCACACCAAAGACCTGGGGAAGGACTTGGTCTGAATCAGTGATCTGGAAACAGTCAAAATCCAGTTGCTGTTTGGCTCTTCACTTCCAGGGAAATGTGAGCTGTCTGTTTTGGATTACTTTGCTCTTATCACATCAGGCTGTTCTTTATTAGAAGCAGCTCCATTTCCAAGAAAGCTGTTTTGCTTCTCCTCCCTTGCTGTCTGCTGGGCCTCTGCCTGCTGCCAGTCTCCACCCTCTCCCTCACCATTTCCCCCCTCACCCCATCTACCAGAGCATCAGCTCCTTGCTTGCCGAGGAAACTACATGGCCCTAGCTAGTACCAGACCTAGAAAACAAAACGGTGGCTGCAGTCAGTGGCTGCAGCTGATGGTGAAATATTCCTCCCCTGCCTTTGCCCTTTCTAGGTTACCACCTTCTGCCTAGGTAGTTAAAGGGACAACAGACTTCAGTCCTTTTTGTGGTCAAGAGTCAGCAGCTTGGCAGAAGCAGCCACTGTGTCTGCAAGTAGGACCCCTTTTGAGAGTCCTGGTGGCCCACCGTGTGAAAGGCAGGATAAAGCACATCAGGCTGAGTCCAGCAGCCCCTCTCCCGTGTCTTCTCTCTCAGAACCTACAAATGGCACAAACGCAGAGTATCCTCTACTGATCCCCATGTTCCACCAGGAGCCAGGGCTGTTCTTAGCCCATGAGGACTGACTGGGGGGCCTTTCTCACCTAGCTGTCACTCAGGGAGATGCAGGGAGCCCCCAGGCCTCCCTGCAAGGCCCTCTCACTTGCTCTTTCCCCATTTGTGTTCTTTCTGTCTCCCTCACATGTCCTTTCCCCCACAATTTTCCAACTTCCCCCATCTTTTCATAGTCCAAAGGACTTGCTAATTCCTCCCTCACTATTGTGAGAAATACTTTCACCCAGAGTCCTCTGAAGTCTTTCTACCCTTAAACTTTAGAGAGGACTGCCTCAACTCCACTCTCTTATGCCCTCCTTACAGAATTCCAAAGTCTACTTCCAACTTTCTGTGCATTTCTCAAGAGGTAGATTCTTCAAAACTCAACCAGGCTCTTAAATCCTGCTTCTACTGAGCAACAACCATGTGGTTGTTGATCTTGTTCTTGTCCTGATATTTATCTCTATACCCAAATCACCCAGATAAGAACCTGGCATATTCCTTGGTTTAAAAAAATTTTTAAAAGCAGGTCTCATCAGGTGCATATGTCTAAGTACATGGAGACTTTATATTAGAACAACACACACAACTTCAAATCATATTCGGAGATCCCTTTATGTTTCATAGACTCCCTGCCTCTGTGAGGTTTCAGCCTCATCCCCTCTCATTGTCTCTTCTTGCTCCATCTCTCCTCTCATCACCTCCTGGCCTCGTCAGTCTTTGTCATTCCAAAAGAGCAATCCATTTTTAGAGATCTACTTTCCTTAGGCAAAAGACCTATAAATTTAAAACTATAAGATGCTGATGAAAGAAATCGAAAATGACACAAACAGATGGAAAAATATACCATGTTCTTGGATTGAAAAATTAATATTGTCAAAGACGACTATACTATCCAAGGCAATCTACAGATTCAGTGCAGTCCCTATCAAATTACCAATGACATTTTTATAAAACTAGAACAAAAAAGATCTTAGAATTTGTATGGAGACACAAAATACTCCAAATAGCCAAAGCAATCCTGAGAAAGAAAAATAGGGCTGGAGGAATCAAGACTTCCTGATTTCAGACTATGCTACAAAGCGACAGTCACAAAAACAGCATGGTACTAGAACAAAAACAAATATATAGATCAACAGACTAGATTAGAAAGCCCAGAAATAAATCCATGCACCTATGCTCAGTTCAGTTAGTTCAGTTCAGTCATGTCCGACTCGTATATTCCAGTCAAAAAAATGGACAGAAGACTCAAATAGACCTCTCTTCTAAGAAGACATATATAGATGGCCAGGAGCCACATGAGAAAATGCTTAACATCACTAAGTATTAGAGAAATGCAAATCAAAACTACAATAATATATCACCTCATATCAGTCACAATATCCATCATCAAAAAGTCTTCAAACACTTCTGGTTCAAGATGGTGGAGTAGAAGGAAGTGCACTCATCTACTCCTAAGAGAGCACCAAAATCTCAACTAACTATTGAACAAGCACCAACAGGAAGATCCTGGAATCCATCAAAATAAGATACTACCGAGTCCGAAGACAAAGAAGAAGCTGCAACGAGATGGTAGGAGGGGTGCAAACACAATGAAATCAAATCTCATACCTGAACAATAATACCAAAGAAGTTCTCCTACTCTTGTGAAGGTTCTGAACCCCCCACCAGGCTTCCCAGCCTGGGGATCTAGCAAAGGGACTGGGAATCCCCAGGGAATCAGACTCTGAAGGCCAGTGGGATTTGATTACAGGACTGGGGGAAACAGAGACTTCACTCTTGGAGGACACAGACAAAATCTTGTGTGTACAAAGACCCAGGGGAAAGGATCAACGGCACCACAGGATACTGAACCAGACCTCCCTGCTGGTGTTGGAGGGTCTTCTGGGGAGGTGTGGGGTCAGAAGTGGCTTGCCATGGACACGGAGGCCTTGGCAGCAGCAGTCCTGAGGTCCTCCTGGAGGTCACTATCAGCCCTACCATAGAGCCCCGTAGACCCCAAGGCTGGGCCACCTCAGGGGAAACAATCAACAAAGAGGGAGCAAAACCCGGCCCATCAGTGGAGAATTGGATTAAGGTTTTACTGAGCATGGCCCTGCCCATCAGAGCAAGACTCAGTTTTTCCCATCATCAGCCCCTCCCATCAGGAAACTTACACAGGTCTGTTAACCTCATCCACCAGACTGCAGACAGAAGAAGCAAGAAGGGCCACAATCCCACAGCAGCTAGACCCAAAACCACATCACAGAAAGTTAACCACGATGAAAAAGCAGAGGGTTTTGTTCCAGATGAAGGGACAAGATAAAACCCCAGAAAAATAATCAAATGAAGTGGAGATGGGCAACCTTCCAGAGAAAGAATTCAGAATAATGATAATGAAGATGATCTAGGCTTTCAGAAAAAGAATAGAGGAAATGATTGAGAAGATGCAGGAAATGTTTACCAAAGACCTTACAAGAACCAAAGAAAGAACAGAGATTAACAATACACTAGAAGGAATCAATAGCAGAATAACTGATGCAGAAAAACAGGTAAGTGAATTGGAGGACAGAATGGTAAAAATCACTGCTTCAGAATATAGGAAAAAAGAATGAAAACAACAAATGAAGACAGCCTAAGAAACCTCTGGGACAACATTTAACACAAAACTTTCAGCACAGAGTAAGCTGATTCACCCTTCATTTCTTTAGTCTTTCTGTACTGGGATGAAATTAGGGCCAATTCCTCCCTCTAAGTTTTCTGAAAAAAGACATCAAATGACACTTTATATTAGAGCAACATAAATCTTTTGAAGACCCACTTACATTGTTACACCCACCAGGGAGTCTTCTAAAAGGTGATGTCTCGTTCCTGAGTCAATCATCTACCATACATTATAGAGGATTCGTATTTTCCTAGTAAACTACAAAGTCCTGAAGGGCACATATGATGTCTGATTAAGACTTCTTTTATTTTGCAAATATGCTCAATAAATATTTTTTGACTACAGTAAATCTTAGAACATCGTGCTTAACCACTGCAGTCAGGTAGACCTGGGTCTTGATCATAACTAAAGCAAATGATTTAGCCTATTCAAATCTTGATGCTTTCCTATGAAAAACAAGCATCACACTGCACAAGGTGGGGCTGAGGATTCTTGCTCTAGACTTAAGCCACTGGTGAACCTTCAGGAAATCAGCCTTCTGTTAGATTTATTAGTTTAGTCACTGCTGCAATTAAATTTAGTTATCTTTAGTAACAGACTTTCAGAATGAGGCATATTTAGCCTCACTGTGCTTTTAAATCTTCTACATTATGTTATTTTATGTTATTCAAATCACTTTTTTGTGCTGCATAGCATATGGGATCTTAGTTCTCCAACCAGGGATCAAACCCATGCTCCCTGCAGTGGAAGCATGGAGTCTTAACCACTGGACTGCCAGGGAAGTTCCTAAAAGCACCTTTAGTAAATTCTAGGAATCTATGTAAAAAGTACCTATTTTATATGATCCACTTAGAGTTAAGTATAATTTTCTATAAGCAGTCCATACACGCTTCTCACAAGCTCTCATCTTGGTGTATGAGGAATACATAAGACTTCAGCCCTTCTTTTTCTTTCAAGACAGCTTCCCAGAAATTGGATCAGAGTAGAGAGCTGCTTTCACCCACTGGGGAGCCAAAAGCCAAAAGCCAGGTAGGCTTTTGGACAGATTCTCTGTACAAGCAGTTGGCTACTTCACTTTGGAATTCTAAGCAAGCCCATCCCTTGCTATTGTAACCACCCGGCAGGAAGACTGATCTTTCTCTAGATACAAGATCCCAAATCTCAGAGACCTCTTTCAGCACTGTACTCTCTCAACCTGCCCTCAAATATTATCCCTGAGTCATTCCCTGCCAGCCACATGCCACAGCACCTCTATGACCCCATCACTCTCAGCCCAGGAGCCCACATCCAGCTCATTGAAAGTTCTCATCCTATGGGAACTCCCTCATATTCCCATCAGAAAATCTACAGGAATAACTGCATCCTCATCTCCTGCCAGTTACCACCTGATATCCTTTCTCATCCCAAAGGTCAATCTCTCAGTAAGTGCACTGGGTCTCATCTCCTCAAAGATTTTGATCATCATATGGTCATTTCCAGTCTGTTCTGGATCATAAGTCACTCTCTTTATATTGAATTATTCCCTTCAGTTCATACAAAATAAGCTCTTTCATCTCCATTTTTAGAAAATCACTCCCCTGAACTCTTATAACTGTCCAGCTGCTGCTCCATTTTCCTGCACTTTTTCATTTGCTTAAGGGTTGTCTACAAATACTGTGCTCATTTATTTTTTACTTACTCTTTACTCACTGCACTCTGAATTTCATTTCCACCACTAAACAGCAAATTATTCTTGTCTAGGTTACCAGTAATCTCCATATTGCCAAATCCAATGAACACATTTTATTCTCATCTCAGTTGATTTCAGGGTATCATTGCAATAGTCAACCATTCCTACTACACTGGAACCCCCTTTCATGACACTCTGCAGTCCTGATTTTTATTATATCCCATTGACTACACCTGTCTTGTTCACTCACCTAGCTCCTCTACCCAATCCTTAAACACTGGTACCCCTCAAACTCCAGCTGCCTCACTCTCATCTTCTTTCTCTATCCTCCCTTGCTATTTAATCCAGTGGTTCTAAACTAATTTGGCCCATTAATGGATGTCTGTCAAGTACACAAAACATTTTTGATTGTTATATCTGGGAGGATGTCACTGGCATCTGGAAGGTAGAGTATGGCTATACTGCTCAGCATTGATACATAATCCCATAATACACAGCCTCTCACAACAAAGGATTATTGGCCCAAAATGTTAACTGTAGCAGCGTTGATAAACCCTGTATAGCCATTCCCTTGACCTCATATATTGTTTGTGTGGTAGAAAAAATATATATATTGTCTTCTGGTATCTATTTTCCTTTTCTTTTATTAGTGGAATTGACACCTCACCATGTGGCCAGGTTAGAGACTGTATGTTATAGCCTGTCTTGCAGCTAAGCAATATATAAAAGTTCTGGGTCAGTTTCTTAAAAAGAATATGCTATCTTTTCTCCTTTTTCCAAATGATGGAATGTGGTCCTGGTGTAGGAAGCAAATGTCAACCGTGCAAAGAAAAAATAACATTCAAAGGGATGATGAATCAATAAGATAAATGCAAAATGGATCTTTAAATGACCTTGTGGACTGGAGCTGTCTACCTCATCCAGACCACCCACCTCCTCTGAACCATTACATGAATGAGAAACAAACTCAATTTACAGTATCGAAGGCCCTGATGTTTTTAAAACTTACTTGATACTACAACTGACATATCATCTACATATTGATGGAGCCCTTCTCCTCCCGCTCTCAATCTTTTCCAGCACCAGGGTCTTTTCCAATGAGTCAGTTCTTTGCATAAGGTGGTCAAAGCAGCTGGAAAGTTGGTTACAATGAACACTAAGGACAGCCTCAAACGGGAAAGAGGTTACACTCAGACAACGCAAAACTTAACGAGCGACTTAATGGGAGCTGATTGTACACAACAGAAGATGTGTGAGAGGGAGGAACATGAGGTTGGCTTGGGGACACAGATCTCTGCTCCAACATCACTCACTTCTAGTAATAGAAAATGCAAAACAAGTCCAACACTTCGGGGCTGTTTAAGATGTAAGTTAAAAACAAAGAAAGGAGGGAGGGAGGAAGGGAGGAAAGAAGGAAAGAGAAAGAAAAACAAGGTACAAAATGTTCTTGACATTTTTATTCCTTTGCAATCAAGAGCAAAAATCACCAGGGAAGAGAGAAATCTAATGAAATACTTGGAAAACTTCATTACTGGAACTAAAGTGATTTGTGCTGGTCTTTGACAAAGATCTTGTTAAACAGTTGGCCTCCAGTCTTAGTCCCTAATGACAGGCTTTCTGAGCGTAAATTATCCCTGTTTTTTCAGCAAGAACTGGTCACACTACTTCTCCTTTTCCTGATGTTGTCTGTAGGAGTCTATATCTACCCAGGATCTCCCTAACACTGGACAGGATGTGTCACACCTGAGACAGATTTCACAGCTTATCAACATGAGTCCTGGAAATACTGGTGTTTGTTGTATTTCCCTGATTTTCTTTCAAAGGGCAAAAGGACCTTGAGAATAAGGGTTACAAGAAACCAACATTATTTTCATGACTGTTTCGCACCAGGTATTTTACATCAGATGAACCAGCCAACTCTTCAGAAAACCCAATGTGATTATTATCCCCATTTTGCTCATCACCAAAATAAGGAAAGGAGTTGTAAACTTTTTCTCTGTCACACAGCTAAAAAGATGCTGGGTCTGGTCCATTTGTTTGCAAAGCATGCAATCTCTTCCGTACATATAGGACCTCAGCTCTAAGGTAAGACAACGTTTGAGTTAAACCAAACTACATTACTAGAGCCAGAGTGATCTTTTTAAAAACATAGACCAAGTCATGTCACTCCCCTGCTAAAAATGCTTCTTGAAATAGCTCCTTCCCACCTGAAGATTGCACACACACACAAATATTATGTAGTGTTTCATTCACATAACTACTTTCTCTTCAACCTTTGCTATACCTCAAACCAGTTCTCCAAATCCAGGGCAGATTGCTGTTCATCCTGCTGGCTGCACCAGTTGTACTGCTGATCCTGTTCACAGCGCCAGTTGTCTCACTGTATCTCACTGTCCACACTGTTCGCTGATCCCAGGGTAGGCAAGGTGTGAGCTAAGAGGCTAGAAGTAGATGCGAGGAACCATAGGAACTGCAGACATGCTTATTCTCTCTGGCCATAGCAGCCATAGTAGCAGACATAACATAACACAACACAACTGCACACAAACTGTGACCGAGCAAGGACCTCATGAAACTTACGTACAGTGCTACAAGTGATCTCAGCTGTAACGTAATCATTATTCACAAAATGTGGGGCAAGAGCAAGAGGCCATGGGGCAAGAAAGCCTGACCACACCATCTTGGCTAATGTGCTGTTTGTCTACACAGGGTGAGTAAAAACGAATGTGCAAACTGCCACACAATTGCACTCATTTCACATGCTAGGAAGACCATGCTCAAAATCCTCCAAGCCAGGCTTCAACAGTACATGAACTGAGAACTTCCAGGTGTACAAGCTGGATTTTGAAAAGGCAGAGAAACCAGAGATTGCATTGCAAACATCTGTTGGGTTATGGAAAAAGCAAGAGAATTCCAGAAAAATATCTACTTCTGCTTCTTCAACTACACCAAAGCCTTTGACTGTGTGGATCACAACAAACTGTGGAAAATTCTTAAAGAGATGGGAATACCAGACCACTTGTCCTGCCTCCTGAGAAACCTGTATGCAGGTCAGGAGGCAATAGTAATACTGGACATGGAACAATGGACTGGTTCAAATTTGGGAAAGGTGAATGCCAGGGCAGTATATTGTCATCCTGCTTATTTGATTTATATGCAGAGCACATCATGCAAAATGCCAGGCTGCAAGAATCACAACCTGGAATCAAGACTTCAGGGAGAAACATCAATAACCTCAGATATTCAGATAACACCATGCTAAAGGCAGAAAGCAAAGAGGAACTAAAGATCAAGAGAAGAGTGAAAAAACTAGCTTAAAACTCAACATTTAAAAAATTAAGATCATGGCATCCAGTCCCATCACTTCATGGCAAATAGATGGGGAAACAGTGGAAACAGTGACAGACTTTATCACTGTGGGTGGTGACTGCAGCTGTGAAATTAAAAGACAAAAGGAGGTCAAACCAGTCAATCCTAAAGGAAATCAACCCTGAATATTCATTGGGAAGACTGATGCTGGTGCTGAAGCTCCAATGCTTTGGCCAACTGATGCAAAGACATGGAAAAGACACTGATGTTGGGAAACATTGAAGGCTAAGGAAGAAAGGGGTGGCAGAGGACAAGATGGTTGGATGGCATCACTGACTCAATGGACATGAATTTGGGCAAATTCTGGAAGACAGTGCCGTACAGATAGGCCTGGCATGCTGCAGTCCCGGGGATTGCAAAGAGTCAGACATGGCTGAACGAACAACAACAACCCCAAGAAATTCAACATCAGTGGATCTGGGGAGGGGATCAAAATCTGCATATTAAATAATCACCTAAAATATTTCTGATGCAAGTGGTTCCTATGACTGCATCCTGAGAGGTATTCCATGTTGTAAAATTCATTTTACTATTGCCTTCCTCTTTGCAATTCTTTCATTTCTTTCATTCAACACTCATTTATCTGACAAACAAGTGGCTCAAATGGTAAAGAATCTGCCAGCAATGCGGGAGACCTGGGTTCAATCCCTAAGTTGGGAAGATCCCCTGAAGGAGGGCATGGCAACCCACTCCAGGAGAATCCCCATGGACAGAGGAGCCTGGTGGGCTAGTCTATGGGGTCACAAAAAGTTGGACACGATTGAGCGATGAAGCACAGCGCAGCACAGACCTATACTCCAGACATTCTTCTAGGCTTTGGGAGCATAGCTGTTAAAAAGAAAACCACAAGATTCCTGTTCTCATGGAACTTACAGTCTCATTGGAGTAAAACCAAAGAATTTTAGAATACACATATCGTATATCAGGTGGTAAAGAGTATTACAAAGAAAAATAAATCAGGGTAATGAGGTAGTGATAGGATGCTACTGTATTATGTTTATTTATTTAATGTTTTCTCCTTGAAGGAAAAGACCTCATGTGTCTGCTACACTTCTACATCCTAAGCATCAGGCACCTAACTTCCAAAAAATACCTGTTGAGGTAGGAATTGAACTACTATACTGATGCTAGAAATAAAGACTGTTATCGTGGCTTTTACAAAACAAGAATGACGACATAGTGCCTAATGCTGCCACCTAGAGTGGCCTATGTAAGCATTCCAAAGTAAAACTAAGTAGTTTATAGGCAAGAAACTTAAGTTTTATCATGAAAGTAGAATAATAGGATTTCTACCTCCAATAAAGATGGAGTAACACGCATCTGGACTTAGTCTTCCACTAAACAACTTTTTAAATAGGCAAATATATACACATATGTGTGTGTGTTTGTGTGAGAGAGAGAAAGAGAGAAATGATGCTTTTCAGGCTTTCAGGCACTGGGTATTAGGCAATATAGGGCAGAGATTCCCTTAACAGCAAAGTAAGCCCAGTTGTCCCAGTTTACTATCTACAGGTATTTCCAGGCAGTAGTGCAGGGAGGTGAAACCCAGGTTAAGCTCAGGCATCTTTCTGAATTGAGGAGCGAGAGCTATGTATGCAAGGAGGTAAAAGTGCCTAGAGTTTGTAACACAAATTATGAGAGACAGCATCTACACAGATAGATTAAATGTTCAAAAGATCCCATCCAAATTTTCAGCTGAGTTATGACCAGGATATGCATGTGGGGAAACCATATGAGACCATGGAAAGAAAAACCCAAAGGAGCAGAGATGACAGTTAGTGGATTCACACATCCAAGAATAGTTTTTGTATTCACCAGCCAGAGTGGAAAGCTTTGTAATTCCTGGTCAATTAGGTAGAACATTAAGAAAGATGTCATTTCAGTCCTGGAGAAAAATCAGTCCCAGGTTGAGGGCTGCTCCAACCCTGCTTCAGAAAGCATAAAAGCAAGCCTCAAAATGAGGAAATTATTACTTGTAAGTACTTAATCTGCTTCCCAGAACAAAGCTAAAGAATATCTACTAGAATATAAAAGCATCCAATAATTTTACCTCTGGTAACCAATCAAAAATCACCAGGTATGCAAAGAAGCAAGATTCATACTAAGGAGAAAAATTAACCAGTAGAAATAGACCCAGAAAAGACAAAGATATTAAAAATTAGTAGACAATGACATTAAATAGTAATTATTATTATATTCCTCACATTCAAGAGTAGAAGACAAACCAAGTGGAGATATGGAAGACATTTCTCAAAGATCCAGTTGATCTTCTAGAGATGAAAGTTATGAAGTCTGAGATTAAAAACAAACAGTGTGGGTTTAATAAGTTACACACTGGAAAATAAAATATTATTGAAACTGAAGATATAACAATAGAAACTATTCAAAATGAAGTATAAAAAAAGAAAGATTAAAGAGGAAAAGTGAGTGTGGGACAACTTGAAGAGCACTAATAATATGCAGTTGGAGTCTCTGAAGGGAAGTGAGAGAGGGACAAAGAGAAAAAAATATTTGAAGGGGAAAAATGGCCTACATTTTTTCCAAATGTGGTATCACGGTAAACCCACAGATTCAAGAAGCTTAATGAACCCAAAAGGCAAGAAATATAAAGAAAAATAGGCCAAAGTATATCATAACCAGAATGCTAAAAAGAGTGATAAAGAGAAAATTATAAAAGCAGCCAAAAGGGAAAAAGGCACATTACATACAAAGGAGCATAGATAAGAATAATAAAAGACTTCTCTTTAGGAACAGAGTAAGCCAGAGTCCATTGGAACATCTTTAAAACACAGAAAGAGTTGGCGGCTGCGCTGGTCAAAATGGGCCAACTGGAGGACTGGAAGGTGTTTGCAGAACCCAAGGTGTGAGCCCCGTTGCCGCCTCCTGGGACCTCTGGCACGGTGAAACTCGTCTAAAAATAATAAATCCTGTGTATATTTGTGTGCAAAAAATAAATAAATAAATAAATAAAACACAGAAAGAAAGAAAACAAAATCTGCCAATTTAAAATTCCAATCCTAGAGACAGTACCTTTCAGAAACAAATGTAAAGATTTTTTTAAGACTCAGATATAAGGTTAATCACCAGAAGACTGTTTAAAACAAAATTAAAAATGTAACATGAGATGTACAATTTAGACAGAGGTAAAATAAATAGCAAAAATAGCATGAAAACCAAGAGAAGAGAAATAAAATTATACTACTGTAAGATTTTTATACTATCTGTAAAGTGACTTAATGTTACTTGAAAGCAGTGTATGAAAAATTAAAGATGTATATACTATAAACTCTAAAGTGAAGGTAAAAGCCCTCAGTCACGTCCGACTCTTTGCAGACCCCATGAACTATACAGTCCATGGAATTCTCCAGACCAGAATAATAGAACGGGTAGCCATTCCCTTCTCCAGGGGATCTTCCCAACCCAGGGATTGAACCCAGGTCTCCTGCATTGCAGGCAAATTCCTTACCAGCTGAGCCACCAAGGAAGCTCATAAATTCTAAAGCATTACACAAAAAATGGACATAGTTAATAAACAAATAAAATGGAATTTTTAAAACACTAAATTAATCTGAAAAAAAAAGGCAGAAGACTGGGAAAAGGGAACAAAATATACATGGTACAAATACAAAACTAATAGCAAGATGGTATACTTAAAACTAACAACTGTGAATCATATTAATGTTAATCTTCTTTACATAAATGTTTGAACATAGAAAACATAGAACCAATGTCTTCAAAATTCAAATGAATGACTTTCCACATAGAATTACACACACACACTACCAACCACAAAAGAGAGTAGAATACAAATACTTTCGGTCATGAAATACTGTCTGAAGAAACATTAACTGTCTGATTGGTAGCCAAATACTTCTTCACCCAACTTCACCATGAAGGCACTGCCCACCTCCACTCAACCTTGCCTGCAATCCAGGCACCCCACTTCAACGTAAAGCAACCATATTCACTGGGTGTGGTCCTGGGCACTAGAAATCATAGATGGCTAAGTCACCATTCACATCCTAAAGGAGGGGAGCAGATTTATGTATAAACATTTGTAGACGCAGCAGATGACTGTCCAAGCTAAAGCAGAGAGCGGGCATTTCCTGTGGGGAGATGTGGAATGTAACAACTGTGTCTGGAGCATTTGGGAAAGCTTCTCGAAAAGCATGAGACTGTATAAGACTAGGATCCTCCATCTGGTACCACCAGGACCACTCTACAATCTGTCTGTACTCTACCTACCATCAACCAACTGATACATTACCCCACCAGGCACAGGACCCCCTTTCTACCCAACTCTCCTTACTCCATTCCATCAGCCCCCATAACACCCTGCACATATGTCAGGCTCATTGGACTCTATTTGTCACCCCAAAGTTGCACCACCTGCATTTAATCATGAAGGTAAATCATAACAGCAAAAGCTTGAGCACCAGCTAGGTACGAGGCCATGAAAGAGAGTAGAGAGTGGCAAGACCTTGCCTTGTTCTCTGAAGCTCCTGGTCTAAGATGTGAAGGTAAACCTATGGGGTGTTTTGTTGTATTATTTGTAGGTTGTCAGTACCTTGAGAGCAAGATCCATTACACCTACCTCTGCAGACCTTCTCACTGTACGAGCCGAGAACTCCGCACTTAACCTCAGTAAATATCAAGATGACATCATCCACAAAAAAGAAAAAAAAAATAGAGCCCAATGCTGCATTTCTGAGCACCTGGGCCAAGCCCTTGTGCCTCACTGTCAGGGAGCTCCCCCCTCCACAGCAGTTCTGACACCCAGGCCCAGATCTGTTCAACTTTCTTCAATGGAGTTACAGAACTAGGCTTTCTTTCTTACCTAATCAGGCCCTTACATCCTGTTCTGACAGCTCAGGTTAAGGTAAATGACAGTGAGATTATGTGTCCTACAAGGGGCTGATCAAAGTATCTCACTGCCTCCCTGAGATCTAGGGGGGCCAAGTCATGGAGAAACTGCCAAACCCCATCATTTTGAAAAGAAGTCTTTTCTTAGCATTGCCTCCTTTGCCTGACGAGCCAAATGCTCCAACACGTCCACCTCTTTGGCTGAAAATAAATGAGGCGACAATTCAAAATGGCAGGAAGGGGATAAATGTAAGACCGAACATCATTTTGATAAGAAAGCAGTCATTCCTTTTGCCCGTTAACAGAGCTAGAGAAAAGCCTTTGGTTAAGTTTCCTGACAGCTGATTGTAAGTGTAAGCTCATCGCATGCCCCTGATGCTCACTTACATCCCTGTAAACACACCACATGCACACCTGACACTGAACTTGGGAGAAGAAACATGTGCCAGTCTCAGCTGATTCTCTAAGCTACAGAGCTTGCTCTGTCTTAACGAGCAAACAAGAGATTATTATTTACATTCATGTATGACAAACCTAGACGGGGTATGAAAAAGCAGGGACATCACTTTGCTGACAAAGGTCCATATAGTCAAAGCTATGGCTTTTTCAGTGGTCATGTGTGGATGTGAGAGTTGGACCATAAAGAAGACTGAGCACTGAAGAATTGATGCTTTTTGTAATTTATTTATTTTAATTGGAAGGTAATTTCCTTACAATATTGTGGTGTTTTTCTGGCATACATCGACATGAATCAACGATGGGTGCACATGTGTCCCCCCCATCCTGAGCCCCCTTCCCACATCCCTCCCCATCTCATCCCTCTGAGTTGTCCCAGAGCACTGGCTTTTGAACTGTGGTGTTGGAGAAGACTCTTGAGAGTCCCTTGGACTGCAAGGAGATCAAACCAGTCAATCCTAAAGGACATTAACCCTGAATATTTATTGGAGGAATTGATGCTGAAGCTGAAACCCCAATACTTTGGCCACCTGATATGAAGAGCTGATTCATTGGAAAAGACCCTGATGCTGGGAAAGATTGATGTTGGGAGGAGAAGGGGATGACAGAGGACAAGATGGTTGGATGGCATCACCGAGTTAATGGACATGAGTTTGAGCAAGTTCCAGAAGATGGTAAAGGACAGGGAAGCCTGGAGTGCTGCAGTCCATGGGGTTGCAGAGTCAGACACGACTAAGTGACTAAATAGTCAACAGAAACAAAGAACAGTAACCAAGCCCTCTGGTTTGAAGGGAGCTGACTACACCTCCTCACCTGTCCCATGCCTGCCATATCTCACCTGGGCTTTTACAGAGCTCCACCAGGACCGCAGCCTAGGATCATCACACTGACTTGGTGAGCAACCTGAGACCGCACCTTGGAGACAGAGCTGCTGACTATAGAAGTGTTGGTAGCTGGTGGACAGTGTTGCCCCCATTGAAGACTGTTTGCAGTCACATGTTCAGGGGCACTTAGATTTTCCTTGTCCAGAGGCAGTGAAGAGCTGGGGTCAGGTTCCAGGTCTGCCGCTTACTGGACCTGTGGACTCAAGCCAGTGACTTTACTCCTGCTTGCCACTGCTTCCTCAACGTAGAATGAGAATAAGAAGGGCAGAAAGAGCTCAGGTTTATTGTTGAGTGTGAATGAGGCAATACATGTGAAACACAAGAGCTGGGGTCTGCATGGAGCTCACATGCACGGATGCTGCTCATTTCACTGTTGTGTCTCTGTTACATGCTTCCCTGGCCTGGCTGTGCACCAAGAACATCACAGGGCCAGGCATAGAGCAACGGCGGATGATTCACTGTGTGATCCTGGGGTGATGGCCCAGCTCCCCGCCCACCCTGCAGGCCTGCACACCCCCAGTTCAGGTGTCTCCCCCAGGCCGGGGGCTGGTTTGGGCTCAGCATAGGTTCTGCACAGAAGGAGACAACTGTCTAATGACATCAGTTCTGAAACTTCCTGGACTGTCCAGCAAACTCTGTCTACAGCCCATCATAGAACAGAATACTCAGGAGATTAAACAGGGCCCAGCTCCCAGGCCCCATGTCACCCCCTCATTCCACTGTGCCCTCAAAGGAGTTAATGCCTGCAGGTCAGGGGTGGGAAGAGGAGGCATTCAGTTCACCAGCTGTTTCTCTCCACCATAAAAACCACTTTGGGGCATGAATGACCCTAAGTTGTGATCACCTTTTTTCCCGTGAATATAGGAACATAGATCATTTTGTTCTGAATAAATTCACAAATCAAAGTTAAAATTTTTTTTTAATTACCTACCAAGCACCCTTTCTCAACAAGTGGCTAGAAAATATACCCCACAAAATGAGGAAATAGCCCAGTAAAAGGACCCAGAAAACAAGATCTGACCCAAGAAGGGGAAGAAGTTTCCAGAATGAAGATAAAGGGATGCCCCAGGATGTTAGCTGGTCATCAAGCACACAGACCTACCAAGATTGGCACAAAAAATTAGAAAGTTCCAACATGGGTGACCCCAAGAAAAAAGAACTGGTAGACTAACTAAAATCAAGCTGAGGGGACGTCCCATGGTCCGGTGGTTAAGACTCTGCCTTGCAATGCAGGAGAGGTAGGTCCGATCCCTAGTCAGGGAACTAAGATCCCGCATACCAGCAGAGTACCTGAGCCTATATGCTACAATCACAGAGCCCACGGGCTCTGGAGTCCGTGAGCCACGACTAGAGAATGCATACACTGCGGTGAAGGATCCCACAGGACACAACAAAGATCCTGTGTGCCACGAATGAGGCCTGACGCAGCCAAATAAATGAAACAGTGCTAAGAGGTGGTATTCAATTCCAGTAGAGCGTATTAGAATCGATTAATGATGGACATGTGCTAAACAGGCAAATCAAAACGTAAGGCAATGATTAATGCTTGGAAAAACAAATCCTCATTCCAAACAGTAAAATGTAATTATGTATTCCCTTGATAAAAATAGACATTTTAATTTTAATTTTAAAAATTTATTTATTAAGGAGCAGAGTCTGCCTAGAGCCTTATTCTTCTCTTTTTATAAACACTTGATTATTTTTAATTTTATATCTTGTATCATTTGCTGACAATGGAAAAAATGACTTAGATTTGTATATACTAACATTCCTCACTTGTATATACACACAAACTTCTACTCCCAGCTCCCAATATTATAATTGGGAAACCCAAAATTCAGTGCTAATAATATTATGACCATGAAAATAGTGTCACATCTGTAGATCAGGGACGAAAGAGTTGGGAAAGCTGTGCACAGAGAGTCAGTTGGCAAAATAATATCTAAAATGGAAAAAGTCAATACATTTTTAGCATATTTAAAAACATGGAGATAAAATTCAGATGAGTCAGCTAAGAATTTAAGGTTTCTCCTGCTGAGGAACACAACCCAATGTTAGGGAGCAGGACTCCTTCAACCCTATTTTATATTTTATGCATCTGCTTTTCTTTAATAGTAATTTTAATTAAAATGTTTAAAAAATTATAATCACCAATGTGCTTAGGCTTCCCAGCAAACCCTGTTTGGTTTTTTTTTTTAGAAAAATAAAGATCTTGAAATTAAAATAAAGATCAACTAGAGAATCAAATATACTGTTCTGTAAAATTGAAAAGACAAGTAATGTAATGAATATCTAAAACTTGGACAAATTACAATCCAGGAATTCAGAACTCTAACTTCACACCCCATTTGGTCAAGGGATATTCAGTTCAGTTCAGTTCAGTTGCTCAGTCCTGTCCGACTCTTTGTGACCCTGTGGACGGCAGCACTCCAGGCTTCCCTGTCCATCACCAACTCCCAGAACTTGCTCAAACTCATGTCCATCAAGTCAGTGATGCCATCCAACCATCTCATCCTCTGTCATCCCCTCCTCCTCCTGCCTTCAATCCTTCCCAGCACCAGGGTCTTCAAATGAGTCAGTCATTTACATCAGGTAGCCAAAGTACTGGAGTTTCAACTTCAACATCAGTCCTTCCAATGAATATTGAGGACTGATTTCCTTTAGGATGGACTGGTTGGATCTACTTGCAGTCCAAGAAACTCTCAAGAGTCTTCTCCAACACCACAGTTCAAAAGCACCAATTATTTGGTGATTTCTCCAATCAAAGGAAATTGGAACATTATATTTAACTTTTTTTTTTCAATTTCCTGTTTATCATCATGCCTCATTTCCCAAATTATTTGGAACTGAGAATGCATATTAGAATTTAACATGGCTACCTTTGGATCAGTAGAATTTCTCTTTAGGCATATTTCCTCTTTGTTCTTCGTGGACAATAAAAGGAGAAAGATTGAATGAATCCTGTGCACATATAAATCTATGAACCAGTCTTCAATTTCTAATCTAAGCCCAGTTCTTGAGCCTGTCCACATGGAGTGGAGAAAACAGAAGTAAAAAGGCATTATGACCCATGTATTCTTATGGTTCCAAAACACAAAATTATAGTTATGTAAATTTGTCCTTCTAAATTTCTTAACAATTTGTAATGGAAGAAAAATTTACTCCAAATTACAGTGTTGGTTTGCTGACATTCCTCCTGCAATTAAGAAAATTTAAACCTAGTAATCCACCAAAACAAGAGACAGCAAAAATAAAAACATTTTTCTCTGTTATTTAATCATTTTCTGCTGTTGGGTTATTGCTATAGGTTAGTTGAATTAGCCAGAAAATTCTCCAGAGCATTTACATTCAAGGTATAAAAAAATTTCGACGGAATAAGTCCAAATGTTGCAAAAAATTAATTTAGAAACTAGTGAAAATATAACACCCTAGCAGTGGATCATATGTTTTGTGAATCCTGTTATTAACAGCAGAACATAATAGAAAGACTGAAATCTAGGATTTGAATCCTGGATATGCCTCAGGAATGTCATTAGATAATAGACGAGTCAACTCCCTTTTCTGTGCTTCATTTCTCATCTGTAAAGGGAGATGATATAACTGGATGATTGCTCAAGTTTCATTCATGATACATGAATGAATGCTCAAGATACATCAGGAACAAGACAAAAATTTCCTCTTTCTCTACAATGGCATCCCCTAGATTGATTTATGTAATTATATGCAGGCATTTGAAAATCCTACAGTCTCCGAGGATCTGACCACCCATTATGGAAAAAAAAAAAATGTGGTTGTCTAATTTCAGCTAAATCTTAAACAGTATCAGCAAGACTAAAGCTTGGATACATCTCAATTATCCACACAAATTTAAGGGTGTGGTATCAAGAAGAATCCAAAGCACTTCCTCTTAGCTTTGAGATCCGTTATATTTTCTGTTTAACTGCAAACCCAAATTAATATTTTTATTTACTCAGGCTGATTTTCAAATTTATTGACCTAATTACATACTCAATGATGTAGTCTAAAAATGCGCCTGGCTGGATAGAAGAGACACTGTCTTTGAATTCTACATAGTCCTTGAATTTCTAAAGGCTGGTTCACACAAAGACCTAGTTGACATGGTAAATAGAAGAGACCTCTGTGATGTATGTCCTGCTCACAAGTCCTTTTTGCCTGAGAACAGCTCTCCACTCTGGTTCTCTAAGCCACGTGTTAGTTACATAATTAACACTCAGGACTCACTTGATTGGCAGTGGTTGAGCATCAGAGCCAAACTGAGCCAATCAGAGCTCTGTAACTGAGAGAGTGAAATCTCAATATGGGTTTGGGTTCACTTATACGAAAACTACATAAACTTGAGAACTGGGGCACAGCAATTATCATATGAGTGTTAGTAGCAGAGAGAGCTGATTTGCAAAGACAGACCGAACAAAGAGAGCGAAAGAAACGATGATAAGAATTTGCAGAAAACAATGGAAGCAAAATATAAAGAAAGCTTGCTTTCTGGGCTTCCTCTGGCCTTCTTAGTCCTTTTTTTTTTTTCCTCCCTTAGTCCTTGTTGAGTCACATGTGCATTCCTGCTATGGCTCCCAGGTCATATTAAATTTTTCCTTTTGGCTTAGAGTAATTTGAACTAATTTCTACCATTAGCATCAAAAATATTTGCTACTGTTAAATTGGCTTTTTCAACAAAACTGAAAATTGTCACGAGGAAATCTTTTGGATTGCTTTTTTTTTTTCTTTTTTCTGAATTAACTTGTCATTTGCTCAGAGAGAAAGTAGCTTAGTGTCACAGAGCCCCAGATTATTAAAAGGTGATTGCACATTTCGAAATTTTGGCTTATTTTCCATGCTAGTCTCTATTCTGTGAAGTTTAGGTTCTAATGTATAACTAGGATGATACTGTACTTAATAGATTAATAGAGGGTCATAGTAGTAGAACTTTTTATTGTAATATCCAGCTGCATTTCTGAATCAGTCACAAGTGAATCCATAATCAACTATTTTTTTTAGAACAATGGAAAAATCTTCCTACTAAGAGATGAATAAAATAGCCAGTGGAGCCCCTTGGTTGCTATTTGTAGACTGCTTCCAGATAGCTGCAAAATACTTGCCACCTTCTGTAAAAATTAAAGCCCCAAAGTCCTTCAGATAAAAGGGAGAGATGCTATAATGCAAAATGGACCAAAATGAATGTCCAAGTCCTTACAACTGTCTTCTCCTCTGTGGATCTTAGACTCTTCATGCTGTTGGGAAAAGAAAAAGTCCAACACAAGACCCAGAGGCCAAATGAAGCCCAATAGAGTATTCATTAATTCCGTCCTTTCTTGAAGGGACATTTTGTTGTTTCTCTCTGAGAAATGTTGCTAAACCTTTTGTACCTCTATTTCCACATCTGCACCATGCAGGTCCCTACTTTACATGGTTTCTACAAGGAAGCTTTTACACACAAAGTGCTTAGGAGTATGCCTGGCAAATCAGAATGCTCAATTAATTATAGCCATTGTTGCTAATTTTTATTATTAGTGAGGATTTTTTTTAACAGACTAGCTAGTTATAGGTGTCTCCTTGCTAGTTCTTTGACTGCTACCAACTATAAATTTCACGAGATTTGTTGGACAAGTTTGTAAGTGTAATCAAAGCTGAATATATTTAATGATAGTATTTTGAGACATTCAAGTTAAATTCCACCAAAAGTAAATAATTGCATCAAACTTAAAGCATTATTAACTAAGGATAGGGCTGATGATAGCCCACAAATAGCACATGACTCAGGCACCCCCGGTGGCTCAGACAGTGAAGAATACACTTGCAATGCAGGAGTCGTGGGTTCAATACCTGAGTCGGGAAGATCCCCTGGAGAAGAGAATGGCCACCCACTCCAGTATTCCTGCCAGGAGAATTCCATGGACAGAGGATCCTGGCAGACTATAGTCCAGTTCAGTTCAGTTCAGTCGTTCAGTCGTGTCCGACTCTTTCCGACCCCATGAACCACAGCACGCCAGGCCTCCCTGTCCATCACCAACTCCCGGAGTCTTCTCAAACCCGTGTCCATTGAGTCAGTGATGTCATCCAACCATCTCATCCTCTGTCTTCCCTTTCTCCTCCCACTTTCCCAGCATCAGGGTCTTTTCCAATGAGTCAACTCTTCGCATGAGGTGGCCAAAGTACTGGAGTTTCAGCTTCAGCATCAGTCCTTCCAATGAACACCCAGGACTGATCTCCTTTAAGATGGACTGGTTGGATCTCCTTGTAGTCCAAGGAACTCTCAAGAGTCTTCTCCAACACCACAGTTCAAAAGTATCAATTCTTCGGCACTCAGCTTTCTTCACAGTCCAACTCTCACATCCATACATGCCCACTGGAAAAACCATAGCCTTGACTAGATGGACCTTTGTTGACAAAGTAACGTTTCTGCTTTTTAATATGCTGTCTAGGTTGGTCATAACTTTCCTTCCAAGGAGTAAGTGTCATTTAATTTCATGGCTGCAGTCACCATCTGCAGTGATATTGAACTGAACTGAACTGAACTGAGAAGGCAACTATTTTTATGGTTACCCAGAAGTAGAAAACTACTACTTATAGTAGGCTGTCTCTTCTGCACACCTGCAGAATAGCATCAGATCATAAGAGATGCTGTTCATTTAGAAAAATATATGCACTGTGTTGAACTTCATTGTGAATGTCCACCCACCCTACCTCCAGCCATAATCTGGAAGGATATGAACAGATTAGAAATGAATCACTCTTCACAGTTAAGTGGAAGAACTATGAATTTCAGCAGGCAACCCAGGTTGGGCAATAGGAATAATAAGCAGAAGGCATGGGCCACAAGAAGGAAGGTCAGCCCTCCACACCACCTCCCTATAACCAGCCAGTAACAGGTAATTTTTGGACAATGAATCTAATGCTCATTTTAAAATTGCTGTCTACATGATGCTATGCGGTAATCCCTTCAGTTCCCACAAAACTTCAATAAGAAAAAGAACATAGCAATAGGAACCAAGAGCAGTATTTAGGAAGAACACTGTAGCCCAGATGAAGACAAGTAAACTGCACAAAAATCCACAGCTGGGATTTTCCACAGCAATAGCTTATTTGGATTTTTTAAAATAAAAGTTGACTTCAGAAGGTGAGGGGACTAGATCATGCACACAGCTGACTTTGGGGTTGTGTATGAATGACTTACCCCTACACAATGAAGAAATACATCTTCCACATGATGGCAAATATCTCTGAATGTCATCTTGATGTCTTTAACTTTATCTTACTATTGTCTGATTGTTTAGTTCCGACTTGGGTCCCCTTCAGGGCTATTGTGTTCTCCTAGCTTATTTTTATGGTTACATTCCATTTCTTAAACAATTACGTCTACTGTGGGTCCGTGTTTACATAAAATGGTGATTGAATACTGGTACGCAGTCACAATAAAAGCAGTCCATACAAAATAGGGTTGGATTTCAAAGGAAAAAACAATTTAAGTTTTTTTTCCTTCTACGTTCATTTATCTCAATATGTAGCCAATGTGAAATAACATTCCCACTTGACTGAGACCAGAGTTAAGTACCAAGAAATTTATTTATTCCACAAATATTTATTTCCCTCAGTGGTACAACCGATACTGCTAGGAGGCAAAGTCATAAATATAAATACTAAATGGTCACAACTTAATTAGGGAAAGAGAAATGAAAACAAAAGTGGAGGCCTGCAAGCATAGCACACAAAGAAAATGTAAGCAGATTTAAAGGACTCTGGCTTAGGGAGATGCCAAAAGTTCAAGAGAAAGTGACAACTGAGGCAAGTTTTGAAGAATTCATGGGAGTTCACCAAGACAACAGGAGAGAAAGGGCATGCAGGAAGGGGCATGAACTTGTGAGTGACCTCCACTCCAAAAGGAAACATGAGAAACTCCATATGTGGGGAAACCTATCTGCTGGAAAAAGGGGAAATGTGGGTAGGGTTGGGATTCTGAAGGTCCTTGCATGATTGAGATCTTCTGCCTTTAATCTGCGAATGACAGAGATCCAGATTGATAAAGACCAGAGTGATAAAGAGGATACATTGCTTTGAAAGGGTGGGTTGTATATGTCCATCAGCAGATGAGTGAATAAAGAAATAATGGTACATATACACAATGGAATATTACTTAGTCATAAAAAGGAACAAAATTGGATCATTTGTGATGCTGTGGATGGACCTGGAGTGTGTCATACAGAGTAAGCTAAGTCAGAAAGAGGAAAATAAATATCGTATATTAACATATGTATTTGGAATCTAGAAAGATGGTACTGTTGCACCTATTTGCAGGGCGGCAGCGGAGACCCAGACGTAGAGAACAGACAGGTGGACACGGAGGCAGAGGGGCGGGTGGGATGTACTGGGAGAGTAGCCTGACGCATACACGCCACTGTGCATAAAGCAGAGAGCTGGTGGGAAGCGACTCTGGAGCATAGGCAGCTGAGCTCGGTGCCCTGTGATGACCGACAGGGTGGGAGGGAGGCAGGAGGGAGGGGCCATGTGTATACACACAGCTCAGTCACCTTGTGCATAGTGACTAACACTGCACTGTAAAGTATTTATTCTCCAATAAAAATAAATGAAAGAGTGGGCTGGAAGGAAATAGAAATGGAATCTGGAACTCCAGGAGACCTGAACTAGGATGATGACTGTGAGGGGGGAGCAAGGACATTAAATCCTTATTATTTGCCAGGCCTAAATAGGATGCCTCCACTTTATTCCCTGAGCCTGGCTGCCTACATTGACCATTAAATTTGCTTAAAGAAGGAGTGGGGGGGGGGGGAGAGGTCATCTTTCTTTCTATTTTCCTGGATAATTCCCAAATTACATACAAGCAATTCTACATCCAAGCAATTTTTTCTGCATTTTTAACTGCCTCCTGGAACCATCCCAATTAATTAGTTCTACAGCTTCTTAGATTTCCGTCCTGATTTCTAAACAGAAAACCCTCTTAAAATAAGAAGAAGAAAAGAAAGCCTTCTGCTCCCACTAAGATTTATATTACTTTTTGTTTTTGTTGTTTCATCATTTTTTATTGAAACACATTCTTCCAGTTTAACTCTTTCTTTTGGTTTGAAATGTTTTAGGATGGTTTGTTCTGTTGCTTGTTGTTTTCTTTATTTTTTAGTTTTTCTTGGCATACAGCTGATTTACACTGTGGTGTTATTCTCAGATGCACAGCAAAGTCAATCAGTTGTACATACACATATATTCACTCTGCTAGATGCTTTTCCCATTACAGAGTATTGGGTAGTTTCCTGTGCTATACAGTAGGTCCTTATTATTTATCTATTTTATATGTAGTAGCAACTGACAAGGGATTAATCTCTAAAATACACAAACAACTCATGAAGCTCAATATAAAAAAAAATTATCCAATCAAAAGATGGGCAGAGACTTAAATAGACATTTCTCCAAAGAAGACATACGGATGGCTAAAAGGCACAAGTAAAGGTGCTTAACATCTTTGATTATTAGAGAAATGCAAATCAAAGCTTGATAAAATGAGGTATCACCACACATGAGTCAGAAAGGCCATTATCAAAAAATATACAAATAATAAATGCTGGAGAGAATGTGGTGAAAATGGAACCCTCCTACAGTGTTGGTGGGAACGTAAATTGGTGTAGCCACTATGGAGAACAGTGTGGAGGTTCCTTAAAAAACTAAAAATAGAGCTACCATGTGACCCTGCAATCCCACTCCTGGGCATACATTCTGAGGAAAATATGACCTGAAAGGATACATGTGCCTCAGTGTTCATTGCAGCAGTCTTTACAACAGCCAAGACATAGAAGCAACCCAGATGTCTGTCCATCACATTGACAGAGAAATGTATAAAGATGTGGTACGTATATACAATGGAGTATTACTCAGCCATTTAAAAGAGTGAAATGATGGCATTTTCAGCAATGTGAATGGACCTAGAGATTGTCATCTTGAATGAAGTAAGTCAGACGGAGAAGAATATTGTATGATATCCTTTATATGTGGAATCTAAAAATGCATGATACAAATGAGCTTACAAAAGAGGAACACGCCCACAGACTTAGAGAATGCACTTATGGCTCCCGGGGGAAGGGTGGTTAGGCAGTCAGGGATGGACATGTACACACCGCTATGTTTAAAATGGATAACCAGCAAGGACCTGCTGTACACACAGGGAACTCTACCCAATGCTGCGTGGCAGCCTGGATGGGAGGGGAGCATGTGGTAGAATGCATACATGTATGTGTATAGCCAAGTCCCTTCGCTGTTCATCTGAAATTATCACAATGTTGTTAACTAGCTATACTCCAATACAAAATTAAAAGTTTAAAAAAAAAGAAAAGATACATGCACCCCAGCTTACAATAGCCAAGATATGGAAGCAACATAAATGTCCATAGACAGAGGAATAGACAAAGATGTGGTACATATATACAATGGACTGTTACTCAGCCATTAAAAGAGGGTTACATAATGCCATTTTCAGCAACATGGACAGACCTAGAGATTGTCGTACTGACTGATGTAAGCCAGAGAAAGAGAATCCCTTCTATGTGGAATTTTTAAAGAAATGATACAAATGAACTAACTCACAGAACAGAAACAGACTCACAGACTTAGAGAATGAACTTATGGCTCCCAGGGGGAAAGGTCAGAGAATGGGTTAGTTAAGGAGCATGGAACTGACATGTGCACACTGCTATGTATAGACTGGATAGCCAACAAGGACCTACTGCCTAACACAGGGAACTCTGTTAGGAGGCAGCCTGGATGCGAGGGGATTTGGTGGACAACGGATACATGTGTACTTACGGCTGAGTCCCTTCAATGTTCGCCTGAAACTATCACAACATTGTTGTTAATCAGATATGCTCCAATTCAAAATAAAAAGTTTTTTTAAAAAAGAAAATCCATGCACCCCAGTGTTCACTGCAGCGCTATTTACAGCAGCCAGGAGGACATGGAAGCAACCTAAACACACAGTAAGATTTAGATGGCTAATGGGAGGACCCCAGGACTTGGTCTGTAGATGGCAGTGGAGGGGTGAAACCAGCCCAGGTCTGAGGTTCTAAGTTCAGGAAGCAACGCCAGCTTCACATCCCTGAGATGGAGTGATTTACAACCCTCACCAGCCTCTTCAGATCACCACCACTGACCTCTACTACCCCAGACAATCTTGAGAAAGCCACTCTGTATTCCTACCATCTTTACATGCAACCCATCCAAATAATCTTTTGCCAAATCCCAGTGGAGTGTAGGGATTCTTGCGAAGGATTTGTGAAACTTTCTTATTTTTAGACCTAGTTTTCTCATTTTGTTTCCTTCTCTTCCTTCCTTCTCTCTGGCTTTGGGAGAGAGCTCAGCTTTCAATTTGATGGTAAGTTATCAATTAAACACCTCCTCCCCAAAGGGCAGTCCTGGAATCTTTTATGAATGACAATAGAAACAGTCTCAGCTGACTCAATAAGGTGTACAAGGATGTCCTCAATGAAGAGGACATTGTGCTAGCTCATGTGCTGTAGCTAGATTGTATTTACATGCATTGGCTCATTTCAGAGGAAAATTTAGGTATAAGTATTGTATAAAATACTTTTAATAGAAAATTAGTCATGATTTGCTGGATGAAATTCAACTGATGATATTCAAAACTAGCTATAATTTTTAAAAGACTATTTTATTTCTTAACATATTATGTTTTTTATGACACACCATATTCTGCTTTTTAACATCTGTGTATACTGCAATTAGCAGAAACCTGAAAAGGATGATTCTGAACAACACTTCCTCTTTTTCTTCAGAATGAATATTAATATCTATGAGTTCTCCTTCAGGCAATTTTAAGTAGTTAGTGCTAGAAAGACCCAGAAAAAAAATCTAAAGGAATCCCTTTAAAGTACAAGTGAGGCCACAGAAACCCACAAAGGTTAAGTGACACGCAAGGTCACACAGAAAGAATGTGGCACAGATTGAACTCTACCTAGGTTTTTTGGTCCAGATATTTTTAGCTACATCTCTTCTTTTAAAAAAAAAATGTCATTTATTTGTCTTAGGTTTACACCAAAATTTAGAGGAAAATACAGAGATGCACCATATACCCCTGCTGTCCCATGGCGGAACCTTCCTGTCCCATGGAACCTCCCATTATCAGCATCACTCACCAGAGTGGTACATTTTCTCACTAAGTATAAACCTTAGTAAGAATAAATAAGGATAAACCTTACACTAACACATCATAGTCAACCAAAGTCTATTGGTCCATTGTTTACCTTGGGATTCATCCTCAATGTTATACATTCTACAGTTTTATATGAATACATAATGACATGCAACCATCATTATAACATCGTAGGGAGCATTTTCACTGCTCTAAAAATCCTCTGTGTTTTGCCTGTTCATTCCTCCCCCAGCCCCCACTTGTCATAATGACTAGCCTTTCGACTGTCTCCATAGTTTTGCCTTTTCCAGAATGTCATATAGTCCAAATCATATCGTATGCAGACTTCTCAGATCCGCTTCTTTGACTTAGTAACATGCGTGTCAGTTTCCTCCTTGCTTTTCATGGCTTTATGAAGTGCTGGCTGCCGGGTGCATCTTCTGCTGGGCCCTGCAGATGGGAACCGGGTCTCATATGATCCCGGCGCTGGTGGCTGCCAGCCCCGGCCCCTTCTCCGTCACAATCAGATTCCCCGCAGTCCCCACGGGAGCTCCCGAGATGACGGGTCTGGATGTTCCCCCATTGCCAGGCTCTCTCTACCCAGGGGAGGAGTTGCAGGCTCAGGGGCGACTCTTTAGTGGATGCTGAGGCGGCCTGGGGGAGGCCCTTGCAGTCAGCCCGCCGAGGCTCCTCTCTAACGCGTCTGTCTTGGTCTCAGGTATCAGTGCTGTTCCAACCTCAGTGCTGTGTTCTAGGACTCTCTCAATGGTGACTTGTCCATGAACTGTTGTTAGCTCTCTTGTGATGAGAAATGAAGTCAGGAACAACCTGTGTTGCCAGCTTGGTGACATCACTCCTGAATAACACTCCCCTGTCTGGATGCACCAGTTTATTTACCCATTTGACAACTGAAGGACATCTTGGTTGCTTCCAAGTTTTGGCAATCATGAATCAAGCTGCTCTAAACATCTCTATGCAGGTTTTCATTTGGACGTAACCTTTCAGCTCCTTTGGGTGAACACCAAGGAACACAATTACTGGATCGTTTGCCAAGAATGGGCTTTCCAGGTGACTCAGTGGGAAAGAACCAGCCTGCCAATGCAGGAGACATAAGAGACACGGGTTTGATCCCTGGACCATAACAATCTCTTGGAGGAGGGCATGGCAACCCACTCCAGTATATTTGCCTGGAGAATCCCATGGACAGAGGAGCCTGGCGGGCTACAGTCCACAGCATCATTCGGAGTTGGACATGACCACGGTGACTTAGCATGCATGTTAAGAATATGTTTAGCTTTGTAAGAAACTGCCGAACTGTCTTCCCAAGTAGCTATACCATTTTGCATTCCCACCAGCAATGAATGAGAATTCCTATTAGCTTCATCTTCACCAACATTTGGTGTTGTCAGTGTCGCAGATTTGGTCCATTCTAATAGGTGTATACTGGTATCTCATTGTTATTTTAACTCTCATTTCCCTGAAGATGTGGAGCATCTCTTCATATGCTTATTTGCCATCTTTGTACTTTCTTTAGTAAGGTATCTCTTAAGATCTCTGATCCAGTTTTCAATTGGTTGTTCATTTACTTAGAGTTTTAAGGGTTCTTTGTATATTCTGGATAACAGTCCTTTTCTTTTGCTACATTTTTGTGCAAGCAAAATATATTTTCTTTGAAATACCTTAGCAAGAAAAATAAAACCAGTTAAGCTATAGGCTTCAGACTGCCTCAGATAATCCCACTCATCTGTGATGATATCTTAGTTAGTAAAAAATCATAATCATATTGATTTATGTGTTCATATATGCAACAACACTTCTCAGGCATTTATTATGGACCTTACACAGGGCCAGACACTGGGGATAACAACGAGATAACATGGTGGAAGCTCCTAAAAGGATTTCAAAGTCCAAAAAGCAAGACACACTAAAATTATGGTTAATATGTGCTCTAATCCTGGGATGTGAAAAGTTATGGAATACAGATGAGGGAAGGTCTGAAAAGTGAAGGGACAATTTAGGACTCTGACCTATGGCTAGGAATTTTCCAGAGGCTGAAGAAAGGAAAAGCATCTCAGGCCAAGGTGAGCAGGAACACACATGTGAAGCTGTGCAACAGACTCAGGAGGAAATGGGTGACAGCCTTCTGGGCCAGGGTAGGCAGATCCTGGCTCCTGCCTCCCCCACTAAGCTGAATGCTTAGTTCTGAGGTTAGATACAAGGTTTTCAAGCCTGTATTGGTAGTTTCCATCTCCAGGAATCTAGTTAGGACTGCCCAACTTTTTCTGACTATAAAATGATCTAGAAGGGAAATTTCCTGCTCAGAGAGTGCCCTCTATGGGTAAGAGGTCACATGAGGCATTTCTTTCCAAGAGATACACTAGTAGATAGATAAATATTTCTGATTAGAATTGCCTCCTTTAAACCAAAAACTACAATGAGGTGCCACCTCACACCAATCAGAATCATTAAAAACTCTACAAATAACAAATGCCAGAGAGGATGCGAGCAAAAGGAAGCCCTCCTACATTGTTGGTGGGAATGTAAAGTGGTTCAGCCACTATGGAGATTCATATGGAGGTTCTTAAGAAAACAAAATAGAATTACCAAACACTCCAGCAAACCCACTCTTGGGCATATATCCAGACAAAATTCTAATTCAAAAAGGTCCATGTACCCTTATGTTCATAGCAGCACCTAGTCACAGCAGCCAAGACATAGAAAGAACCTAAATGTTCATTGATAGATGGATGGATAAAGAAGATACTGTAAATATATACCATGGAATACTACACAGCCATGAAAAAGAACCAAATAATGCCATTTGTAACAATATAAGCAACTAGAGATTAACACACTAAGCTAATTGAGTCAGATGAGAAACACATGTGAAAGTGAATGTTGCTCAGTTGTGTCTGACTCTTTGTGACCCCATGGACTATACAGTCCATGGAATTCTCTGTGCCAGAATACTGGAGTGGGTAGCCTTTCCCTTCTCCAGGGGATCTTCCCAACCCAGGGATCGAACCCAGGTCTTCCCCACTACAGGCAGATCCTTTACCAGCTGGGCCACCAGGGAAGCCCCATTACACTAAGAAAATTAAGTCAGATAAAGATATACCATATTATATTACTTATATGTGGAATCTAGAATATGACATAAATGAACCTAACCATGAAACAGAAACAGATTCATGGACATAGAGAACAGATTTGTGGTTGTCAAGGGGTAGAAGTTTGGGGAAGGGAAAGAGTAGGAGGTTGGACTGAGCAGATGTAAGCTATTATCCATAGAATGGATAAACAACAAGGTCCTACTGCATAGCTGAGAATATCTGAATCATTTTCCTGTAAAGCAGAAATTAATACAACATTACAAATCAACTATACTTCAATAAAAGTAATAAATAATTGCCTGCCTTCAGCCTCAGGAAAATCTAAGGAAATACATTTTCCCTAACAAGTTAGTCAACAATAAGACAAGATATAGGAGACAGAGACACAGACTGAAAAAAATTAAGGTCCAACAGGCTGAGTGACCTCAGGACCTCTGAGCTGTTTTTAAAGTGAGTGAACTGCTTCAGATGACCTTTTTCTCTCCTTTCTCCAACATCCTCTGACTTCTCAAAACCATGGCTCATTGTATCCTGGATGAACACAAAATGCTTGTACTTGGACTATAGTTGCAGGAATTAATGACTCTTGAGTAAACCAGAGAATCCCTACTGGGAAAAGATGTAGGTTATGGCTCAGGCAGCTTTAGTCTCTGAATTTTACATAACAGTCAGGGATAAAGGCCCAAACAACTTTTTCCTTTTCCTTCTTCTCACTTTGTTTTGGCAGTAAAATGCCTATTTGAGACAGTAAATAAAGTAAACACAGCAGAATCTCGATCCACCCCTAAAACACAATCCAACCACCATATCAATCTACAAATCTGCCAAACCACACAGCAACCAAAAGACATTTTCTGAATGTATTACAGGATTCAGAGGATATCTTCTTCCTTAATAATTCCATTTTTGGGGCTTTCCATATGATAAGCTTAAGTGAGCCAGCCAACTCAGGTGAGTACAGAGGGGAGCCTCGAAACTTATGGCATCTTGGGATTTGGACAACCCCCACAGCTAACCTAACATGCCTTACGGAGCAAAAACAGCTTTTGTAAGAGGAGAAGACAGTATGAGGAGAAAGAAGGGGGATGGGTGCAAACAATGAGTGGTCATGTGGGAAAAATTAGTCTATTTTCTCAGCTTCTGCCAAAAAATGTCACCGGTGATATAAAGAGGCAGAAAAGGAGAAACCTCCATTATCATCCAAAAACCAAGTGACCATTTCCTGCTCCACGTGGGAAGGAAAATTGGACCAGAAGCCTGACTTCCAAGGGGTTGTGGTCTTCTGGCACCCTCTATTGTCAGGGAGGGAGACTGCAGCCGCCTGCCCCAAGGAAGCGAATGAGACCAAGACAGAATCCGTCCTTGGGCTGAGGATCAACACCCTGTTAAATGGCAAGAAGACAGGAGTGTGAGAGGGAGAGAGGGGACCGGAAATTCTCAAGTTCCTTCCAAGGCTGGAACCAGGATTGAGTCTGTCTGTCCTCAGTGGAGAGCACTGCTCTTCAGAGTCCCACAGAGCTGGGTGATTAAATGGATGAAATGCCTAGAAATGCTTCCCAGAAGGCAGCTCTTGACATCAAACAGGAGTTCAAAGGAGACTGGATGGATGACAGAGGGCAGTGAGGGCACAAGAGAGACCTTCAGTGGCCAGAACTGTCTCCCTCTAGCTCGGGGTCCTAACCCGTGTGTCTAACTCTGTCACTCATGTAAAAGCTTTTCATAAATTGTATCAATGCTCCAGATATTTTTTTTTAATTCTTTATGTTTGAACTACTGACTAAAGTAACAGGAAGTATTGTAATTTGAATTTTTATAGAGCCTTATAAATTCTCAGTTGTTCTATAAGGTATTGTGTTTGGTCCATTTAAATTCAGAAACCTTAGAAACTGCTATGCCTGAATCAGGGAATTTTCAATTTGGGGCCAGATGGAAAATGTCTATTCCTCATCACTATAAGAGGTGTTATTCTCCAGTTTGTTTCATTTTACTTAAAACTGTTTAGTGGCACAGTGGACCATGCATGCCAAGTTGCTTCAGTCATGTCCGACTCTGCAACGCGATGCACTGTAGCCCGCCAGGCTCCTCTGTCCATGGGATTCTGCAGGCAAGAATACTGGAGCGGGTTGCCAGGCCCTTCTCCAACAATCGACCGTAGGCTGCCACGAATGAACAGACACTTCTGGTATTACCCCACCATCTGTGAAATAGAGCCTACCAATCTGTGAGTGAGAGATATTCTAAGACAGTCTTTACGTTCCACAGCAAATTCTTAGTTCAAGGCTGAGAGCTCTCCAACTCCCTTGCCAGTTCCTAGATTGCAGCAGTTAGGTCGGCGAGGCTGCGGTAACAAGTAGGCCCCTCCAGTAAGCTCTTTTCTTGCTCATGCCACAATATCAAGGTGGTAACCTCCCTAATAGCAGGGTTCCATGTGGTGATTCAGAGGCCCGGGTTTCTTCCATCACGCGGCTCTGTCATCTGCAGGGTCACAGCAGCAGCACCTGCATCCTGTCCTGGAAGAGACAAGCTCAGAGACAACCTTCATCCTTTGTGCTCCAACCCACTGGCTAAAGCTCAGACATAAATCCACACCTAACTGCAGTGGTCCAGCTATGTGCTCAAGAAGAACAGAGATTTTGATGGACAACCAAATTTTCTAGGCTATGGCTACCAGAACTTCCGAGGTCAATTTACATTCTCCCTTCTGATAATCTGGTGGCTCAGACGGTAAAGAGTTTGCCTGTAAGACGGGAGACCCAGGTTTGATCCCTGGGTGGGGAAGATACCCTGGAGAAGGAAATGGCAACCCAGTCCACTATTCTTGCCTGGAGAATCCCATGGACAGAGGAGCCTGGTGGGCTACAGTCCATGGGGTTGCAAAGAGTCAGACATGACAGAGTGACTTCACTTTCTACTTTTTCTGATAACTCACACTATTTAAATCCCTTATTATTATAAATCCTTCACATTGATCCATCACAGCACTTCCAAATGCTAGCATAACATTTACAAGTTGTATCACTTTGGACAAGCTATGCAGTACCTTTAACCTTCATTTCCCTCATCTATAATATAGTGATAATGATACTTATACACTGTAAGGAATAAATGAGCTAATGTATATAATGCATTCAACATGGTGTGTGTGTGTGTGTGTGCATGCTCAGTTATGTCTGACTCTTTGCAACCCTATGGACTGTAACCCACCAGGCTCCTCTGTTCATGGGATTTTCCAGGCAAGAATTCTGGAGTGGGTTGCCATTTCTTTCTCCAATTCAACATGGTGCTAGCTAATTAGAATGCCCTTACTTACTATCTCCTTCTTCTATCTTGACTGTTTTTGCATATCAAAGCAGATCAATGTCTCTATTTCCAGATTATCATCAGGAGTATTTCATCCATTTCCTCAATGAATTAAGTCTATTTTGAAAATGAGACATAAAACTGGTGAAGAGTTAAACTTTGAGAATATTTATACATAATATTGAGCCAAAGATAAAAGAATTTTAATTAAAAAGTACATGATTAATTCTCAAATTAGCTCTGTGTACAATGAAATTTTCAGAGAAGAAAGTAAGACCTTATGGGGGAGTTGGGATTTGGATTTGGTCTTTAAGAGTAGGTTCTAGATAAGGATAAGAGGTAAGAATGAGGACAGAAGGCTCTATAGGAAGCTAAAATTATCTCCAAAAAAAAAAGCGAAGACCTAGAAAGCAGGGCAAAGACCTGAAAGACCAAGAAAGCAGGGACATGGGAGAAGAAGAGGGGAGAGGGAAAAGTTGAGAGACAACGGGATGATATGGTTTTTCTAAATGTATATGAGCAAAAAAGATTAAGCTTAAAAGGTAGGTTGGTGCTAATAGAAAGCTAAACTGTTAGCTTGTCCTTATAGACCAGTGACTAGCAAATCTAAATGTGTGGGAAATCCTCTTGCAGGCATGGGGAGATACATAAAAGGAGGTGGAATGTAGGAGTTCCAAGTTCTGTACAAGTTCCAGAGCCACTGCCTAATTCGAACCTTGACGCTGCCACTTGAAGCCTGTGACCTTGGCCAACTTTGCAAACCTGTCTGTGCCTTAGTGCTCTCATATGAAAAATGAGGTGACGAACTTTCTTGGAGTTGTTGGGAGAGCTGGATGGCTAAGCTCATGCAAACCCATTGGAATAAGACTGGGCACATGGTAGTGGTGGTCTACCCATTAGGGGAGACTTTTTTATCCCAAGATTGAAGTCAGCCTAGCTCTGTGCAGTTTCTACTAATAGGATACCTTTCTCTCTTAGTGATTATGAACTCCCTGGAATCTCTGGACCTTTAGAAACCTTTAATTAGTGTATGTTTCCCACTTGTTGTCATATATATAAGCAGACCCAGACATTTGCAAGTCCAACTCAAAATACCACTTGCCTTATTAATTCACTAGGGCTACCATAGCAAAATACCACAGACTGAGTGATCTAAGCAACCCAGTTTTTCTTTTCACAATTCTGGAGGCCAGAAGTTCAAATCCCAGATCTTGGCCAGTTTCATTCCTCCTAAGGTCACCTTCTTATGAATCCTCACACAGCCTTGACACTGTGTGTACAGCCCTGGTGTCTCCCTGCATGTCCAAAGTTCCTCTCTTATAAGTATAGCAACCATACTGGATGAGGACCCACTGTAAGGCTTCATTTTAGTTTAATCACCTCTCTAAGGGACCTGTCTCCAAATGCTGTCCTTCTGAGGTACTGGGGGTTAGGGCTTCATCATATAAATTTGAGGAGACACTATTCAACCCACAATACCAGGCTTGACCTTTCTGCCCATTGTATGATATTGTCTCCAGTCCCCTGTCTAGGAGGTCTCTTTTCATGACCATCATCTCATAATAAGCAATGTGAAACTTCACCAAGAAAGCCGAGAGGTGTGCTTGTGATAGCCATCCCCAGATACATACTCAACACCTCCTGTGCCATGCTCTGGGTGGTGTGCGGGGATCCATCCATACGTGGAATAGACTGCCTGCCCTCATGAAGCTTGCATTCTAGGGGATCTACATCTAACAAAACACGTAACAGGGCTCGGAGTACGTCAGATGTGAACAAGTGCCATGGAGAACAAGAAAGAAAATAAGGTAGAAGGGGAGCCCCCTGAATGGGGTTGGGGGGGTGACTATTTTGTAAAGAGTGGTCATGGAAAGCCCCTCTCCTGTGGTCATGTTTTAGCAACGAGATGAGGAAGTCACAAAACAAGTAATGTGGATAATTGGAGGACGAACATTTCAAGCCCAGAAAACATCAGGTTCTCAGATTCTGAGGGGAGCTGAGGTGGATGAACCTAGAGCCTGTTATACAGAGTGAGGTAAGTCAGAAAGAGAGACAAATATCATATATTCACGCATAAGTATGGAATCTAGAAAAGTGCTGCTGATGAATCTATCTGCAGGGCAGGAATAGAGGTGCTGACATAAAGAGCTGACTTGCGGACACAACGGGGAAAGGATAGGGTGGGACAGGTTGGAGAGCAGCCTTCACACACACACACTACCACGTGTAAAGTGGATGGCAGGTGGGAAGCTGCTGACAACACAGGGAGCTCGGCCCAGCGCTCCGTGAGCACCTAGATGGGGCTGGGGGCTGGGAGGGAGGCTCAAGAGCAAGGGGACGTATGTATACTTTTGGCTTAAGACTCAGCATGCAAAAACAAGATTATGGCACCCAGTCCCATCACTTCATCGCAAATGGATGGGGTTTTCCATTTTTTAATGGAAACAGCGGTAGTTTTTATCTTCTTGGGCTCCCAATCACTGAGGACAGTGATAGCAGCCATGAAATTAAAAGAAAACACGTCTCCTGAAAAGAAAAGCCATGACCAACGTAGACAGTGGATTAAAAAGCTGAGACATCACTTTGCTGACAAAGGTCTGTGTGGTCAAACCTATGGTTATTCTGGTAGTCATGTAAGGATGTGAGAGTTAAACCGTAAAGAAGGCTGAGCTCTGAAGAACTGATGCTTTTGAACTGGGGCACTGCAGGCCCTTGGACCTCAAGGAGATCAAACCAATCAAACCTAAAGGAGATCAGTCCTGAATATTCATTAGAAGGACTGATGCTGAGCTGAAGCTCCAATTCTTTGGGCACCTGATGTGAGGAGCTGATTCATTGGAAAATTCCCTGTTGCTGGGAAAGATTGAGGGCAGGAGGAGAAGGGGACGACAGAGGATGAGTGGTTGGATGGCATCACCAACTCAATGACCATGAGTCTGAGTAAACCCTGGGAGATAGTGAAGGACAGGGAAGCCTAGCATGCTGCAGCAAAGAGCCAGACATGACTGAGTGACTCTATAGCAACAATAGTTGATTCACGTTGTGTACGGCAGAAACCAGTACAGCACTGTAACTCCACTTTCTCCCAGTTTAAAAAAAAAAAAAGCTCCTGAGGTGGAAGTGGCTCTGAACATCCACATGGCTGGAGCAGAACAGGTGAGGAGGAAAGTGCTTGGATAGGAGAGGAGAGCCAGGTCGGGCCCCGTTCTGTCATTGTAGGGATGTTGACTCTTGCTGGAGTGAAGTGGGAAATCCCTAGAAGGTTTTGAGCATGGTCTGATTTATGTTTTTAAAGGATCACTCAGATTATCATGTTGAGAAGAGACTGAGTTGGGGAGTGGGGAATGGCGAGCGTTCCAACTAGTGACAATTGTCACATTGGGAGGGAACAGTAAAGTAGAAGTAGTGAAGTTACTGAGAAAGGTATTAGAGTCTTGATGTATTTCCAAAGGAAAACCACCAGGAATTTCTGTTATTCCATCTTCTGCTTATGATGCCCTCTAGATTGCATTTGGCATCCAGCCAATTAGCACTGTCAAAGTTGCAGGTGCATCAGAGCATTCTCTGTATCCTGGAGACAAGTGCACAGCTTAAATCCATGCATGTCCTCCCAAGCTCAGTCTCCATATCAAAATAAATGAGCACTAACATTACAGAAATCCTCCTAGGGAACTGGATAAAGCAGCCATCCTTAACCATCTATACTCTGATCATAGGTTATAAAAAGTCCAAAGCCAAGAGGAATGCAGAATGCCTCCAGCCAGTATGATATTTGGATAAAAAATATAGAATTCATCATGCCGGTGACACATTCCCAACCAGAAAGGGAAAAGAGAGCAGAAGAAAGGAAGGCAGACTGAGAAAGTGATAGAATTTGCTCTTCCTAAAGTGAGTGACTAGAATGGTGCAACAGTTCTTGTCAATACTTTAAAAAGCAAGCTACAAAATTGCAATTGCTTTCTAATTGCTAACATTAAGAATTTGTATCTTGAATTATTCTTATTTAAGATGAAGACATTAGCATGGTTCTACTAATCTATTCCTTGCCTGATTTTTGTTCAGATAGACTGAGATTTTTGTTGTTGTAATTCAGTTATCCAGTTGTGTCCAACTCTTTGTGGCCCCATGGACTGCAGCACACCAGACCTCCCCATCCCTCTCCATCTCCTGAAGTTTGTCCAAGTTCATGTCCATTGCATCAGTGATGCCATCCAGCAATATCATCCTCTGACACCTTCTTCTCCTTCTGCCCTCAGTCTTTCCCAGCATCAGGCACTCTCCAGTGAGTCAACTGTTCACATCAGGTGACCAAAACACTGAAGCTTCAGCTTCAACATCAATCCTTCCACTGAGCATTCAGGGTTGACTTCCCTTAAAACTGACTGGTTTGATCTCCTTGCTGTCCAAGACTTTCAGAAGTCTTCTCCAGCACCACAGTTTCAAGGCATCAATATTTTGGCATTCTGTCATCTTTATAGTCCAGCTCTTGCAACCATAAGTGACCACTGGGGACACCATACTCTTGACTATTCAGACCAGTGGCAGCAGAATGTCTTTGCCTTTGAACACACTGTCTAGGTTTGTCATAGTTTTCCTGCCAAGAAGCTTCTGATTTGATGGCTGCAGTCACCATTTGCAGTGATCCAAGAAGAGGAAATCTGTCACTACTTCCACTTTATACCCTTCTGTTTGCCATAAAGTAATGGGCCTGGATGCCATGGTCTTCAGTTCAGTTCAGTTGCTCAGTCATGTCCGACTCTCTGTGACCCCACAGAATGCAGCACACCAAGCTTCCCTGTACATCACCAACTCCCAGAGCTTGCTCAAACTCATGTCCATTGAGTTGGTGATGCCATTCAAACCATCTCATCCTCTGTCGTCCCCTTCTCCTCCAGTCTTCAATCTTTCCCAGAATCAGGGTCTTTTCCAATGAGTCAGTTTGTCGCATCAGGTGGCCAAAGTACTGGAGTTTCAGCTTCAGCATCAGTCCTTCCAATGAACACCCAGGACTGATCTCCTTTAGGATGGACTGGTTGGATCTCCTTGCAGTCCAGGGAACTCTCAAGAGTCTTCTCCAACACCATAGTTCAAAAGCATCAATTTTTCAGCGCTCAGCTTTCTTCACAGTCCGACTCTCACATCCATACATGACCACTGGAAAAACCATAGCCTTGACCAGATGGACCTTTGTTGGCAAAGTAATGTCTCTGCTTTTTAATAGGCTATCTAGGTTGGTCATAGCTTTTCTTCCAAGGAGCAAGAGTCTTTTAATTTCATGGCTGCAGTCACCATCAGCAGTGATTTTGGACCCCCAAAAATAAATTCTGTTCCTGTTTCCATTGTTTCCTCATCTATTTGCCATGAAGTGATAGGACTGGATGCCATGATCTTAGCTTTCTGAATGTTGAGTTTTAAGCCTACTTTTTCACTTTCCTCTTTCACCTTCATCAAGGGGCTCTTTAGTTAGTTCCTCTTCAGTTTCTGCCATAAGAGTGGCGTCATCTGCATATGTGAGGTTATTGATATTTCTCCCAGCAATCTTGATTCCAGCTTGTGCTTCCTCCAGCCCAGCGTTTCTCATGATGTACTCTGCATATAAGTTAAATAAGCAGGGTGACAATATACAGCCTTGACATACTCCTTTTCCTATTTGGAACCAGTCTGTTGTTCCATGTCCAGTTCTAACTGTTGCTTCTTGAACTGCATACAGATTTCTCAGGAGGCAGGTAGGTGGTCTGGTATTCCCATCTCTTTAAGAATTTTCCACAGTTTACTGTCATCCACACAGTCAAAGTCTTTAGCATAGTCAGTAAAGCAGAAATAGATGGTTTTTGTTTTTGGTTTTTGGTTTTTTTTGGAACTCTCTTGCTTTTTGATGATCCAGCGAATGTTGGCAATTCTCTGGTTCATCTGCCCTTTCTAAATCCAGCCTGAACATCTGGAAGTTCATAGTTCGAACTGAACTGTTGAAGCCTGGCTTGGAGGATTTTGAGCATTACTGTGCTAGCGTGTGAGATGAGTGCAACTATGTGGTAGTTTGAACATTCTTTGGCTTTGCCTTTCTTTGGGATTGGAATGAAAACTGACCTCTTCCAGTCCTGTGGCCACTGCTGAGTTTTCCAAATTTGCTGGCATATTGAGTGCAGCACTTTCGCAGCATCATCTTTCAGGATTTGAAATGGCGCAACTGGAATTCCATCACCTCCACTAGTTTTGTTCGTAGTGATGCTACATAAGGCCCACTTGACTTCACATTCCAGGATGTCTGGCTCTAGGTGAGTGATCACACCATCATGGTTATCTGGGTCATGAAGATCTTTTTTGTATCATTCTTCTGTGTATTCTTGCCACCTCTTCTTAATATCTTTTGCTTCTTTTAGATCCATACCATTTCTGTCCTTTATTGTGCCCATCTTTTCATGAAATGTTCCCTTGGTATCTATAACTTTCCTGAAGAGATCTCTAGTCTTTCCCATTCTATTGTTTTCCTCTATTTCTTTGCACTGATCACTGAGGAAGGCTTTCTTATCTCTCCTTGCTATTCTTTGGAACTCTGCACTCAAATGGGTATATCTTTCCTTTTCTCCTTTGCCTTTCACTTCCATGATCTTAGTTTTCTTTTTAATAATTAGTTTTAAGCCTGACTCTTTGACTCTCCTCCTTTACCCTCAAGAAGTTCTTTAGTTCCTTCTTTGCTTTCTGCCATTAGGGTTGTATCTTGTGCATATCTAAGGTTGTTGATGTTTCTCCCACCTATCTTGATTCCAGCTTGTAACTCATCCAGCCTGGCATTTCTCATGGTGTGCTCAGCATATAGGTTAAACAAACAGGGTGACAGCAGAGAGCCCTGTCACACTCCTTGCTCAATCTTGAACCAATCTGTTGTTCCATACAGGGTTCTAACTATTGCTTCTTGATCAGCATACAGGTTTCTCAGGAGACAGGTAAGATGGTCTGGTATTCTCATCTCTCTGAGAGCTTTCCACAGTTTGTTATGATCCCCACAAAGACTGTAGTGTAGTTGATGAAACAGAAGTAAATGTTTTTCTGGAATTTCCTTGCTTTCTCTATAATCCAGCGAATGTTGGCAATTGGATCTCTGGTTCATCTTCCTTTTCTAAACCCAGCTTGGACACCTGAAAGTTCACGGTTCACATAGCACTGAAGCCTAGCATGAAAGATTTTACGCATGACCTTACAGCATGGGAGATGAGTGCCACTGTCCAATAGTTAGCACATTCTTTAGAATTTTTCTTGTTTAAGATGAAGACTTTAGCATAGTTCTACTCATTTATTTCTTCCCTGATTTTTCTTCACATTGTCTGAGATCTTAGCTCAAGATAATTTTTATTAAGTGAAAAGTATAGAATAAGAGGTTGACGGAAGGCATGGGACATGTGTGTGGTTGCATTTTGCCAGCCCTGAAGGGAGATTGAGCACTTGAGGTGACCAGGGACTGAGCATTTCAGATATGCTTGTTAAACCTGGTGCACCATGCTGGCTGCAAGACTTGTGTGTCTGCGGACACCACCTTCCAGGGTTTTCCACCCGGCTTTCACCTTCCCTGTTGTGAAGAATCCCATCGATGGAAGATAACAAGAAAAAGAATATATATGAATATATATTATAAACTAACTCACTTTGCAAAAGTCTGACATGACTTAGGGACTAAACAATAACAACAACACATGAAACTAATACATCATTGTAGATCAACTACACTTCAATAAAATAAATTTAAACAAAGAAAGTATGAACAAGTGTTTATAGTATGCTACCCTCTGAGTAAGGAATTAGGGAAGATAATTATATATTTGCATTTGCCAATACCTGGAATAAGAAATACTGAAAGTATATGCAAGGAAAAAAACATATATATATATATATATATATATATGCACACATAAGGGTAGGGAATAGACTAAACAAGCACAGAAGTAAAGTGACTTCACAAAGTATACTTTTAAATAGTTGGGTTTTTTTTTATTTGAATCATGGACTTATTCTTTTCTGTTGTTGAAGTATAGTTAATTTACAGTATACAGCAAGGTGATTCAGTTATATATATGTATATTTATATGGATATATGTATGTATTCTTGTTCAGATTCTTTTCCACATATATTCTTGTTCAGATTCTTTTCCACTGTGGGTTATTGCGGGATACTAAGTATAGTTCCCTGTGCAATACAGTAGGTCCTAGTTGCTTATACAAACTTATTCTTTTTATGTAAAGAATTGGAAACATTAAAAAAGAATTGCAACATAACCTAATCTAAAAAAAAAACCAGAATTCCATGACAAAGAATCAGTAGCTCCTAACAGCCAGCAGGGAATATGCCACAAAGACAAGAATTGGGATCCAGCATGGGAAAACTGGCCAAAAAACTCACAGAGGCAGCTTTGGAACCATCACTGGAAAAAATATTTTAAATAGATCTGATGGGAAGATGTTGGTCTATGAGCATTGTGTTACTGTGGGCTGGGAATGTCTAATGAGATTGGAGCTATGGAAAAGGCTGCAATTTGGCCTCAGTAAGTAAAGGATAGAACTCGTTCCACCTACATGTACTTAGCTGCAAGTATCGGTTTCGCAGCATTCCTCTTTTCTGGTGGTGAGCAGAACTGCTCTCATGAACTTAATGACGAGAGGCTGGGGTAACAGTTGGTGCAGCTTTCAATTGCACCTGCTGTCATACAGCGATGATTGAAGCTGAATTGTCAGTACAGTGGATAACATATGACTAGAGCCCAGGCCCAAAGCATCTTGCTTGGTTACTATATCCTGCTGTGATGTGTGCAGTGGTGGTTCTGATGATGTTAAGGGGGCCTCTTCTCAGAGCTGAGTGGTAGACAGTTGGCCATTGTGGGAGGCCTCTTCCCTGTGACCACAGGTGTGTTTGCCCAGTGAGAAGTTTCTGAACATGGGAGCATGTGGGGGTGGGCCTGGGTCTGGTCTGTGTCCTCACCGGGATCTATGTTTTTTGACCTACCACGGCGGCTGCTGCCACTCTGTACTCAGTAGCAATTTATGGTGGATTAGTTCTTTGCAGCATGTTTTTTCCGTATGACAAACAGAAAGTAATCAAGCATGCAGAAGTCATACAGGTGTATGGAGTTCTAAAATATGATCCCATCAGTCTGATGCTGGGAATCTACCTGGATCCAGTAAACATATTTATGTGAGTTGCCAGTATTCTAACAACTGGAGGCAATAGAAAGAAGTGAAGTGACCAGCTTCTGACTTCTTAATACATCAACTACCTGGCTTGTTTAATAGGGGCAGATATTAAATAGTTTGTCCAAGCAGCTTTTGTTGAAGTTTAGAAGATGAGAATGTGAGACTTCCCTGGTAATCCAGTGGCTAAGAATCCTCCTGCCAATGCAAAGGACATGGGTTTGACCCCTAGTCTGGGAATGTTCCACATGCCATGGGGTGATGAAGCCCCATGTGACACAACTACTGAGTCTGCTCTCTAGAGCCTGCAGCTAGCAAGCCCACGAGCTGCAACTACTGAAGCCCATGCACCTGGAGCCTGTCCTCTGCAACAAGAGAAGACACACAATGAGAGACCCACACTCAGCCATGAAGATTCAGCACAGCCAAAAATAAATAAAAATAATAAATTTTTTAAAAGAGAGAGAGTGCTACCAATTATAGGGAACAGGATAGTCTCAAAGTATCTAGAGAAAAAAAGAAGATAAGAACTCATTGCCATATGTAAAACAGATAATCAGTGTGAATTCGATGCATGAAGCAAGGACCCAAAAGTTTAGGGAGAGGGGAGGGAGGGAGGCAGAAGGGGGGTTCAGGATGGAGGGGACACATCTATGCTTATAGCAAAAAAAAAGAAAAAGAAAAGAAAATCACAATATAGTAAAGTAATAATCCTCTGATTAAAATAATAAAAAAAAAGAACTGTGAGCACGTTTCAAGTGTGCCAGTAATATAACGCTTCAGGTCTGCTTTTTCTTCTAGAGAATAAATTCTGTAGTTCTCTGCCAAGTAGCACACACACATTTTCAATTCTCATGTTGAGTAACTCGAAAGTGTTCTTGGAAGTGGTCAAACAGGAGATGGCAAGAGTGAACACCGACATTCTAGGTATCAGTGGACTAAAATGGACTGGAATGGGAGAATTTACTTCAGATGACCATTATATCTACTACTGTGGGCAAGAATCCCTTAGAAGAAATGGAGTAGCCCTCATAGTCAGCAATAGCAAAATGCAGTACTTGGGTGTAGTCACAAAAATAACAGAAATGATCTCTGTTTGTTTCCAAGGGAAACCATTCAATATCACAGGTAATACAAGTCTATGCCCCAACCACTAATGCCGAAGAAGCTAAAGTTGAACAGGTCTGTGAAGGCCTACAAGACCTTCTAAAATGAAACCAAAAAAGAAAAAAAAAATGTCCTTTTCATCATAGGGGACTGGTCAGAGATACCTGGAGTAACAGGCAAGTTTGGCCGTGAAGTACAAAATGAAGCAGGGCAAAGTCTAACAGAGCTTTGCCAAGAGAACACACTCATCATAGCAAACATCCTCTTCCAACAACACAAGAGACAGCTTCACACATAACTGTATTCTTTGCAACACCAAAGATGGAGACATTCTATACAGTCAGCACAAACAGGAACAGGACTGGGAGCTGACTGTGGCTCAGATCATGAACTCCTTATTGAAAATTTCAGACTTAAACTGAAGAAAATAGGGAAAACCACTAGGCCATTTAGGTATGACCTAAATCAAGCCCCTTACAATCACATAGTGGAAGTGACAAATAGATTCAAGGGATTAGGTCTGATAAACAGAATGCCTGAACAACTATGGATGGAGGTTTATAACACTGTACAGGAGGCAGTGATCAAAAGCAGCCCCAAGAAAAAAAAACGCGAAAAAGCAGAATCATTGTTTAAGGAGGCCTTACAAATAGCTGAGAAAAGAAGAGAAGCAAAAGGCAAAGAAGAAAATGAAACGCAGAGTTCTGAATCTGCAGAATTCTGAAGAATATCACGGAGAGATAAGAAAGGTTTCCTAAATGAACCATGCAAAGAAATAGAGGAAAACAAAATAATGGGAAAGACTAGAGATCTCTTCAAGAAAATTGGAGATACCAAGGAAACACTTCATGCACAGATGGGCAGAATAAAGGAGAGAAATAGTATGGACCTAACAAGCAGAAGAGATTAAAAAGAGGTGGCAAGAATACACAGAGTGAAAGTCGCTAAGTCACATCTGACTCTTTGCAAACCCATGGACTATACAGTCCATGAAATTCTCCAGGCCAGAATACTAGAGTAGGTAACCTTTGCCTTCTCCAGGGAATCTTCCCATCCCAGGGATCAAATCCAGGTCTCCTGAATTGCATGCAGAGTCTCTATCAGCTGAGCCACAAAGGAAGCCCAAGAGTACTGGAGTGGGTAGCCTATCCCTTCTCCAGCAGATCTTCCTGACCCAGGAATTGAACTGGGGTCCCATAAATTGCAAGATGATTCTTTACCAACTGCACTCTCAGGGAAGCCCAGCATACACAGAAGAACTATCCAAAAAAAATTCTTCATGATCCAGATAACCACAGTGGTGTGATCACTCAGCTAGAGCCAGACATGCTGGAGTGAGAAGTCAAGTGGGCCTTAGGGAGCATCACTACGAACAAAGCTTAGGAACACATCACTTCAGCCATTCTGTTTATCAGATCTAATCCCTTGAATCTATTTGTCACTTCCACTGTGTAATTATAAGCGGTTTGATATAGGTCATACCTGAATAGTCTAGTAGTTTTCCCTACTTTCCTTTAACTCTGAAATTTTCAATAAGCAGTTCATGATCTGAGCCACAGTCAGCTCCCAGTCTTGTTTTTGCTATGAACAAAGTTAGTGGAGGTGCTGGAATTCCAGCTGAGCTTTTCAGATCTTAAAAAAAATGATGTTGTTAAAGTGCTGCACTCAACATGCCAGCAAATTTGGAAAACCTGTCAGCAGTAGCCACAGGACTGGAAAAGGTCAGGTTTTTATTCCAATCCCAAAGAAAGGTAATACCAAAAAAATGTTCAAACTCCAGCACAATTGCACTTATTTCACCCAAAAGCAAGGCCGTGCTCAAAATTCTCCAAGTGAGTCTTCAACAGTACATGAACTGAGAACTTCCAGAGGTACAAGCTGGATTTAGAAAAGCCAGAGAAACCAGAGATCCAATTGCCAGTATCCATTGGATCAGAGAAAAAGCAAGGGAACCCCAGAAAAACATCTACTTCTGCTTCATTGACTATGCTAAAGCCTTTGACTGTGTGAATTACAACAAATTGTGGAAAATTCTTAAAGACATGGGAATACCAGACCTCCTTACCTGCCTCCTGAGAAACCTGTATGCAGGTCAGGAAGCAACATTTAGAACCAGACATGGAAAAATGGACAGGTTCCAAACTGGGAAAAGGGTACATCAAGGCTGTATATTGTCACCCTGCTTATTTAACTTATATGCAGAGTACATCATGAGAAACACTGGGCTGGATGAAACACAAGCTGGAATCAAGATTGCCGGGAGAAATATCAAGAACCACCTTTAAGATGGTTATTGGTTAAAGATGACACCACCTTTATGGCAGAAAGTGAACAGGAACTAAAGAGCCTCTTGATGAAGGTGAAAGGGCAGAGTGAAAAAGTTGGTTTAAAACAACATTCAAAAACCAAAATCATGGCATCTGGTCCCATCACTTCATGGCAAATAGATGGGGAAACAGTGGAAACAGTGACAGACTTTCTTTTCTTGGGCTCCAAAATCACTGAAGATGGTGACTGCAGCCATGAAATTAAAAGACTCTTGCTCCTTTGAAGGAAAACTATGATAAACCTAGACAGGATATTAAAAAGCAGAGACTTTACTTTGCAGACAAAGGTCTGTATAGTCAAATCTATGGTTTTTCCAGTAGTCATGTATGGATGTGAGAGTTGGACTATAAAGAAAGCTGAGTGCCGAAGAATTGATGCTTTCGAACTGTGGTGTTGGAGAAGACTCTTGAGATTCCTTTGGACTGCAAGGAGATCAAACAAGTCAATCCTAAAGGAAATCAACTCTGAAGATTCATTGGAAAGACTGAGGCTGAAGCTGAAGCCGAAGCTCCAGTATTTTGGCCACCTGAAGGAAAGAGCCAAATCATTGAAAAAGACCCTGATGCTGGGAAATATTGAAGGCAGGAGAAGGGGACAACAGAGGATGGGATGGTTGGGTGGCATCTCTGACTCAATAAACATGAGTTTCATGCATCCAACCTGGACTGGCGATCTGTTTCACACTTGATAATTTACATGTTTTGATGCTGTTCTCTCAGATCATCCCATCCTTGCCTTCTCCCATAGAGTCCAAAAGTCTGTTCTATACATCTGTGTCTCTTTTTCTGTCTTGCATATAGGGTTATCATTACCATCTTTCTAAATTCCATATATATGCGTTAGTATACTGTATTGGTGTTTATTATTATTATACTGTATTGGTGTCTATTATCAAGTGTGAAACAAATTGCCAGTCCAGGTTGGATGCATGAGACAAGTGCTCGGGGCTGGTGCACTGGGATGACCCAAAGGGATGGGATGGGGAGAGAGGTGGGAGCGGGGTTCGGGATGGGGAACACATGTCAATCCATGGCTGATTCATGTCAATGTATGGCAAAAACCATTACAATATTGTAAAGTAATTAGCCTCCAACTAATAAAAATAAATGAAAACAAAAATAAAATAAAATAAACATGAGTTTTAGCAAGCTCCAGGAGATTCTGAAGGACAGGGAAGCCTGGTGTGCTGCAGTCCATGGGGTCGAAAGGAACCGGACATGACTGAGTGACTGAGCAACAACATTGAAATGTTCTAATGAGTGTGAAAACCAAGGTTTATGATGCAGGAATTAAGTATTTTATCTATTTTTAAATTGATTTGGTTAAGTGAAATTTAGCAAACTTGTGAACCTGCATTTTTTTTGGAATGTGGAATATTAATGAGTAGTGTCCTAAGTAATATATGGGTTTGGTAAAGGGGCCAGAGAGAAGTAAAGAGTCATCTGCAGTCTTTTTTTGAACACTTAGAACTTAGCACTTAACATAATTGTGGTGAGTCAGTGAGGGTTTCTGGATATCTGAGGGAAAGTGATGACTTTACTTCCACTGAACTTAGCAGAAGCACCAAACAGAAAACAAAGACATAGGAGATTCTCCAGGTTGTCCTCACAATACAGATGTAATCATGTTTGGCTTCTCATTGTTCAACATTGTTAGGGCAGTCCACGAAGTTAATCATGTGCAGAATTTCTGATCTATGTTAAACTGGCCGTGTTAATCACGTCCAACTCTTTGCAACCTCATGGACCCCAGTCTGCCAGGCTCCTCTGTCCTTGGGATTCTCCAGGCAAGAATATTGGAGTGGGTTGCCATGCCCTCCTCCAGGGGATTTTCCCAACCCAGGGATTGAACCCAGGTCTCCTGCATTGCAGGCAGATTCTTTACTGTCTGAGCCACTAGTTCTATATTATATTTGTATAATTCTTATTTTTGAAACTTCTAAAACAAAATATCCTTAAAACACTTGGGACAAAAGCTCAAAGCATGAAAAGTGTTGCTTTTTTAAGTATACAAACAATATATGCATAATTGCTGAATATTTTTGCAAAATTTATTGCAATGTTTAAAGGCATACATGCTTGCCTTTCTCATCTCTTCAAGCTTTAAAGCTTTTATCAGAAAAGCCTGTTTGTTTTACACTTGAAATTATTAATTTTTCCCCTTAGGTCTGGTTTCTTGCAATGCCTCTCAGAGGAATCACTAAGAAACAGAACAAAAAGTGAGACTTTCTTCATGAACTATATCAATCATAACTGTAATAGAGAGAATGCTTTGTTAGTTTCCCCTAGCAGAATTTTCCTTCTCTACTCCACAGACCGTTATTTAACTCTCTTACATCATTTGTAAATTTTTGATGCAGAATTACTTTTGCAATTTCTTAGGAATGAAATTAAGTGTATGATTATTAAAACAGGTGTCTTGACAAAAGATTTATTTCAGTAATCCAGAAATTCTAACTGCCTCAAGTTACATACAAGTTACATACATGCTTATTTCTGAAATAATAAAAGTTGCAGCCAGACTTTTTCAAGTAAAACTTATCACAATTACTGTTATTAACTAGTATCATTTTTATTGAGAAATAACCACCTCTGAAGACATTGATTCCCCACAGTTTTCTCAAACAAAAGCTGATTTTTTTTTTTTTCATACTCCATGTGGTAGGCTAAAAAATGAGCTCTAAGAAGAGATTCACATTCTAATTTCTGGAATGTTACTTTGTATGGCAATGTTTGCAGATGCTATTAAATTCAGGATCTTGAGATGGGGAGATTATCCTGGATTATCTGGGTGAGTTCAGAATGCAATCACATATATCCTAAGAGTGAGGCAGAGATTTAACACACACACAGAGGAGAAGGTAATATAAACATTGTTGTTGTTCGGTCGCTAAGCCATGTCTAATTCCTTGTGACCCCATGGACTGCACCTTGCCAGCCTTCTTTGTCCTTCACTGTCTCTGAATTTGCTCAAACTCCTTTCCATTGAGTCAGTGATGCCACCCAACCGTCTCATCCTCTGTCATCCCCTTCTCCTCCTGCCCTCAATCTTTCCCAGCATCAGTGTCTTGTTCAATGATTTAGTTCTTCACATCAGATGGCCAAAGTATTGGAGCTTCACCTTCAGCATCGGTCCTTCCAATGAATATTCAGAACTGATTTCCTTTAGGATGGATTGTTTTGATCTCCTTGTTGTCCAAGGGACTCCCAAAAGTCTCCTCCAGCACCACAGTTTGAAAGCATCAGTTCTTCAGCGCTCAGCCTTCTCTATGGTCCAGCTCTCACATCTATCTGTGACTACTGGAAAAACCATAGCTTTGACTACATGGACCTTTGTGGGCAAAGTGATGTCTCTGCTTTTTAATATGCTGTCTAGGAATATGAAGATAGAGCAGAGAAAGATTTGAATGTGCTAGCTTTGAAAATTGGAAAGATGTCAAGCGCAACCCAGGGAGTGCCAGGAGACTTCAAAGTATGAAAGAGACAAGAGCACATTCTCCCCTAGAATCTTGGGAGGAAGCGCAGCACCCTGATTTTGGCCCAGCAATACTGACTTTGGACTGCTGACCTCTAACTGTGGGAGAATAGATTTCTGTTGTCTCAAACTACAAAGCTTATGTTACGTTGTTATACCACCTACCTGATAGGTGCAGTTTAAGTAGATGGTTTGCTACCCTGAGTGCCTCTTCTAACATATCTTTCCCCCCCACACCCTGTCCCCAGACCCGTCTCCCTCTGACTGTCATCTGACCACTCACTGCTCCTCATGGGCTTTAGTGCTCATCTGGCTTCATTCTCTTTGCTCTTACCCTTTCAGCCTTCTTAGCAATTTCAACAATCTTCTCTTTTGCAGACTTTTTACTACTCAGTTAAGAGGATGTGCCCTGTTCATTCCACTTCAGCCATCCACACTCTCATGATTCTCCCCAAATCATTTGATCATCACCAATAAACTTACACCCTCCAAGATTTCAGTTCTAGTCATGCTCCTCTCCACCCACCATCTCCAACCTTCATGATGAGGACTCATTTATCTGCCCTGGCCCTCTCTTGACCACATAGGAGCTGTCATTGCACTGACCCTACTATATATCACTACTTCACCCCCCTCCATTTCCCTCCAGCTTAAGAAGCTTTGATCTGAGAATCATTTCCTTTTCAACACCATTATTGGCCCTACCCTCTGTTTTGTTCATCTGATTAAACCTCCAATCTGCTTATCGAAACCATTTACTTACTTTGAGCTAAACATCTCACTTCATTTTTTTAATTTATCTTTTAAAATTTATTTTTAAGTGGAGAGATAATTGCTTTACAATGTTGTATTGGTTTCTGCCTTATAACAGTGTGAATCAGCCATAAGTATACATATATCCACTCCCTCTTGAGCCTCCCATTCCCCCATCCCACACACCTGAATCATCTCAGACTGCCAGGCTAGGCTCCCCATGTTATATAGCAACTTCCCACTAGCTATCTACTTTATGCGTAGTGTATACGGCAATACTACTTTCTCAATTTGTCCCACCCTCTCCTTTCCCCCACCGTGTCCACAAGTCCATTCTCCACATCTGTGTCTCTATTCCTGATCTGCAAATGAGTTCATTCGTGCCATTTTTATAGATTCCATATATGCGCATTAATATACAGTATTTTAAACATCTCACTTTAAATTCACAATGGCTAATCTCAACCCAACACTGCCCAGCACTCTTACCCCAGTTCCCTAGGATATTTGTTTTCTTTATCCAACACAAATATTTTAAAACTTCTCATTTTCAACAGACACACGTGTCCCTCACTCAATCTCTGTTGAGGACTTTGACTCATTCCTGAGTGGAAAACAAAACAAAACTCAGGAATCAGATGAAACTAACCTCATCTTCCTACCGCTATAGCTACTCAAAGCCAGTTTTCCGTCTCTACTGATACACTGGAAGGATTGTCCCGGCTCCCAGCTGGGACCCACTCTTTCACATTTGTACTTGGTCTCTTCTCTGCTCGAGGAATTTGATCCTATAGTTTTCCCTTTTCTCTGGCATTACTGACTGCCCTCTCACAACTGGACTTTCCCCATGACTCACATACATGTCTTGATATCATTCATCTAAAAAAAACTTCTTTTACACAAATACTTGTTCTTCACTCCCACACTGGTGTCCAGTTACTTCCCATTTCTCTGCAATCTTTCACAACCAAACTCCTCAAAACTATTTATACTCACTATCTCTAGTTTCTTACCTTCTTTTCTCAATCTACTTTTTTGGGGTTTTATTCCTCACCCCACCCCCTTCATGAAAAACTCCTCCAGTATTTATTAAATTCTCAAAAAACCAACGGTCATTCACTATTCTCGTATTACCCAATCACTCAGCAACTTTTAACCCAATTGGCTACTTCTTTTTCATACCCACTTTTTCCTGGGTTTTTCTGACAGCATGAAAATTGTCACCCTGAGTTCTATTTCTAAACATATCTTTCCCTTTTATCCATCAGGCTTGACCACCAGATACCCCTTCCTTTCACAGTCGTCTGGCCACCTTCTGACTTTTCCTCTTACCTAACTGGCTACTCCTCCGTTTCATTTGTTGGCTCCTTCTTCTCTGCTGAGTCTCTAAATGTTGGAACACTCTACCTGCTGTCCTTAGCCTTCTTCTCTTCCCTAACTACACTTTATTCCAATCTCATCTTGTCCAGTTCTGTGACTATGAATACTACCTACATATTGCTAACTCCAAAATTTGCACCTGCACCACTGTCTTCCCACTAAGATTCAGACCCATACATCCAGTTACCTCCTCAGCATCTCAAATTTAACTAATCCTGAGGAGACCCACCAACCCCGAGCAGGTAACTAAGCAGTGATCCCATACATGTGCTGTGCTGTGTTCAGTTATCCACTTACATCGGACTCTTTGCCATCCTGTGAACTATAACCCACCAGGTTCCTCTGTCCTTGGATGTTTTTCGGCAAGGATACTGGAGAAGGTTGCCATTTCCTACCCCAGGGGATCTTCCCAACGCAGGGGTTGAACGTGCATCTCTTGTGTCTCCTGCACTGGCAGGCAGATTCTTTACCGCGGCACCACTTGGGAAGCCTAACACAATATATGTGTATCAACTTGCTTGTGCTTAGTCATTCAGTCGTGTCTGACTCCCCACATATGGTACCACCCTAAATTCAGTTGCTCAGGCCAAAATCCTCCTTCAGTCATCACTTACACCCAGCCCTCAGCAAGTGCAGCATGTGTTTCTCAAACCCAAGCCACTTCTTAGCATCATCAATATTCTAGTCCGTGCCTTCACCACATCTCACCTGCAGCATTGCAGCAGCCTCCTTCATGCACCCCTCTTCTCCTACTCTTGTTTCTTGATAACTCATTCTCTGAAGATCAGCCATAGAGGGTCTCTCCAAGATTAAGAGTGACCACTGTCAGCCTATTGAAATCTCTCTGACAGCTTCCAGCAATTAGGGTAAAATCCACATTCTCTAGTAGAGCTTACCACATCCTCTGGGACCTGACCCTGCATGAACCTGGTACAGCTTTGTTATCGAGACGGAGCTTTCTTCTGCCCATTGTGCTTTCCTCAGGGTTCCTCCTATATTTTTGTTCTCTTTATTCTTATTTTTCTTTTCCTTCAGCTTTATTGAGATATACATGATCTATAAAGTATGTCAAATCATCCCATTGTACTCCTTTATCTTTAACTTGTGAGGAATGGATGCCCGTGGTGTTAGGCACCACCACCTCCACCACCCCTCCTCTCATCTCACTTCCCTTTCACTGAGGATGCTGAGGATGGGAGGAGAACAATAAAGTTCTGTGTCCTGGATCTATGGTACTGGGCCAGATGGTGGGTTTGGTTGGACAAATGTCCAACTCTCCTGAGACATTCTTTATTTCATAATGTCCTGGTTATGCGGCAAAGACTGTTTAAATACTGATAAATCCAGCTCCCTCTACCTGATGGTTAGTCAGGAATCTGTCAAACACTGGTATTAGGTTATCTTTCAATCTTACTTTAATGCCTGTATAACTTACAGGTGTAATTCAAGTACACAAAACCTTCATTTTCTATTTTACTTCATTTCTCTGTTAGTAGGATAAATGAGTTCAGAAGACTCCTTATCTGCCAAGGATGAAAATCCAATCTTGCCAATATAAAGAAGCTCAACAACTTCTTGTTTAGTTTCATCTTTGGGGAGTGCTATGGTACTTAGTCACTCAGTCATGTCCAACTCTTTGTGACCCCATGGACTGTAGCCCACCATGATCCTGTGTTCATGGGGATTCTCCAGGCAAGAATACTGGAGTGGGTTGCCTTGCCCTTCTCCAGCGGATCTTCCCAACCCAGGGATCGAACCCAGGTCTCCCACATTGCAGGTGGATTCTTTACCATCTGAACCACGAGGGAAGCTAAGGATACTGGAGTGGCTAGCCTATCCTTTCTCCAGGGGATCTTCCTGACCCAGGAATTGCACTGGGGTCTCTCCTGCATTGCAGGCTGATTCTTTACCAGCTAAACAACCAGGGAAGCCTCTCAGCTTTGGCAAAGTAAATACTGATTCAAGTTCTGGATTCTCCCTTGTCTCCTTCTTCCCACCCTCTTTCTGGGAGTCATCTAAGTTCCAGAGGTCTTAGGTCCCAGCTTTGGGAAAGGAACCTGTGGTCTACATATTTCCACTTGTCTTCAGACTCTGCACAGCTACTTCACTGCTCCTCTCCAAGCCTCCAGTCCTACCGCTGACAGCCTGCTCCCTCTCTGCCCTTTGGTAGAATCATTTTCAATCAGACATCTCTCAGCTCTTCCATCTTAATCCCATTTTGGAGTTCTGGAAACTCTTGGCTATTTTCCCAGCACCGTCTTGATTTGACTTTGATTGTAAGGTAGCCCTGGCTTCTCCAGTTATCTCCTTTTTTGGAAATTGTTCTCTGCTATTCCAGCACTCTGCTGCTCAGGGTCACATTGAGCATGGAGCTTCCCCAAGAATCTGAAAGTCTTCCACAGTCATACTATGAAGTCAAATCCCCAGCCTTTCTGCTTTGGAGTGCTAAAGCATGAATCAGTCTACAGTCTTTGGTGTGGGGAAAGGGAAGGGCCTTCACAGGGTCACACTACCATCTAAGCCCTTGTTACTGCCTCTTGGACTCCCCCTCTCAACTCATTGCCTGAAGAGTAGAAAGTTACTCACATTCTTTACCAACCCCCCCTTTCCTATTTTTGACTTGTGGTGTAAATTCTATGTTCTTGGTCTCCTGATACACAAAGCCATTATGTTGTAATTTTTAAAAATGGTCTTTGCCCTCCCCGCAATGCTGGCCCTAAGCCTATGGACTGTGGCATAAATTTACAGAAGTCTACAAAGAAGCTCAAGAATGATTAATTTGACTCCTGCAGGATGTATCCCTCTTGAGAGTCACTACCTTTAGAAATCCTGGATTATGTACGAGAAGAGAAAAGGGTTCAAATAATTCCCTTGAGAAGGGAAACAATACCTTAATATATTTAAAATATTATCCCCTGCTACACTGCCTTTTTTATTTCTGTTGTAGGCCTTCATAATTTTCCGTGTCTCCCAAGGATTTTATTGGCAATATATAAAAGGGGGTCATGTCAGGGACTGCCAGCCAGTTGTTATTTTTTTTAATTTATTTATTTTTTAATTGAAGGATAATTGCTTTACAGAATTTTGTTTTTTCTGTCAAACCTCAACATGAAACAGCCATAGGTATACATATATCCCCTCCCTTTTGAAATTCCCTCCCGATCCCACCCCTCTAGTTTGATACAGAGCCCCTGTTGAGTTTCCTAAGACATACAGCAAATTCCCATTGGGATGTATTTTACATATGGTAATGTAAGTTTCCATGTTACTCCCTCCATACATCTCACCCTCTCCTCCCCTCTCCCCATGTCCATAAGTCTATTCTCTACGTCTGTTTCTCCATTGCTGCCCTGTAAATAAATTCTTCAGTACCATTATTCTAGATTCTGTATGTATACGTTAGTATACAATATTTATCTTTCTCTTTCTGACTTATTTCACTCTGTGTCATAGGCTCTAGGTACATCCACCTCATTAGAACTTACCTAAATTCCTTCCTTTTCATGACTGGGTAATATTCCATTGTGTATACATACCACAACTTCTTTATCCATTCATCTGTCAATGGACATCTAGGTTGCTTCCATGTTCTAACTACTGTAAATAGTGCTCCAAGGAACAATGGGATACATGTGTCTTTTTCAATTTTGGTTTCTTCAGGGTATATGGCTAGGAGTGAGATTGCTGAGTCATATGGTGGTTTTATTCCTAGTTTTTTTTTTTTTCTTTTAAGGAATATCCATACCATCTTCCATAGTGGCTGTATCAATTTACATTCCCACCAACAAGAGCATTTCCTTTCCTCCACACCCTCTCCAGCATTTGTTGCTTGTAGACTTTTTGATGATGGCCATTCTGACTGATGTGAGGTGGTATCTCATTGTAGTTTTGATTTTAATTTCTCTAATAATAAACAAAACTCTTGAGAGTCCCTTGGACTGCAAGGAGATCCAACCAGTCCATCCTAAAGGAGATCAGTCCTGGGTGTTCATTGGAAGGACTGATGCTGAAGCTGAAACTCCAATACTTTGGCCACCTCATGCGAAGAGTTGACTCATTGGAAAAGACCCTGATACTGGGAGGGATTGGGGGCAGGAGGAGAAGGGGACAACAGAGGATGAGATGGCTGGATGGCATCACCGACTCGATGGACATGGGTTTGGGTAAACTCCGGGAGTTGGTGATGGACAGGGAGGCCTGGCGTGCTGTGATTCATGGGGTCGCAAAGAGTCAGACACAACTGAGTGACTGAACTGAACTGAATAATGAACAATGTTGAGCATCTTTTCATGTGTTTGTTAGCCATCTGTATGTCTTCCTTGGAAAAATGTCTGTTTAGGTCTTTTTCCTACTTTTTGATTGGGTTGTTTGTTTTTCTGGTATTGAGTTGTATGAGTTGCTTGTATGTTTTGGAAGTCAATCCTTTGTCAGTTGTTTCATTTGCTATTATTTTCTCCCATTCTGAGGGTTGTCTTTTCACCTTGCTTATGGTTTCCTTTGCTGTGCAAAAGCCTTTAAGTTCAATCAGGTCCCACTTGTTTACTTTTTTTTTCCATTAGTCTAAGAGGTGGATCATAGAGGATCTTGCTTTGATTTATATCACTGAGTGTTCTGCCTACATTTTCCTCTAAGAGTTTTATAGTTTCTGGTCTTACATTTAGATCTTTAATCCATTTTGAGTTTATCTTCATGTATCATGTTAGGAAGTGTTCTAATTTCATTCTTTTACAAGTAGCTGTCCAGTTTTCCCAGCACCATTTATTGAAGAGGCTCTTTGCCCCATTGCATATTCTTGCCTCCTTTGTAAAAGAAACAAGGTACCCATGGGTGCATGGGTTTATTTCTGGGCTTTCTATCTTGTTGCATTGGTCTATATTTCTGTTTTTGTGCCAGTACCATACTGTCTTGGTGACTGTAGCTTTGTAGTATAATTTGAAGTCAGGAAGGTTGATTCCTCCAGCTCCATTCTTATTTCTCAAGACTGCTTTGGCCATTCAAGGTCTTTAGTGTTTCCATACGAACTGTGAAATTTTTTGTTCTAGTTCTGTGAAAAATGACATTGGCAATTTGATAGGGATCACTTTAAATCTGTAGATTGCATTTGATAGTATAGCCATTTTCACAATATTGATTCTTCCTACCCAGGATCATGGAATATCTCTCCACCTGTTTATGTCATCTTTGATTTCTTTCATTAGTGTCTTATAGTTTTCTGTGTACAGTTCTTTTCTCTCCTTAGGTAAGTTTATTTCTAGATATGCAATTCTTTTTGCTGCAGTGGTGAATGTGATTGGTTCCTTAATTTATCTTTCTGATTTTTCATTGTTAGTATATAGAAATGCAAGTGATTTTTGTGCATTGATTTTGTATCCTGCGACTTTGCTAACTGACTAACTCTAGTAATTTTCTGATCATTTATTTGGGGTTTTTATTTAAGTAACGTATATTTAAGTACTAATGTCTATATTTTCATACAGTATCATGTCATCTGCAAACAGTGAGAGCTTTACTTCTTTTCTGGATTCCTTGTATTTCTTTTTCTTCTGATTGCTGTATCTAAGACTTCCAAAACTATGTTGAATAATAGTGGTGTTAAGGAAGTGGACACCCTTGTCTTGTTCTTGATTTTAGGGGGAATGCTTTCAGTTTTTCACCTTTGAGAAAAATGTTTGCTGTAGGCTTATTATATATGGCCTTTACTATGTTAAGATAGGTCCCTTTTATGCCCAGTTTTTGAAGAGTTTTATTCACAAATGAGTGCTGAATTTTTTCAAAGTCTTTTTCTACATTTATTGAGATTATCATACTGTTTCTATCTTTCAATTTGTTAATATGGTGTATCACATTGGTTGATTTGCGTATATTGAAGAATCCTTGCATCCCTGGAATAAACCCAACTTGATCATGATAAAGAAAGCTGAGTGCTGAAGAATTGATGCTTTTGAACTGTGGTGTTGGAGAAGACTCTTGAGAGTCCCTTAGACAGCAAAGAGATCAAACCAGTCCATCCTAAAGGAAATCAGTCCTCAATATTCATTGGAAGGACTGATGCTGAAGCCAAAACTCCAGTACTTTGGCCACCTGATGCGAAGAACTGACTCATTTGAAAAGACCCTGATGCTGGGAAAGATTGAAGGCAGGAGGAGAAGGGGATGACAGAGGGTGAGATGGTTTGAATGACATCACCAACACGATGGACATGAATTTGAGCAAGCTCCAGGACTTGGTAATGGACAGGGAGGCCTGGTGTGCTGCAGTCCATGGGAATCACAGAGTCGGACATGACTGAGTGACTGAAGTGGACCAATCACTAGTGCATGAGCTTTTTCATGTGTTGCTGAATTCTGTTTGCTAAAATTTTGCTGAGGATTTTTGCATCTGTGTTCATCAGTGATGTTGGCCTGTAGTTTTCTTTTTGTGTGTTGTCCTTGTCTGGTTTTGGTATCGGGGTGATGGTAGCCTTGTAGAATGAATTTGGAAGTGTTCCTTCCTCTGCAATTTTTTGAAAGAGTTTTAGAAGGCTAGGCATTAGCTCTTCTCTCAATGTTTGATAGAATTCTGTGAAGCCATCTGGTCCTGGGCTTTTGTATTTTGTATTTTGGGAGATTTTTGATCACAGCTTCAATTTCAGTGCTTGTAATTGGATTGTTCATAGTTTCTATCTCTTCCCGGTTCAGTCTTGGAAGATGGAACTTCTCTAAGAATCTGTCCATTTCTTCCAGATTACCCATTTTATTGTCATATAGTTGTTCATAATAGTCTCTTATACTCCTTTGGGTTTCTGCATTGTCTGTTGTAACCTCTCCTTTTTCATTTCTAATTTTGTTGATTTGATTCTTCTCTCTTTCTCTTGATGAATAAGGCTAAAGTTTTGTCAATTTTGTTATCTTCCCAAAGAAGATAACAGGTTTTCATTTTATTGTCTTTACTATTGTTTATTTCATTTCTTTTTCACTTATTTCTGCTCTCATATATATGATTTCTTTCCTTCTGTTAATTTTGCAGATCTTTTTGTTCATTTTCCAGTTGTTTTAGGTGTAAAGTTAGGTTGTCTATTCAATGTTTTTCTTGTTTCTTGAAGTAGGATTGTATTGCTATAAACTTTCCTCATAGAACTGCTTTTGCTGCATCCCATAGGTTTTGAGATATGTTTTCACTGCCATTTGTTTCTAGAAATTTTTTTAATTTCCCTGTTGATTTCATCAGTAACCTGTTGTTTATTTAGAAACAAATTGTTTTACAGATTTTTTTTCTTGTAATTGATATCTAGTCTCATAGCATGGTGTTCAGACAAGATGCTTGATATGATTTCAATTTTCTTAAATTTCCTTAAGTTTGATATGTGACCCAAGATGTGGTCTGTCTCACATGGAATGTGAAGAATGTTCCATGTGCACTTGAGATGAAGGTGAATTCTTCTGCATTTGGATGGGATATCCTGAAGATATCAATAAGATCCATCTCATCTAATATATCATTTAAGACTTGTGTTTCCTCCAGATCTGAAAGAGACACATGTACCCCAATGTTCATAGCAGCACTGTTTATAATAGCCAACACATGGAAGCAACCTAGATACCCATCAGCAGACGAATGGAAAAGAAAGCTGTGGTACATATACACAATGGAATATTACTCAGCCATTAAAAAGAACTCATTTGAATGAGTTCTAATGAGGTGGATGAAACTGGAGCCCATTATACAGAGTGAAGTAAGCCAGAAAGAAAAACACCAATACAGTATACTAACACATATATATGGAATTTAGAAAGATGGTAATGATAATCCTATATGCAAGACAGAAAAAGAGACACAGATGTATAGAACAGACTTTTGGACTCTATGGGAGAAGGCAAGGGTGGAATCATCTGAGAGAACAGCATCGAAACATGTATATTATCAAGTGTGAAACAGATCGCCAGTCCAGGTTGGTTGCATGAGGCAAGTGCTCAGGGCTGGTGCACTGGGGTTACCCAGAGGGATGGGATGGGGTGGGAGGTGGGAGCGGGGATCGGGATAGGGAACACAGGTAAATCCATGGCTGATTCGTGTCAATGTATGGCAAAAACCACTACAATATTGTAAAGTAATTAGCCTCCAACTAATAAAAATAATTGGGAGAAAAAAAAAAAGACTTGTGTTTCCTTAGTAATTTTCTGTTTTGATGATCTGCCCATTGGTGTGCTGCTGCTGCTGCTGCTAAGTTGCTTCAGTCGTGTCTGACTCTGTGCAACCCCATAGAGGGCAGCCCACCAGGCTCCGCCGTCCTTGGGATTCTCCAGGCAAGAACAAGGAGTGGGTTGCCATTTCCTTCTCCAACGCATGAAAGTGAAAGGTGAAGGTGAATTCACTCAGTCATGTCCAACTCTTAGCGACCCCATGGACTGCAGCCTACCAGGCTCCTCCATCCATGGGGTTTTCCAGGCAAGAGTACTGGAGTGGGGTGCCATTGCCTTCTCCACCATCAGTGTGAGTGGGGTGTTAAAGTCTCCTACTATTATTGTGTCACTGTCAATTTTTCCTTGTATATCTGTTAGTGTTTGTCTTATGTACTGAGGTGCTCCTATGTTGGGTGCATAGATACTGACAATTGTTACGTCTTCCTCTTGGATTGATCCCTGGATCATTATGTAGTGTCCTTAGGAAGGACACTCTTGTAATATCTCTTGTAATAGTGTTTATTGATGTATATGTTCCTATTGCCATTTTCTTAATTGTTTGTGGTTTGATTTTGTAGGTCTTTTTCTTCTCTTGTATTTCTTGATTACATAAGACCCTTTAACATTTGTTGTAAATCTGATTTGGTGGTACTGAATTCTCTGAACTTTTGCTTTTCTGAAAGGTTTTTTATTTCTCCATCAATTTTGAATAAGATCTTGCCAGGTAAACTAATCTTGGTTGTAGATTTTTCAGTACTTTCAGTACTTTAAATATATCCTCCTATTCCCTTCTGGCCTGCAGATTCTGCTGAAAGATCAGCTGTTAAACATATGGGGTTTCCCTATTATGTTACTTGTTGCTTTTCCCTTGCTGCTTTTAATATTCTTTCTTTGTGTTTAATCTTTGTTAGTTTGATTACTATGTGTCTTGGCATGTTTCTCCTTGGGTTTATCCTGTATGGGACTCTTTGAACCTATTAGACTTGATTGACTATTTCCTTCTCCATGTTGGGGAAATTTTAAACTATAATCTCTTCAAAAATTTCTTCATACTGTTTCTTTTCTCTTCTTCTTCTAGGACCCCTATAATTCAAATGTTGGTGCATTTGATATTGTCCTAGAGGTCTCTGAGACTATCCTCAGTTCTTTTCATTCTTTTTACTTTACTCTGCTCTTCAGAAGTTATTTCCACCATTTTATCTTCCAGCTCACTGATTTGTTCTTCTGCTTCAGATATTCTGCTCTTGATTCATTCTAGAATAATTTTAATTTCAGTAATTGTGTTGTTTGTCTCTTTATGTTTATTCTTTAATTCTTCTAGGTCTTTGTTAATTGCTTGTTGCATTTTCTCCATTCTGTTTTCAATATTTTTGATCATCTTTGCAATCATTATTCTGAGTTCTTTTTCAGGTAGTTTGCCGATTTCCTCTTCATTTATTTGGACTTCTGTGTCTCTAGTTTATTCCTTTATTTGGCAGTACTTCTCTGCCTTTTCATTATTTTTTTTAATTTATTATGCTTGCAGTCTCCTTTTCCCAGGCTTCAAGGTTGAATTTTTTCTTCCTTTTGGTTTCTGCCCTCATAAGGTTGGTGCAGTGGTTTGTGTAAGCTTCATATAGGGTGAGTTTTACGCTGAGTTTGTTTTTTTTCTGCTTTTCCTCTGATGGGCAAGGCTGAGTGAGGTGCTAATCCTGTCTGCTGACGATTGGGTTTGTGGTTTTGTTTTGTTTGTTATTTAAGTGAGGCATCCTACATAGGGTGCTACTGGTGGTTGGGTGATGCCAGGTCTTTTATTCAAGTGGTTTCCTTTGTGTGAGTTCTCACTATCTGATACTCCCTAGGGTTAGTTCTCTGGTAGTCTAGGGTCTTGAAGTCAGTGATCCCACTCCAAAGGCTCAGGACTTGATCTCTGGTCAGGAATGAAGATTCCACAAGTGGTTTGTTATGGCATTAAGTGAGATTAAAGCACATACCTAAAAGAGAGAAACCAAAGATGAACCCCAGACAAATGGCAGTTACAAAATCAGGCAAATAATAATTAAAATAATGCAACATACACATATACATATATATCCATAAGCAAAATCAAAACAGTCCAACAAAAATAAAGCACAATAGATTGACCCAGCGAACAAAGGAAACCAAAAATTATATCTACCAGTTAAGAACAAAACTAACTAAAGCACAAACTGGAAAACAAAACTAAAAGAAGGTGCCAAGTGAGGAATAAACCAATGAAAACAAAACTAACAAATATGTTGAGAGGAAAGGAAAGAAAGAAGAGAAAGAATAGATATGCAAAGTTAAATAGAAGTAGATAAAGAAGATTTATATATATATATTAAAGATTAACTGCAAGGGGAAAAGAACAGTAGGAAAAGCAAACAAAAGAATGAATGTAGAAAAAATAATATGTTTAAAAAATTAAAAACTAAAATTTAAAACAAATGAGAGAAAAGAAAAAAAAAAGGAAAACTCCACAGAACTGCAAAAGCCTAACGCAGAGGCAGAGGTTTATGGCAACAATAAAAAAATGTGATTGAATAAAGAAAAAAAAAAACTCAGAAGCTTAATTAGATTTCATAGTGCCGATAAAATTGACAATCTACAACAGGGTGCAGGGGTGTGGGGAGAAGAAGAAAAAAAATCCAAAAGAAACTACAGAACAAGTCAAAACATAAGAATAAATGTTTTTCTTGAGTCACTGCTGTTAGGGTCCTTTCCCTTGTCACAGCCCACCTCACCTCCCTAGTATGCCCCCAACACTGTGCTGGCCTCTGGACCTGCTGTGGGGGCAGCTCAGACTCTAATCGGGTCCTTCTCCTGTGTGTTCTTGCCTCCAATGTCCACAGCTATGAGAACTAGTGCATTTTCTTTTGTGGCAGCTCTCAATGTCCTTTTATATATTCCATAGACAGAGTCTGCCTAGTTGATCGTGTGGATTTAATCTGCAGCTTGTGCAGCTGGTGGCAAGGTTTTGGGTCTTCATCCTTAGCCACACTGCCCCCGGATTTCAATTCCGGTTTTATTCCCACCTCTGCACGGGGGTCATCCCCTGGGCCATGCTCCCGAGGCTGCCCTGGAGGACCTGGGTTTGCCCCTGTGAGGGCCAGGTGTGGAGCTGGTGCAGCTGCTTGGGTCGCAGGGGTTCCGGCAGCACCAGGTACTCAGGGGGGTTGGCAGCTAGGGCAGCAGGGAATACAGTGCTCTAGAAGGGTATGGTGATCAATATTGGCCAATATGCTCCAGTATTCTTGCCTGGAGAAACCCCCTGACAGAGAAGCCTGGCAGGCCACAGTCCACAGGGTCTCAAAGAATTGGACACGACCGAAGCGACCCCGCATGCATAGACACAAATGTGTGTGTGTGTGTGTGTGTGTGTGTGTGACTGTGGCAGGTCTGCCTCAGTGAGGGTTGGGCGTGAAGGCGGCGCAGCTGACTGGGTCATGGGGACCCTGGTGGTACCAAGTGTGCAGGGATATGGACTGCCTCAGCTGCGGGACTTACGGCGCCATCGGTCTTTTTTTGAGCCTCTTGTAGCTGGCGACCAGAAGGCCTCTTTGCTCGTCTTTCTTCACAGCCCCACCCATTCAGGCACTTTGGGAGCTCCCTTGCCTGGGGTCCTTCTCTGTTGTTCCACGTATCAGGCGCGTAGAGGGGCACCCCCGACTGGGGTCTTGCTCTGTAGATCGGCGCATCAGGCACTAAAGGGGCCCCCTGTGTGGGGGCCTACTCTAGTTCCCTGCGTCAGGCGTTTAATGGGCCAGCCTCTCTATTGTTCAGCTGCCCATGCTGGCGTGTGGGGAGAGAGTCTATGGTGATGGCTCCACCCCCTCGCGTGACCCTGCAGTATCGCCTTGCTTCCATGGCTGCCTGGCTTTCCTCCACAGGCGTTTCCCACCAGTCTCCTCCCTCATATCCCCTAGATCTGTCTCTGCAGTCAACAGCTGCCATCACTCTGAGATTACTCCACCATCCCTAAACTCCAGCTCCCAGCCACTGCACCTTCTAGGGGACCCACATCCCTGTCCAGGGTAGGTTTGACTGCGGCAAGGACGGTCTGATTCTCATTCCATTTAGGCTGCCACAGATCAGCTGTTTCACTCTCAGCCTTAAATGTTTCTCCTCTAACTCAATCACCCTGCTGGGGGGTTCGGACCCCTGCTTCAGGTTCCCCATCAGCCAAGGGCAGGCCCAGTCCTATCGACACTCCTGTCTTTCCCCCTGTTCCTTCACCCTATCAAGTTTTGCGTGGTTCTGTGTCTTCTTCTCCACAGGTCAGGTGCTCCTGTTTGCCCTCAGCTGGTGTTCTGCATGCACTTCTGTGTCTGAAGGTGTAATCCTGATGCACCTATGGAGAGAGATGTACTCCACATCCACCTTCTCCTCTGCCATCTTGTTCTCTCCCAGTTGCTGGTTTTAACTGAAATGTTTTGTTTGTTTTTGTGGAAGCAAATTTCACATACAGGAATTTTCTTCCATCTCAGGCATTTTCTAAATGGAGCTATACCTGAGCAGAAGGAGCCAGGAACCACAGCCAGAGCTAGAAGAGCAACCGTCTGAAGGAAGTAGAAGGGAGTATATCCACAGGAGAGCTTGATTTTTCTCCAAGCCACACCATGCTCTGTGATTGCTCCACAATCCCTAAACATTATAGAGATGGTTTATTCATTTTTAAGTACTGCTATAACAGAAATACCACAAACAGAGCCAAGTAAAGCAACAGGATTTTATTCTCTCCCAACTGTGGAGACCGGAAGTCTGAATTCAGAGTGTCAGCAGATTTGGTCCTTTCTAGAGGCTCTACACGATGCTCCAAATCTTCAAAACTAGGCTTCAACAGTACGTGAGTAAAGAACTTCCAGACACACAAGCTGGATTTAGAAAAGGCAGAGGAACCAGAGATCACATTGCCAACATTTGTTGGATCATAGAAAAAGCAAGGGAATTCCAGAAAAACATCTACTTCTGCCCTACTGATTGCACTAAAACCTTTGAGTGCGCGGATCACAATAAACTGTGGAAAATTCTTAAAAAGATGGGAATACCAGACCACCTTACCTGCCTCCTGAAAAACCTGTATGCAGGTCAAGAAGCAACAGTTAGAACCAGACATGGAAAAATGAGCCAGTTCAAAATTAGGAAAGGTGTATATCAAGGAAAGGTGTTTATTATCACCCTGCTTATTTAACTTATATGCAGAGTACATCATGTGAAATGCTGGGCTGGATGAATCACAAACTGGAATCAAGATTGCCAGGAGAAATATCAATAACCTCAAAGATGCAGACCACCCTTATAGCAGAGGCAAAGAGGAAGCAAAGAGCATCTGATGAAGGTGAAAGTGGAGAGTGAAAAGCTGGCTTAAAACTCAATGTTCAAAAAACTAAGATTGCCAGGGTCCAGCCCCGGCGGGTCCAAGAATCGCGAAAAGAAGTGCACGGACTCTCGTTGCAATGCAAGAACTGTCTGTTTATTTTTTAACAGCTCAGATTATATAGAATTATTTTTCTTGCCTCCCCCTTACCATCACCCCATGTTACATCGATGTTGGTTTCATACTTCCGTCAACATTTTCCCTCATATCTTTTCCAATGACTTCATCTGGAACAATCCCGATTACAGGGTTTTTTCCTTGAATGTCCCGTACATAGTCTTCTTGCCTCAATGGCCTAACATTTTCACTCTGACAAAAACAATGTTCCATAGATTCCAGATATAGTATGAATTCTTTGGATAATAAAGCAATACATGGGAAGGGTTATGAAAACATGTTTGACATTTCTGAGAATAGTACCATGAGAAAACCTCGATATTTTTCTTTGTGTAAGACCATAAAACCTCAGTCTACAATCTTTAACTATGAAGCAGAAAAACACCTCTAAAGCAGCAAAACACCTCTATTAATAGTGAGGTAATGGCATTAAGGCTGGTCAATATAAATCTTTTATACTATTGAAATCCTAAGTTACACATTTTCTAATTCTACAAAAATACCCATAATATTCTATGTTTATTAAGGGAATAGAAACAGTGAACAAATAGCAGCACTGAAATAGCAACAATGAAAACCCTCTTGACCAAAGAGCAAGTAAACTGAAGCAGTACATCTACTTCTGAGTCTAAATGTCTCTACTCTTCTAATCTAGAATATTATAATATTCTAAGCAAGCAGCCAAACTATGCCTGTGGCCTTTTCCTTATTTCTGCCCATAGCTATACCCTCGGCTTGGGCTATTCCGGGGAGGCCTGATTACTACATATTACATTTCCAAGATTAGTAGAAAGCACAATAACAGTAAGACAGAAAGAGAAAGGGGACAAACTGGGTCCCCGGGGCGACCCCGAGGGGAAGAGCTGCTTTACAGGCTCCTCTCTCGTCTCGTGACCTTGTCACCGTCTGGGCACGTCCCAGCGGCTCCTGACATAAGATCATGGCATCTGGTCCCATCACTTCATGGCAAATAGATGGGGAAACAGTGGAAGCAGTGTCAGACTTTATTTTGGGGGGTTCCAAAATCACTGTAGATGGTGACTGTAGCCATGAAATTAAAAGACACTTACTCCTTGGAAGGAAAGTTATGACCAACCTAGACAGCATATTAAAAAGCAGAGGCATTGCTTTGCCAACAAAGGTCCATCTAGTCAAGGCTATGGTTTTTCCAGTAGTCATGTATGGATGTGAGAGTTGGACTATAAAGAAAGCTGAGCACCGAAAAATTGATTCTTTTGAACTGTGGTGTTGGAGAAGACTCTTGAGAGTCCCTTGGACTGCAAGGAGATCCAACCAGTCCATCCTAAAGGAGGTCAGTCCTGGGTGTTCATTGGAAGGACGGAGGCTGAAGCTGAAACTCCAATACTTTGGCCACCTGATGCGAAGAACCGACTTATTGGAAAAGACCCTGATGCTGGGAGGGATTGGGGGCAGGAGGAGAAGGGGACGACAGAGGATGAGATGGCTGGATGACACCACTGACTCAATGGACATGAGTTTGAACAAGCTTCGGGTGCTGGCGATGGGCAGGGCGGCCTGGCGTGCTGCAGTACTTGGGGTCGCAAAGAGTCGGACACGACTGAGAGACTGACCTGAACTGAACTGAGGTGGAAAAATATCTTAAATTTGCTGTGATAATTTGTGGCAGTTTTTCCAGTAGGTCCCAGGTGAACCACATACTAGATTCTGACTGGAAAGTTGAGAGGGGCTGTGGGTTGGAGGTAGAGTTATGTTCTCTCAGGGAAAATGTTTAGGTCAAGTAGACTTTTGAAAATATAGATAGCTATCATTTTACTTTTATGATGATTGCCATTCTTGATATTCTAGCATGTACTACAGCTAGACCTCTTTCATTTTCCTCTCTATCTAGTTAATAACTCCAGTGAAAAAGCACTAGATTAGAATTCAAAACTTGGCTTTAAGTCTTGATTCTATCATTTACCATCTGCTTGGCTCTAAGGCAAATCACTTCCATGAGCTTCACTGTCCTCAACTGTAAAATAATTAGACTTCCAATGACTGTTTTGTAAGTTTGTGACTTTTTTACCTCTGAAGTTATTAAAAATTGAAACTACACTTCCTAAGTGTCACTAGTGGTAAAGAACCTGCCTGCCAATGCAGAAAACATAAGAGACACAGATTCAGTACCTGTCAGGAAGATCCCCTGGAGAAGGGAATGGCAACCCACTCCAGTATTCTTGCCTGGAGAACCCCATGGACAGAGGAGCCTGACAGGCTACAGCCCATAAGGTCGCAAAGGGTCAAACATAACTGAAGCAACTTAGCTTGTACATAAGGCTTTTGGAATCCTGTATTTTATTGAAGAAGCAGGGCAGTGTGAATATCGGAGTTAAACTCCTGTCCAGCATGGTTAAAATACAAAAGTATTTTGGAGTTTCAAGGAATAAGTTCTTGGACTTCCCAGGTGGCCCAGTGGCTAAGACTTCATGCTCCCAAGGTAGGGGACCTGGATTCGATCCTTGGTCAGGCAACTAGATCCCATAAGCTGCAACCAAGAGTTCACAGGCCACAACTAAAGATCTCTCTCATGATGCAACGAAGACCCAGCACACAGCCAAAATAAATTTTTTTAAAAAGTAAATAAACACTAGCTGCCTGAAAAATGCATTTACATGGAACACATTTTGTTTTAAACTTTTATTTTGTCTTGGGTTATAGCCGATGAGCAATACTGTGGTAGTTTCAGGTGAGCAGCAAAGGGACTCAGCCATACATATACATGTATCCGTTCTCCCCCAGACTTACGTGGGACACATTTGTCTGGCATTATTAGGTGATGTTCTAGGTCAACAGACAAAATGGTCTAGATTATGAATAAGTGTGTCCATAACTGGGAGCCCAGGGAAAAATCTATCTGATTAGAACACACAGCATAAGGTATTCTATGTAAATATTTTATTTATATTTCACCAGGAGAAAAGAGAGGCAGAAGGGTGAGAGGGAGAAAGGGACCAAGAATGAGTTAATTAGAATTCCAATGCTTCTATGAGCTTCAGTTTCTACATTCCTAAGCTGCAGCTGATGCTCGCCCTGCTCACCAGCAGTCTCCCTCCAGCTTCTGCGTTCATCACATCGTCAGGCAGGCTGCCAGATGGTAAGTGCACAATACACGTTTGTAAATGAGTAAAGGATGACTGTGTCCTGACTACCTCGAGGGGTTGTTCTAACTGTGACTCTGTCACCCTCTACTGCTGATTAGAAAGTCCTTCCAGCTTGACATTGCCAAGTTTTTCCTTTATTTAGCAGTCTCTGCTTTGGCCACTAGATGGCACAAAAGGAAAGTTCTGTAACGATCAGGCATCACGGGGAAATGCTTTGGAGATGTTGGGCTGCAGTAGGAATAAGGCAGCCAACCTCTGGTTGCCAGCATTGCAGGGAATACTTTGTAAGGAAGCAAAGCCTCCATAAGGCTGGATTTGAAATGACTTTTTGGGCACTGGTAGATGCAAAAACAAAAGTGCTGTCTGCAGATAGTAATAAGATACTGATCCAAACACAATAAATAGCCTTGAACAAAATATTCTGGGACATCACAAGAGAATCAGTAGAACTGAGACAGTGCAAGAGAGATGGCCAGACCAGATCACTCACCATGATTGCTGGTCATCACTGTCACACAGAGAAACGAGGAGCTGACGTGGAAACTCCACTACATGTGGCAGAGCTGCTGTCAATGTGGACTTAATTAATTAATTAGTTAATTCAATGTGTACTAAACTATATACAGGCTTCCCTGGTGGCTCAGAAGGTAAAGAATCAGCCTGCAATGCAGGAGACCTGAGTTCAATCCTTGGGTTGGCAAATCCCCTTGAGAAGGGAATGGCTACCCACTCCAGTATTCTAGCCTGAAGAATTTCATGGACAGAGGAGCCTGGCAGGCTACAGTCCATAGTGTAGCAAAAAGTAGGCTCAGTCTCACAAACTGCATCTACTTCTCATTTTTAGCAAGTTTTTGTATCATTTGTTTAAAGTCCTCAAAAAAAGAAAACCTTCTCCAAATAGTATTATACAGAAGAGCCTGTGCTGTGTGGACATCAGTTTACTGTAGAAGTTAGGAATCTAGAGTTCAGTGTGGACAAAACTAAGTAAGTACCTGGTATACACTTGCTTTAAAGTAGCCTTCCTGTGGTCTGTGATCACTGCTGCCACTTACAGAAGCACCAGACAACCCTACTTGCCGAGATTCTGTGCTCAGTATTGAAACTTTCTATTATAAATGAACTTTGTTGATCTGCCTCCAGGGAGGAAAAACTATGGTCATTTCAGCACAAGACCTCCCAACTTTGTGACAGGTGTATTTTTCACTGTAACTGAATAAACTGGTATTCTGTTTTGAACATCAGTCTCCTGTGAGCTTGGTAGATGTGAATTACCACCAGGAAAAGGTCTTTCCCTTGACAAAATGAACTGTCTGAGCCTCTTTGACTCAGAACCTTGGATGGTCTGATGTCTGTGCTGTACGCCTCCTCCGACATCTCTTGGTGGCCGACAATTGCTCTGGTGATCCATTTTCTGCACATCCTTCTTTCACACGTCTGTTAGCCATGATTCTCCATCCTGGTCACCTGTCAAAACTGTCCACAAAGATTGTTGCTAACGCAGCTTCGCAGATTCCAGCTCCAAAGATTTAATTCAATAGATGTGGCGCTGATCTGGGACTCTGTATTCCTAAGCAGCCCAGCTGATCACCGTGAGGGTGGCTCCGCACCTGCAGTGTTTGAGAACCATTCATCTTCTTCAGTACAATTCCGCAGCTTCATCTAGAACCACGGCTTCATGAAATACTTTATTTGAAAAAGGTCTCCAGATCAATAAGAATGCTTTTCTACAACAGCCCTGAGCCCTCCCATTCCCAGAGAGGCTGAGTATAAAGGAATAGACCGAAGGTGCTAGGATATTAAAGCTTAACTGTGATGATAAGCCAGAAGATCTCTGGGACCTTTGACCTTTAACCAGCAGCATCAAAAGAGTCCCACGAGCTCTTGGAGAAATGGCCCTGTCCGGCCAAAACTGTATATATGAGACCAAGCAAGATACATAGTTTGTGAGCCCAGCACATAATAAAAAATCTATTAAAAATTTGAAGATGGGGACAGCAGGGCACTAGACTAAGTGTGGAGTTCTTCTGAGCAAGGGATCTGTGCAACTGCCCAGGTCCCACGCCTGGGACGTCTGTTAGGAGTCTCTCCTCTGAAGGGCTATTGGGACAGGCTGCCCTGGGCCACGGGGAGAGGAGCCTGGTGGGCTGCAGACCGTGGGGGGCAGAGTCAGGCACGACTAGCACACACACCGCTCTGAGACAGGAAGATGACTGTAAATCAAGGGAGGTCTGTATTTTTCTTTGATCTCTTCACTTTGCTTATTTTCTTGCATGCACACGGTAACTCAGGGGAGCTCTTTGGAGTCCAGCCGGCCCCTCCCTCCCCTGTGTCAGCGGACAGGGGCCCCCGTCGCCCTGGCCCCCACCCTAAAGCCCTGAGCAAGGCACACGCGCCCCTTTGGTTCTGGCCCCGCCCCACTCTCCTCTTATGCTCCCCATTCTTTCTCTGTACCACAGTTACGCTGCCCTTGCTTCAGCTCCTCTAATTTTCCAGGCTTTTTTCTGCTCAGAACTTTCAAGCATGCTCTTCTCTGTGGCTTAAAGAATCTTCCCTCCCTGTCCTGACCTGGCTAAATTTTGCCTATCATTCGGGTCATAGGTTAAATGTCTCTTTCTCATGGAAACTTTCTCACACTCACGTTGGGACACACTCTCCTACCACCCTCTCCTTGTCTTTTATAAACTGATTCCCACTGTTCTTAAATGGGGACTTATGTAATTATTTGTTTAATGTCTGTCTCCCCTGCTAGACTAAATACTTATGTCTTATTATTGCTTAGCACAGTACCTAGAACGTATGAGGAGCTCAAAAACTATTTTTGAATTGAAGAATGAAAAACACCAACAAAGGCAAAAAGAGTGAAAACATCAGGGGCTGTGTGTTCTTTTCATTCAATAAAAACATCCATTCTCAAGACTCAAATCATTCCAAAGACGGATACTTGGCATTAAAATATCTCTTAGCTAGAAAAGGAAACAAAAGGAAAGAAAAGCAAATGAAATCTAATTAAACTTAAAAGTTTTTCCACAGTAAAGGAAATCATCAACAAAGTGAAAAAGACAGCCTGCTGAATGGGAGAAAATATTTGCAAAAGATAGGTCCAATAAGGAGTTCATATCCACAATATATAAATGGCTCATACAACTCAATATAAAAAAGAAAACACCTGATTAAAAAACAGGCAGAAGACTTGAATAGACGCTTTTCTAAAGAAGATATGCAGATGACCAACAAGGACATGAAAAGATACTAAACATCCCAGATCACCAGGGAAATCCCAAAGCAACACCCCAGTGAGAGAGCCCCTGACACCTCAGGATGGCTATTGTCAAAAAGGCCACAAATAACGGCAAGAATGTGGAGGAAAGGGAACCCTTGTGCACTGCTGATGGGGATTTTAACCTGGCACAGCCATAATGGAAGATCGAGTATGGAGGTTCAACCAAAAAAAAAAAAATCATTAAAAATAAAACTACCACATGATCCAACAATCCACTCTTGGGTATATATCTGAAGAAAATGAGAACATTTGAAAAGATATATGCACCCCAGTGTTTACAGCAGCATTATTTATAATAGCCAGGACAAAACCTAAGTGTCTGTCAGTCAACAGATGAATGGACAAAGATGTGACTGACTAATACATATATTAGTCAGCCATAAAAAGAAGGAAATTCTGTCATTTGCAACAACCTGGTTGGACTGGAAGGTATTATGCTTAGTGAAGTAAGTCAGACAGAGGAAGATAAATAATGTATATTATCACTTATATGTGGAATCTAAAAAATGAAGCAAATAAAACTGAAGCAGACTCACAGATACAGAGAACAAACTTGTGGTCACCAGTGGGGAGGGGAAAGCAGTGAAGGGCAGGGTAGGAGTAGGGGATTAAGAGGTACAAATTATTATGTATAAAATGAATAAGATAAATAGCACAAGGAATACAGCCAATATTTTATAAAATTTTAAACAGCATTATCTATAAAATTATTGAATCACTATGTTGTACACCATGAAACATATAATATTGTAAATAAACAATACTTTCACTTTGAAAATAAAATTAATAAGCCTCTCTTTTGTTAAAGATGACCATACTTCACAATTTTTACAGAACAACCCAAGTTTTAACAGTATGCACTTACTTCTGAAACAGTTAGAATGAGGCATGGAACAACGGACTGGTTCCAAATTGGGAAAGGAGTACATCATGTGAAATGCCGGTCTGGATGAAGCACAAGCTGGAATCAAGAGTGCCAGGAGAAATATCAATAACCTCAGGTATGCAGATGACATCACCCTTATGGCAGAAAGTGACGAACTAAAGAGTCTCTTGATGAAAGTGAAACAGGAGAGTGAAAAAGTTGACTTAAACTCAACATTCAGAAAACAAGATCATGGCATCCAGTCCCATCACTTATGGCAAATAGATGGGGAAACAATGGAAACAGTGACAGACTTTCTTCTCTTGGGCTCCAAAAATCACTGCAGATGGTGACTGCAGCCATGAAATTAAAAGATGCTTGCTCCTTGGAAGGAAAGCTATGACCAACCTAGACAGCATGTTAAAAAGCAGAGATATCACTTTGCCAACAAAGATCCATCTAGTCAAAGTTATGGTTTTTCCAGTAGTCATGTATGGATGTGAGAGTTGGACCACAAAGAAAGCTGAGCACCGAAGAATTGATGCTTTTGAACTGTGGTGTTGGAGATGTGAGAGTCCCTTGGACTGCAAGAAGATCAAACCAGTCCATCCTAAAGGAGATCAGTCCTGAATATTCATTGGGAGGTCTGATGCTGAAGCTGAAACTCCAATACTTTGGCCACTTGATGTGACAAACTGACTCACTGGAAAAGACCCTGATGCTGAGAAAGATTGAAGGTGGGAGGAGAGGGGACGAGATGAGATGGGGGGATGGCACCACCCACTCAGTGAACATGAGTCTGAGCAGGCTCTGGGAGTTGGTGATGGACAGGGAGGCCTGGTGTGCTGCAGTCCATGGGATCGGAAAGAGTCGGACACGACAAAGTGACTGAACTGACTTTCTTTTGCTCACCAAAACTGGACATTGAATGGACCTCCTGCTTACATACCACACCTGGGTAGCGTATGAACCATCTCTCTTTTCCTCTTTCTCTCTCTGTGTAGGTGAAGTGATGAGAGACAGTGTCTGTGCTTTGGTGGCTGTAGTATTAACAGAAGAGCTTAAGTTATTAAACCGGGCAGCTTTAATCTGTGAAGTCTCCTGGAGCAGTAGGGATTAATGTATTTTTATTCCAGAGCCAATGTAGCTATTCCATCGAGCTAGGGTTTGCTCCCAGAACCCCCAACTGGCCCCACCGCCTTGCTCTAGACCCGCTTCCCAACCGTGCGCCATGTGATGGAGTTCTACCTGGAAATCGACCCTGTCACCTTGAACCTGATCATCCTACTCTCCAGCTACGTCATCTTGCTCCTGGTTTTCCTCATCTCCTGCGTGCTCTATGACTGCCGAGGCAAGGACCCCAGTAAGGAGTACGCACCCGACGCCTCCCTGGATGCCCAGCCCTCCATCCGCCTGGTGGTGATGCAGCAAGGCTCCCCCGGGGCCTCCTGGGCACGGGGGTCCAGCCTCCACTTTGGGAATCCTGCCCCACTGGGGAAGAAAAGCACCATGGTGTGAGGCTGGCTGGGGATACTGGGAGAGAACACTACATGTTGTGGGCAAACTGGTCCTCACGGGCTGCAGTGCTGTCTGCACACACGTCTTGCTGGGCTATGTCAGCGGGAGCTCTGCCTTCCTTTCTGCTTTCTCGTCATCCTCCTCGTGGATAAGGCAACTATTTAAGGTAAGAAGCCCACGGGGGCCTTTGGTCAAAGCCTCCAGGTACAAAATTTTAGCGATACTATTGTTTAGTCAAAGCTGGTTACAAGCACATCCCTGATGAAGCTGTCCTTGCAACTTCCAGGAGATACTGATGTTTGAGTAAGGGTCTAAAGAAGAGAATGCAATTGTGTGTGTGTGTGTGTGTGTGTGTAAAGAGAAACGGGACTAGCTCGAATCTACCCCATACTTTGCATATCCTCTTTGCAAGGCAACCATTGAGTTTTCGCAGACTTGAAATTATGACAATTTCTATAAATACCATCGCTCTTCACATTCTGCTTCTCACTGTGGGTCAATAAAATGAACACAGTAATTGAAGAGTGTGGTGATTAACCACAAAGCTTGATTCAGACCCTGCCTCCCCCACTTAGGAGCTATATGACCACAGCCATTTGCTGTGCCCCAGAGCTAGTGGTGGGACCTCCAGGCTGTTTGGGTTATCTAGACGAGTTCATTCACTGAAAGCACTCGAGGCGATGCTTGGCACGTAGGGTGAGCTGTTATGATGAATATTAGCATTATTCCCTTTCACCCCTCTCATCAAGATGTTTAATCTTCAGTCCTCAAGTCTGACCCGGTCCAATGCAAAGTTACCGAGGACTCTGCACAAGTTATCAGGGCCGTGGCTTGGTGTTTCAGTGCCCCGGCACTGCTTTTCTGTCTTCTTGTCCCCTTTCTTTGTTGTTGCTGCTGCTGCTAAGTCGCTGCAGTCGTATCTGACTCTGTGAGACCCCATAGATGGCAGCCCACCAGGCTCCCCCGTCCCTGGGATTCTCCAGCCAAGAACACTGGAGTGAGTTGCCATTTCCTTCTCCAATGCATGAAGGTGAAAATTGAAAAAGAAGTCGCTCAGTCGTGTCCGACTCAGCGACCCCACGGACTGCAGCCTACCAGGCTCCTCCGTCCATGGGATTTTCCAGGCAAGAGTACTGGAGTGGGGTGCCATTGCCTTCTCCCTCTTTGTTGCTACTAACCATAAATTTATTTTCCTGCTCATTCATTTATTTCCACAATTTCGAATCAGCACCTCCATTGTATATATGTGTTTTTATTAATCCTCCCTTCTCTGAGCTCAGAACAACCTACATGTTCACTTGTTGATTTACTAAACCCTTTCGTCTAGTCAGGCCCTGTTGGAAATACAAACAAATGAGTGTGTCGTGACCCTCCCTCTGGTCTTTTTCTGCCTAAGAGGAAAAGGAGTCAGGCATGACTCAGAGGATGAAGGACAAGAAAGTCCTGCGGAGCCTCTGCTAGAAGTCTGCCCAACACTCAGGAGTCTGAAGAGTCGTGAGTGCCTAGCACACGGAAGGGGCTTTTGAACAATGTTGAGTGAATAATACCTTCTTAGACTCAGGCTTCAAAGACAAGATGATTTGTCTTGAAAGATAAGAATCCATTTTCTAGGGAGACAAAAGTGTGTTGAGGGCTTGTCAGTAGGACTGGAGATGGCATTTTAGACAGAACAGATAGTATAGACAATGCTTGGAAGCAGAAATCAGAGAGTTCACTGATTGTGACAGTTTGATGGCTTCCAAAACTTGGGAGGAAAAAGTGAGAAATTAAATTTCATTTTAACTTATAGAAAACTTAAAGAGGCGGTACTGTCCCAGTCTGCCCTGTTAGCTTCAGCACTGAGCCTTTGGATAAAGAAAACCCCAGTAATTTTGTTTTTCATATTTTAAAATTTTTCTTTATATTTTATCACAAAATCATATTTTCTCTTAAATGTCTGATTTGAAAATAATGCTGAAAATCTCCCAGGGGAACTTTTTTCTTTTATAGTCAAAAATCATCTTTACCTTAATAGTGGAAATATAAAATGAACGGGAAAATAGAGTAAATTCACAGGCTGCTTCTAAGAACTTGCCCTTTCCCTAGTGTGAACTTCACCTGGACTAACCTCATATATTTCCCTATAGTGGGGATATGTATATAAATTAGTGGAGACAAAAATATATCAGTGAAGAAAAAAAAAATCCATGGGCCACAAAAGACTGAAGACAAAAATAATAATTGTAATCATAGCTTTCAATTATATTTCAATTCCATATTGTGGTCAATTGAGAAAAAATTAATAGGTGGAAGGAAAGAAAAATACATTCTAAGAGAAAGAAGGAGAACAGAAAACCAAATAGTTAAAGTAACAACTACAACAGAAAAGGGAATAGAAATAAAGTCTGAGGAGAGAAAAACAGGAAAGGTGGAAACTAAAAACACTCTAAGGTGAAGGTTGGAATAAAGGATTTTAAGCTTTTCCAAGTCTTCGTTTCATTTGATTTGTGGTTCATTTGGAGTTGTGTTCTCCAAAAGGAACAAGCTTTTCAGCTTTTAAAACAATCCTTTCTGTATGGCAACGTACACTTAGAATCTTACAAGAAGTATCTTTAAGAATTTTACCAATGAGGAAACTAGCCCAGAAGGAAGAGCGATTTCCCCAAGAACACTTGGCTTCAGGACAAACACAAAGATCCGATTATTCCCTTTCCCTTATTTGTCCTCCAGTCATCTTTCAGGAAAGCATGATCTCTTACCTGTTTGTATTTTAAGACTTTATGATTTATTTCTTATTTCTTAAATGAAGTTTTAATTCCCAGTGGAATTTTTAGTTGCACAGTTATGAAATGGTAACTAATGTCTTAAAGCCTGGTGAAATGGATGCCAGCTAGAACCAAGGAGTTCCTTTTATAGTCAAATTCCGCAGCCTTATTTTTGCTTCATTTTGGAATTAAGGCTCCCTTATTCCACCTTCTTTTAATTTTAACATTATTCTCCCATCATGCACAATTTTTATTACAGCAAATGCAGTATTTTGGCTTTATCTGGATGACAGCCATGGAAGGAGACAAACAAAACACTTTCAAGGCAAAGGAAAGGAGGAAGAGAATGGAGGCTTATCAGGAATCTGCTGCATACCAGATACTTTTTATTCACATCTCGCTTAATCCTCACCCTCCCCTGTGAGACAGACACAATTAAAGGCAGCTTAAAGATAAGAAAATGGAGGCTCAGGGAAACACTAGAACGTGTGCAAGGCCACACAGCTGGTCCGCGTGGGAGGCAGCATCTGAATTCAGTTCTCACTGTGTCGCCTCTGCTCTGGATGTTTTTTCAGCCATCCAAAAACAGTAGCAAACCCGTGTTTGTTCTTCCTCTCCCATGCTAGAATCACATACCTGGGAGGCTGTGCAATAAAAAGCTGTTAAGCAATCTAACGGTTTTTCACATTTTCTCTTCTGAATAAGATGGCTGCAGTTTCCAGCAAAGAAAAAAAATAAATTACGATAATTGGGCCAGAACATTATTTTCTGATGTTCCAAAAGACCCCGAGATGGAGTGGCCTAAGGCAGAGCTCTGTACCAGAAACGCCAAGCCCAAAACCTTCTGTCACTACCTGCTGTTACTGCCGAAACCTTTTCCCAACTTAAACATGTTAATGTTGGTGAGGTTTAGAATGACTGGCATATGGTAGGATTTCAACATAATGAAGTGAAGTGAAAATCACTCAGTCATGTCCAACTCTTTGTGACCCCATAACTATACAGTCCAAGTGAATTCTCCAGGCCAGAATACTGGAGTGGGTAGCCTTTCCCTTCCCCAGGGGATCTTCCCAACCCAGGGATTTAACCCAGGTCTCCTGCATTGCAGGCGGATTCTTTACCAGCTGAGCCACAAGGGAAGCCCAAGAATACTGGAATGGGTAGCCTATCCCTTCTCCAAGGGATCTTCCTGACCCAGGAATCGAACTGGAGTCTCCTGCATTGCAGGCGGATTCTCTACCAACTGAGCTATCAGGGAAGCCCATTAAATATAAGGTTAATGTTGATGAGGTTTAGAGTGATATCCATAAAATATCTGGCATATGGTAGGATTTCAACACAATGAAAGCCACTGTTATTATAATACCAGCTGATAAGGTGAAATTGGGTGGGAACCTCATCACTCCAAGGCGGAGATGCTCCTGAAGACCCAGGCTTGTTTATGGGAGCTTCAAGGAGAAGCAGGATGAGATTGGAGAGCTGCCACACACAGCAGGAATTTGGAAGTAGGAGAAAGTGTCTGTGACAAGTTGAAGATGTGTGTTCAAGTCTTTACCCCTGGTACTGCAGAATGTGATCCTGTTTTGAAATAGCATCAGTGCTGGTGTAATTAGATAAGAGGAGGTCATAGTGGAGCCAAGTAGACTCCTAATCCAACATGACTGGTGTCCTGAAAAGGGGGAATCTAGACACAGACACACACATAAGGGGAATGTCTGTGAAGAATATTCTACCACTTGTCAAGGAACTCAGACAGTAAAGAATCTGCCTGCAATACAGGAGACCTGGCTTCGATCTCTGTGTCAGGAGAATCCCCTGGAGAAGGGAATGGCTACTCACTCCAGGATTCTTGCCTGGAGAATTCCATGGACAGAGGAGCCTGGCAGGCTACAGTCCATGGGGTTGCAAGCAATCAGACACAACTGGGCTATTAACATACACACCAGAGGTAAGAGAGAGGTCCAGAACAGATCCTACCCTCGTGCCTTTGAAGCGACATGACCCTGTCAACATCTTGATCTCAGACTTCTTGCCTCCAGAACTGTGAGACAATAAATTCCTGTTGTTTAAGCCACTTGAAAATGTTAGTCACTCAGTCACATCTGACTCTTTGTGAACACAAGGGGAGTAAGTAGCCCACCAGGCTCCTCTGTCCATGGGATTCTCCAGGCAAGAATACTGGAGTGGGTTGCCATTCCCCTCTCCAGGGCATCTTCCCAACCCAGGGATTGAACCTGGGTCTCCTGCATTGCAGACAGATTCTTTACCATTTGAGCCAAATTTGGAGCCACTTGGTTTGTGGTAAATCGTTAGGATAGGTTTAGTAAACTAATATAGTCTCTAAAGATAATGTTAGCAACTCATAATGAGATGCTTAATATTTCAAGGTCCTTTGGAATGTCATGTCACCATGATTCTTTTGGCTGTGATATCACTCTGAGTTGGGGCCTTGGGCAGAAGCTAGAAGGCCAAGCTTTATCACAGTTACCTGGGAAATAGACCTACACAGAATAGTCATTTGCTGTGATTTTAAGGAGAGTAGACTACAGGAGAAATGTCTTTAGAAAGAAGATGTACTGTGGTTTTGCTTCATAGAATGTAAAGGCTAACTGAGAGGCCTAAGAGTAAGGAACTCTGATTCCTATAAACTGGAAGGGACCAGTCACAAAGAAGAGATACTACTGAGCCCAAGTGCAAACCTACTGGGTTGAAGGAAGCAAAGAAACTAAGATCTAGCCCTCAGAACGAGCCCTAAAGAACCCAAATCCCTCCAGCTAGACCATCGTTACTTCAAAAGCCACTTAGTGAGCGCCAGATACTCACTGTTCTCACTGCCAGAAAATCTGCAGGCGGAGGAACCCATTGCTCTTAGTTTAGGGACAAGGGAATTTCAGATGGTCTTGTCTGAACCTTTAGGGGGCAGAATGGGATGCACAGGGCCCTGGGATCCTGACTCAGCCCCAAGTTTGCCTGTAGGTTCACAGCAGCTCAGAATCTCTGCAGAGTCGCAGAACATACTGGGTCTACTGAATGCACACTTTTGCAGTAAGTCTCTCACTGTCTTTACTTTCAGGGAACACCACTAACACAATCCTCTTGATGAGGGCAAAAGCCCCTGAAAACTAGAGGACACAGTCGAGCGTTGCTCAAGAGCACCGGGGACAGGCCTTTTCTCGTTATTTCACTTTCCCCAGAGAACAGTGTCTCCCTTAGCTGTAACAGTTCATCTTGACTTTGACCTTTCGGGGCAGATAAGGGTTTTGTGACACTAAGATTAAGGAAGATCTCAGCTATTTCACCTCCTCCCAAGATAGTGGGAAACTGTCTGCACATACTTGTTTTTCATTCAAAGTTTCTCAGTACTTGACTGTTAGTAAATCAAACACCAGCCATGTCATAGGATCTGCTGGTTCTCGGCTAGGTGTATCCATAGCTCGGGGGTCTCACCTGTGATCTAAGGTTGAAAGCTGTGCAAGGCTTATGAGAGACTAGAAGAATATGGACTTTGTGAGGATGAAGGAGACCAGGGAGAAAAAAGCCTGTCGCTCCATGGGGAGGCTTAGAATTGGCCAACAGGATTGCAGGGGAGACGTGGCAGTGGAATTTGGAGTCTGAACTGTTTATCAGAATTGATAAGGACATTCTCACCATGGAAATTTATCTGTGACAAGTTGCTTACCGTTAAGGAAGGGAGAATAACTAATATTACAACAAAATTTTGGAGAAGAATTTCTATGTAACAGTCATTAGACACAAAATCAGGAGGAAAATCAGAAGGTCCAGTTAAGAAAACAACCAGTTTCTTAAACAACAAGAAAGTCTCCCCTAGTTTAACCTAAACCTCTTCTGTTCTTATACTTTACCATCATTTTCTCTCATTTGCCCTTTCTGAGTTTTATTTTTTTAAAAAAAGCACTGTTTATATGGTGATTTGTATAAACATGTCTCATGAAAGAATCCAATCAGATTAGATCACAGGATATAGTAAGTTTGGTGATCACAGTGATAGCATATTGATGAATCACCATCAGTTGTGAGGTGTCCAAAAGTCATCTGTTAACTAAAAATAAGTTACCTAAGTTTGTGAATGATTTACCTATCTTTAAATTTGGGGTGAATTAAAGGTAATCTCAATCACAAATGCCATTGTCACTTCTGTGTATTCCCATGTCGCTGCTGGGGCAGCACAGATACGAACACAATGGCAGCTAACACGGAAGCAATTGTGTATATTATGGCTATTGATCACTCATTTATTTGACAAATATTTGACCTACTTTTTACAGGCCTTGTGCCAGGCCCAGGAAATACATTAAGCACACAACAGATGCTTTAGTTCCATCCTCACAAATCTTGCCAAGTAACCAGAAAAACTCCTAAACACTTTACATATATTGTCTGCCTCTTCACTACAACTCTAAGAGGTACTGACCTTTTCCCAATCTTATGCATTTTTGGCAGCTAAGAATCTAAAGCCCATTCTCCAAACCAGTGACCTCCAAGCAACTCTGCGCCTGTGTTCCTTTCAGTAAAGAAAAATTTATTATTCATCTCTGTGTGTATATTTAAATAAGTATACATTGATTTAAAATATATATTTATATAAGTCTAGATTTGTAGCTAGTTATACTTTATATATACATGCTATACTTTATACATACACATATGTATTTGAGCATTTTATTGCATTACAAATTCTCTTATTCACTTCACCTTGGAGACCACCGCTCCACAGCCTTCCACCACATTGCCCCCAGGTTTTGTCTGTGTATAAGGGAATAATCTGCCTCCAATCTCTCCCCATCTAACTCCAGGTTTTGCTCTGGATGAATGGGGTTGGGAACCTTGTCTAAGAACTTGATCTAGGAAATTTTTTTTTTTAAATGAGCAGTAATTTTCAAGTTTGGACTAGATCTTTGTACAGCTAAGGCTGCTTTGGCAAATTCCTTGATGAGTTTTTTTTTTTTAATATGCAATGACAAGTTCTTCTACTTTGTAAATCCTATTCATTTACTTTGAATTCTCTTTCCTGGCTGGATCGTAAACACCTCCAACAAAAGAGTGAGTGTCCAGTGCGCCTGTTTCAGTCCCCCCAGCACCCAGTAAAGGACTGAACACGTCAGGAGATATTCATCCTACTGGAGAAAGGGAGACTTTTTACTTCAATTGTAAAATAGGAATGACCATCCCATGGAAACAAACCGCCCCAGATGCAGAAGGGAGGTATCTGGGCTGCTTTGACGTCCCCACGCGGTTTCTAATCTTGTAATGAACGAAGCAGCCAGGATGATGCTGGGCCGCTGCCCTCTGCTCCCCCACAGGCACGTGGAGAAGAGGCCAGGCAACCAGAGCAGTGGAGATGAAGCCCTCCACCCCTCCATCCATTCCCGGCACCACCAAACCACCCAGCTTCCTCTTTCCCTCTGATGTCTCCTCTACGGAGATGCCTCTACTGAACCACCAGGAAGATGACTGCAAGTTCGGTACTTTGTCCTGCCACATGCTGACTCTGCTGCTGAAATAGGAGGAAAGGGAGCAGGGTGCAACCTTTGAAAGAACGATCTAGCCATAGGACATGACAAAGACTGGTTAGAACCAACTGGGTCCAAGATGGCAGAAGGTTTGACTTCCAGGGGACCTTGAGCTTCATTATATACTCATTTAATATGTTAGCATATGCTAAGTGAATGCCCACTAGGGCTGTGACAGTTCTGAGGCTAATCATAAAAAGTCAAAAAGTGGGCAGTGGCCCAGTTTCTGGAAATCCTGGCTCCTTCCCCAAAATAATCAGAGTAATCCTGTCACTTATTAACATATGAAATTACCCAGCCCATAGAAACTAACCACACCATCTTTCAAGACTTTCTTGCCTTCCAAGATGGCCCACACTGTCTGTGGAGTGTGTTCCTCTCTAAATAAATCCACTGCTTATCTGTCACTTTATTCTCCAGATTCTTTCGTGTCTAAGCAAGAACTTTAAATTCACCAGAAATGATGCTGCCCTGACTTCCAGTTCTAACCCAGTCACTCACTTCCTGGGAGGCTTTAGGCCCCACTTGCTCACCTAGAGAAGAAAGCACTGAAGTTAATTAACAGCTACCAAGGTCCTTCCAGCTCTGGCTTTTTTGACCCCACATCTCTCCTTTCTCCTGACCTTTCCTCTCTCCTGGCATTTTAGAATGAAGCAACTACAGATAGGAAGATTTGTCCTGAAAATTTGCCTCTGGTTGGGGCATTGTTGTTGATCAGAGAGCCTCAAAGGAGTCTTAATGGAGGGCTGAGTCCTTTTATTCCACAGGAGTCGTGTACACACCTCATTTTCGAACATGTTTTCCATCTGACATTTCAAGTAACTACCCCCACGTTGGTACTTCTTCAAGTCAAGGTCTGTTTTGCACTCTTTGGAAGGAGCATAAACTGTGACAAATGGTCTCAGTTAGGCATATGGTGATGCATTGATTTCCTAGTTGCTGGGATATATTAACAAACTTATTGTCCCCAAATGTAAAAATAATGAACTTACTGCCAAGCGTGAAACACTGACAATGTGAAACAGATTAGATTTATTGGAACCTGGGAGACAATCCTTAATTTTTAGTAGAACACTGCCTTTTATTTCCATCCTAAGTGAATTCAACTGCCTTCCCCCTAAAAACTCATTTTCACATAGCCGCAGTGGTTAGGAATTAAAATGTTTTTTTGTAAGTGGATGTATTGGTTAGAAATCGTGCTCAGCTATGACTAACAGTGACACAAAACACAGTGACTGAAACATAATGAAGACTGTTAACTCTCTTGCATCTTGAAATTGGGAGGGAGATAGTTCAACCAAGTACAATGGCTCCAAGATACCCCCAAGGGCCCAGGCACCTTTATTTTTCCCCACCAGCTTTACTTCATGATTTCTAACTCTGAGGTTGTCTTCTTATCACATAATGGCCGCTGCAGTGCCAAACCTTTCATCTGAGTTCCAGGCAAAGAGAGAGAGAAATAAGAGGGGAAGGGCGAAGTGGCGTCATGCTCATGATACCAGTCAAATCAGCTAAGAGGCCCACTCAACAACTTCTACTCATATTTCATTGGCTAGAACTTAACCAAATGTCTCCCCCATCTGCAAAGAAGTCTGGAAGGTGCAGTTTTTGCAGGTACATTGATATTCTCCCCCCACCCCCACCAAATCAGAGTTTCTTTAGAAAAGAAAAGGGAAAGAATGAATTTGGTGTAGTCAGCTGCCCTAGTGGGATTGTTTTTCCTTCTCAAATTAATACCTGTTTGTTAAGGTAAACTTTAAAACTCTGGAAACAGAAAAGAAAGATAATGATGATTTTATTTCAACTACCCTAAGTGATCTCAGGTAGTATTTAATGTAATTGCATGCTTGGTTTTTTTTACTAGTATTTGTGTACTGCTGATTGTATTTTTCCAAGTGTAAAAGGACTATCTCTCCTTTAGGGAAAATTTGAGCAAAGTATAGAAAATAAAATAGGAATCACCCACAACACAGAGATAATCACTACACTCTTTTGCTGCATTTTCTGCCACTTTTATGTATATTTTTCATATTAATAATCAGAGTGTGTGTATGAATAAGGTGGTATCTTTCTTTTGCTTTCTAAATAAGTGAATTTACGTTTGACCCTACTGAGTGTCTCCCTTTTAATGGCATTCCAAATTGTGGTTGCAAAGCTGTTTGGAAGGTGCTTAAAGTAGGAAAGAATGAATAGCACAGACTGGTTTTCTCCAGCTCTGCTTCTGGGAGGCCATACGGCAGATTTGGCTTACTTCTCACTCTCATTCTAAGACTGTGTCATATGCTGTCTTTTCTGTATTTTTCCTTCTTAATAAATGTCAGGTATGCATGCCAAGAGTTAACATGATTCTTCAGGGAATGTGAGCTATCATGCCTGTTCTTACTGCATAGCTCACAGAGGTGGTTATCACTCTAACTTATAAATCATAGAATCAATCTCATGGCCCCAGTCCCAAACCCTAGTGCAACAGTAGAGAGAAGCTAAAAGGAAAAGTGCCCTGCTCAAGGTCACATGGCAAGGTCAGTACCAAACCCCAGGCCTCCCAAATACCTTTCTAGTGATTTTCCAATCTACTTGAGATGCTTTGGATGGTGCAACTGATTGTTAAACTTCAAAGATGTTACGAGTCACAAAAAATACACAACTAAATAGAGCCAGTTGCTAAACACATTAAAATAACTTTATTTAAAATAACTTTAAAGAGTTTAGTAACTTGCCTAAGGTGACAATTCTCAGACGGGCTATTCCATTTCATATACCTGAATTTTCAGAGAAAAATACACACTTTACCGTTTTTCCATCCATTGTTCACTTTCTATGAGCTAAAATCTTGCTAAGTGACAAAGAGTTGTGCTACAGATAATAGAATTCACAGCCTGGTCAGAGAGATGAGAGAGACATGAGTCAATATGGCACATTCATACAATGGAATGTCATGCAACTGTGAAAGGGAATGAGGTCCATCTGTGGGAACTGCCATGGGAAAGTGGCCATCATGTATCATTAGAAGGAAAATGCTGATGGCAGAGGAGTTTGATTGTATATGTAGCATGATCTCTTCTGTGTTTAAAAAACAAAGTACATTTACACACGTTATGTATGCTTAGACAATAGCTAGACAAATACACACAAACTTTTAACTGGTTATTCAATTGAGTGGGATTTTAAGATGGGGAAATAGCTTTGTATTTACTTGCTTTTACTCACACACTTCTAGATTTTGTGTGTGTGTGTGTGTGTGTTTTAATCGTTTTTTTGGTGTTTTATTCAGTTTTGGGTTTTTGTTTTTTCTTGATTCTTGTTTTTGTTTGTTTGTTCTGCTGGGTCTTCCTTGTGGCACACAGGCTCCTTGTTGCTATGCTTGGCCTGTTTTTTTCTCTGGTTGTAGGGGTTGGGGCCTATTCTCTGGTTTCAGCTGCCTGGGCTTCTCATTGTGGTGACTCCTCTTGTTGTGGAGCATGGCTTCTAGGTCACACAGGCTAACTAGTTATGGACCACAGGCTTAGTTAGCCTGCAGCATGTAAGATCTTCATTCCCAATGGAATCAAGTATCCCCTTGATCAAGGGTTTGATCAAGGGATCAAACCCACATCCTTTGGGTTGGCAGGCCGATTGTTAACTTGTGGATCACCAGGGAAGTCCCACACATACTTCTGTTTTTAAAATACAATTATGTATAATCAGTTTTCCCATCATATGTTTTGAATAATTTTAGTAATTACCACACAGAAATTTTGACAATTAAGTGAATTGCTGTGAATAAAATGCTTAGAACATTGTCAGGCACATACTAAGGGCTCAATAAACACTAGCTGTTATGATGATGTTGGGGTGGGGGGTGGAGGTGAGTGCTCACATGCTCTTGCTGAGCATATACATATATACAGGCTATTTGTAGGGCAACTTGACCAGAGGCATACACCAAAAGCCTTTAAAATTTGAGAGCATCTTAACCCAGCAGTTCTACTTTCATAAATTCCTTCTATGGAAACATTTGAGTAAATATATAACAAAGATGAATAAGGAGCAAAATGTTGGCAACAAGCTAAATGTTCAAAAGCAGAAATGGTCTAACAAATTGTGGTGCATCATTACAATGGAATAGTAGGCATTCATTGTAGTAGTGAATTTATTGACATGGTAATTTATTAATGATATAATAATAAGTGAATAAAAACAAAGTTCCAAATAGCATATACAATATGGTTCCATTACGGTACAAAAATTATACATATGTCTGCCTAAAAGTACATGTACTTAAGTATTATTAGTTTGATGCAAAGGTAACTGTGTTTGGTTTTGGACCATGAATTTTAAATCATTATAACTAGGTTCAAGCACATCTTTATTAATCAAAGTAGGAACCATTATAATTTTTCCAATGAGAAATGTTTGTTTATTCCCGTAGGGTAAAAATCAGTGTTTTGAGATCCTGGAAAGCATTTTCTGCCTACTGTTGGTTTCGGAAGCATTTTTCCTGCTAAAAGTTGTCGAGATGCTTGAAGAAGTGGTAGTCGGTTGGTGAGAATTCAGGTGAATGTGATGGACGAAGCAAAACTTTGTATCCCAATTCATTCAACTTCTGAAGCATTGGTTGTGCAACATGCAGTCAGGCTCTGTTGTGGAGAATAACTGAGCCCTTTCTATTGACCAATGCAGGCGTTATAGTTTTCAGTGCATCTCATTGATTTACAGGCTTCCCTCGTGGATCAGACGGTAAAACGTCTGCCTGCAATGTGGGAGATCTGGGTTCGATCCCTGGGTCAGGAAGATTCCCCTGGAGAAGGAAATGGCAACCCACTCCATATGGGCATCTGAGTTAAATTCACCCATTCCAGTCTGTCTTAGTTCACTGATTCCTAAAATGTCGACGTTCACTCTTGCCATCTCCTGTTTGACCGCTTCCAATTTGCCTTGATTCATGGACCTAACATTCCAGGTTAGGAATGTAAACATCATTCTTTACAGCATCAGACCTTGCTTCCATCACCAGTCACATCCACAACTGGGTGTTATTTTTGCTTTGGCTCTGTCCCTTCATTCTTTCTGGGGTTATTTCTCCACTGATCTCCAGTAAAATATTGGGCACCTACTGACCTGGGGAGTTCATCTTTCAGTGTCCTAACTTTTTGCCTTTTCATACTGTTCATGGGGTTCTCAAGGCAAGAATACTCAAGTGTTTGCCATTCTCTGTTTACCTAAAATACTTCTCAGATGTAGTGGTTTCAGTGGGATCCAGAAAGCTGTAGTGGATCAGATGGGCAGCAGACCACCAAACAGTGACTGTGATTCTTTTTACGATGCAAGTTTGGCTTTGGGAAGTGCTTTGAAGTTTCATCTCAGTCCCACCACTGAGCTAATCATCGCCAGTTGTCATATAAAATCCACTTTTAGAACAGTCGACATTGAGTTCTTCAGCAACTTCTCATGTAGTTGTAAGAGGATCAGCTTCAGTGATCCTCTCATTTGGTCATTGTCAAGTTCCTATGGCCTGCCACTACCCTCCTCATCTTCAAGGCTCTCGTCTCTTTTGCAAAACTTCTTGAATCACCACTACACTGCATATTCGTTAGTAGTTCCTGGGCCAAATGTGTTATTGATACTGTGAGTTGTCTCCACCACTTTATGACCCATTTTGAACTCAAATGAGAAAATTGCTTGAATTTGCTTCCTGTCTAGCATTTCCCTAGTCTAAAATAAATATAAAATAAATAGAAAGTGAAAAGCCATCAGCAAAAATACATACATAAAGTGAGTATTGTGCATTAAAATGATGCATAACCACATTTATTTAAGAATGTACTTCAATATCAAACAGCAAAATTCAACAACACAAAACTTCTATTACTTTTGCACCAACCTAATATTAGTTTTGCACCTGGGAAATTGTGAAAATTTTCTTCTTTGTATTTAGATGTATTTTTCCATTTTACTACAATGAATTTCAGTCATTGTAGTTCTTCAGTTGCTAAGCCATGTCCAACTCTTTGGGAGTCCCATGGACAGAAAGGTGTTGGGGGAGCATTTCATAATGCAGCCCCCATGCCCACAGATGGGCATGGGGCCACCTCTGCCTGGTGGCCAGACGAGATGCAAGTTCTTCCAGCCTCCAAGAGTCAGATGGGCATGTTTTTGCAGTCTTCACTGCAGACTCAGCAGACGTAGAACTTGTATCCTTGTCTGACTCAGGAGACAGACTTTTGAATGTTATTTGAACACCAAAAGAAGGAAATAGGTGAGCAAGATTGGGTCATGTCACTGCAATCAGAAAACTCCATTTTTATGACCATTCTTCTACTTTTGCCTGGTACAGTTTGTCTTTTGTCCCAGCGTAATTATGAATAACACCCTTCTGTTCTTGGTCACCCTACCCACTTGGAGTTCATCCACTTGTTTCATTTTTTACTTGTATCTATTCTTCTAGCTACTGTATTTCCTATACATTGAAGTTAGTTAAAGGCTTGTTCAAGTAAAACTTCTTTTTTGGCAAGAGTTGTTCATTAAAGGTTCTGTTTGCTGTATATTGCCTCATGTCAAGAGATACACAATATCTGGTTGTCTCACTTTTAGTGAGAAGCAAATTGATGGGTGGATCCACGTGGTGTTCACACGGTCAAGCCATCATAAAGTTCTCCATCGACCTTTCATCTCATGGTTTCGTCCATTGCTGATCATTGCCTGAATGATTGCATTGTTCAGTCACTAAGTCACGCATTAGAAGTTAAAAATAATTCTAGCTCTATCACTTCTTCCACATTTATTGACTGGAATTCTTTTGCAAAGAAGTATATCTCAACAAACAAGGACCTACTGTATAGCACATGGAACTCTGTTCAATGTTACATGGCAGCCTTGATGAGAGGCAAGTTTGGGGGAGAATGAATACATGTATATGCACAGCTGAGTCCCTTCACTGTTCACCTAAAACTAACACAACATTGACGATCAGCTATACTTCAATAAAAAAATAAAAATTAAAAATTTAAGAAAAGAAGAGAAAAAAAAGAAGCATATTCTTCATTGGTTAGGGCTGGGTTACTTTCAGTACAGTTTACATAGGAAGGACAGAATAAACACTGAACTCTTTCCTTGTGATGATCAATTTTCAGAGTAAGGAGTTGAAACTCTTCCAATCCTGCCCACAGTTTTTGGGTATTGTTGTTGTTGTTGTTGAAGTATTTTGTTTGTTTGCTTTCAAAAGGGAAGATTTCTATTTCATTTTTTAAATGTTTTTGTCATATGAATTCATTGAGTTCTTCTATGTTAAATCTAAACATATTTATAAAACTAGGTATCTTCATAAATTAGAAATTGTCAGTATTAGGGTTCTCCAGAGAAATAGAACTAGTGAATGTGTGTGTGTATACAGATACACACACACACACATACTGTATATGTATGTATGTAGAGCAAGAAAGAGATTTACTCTAAGGAGTTTCCTCACACAATTGTGGGCCTGGCAAGTTTAAAATTTGCAGATCAGGCAGGCTGACTGAAGAACCAGAAATGATCCAATGTTACAACTCAAGTCTAAGGCTTCTGGAGGCAAGATCCTCTCTTAGGGAAACCTCTTCTTCTCTTAAGGCTACCAACTGATTAGATTAATCTCACCTACATTATGGGAGTTAATATGTTCTACACCAAGCCAACTGACTTAAACATTGATCTGATCTAAAAACACATACCGTCACAGCAATATCTAGACTAATGTTTGACCAAATACCTGGGCACCATGGCCTACCTAGTCAAGTTGACACATAAAATTAACCATCATATCACCTCTATGAAAAAAAAAAGCATTAGCAATAGAAGTTAGGACATGCAAAATGAGTGATAGAAGCAAGGCTTACTGTGGGTGTTCACAGATGCAGAAGAACACTTGGGCTGAACCAAACAAGAAAGGTTTGGATTAGTCATTGCTGAGTGTTCTGCTGGCTTAGGTGCCAGACTGAGAGCTGGCAAGAAAGGCACTGGTTGTGGCACTGCTCACGTAACTTCTCTTCTGTAATTTATATTAGTTCACTGAGATTCAGAGTCTTCACCTGAAAATTACAGATTGTAACATCTGTCCTACCTGCCATTACACTTTGTCACTACAGCCAAAAGAAATTATGTTTATTACCCTCACGGCAGAGAGTGAAGAGGAGCTAAAGAGCCTCTGATGAAAGTGAAAGAGGAGAGTGAAAATGTTGGCTTAAAGCTCAACATTCAGAAAACTAAGATCATGGCATCTGGTCCCATCACCTCATGGGAAATAGATGGGGAGACAGTGGAAACAGTGTCAGACTTTATTTTGGGGGGCTCCAAAATCACTGCAGATGGTGACTGCAGCCATGAAATTAAAAGATGCTTACTCCTTGGAAGAAAAGTTATGACCAACCTAGGTAGCATATTAAAAAGCAGAGACATTACTTTGCCAGCAAAGGTCTGTCTACTCAAGGCTATGGTTTTTCCAGTGGCCATGTATGGATGTGAGAGTTGGACTATAAAGAAAGCTGAGTGCCGAAGAATTGATGCTTTTGAACTGTGGTGTTGGAGAAGACTGTTGAAAGTCCCTTGGACTGCAAGGAGATCCAACCAGTCCATCCTAAAGGAGATCAGTCCTGGGTGTTCATTGGAAGGACTGATGCTAAAGCTGAAACTCCAATACTTTGGCCACTTCATGCGAAGAGTTGACTCATTGGAAAAGACCCTGATGCTCAGAGGGATTGGGGGCAGGAGGAGAAGGGGATGACAGAGGATGAGATGGCTGGATGGCATCACTGACTCGATGGACATGTTTGAGTAAACTCTGGGAGTTGGTGATGGACAGGGAGGCCTGGTGTGCTGCGATTCATGGGGTTGCAAAGAGTTGGACAGGACTGAGCGACTGAACTGAAAGCACTTTGGAAACTCTTTGTTATGCAAATATAAGGTATTATTAGACTGCTTTTGTTAACAGCCAAGGGATCACAGTGTCTAGCAAGTGTGCTTTAAAGCTGCAGTCATTAAATAGAAAAAAATAAATAAATAAAGCTGCAGCCGTAACTACAAGGCCACAATATGATGATAATCAATGACTTTCTCTGTGTTTGAGACAGACCACCATTCAGCCCCATACTTTAAGAAAAGAGAAAGCTGTTACTTCCCTAAAGGTAAAAGAATCAGTGTACTAATTTTCCATATTAATACCTCTCTCTCTGTAAATTCATGTTTCCCCTAGAGTCCCTGGTTTATTTCTGCAAGACAGCAATGTAGCATTGACAAACGCAAATGACACATATCTGGCTGGCTTGATTCATTCATTTATTTACTCGATAAGCATTTATCAAATGCCTGGTATTTGTGAAACACTATGCCAAGTGCTTTTGGAGACACGGAAATGAATCAAATCCAGATTCTGTCCTCAAGCAATTTACAATTTCTTAAGAGGAAGAAGCCATAATTTAAAAACAAAGTGCTGCAATATAGAAATTGAAATGTACAATGAGAGAGATTAGTAACATACCATGGAAATTCAGAGAAGGAGAGATCAGTTTCAACTGAAAATTCCAGACAGCGTCTTGGAGGAGGTGGCACTGAGCTAGACTGAGGAATAGAAATAGATCTGTGCCTGGGTGGGTGGGTGGACAGGGGCTTCCCGGGTGGCTAAGTGGTAAAGAGTCTGCCTGCCAGTGTGAGAGATGGGAGAGATTCAGATTTGATCCCTAGGTCCAGAAAATCCTACCTAGGAATCCGAAGATCCGACCTAGGGATCCAAGTAGGAAATGGCCACCTGCTCCAGTATTCTTGCCTGGGAAATCCCATAGACATAGGATCCTGGCAGGCTACAGTCCACGGAGTCACAAAATCAGAACGACTGAGCGCCGGAGCACACACGCATGCACGGGTGGCCAGGATGGAGCAGACGGTATACAGGTGTGCTAGTGAACACAGGGTTCTTAAAGGGAAGAGGCAGGAAGCCTGTCTGGACATGTGCTTCGCGTGAGGCCTTTTATAAATTCTTTACTGCTAACTTCCTGCTCTATACTTTTGGAGAGGATCTTAAGATTCCTCTAAAGAGGGCAAAAAGACTTCCTCTGTCTAGCCCACCAACTTCTATTAACAGGCAACAGTAGGTCCTATCTGGTCAGTCAGCTCAATTGTGAAGGTTATTGTCAAAACAGTACTTAATAAATTACAATTTTATTGTGATTATGACACTTTCCAGTTCTAAAACAATGTGATTCCACTGATTCTCAGAAATAAAATCTTCTCTGAAGGCTTTTAAGACTTTAGATATACATCTTTCCTAGCTAGAGTACCCATGTCCGTGTTTCTCCAGCCTAAAATACAGAACTTAATTTAGCCGCCTTGATGATTCAGAGTCAGTCTCAGAATCAGAAAGGACCAGACTGCTGTATCACAGCATTGCCAGGCTCCATGGAGGCATAAGGGATTATTATACCTAAACTCAGTGTGTCCAGATTGCTTTGTTATCATTTTTTTCTTTTTCTCTCTCTTTTTTTTTTTTCTGCCTTTTTTGCTGAGGATACAGCACTCAGATTTGGATGGTCTCAGCATCCCACCTATCTCATCCCATGTTTGTTCTGTTTGCTGTTTCTCTTCTACATGAGGCTTAGTGGTCAGATCACCAAGCTCTGTTAGAATTACACATAGAGTAAGAGTAAATAAGCTCCGAGTAAGGGTCTAAGAGGATTACCTACATGTAAAGTATCTTGAGACTTAGTGCCATCTGGTCTGGCCTTTAATTAAAGGGGTGTGTGAGAGAGAGAGGGAGAGGGAAGCAGAGACAGAGAAAGAAAATGGATGTTTGTATGCATGTGCACATCAATGTGTTTTTCCCCTGCAGTCATTTATTGTGATTGTGTGACAAGCTAAGTTCAGTATAAGTGAAATGCTACAGTCTATAATTTGCCTAAAGAAATTGAGAAGCATTGAAAAATCTAAGTGAGAAGAAATTTTGTAACATTTCGTATAAGAGATATGCCCCTGCTGTTACACAGACTCTGTGATGATTATAAGGCAGTGCAAGAGCAACTATTATCTCTGAGAAACAGCAGTTATGTGGCTAGTCCAAATTGTCGCTGGAAATTGAAAGAAAATGATGATTAGACCTGAGGTCTCCAGCTCCCAAACCAGAGTTCTTTCAACTACTGTGAAATGCTACCCACACAATAATTATTATTAGAAATCAAAGGAAATCTTGCACCTCTGTGCTTTTAAACCACATGGATTGGGGGGATTTAACCAAAAGATGTGAGTTATGCATCCCAAAAATCCATTCAAAGAGCAAGCTAAGCAGAAACACCTGAAAAGCTTCTTTAAAATATGGATGCTCAGGTCCCATTATTGAGTCTATTTTAGCAGATCTGAGATTGAGCCCAGAAGTTTGGGAGAGGTTTTCACCCTTAAATCTAACTCCATAAGAACTACAATACCATTATTCCAGTGGGTTTTGATTTTATGAGAAACCCAAACTGCCTTTGTGTTCCCAACCATTTAGTTCTCAGGCCTGGGATTTATATAATCTGCAGGTCATTGTTCTTTTCACAGCACATCCTTCTTCCTGCCCTGCCTTTCCTGTGCTGCTCACTGTGTGCTTCTCAGCCCCTTCACCCGTGCTGATGCCAAAACAACAGAATATCTAGGCAGGCGCGAGATCCCACCCAGTTTCCTTCTGTTCTCCCTCTGTTTGCGGTGCTCAGCTGGACACGGTGACGAGGCTACTACAGGACATTCCCACTAGCCAGGCTCTGCCTCACAGGAAAAGTTAAGAAGTTTTCAGCAATGATTAAGTTTTTGAAAGAAGGGTCAAAAAGTCGAGGGTAAGGTATATAGTAAAAATTATGTCAGTGATTGAGCTAGGAACTTAAAGTACATGATGGGGTTGAAGGCCCACGGGCTGGTGCATGCACCTTATTCCTTTGCAGTGTCCCTTAAGACACCTTTGTGGAAGGACTCAGCCACCTTGGAAGTTCAAAAACCACAGGGTTAAATGTTCGTTGGTGAGGATGCTGCTTTCAACCCCTCCCCACAATGTCTTTATCTGATCTTGAGTCTGGGAAGGAGAATGGAACCTCTCTACAGTAAAAAGGAAGCCCACAGGCCACTTCTCCAGGTCCCGCAAACCCGTGGGCAGCCTCTTTCTCTGTGGTTTCTTCTGAATTCTAACCTGCTCCATTTCCCCCAAAGAGAGGGTACTCTCTGCTCCCAGTGGAACAGCAGGATCCCCACATTATTCCCAGACCTGAGTCAGTTGCAGATCCTGCACTAACGTCAGGGAACAGAGACTTCCTGGTCTTCTGATGCATAGACAAAGCTCCCAGCCAGTGTTCCCACAGAATTTTGTATCTGTACAACATCCGAAGGTGTATGAACAGAACTGACCTTCTCCATAGCATTGCTTGGAACCACAGGCAAGCATTCGGATCCTTGCAACATCTAGATGTGTATACAGATCACATTCTGGCACAAATCTGGTTGTATGTCAATGTAATCCATTGGCTGGGAGTAAGACCCTACACTTACTATGCTGATTTTGAACCGTTTTGCCTCTTGCTACTTGTACAAATTGGACAAATTACTTCTCAGCCTTAGTTTCATTCTATAATAAATTGGGTTAATAGTATTCCCATGTAACTTTAAATGAGATGATATGAACAAAAACACCTATTCCAGTATGTACTCTTGGTGAAAGTAACATCCTCACCAATGAATATTTAACCCAGTGGTTTTCGAACTTCCAAGGTGGCTGAGAACTTCCAAAAAGATGTCTTCAAAGACACTACAAAAGAATAAGGCAGATGCATCAGGCATGATGGGCTTCCCAGCTAACCTATTTCAAGCAGACTCAGTTCAGTTCAGTTCAGTCGCCCAGTCGTGTGCAACTCTTTGTGACCCCATGGACTGCAGCACGCCAGGCTTCCCTGTCTGTCACCAACTCCTGGACTTACTCAGACTGATGTCCATTGAGTTGGTGATGCCATCCAACCACCTCATCCTCTGTCAACCCCTTCTCCTTCTGCCTTCTATCTTTCCCAGCATCAGGGGCTTTTCTAATGAGGCAGTTCTTTGCATCAGGTGGCCAAAGTATCAGAGCTTCAGCATCAGTCCTTCCAATAAATATTCAGGGTTGATTTCCTTTAGAATTGACTGGTTTGATCTCCTTGCTGTCCAAGGGACTCTCAAGAGTATTTCCCAACACCACAGTTCAAAAGCATCAATTCAGCCTCTTCAATAAATGGTGCTGGGAACACTGGACAGCTACTTGTAAAAGAATGAAATTAGAACACTTCCTAACACTATACACAAAGATAAGCTCAAAATGGATTAAAGATCTAAATGTAAGACCAGAAACTATCAAACTCTTAGAGGAAAATGTAGGCAGAACACTCAAGGACATAAATCAAAGCAAGATCTCTATGACCTACCTTCTAGACTAATGGAAATAAAAACAAAAGTTAACAAGTGGGACCTGATTAAACTTAAAAGCTTTTGCACAGCAAAGGAAACTATAAGCGAGGTGAAAAGACAACCTTCAGAATGGGAGAAAATAATAGCAAATGAAACAACTGACAAAGGATTAATTTCCAAAATATACAAGCAGCTCATACAACTCAATACCAGAAAAACAAATGACCCAATCAAAAAATGGGGAAAAGACCTAAACAGACATTTCTCTAAAGAAGACATACAGATGGCTAACAAACACATGAAAAGATAGTCAACACAACTCATTATCAGAGAAATGCAAATCAAAACTACAATGAGATATCAACTCACATCAGTGAGAATGGCCATCGTCAAAAAGTCTACAAACAACAAATGCTGGAGAGTGTGGAGAAAAGGGAACACTCTTGCACTGTTGGTGGGAATGTAAATTGATTCAGCCACTATGGAAGATTGTATGGAGATTCCTTAAAAAACTAGGAATAAAACTACCATATGACCCAGCAATCCCATTCCTATACATATACACTGAGGAAACCAAAATTGAAAAAGACACATGTATCACATTGTTCCTTGCAGCGCTATTTACAATAGCTGGAACATGGAAGCAACCTAGATGTCCATCAACAGATGAATGGATAAAGAAGTAGTGGTACATATACACAATGGAATATTACTCAGCCATGAAAAGGAACACATTTGAGTCAGTTCTAATGAGGTGGATGAACCTAGAACCTCTTACACAGAGTGAAGTAAGTGAGAAAGAGAAAGATATATATCGTATTCTAATGCATATATACAGAATCTTGAAAAATGGTGCTGAAGAATTTATTTACAAGGCAGCAATGGAGAAACAGACATAGAGAATAGACTTATGGTCACGGGGAGAGGGGAGGAGAGGGTGAGATGTATGGAGAGTAACATGGAAGCTTACATTACCATATGTAAAATAGATAGCCAACGGGAATTTGCTGTGTGTCTCAGGAAACTCAAACCAGGGCTCTGTGTAAATCTACAGCGGTGGGATGGGGCAGGAGATGGGAGGGAGGTTCTAAAGGGAGGGGACATATGTATACCTATGGCTGATTCATGTTGAGGTTTGACAGAAAACAACAGAATTCTATAAAGCAATTATCCTTCAATAAAAAAATAAATAATTTTTTTAAAAAACATCAATTCTTTGGTACTCAACATTTTTTATGGCTGAAATATGTTTTATATATTAGTCTCCTTTGTAAGCTTCTATTTGAAAAAGGAATTCCATGCTAAGAAACATTCTTGAAAAGAGCTTTTCTATCCTCCTGAATTTATGTACTATCATTCCTAAACTCTTCTGGGTAACTGGGGACCTGAGGCCTAGTTTGTGAAGCTGAACAAAATCTGAGGGATATGCTCCCCCTATAATAAGCTTCCAGCACAGCTGGTTGGTCTCTGTCTTATTCCTTTATTGAGATGGTAAAGGGACCAATGTATCAGGTACCCTTGATACAAAACTGTGCTCTTCTCTGAGGAAAGGGTCACATATTCAATTTAGTTTGGTGATTCAGGTCACAAGGGGTGGAAGGAAAATGCCATTCAGACCCCTGAAGTGTGGGGAGAGGAACCCCAGCCAACTCTACCACTCCCCACCTTTAGTTGACTCATGCCTGAGCACTTATTATATAAATACTCAGAGAGAACCCCAGTTCTTTGGGGGAAATGGAAAGGAAAGGAATAGGAAAGACACTGCTGATTGCCTACCTGATGAACATTTCCCACCCAAACCTTACCTCTTATTTGCTTCATTGACCTAAAACAAACAGGCCAGAAATCTCCCCAGCGAAGATGGGTTTTCTCAGAGTCAGCAGATAATTGCAATTTGGGATCTGCAACCAGGTGAGCCACATGTGAGTCTCCACAGCACAAGGGGAGGAACATGCTTTTGCAGAGAAGGAAAGGATGGTGGGAGGCTGTAGTGAGCAAAGAGCCCGTAAGTGAGTCCTCACCAAGACAGAAGAGTCTTTCTTCTCCTCATTGGGCTCTGCGGTCATCTGGGGTCCTTTACTGGTCTCCCAGCTCTCTTTAACTGAGGTTTCAGCGTATTAACTTTTTTATAGCTGTCAGGGCCGATGTCTCATTGTTGAGAGTAAAAATATCAGACATCCATTTCCCCAGCCTTTCTTTTACTGAGGACATGGGAATGTGGCCCACCCTTCTGGGGGCTTGGGGAAAGGGTTTTCCTCTCTCTAAAAATCAGTGATATGTCTGTGAAAATGCCCTTCTCCTTCATCATTTGCCAGTCACTTGAAAAATGTATCCTCAAAACAACCTCATGAGGTGGTTAGTAATATAGTCCTGATTTTACAGATGAGGAAACAAGGCTTAGAGAGATGAATAACTTGACCGAGATCATATCTAATAGAGGGCAGGGTCAAGGTTTGAACACAGGTATCCATGGCACCTATCATAGGTTGAATTGCATGCCTCCAAAAAGTTATGTTAAGGTCTGAATCCCCACTATCTAAGCTTATGATCTTATATAGAAATATGATCTTAACAGAGGTAATCAAGCTCTAATGAGGTAAGCTCATTACAGTGGACCCTAATCCAGCATGACTAATATCCTTATAAGGGAAACTGAACACAGAGGGAGACAACATAAAGGGAAGATGATGAGGAGACCCACAGAGATCTGACAGCCACATGGCTGGAATGATATGTCTGATAGCAAACCCCAGAAGATGAAAGAGGTAAGAAGAGATCCTGTCCTAGAGCCATCAGAGAGAGCATAGCCGGGACGACAACTTAGCCGCTAGACTTCTAGACGCTAGAAATATGAAACAATAAACGTCTGTTGTTTCAAGCCACCCAGGTTTGGGTACTTCGTTACAGCAACTCTAAGAAACAAATAGAACTCCCAAACCCTTATACACCTTCTTACAATGCTCCCTGAAAGCGTGCAAATTTAGACATGTAGCTGGGAACATTGCTAGAATAGTGGAGATGATCCTGGAAAATAGTAGTATCTTCTTGAAGGCACAAAGCTAGGGCCGTGCAAATCGCGTGCTAGCTCAGTCAGAGAGCCAAACTACAGTGGAGAATAACATGAACTCAATCTGTATTTGTCAAACTATAAGTATGGTCATAGGTGCTTCACCCACAAGGCTCCCAACACCCTAAAAGGTTGGCATCTCTACCTCTAACAGGTGATGGAACTGGCTGGGCCCAAATCCCACAGCTGATAAAGGCAAGCAAGACCTTAAAAGCAGAGCTTCTGACAAGCCCCACTCTTCTTTCTGCCCGCTGAACCATCTTCGGGGACGCTGTCGCAGGAGGCGGGCAGATATGAGAAAGAACACTGTGAAATTACAGCATTTGCCTTATATGTTGCACTTCTTTGGCTCCTGAGGACTGGGCAGTAGGTTTCTGTTTTAGATTTTTGTTTTTTAAGACTTAAATTGGCCAGTGTGGTCAGTTGCAGTTCCTCCCTTTGCTGTCTCGGAACACCCAAGGGTTATCTCCCTGATGACCTCATTTCCTGCTTCTTTACTGCGCATTCTCATGCAGTAGAGCTAATAACTGCAACTAATTAACTTGAGAATTGCCTTGAGATAAAAACAGAAGTGCTTACATTACAGAATTCAGTAGCTTGAATGTAGGCAGGACTTGACCCTTAAGGAAATCCCCGAACTTTGGCTTCCAGCCATTGGCACATCTGACATCATCAAGACTGTGATCTCGAGACTATTGCTTTTCACTTGAGCAGATCTGTGGGTGCTTCCTCTACTACCTTGAAGAACTACCTACATGAAAGTCCTCACTTTCTTTCCACAAACTGGGGATGCAAAGATGCATTAAAAATGTATCATGGATCTATCACCACACATTGTCCAACTGATGGTAACTCAGAAATGAAGAAAATAGAAAGTGATGAGTCAAGCTACAGGTTCCAAGATGGTGACCTCCAAGAGGAATGAAATACAACATCTGGAATTGCCTTTCTTCACCCTTCCAGAATGAAGGATTTTTGCAAATTCCTTTGTGTCCCATTTCTCACAGAACCCTGCCTGATACAAGCTCAGGCCTCCATACCTCACACCTAAAGCTCTGCACACACTGGCCCTAACTGCACTCCAACAAGACTTCAACCACCCTTCTATGTGAAACATCCATTCGACCCCAATACTCTGAGGTATGTTTGGCACTTTTTTTTTTAATCTTCCTGTCTCCTTGCTCCCAGGACCTTGCCACCAGAATCTCATCACAGTCAAACGTAGGTACAAACAGACCCATCGTCCAGTCCAAAGGGTCTCAATTTCCTGTGCAGGTACTGACTTTATTAGAAATACCTGAAGTACTTAGAGATTCCTGAGCCCTGATCCCAGATGATTCTGAGACACAGCCAAGTTTGAGAACCTAAAAGCCCAAACTCACTCAAAATAGGACTCCCCTCTGTACCATCCTAAGGCATGGAAGTCAGCACTTGCCTGAACATTCTGGTATGATCTTGAATTGCATTTTTTAACAGTGCTATTTGTTAAAATTTTCTGCCATATGTTTAAAACAGTATCATCTTCTTCTCTGCAAATCCTACTATTTGACCTAATTCTGTCATGAAAATCATACAAAATAAATTCAATAACTCTTCCTAATAACAGTTGTTTAAATGTCTAAAGATAGATCTCACCTCCTTTCACTTCCCTCATCCTTTCCCCATCAAGTCTTCAACTTTCTGGCTGAACAATTCTAATTCCTTCAAATATAGATCATAGTTTATCATCATCCTCATCGTTCTTGCCATAGCTCCATAAGACAGGTACCGTTATTTCCATTGCCTACATGAAGAAACTGAGGTTATGAGAGATTAAGTAACTTCTCCAAAGTTGCACAGTAAGTGTCAGAGCTTGAACCTGAGCAGATCTGTCTGATTGCAAAGTGGATGGCTTTAACTGATATGCAGCCACCAACTTGTTCATTATTTTTTGAACAGTCTCCAATTTTAATGTCTCTCATTAAATGTGATATCCAGAATGGGATGCAATGTTTGTGAATGTGTCTGCCTAACACAGAATATACAGTTCTCTTACTGCCCACTGCAAACTTCTGTTAATACAGGCCAAGATGATCTTAGTATTTCTTGGCAGTTCTATCACATGATTCACTGATATCAAAATCCACATGGACTATTGTAAAATCAGGTATTATTTCCATTGCATTAATTGCCTATAATGAGATTCCTCTCCCCATCTACTGCATCTAGGGAGGGCTTGGAGTGGGACCCTCATTCCATTTTTCAGTGTCCCTGCCCCCCTGGGCTGGAGGGCTTTTCCTTCTTTGGTCCCCAAATAAAGAGCAAATTTTCTCCAGAAAAAAAAAAAATTGCCTATTATAAGTAAATCAAAGAACTATGGACCAGAAATGCAGGTGTGTATACAGTGTAAGATAAGGCACACCCTGCTCTCAAAGGAGCAAAGAAAAAAAAGAGGGGATGGGAGTAGAAGAGATGATAGAACTGGTGCCCAGCCACATCGCTGGTGTAATAAAACTATCAAGCACAGAGGTCTTAGGGAGACTCAATCCTTCTCCTACTTTGTGACTAATGTTACTCTGTGGCTCTTTAACCTCTTGAGGCTGAGCAGAAAAGTGTATCAGATGCTTAAAGCTACCACCCAATACGTCTTATCCTGTACCTGCAAATCTGATTTATTTTAAACCTTAGTTAAGGATTTTCCTTCCATCTGTACTTAATTGTACCTTATATATTTATCTTGGGAGTTTTGGTCCATCTTCCTAAATTTTAAAAGTGCTTAGTTTGTTATTGAGCCTGATACTTCAAGAATCAGATTCTACAATGTCAGTGCTCCCAGCTCTGAACTTCCCACAAATGGAATGAACATGCCTGAGAAGTCATTGATAAAACTGTTAAACAGAAATTGACCCCAAACATGCAGCATTGTGACAGAGATACAAGCTCAGGCTGGGAGTGGGCTGGTCTGGCTTGTTCCTCCCTGTCTGCCCGGAACACAGCACAGGCCTCCGTGTAAGAGTGGATACTCTCAAGCTTTGTATTGGGTTGGCCAAAATATTCATTCAGGCTTTTCTATAATATTTTATGGAAAAACCCGAAAAAAACTGTTTGGCCAATTCAGTAGAAATCAACCAGTTAAGATCCTTCTCCAGTTTCAAACCAAAAAATATTAGAATATCTTTAACTGGAAAGGACCTTAAAAGTCATTTAACTCAACATTCTCTCTTCATGTAGTAAGAAAATAAAACCCAAAGAGGAACAATTATTTACCTCAAATCATCTACTTAAAGGAGAAAAACAGATAAACAAAAACAGCTCAATAACCCCAGGCTTCTTATTTTCTAAAGCAGAACACCTCCCAACACAGTAAGCAGCAGACTCACCAATCAATACTCCCCTATTAGGTGTGTTGACCCCATAATTGCACTACTATCAAGCCTGAGGGGATCCTTGGAAGCCCCAATTAAGGCAGAAGAAAGAGCTTTTCCTTTTGCCTTAGAGAGCAGATGTTCCTAGGTGAATTCAAATAAAACTCCAGCCCTTTGGGTACTAAATTTGTTGTCAAAAGGGAAAGACTCTTAACAGAGTGATCCAGAAAGTAGCTCTGGGGTTCTAGAAGAGAAAAAAAAGTCTTCCATCATTACTTAGACACAGCCACTGGCCTCCAAAGATGCTCTCTAGAGTCTTAGACCACATCAGAAGCCGGTGATCCCATAGGTCAAGTGCTGTATCTCTGGACCCGACCTATCCTGAACTCTGCTCTTCAAATCACAATGCGTAATAAATGCTGTAGATTGTTGAGTCCCTACAAAACTCCCCAGGCCGGTGTTTTACATTCTTTATTTCTAATCTGCAGGACAACTCTGAATTCTGGCTCTCATTTACTCATTTTCCAGATAAAGAAATAAAGATCCAGAGAAGTTAAATAACTTTTCAAGATAATAAATGGAGAAGCCACTATGGAAACCCAAGCATATTCATCTAAGTCCGAGGTTCAGCTTAAGGCCGTATGCTTTCCACAGCACCGACGTGCTTGCCCTCAAATCTGTCCTCGGTTATTTCGAGTTTGATCTCAACTAACCCCAGACAAGAGGGCAAGAGGAGGCTTAGTTCTGCTTTACCCTGAACAGTGGGGATTTGGCCCCTACCAGAGGCTCTTTACATCCTCTCCCGTCTGCTCTTCCAGACCATTCTCCCAGTGGGTTCCCAATGTAGCCCACATTTGCAGCTTTCCTCCTCAGGAACTCTCTGCCCTGAAGTGTTCTATTAACCATATTACAGAATCAAAAACAATATGATTTCAAGGATACTCTTAACTCATTCAGTACTACCACTGTGAGGGAGATGTCTAGGGATTTTTTTCCTCATTAAAGAAATAGGTCATAAAAATTCACAAGTTGTAGGTTTCTGGACACTCAATGGAAGTTATTTGCTTAAACCACCTCATCTGTGATATTTTATCATAGAACCTCTAGCCAACTAACTTAGCTGTGTAACTTCCACCATGATCAAGAGGCAGAATGCTTCCATCATTCTAAAAAGCTCTATCTTTGCAGTCAATCCTCTTTCCCCACCTTCAGCCTCTGGCAGCCATTGCCCTCTTTTTCTTCCTATGATTTTACCTTTTCCAGAATGTTATATGAACAGAATCATACAATAGAGAGCCTTTGAATCTGGCTTTTTTTCACTTCGCATGATGCATTGTAATTCATCTATGTTGCTGAATGGATAATTATTTCTTTTTCATGAAAATATTTTGAGAGTATGTGAACAAAAGAAAAGAGAAAGAGAAGGAAGAGGGAGAGGATGTTGGTTTTGAGGAATAAGGGGATGTTGAGTCAAGAATTAGGTATTTGAGAAATTGAATGTACTCAAAATATCATACAAATAATTACTTTAGGTTTTTCCAAAATCTAATACGGATGAATCTCTCTCTCCTTGGTCTTAGGTCAGAGCTGAGATAATCATATTTCTCAGTCCTCAGTTTCCTATTACCATTAGTCTGTGTGAGGAGTCACTCCTTCTTAATTGTATTATGTTTCTCAATTTACTCTCTACACCACTGCTATTCTCCTCCCAAACTCTCTCCCTTTCTAATATGCTTATTGTATGTGCTCAGGTGTGTGAGGATCTCTAAAATCTATAAAGCACCGATTTTTATATTCATGTGTTTTAAATGTAAGTCAAGGATGTTATGATATAGAGCTTGAAGGGTTCCTTTATCACTCAGCACTGTTTTTAAGTTCTATCCATGATGAGTTAATGTGTAGCACTTTGTAAATTGTAAATAACTCTACAATACTTGCTACTACTACTTTTAAAAATCATAGTCATAATAATATTACTAGTAGTGGTAGTAATAAAAATAATTATTCAAGAAATATTTTTGAGCATCTAGTTTGTTAAACTCTAGATATGGAGGACTATATTGGTTTTTTTCTTTTTTTTAAAGACAAAGTTCTGGGATTTCCCTGATGGTCCAGTGCTTAAGAATTCACCTTCCAATATGGTGAATGTGGGTTTGATCCCTGGTCAAGGTTTTATTAATAAGATCCCACATGACTCAGGGCAACTAAGCCTCTCTCTCCAGCTAGAAAAGCGTGGCAATGAAGACCCAGTGCAGTCAAAATTTATAAGGTTCTAAATGTACTGATTTAAAAAAAGAAGAAGAAGAAGACACAGCTCCTTATGGAGAAATACAGAAAACAAGCAAGTCCATAATTAGCTATATAAATATGATGGTACTAATCTCAAAATTATGAAGAACTAAGCATTATGAGAGTTTCTAACTGGAGGGTCCAACCACAGCTTGAGACTAGGGACTGCTTCTCTGAGATGAGGGCACTTTAGCCAAATTTTCGCCCCTTAACTAGGGCTCCTATACACTTAAGTCACATATATTGTGCATATACCAGATGGGTTTTGCATTTTCTTCAGAAAGGCAAGTTTGAACAAAAGAAATCTAGGACTGAGCAGCAGAAAACTGGCTCCAATGACCACCAGACATGAGTGGCAGAAATGAGTCAAAGCTGGATGACCTATAGATGGCAGAGCAACCCAGAAGAATCATCAGTAATGGGCTATCACCTTCTTATTCTGTGTAAATACGTGTCATCACAATAGGCCTGCATCATCAAAAGAAATATTGAGTTCCTGCCATGCATGGTGGGTCAGAGGGCAGATCTGTTTGCTTGCTTGGATAGAGGTGAAATTAAAGAAAGCAAGTAACAGAACCCCTGGACATAGGATCAAGTCACTGCTCTCAGCTCCAGCTCTGAATTGCACCAAGAGGGAAAATCCAAGTTCAAAGCAAGGATTGAAGCCCCCCCCTCAAACTGACTAAACACTTTATATTGCATTGGTGGTGATGATTTAGTCACTATTGTGTCCGACTCTTGCAATTCCAGGGACTATAACCTGCCAGGCTCCTCTGTCCATGGAATTCTCTAGGCAAGAATACTGGAGTGGGTTGCCATTCCCTTCTCCAGGGGATCTTCCTGACCCAGGGATTGAACCCAGGTCTCCTTCATTGCAGGTAGATTCTTTACTGACTGAGCTATGGGGGAAGTCCTTACATTGCATTATGTTCCATTTAATATGAAGTAGGAAGGAGGAACAAATAGGAAACAGTCTAAAAACAGGGAGCATATACAAGAGGGTAAATCAATTCAGACGGCATGCAAATCCCAACTCTCCATTCCCACTACTCTCAAGATCTGCTTGTGGGTTAATGGCATTTACAAATGTTTTCCCTTTGTGATAGATCCCGATAAAGAACTTGAGAACTGTCAACAGAATTTTGTTTTTAATGTAAGCCTGTGTAAACACTGTTCTTCATTTAGAGAGCAATTTTGTATTTTCTAGTAATGCAGATTTATGTGAAAAATGCCTGGTTTATCCTCTCCCAATCTATTCCTACCCCATGAACTAATCTCTTAAAAATCAGTGTTCTTGTGTTAAAGAAAAACCACTATATTATAACTGCTTGCTGATCTGCAATCCGCTGATAGGAAATCTGAAATTGCAAATTATTATGTAAGAATCATCAAAATGCCTGAGGTTTAAGAGTGTCTGAAAGACTAAAGGTTATGGTCTATTTTGAATGTATTCTGAAAGCCTCTCAATTTGCTTTATTTAATACGATGATATGGGTGGAGATTTAACACCAAGATAACTAAAAAGTAATGAAATTTCTCCTTAAACTCCAGAGTAAATTCAAATCATTATGTTTTATTCTCAGTACCTTACTGTACAAATGATTCATTGCAAAAAATATTTATTGATCTCCCCTATTATATTCAAGAGAGGAACAAAAATTAACAAAACAAAGACCTAAAGAGCCACAATTGGAACTTGCCTGATGTTCTAGTGGTTAAGAATCCACCTTTCAATGCAGGGGATGCAAGTTTTGATCCCTGGTCTAGAAACTCATGCTACGGGGCCAACTAGTCCACAGGCCACAAATAGAGAGCCCACATGCTCAGTGAACACCCCATGTGCTGTAACTCAGACCCAGGCGGTCAGTTCAGTCGCTCGGTCGTGTCTGACTCTTTGCAACTCCATGGACTGCAGCATACCAGGTTTCCACGTCCATCACCAGCTCCCAAAGATAGCTCAACCTCATTTCCATCAAGTCGGTGATGCCATCCAACCATCTCATCCTCTGTCGTCCCCTTCTCCTCCTGCCTTCAGTCTTTCCCAGCATCAGGGTCTTTTCCAGTGAGTCAGTTCTTTGCACCAGGTGTCCAGAGTATTGGAGTTTCAGCTTGAGTATCAGACCTTCCAATGAATATTCAGGACCGATTTCCTTTAGGATGGACTGGTTGGATCTCCTTGCAGTCCAAGGGACTTTGAAGAGTCCTCTCCAACCTCACCATTCCAAAAGCATCAATTCACTGGCGCTCAGCTTTCTTTATAGTCCAACTCGCACATCGATACATGACTACTGGAAATACCATGGCTTTGACCAGATGGACCTTTGTTGGCAAAGTAACGTCTCTGCTTTTTAATATGCTGTCTAGGTTGGTCATAGCTTTTCTTCCAAGGAGCAAGAGCCTTTCAATTTCATGGCTGCAGTCTCCATCTGCAGTGATTTTGGAGCCTAAGAAAATAAACTCTGTCACTGTTTCCATTGTTTCCCTATCTGTTTGCCATGAAGTGATGGGACCAGATGCCATGATCTTAGTTTTCTTGAAAGTTGAGCTTTAAGCCAACTTTTTCACACCCCTCTTTCACTTTCCTCAAGAGGCTCTTTAGTTCTTCTTTACTTTCTGCCATAAGGGTGGTGTCATCTGCATATGTGAGGCTATTGATACTTCTCCCAGCAATCCAGATTCCAGCTTGTGCTTCTTCCAGCCCAGCATTTCTCATGATGTACTCTGCATATAAGTTAAATAAGCAGGGTGACAATATACAGCCTTGACATACTCCTTTTCGTATTTGGAGCCATTCTGTTGTTCCATGTCCAGTTCTAACTGTTACTTCTTGATCTGCATACAGATGTCTTAGGAAATCAAGAGATCAAGGAAGATCAGGAGATCAGGAATGGTATGGACCTAACAGAAGCAGAAGATATTAAGAAGAAGTGGCAAGAATACAGAGAAGAACTATACAAAAAAGATCAGCATGACCCAGATAATCACAATGGTGTGATCATTCACCTAGAGCCAGACATTCTGGAATGTGATGTCAAGTGGGCCTTAAGTAGCATCACTGTGAACAAAGCTAGTGGAGGTGATGGAATTTCAGCTGAGCTATTTCCAATCCTAAAAGATGATGCTGTGAAAGTGCTGCACTCAATATGCCAGCAAATTTGGAAAACTCAGCAGTGGCCACAGGACTGGAAAAGGTCAGTTTTCATTTCAATCCCAAAGAAAGGAAATCCCAAAGACTGTTCGAACTATTGCACAATTGCACTTATCTCACACTCTAGCAAAGTAATGCTCAGAATTCTCCAAGCCAAGCTTCAATAGTGTGTGAACCACAAACTTCCAGATGTTCAAGCTTGATTTATAAAAGGAAGAGGTACCAGAGATCAAATTGCCAACATCCGTTGGATCATTGAGAAAGCAAGAGAATTCCAGAAAAGCATCTACTTCTGCTTTATTGACTACAACAAAGCCTTTGACTGTGTAGATCACAACAAACTGTGGAAAATTCTTAAGAACACTGGCAACCAAATAAATAAATTTTTTTTTGTAAAAAGAGAGCTGTAGTTGTTAACCTCAAGGCCTTACATGGACTTCAAGTGATGCTTTTAAAAACAAATTGTTATTAAGTATTCATAGTTCTAAATCCATTGGGGGAAAAATAAGGCTGAAAAATTTTCATCAGATTCTCAATGAAAATTTTTCCTGTGTCTTCAGGAAATTTAAGGATTTCTGTCCTAGTCATGGTATGCATGCATGCATGCTCGGTCACACAGTCATGCCAGACACTTCATGACCTCATACACTGTAGCCCACCAGGCTCCTCTGTCCATGGGATTTTCCAGGCAAGCATACTGCAGTGGATTGCCCTTTCCTCCTTCAGGGGATTTTCCTGACCCAGGGATTGGACTCAGGTCTCCCGCATTGTCAGGCAGATTCTTTACCACTGTGCCACCTGGGAAGCCCCAAGTCATGGGATAAGTCATATATAAAGATTGAATGATAAACTGTTAAAGGTGAAATGTACTTTAAAGCCAGCTAGCCTTAATTAGTCTTCAGTTTACAAATGAGAAAACTGAGATGCAGCAGAGGAAAATGACTTGCCCCAACTGCCAGATAGCACTAGGACATGGGCCACATCTCTCATTCTGAAGCTGACTATGGCTGTGACTCGGATAAAGTGAGATAAGTAACAGGAAAGAACCACAGAAGAAATGGGAAAGATTACATTTATTTGAGAGCATCAGAAAAGACCTGATGAGGGATGTGACCTTTGAAATAGTCTCAAATGACAGATTTTGAGACATATTATTGGTAAGGCTAAGGTGAGAGTAGATAGAGTATGAGTGTCATCTGGGGGGAAAAAAAACTGGAAAAAATAAAGTTAGGAACAACATGAATCTGTGTGTGTGTGTGTAGAAGAATAGGAGGCAGGATTGGAAAAATAGGCACTGGCCCGATTGTGAAGGTGTCAGAGTAGAGTGAGAACAGATATATCATGTACAACACAAGTTAAAAAATCCACCAAGTTCCATATATCCCCTATCACATTTCCAGATGATTCTTTGGACGCTCACACTTTCTCAGCACTAGTAAACACTCATAATAGCTGCTGGTGGGACTATCTTGCTGTTGTTCAATTGCTCGGTCACATCCGACTTTTTGAGACCCCCATGGACTGCAGCACACCAGGCTTCCCTGTCCTTCAGCATCTCCCAGAGCTTGCTCAAACTCATGTCCATCTCGTCAGTGATGCCCTCCAAGCATCTCATCCTCTGTCGTCCCCTTCTCCTCCCGCCTTCAATCTTTCCCAGCATCAGGGTCTTTTCCAATGAGTCAGCTCTTCGCATCAGGTGACCAAAGTATTGGAGCTTCAGCTTCATCATCAGTCCTTCCAATGAATATATAAGGATTGAATTACTTTAGGATTGATTTAGTTGATCTACTTTAAGACTGACTGGTTTGATCTCCTTGCAATCCAAGGGACTCTAAAGAATCTTCTCCAGCCCCACAGTTCAAAAGCATCAATTCTTCAGTGCTCAGCCTTCTTTAAACTGGTACAGTCTCTCTAGAGGGCAATTTGGGAAGCAGTATCAAAATGTCTTGAGTGCATAGCTTCGGATTGGGCAATACCTCTTCTAGGGATTTATTCTAAGTAAACAATAATGAACACTCACAGAGATTTCCAATACTATCCACTGCAGTGTTTGTTCTACTTATGAATAATTAGAAACTATCTAGTCTCTACACATAGAGGCTGTTAAATAAATTATGGCACCTCCTCAAGATGGAAAAAAATATGCCCTGTAGAAGTGTCGTTAGTGGGGAAAATTCCTGTGACAAATTTTGAATTTTTTACATTTGTTTTGACTATTTCACCTTCCCTATTGTGTTTTTCTCAAATGAGAAGCCAGAGATTTTTAACTTGCCTGTGTGCCTTATTTGCATAGGAAGCCCATGACACACTTTTAGAGAAATAAAGAAAGTTGCAAAGAAGTAAGTATACTATCATTCTTATAAAAAGACATATGAATAGATGTGTAAACTAAAATGATAGTCATCAAAAAGTTAATAATGGTAACCCCCACTTGTGAAATTAGCTTTTAAAAATTCTTGCTCTGTTTTTCTATGTTTTCTGCATTCAAAAAAATAAGTGATCATTTCTTAAAAATTTTTATTGGGGTAACAAATGATCATTTTAAAAACAAAGCAATATAGGTGTTATTTTTTAAAAGATGGTAATCCCTAAAGTGTGTTTATTTTTGACTGAGAAAGTTAACCTACCCAGGACGATTTTGGCCCTCCTGGGCTGGTTTCTTCTCTTTTGTAACGCATATCCAAATGTCACAGCACACTTCCCTTTCTCCTCCTTTCTTATTTTGAAGACTTGTTTTGTCTGGCATAATTTATGTAGGGGCTTCATTTATCTTTTAGCTTACCTATTAAACAGTTTCTTTTTGATATGAAGATTCCTACCCACACACATTCAAAACCCACTGTCTAAGAAAGCTACTTCTGGTTTTGTCAAAAAGTCCACAGCTGACACTGAGTGATCAGCTAGTAATGAGAGAGAAAAGGAAGTAGGCTTGACTCTAACCTGCCCTGAGGTCCTTCCAGCCAGACAAGTGTTTAAAGAGGGAACTAACCGGGTCACACCAGAAGGCAAATTCCCAAAATGCCACGCTGGTAGATATTTCTTAGAAAACCAGGGCTCTGCTATTGCCCTCGAAAGGGACAATACTGTCGTTGTTGCTGCTGCTGTTCAGTTGCTAAGTTGTGAATGACTCTGTGACCCCAGGGACTGTAACACATCCCTGTCCTTCACCATCTCCCTGAGTTTCTTCTAACTCATGTCCATTGAGTAGGACATACCTGTAGATTATTTGAAATGTAACCCAATGAAGATCCATACCACTGCCATGCTTAAATAATCTTGATCAACTATTCTGAGCATCTGTGGAAATTATTATTAAAACCTGTTGTTCAGTTGTTCAGTTGCTCAGTCGTGTCCAACTCTTTGCAACCCCATGGACTGCAGCACGCCAGGCTTCCCTGTCCTTCACCATCTCCCAGAGCTTGCTCAAACTCATGTCCATTGAGGCAGTAACGCCATCCAACCATCTCGTCTGCTGTCTTCCCCTTCTCCTCACACCTGCTATCTTTCCCAGCATCAGGCTCTTTTCTAATGAGTCGGCTCTTCTCATCAGGTGGCCAAAGTATTGGAACCTTGGGACCTGTCATTAACAGCAGACTGGATTAATACACTGTGGTGTATGTCTCCACACCTGCAGGGGAAGAAGGAAGTGATGGGGGCTCCCAGGAAGCTGGTCATACTCTGTTTCTTGTTCTCAGTGCTGGCTGTAAGGGTATATTCAGCTTCTAAAGATTCATTCAGTGTACATATGTGACCTTTTTAGTACACATGATATACTTAAGTTTAAAAGAAAATCCACCTGGGGACCACTATTGTCATCACCAGAGCAAGGATCTTCAGTTGGATCCATGCTGAACTTGCCAAGAGATGTGTAGGATAATGTATATGCTTTGCATTTTCACTTGAGAGTGAAAGGAAGGGAGGAGGAGAGTGGAAAATAAGAGAGACCTCTCTGCTTGGAAACCAAGTTGTGTGGCCTCCTATTCTGAGGAACTGCCCAGGTGGTGTGTTTTAGAGAAGAGGGTAGGTGACCACGTGGGAACACAGCCTCCTACCGCAGCCTTCACCTGCGGTAGATCACAGCATCGCACTTTTCTTCTCTGAACTTCAGGTTGGGCCAGCTAGAAAAGGAGGATATTTGATATTACTAACCATGACCTGGGCTTCCACGATGGTGCTAGTGGTAAAGAACCCACCTGTCAACGCAGGATATGTGAGAGATGTTCAATCCCTGAGTAGGGAAGATTCCCTGGAGGAGGGCATGGCAACCCACTCCAGTATTCTTGCCTGGAGATTCCCATGGACAGAAGAACTAATAGCTTTGCTTTCACTGGGTGATAAAGGAAAAGACATAATTTGTGGGGGGTGGGGGGGGTACTGAAAAAGTATGCAGCGATGACTGACAGAATCGTTTTTCTTATTAGAAAGCAAAGTTAAGCATTCACAGGTGCCTCTCAGGTCACTCAGATAGGACATACGCTGAGTGACAACCAGGCCCGTTTTCCAGCTCAGGACAGTCACTGTGGGAGGGGAGCACTTAGAGCAGGAGAGCTGGAGCTTTCTGTGGCTTCGTAGCCACTGCATGGTTTGTCCGGGTCACAGTCAAGTCTCCACTAGAAGCTTAGAACACGTCCCACTCGCTTTCCTCCATTGAATGCCAGGGATTCATGAGCCGACCTGAGAATCTCCTACTTCTCCATCCTGCGCATTTTCCTTCCGCATCACCATTATAACCCAGCCCTGCCACCAGCTCTGCTCTGCTCTTTCTGTGGACAATACTGTATTTACACACACGTGTGTGTAGTCTAGAGGCGACAGCTGTTTTCAAACAAACTGGTACTTTAACAGAATGTAGCAGGATTTCTATGCCAGAAGTTCCCAAACTATGTTCTGTGGAGCATCTATACTCAGGGATATTCATGCAAATTCCTTGACAAAAGGATGTGTGGAAAAACACATTTGGGGATTGCTGAGTTTTCTCAAGTGTATACTTTAGAACTTCTCAGAGCCTTTGATAGGCACTATTGGTATCGCAGAGGATTAAAAAAAAAAAGCCTCCTAAATCTTCTTTGTAGGAATAAACAGAAATTCCTTTAGTTTAGGAAAGCTGGTAAATTCCTTCATTCAACAAGTATTTGTCAAATAGCTACTATGTGTCTGGCACTGTTTCAGGTTCCTGGAAAATACATATTTCTCAAGGCCCTTTTCAGAGCATTTTTATTTTAGCGGCAGGAGAAGAAAACAGAGCAGTGAACAAGACAGCATCAGTATGTGGTAAAAAACATAAGAAGGAAATAGCGAGAACACAATTTAAGGACCCTTTGGGGAGCTATCTGAGCTGAGACTTGAAGGCAAAAATGAGTCAGCCACAGGAAGAGCCAAAAGGAAAACATTCTAGACAAACAAGAGAGCAAGTGCAGAGGCCCAAAGGCAGGAAGGTCTTGGGCTGCTCAGGTCTGACCAGGCTGGTGGTGTTGGAGGGCAGTGAGGGATGAAGACAGTGGTGGAAAATGAGGTGGGGAAGAGGCAGGGCCTGGATCACATAAGGCCTGGTGGCAACAACCGGGAATTTGGATCTCACTCTAAGGGTCATAAGAAGCCCCTGGGGGCTTTAAGTAGCGAGGTGCTGCCAAGGGAGATGGAGAGAAGAGAGTGAACTATTAGAAATCTATTCTGAAAAAGTACACACATGGATAATTTGGCTATTTTATTAGTTTATGTCAACTTAGTTTATGTTTCTCTTTTGATCTAATATGGCCTACGAGGTATGGATTTCTGACCTGTGTTTGTGGACCATAGGACTAAAACTGGGATCTTTTCTAGAGACAGAGATCAAATATTTGGGCTTGGCTAGTCACATGTGCTTCCCTGGCGGCTCAGTGGTAAAGAATCTGCTTGCCAATGCAGGAGACGCAGTTTCGATCCCTGCATTGGAAAGATTCTCTAGAGGAGGAAATGGCAACTGACTCCAGTATTCTTGCCTGTGAAATTCCATGGACAGAGGAGCCTGACAGGCTATAGTGCATGGGGTCGCAAAGAACCGGACAAGACTGAGCAACTCAACAACAACAACAATAGAAGTCGTATGTAGCCTCTGCCGCAATGATTCTGTGCTGCTATTGAAGTATAACATTAGCTGTAGACGCCATGCAAATGAATGAGCATAGCTATGTCTTGATAAAACTTTACTTATAAACACAGGAGGTAAACTGGAAAAAAAAAAAAGAAATGTGTCCAGATGGAGCGCCTATGTAACTCCCCAGTTACCGTCTGGACTCACGCTTCAGCACTTTATCGGTGCTCTGTTCATCCTGTCTTTCTGTGGCTGTGACCCTCGCAGTAAGCAGCTGTGAGAGTGTGGGCAAGGCACTCACTTCCCAGGGCCCCACTCACTTCATCTGTAATGTGAAACCATCACCACGCCCACCACAGAGAGCAGTTACCACCTCACTCCAAATGTCCCCACACCATTTTCAGGGTAATCACTCTTCCTTTCTGGAATTCCCATTACATGATGACTTTTAATGTCTTTCACCTCTCCATTATAGTGCTTAGTAAAAGACTTTGCATAGGGTAGATAGCTTTTCAATAGGTACTGCTCCCAAACAGAAACTTCAAGAAACCCTTCAGTAAGCATACCATGGGCACTTCACTTACAACTGAAAGACCGGAAAGTCAACCAGACATCAGCTGATTTGTAAAGTAGCAAAAGGATGTGCTCAGCTAGACAAGAGAGATTCGGATTTTAGCCCCTCCTCTTCACCAGTCTGTTTTGTGACTCTGGTGGGCAAGTCTCTCTGGCTGTCTGGGCACTGGTTTCTAAAGAGAGAAGCCTAGCTCCATGGAAGAGAAGGCAAGCAGAGGATGGAGCAGAGAGAGATTTGAAGGTGCTGGCCGCTGAACATTGGAATGATGTGGTCACAAGCCAAGGAATGCTGGCACCTGCCAGATTTTCTCCTAGAACCTCAGTGACCAGAGCTGTGGTCCAGGCCTCAAAGGTTAACATTGCAGGGAATCATTGGTGGTTGCGTGTCATCTGACTTGTCTGTCTCGATTGCCTGGGGGAGGTTGTCTGTCTGTTGAGGAGCTTGAGGCTTCATCTGGTTGCAGGTAAGGTAGACCACGAGCTGCTCAGAAGGGTACGTCTTAGTCTGCTGCACCTACATCAGACAGGTAGGCATCTTAGACCCACCATTCCCCCTGGTGGTTTTGTGATGTATGATCCACTGTGAGATGGGATGCAGGTAACCTGTTAGCAATATTAAATGTGGACTTTGGCAGATGATTTATTTTGTTCAATAAATTAGGGCAAGGGACCTCCCTGCTGTCCAGTGGTTAAGACTTCACCTTCCAATGCAGGGGCTGTGGGTTCAATCCTTGATCTAGGAGCCAAGATCCCACGTGCCTCATGGCCAAAAAACCAAAACATAAAACAGAAGCAATATTGTAACAAATTCAATAAAGACTTAAAAATGATCCATGTCAAAAAAAAAAAAAGAGAGAGAGAGAAAAGCTCAATATGACTCGCTTCTAGAAACTCACACTGCTTAAATTCCACAAGAAGAATTTGTAGGGAAAGAAAAAAACAAACATTTTATTCTACCCAGGCCCAGGTTGATTGTCCTTGCAATTTAGAGGGGCAAAAGACAGATTAACAAGAGTGAAACAGAAGTTTGTTAACGTATGTATCATGCATAAGATGGGAGGATTCAGTGATAAATAGCTCAAAAGGGAGGTTAGAATTTAGGTTTATTATAGCATCTTGGCACAAAAACAACAAATTTGTAGACAGATGACAAGACAAAGGAAGAGGCCCTTCAGGTTTTTAGGGGCAGCAAATTGTGAGAAGGTAAATACATGGGGGAAACCATTGGAAAATAAGGGCTAGTTAGCAAAGGTTGTTACCTAGATTCCCCTGCTGCCATCTCAGGCTGGTAAGAGTCCAGAGCTGTCTCCAGTGATTAACAATCATCCTGCCCTTCCCAGTAGAGACGGGGAAGGCAGGGAGCTTTTCTTGTGTCTGCTTTTTCTCAGTTGCCTTTGGCTCAAAATAATCCTATGTCAGAGTGGCCTATTATAAAGGGAGGCATGCTCTGAACATCTTCAAATTAAAAATTAAATATGTTCTTTCTCAGAATCTCCTCTAAGTTACAGAAGGAAAATGTAGCCTTTTGCCCTTAGCTACTGCAGTTTGGGGGAATTGCCCTAGAAAGAAGAAAAGGATCTAAGTGAGATAAAAATCTTCATTTTTCCAGTGCTGCTGACCCAGATCTAAACACTTGCGGCTTCTGCCATACGGAGGGTCAAGTTTCAAAGATCTCTATCTCTCTCATGAGCTCTATTGCTGTCTTGGAAAAAGTCAGCAGATCCTTCAGCTAACAAGTATTCTTCAGTTCAAGAACCAACAGACAGCTGGATGCCTGCTTCTGTCTTCCCCACTCATCCCGCCCCCTCCATTCCACCTCCCACACCTCAGGAAAAAGGATACTTCAGGAAAACTTCCTCCCATAAATAATTTAAAGAGCCAAGCAATAAATTAGAGGAACTGTAACAGGGGATGAGAAAGGCACAGGAAATGGAGAAGAATTAGCCTGTCCTTCTCATTATATTTCCTTATTTAAGTGCTAGAGGAAATACATGAACTTTGTACCAGGGAGAAAGGAAGAAAAAAAACATTAACTGAGCATCTACTATGTCCCAGGCCTTTTCCTGGTTATTTTCACAATCCTGTGAAATGGATATTTTTGTCCCCTTTAAAGGATGTGGACATAATACAAATATCCACGATGGGATAAAGGGATAAACAAAATCTGTTTTTTATATATATATATATATATATATATACACACACACACTGGAATTTTATTCAGTCTTAAAAAGGAAGGAAATTCTGGTATATGGTACAACATAGGTAAGACATTAAGGCATTATTATGCTCAAGACTCACAGATATAGGAAACAAATGAGTGGTTATCAGTGGGAAGAGGGAGGGGAAGGGACACTACAGGGGTAGGAGATTAAGAGGTACAAACTATTATGTATAAAATAAGCTACAAGGATATATTATACCACATGGGGAATATGGCCAATACTTTATAATAACTATAAATGAATATAACCCTTAAAATTACGAATCACTGTATCATACACCTATAATTTGTATAATATTGTATGTCAACCATACCTCAGTAAGAAAAATGTTAAGACATTATGCTAAGTGAAATGAATCAGACATAAAAGCACACATATGATTTCACTTACATGAGACACCTAATACAGACAAATACACAGAGATAGAAAGTAGAATAGATGTTGCCAGAGGATAAGGGGAGGGGAGAGCAGGACCTGTGGTTTAATGGGTACAAACTTTCTCTTCAGGATGATGAAAGAGCTCTGGAAATACGGGGTGGTGACTGTTGCATGGCCTTGTGAGTGCGTTTAAGGCTACCAGACTCTGTACTTCAAAATGGTTAAAACTGTAAAAACTTGTGTCATGTATGTTTTACTACAACTAAAAACAATGGTTATTGAAACTATGAGATTCATTGTCCCAAATCACATAACCATTAGAGGGGAAGCCAGGGTTGAACCCATTTAACTGACATGTGATAATTATTACGGGGAGAAAAAAAAATCAGTAGATAGTAATAACACTAATTTCCAGACAAAGCAGAAGTTGCTACTGAGTAAACATTAGCTTTTCATGTCTACCCCAAACTGATTTCCTGACCTGAGGTTTCCAGATGATGACTGGGTGAGTAGAAAGAATGTTAACTCATCACTCATTGAATATTATCTAACCACATCCTCCTAAGTCTGCTCTGTCAATGGCCTCATCTGCTGTGTTATCCCCTGGTTCAGCTCTGCTTGAACTTTGAGAATAATTAAAGAATTCACTGGGCTCCTAAAACCTACAACTAATGGCCTTAATGAGAGTAAAATTAGCCCTTCCCTTTAGCCAGTACTGAAAGAATTTTGAGAAGTCACTAGACTGTAACTCTCATGCTCAGATTCATCTCCCACCCTAGGTATTTGGCACAATATCTGGCCAATGACAATATTTAGAAATTTTTAATTAACTGAACTAAAATTTGGAAATGTAACCCCAAAGCTCACAGGAGATACTCTATATGACCAACCGTTAGAGTGATTCTGAGTAACCCAAGGTCTTTCACGGCAGTCATTGGTTCTGGCGGTGGTGGTGGCTTTGGTCCCCACCCCACAGCTACCATCACACGATGCACAGAGATTAACTCCATTTTGGAGTTACTTAACTCCATTAACTCCGTTTTGGTACCATGTCCTGGACGTGTTACTCAAAGGACCCCTGAGGACGGCTAAAGTTCTACACCCCTTCTCGGCAAGAATAACAGCTGACATGCTGTGCCTACATCGTGACACATCGTGAAGGGCCAACATAACCGTGTGACTCACTGTGTTCTTCCCCAAATATTTATCCTGAATTTCAGGGGGCCTCTAGACCTCGTCTCCAACTTACAGGGAATATTCAAGACAGAGAAATAAGTTAAATCACACCACAACTATATAATGACAGAAAGTAAGACATTCCTCAAGACCAATTGGCCATCTTTCTGCAAAACATCAATTCCAGTGGGAACAAGTGGGGGCCACTGGTCTAGATTAGGGGAAATTAAAGAACTAGAAAGGCACGATACAACATGTAAACCTTCAGTGGCTCAAAAAAAGCTATAGAATGGGCAATTAAGAACATCTGATTGCAGGCTGGAAATTAGTTATTAGGGAACTACTATCATGTTCTTATTATTATAATGATACAGTATGAAAGAAATCATTCTTAGTTTTTAGGGCACACATCCTGAGGTATGCAAGGCTAAAGTGTCACAATATTTAATACTTACTGTCAAGAGACTTAGCAAAAAAACAAAAAATACAGTCACACACATGTGCCTATAAGAAGGGCAAGCAAATTTAACTGTTGTTAAATCTGATTGTTGGATATGTGGGTGATCATTGTACTATTCTTTCAACTTTTCTAACTATTAGAACTTTTTTCCAAATTAGAATTTTAAAAAATCAAAATTAGAACAACAAAAAATAGCTAATGTTTACTGTGTGCTATGTGGCAGGCAATGGCCTTTATATTCACAGTTTATTTAATTACCATAACAGCTCTTTGAGATAGGTTGTAATATTCTTCTGATTTTAGTGATGAGGAATATATTCAATTCACAGTACAGATCTCTCAAGCTAAAAGCATGGGGCCCTCTCAAGACCAATTCCTGATGGTGAATTATTCCACTTAGAGTAGCCAGAAACAGATATGATGCAAGCTTCGAATGAAAGCCACCTGAATTCCGGATTATTTAGTGCTCTTCTGACTCAGGAAATGCATGTCTTCCATTTTTACCCCTTAAATATTCATTAATGCAGCTACTGATAGCGCTAAAGCTCAATCTCTTAGGAAGTTGTAGATAATAAACCCACCTCAGTCCTGCCACAATATTGTTCAGTTTTTAACTTAGGTGTCACCTTGTTCCTTTTTGATAGCAATAAGGGGAATCAGTCAGCACACTCCTTCCACCTCCACAACTCAGAGCCATGAGGCTTGGACATGGGAAACAATTCTACCTTTCTGGGCCCTTCTCTTGAGAAATGAAGAGTTTGGCCAAAAAGTGAAAGATTCTTTCCAACTTAGCCTGTTGTAACCTGACCTTAGAATAGTCAGTTTCACAATGGATCTGTTCTATTTTGTTCAATTATGGGATTTTTTAAACAAAGTTTCTCAGAGCTGAGCAAATCCTTCCCTTCTAACATTTTATGGCTCTGTTTCAAAAGTGTCTTCAGCAACCACTCCTGGGCCCCTTTTTTTGCCCCACCAGTCTGTTTATCTGGTGACTAAGTGTAGAAACTCCTTGTGATCTGAGCCAAAAGATTCAAGGTTCAAACGTGGGCGCGTGGTGGGGGCGGGGGGGGGGGGGGGATACTTTAAATTGCAAGCCTGCCTCTCAGAAGAGAAATGGTCTGAAATGCAAAGCTCAGTTGCAACCTTCCTCACTTCCTCAACTTCTTGTCCCCAATAGCAGGAGATGCACGACATACCCCTTAAATTACCCACAGGCCAGGAAGATCAGATAGGGAAGAGGGGACCACAAGAACTCTGCTCAAATCGGTTCAGTCTCCAAAACCGTCCAGCCAAAGAGCTTTTCCATCTTAAGTTCAGGGAGCATGACAGAGGCCAACTACTCCAAGTGGTTAGAGGTGATACGGATTCTAATCCTCTAACTGCATCCTCGGATGGGTTTGATTACTATAAGCTGTAAGCAGGTCTGCAGTTACCCCCACGTTTCAGCTGGAACTCTGGAAGTAAGCCGCAAAGCAGATGACAGTGCCCAAACCCCCACCCGCCCACCTTTCATCCATTTCCTGGCTACCAGCGCCACCACCCCTCCTACCCCCAGCTCCAGCCCCCACGTGCCAGCGCTCTCTCAGCCTTCTCTTACTTAGGAAAAGCTTTTTCCTAAGTAACTTCGCATCGTGATTGATTTTTTGCCTTTGTTTCACACAAACACTAAATGTGTATGTATGAAATGGAGGTATTTCAAACTTCTTTTGGAAGGAATTTAAAGTTGCCTCTATTGTCTGTTGTCACTGTTAGCTTTAAAGACATGTGCAGTATATTGTCAATTACATGATGTAGCCACAAACCCAGAGCCACACGCAGTCGGGGGAGTCCCAAGCTGGGTGCCAGGCTCAGGTGGAACCCTGCAAAGGCCTTGCCCGGCTTTCACTCTGCCGTCCTTGCTGGGAGGCTGACCTCCCACCCTCTGCCCAGAACTCCCAGCCCCAGTGTTTCTAAATCAGGACCAAAGGCAACAAAGTATAAACTCGACATTCCATTCCTTCTGTAAGAGAGCCCTGGGCAAGGCTCCCTTGACAAGGGAAGGGAGGGCAGAGGTGCCACCGGCTGCCTGCTTTCAGGGCAAATCCTTCCATTTCCCCACAGAAGGAAGCTTTGAAAGGAGACCGTTTAGGGCAATGCATCCTGCCCCCAAAGGTGGTCGATGAACATTCTGCTACCAAACAGTCTCCCTTTTAAATAGTTGGGGAACACTGCATGTTCCTGACTCTCAGAGATTCATGTTTCCCATTGACATGTTAAAGATTCTGAGAAAGAAATCTGTTTTGTTTAATGAAAGATTTCCAAAAGCTGGGCTGTGCTTCACCACTCAGTCATGTCCAACTCTTTGTGACCCGTGGACTGTCGCCCGCCAGGCTCCTCTGTCCATGGGGATTCTCCAGGCAAGAACACTGGAGTGGGTTGCCATGCTCTCCTCCAGGGGGTGTTCCCAACACAGGGATCAAACCCAGGTCTCCCAAATTGCAGGTGGATTCTTTACTGTCTAGCCACCAGGGAAGCCCAAGAATACTAGAGTGGGTAGCGTATCCCTCCTCCCAGGGATCTTCCCTACCCAGGAATCTAACCAGGGTCTCCTGCATTACAGGCGGATTCTTTACCAGCTGAGCTACCCAGAAGCTCTTCCAAAAGCTGTTTGACCTTAGAGTCTTTTTTCTCTTTCATACAGTACTTATCAATAATCTATTCTGAAGAATACAAACTGGGAATGCAAGTTTAATGGGAAATCGTTGTGACATTTGGTACTAGCAAGTCTAGATTGGAATCACTATCTGTTCGTTCACTTGCTGTGGGGCCCTGGGGAATGTACCTAACCTCTCGGAACCTCTGTCCTGCCTTCTTTGAAAGGAAGCTCGTAATTCCAGCCTCCTAATGGTCCTCTGAGAATGACATAAACGAAGGTATTGCTTGGCACCTGATGGGAGCCTGGTGAATGGCAGTTGCCATTTATAAAGATGACCCTTTGTGGAGTGGAGGCTGTGGGCACTTGCCAGATTCCCCTTTCAGAATAAAGGCAGGAATTGTTTCTCCAGCTCCGAGAAGGCTGCTGGGAGACAGCCCTCGACTCTCAGCCCTCTTCAGGAATGGTTTTGGCTGAAGAGAGCAAGGCAATGGCATGCCCCCTGCTTACGGCCGCTGTGGAGCGGCTGCGGACACCGAGCTCTGACCCTCTCACCCTCTTTGGGAGGGCCGCCTGGGCTTCGGAGCTTCCCGTGGGCTGGCTACGGCTGTGGCTGAGACCCCCTGCAGCCCGCCTTCTCGCCCTCCCCCAGGCCCGCTTGTCTGCCCCCTTCCCCTCCGTCCCCGTCCTGTCTCTTCCTCGGGCGCTAATCCAAGACCGCTGCCTAATAAAAGCGCCAGCACACAAATTCCCACTTGAGTCAGCCTCCTGAGGAGCCAGCCAATGCCACTGTGATTCCAAAGCCCACCTTCCATCAGGACTTGGATGGCAAGAGAGACAGCAGGGCTTATGCATCTAATGAAGTAGGAGCTCCCGAGAGAACTGCCTCCCGCGCCGGGCAGACGTTCCCGCGGCTGTCTCTGGAAGGTTCCCCCAGCAACACGGGCCCATCAGCGGCCCCCGAGCAGCTCGACAACCACAAGGCTTGTCAGGTTCACCCCCACACTGTCTTCAGAGGCAGTTTGGGATGGCGCTGGGAATCAGTGTCTGGAACCAACCCTCCAAATGATGCTGACGCAGGCCACCCTTGGCCCACTGTTGGAGAATCAACGCTCTAGACTTTTTCTCTTTCAAGCGTGGCAGGTCACCTGCGCATGCGCACTCAGTGCCTGCCTCTAACAGCGGCTCGGTGTCTTAACTCTTTGAACGCTACGGACTGTAGCCGGTCAGGCTCCTCTGTCCATGGGATTTCCCAGGCAAGAACACTGCAGTGGGTTGCCGTTTCCTTCTCCAAGAGATCTTCCCGACCCAGGGATCGAACCCAAGTCTGCTGTGTCTCTTGCATTGCAGGCAGATTCTCTACTGCTGAGCCACTGGGGACGCCCTGGATAACCTCTGTCGTAACTGCTCATCTCCGCTGTTGTAACTTGGAAGCAGCCACAGACAAGATGTCAGATAAAGGAGATGGCTGGACTGCAATAAAACTTCACTTTTGGAAGCAGGCTGCAGGCCACTTGAGGCCGCAGGCCACGATTTGGCAACCCTCACCCTAACTCTTATTTTTCAAGGCATGACCCCAGGATCATCAACTTCACCTTGAATCCCGCTAGACAATGCTGATTCCCAGGCCCAGGTGCAGAGTTACTGAATCAGAATCTGCAGTTTAACAGGCTGGGCAGGTGATTTCTAGTATGTTTGAGTTTGAGAAGCAATACTATGTAGGGTCCACTGGAGCAAGGTCCTATTGCCACAGGCTAGTTAGCTTCTCTCTGCTCTATGATTACAGAGGAAAACGGGCACCTTCCCAATCTGTGCTAGCTACAGAGTGGCTCAAAAAGCAGGTCAGCTCAAGGGCCTCTTTCCTAGGCAAATCAAGTAATTCTGACTTTCTCACCGGAGGCCAGTGGTCAATGAACGTGAAACACACACATTTGTAAAAAGATATAATCAAGCTGACACCAGGTGGTGGGGGAAGAAACCTTTTTATCTTTGAGGGGGAAGTAGAGTGGATTGTCAGGCACAAGGCTCATCTTCCTGACTCATGCAGTCCTGTTTTTCTGGTAGAGACTTTGCAATATTGCATTAGTCAAATGATTCTGCAACATCATTTAAATGACACAAAATGTCTGCTTGAGTCTGAGAGTGAGTCTGAAAGCAGATCAGTGCCAGCCCATCTGTTTCCCTGGAGAGTAGATCCAGAATTAATTCTGTTAGCAATAACAGGCTTGGACTTCCCTAGCGGCTAAGTGGTAAAGAGTCTGCCTGACAATACATGAGACACAGGTTCGATCCCCGGTCTGGGAAGACCCCACGTGCTGCAGAGCAACTACTCCTGGGCACCCCAACTACCGAGCCTGTGCTCTGGAGCCTGGGAGTTGTGTCTGCTGAGCCCACATGCCTAGAGCCGCGCTCCACAACAAGAGAAGCCACCGCAATGAGAAGCCCCCCTGCACCGCAGCTAGAGGTTAGGCCCCACTCACCACAACTGGAGAAAAGCCTGCCCAGCAACAAAGATTCGGCAGAGCTGAAATTAAAAATAAATAAAATTATTTTTAAAAATTTTAAAAAAGAAATAGCAAGCTCGTTTTGGCAGGATGGCCCTGGTAAGTACATATAAAAGGCCTGTGTACCAGAAGACCTGTCCTCACAAGGGGCATCACCAACATAAGGGCAGGGACGCTTGCCCTGCCCTCCACCCATGCCTTGCAAATGCTTTCTTGGTTGGACTTAACCGCTCCATCTTCTAAAGCAGTGATTGGCAAACTTTTTTTGTAAAGGGCCAGACAGTAAACATTTTAGGTTTTGTAAGCTTTATGGTATCTGCACTCAGCTCTGCACTGTAGCACAAAAAAAACCATAAACAGTGTAAAGTAATGGAGGAGGTTTGTTAATAAAATTTTATTGACAAAAAAAGCAGTGAGTGGGATTTGACCTAAGGATTTCAGTTCACTGAATCCCGCTCCAGAGTGTCTAGACCACTGCTCCTCAAGTTTTAAAGTGCATAGAAATCCCAGGGTGTCTTGGTAAAATGCAGATTCTTACCTCAGTAGGTGAGGCCTGAGATTCTACATTTTTAACCAACTCCCATATGGTGATGATGGTGGTGATCTAGGAGCATGTTTTGAACTGCAGGGATTACGTTTAGATCAGAAGTTCTCAACCGTGGATGCACCCTGGAATTATTGCCAGAAGAACGGGGCGTGAGAGGATGGCCATGTCCCAGGTCTCAGGCAGGTTTATGGGACGGGCCACCAACTGAAGACCCCTGGCTTCCTGAAGGAGAGAATTTAAGAGTTAGCCATAGCAAAATCAAAGCAGGTTTGTTTAGAGAGATACACATTCCACAGACAGAATGCTGTCCATCCCAGCAAGTGAGAGTGGCCCCCAAATACAGGGTGTTTAGTTTACATGGGCTGGGTAATTTCAGCAGTTCATGAGTGGGTGGATTATTCCGACGATTTTGGAGAAGGGGTGGGAATTTCCAAGAATTGAGCCACCAACCATGTTTTGGTCTTTTATGGCTAGCTTCAAAACTGTCATGGGCCCTGTGGGTGTGTCATTGAGCTAATGGATCAATATTACAATGAGTACAACAAGGCTTAAGGTTTACGGGAAGTTGATCTTTCACCGTCTTGGACCTAGTTGGTTTATGTAGTTAACCAGTTTACCTAGTGCCCTCAACAGCTCTGTCATTCTTTTGAAGGCAGTGCCCTACCCCCTTCCTATCTCAGAATCACCTGGAGGGCTTTAATAATACCAGTGCCCAAGAGGAATGATACCAAAATATCTGGCTCCCACCTTTACCCTCTGAAGTTCTGGTTTCATTCATCTGAGCATCTTTATTTAAAGCTTTCAGGTGATTCTGACATGCCGCTAAAATTAAAAATCATTGGTAGGATAGAGTCTGGAATTTGGGGCATTAGTGTCAACTGTTTGGTAGAGGAAGAGATATTCACCCAGCAGACACTTCCTGAGAAGTTAGAATGTCCCAGGGAAGGTCATCTATTGCGTGTGGGAAATACAAGTGGAATGGAGGATGTGAAGAGAACTGTGGAAATTCAAAACAGGTTCTCAGAACACTAGGAGAAGAGGCAGAGCCAGGGACAAAGGGATTTCCCAGTGCTGTAAAGGGCCCACTGCAGTTAGAGAAATTTTTCAACTGAATAAAAGGAAGAATCTGCTGACAGTAAAACTGCCCAACGTTGTCATTGGCTCCCATTGGAAATGGCAAACTCCCCATCTCTGGATGATTTTAACCACTGGTGAACTCAGCACTTTTCATGCACAAAACCTATGTATCAAGAACAGCCAAGCAGGGTGTTACCAGTAATTTTGGCTATTAAGACTTAAACTGCCAACTTTTGCAAACGAATGACTTTAAAATTGCATCATCATACTTTAGAATAAAATCAAGTCTGTCTCTGTAAAAGCATCCCTCTTAACTATTTGCATTATGTATTCTCTTTGAGTGGAATAAAAGGCGTGGCAAAAGCGGGTGCCAGGAATTGCACACAACCCACCAGCTCTTGATGCTGGGAAAGATTGAAGGCAGGAGGAGAAGGGGATGACAGAGGATGAGATGGTTGGATGGAATCACCAACTTGATGGACATGAGTGTGAGCAAGCTCTGGGAGTTAGTGATGGACAGGGAAGCCCGGCGTGCTGCAGTCCATGGGGTGGCAAAGAGTTGGACACGACTGACTCACTGAACTGAATACCAACTCTTATCTCATTAGCGGAGGTGGTGTATCTCACACAAAACAAGGGCTTTGAACTGCTGAGACAGATGGTGCGGTGGTTGAGGGAAATCCAAGAACTGAATTTGGAGCGGGGACATCGAACTAGCAGTAGGTAAAACTCCTTCTAAGTCTGATACTTGGTGATTCTAAGAAAACACCTGTGCTTCTGTTTGTTCTTTTGGTTTGAAAGTAAAAGCTTCCTTTAAGAGGAAGAATGAGTCACTACATCAATTATTCAGGGCTTGGAGTCCTTTAGAGAATTACTCTCTGGTCTTTGATTGAGGCAAGGATCTTCTTCCACAGCCTAAGTCTGGGTCGAGGCTACAATTTTTATTTCTCAGATGCAGAGAAAGGCCATGCATGGACAATTAGGCCATAGGTAACGAGGCCTCCTCCATCCTGTATCTCTATGATTGTCAAAGGCATCACCTTGTGCATGGAATTATTTTCCTTAAAGCCTGGAATTGTTGCTTGGTCTAGATTAGGTGTTGCTGAAAAAGGATTTAATTGCTAGCAAGGTGCAGTGTCACACAGCACTGTGCCCGCATTCACGTATCAGCTTTACAATTTTCCAGACAAATAGATTGCTTTCTGCTCAGTGCCAACCTCATCATCAGTAAAATGAGGATAATGGTACCTGTCTCATAGGGTTACTAGGAGGACATAATACAGGTCAAGTGCTTAGATTAGCATTTGGCAGATACACAGGTGAGTGAGTACTCAGGCTACATTAATTATTATATAATCCCTGCCTTCCAGGAACTGAGAGAAAGATATACTTAAATGGACATACTTCTACAATACATGCAGCCAACAAAATAAGAACATAAAGCAAAAGCAAAATTATACAGTAGGTATTTTATTACTTTATTACAAAGAGCTGAGAAAAGAAGAGGAGCTAAAAACAAAGGAGAAAAGGAAAGATATACCCATTTGAATGCAGAGTTCCAAGAAATATCACGGAGAGATAAGAAAGCCTTCCTCAGTGATCAATGCAAAGAAATAGAGGAAAATAATAGAATGGGGAAGACTAGAGATGTCTCAAAATTTGAGATACCAAGCAAACATTTCATGCAAAGATGGGCACAATAAAGGACAGAAATAGTATGGACTTAACAGAAGCAGAAGATATTAAGAAGAGGTGACAAGAATACATAGAAAAACTGTTCAAAAAAGATCTTCACGACCCAAGTAACCATGATGGTGTGATCACTCACCCAGAGCCAGACATCCTGGAATGCGAAGCCAAGTGTACATCAAGGCTGTATATCGTCACCCTGCTTATTTAACTTTTATGCAGAGTACATCATGCAAAACACCAGGCTGGCTGAAGCACAAGCTGGAATCAAGATTGCTGGGAGAAGTATCAATAACCTCACGTATGCAGATGACACCACCCTTATGGCAGAAAGTGAAAAAGAACTAAACAGCCTGTTGATGAAAGTGAAAGAAGAGAGTGAAAAAGTTGGCTTAAAACACTACTTTCAAAAAATTAAGATCACGGCATCCGGTCCCATCACTTCATGGCAAATAGATGGGGAAACAATGGAATCAGTAAGAGGCTTTATTTTCTTGGGCTCCAAAATCACTGCAAATGGTGACTGCAGCCATGGAATTAAAAGACGCTTGCTCCTTGAAAGAAAAGCTATGACCAACCTAGACAGCATATTAAAAAACAGAGACATTACTTTGCCAGTAAAGGTCCATCTAGTCAAGACTATGGTTTTTCCAGTGGTCATGTATGGATGTGAGAGTTGGACTATAAAGAAAGCTGAGTGCTGAAGAATTGATGTTTTTGAACTGTGGTGTTGGAGAGACTCTTGAGAGTCCCTTGGACTGCAAGGAGATCCAACCAGTCCATCGTAAAGGAGATCAGACCTCAGTGTTCATTGGAAGGACTGATACTGAAGCTGAAACACTTTGGCCACCTGATGCGATGAACTGACTCATTAGAAAAGACCTTGATGCTGGGAAAGATTGAAGGTGGGAGGAGAAGGGGATGACAGAGGATGAGATGAGATGGTTGGATAGCATTACCAACTTGATGGACATGAGTTTGAGTAAGCTCCAGGACTTGGTGATGGACAGGGATGCCTGGCGTGCTGCATGCTACAATCCATGGGGTCGCAGAGTTGGACACGACTGAACAACTAAACTGAACTGATTTTATTACTTTAATAGATTCTGCTTGCTTTTTAAAATTAAGCACCAACTCTTTTGCTTGGCATCAAGGTCCATTATGATCTGATGCCAGTGTTTCTACACACATGACACATTCTTCCTCATTAAGAAAATAACCTACAGTAGAGCCAACTAGACCATTAACTGGGACTTAATGGGCTCTGTCCTTTCTTACCTCTAAAAACTCATTTATGATATTTACTAAACTTGTGTGTAATATAGTTTTTACTCACCTTAATTGGTCAGTATCTCCCCACTGAGAGAGCTGATTCTTAGGTTAGTAAGGAGTCTGGGGCCCTCAAGAGGGAGAAAGAGGTCCAGGGCTCTCAAGGAGGAGAAAGGGATAAACGTTCCTTAGTCTTAGTCACATAAGACTTTTATTTAAGCCCAGAGCTATTTTCTTTAAGTTATTAGTTACTATATATTCTTTAAGCTATTTCTTTATTTTCTTTAAGCCCAGAGGTGATGATCACACAACAAAATAACTCATCTTAAACTCTGCGCTAAGGATTATTATAACCACAAGGTATACTAATCTTGTTATCTTATGCGGGAGTGGGTCTGGTAAGACTTTTCTATTGTTAGTTATAACCTTGTTAATTTAAGAAGTATGTTGTGGGAGTGGGTCTGGTAAAAGTATATAAGACCTTGATAAGACCAGGGCACTCTCCAGTCCCCTTCTGATGTTCCTGTCATAAGCTTTCTCTGTCTCTATACTTTAATACTCTATACTCTGCTACACAAAAGCTCTTGGGTGATCAAGCCTGGTTCCTGGTACCAAAGCTAAATCTTCTTCTTTGGAGATCACTAATCTGACATTGTTCACCATAAGCTACCCCCACCCTTCCCAGGCCAAATGACTTTCTCCAAGAAGACTTCCTCTATAATCCCAGCAGATGGACAGAATGTATTTATTCCTTTCTGTGGTGTCAGCACTTTATGCCTATGGAGGCATACCATATTAATCACACACTCCCTCGGTTTAGAGTTATTTTTATGAAACCCACCAGGTTTAAGTACCTTGAAAGACAGAAATTGCTCCTTATTCATCTTTACATTCCGTCCTCTGACCTGACCCCAGCATTGCCACCTTCACAATGTAGACTATGGTGCCTGATACACTGTAGGCATTTGACAAATGTGGGCTGGGTCCATGAATCTCTGGGATATAAGAAAACATAAGGGTGAAGGTGGGGGAGAATTCCTCATGTAGCCCAAATTGTTGTTTGGTCACTAAGTGCTGTCTGATTTTTTGCCACGGCATTAACTGTAGCACACCAGGCTTCCCTGCCCTTTACTACCTCCTGGAGCTTGCTCAAACTCATGTGCATTGAGTCAGTGATGCCATCCAACCATCTCATCCTCTGTTGCCCCCTGCTCCTCCTGCCCTCAATCTCTCCCAGCATCAGAGCCTTTTCCAAAGAGTCAGCTCTTCGCATCAGGTGGCCAAAGCTTTGGAGTTGCAGCTTCAGCATCAGTCCTTCCAATGAATGTTCAGGGTTGACTTCCTTTAGGATGGACTGATCTGATCTCTTTGCAGTCCAAGGGACTCTCAAGAGTCTTATCTGGCACCACAATTCAAAAGCATCAGTTCTTAGGTGCTCAGTCTTCTTTATGGCCCATTGAGAACCCCATGAATACAGTGTAGCCCAAGTGGCAAAACAAAAACTAGATGCCTATAACCCAGGGGGTGCAACCACTTACTAAAATTCAATGTCTGAGAACAAATTCTTGCATACATCAGGAGCTAGCCACACTCACACCCTCTTCTAAAAGAACTGTCCCTGCACTCAGAGCTCTGGGTGAAATAATGATGGAATAGTCAATTGTGTTGTTCTGTCAGAGTTCATCTTCTAGCCTGAGTTAATTGGATCAGGGCAGTCAATTCAAAGAAAGCCTGGTTACCTAAAACTTCAAGAGATAAGGCTCAGCTAATGGGTCTCCTACCAAGAATGTCAGATTGGGATTTGGAGTATTTAACCAAGAGCTGTAAATGCCAGAGCTGCTGTGATAATAACACTGATGTATTTATTGAGCATGTACTATGTGTCATGACTATCAGAGTATTTAAGGACATTACCTTATTTACTCCTCACAATACCTTTGAAGTTGAGGCTGCTATTAGCTCCATTTAATAGATGAGGAAAGTGAACACAAGTTAAGTGATAAATCATTAGCTAGGCTCCAGCAATCTGTCTCTAGAGTCTGTGCCCTGAATCTCTGTGTTGAAATATTTGTTTCTCCAGGACAGGGCAGGGCAGGTTGAACCTCCTGAAGACTGAGAGGAGATGACCATTTGAAAGTCACAGACAAGTCAAGGAGTAAGTGGAGGAAGCCAATCTACAGAGGAAAACAAAACAACAACAGAAGTAGGGTCAAAGAGAAATGTAAATGAAAGATTACACCGCAGCAGAAAGACCTCATTTCCCGTCAGCAGTGAAATTCCCAGGGGCTTGGCAATATTATGTTTCCTGCCATAGGATTTTGAAATCCAACTGCTTATGATAAATTGACCTTTCTATGAACTAAATCATAGGGCTTTTTTGCAATGAAAAGAACCCATGTACATTTGTTCCAAGCCCGTGTCCCATGCGGCATGTTCAGCCTGTAGACTCAGAGGTCACATTCATTTCATGGTCCCCAACCCAGCCCTGCTCCAACTCTGCAGACCCTCCTGCTCAGAAAAGAATTCCGTACTCAGAATCCAGAACCTTGTTGGAGTCCTAGCTCAGCTGTCTCATTAACTGTGTGACCTTCTACTGATCCTGATGTGATTGAACCTCAACAGTTTCATTCATAAAATGGAGGTCAGGGAGAGGATGGCCAATAACAAAACATCTGTCCTGCCTCCAGCCAAAACCTGTTGCTGCAGTGTAACTAAGTTAATAAAGTAGGTGAAGAGGCTGTGGAAATATGGAGCGCTTTTTTCAGTACAGCATTCCTTAGGGTTTGTTTGAGAACTACAGCTTTGATCAGTGGTGCTGGACCAGTCGGTCAGAAAAAGGCAACGCCATCACCATTGCAGTCCCTTACTCCCCCCTCTGTTTACAAGGTCACAGGTGTTGCCAGAAAACACTCACATTCCTTTGTTCTCACTAATGAGTCAACACTGGAAGCACCAGTCTCCACCAGTAAAGTATCTATTTTCCCTCTGCTCTGTTTGAGTGGAAACACACTCCCAAGCCGGTTATCCCCAGCCTTGGCATGAGTCTTCCCACTTCTCTGCCTCACCAAACCTTTGCTATTCTGCCAAGTTGGGCCTAGACAGCCTTCTCCCAACCCCCAGCAAGAGCCGTGATTGCAGTGCAAGGAACCCTTAACTGACTGGGAAGAAATCTACTTCACAACTAAGAGATGGGTCAGATAGATAATATCTCGAGAGTCCAGCCAGTTGTTTGATTCTCTGATATAAGTAAGATCAATTGTATCTTGTGATACAAGGCAGAGGGATTTAAAATCTAGCTTAAATTCTTTGGTAGGTTTGTTTATAAATGGAATTTTTTTTGTGGGGTTTTCCCAACTTCAGAAATGTTTACCATCTCATCAAAACTACAAAACTCACTAAATTATAGAGAAAACACACTTTCTCTTTTGCAACTCAAGCAGACACAACCTGAATTTCCTGTAAATAAATTATGAGATAATGGCATGCTTAGTTGCTCAGTCACGTCTAACTCTGTGTGACCCCATGGACTGTAGCCCGCCAGGCTCCTCTGCCCTGGTATTTTTCAGGCAAGAATAACGAGTGGGTTGCCATGTCCTCCTCCGGGGATTTTCCAACCCAGGGATCAAACCCATGTTTCCTGCGTCTCCTGCATTGCAGACGGATTCTTTATCTGCTGAGCTATGGGGGGAGCCACAAGATACTAGATGCTTGCTTTATTAAGTCAGGGAATAAGAGGATCTTGAGACATAGTAACTCTGAGGTGGGCTGGCAGGTGAAACACAGGACTCTCAGTTAAATTAAATTTAAATTTCAGATAAATAATGAATAAACAAGGGTAGATGGAAAATGTTCCCTGCCATATGAGTAGAGAAAGGATGTTGTAGTCGTCAAGCCATCAGTCCCTGCAGCCATCCTGTCTCTCACCCTGAGAGGATTCAGGATAAAGAAAAACAGGATACTGGCCCTAGATAGTTAGGTGCATATCAAAGAAATGATTTCAATGAGCTCAGACTCTTGCATCTTCCAAAGCATAGAAAAGAGCTAAATTCATTCATTTGAGATGTCTGTTTTTTCTTTAATGAGCAATTATCTATTCATGTCCTGACTATCTTTTGTTTGTTTGCAAAAACTCCTATATGGAGTGGCTGTCTCTCAGGTCTAAGTCCTCAATATGTTCACCAAATAAAACATAATTCTGAACTTTAAGTTGTGCATTTATTTTTTCAGCCAACACAACCAATACTTCGTGGGATCAATTTATACTAAGAAATTATTTGTTGTTAACTAAAATTCAAATTTCAGGCCAGTTTTATCTTTCTGGGACTTATCACCCCCTGTCCAGAAATCTTCCAACCCTGACATCTACCAGAGATTTTTCACCCCCTGCCCAGAAGATTTATCACCCTCCGCCCAACTACAAATGACACCTCAACTGAAGGACACCCAAAACACCCCGCCTGATTAACGTTTCCCTTATTGCTTCCACAAACCTCTCTTTAAATATGGAGCCTCCCTGATCCCTCTGGCACTCAGCTTGGTCTTTAGGCTGACTGTCGCCCTTCCTTGCCTGAATAAAGGCAACCTACTTCCGTTGAGGTTGTCTCTCCTTCTTTTCTGCCTCAGCCCGAACTATACTTTACACAGGGGATCTTCCCAACCTACGGATCGAACCCAAGTCTCCCACACTGCAGGCAGTTTCTTTACCAGCTGAGCCACTAGCTATTGACAGTAAGGGAAAGAGTTGAATCCCATTCTGTTGTGTGCAGAGGTATCTGACCTGTGCAGGGTTGGGTGTTTAAAGGGAAGATGAGCCAGTGGAGGTTGAGGGGGGAATTGGAGACTCAAGTAGCAGAAGTGAGAAATTACAAAAGGTTAGTCAGTGTAAATCCAGCAGCCAGCTGTGTTGGGTAGCTGGCAGTTACTAAAGTAAGGAATCTATCCTTCCACCAAGAAGGAGGTGGGAGGTGTGTCCTGGAGGACACAGGCCCTTGGTTCCACTTCAAAGGAATAGCTTTCAGGGGAATTTCTTGGCAGTCCAGTGGTTAGACTCTGTGTGCTCACTTCAGAGGGCTCAGGTTCAGTCCCTGGTTGGGGAACTCAAGTTCCACAAGTCTCTCAGCATAGCACCCCTCCCCCCCCAAAAAAGGAGGAGGAATAGCTTTCAGAAAAACACCCGCAAACCTATCGGAACCAAAGTCACCTGCCTCAGACAGGAAATAGTTTCCTGCTTACATACACGCTGTCAGTAACAGAACTGAGCTTGGCACAAGCCAGACAGGCTTTTACTCAGTGGCCAGAGACTGTGGAAGAGGCGCTCATGACTCCGAAGGGAGGAAAGTAGGGGACTTCAGGGACAAGAGGCAGGTGCATCATCAGAAACTGGGGAGGACAGGGATCTCTAGGAACAAATGGCACATGCAGGCCCTCAGCCTCCCTTGCTCATGGCACAAACTGTGCCCAGCAGGGCACAAATCCACCCCTTTGGGGGACATCTTAGCAGGGCAGTGAAGCAAAGGTGACTGTCAAGGACCTCCAGGTTTCACCTGAACGGGCTCATTCCTGTGGTCAAACCAGAGCCAGTTTGAAGCCGTTGACTATTGTATATCTCTCAAAGCAAAGCATCTCTGCCAGACATCAAGTACTCTTGAAACAGAGACATAAATCAAGGCAATGAAAGTGGTGACTATCAGCCTACTTGCCCCACTCTCTTGGATCCAACTGGTCAGCTTTGGTTTGTAGGACCTTCATGGCATCTTGTTCATAAAACACAGATAGTCTATATGATTAAAAACTGTTTTGGGCCCGGAGGCCTGACCTGCATAGTAAGGGTGACAGTTCCTTTTTTCATTCAAAATAGTATAAGATCTTTCCTAATCAAGCTGTATTCAACCAGAATTTTTTACAATGTGAAGAAACAGCTTTTGATGCAAAGATTTAGTGTAAAAAAGAGAATAGAAAACTTGCTTAACTTGCTTAAAATATCATTGTCTTAAGAAACTGTGGGCAAGCAATGGACATACTGCATTTTAAGTTAATCTTACTTTTTCATTAAGACATCTTTTAGCACCTGCCATCAATGTTTTTGTTGACATGGAGTTGGTGATCTATAGGCACAAAAGACAGATATTTAAATTATTCTAAGATTTTTACTGTAAGTTAGCTCTCAGGAACTTAATCCAAAGATTTCTCAAGTTTCTGAATAGGTAAGGGTACTACATTGATTTAATTTTATCTGTATTGCTACCAACCTGAACTGAGTGTGGAGAAGAGCATATGTCCTATTTTCGTTTCTCTTTACTCATTAGATTTCTATTTTTAAACAGTACTGAACTGTGAGTTTAACTTAATGCTCACAGAAGCAGTCATGGATGGAACGATTCCTCCTTGAGTTTTCACAGATTCAGGCTTTGTATAAAGAGCCCTTTTATCCTTCTTGGATGAGCTCCCTTCTCTGCTTTCCAATGGCTTTACTCTACTTCTGACCTGCATCGCTTCTTGGCTGGACTATTCTAATCATGTTACACCTGCTCGCTCCATTTCCAGCTTTAGTCACAGTATCCTTTAGAATAACTTGCATGTGAGAGAAGCCCAGAATAAGAGTGGTATAAATAAGACAAAACTTTATTTTTCTGTTGCTCAAAAGTCTGGCTGTCATGACAACTCTGGACCATGGGGGCCCAGTTCCTTCTATCTTTCTGCCCTGCTCTGCCACATACCCCCCTACATTGCAGTTCAGTCTGTGGAGAAAGGGACCTGGGTGAGGGGGAAGTCCCTCATCCATCATCCAGCAACTGCACTTCAGCTCACAAATCTCATTACCCAGAACATAGTCATATGGCCTACACTTAGCTATAAAGCATCTTTATTTTGTGCAACCATGAGCCCAGCTAAAAAACTGGGTCTCTCTTAGGACAGACAAAAAGGAAATGATATATAACAGTGATGCCCAAAACGGTAGCCACTAGCCACGTGTGGCCATTTACATTTAAATCTAGTAAAATTAAGTATAGCAAAATTCAGTTTTTCAGATGCACTAGCCACATTTCAAGTGCTCAGTAGTATAAGTGGCTACATACCATGATTTTGGACAGCATAGATATAGAACATTTCTATCATCATTGAAAGTTACACTGGATAGAACTGATATAGACAACCAGCAATCTTGTCCACACCCCTCCAGTTCTCCAAACAAATTTCATCATTTATAACTGACCATTTAACTTGTGTGTTTAAAGATTTTCAACAGGTCTCTTCTGATTTCAGAAAAAATGCCAAATCTCCTTAGCTTAGCACATAAGCCCTTTGTTTAATCTGAACGCTTCTTATGACTCCATCTTCATTTATGATAATTCTCCACAAATGTCTTTGACCTAAAGCATGTGGAACTGCAGCTCTTAAAACATATCATGCTTTTGCATATGCTGTACTCTCTCTGTTACCCCCAAATCGAGTTTGCCTCTTGGTAGGTATCAAGCCAAAAGACACTGAACCTTATCTGCTTACAAAATCTCCCCTTGAGATACATCACTCTTCAGTCTCAAGCAGTACAGGACCAAAGGTCAGTCTTCTGTAACTGCTTCCCGCTGAGAATAGGTGCTGTAGTATCCCGAGTTAGATGAGTGAAACTCTTGATGCTCAAGCTAGTCAAGTTTTGGAGTCCACTGCAGTAGCGTTTGAACCTCACTTGAATAGGATTATTCTAGCATGTATAGGAGAGGCACAGCAAGAGAGACAATTAACGGAAACTTTGCAATGTAGAGATATGAGCCAAGACGCCCCTAAATCAAACTAGTTTTCTAATATTTCCCCTAAACTAGGAAGAGGTTTCCCAGATAGCTCAGATGGTAAAGAATCTACCTGCAATGCAGGAGTCCTGGGTTTGATCCCTGTGTTGGGAGGATCTCCTAGAGGAGGAAATGGCAACCCACTCCAGTATTCTTGCCTGGAAAATTTCATGGACAGAGGAGCCTGGTGAGCTACAGTCCATGTGGTCACAAAGAGTCAGACACAACTGAGCAACTAAATACAGGAAGGGAATAATTTAGAGATGAGATTTGATTTTATATATATGTCATAAGTTGAATCATATTAGAAGGCTCATCAAGTATAAGAAAGTAGCATTTCATCTGTATTATATAATAACATAAGTTCTTTCTTGAGAGACTGTTAAAATATCAAGGGCCATATGTTTTCATGGGACTTTTTTTTTTAATCATAGAGACATTTGAGTTCAGCAGATTGGCATCCTGATTACCATCTTTTAAGGCTTGCAGGGTAAAATTCCTTAAGGCCTCTATGTGAATAAAAATGTCCTCTATTTTTTTATTTCTAAATGCATTTCCCCTCCTCAACAGCCAAAGCAGATGTACAATGCATGCTTACAGGTCACAAAACAGACCACTCTAGTCAGTGTAAAGTTTGATTTAAATCACGTGCAAGTCACAATAACCTCTTCAGTTGGAAAATTTCTATCTTTTGATTGCAAATCTTTTGATAGATCAAAATATTTGTCCCTACATGCAAGGGTGCTTGCTGCCTGCCATGACTCCATCATGTCCTTCAATGCAAGGCTTCCTTTTTGTTCATATATTTGCCTGCTGCTGCTGCTACTGCTGCTGCTAAGTCGCTTCAGTTGTGTCCAACTCTATGCGACCCCATAGACAGCAGCCCACCAGGCTCCCCTATCCCTGGGATTCTCCAGGCAAGAACACTGGAGTAGGTTGCCATTTCCTTCTCTAATGCATGAACATGAGAAGTAAAAGTGAAGTCGTTCAGTCGTGTCTGACTCTTAGCGACCCCATGGACTGCAGCCTACCAGGCTCCTCCGTCCATGGGATTTTCCAGGCAAGAGTACTGGAGTGGGGTGCCATTGCTTTCTCCATCATATATTTGCCTAGTCATCCACATTTGGGGAAAACTAATCAGACTCAGTGAACAGCTTAGAGTTATGTTAATGGGGAAAAATGTTATCGACTATACATGTTATCAACTATACTGAATTGTCATAGAAATTTTGTACATGTGCTTCTAGCAGTAGACTTAAAGTAAGCCATGATACAGACCATGAGTAGTTATATTCTGTGACAATTTCACTAGAGAATTTCCTTTCCATCCTAAACACTGAGGGAACTTCCAGTGTTGGTAATGAGACAAACATTTGGTAAACAGCTCAGTTAAATGAGTAGGAGGGGTCTTGGTCCTGGTCCAGATTCCCAGGTCAGCTGTCAATCACTGCTGCTGTCTTTTTCACTCCTGGTGTGGATGCCGTCTGGGGTCAGCAGGCATGTGCATAGACCAGGCCAATGTAGCAGCCCTTCTGATAAGGGTCACTTTAATAATTCAATTAAACTTTACAGTACTATAACACAGCAGCAAGGAACTATCTGGAAAGTGAGTTTTAGGCAGTAAATACAGGCCTTAGTTAACAAAGCTAGAATTTAATATCCACTGAAACATAATATTTTTCTTTCTAAAGTCACCCTCATTTCTACCAAGTATAGCCAAATAAAAACTAATTTGCTTGCAAAATTAAGTCTGGTTAATGGACCATGTAGGCTCTTTTAAGTTAGCAGTACTGAAACTTTTCATAAGGTAACTAATCCTTTCTGGTAATAGTTTTATGAAGCCATTGGGGTTTTCATTAAGATGCTTTAATTTATTACCCAGTTCAGCAGTATGATCTGAAATTTATCAGAAACAAATAATTGTCAAAAAGTCCTTCCTGTGAATCTTCTTAAAGATAAAACACTTTTGCAAAAACATTGGAGTTAAACAAAAGCTGTCTATGAATAGCAAGAGACTTTAAAGGCATGATTAAATATTTGATCACAATCAATTGACAAAGAAACTTGGCTATAATAGCTAGAATTATGATTGATAATACTATATTTTATCACCACATACCAGATTTTTAGGAATTTCATATAATTTTTAGAATACCTATATTAACAACATTTACCCATACAGCATAACCTGAGAAGGCTTATCACTGCTCATTTTACAATGTTCCCCACATAATTTCTGGAGAAAGGAGTGGCTACGCACTCCAGTATTCTTGCCTGGAGAATTCCACAGACAGAGGAGCCTGGTGCGCTACAGTCCATGGGTTGCAAAGAGTCGGACACGACTGTGTGACTAACACTTTCCACATAGTTTAACATACCAAATAAACCTAGTTAATTTAGTCTCTCTCCGAGATTCCCCAGGATTTCTCTGAAGCATCCCAAAGTTAGCTGGTCAAAAGAACTTTAATTAGCATTTGGTATTTGGGAAGCTTGTAAAAAATATCAAAAAATTTCAAAACACCTAGTCAAATAGGATTAGAGGTCACTGTGAAATACCCATTCACTTAACCAAAGTGACAAGAAAAGATCTCATTGGCAAATACAGAAAGTTCCAATCAGATCTCTCAAAAGGCAAAGAAACTGATAAACTATTATGAGCAACTCAACACTCTAAGAAAACTTTGTTTCCCAGAAGAGAAAAATCCAAACCTCAGTGTTGCATCAGCCTACTCTGAATAACAAAATATATTTACTTAATTAAATTCAGTCTAATCTTAGCCAATCCTAACCATTTACAAAACACTGAAATGGGTTGCCATGCCCTCCTCCATGGGATCTTCCTGACCCAGGGATCGAACCTGCATCTTCTATTTCTCCTGCATTGGCAGGAGTGTTCTTTACCACTAGCACCACCTGAGAAGCCTCCTAGAAAGCCAGTTGTTACTGAGTAGCAAATCCAGTTTTAAAATGTCAAAGGAGCCCCATCTTGGCATTCCAGGGTCAGATTTCCTAGTATCTTTCTTTTATGAGACTCATTTGAGATTGTATTCCCTCTTGGAGAGCAGAACACCTTGGAGTTGTCAACACGAAGAATGTATCTGGTATCTAACAAAAATTCAATTGGTTCTTCCCTTATTTCTAAGGTAAAAAAGGGCTCCTCAGGAAAGACTGAGATGGTGCTTTGAAGACACAGTTGGGGAACCCCCAGGGCCCACCAGCTCTCTTTGGCTACTGGGAGCTGAAAGGAAGGCTGTTGAGTTCAGGCCTTCCCTCTCTCGGAACAGTCGGAGCATCCTCTTTACCCGTATCCCTCTTTCTCAGTAAGCTCATTGACTAGGTGTCACCTTTGCTGGAGATCTTCATGTCCCATGTTGGGGGCAGGAGCACTACCCATACCTGGAGGAGTCCACTGTTTGTCTTCATTTTCTTCTTCCATCATGTCCTACTTTTTGAAAACTCTAAAGACCAGTGCAACTAGTTGGGAGATGAGAGTGTTAGCTGCAATATTTTGAAATTTGCTGCTAATATTATACCTGAAACATTCTGAGATATGACCTAAGTGTTTATTACTACTGCACTTCTTGGGTCCTCAGGGTCTAGGATGGGGTATTGCCTAAATCACTTTCTAATCGTCTCCAAAAAGGTGGAGGGGTTTTTATTCCTTTCCTTTTACAAATACTTCAAGTTGACAAATGGTGTTGTAATTTAATGAGCCACCCTCTGGCCATTTCTCTTAGTCACCTAGCTGGTATTGTGGCCAGACAGTGTTACTAAAAAAAAAAAATTGGTCATTGGGATATAGCTATACAGTTTCCAATGACTCAGAATGTACCTTAATTTGATGTCTGAGGAGAAAATATCTGTTTTCCCATATCCTCAGATCCTGGTTGAGGATCTATCTTCAACTCCAAAAGGTCTATAGTAGGGGTTGATGGAGACACAGATTGAGCCATTCTTAGCCCAGTGAAAATTTCCTTATTTAGAGAGTTAGTAATAATTTCTTTCAATTAATAATTTAAGTGTTGACTATTCACCTGAAACTATCATAGCATTGTTAATTGACTATGTGTGTGATTAGTTGCTCAGTCGTGTCCGACTCTTTTGAGACCCCATGGACTGTAGCCCACCAGATTCCTCTGTCCATGAGATTCTCCAGTCAAGAATAATAGTGTGGGTTGCCATTTCCTTCTCCATAATTGACTATCAGTTCAGCTCACTCAGTCGTGTCCAACTCTTTGCAACCCCGTAGATTGCAGCACGCCAGGCCTTCCTGTCCATCACCAACTCCTAGAGTCTACTCAAACTCATGTCCATTGAGTCGATGATGCCATCCAACCATCTCATCCTCTGTCATCCCCTTCTCCTTCTGCCTTCAATCTTTCCCAGCATCAGGGTCTTTTCCAATGAGTCAGCTCTTCACATCAGATGGCCAAAGTATTGGAGTTTCAGCTTCAGCATCAGTCCTTCCAATGAACACCCAGATCTCCTTTAGGATGGACTAGTTGGATCTCCTTGCAGTTCAAGGGACTCAAGAGTCTTCTCCAACACCACAGTTTAAAAGCATCAATTCTTTGGCACTCAGCTTTCTTTATAGTCCAACTCTCACATCAATACATGACCACTGGAAAAACCATAGCTTTGACTAGATGAACCTTTGTTGGTAAAGTAATATCTCTGCTTTTTAATATGCTACCTAGGTTTGTCATAGCTTTTCTTCCAAGGAGCAAGCGTCTTTTAATTTCATGGCTGCAGTCACCATCTGCAGTGATTTTGGAACCCCAAAAATAAAGTCTGTCACTATTTCCACTGTTCCCCCATCTATTTGCCATGAAGTGATGGCACTGTATGCCATGATCTTAGTTTTTTGAATGTTGAGTTTTAAGCCAACTTTTTCACTCTCCTCTTTCACTTTCATCAAAAGGCTCTTTAGTTCTTCTTCGCTTTCTGGGTGGTGTCATCTGCATATCTGAGGTTATTAATATTTCTCCTAGCAATCTTGATTCCAGCTTGTGCTTCATCCAGCCTGGCATTTCTCATGATGTATTCTGCATATAAGTTAAATAAGCAGGGTGACAATATATAGCCTTGACGTACTCCTTTTCCTATTTGGAACCAGTCTGTTGTCCCATGTCCAGTTCTAACTGTTGCTTCCTGACCTGCACACAGATTTCTCAAGAGGCATGTCAGGTAGTCTGGTATTCCAATCTCTTTAAGGATTTTCCACAATTGACTATACTTCAATACAAAATAAAAAGTTGAAAAACATTTTTAAGTGTATATGCAGGTTGTTCAGGTATACCAAGCTGGCACTCCTCTAGAAATAATTTAAGCTACCAGAACCCCCTAATGAGGGCCAAAACCAAGAGAAATACAGATTGTCTCATTGAAGGGTTTCACAATCAGGCATCCCTGATCAGCCTCCAGGACTCAGAGGGCAGGGATGTCTTACAACCTCTCGGACCTGTCAGACTCTTCAAGACAACCAGAGCAAATCTGATTACTTATTCAGTTCCTGAATCGTTCCTTCTCCCACCTTGAGATGGGGACAGAGCCTTGAAGTTAACTTGTGGAATAAATGTCACTCACCTCTCCAAAGCGACTCCTTAAATCAAGATGTCCACAGTTGTCTGTTGTGCACAGACTTGACAATCAGGTGCCAAGAGGGATTCTCCTATGCCCTTCCCCACAGTCCCCCAGCAACACAGACAGATTCACCCAAGTGACCTACCGTAGCCCACTGCATAGCCTATTAGGAGTTGGAAGAAGCCAAAGAGGTTAGGTAAGATATCCCATCGGGGCCAAAACTTGTTATTGGAAAACTGAGTTCACCTTGGTGTGGGGACAAAAGACACAGACAAGCCAAATAGCAGGAGAAGGAAGGATTGATTACTTACAGCAGGCAAGGGAAATACTGTGGCTCTTTCCCAATGCAGTGTTTCCAAGAACAGCAAAATTGGGCAAGTTTTAAGCTAAGGGTACATATTCATATATTGATATTCATGCCTTCAGCAGAGGGGAATTCAGCACATAATTGGGAGTTAGGTCAACAGAGTCCAAGCTTTAGTTGATTGAAGGCACAAGGGTCAATAAAGGTCCATATCCCCCAGATTATGGAAAGTTTTTCTCTCACTCATTTCCGTCTTGTAAACCAATATAGCCTCTCTGCCAGGGTCTCTTTTTTCTCTCTAGATCTTTCTTTCCATTGTTTTCTCCAACTGTTTTCATTGTGAAAGTCTAGGAAGTGGACATGAAAGAAACAGGTATTCCTTGAAGGTCAGGTTTTAGTCTACTTGGGCTAGTTAAAAAAAAAAAAAAAAAGACTGGGTGGCTTATCAACCACAGACATTTATTTTATATGGTTCTGGAATCTAGAAGTCCAAGATCAGACTGCCAGAATGATCAGGGTCTGATGAAAACCCTCTTCAGGGTTGAAGACTGCTGACTTGGGTCTTCACATCATGAAAGGGGACCAGAGATCTCTCTCATGGCTCTTTTATGAGGGTATTAAACTCATTCATAGGGTGGTGGTTACCTAATCACCTCTCACCCCTCCTCCCATCACCCCACTAATACCATCACATTGAGCATTAGGATTTCAACATACGCAGCTTGGAGCAGGGACGAAGACAATAAGGAAAGGTGGGCAAAACATTAGGAACTAAGACTAAGATAGCATTCCTGTCTTCAGGAAAGGGAAAAAAGGATGGGGGCATTTACATTTTAATAACTGCTTTACATTGTCCTATTTGTAAAGAGATACACTGAAAGCCAGTCATAGAATAAGACTTGCAATCAGTTCAGGCAACCTCCTTGGTCATCTGGGGCCACTGTCTGCTACTTTCTGATTGGATGACGGCAGCTGAAGGACTAAGTTTCAGGTGCTTCCTAGTACGGTCAGCATCCGGTCAGGAACTCTGCCCTCAGCAAGCAGGGCAGGTGTTCTCCCAAGAGATTCCTCTGCAGCTGGCATCTGCTCCTTCGCAAATCCTTTCTTCCAGGCAGAGGCTATGCAAATAATTGTCTGCTGTTTTGCAGAAAGAAGAACTACTATATTTCTGAGCTCAACAAAAATGTCACATCCTGCTAATGTGAAAAACTCCATTTTCTTCACTTCAAAATGCTAATCTCTGAGTCGAATCTAGTACCTCTTTTCTGAAAACATACTCAGGATTTCTCCTCAAAAACATGAAAACAATAACAGAAAAGATTCAGATGGACACCTCAGTAAAAAAAAAAGGGAGGAGGGGCAGGTGTTTATGTAAATAATCCTAAACTCTGTCATGGTTTTTATTTTTATCTTTCAAGAATTGCTTTCACTTGGGAGAGTCACCAAGAATGAGGTTGATTTTACTTTGTGATCATATTGTTTACACAAGCCATTTTTAGTTTGTTAATATTTCTGTGTATTATATTCCTACAATATTTCTGTGGAAGAGACCACTATAGGTCAAGATATTTTATTCTGATTTGATCTAATTTTTATCTCACTCATTTTGCCCCACTTTGGTAAATGCCATTCATAATGATGTCTCTAAACCTAGGTGGCCATTCACAAGTTTTCCTCATTCTGACCACATCTCCTATGTTTTCCAAGCTATTGTACTTTACGAAAGGATGTGTGCCAAGTCATGCCCATCATCTCTTTAAAAATGCATCGCCAGACTTCCTTCTCTCATGTGTCCCATTCCCTAATTAGCCTCACCACACTTGGTGTCTTAGTTTCCTGCACATTCCTAAATCATTGCTAGGATGTGACCTAGCATCTGCTGGTTCATTGTTTTTTCAATACTTCCCATGTTACTTCATATTGTTATTTTTTTTATTTGTTTTTATTAGGTATTTCCTTTGTGACCTTTCTCTCTCCCACCAATTCATTTAACCCAGTGGCTGGACAGAGCAGTTTAGTAAACCTTCAATCCATGCTCATTTTTCTGACTTTCAGTAAAAAAAAAGTTAAAGAAATATACTACTTTACAACCTAGGGAGAGGCAGTTTGGGGCTGAAAGGATCTGAGGCTTTAATGTTAGACAAAGCTAGGAACAAATCCAAGTTTTGCCTTGGGCAAGATTCTAAACTTCTTAGCCTCCTTATCCTTGAAGTGAGTAAGATAATGCTTATCTCCTGGGAAATTGATGAATAACTATGGAAGAAAGCACCCTTCTAGATCCAGCCAACTTGGAAGGTGCTAAAGGAAAGGAAACCAGAATTCTGGGTGAACTACTTCTCAGCTTTCCAATGCTCCCACTGCATGTCGTAATAGGCTGACCTATTGTCCCCTTGAGAGCCTGAAGTTTGGGGTGTCAGTGATGGTGTGGACAGGATACCTGGAGGGAGCCATATCTAGCGAAGGAATCAAGAAATCAGCCATTTGGGACTTCCCTAGCCATTTGGGACTCCTGGCTTCCACTGCAAGGGCACAAGTTTGATCCCAGGTTGGGGAACAAGAATCCCACAGGCCATGTGATGCAGCTGAAAAAAAATATTAAAATTAAAAAAGAAAAACGAAAACCAGGGGCTCCCCTGGTGGTTCAGTGGTAAGAATTCGCTTGTCAATGCAAGATACACGGCTTCCATCCCTGATCCGTGTCAGTTCCCGCATGTCACGGAGCAACTAAGCCCAGGCGCCACAAGTACTGAGCACACGGGCAGAAACTACTGAAGCCCCTGTACCCTAGAGTCCATGCTCCCCAACATGAGAAATCCTCACACCACAACTAGAGAGTAGCCCCCCACTCAGGGCAACAAGAGAAAGCCTGCACAGCAATGAAGACCCAGCACTAAATAAATAAATATATAAAAATTGAAAAAGTATCATTGAGGGCTTTGAAGATGATTAAAAGTTGTACATAGCTTAGTTCATCAGAAGAACTCGACCCCCAAATTAAAAAAAAAAAAAAAGTCATTCATTAAATATTCTTTGAACCTCTTACAGGAAGCCCTGAGTTTAGATTTTTGGCACAGGACCCTGATTCAAATCTACTTTTGGGTTTCTTTAGAAGTTGCTTGGATTAAGCAAATAGTCGGATACGACTGAGCGACTGAACTGAACTGGATTAAGCAAATAAATGAAAGGATTACATGTAAGCATCCCTACATGACAGGGGAGGAAAGATTTTAAAAATCTACCCCAGAACCTCGCATAACAGCCTCGGGGTAGCTGACCTTGAAAATGAAGAAGGAATAAAGGAACGGAGGGATGAAGAAACGAATACTGAAGAACGAAAGACACAGAGTCAGGGCTAGAACACAGACAGAGGTCCTTGTTTGTTGCTGTTTTCACCACAGTCTCTTTCAAGAGCCGTACCTCACATCCTCTACCATTTTCCTTCCTGTCACCGGGCCCTTCTATCTTCTCGCTCCAACTCCACCCCTGGAGCCGTGAGTCGCCCTCTGGCTCCCGCCCCACCGGGAGGCCCCGCCTCTCCTGTCGCCCCGCCCCCCGCCTGGCCCCGCGGGAATGAATGGCAGCGCGGCCGCGGCTCCGCTCGGGCGCTGATTGGCCCCTGGGCGCGGTGACGCTCGGGCGGCCGCGGGAGCACGCAGGCGGGCGGGGCGCGGGCAGAGGGGGGCGGGGCCGGGGGCTGGGCGCCGGGCGGGGCGGGGCCTCCCGGCCGGGAGCTGTGGGGCCGGGCGGCCGGAGGCGGCGGGAGGCGGCCGGGCCGTTTAAGGGCCGCCCTCCCGCCCCCAGGCGCCCGGTCTGGCTCTGGCCCGGTCCCGACCCCCGGCCCGGCCCCGTCTGCGCTGCCCGGTCCAGCGGTCCGCCGGGCCCGCGGCGGCCCCCGGAGCCGCCACAGCTCCTGCGGGCCGCGCGCCCGGCCGCCGGCGCTGACGAGACGGAGCTCGCGGCCCCCGCGGAGGAGCAGGAGCATCGATGCGGTTCCAGAGCCGATTCCAGCGGTGAGAGGCCAGCGCCCCGGGCCCGCCGCCCGCGCGTGTGGGGCCCGGCACCCCGCCCGCTCCTCCTCTCGTGTTCCTGGGACTGCCCGCCCCGCCGTCCCCGGGCGCCCCCGCTCCGGGAGCGGGGCTCGCGCCGGCCCGGGTCCCCGCTACTCGCTGCGGGCTGCAGTGCCCAGCCCTCGGACCCCAGTTGCCCTCCCAGGGCGTCGGTGGCCCGCCCGGCTTCGCCCTGCAGGGACAGCCTCTTGCTTGGTCCGGGGACCTGAACGCCGGCCGCAGGCACCGGCCCCGGATCTTCCGACCCCAGCCTTGGCCTGCACCCCTGACCGGGCTTGGGGGGCCCCCGAGGCGCCCGGACCCGAGCCAGGTTGCCCAGCCGGGGTGCTGAGGGTTTCCGGCGCTTTGTCTTTGGCCGTGGCGGTGGGGGAAACTGAGGCAGGCTCCGCCGGTTTAGGCTTGCCTGCGGGGTTCTCGGGGTTCAAGTCCCAGCGTGTGCTATTTTGGGGCACCGCGCCGGGGCAGGTTAGCTTCTGGGCGGTGAGAACTGCAGTTGAGGCGCCTGGGTTAGGAAACGAGGAACCGAAGAGGCCCCCCGGAAGGCTGGCCTGCTGCTCTTGTGTTGGAGGGCCGGTGGGAACTCCAGCCTGGGGAGACACCGTAGCCTTAATCCTGACTCCAGGTCTCTGCCATCTAGCAATGAATGGAGGCTGGCAGTAATTCGAGAGGAAGCTCTGCGCTTTTTTAATTTCCCCCTAATTCTCCTTCGTGTAAGTGGGTGAAAGTTCACCTCTCGTATGTTTATGGTAACTCTCCATCCCTTTGTCTGAATCAGGCAGGCATCCCCACTCCCAGGCCTTCACCCTGAGCAGGCTAGCTTAGTGTGCAGTGGCCAGGGGGGAATTTAAAAAAAAAAAAAAAAAAGAATGAAATCTCCCAAGGTTTTTGTTGAGTTTTTAGGCATTGCTTTTTATTACAAGATTTTAAAGTACGCTTTTTTTTTTCCCATTCTTTCCAATGCTTTAATCCCTAGAAACCCTCTCACCTATTCTGCTGGTCTCATTCCTTCTCCAGAGTGACATTTGCACAGTGAGAGTTGGGGTGATCAGGGTGAAGACTTGGATTAACTTTTGAACATTGCTTATCACTCAGGGTGTTGAATGCCTGGCGGTGTTCACCTAATGGGAACATCATATCAGTTCTTCCAAAGGCAAAAGGGAACCATGATGTTCTGGCTTTAGAACATGAAGTCAGCCATGAGGACTGGAGGGGCTTTACGGGAGGATGTAACACAGGTTCAGCAATGGTTGGCAAAACCCTGTATGTGTGGTTTGTTTGATTTGGTTTTACTTCTCTGCACATCTGTGCTCTTCCTGTTTTCCGGGAACAGTGGCAGTATTCTGTGCATTTACCGGTTTTTGTTAAAGAGTTCTATTTCTTTTCTATCCTTTCCGTTCTTCTCCACAAAAAGAAGGAAAAAAAGGAACTTGTGTTATTGTTTGTTGTGCAAACATTAGCAATGTTAAGAGGAATGAAAAACAAACACATCTTTATTTAAGATCCTACCATCTCAGCTGACTTAATTCTTCTATTTTGCTGGACATGAATCTATCCAGTCCTTATTATCACAATTGTAATGTGATTTTGTGCTCTACTCCATTCATTTAAAAATTAAAAATACAGGCATTTTCTTTTGGTATAGCATAGACATTGTAATTTCTGCAGCAACTGCACAATGTCAGTGGATATTTCATAGTTATTTTCTTGATGACATCTAGACCTACCCTGATTTTCTTTGCAGAATGAATGATCCCATAATTTCTTGTTTGGAAAGATATTTCTATAAATCAGTTTGAACTTAGAAATAAAGTCTGCAAATAAGTAATATATTGTGGTCTGTACATTAACATATTGAGAGTACTGTTCTGCACCTCTTAAAAGCTGTGTTTGTTATCCATCTTGTGAGCATTTAGGATAGTTACAGGTTGTAAATGACAGAGGAACTAGAAAAAGGAACACACTTATCTTTGAGCCCCTGTGTTCCTTCTGATAGATTCACCAGGACTCCATTGGAGAGCATTTGACTGCAGTAAAAACATTTCATTAGCCCATCCTTTGTGGCTGTGTCTAAATTATAAGAAAACTTGAACCCCCTGCTGGCTTGTTCATAATGGAAACTTGGCGGTCACTGTGGCTTTGGATCAACTTCCAGAGCTCTGCCTTATCTGGAGAAGAGCTGTAAGGACGCCTAACCCGGTATAGTAAGTGGAGGGCTTTATGCAGGCATGGCTCCACAAAAATCTTAGGATGTGAAAAATCCCACTGGGACGCCTTTTATCTGTTGTGCTCTATCCCTTTCACACTTGATTCCACCCCCACACAGAGTCATTCTCTCCCTTTCACAGCATCTCTGACTGATTAGAATACTTGCTAACGTTTGTTGAATGCCTATTGGTGCCAGGCAGTAGCTGGGTATTTGTAGATAACTCATCTCATCTCTAACTGTAACCCTGAAAAGCAAACTTTCTACCCATTTAATAGAAGAGCCTTAGAGAATAAAAGAGAGCCTGCCATCATCACACAGCTGGAAAGGGGCAGATAGAAGGGTTCATGTCCCTTTCTGCCACCCATGCAGCCGTTTACCTCTGTCTCCCTGCCCACACACAACATCTCCGAGATAGTGCAGAGGCCTAGGACCCAGAGCTTCTAAAGAGGCTCACTGCTGTCTTGTTGGTGTGTGCCCGTTTCTCGAGCCTGGCAACCAGAAATCCAAGGAGAAGGATACTGCTTTCCGTAGCTCCAGCCTCGTGACCGCTGGTTAGTTTCAAATTGAATATGTGGTAAGGCATCTTATTCTAAAGCATTAGGAAGTGTTCCAGCGCTGCCTGTGGCCTCTTTTTGTTCCAAGTTCTCAGAGCATTGAATCATACACTGAAATTCGGTGAACACTGAAGAACAGTGAAGTTTCCTTATATGTGCCATTTCCCTTACTTAGTAATTAAGTTAAATGTCCCCCACCGGTATCTCCACCTCTGGCCGCAGACACTTTTTCCTAAACATCATGCTTATTCATACAGGACAGCTAATCGTAAGGTTGTCGTAGGGATCAGTTCTGTTGCTCCATCAAATGATGCTCAAGGAGCCCTTGAAATGTTCATGGTCTTATCCTTTGTCCATTTTGTTTTCACGAGATTGAGGAGTCTCTTGGCTCTAAGACTGCTTGTTTTTATTGCATACAGAAATCTGCAGTGAAACTAACTGACGACAGGATCTCTCTCAGTTAGGATAATAAAATGCTTCAGCAGCAGGCAAAATCTCTGTCTTTTTATTCTCATTCAACGCTTATTTATTAAGCTCCAACAATCAGCAGGACTTTGTGTTTGGGCCTGGAAATGAGAAGGTAGACAAGGCAGCCTTCATGGAATTCACTTTACAGTGGGGAAAGATGAAATAAAAAATACACAAGTTCAAAAACTCCAGTTCTTACTAACCATGATAAGGGCTCCACTGAATCGATACTTAAGTAGGATGGTTGAGCTGAGTTTGAGAGGTGAGAGGAGGGCTGGGCACACTGGAGGAGAATGTTCTGGGCAGAAGTAAACAGCAAACACAGATGCTCTGAGTCAGATCAGACCTGGTTGGTTTGAGGAGCAGAAAGGCTGTGATTGGCTGGAGGGAGGGAGAGGAAGGGAGCCCCCAGCTGGAGAAGTCGGGAGGGCTTGCGGCCCACAGAGGAGGTGGTGTTCCCAAGCACTTTGGGAAGCTAGACAGGTTTTAAGCTGGGCTTAGCGTGTGATGTGATCTGGTGGTAACAGACTCGTGGCTGCTGGGTAAAGAAGAGAGTCCGTGTGCAGGCGGGCAGGGAGACCAGAGCCTTTGTTTACAGACCAGAGAAGTCTATGTCTTGATTTAAGGTAGTAACTTTGAAACTGTAGAGAGTGGGACTGTTTTGGAATATATTTTGAAGATAGCACAGATGTACTTGCATGTGGAGTATGGGGAACACAGGAATCAAGGACAGCTTCTCAGATTTGATCTCAGGCTCTGAGATCTGATGGAGCGTTGAGGATTTACCTTCAGAAGGCCCTGCTTTGGGCTAAAGATTTGGGGGGAGGTGGGGAGGCTGTGCTGTGTCTTCGCTGTAGCATGTGGGCCCTTTCTTGGGGCACAGGGGCTTCCTCCGGGCTTTCCATGAGACACTGCTGGCAAAGAACCCCCCTGCCAGTGCAGGAAACCTAAGAGGCCCGGGTTCAGTCTCTGGGTCAGGAAGGTGCCTTGAAGGAGGGCATGGCGACCCACTCCAGTATTCTTGCCTGGAGAATCCCATGGACAGAGGAGCCTGGCGGGCTGCTGTCTGTAGAGTTGCAAAGAGTCTGGACAACTGAAGTGACTTAGCAAGCACGCGTGGGCTTTCTCTAGTTGTGACACTTTGGGTGGGGGGGGGGGGCGGCTTCTGTTGTTCCGGCGTGGGCAACACACCCGGTGTTAGAGTGTTTTCTAGCATTGGATGGCCATCAGGACAGCTTTGCTTTAAGTGGAAGTGTCTTGCCTAAGTGGGTGCTGTTTCCCATAACTCTTGAGAACCTTCCTCATTCTTTTTTGGGGGAAAAGAACAGCCTCAGTGTGTGGGGTTTATTTGCATTTTACATCTGCTTTTCCTGTAGGTCTTGGGTGACTAATTTCTTCTAATTATTTCTTCAAGAGGCAATGGGAGGCATGATTGTATCAGAGAGAAGTGGAAAAATGTAAATTTCCCGGCAGAACCATGTGCCATCCCACAGGGCCCCAGACAGAGCCTGGCATACCTGCTCTTCCCTTTCCTTATTGCCAGGATCTTGACCCTGCCTTTAAAGAGAAACTACCTTAAGTCACATGGGCAGAATATTTTTCTCTGCAACTTCTGAGTTTATTTTTAACCTGAGTGATTCCAGGTGGGCACAAACATGTTAACACACATGGCCACTCAGCTTCCTTGCTTTTAAAGTCTATCCCTGTCTCTGTGTTATAGCCTGACTATTTTTAGACTGGGCTGCCAGAGATATAAATTGCTATTTTAGTCTGCAGGCTGATGGTGGGTGGACAAACCCTACTGAGCGTGCCCTGCACAGAGAGCTCGCAATTTAAGCTGCCCCCAGCCGCCCTGGAGCCTTGCTCTTTACAGTCCCTAGTGGGGGGTGCTGCTTATAGCCCTGTCATTACGTCTCAGGCTGAGAATCGGTAGGCCCTCGAATGCTGGGGACACTTTTAAAGCCTCCTTCCCAAGAGTGTAATTATTTTCCTTTTTACTAATAACTGCCGTATAGCAACAGTCTCGTCCCTTAGGAAATTAGTGAAATTATTTAAAGGATTGTCAGGGGAGAAAAGATTTATTTATCTGTGTGTGAGAATATCTTGAAATAATTCTGAAGCTGTTAACTGTACACTTCTCTCTAACAGTTTCCAAGCCATGTGATGAATCCCATTCAGTATGTGTATCTTTTTGCATGTTAGTTAGGTAGCTGCCCATTGCTGTTCCAGGGAAGGTATCTTCACAGTGCCAAATCCATTCCCTAGGCGATCTTCCACTCAAACTTTCAACCTCGGGTTGGCAGGGACTGCCACTTGATCTTTACTCATTTGCTCTAGGGATACCAGGCCCTTCTTTAATTCAGGGAGAAAGTGTTGGCTGGTCTTCTGTTCATAAACTGGACACTTTGGAATTGCTTGGCCATGTGTTTTAGTCAGTTTTTGGCAACCTGTCTGTGCCATTCGGTTTAGCCTGGTACCATTTTTCCATTGTGTGAATTGATAAGACATGACTAGTCAGAACTCATTAGTGACGAGTAATACCGTCTCCTCCCCCTACCCACACCCCCTCAGCTAACTCAAGCCAAAACCTCCATTATTGTGCAAAGCCTGTTGACATCTTGCAGGCCCCAAGCCCAGGAATGCTGCTTGAATGCTCAGACCTGAGTGTCACCAGGGCGCTCAGACCCAGATGCCACCACGGTGCCCTCACCGCTGTGTGCTCTGCATCTGCTGCTTTCAGACAGTTGCCTTCTTACCTGCCTGAGCTTATATCTCACTCCTTCCAAAGAACACAGACTAAACCAGACTCCTTTCGTGAAACACGGCGGGGGTGTGAGTTGGGCTTGGGGACCCTCACCCACATGCTGAAACAGAAGGCAGCTGTTTCTCTCTGTAATGCACAGCGGTATTGGTGCTCTTCACTGCTTTGCTGGTTGCCACAAATTCAGCCCAGAGAGGGACTGGAACATGGACACGTCTGTCTGTATGGTATAGACCTTACACACACCAAATGCTGGTGCTTAGATACAGGCACACTTTGGGCTTCCCAGGCGGCTCAGTGATAAACAGCTCACCTGCCAATGCAAGAGATGCAAGAGACGCAGGTTCAGTCCCTGGGTTGGGAAGATCTGGCTACCTGCCCCAGTACCCTTGCCTGGAAAATCCCATGGACAGAGGAGCCTGGGGTGGGTCACAAAGAGACACGACTGCGCATGTGCACTCATGAGTGTTGTGGCCAGTGCGTCAGGCGCTAGTCACATTTAGATTTTGAAGCAAACTCTTTTAGTTCAGGAAGAATGCAGGTGAAAATGAACCCCTTGTTTCAAGTGGCCTGGAGGCAGCCAAGTATCATTTATTTAAGCTCCCTGGTGCTGGAACAGGTAATGCAATACAGGGAAACTAGTTTGGCAGCCCTGCTGATAATGGGATGAAGCCTTTAAAGATCTACATGTATAAAGCTTTATACATTTTGAGAGACAAAATAGGAACTTGCAAATGCATTGAATTCACACTAAATCGTGGTTACTGGTATTTGTAAAGTTTAGGGAAATGACCTTGATTTTTTCGATTTCAGATTTGGTTGTGCCATTTTAATTTTTTTTTTTTAAACTAACCCAGTTGAAGAGTACCAGTTGAAGGGGATAGATGTGAATTTTGTTTGCTTTTGATTGGTAGGTTTTTTTTGAATGAATTGAAAGAATACTAATCCAGTTAACTTAGGGCATTCACTTTAGACCACGGCTTTGGTTCAGTTTACACCAAAGCTTTGTGGCTTTGGTTTTATTCCAGTAACTAGGTATTTCCAGCAGTCACCTCTTCAGTTAGAATAGACCAGACAACCTCTGACAAGCTTTCCCATCATTCTTTACACACTCTGAGCTTTTCTCATGGGATGTCTTTCTTTCTACAGGTTCATGAACCACCGGGCCCCCGCCAATGGCCGCTACAAGCCAACTTGTTATGAACATGCTGCTAATTGTTACACACATGCGGTGAGTACAAGCTTTCTGCCATTTCCATGCTTCCCAAGCACTTTGGTGAGAAGAAGGGGCGATCATCTCTGTCAATCTCAGCCCCGTTAATCTAGTTCACCCATCCCTGTGACCTTTCCTGACCTAGTATCAGTACTCGGTCATGTCACCAGAAACTGTGAGCCTGTCAGATACTTTGAATGCTCTGACCTACAGTCAGCTCTGTTGATCCTGAATTTGCTTTCTCAGATAAGATCTTCTTTGAAAGAAAGTAAGTGTTTAGCTATAAGAAAAACCAAACGAAATTATTTGCAAAGACTGTCACCCCTGGAAGGAAATGAATTACCTTTTCAAGACAGTCAGCTGAGTTCATTTAGCAAGAAGAGTTCACCATTTGCTGAGAAAGATTTTCTCCCCCAGTGATCCCCGAAAACAGGTAGCCACATCCTTCCCATCCCCACGGTCGCCATTGCTTCTCAGAGCAGATGTTAGTCCTCACTGTAAAAGAAAAGTTTAATTCCTGAATTCAGTTTTTCTTCCTTCTAAAAGCAAAGCATGTTCACTTTAAGAAAAATGGAAAATACTGAGAAATACATAAAAAAGCAAAACTACCTAGAAAGTGAAGTTGCTCAGTCGTGTCTGACTCTTTGAGACCCCATGGACTGTAGCCCGCAAGGCTCCTCCGTCCATGGAATTTTCCAGGCAAGAACACTGGAGTGGGCTGCCTTTTCCTTTTCCAGGGGATCTTTCTGACCCAGGGACTGAACTCCGGTCTCCTGCATTGCAGGCAGACTCTTTACCAACTGAGCGACCTGGGAAACCCAGTGTTTGTGTTTATGTGTATATTTTCATAGTTTCCCTATTAATTTCATTTTATTAGCATTTTCTTGTGTCATTATAAATTTCCTTTTATCTATGATTTCATTATTCCATTTGAAAGTTGCATCTAGTGAAATTTTCTGAGGGGAAAATGGTGGCTGGTATATAGTCTGAAGATGAAAGACAGTGATCAATTTATCCCTTTAGTGAAGAGTGTTTAGAACAGGCTAATTCAGTTATTTTAGACAGTGTTGGTATAACATGTAGGTTACATATAAATGTTATTAGAATAAAGTTTGCTTGAATTCAGGTTGTGCCTTTTCGTTTCTTTAAGCCCCTTCCGCAAAGAATAGTCAGTGTTTTCTATAAAGGAACGTGATACCAAATAAGCCTGAAATAAACTAGTTTGGGTAGATTCCCTCGCAATCTAATAGAACAATGCTGTGTGGTCATTACTTAGCAGAAATCAGACTTTCCAAAGTATCAGTTCTATGTATCATAATAAAGCGACGTGAAAGTGTCAGTCACTCAGCTGCATCCAACTCTTGCGACCCCGTGGACTGCAGCCCACCAGGCTCCTCTGTCCGTGGGATTCTCCAGGCAAGAACACTGGAGTGGGTTGCCATGCCCTAGTATTATAGTAGTAGAATTCAAATGTTACTTGTGGTATCGAAATGTTATTCTCTTTTATCACTGTCCTTTTTCTTTAGGTGCTCAAAAGATTTTTATTTAAATAATTGAAATGCTGAGATCTTGCTGAATATTTTTTCTTTAGAAAAGAGTTTCTACCTACTTTGTAGGTAGTTTCTACCTGCTTTGTTTATACATGCTTGCCCTGGATTTCAGTAATGAAATTTGGAGTAACCTCACTAGTGGAGACTTCCCTGGACCTGTGGCTTAGATTCTCAGGCCAGGAAGGATTTGGTGAAGTTCTCTAGACTTGAGCTGACCCCTGTCTTTGCATTAATGACACACACTTTGTGAAGTGAGCTTCACAACACCAGAGGGTCAAAATGTGTAGAGTCCAAACTTAAAGAATACACAGCCTAATCTGATTGTTAGCTGTACTTTCTAGATATCCATCTTTTATTCTTTTTTTTAATTGAAGTGTAGTTCATTTACAATATTATGTCAGTTTCAATGGCACTGTAAAGTGATAGTTTTATTTATATATACATATATATATATATATACACATTTTTCTGATTATTTTTCATTTGTTGTTGTTCAGTCATTAAGTCGTACCTGACTCTTGTGACCCCATGGACTGTAGCACGCCAGGTTTCCCTGTCCTTCACTATCTCCCAGAGTTTGCTCAAATTCATGTCTGTTGAGTCAGTGATGCCATCCAACCATTTCATCCTCTGCTACTCTTCTTTTCCCTTCAGTCTTCCCAACATCAGGGTTTTTTTCAATGAGTTGGCTCTTCGCATCAGGTTGCCAAGGTATTGGAGCTTCAGCTTCATCATCAGTCCTTCCAGTGAATATTCAGGATTGATTTATTTTAGGATTGACAGGTTTGATCTCCTTATAGTAGAAGGGACTCTCAAGAGTCTTACTCAGCACCACAATTTGAAAGCATCTATTCTTCAGTGCTCAGCCTTCTTTGTTGTCCAGCTCTCACACTTGTACAAGACTCTGGAAAAACCATAGCCTTGACTATATGGACCTTTGTCAGCAAAGTGATGTCTCTGCTTATTAATACACTGTCTGGGTTTGTCATAGCTTTCTTTCCAAGGCACAAGTGTCTTAAAATTTCATGACTGCGGTCACTGTCCACAGTGATTTTGAGCCCAAGAAAATAAAGTCTGTCCCTGTTTCCACTTTTTCTCTTCCTATTTGCCATGAAGTGATGGGACCAGATGCCATGATATCATTTTTTGAATGTTGAGTTTTAAGCCAGCTTTTTCATCATAGGTTATTATAAGATGTTGACTATAGTTCCGTCTGCTATACAGTAAACCTTTGAGCTTTTCTGTTTGTCTAGTGGTGTGTATTTGTTAATCCCATAGTACTAGCTGTCCCCCACTCCCCTTCCCCTCTGGTTCTCCTGTTTATTTTCTATGTCTGTGAGTCTGTTTCTGCTTTGTATATAGATTCATTAATTTTATTTTTTAGATTTCACATATAAGTGATATCATATGTTTCTTTGACTTACGTCACTTAGTATGATAATCTCTAGGTCCCTCCAATTGCTACAAATTGGCAATATTTCATTTTTTTAGGACTGAATAATATTCTGTTATGTGTGTGTGTATGTATATATGTATGTATGTGTATATGTTTATATATATCCCACCTTCTTTATCTGTTCATCTTTTGATAGACATTTGGGTTGTTTCCATTGTTTATTCTTAACTAAATGTCTGATGAATTTAACAGAGCTAAAAGTAAAGTTATTTCTTAAGATAATTGTCCATAGGCCCTTAAGAAAATAAGCATGTGTGTGTGTGTATGTGTGTGTATGTATTTAAGTCTACATCAGGATTAGGATATAAGGGATATGAAAGTTTGAATAACAGCTTATATGGTCTTTTCTTTCACTTACTGTTCCAGTATACAGCTATCATTTTATCCATTTACCAACTACAAAGTACTGATAAAAGTTAGAAAAACAGTGTCCTGATAGTTTTCAAAATACTGACCTATAAAAGCAACCAGTGAAGTGCTTATTATTTAGCATAATGCTGAGCATTTAAATATAATTGGTTGTTGAGATGCACAGGTCACCTTTAAGAATAATATTTTCTTGAAATAGGCCTGAATAATCCTTTAGTTTATCTGTCCTGGATGGTCATCAGGAACACTTACATAAACCAGAGTTAAGGAAAAACTGACAAAACATACACATTAATTTTTTAGAACAGAAAATGTCATCTTATTAAACTTACTAAACTGTATCCCTGATTTTTGGATTTCAGAGAGCATTAAAATTTCTAAAATCGACAAAAAACTTCCATCTAAATTTTCATTAACAGGAAGATACTTTAACATAAAAAAAAAAATAGAAAGGACAGAATCTCAAAATAAATTAAAGTTTGTTTTATGAAAAACTACTTTGTTGTCCCTAATTTTCACCTTTTGTTCTGGGCCGTTATAATCAGCATTTGAAATTCAGCGCTGATCCTGTCTGGAGGATTTAATATTCTGTTGTGAGAGAGAAAACATAGGTGTTGGAGACAAAAATAGATGAGATTTCTAAAGTTTGCATTCTTTGCCAGGTATGTTTAGTCTGGTATCTAATAAAGTATTTCTTTGGATGAGTTCTATTATTATAAAATGTTTATTAGTCATACTGTTACGACTAGACTTTGCACTTTGTGTCCATATGTAGTGTAAAATATGGTGCAAAAGCAAAATTCCCTCTTAAGATTCTCGTCTCTTAAAATTATTTGACTCGGTAGGAGTGGATTACCCTTGTCTATTTGAAAGGTACTATTAAAAATGAAATAACCCGAGAACGTACCTGGTGGTCCAGTGTCTGAGGTTCCATCCTCCCAGGGCAGGGTGCCTGGGTGCAATCCCTGGTTGGGAAGCTAGATCTCGCATGCTGCCACCAAGATCTGGCATAGCCAAATAGGTAAATAAATCTCAAAAAATGGGATAACCCAAAGACCCTCTCACCCCTTTCATTCTGCAGTAGCCCCCAAACTGGTGGAATGTAGACATCCCGACTAGAAATGAGGACCTATGATTGGACAAATGATTTGAGTGTGGTATGTGCATTATACTTACTGATTTGATTCATTTAGTTACCCTTTGCTGAAATTTGGGGTTTCAGTAGCACTTTGGGAAAACAGGAAAGACTATCTAAAGATCAAGTCATCCCTGGGAAATCTGGGTACATGCTTGGTAGCGAAATTAGGTTAGAGGACGTTTGTTTTGCAACAGTTGAGTAATTTTGCTGCCTGACTGTCCCCATTGGCAGGCACAGGTTCCGGGCCCTAAACACAGTACCTGTTCTCACTGCGGCAAAACGTCAGCTGGTTCTTGTTCTAATTATCCAGGAAAGGAAATTTGTTTTAAAGTGATCTTCCTAAAGTTGTCCCTGGTAAACCTGGGTATTTTTAACAGTTCTCAGTTCAGTGTTTTACTGAATTTTTATTTTTCCTTCCATTTCTCTCAGTTCCTCATTGTTCCAGCCATTGTGGGCAGCGCCCTCCTTCACCGGCTCTCTGATGACTGCTGGGAAAAGATAACAGCTTGGATTTATGGAATGGGCCTCTGCGCCCTCTTCATTGTTTCCACAGTATTCCACATCGTAGCATGGAAAAAGAGCCACTTAAGGTACCGTGAATGGCAGCTGTTTCCACAGGTCACACAGAGTAACTGGTTCAGGTTGGCCTCTCTTGCTGGCATGCTTTGGGCAGGGGAGGCAAGGAGTGGACATTTCCCTTCCTGGCAGACTCAGCTGTCCCATTGCTCAGGAAATTTTCTGTGGACTGGAAGGAGTTTGAGGACCCCCACGTGTATCTTTAAAAGGCCTGTCTTTGTTCAGAAAACAGACAAATCCACATTGCTGGGAATTCCCTGGCAGCTCAGTTAGGACTCTGCACCCTCACTGCTGGAGCCCTGGGTTCAGTCCCTGCTCAGGGATCCTGCAAGCCCCGCTGCACAGCTGAAATAAAACCCAACCAGCCAACAAGCAAACAAACCCATGATGCTTCCCTGGGGCTGACCGTGTGGAATCCTGACGCCTGTTTTCCGCTGTAGCTGCGGGGTGGTGGGCAGTACCCTGGACTTGGACTCATCAGTTGGGTTTTGAGTCCCAGCCCTACAACCTAGCCTCAGTTTCCTCATCACTAAAATGAGAATGGTAATGCCCGATTGGTGGGCTGTTGTGATAGGTGAATGAGATGAGGCATGTGAGAATGACTAAGAATTACAATCACTGCAGCTAGACTGCAGGTACATTACAGCTCGGGTTACTGTTTTGCAAAGTTCAGCTTTCAGAATTAGGTCCAGTGTATCTACTCAAACAAAACACACGTATGTTGCTACTTATTAGCTATTAAACGCTTTCCAAACAATACTGTGGTCCCTCGCCTCCCAACGAAAAGGACATAAAAGCACTCATCCTTTGAGTGACAGGTTAATATGGGGGAATACAAAGGTAGAGCACACCGTTTAGTTGCTTATGAAATAGATTCTGCACAACCCCAAAGGGCAAAGTTTCTTCTCCGAAAGGAAGATTTAGAGGATACCTAAAGTGACTTGATGTAATATTAGAAGGTAATTTTTGGTTTTATAGAATGTTCAAAGAAATGTCAAGCTATTTGGACAACCTAACGTTAAAAAGATACGCTTTATTTAAAAGCAGGATTTGGGATTCTGCTAGCGATGAGATGGTTGCTAGCTTCCTCACATTTAAAGATCAGAGCTTTAGAACCAGAAGGACCCTTGAGGAACGTCTAATCCAAACCCCATCATTTTCACCTGGGGAAACAGACCAGAGAAGCGCCCTGACTGGCCTGAGTCATTGGTAACCAGCAGAATCTGATCGTCCCACGTCCTCTGACTCCGGTTCTGAGGTTTACTTCCACCGCACCCTTCACATTATTGCTTATAGTTTGTAGTCTGCTACCTTCACCCAGAAGCTGACAGTTCTGAGCTTAAAACCCCAGCGTTGAATCTTGAAGGAGCCGTGGGACGCACTCAGGCAAGCCTGCAAAGTGCCTGTCCTGACTCTTCAGGACACGCTGTCGCAGAGGCCAGAGCACCTCATTATCTTTTTGGCATAGTGCAGTGCCTGTGATTGCCTTGTCTGACTTGGCTTTGCTGGCTAGATTTCTGAATCAATAAAGAGTTGTAGGTACCTGCTTCAGTATTCAGGGCCTCCCTGCCAGGGCCTGAGAAGAAGGTGTAAGAGAAACCAGTCTCTCTGGAACCTTGCAGTAGCACTGCTAGAATCATAAGCTATGGGTGGACTTCTGCTCTGAATTCTTAAAAATATCCCAGTATATCCTTAATTTAAGTAAAAGGGGGAAGGGAATGAGCATTGGTTAAGTACCTACTATGTGCTGGGTGCTGTCTAATCACATGGCTACATCATCTCATTTAATGTGCATACACACTCTGATAGAGATGTTGTTATTTCTGTTTTACCTGTGAGGAGGGTGAGTGTCAGAGAGGCGGGTGGTGAGATTTTATTTTTTTTAATATTTTATTTGTTTATTATTTTGGGGGCTGCACCAGGCGTTAGATGCTGCAGGTGAACTCTTAGTTATGGCAGGTGGGATCTAGTTTCCCACGCCAGGGCTCACGCCCAGCCCCGCGCGCTGGCAGTGTGGAGTCTCAGCCCTGGGCCGGCAGGGCAGTCCCTGGGGGGTGGGTCTTGAACAAGCTGCAGTTTGACTTTGGGTGCTGCCACCATCTGGAAAGCAGAATTAGAAAGGCCAGAACTGGCTCAGAATCACAGTCGTACAAGCAGTTAAAAAAAGAGATTCCCCTCTTCCCTCCACCTTTGCCTCATCTTCTAGCCCTGTTAGGTCAGCGTCTTCTGGACTGGAGTTTGTGACTGTGTTGTGGCTTCCCCGGGAGATTCTGAAAGGCAGTCAGGCTTGAGAACATTAGTGTAGTGACCAGCATTGCTTGGCTGAACACCCTCGGCCTGCTGGCCGCTGCAGTGTGTGTGGTGAGGCAGGTCTAATGCTGGTGAACCACCAACCCATCGTGTCCACCCCTTGGGCCGGAAGTGGATTAGAGACAGCGCAGTGCGTTTGTCCTTTTTACGTTCCCTCAGCGAACGGCAGGTCCTGTCTTATCTGCTCTGCGCATAGACCTCAGGGAGTCAGATCGTGCACACTGCCTGACCCTTCAGTTGCGGAAGGAGAAAACCTGCTTCGAAGCGCACGTGGCTACCCTCTTGACAGCAGATACACCTTTTTTCACCCTTGTTTGTGTCGTTGCTGTTCCTAAATTAGTTTCTAAATTTGCTTTATTGCAGCTTACTGTCTGCATTAAGGTATTTGGAGTAAAGGCTGCTTCAGAGACTTTCTAAAAAGACTGTGGCTTGAGGGAGTATTTTACTGAGCCTTCACAGATTTGTGCCCTGCACTATGGTAGGGGTTGAGAGGTGGTCTGCCCTCAGGGAACTTCATTTTCCTGTTAGATAGGATCTAAAAGAAGTGGAAAACATCAGAAAGCACAGATTTTGCTTGTTATTTTTTAACAATTTCAGAGTTTCTGATTGTTGTGGGATTCCTACATGGAGAGGATCTTCAGTATGTGTAATCTTTAATAATAAAATAAAGCTTTTATTTGTGGCTTCATCTTATTAAAAAAAGCCGTGTGACTTTGAAAGCCAGTTTACGTGTGCCATGAGAACTGAGAACGGTGGCAGTCGTGGCCTAGCGGCGTGATAACCCCTACTTCCGGTCTCTCATTTCCTGAGAACTTGGTCTGATGTGTCTCCCCCGCAGGACGGTGGAGCATTGCTTTCACATGTGCGACAGGATGGTCATCTATTTCTTCATTGCTGCGTCCTACGCGCCGTGGTAAGATCCAGTTTTTCTGTTTCTGAAGACAGCATTTTTATGAGAGAATTCTCAGTTCTTCTTCCCTCCTGTCTTCCTGCCCTGCCCCCCACCCCCAAAAACATCCATACATGGTTTTTTTTTTCCTTTTCCATTTTGATTTGCTTGAGTCAGATTGCAGATTTTAAGGAAAGAAGGTTGCTGACATTCAGAATACATATCTGCACTGGAATGTTTGAACGAAGTGCTACAAAGTTGTGTGTAGGCAGCACGCTCACTTTGGAAATATATTACCTTTGCCTTCCATATTCTTCCTCTCTGCTTCTGCTATTCAGAATGCTTGGACATCTAATTGTTTAAATGGAAATGCTATAAATATATATATAAAGAAAACAAGCTAACTTTTGAAATTTATACTGCTTGTCTTCACAGCGCAGTAGCTACTATATGTGGAGTGCGTCTCTCGTTTCTTCAGCTATATGAATAAGAGAGCTAGCCTAATTAGTTAGCTATTTAAAATGCCTAGTATTCAGTTCAGTGTCCTGGTTCTTCCTGTCTTTTTGGTATAGACAAGATAGAGTCTTTTGCTGTTTTGAATCCGTAATTAAAGAAAAATTAGTTTTCCTCTACCATGGTGTGGTCCAGTTTTAACCACTAGGAAATTCATATTATGCCGTCAACTACTATAGTCATTACAAAAAGCCAGTCTCTGGATTCTGACTAATGTGGCATCCATCATTCAAAAGAAACCTAATTATGTGTTGTAGTAAAAAAGTAAGTGCTGTCTCTCCCCAGTACCTGTTACTAAATTATAGGTCTGCATCATGTTGGAGCCAGAATACTTGGAGGCTTTTGTGAAGTATACCTCAATTTAAAATAAGTAAATAAAAATTTTAAATGTAGACTGAGGAAACAGATATTACAGTAAACAGTTTGTTCACATGTAAGTCTCCGATATGCAGATGGTACCTTTTCCATTTGGAAATATTAATTTTATAGTAATAGTCATTCAGAATAACATTTTTTTCCCCATATCTATTCTTAATCAGAATTTAGTACAGATGAATTTGTGGCATTTTAAATTCAGGCTTCACAGGAGTCCATGGTTAAATTCTAACAAAATATCTTACATGACATATGTTGGGCTAATTCTTCTGATGTTTTCTCTTGGCAGAGATACTTGGTCTGTGTATTAGCTATCTGGTGTGTGTGTGTGTATGTGTGATCCGGGTCAGGGTTTTGTTCTCAGTAATCTTTGTAAACAGTCTGCTCTCAAGTACGCAGTCAGGAATGAGAAAGCAAGTGCCTTTGCAGCAGCCCGCCTAGTCAGGAAAGTCGGGTATCACGGTGTGCTGGGACTCACCTCTACATGTCTCCTTTCAGCTGGTTCTGTTTGTAAACCACACTGGAACTGATTCTAAGTCTTAAAGATTGAACAACAATTTTATCCTTAAGTTGTTAATTTTACCCCAGTTTCCCAAATACCTCCACCACATGTTGAGTGCTTTTCTTTCTGATCTTATCCTCGTACCTTCGCTCTCAGTTTTCAGGACTAGAGGAACACACAGGTTGTATGAATTCCTTTCATTTATCACTTCTGTTCTCTGTTGTCATGTTTACATTTTTAGGTTAAATCTCCGTGAACTTGGACCCCTGGCATCTCATATGCGTTGGTTTATCTGGCTCATGGCAGCTGGAGGAACCATTTATGTATTTCTCTACCATGAAAAGTAAGAGAAAATAATTTACATTTAATACCTTTAAAATTAACTTCCTAAATTTTATCTGCATTACGGTATGATTTACTTTATATTTGCACTTCAAAATAGTAGAAATACATAAACAGAATATATACTGTTTTAACAAATCGTCAGAACCGTTTTCTCTTTCTCATTGGCGGGCAGACTGCTGCAGACAGATGAATGGACCTGTGTAGCACATGATGTGGCCGAGGGACAAAGTAGACTTCTCCTCATCTGCAGTGGCAGATCAGTTCTGACTCCGAAATGAGTCAGACTTCACTTCACATCCTCAGCCAGTATCTGCAAACTAGCCTGATCCTCTGTGACTTACAGTTACCACATGAGAAAAATAACTGCTTGTCTAAGTTTCTAGGAAGGTTGAAGATAATCGATATTAAGCCCCCAGCATAACACTTGACCTAGTTAGGAACCCAGAGGCTGTTCCAACCTAGGACTCCTGGGAAGGGGGATGTTTGGAAGGGTATACAAACTCTTAGTATCCTCACCATGGAACACATTTTTTTTAACCTGTTATTCATAGGTCCTAGTGTGTGAAGCAGTATAAAAAGAAAGCTTATTGAAATTTAGCATCTTAGTTCTAGAGGAGACCTTCAAGTCATCTATTTCTGCTTCATGCTTGAAAACTGAGAGCATTTAGTACATGCATGAAATCAGTGACACATCTGGAATTAGGACCCAGGTGGCCTAGTTCCTATTCCATGGCTCTTTTCATCATTTCATATGCCTGAACTTGAGAAACTCACAACTATGAAATCATTTGTTTGCATACAGTTTATTAAATTCTTTATCTGTTGTTTTTGGCAGAATAGCCCTCAGAATTGAATATAACGTGTGCTTATCACAAAGTAATAAATTGTTTTCTCTTTTCAGAAGAAAATAGTAGTTTTAGCTAACTTCTCTCTAACTTTGATATTCACTTAAGTGCATTTTTGACCATAATTAGCAATTCTGAGTGGTGTTATGCATTATATATAGCCAAGGGAACAGTTTGCTTCTCAGACTCAAACCCCTAATTTATACCCTTGGATAAAATAGGAAGTTAAAGTAAGACAACTATTTTTTTTTCCTATTTCAGGCCTTCTGATGTAAACCAAACCCACATTCTTCCCCAGTTCCCTGATATGATTACTTCCTAGTGAACTTTGAGTACAAAACACTAAGAACAAGATGCGAGTCACCCTTGGCCATTCAGTTTGGCAGGTATTAGGGAAAACCTAAATGGTGCCACAATACTGGTCTAGGCCCTGCAGGTCCAAACATAAATATACTTTGGTCCTTGCCTTCGAGGAAAAGTGTAGTTTGGCTAGGCATAAATATAACTTGAATTTCAGTACAGTATGTTTTTATAGCATTTTCAGATAATCTGCATCTAAGGTGATGAGACTTACAAATTAAGAGTTTGTGCAGATACAAAATAGACAATCAGAAACACATTCCCTTAGTTCTTTAAGGCCCGCATCCCTTGGCCACTGATAGAGGAGGTGCCAAGCTAGTCCTTATGCAGCTTCATAATTTCAGTGTCTTAGAGTGATGAATTGGAATGATGGTGAAGGCAAACACTGAGATTAGAAAGGGAAAGTGCATGGTTAATTGGATCCAATGATAACTTTTGGCTAAGAACATTTTCCATGTATCATGTAGAATTTGATGCCTTATCAATCCTGAAAGGGCTTCCCTGGTGGCTCAGTGGTAAAGAATCCACCTGCCAATGCAGGAGATTCAGATTCAATCCCTGGGTCAGGAGGACCCCCTGGAGAAGGAAATGGCAACCCACTCCAGTATTCCTGCCTGGAGAATCCCATGGACAGAGGAGCTGGGAGAGCTAGAGTCCATGGTGTCACAGAAGGGTCAGATAGGATTTAATGACTAAACAACAACAATCCCGAAAGAAATATTAGTTCATTGTTACTCAACTACAGTATTTCAGTTAAGAGGCTTAATGGTCTCCTATAGGGAAAATACATTTCATTTGAAATGAAATACGTTTCATTAAGAGTTTAATTTGTTTTTCAAAAGAAAAAAAAATTGGTAAGGAGATGGTGTGAGTGTTGTAGGAATAGATAAATTACGTTGAGTTGACACCTCTCTCTTCTGCAGGTATAAGGTGATTGAGCTCTTCTTCTATCTCACAATGGGCTTTTCTCCTGCCTTGGTGGTAACATCAATGGTAAGAAGCTTCTTCATAATTTAGTTATTTCACCTTATTTTCTTTCCAATCACTATGACTTTTAATATGTCTATAGAAGCAATCTGTAGCTTTTATTTCTGAAGTTAAATTTTTAGGTTACTTAGTGTCTTAAACCTAAATCCATGGACAAGGGTAAATTTTTTAAAAGTCTTTTTATGTTGGAGTATAGCTAGTTAGCAGTGCTGTGAAGTCTCAGGCGCACAGCAGAGCGCCCCTGCGTGTACCTGTGTCCGTCCCCCCAGCGCCCCTCCATCCCGGCTGCCGCATGGCACGGAGCAGCTCCCCTCCGGGTCCATTTGACACACAGCAGCGTGTGCGTCTCAGTGCAGACTCCCTCCCGTCCCTTCCCACCCGCCTCCCCACCTGGCAGCCACAGCTGCCTTTTCTGAGTCTGTGGACCTGTATCTGGTTTGTAAATAAGGTCATGTGTTTCATTTCTTTTTAGATCGCACCTAGAAGGGATGTCATAAATCTTTCTCCTCTAACTTACTGCAGTCAGTTTGGCAGTCTCCAGGACCATCCATGTTGCTGCAAATGGCATTAGTTCCTTCTGTTTAATGGCTGAGTAATATTAAAAACATTACTCAGTTATAGTGGAGTTATATTCCACTGTATACATGTACCAAATCTTCTTTATCCATTCCTCTGTTAATGGACATTTAGGTTGCTTTCATGTCTTGGCTATTGTAAACAGTTAAATTAATGACTTCTTAAAATTTAAGCATTGGAAGGACTTCAAAAGGTCATTTGGCTCAACATTTTATTGGATATTCCTTGAATCCCTTCACTCTTACATTTCCTTTCACTCGCTTTTAAGTCATGTTATTTCTCATTCCCAAGAAAGTGCTTTTTTTTTTTTAACTTTGCCTGAAATTTTCCTGGGGACTCTAAGGAGGGGAAGCGAGGCATTACCTGTAGGAGTCGGTTGCACGTATGTTTTGTACCCCCAGTCAGACTAATCAGTGTTGAGAAATCCATGTGTATTTGTCAGTTTGGAACAGTAACGTAACGACCTCACAATCCCGCCCACTGGTCCCTTGTGCCTTTAGCTTATGTATTTCCAGTCTATACTCTGCATTTTGGGGCACTGGCTACGGGTATTAATTAAGGAAGTCATGGTTTGTTTACTTGAACTCTCTTCTTAGCCTGCAAGGGTCAGAAATGTACCTATTTCACTCCTGAGCTTACAGGTACTCTGTAAGAATTTTTCTGTGTATAGTTCTCACCCTGGTCACAAAAATACCTGTAAAGGATTTAGGATTTATGTTTGCTTATGTTTTTTCAGAGGGTATGTTTTATGAGATTGTAACAAGATATGTTCTTTGAGATATGAGATTTATAATGACTTTAGTAATTTACCTTGCACCAAAAATATATGTAGTTTAGTTGGTAAAGGCAACAGGGAATGATGAGAGGAGGGAGGTGAAAGACGGAAGTGAGAAAATCTGCCTGGAAGGCGATTGAGGACACCCAGAGCAAGGTCTGTTTGATGGGTTACTAATCATTAGAGTGAAGCTTCAAGTAAATTCCCTCTGGGTATTGTAAAAACAAGTTTATCCAGTATTTTTACTAGTGTAAATCTTTCATGGACATTTTCAAGTGGTACAATAACAGGTGACTACTGTTCATGTTGATCAAACAGGAAAATTCCCACCCTTGCCCTGACAGAACTTGGAATCAAGCAGAAAAGTATACAGTTCATATAAAATGAGAAGCGGCCATCAAGTTTTATGTCTCTGACTGGGGAAGGTGCAGCCTGCTCTGGGAGCACCTGTCAGAGGTGTCAGAGGAAGTGCTGTTTAAGCTGATTCAGGACTAGTAGGAGCCAAGAGATGAAAGAGTGGTGCAGGTGGCATGGAGGATGGACACAGCGTGAAGGAAGTCCCGGAGGGCGGGCACGGCGTGAAGGAAGTCCCGGAGGACGGGCATGGCGTGAAGGAAGTCCCGGAGGATGGGCACGGCGTGAAGGGAGTCCCGGAGGACGGGCACGGCGTGAAGGAAGTCCCCGAGGATGGACACGGCGTGAAGAGGCAGTCGCGGAGGTCGGACACGGCATGAAGGCAGTCCCGGAGGATGGACACGGCGTGAAGGAAGTCCCGGAGTGTGGACACGGCGTGAAGGAAGTCCCGGAGATGGGGAAGCAGGAGCGTCTGAATGTGATTTTACATGTGAGGGGTGTGACCATGGAGGTAACACAAGTTCTGTGATGAAACCTGTGAGCGGGACAGAGACCAGGACAAAAGGAACCACACGGGCCATCTGAAGGAACAGGAACAGTACAGACGATGAAGACTCAGACTTTCGGTGTTGCAGTCAGAATAACGGATGTCAGAATCACCCTTCTACCACAAAGAGCAATAAAAGTGGGTAAAGTGCATGAACGACAATTTTTTGGCATTGGACACAGACATAGAGGATTATGATCCTTGAGGAGAGAGAAACCAAAAGATAAGCTTCAAATGCACTGCAGTTTTCTCCCTGTTTGGAGTCCAGGAGCAGCCGTCTGGGTGGAGGAAGCAAACCAGCAATTCAGCTCCCCGGGCTGGGGCAGGGTCCTGGAGACGAGGGAGCTTCACAGAGAAGAGTCTCCGGAAATCTACAAAGGGATTTCCTTGAGTCCTTGCCCAGATACTAAGCGGCATTTGTGCAAGGCAAGACGCTGCATACCCTGGCTGAAGATAGCTATTGAAAGGCTGTGAAGTAAGTGGATATCACTGAATGAGCCCAGTACTGGAGACCCCAGAGTTCCAACCAGCCAGAATGGAGAGACCACGCAGAGCAAAACAAGTATTCCATGTGATCCTAGCAAGATCACAACAATAGATGGGATACTGCAGAAAACAAGATCAATGAACTTTAATAGGTCTCAGGCTGGGAGAAATTATTTGCTTTCTCTTTATGTATCTGACAAAGGATGTGTATGAAATACTGTAGCACTCTAAATCAGTAATAAAAAAGAGATACAAGTATCCAGTAAACCCTTGAAAAACTGTCCAATGTCACCGGTCATCTAGGAAATCAGGGAAATGAAAATTAAAAGCTTACCACCACACCATACTGAATAGTTAAATTAAAAAGGCTGACACCACCAAATACCAACAAGGATGTGAAATAACTAGAACCTCGATCCATTGTTGGGGAAAATATAAAATGTAACCACTTTGGTAATTTGCTTAGCAGTTTATTATAAAATTAAGCATATATTTATAGTTCAGCAAAAATGAAAACATGTATCTACAAAAGGACTTGTAAAACAGTATAAGTATTAAATTTTATTCATGATAGCCCCCAAATGGAAAGGATAAACAAATTGTTTTTTTTAATTCAGTGAAATGCTAAGTAATAGAAAGGAATGAATGACTTACATACATTAGCACCTGCATGCATATATGTGTGTGCTTGCATGCTAAGTTGCTTTAGTCATGTCCAGCTCTTTGTAACCCCATGGACTGTAACCTGCCAGGCTCCACTGTCCATGAGATTTTCCAGTTAAGAATGCTGGAGTGGGTTGCCATTTTCTCGTCCAGGGGCTCTTCCTGACCCAGGGATTGAACCCACACCTCTTACATCTCCTGCTTTGGCAGGTGAGTTCTTCACCACTAGCACCGAAAATATATTGAGCAAAAAAGAAGCCAGACCCAAAACTCTACATACAGTATAATTCCATTTATGTGAGGTTCTAGAATGGAGAGGCTTAGTCTGTGATAATAGCAACAAGAACAGTGGTTGCCTTAGTGGAAGGGGTTGTCTAGGATTGGGAAGGGGTACCAAAGAACTTTCTGGAGTGTTAGGATATTTGTGTAGCTTGATAAGGGTGATATGAGTTACATAGAAGTGTGCACTTCACACAACCTTACAGTCCACTTAATATCTATGCATTACACTATATAAATGAATCATCAATCTTTAAAAGACCTTCCTCCCTCCCACAAAAAGGACTATAACTTCAGGAAACAAAACACCTTGGTCTTGGTTGAAATCCTGATTCTGGTATACTTAAAAGCTCCGTGGCCATGGGTAAATTATTTAACCTCTATATATTCTAGGTTTCTCATCTGTGGAGTTGGGATAAAAATAGTACCTAATTTAGGGTTGTGAAGATTAAATGAATGTTTCAAACATTTAATAGGGACATAGAAACATAGTAATGGTGTTGATAATGAAGCAGACATAATCTGGTTTTAAGATTAACCATGTTCTGGTTCTTTGAAAGCTGATAAAGCAGTACTTATTTCTCTGACTTTAGTCTCTTCATCTCTAAAATAAGGAGGCTGTGTTAGATGAGTGACTCTTAACTGGGGGGTCAGATGCTCCTGTAAGAATCCTACCCCTCCCTTAGGAAAACGTAACCCTCTCTAAAGAAAATGTCCCTAATACACGTACAGGGAATTTTGTATTATTAATGTATATTAATTGCTTTATGACCTCTAAGAAATAATAAATGTGTCTGGTGTTTTGTTTTGCTATGCTTTACTTTTTAAGTAAAATGAAATCTGACTGAGGTTCCATCTTACCAAGGTTAAGGAGCGGTCTGAGAAGTCTCCTTCCTCACTGTTTGATCCTGCAGACACCACGGTGCTCATGTGAATTTTGAAAATGGGGCTGACCCCCCACCCCAGCCTGGGTCCCCATGCCTGGCTTTGTGTCCAGCGCGGCCATCGCCCTAGCCTCGGCCCAGGCAGGCCACAGCACCGGGGCTCTCCATGTCCCCTGTTGGACTTGCTGTGGGGACCTGCTCCAAGGCTCCCAAGGTCGCAGCCGCAGGGCCCAGGCCTCTGGAACACCCACACCGTCGTCCCTTCCAAGACTTGCCACCATCTGCTGTAGGTTCCCACTCACCCTGCAGCACCTGAGACCTTCCGGTTCCTCGTCTCCAGAAACCCTGGAGTTTGTCCACCTGCATCTTGAGCCCTGCCTCTGTTCTCCGCCTGTCATTTACACAGCCCCGTCTCATTTGGAGATGAGTCAAGTTCTTTGAAAACCAAGAGTACTTTATAAAGTCTGCTTTTTGTGCTAAAGCACACCTGACTGTTAGTTTCCTGCTGAGCTAAAAAAAACTTCCAGGCACAAAGACAAAAAGGCCTGGAGCATCTAGAAGGTTAGGAACTGTATTGTGCTCTATGATCTCAGAGGTCACTCCTAGCAGTGGTTTTCCGAATGGCTATGCCACAAGCTCCCAGAAGCAGAGGAAGGGTCTGAGAAAAGCGGTTCATGTAGAACAGAATTTGAGGAAGACAAAGGGAGTGAAAACTGTGCTGGAGATGTGGGTTATAAGCAGAGCGGCTTGAGTGTACGTTAGTAGGGAAGAAGGCTCCTCAAGAGAAAGATGAAAGCCAGGGACTGTACTTTATTAAAATGAATGACCATTCATTTTAGATACGATTGCAGTCTGCTTAAACAAACTATAGATTTTTTGAGCAGAAGATGCTGCTTTTTGCCACAGGAGCTATAACCTGATTGCTTGGTGAGATCCAGATGGCCGATTCAGAGGGTAATCCAGGTCGATTTAAGTGTAGTTCATCTTTCCAGATAAGGAGTCTGTCTGCAGAGCTGCTTCGTTGTCTGGAAGATCAGGAGACTTAGGGGGCATTTGCAGGGATGTTTTCAGCTGTCATATCAGAGTAACATCAAGACCTTTTCATTTTTTTTTCCTCTGTTGACAGAACAACACGGATGGACTTCATGAACTTGCCTGCGGGGGCTTAATTTATTGCCTGGGAGTTGTGTTCTTCAAGAGCGATGGCATCATTCCATTTGCCCATGCCATCTGGCACCTGTTCGTGGCCACGGCAGCTGCAGTGCATTACTATGCCATTTGGAAATACCTTTACCGAAGTCCTACAGACTTTATGCGACATTTATGACCAATCTGTACTAGGTCTCCAAACCAGTATTATTTCAATTATGGCACTTAGGAGTGGGATAAGAGCTGAAAATTGCACAGAGGAAGAAAAAAAGAAGACAGCTGCACTGACTTTCTTTATATCTTTTGAATATAATTACTGTGAAAGTATGAAAGCTGTGTTCTGGAATTTTCCCCCTCACAGCAAGTAAATAAGGTAGTGAATTAATTATTCATTCCATTCCACTATCATGAAGGACTCTGGAGAGACTTGGCCAACTGATGTTTACAAACCAGAATTTTGTATTTTAATTTTACAGATTTTACTACATGATTTTTCTAAATTACTAGGTCAGATTGTAAAAGTCAGTGCAATAGCGACACTTCCTTTTTAAGAGAAAATTATTTCTATCACTTTCCCATTAGCTGTTAAAGAATCATGAACAGAACTTAACACTACTTTTTACCATGTTTCATCTTGGCATACGTGGTTATTTTTAAATAAAAACTTCAGTTTTTTGTAAATTTTTAAAAAATACTTCATTGAAGCGCATCTCTGCACTTCTTCATTCATGTGAATTTTTGCAGCAATCTGTCAACATTCCACAAATGAACAAACATTATACCTCTTCTCTGATAGTTTTATCAAGCATGGAGAAATTGCCAATTTTTAAAAACTGCAAGTTTTCCAAAACTTTCCTGCCAACCTCTGACTCTGAATTCTGTGCTGCTTTGGGCCACGTATTTGACCTAGTTTGGTTTCCCAGCAATAGAAAAGTATTTTGATATCACTAACTTTTTCAAAAGATTGAACTTTTTCTCTATGTCTTTGCCATGTCTCCTTCAGGGTCTTTTCCCACAGAAGATGAGTATCTAGTCTGTATTAAGAGAGGATTGCTGGCTTGGCCATCCACTGAACACTCCTGAAGAGCGTTATGAATTACAGTGAATAGTGGTCATGCCTGTCTGGTGCCCAGTGGTTAAGTTATTGTCACTTAGCTTTATATTACCAGTTTGATAGTCATTTTAAGTTGTGGAGCTAAATGCATAAATTCACATTTCTACTTTTCCTTTGCATCTCCTGATACACTTTTTTTTCATAGAAAAGTATTTAAAGCACTGTTTGGCAAACTCATGTATCTATTGTTCATCAGTTATATCCTGGCTCAGTGGAGTGATATTTAATATATTGTTTTTGGTTTTCCTTCAATGTCTTATATTAAGATTAACATATTAGTTGCTTTTTGGTTAATCTGCTGTTGGTGTTTTAATACATAACCTTGCATTTAGATCTGGTGCTGATATTACCTGTTTACTGGTGATGGATTTGATCACTGGAATTGTTAGTTTGACAGTATATTGAATTCAGTTCATTGAAATTTTGTACTGATGTAGCCTTAAAGGAGGGTTTATTTTGCGTGTGTGTGTGTGTGTGTGTTTAGAACTCTGACTTTGGTAAATTATATGGGAATGAAAAACAGAAGAACTGCCTTTTGCTGGTGAATTCTTAAATAGGCAAAAGTGAAAGTGATAGTCACTCAGTCATGTCCGACTCTTTGCAACCCCAAATAGGCAAGGTACCCAGTGAAAACACCAACCAGACCATCCCTTCTGCATGATTCTGGACATCTGGATGCCTCTTGTTTTATTGTGTATTTAATTTTAAGTGTATTAACTTTTGTGGATTCATTTGAAGTCTGCTCAAAAGTACCACTGTCAAAACCACTAAAATGTATGTAAAAAAATTGTGCTGTAGACTAAAATAAAATTGTTACTTGGACTTGTTCCACTGTCTCTAAATTAGATGACTGTGAAAATGATAATGCATTTTTGAATGCCTGAGCTCATCTAGCATATGTAATTCGTATACTAGCCTTTTTTTTTTTTTTTTTGAAAAGTCAGGATGGGAAGAAAAACAAATGTACCCTGTCATATAGAATTTTCTAGTCCACTTTTTGATAATCGAATTGCCAGAACCAGTGCAAACATTAAAATCAAACCACATTTTCAGCTTAAAATATGCTAGTCTGGGCCTAAGGATTATACATTTTATAAATGATGTATCTTTACCCAGAGAAGCTTTTTGGTTTAGTTTATATAATATCCTGTAAGATTGAGCTTACAAGCTGTTTTGTTACCAAGCAGACACATACTGTAAGTGAGTAACAACTCTGTGAGTGTTGGATTTCTCCCTCTTCTGCAGGATAGGAAACAGTCAGGTTTACCTGCCTCATGCTCATTCAGGGAGCTGGGAACGGAACCCAGCTTCTCTCCAGTTCTGAAGCCTCCAGTTCACTTTGTATCACAGCACTGTCAGAGTAAGCAAGAACAAAGGGATCAAGAAATTTGAACTGAGAATTCATCAGGCATGCACATGGAAAAGAAAACAATTTTCATGCAGTTTAGAACTTCAATAAACCCTCAGGCAAACGTCTGTCAAATCTAATTTTGAAGATTGGGTGTCTTGAGATTTTATTTCGAATTCTGTTGTCTAGTCCACCAGGGTAACCTCATCTCTTCCTGGAGCATCTGCTCACTCTGTGTATCTCCTTCCTTATCAACTGTTCAGTCGCTCAGTCGTGTCCGACTCTTTGTGACCCCATGAATCGCAGCACTCCAGGCTTCCATCACCAACTCCCGGAGTTTACTCAAACTCACGTCCATTGAGTCGGTGATGCCATCCAACCATCTCATCTTCTGTCGTCCCCTTCTCCTCCTGCCTTCAATCTTTCCCAGTCTTTTCCAGTGAGTCAGCTCGTCGCATCAGGTGGCCAGAGTATTGGAGTTTCAGCTTCAGCCTCAGTCCTTCCAATGAACACCCAGGACTGATCTCCTTTAGGATGGACTGGTTGGATCTCCTTGCAGTCCAAGGGACTCACAAGAGTCTTCTCCAACACCACAGTTCAAAAGCATCCATTCTTCAGCTCTCGGCTCTCTTTATGGTCCAACTCTCACATCCATACATGACCACTGGAAAAACCATAGCTTTGACTGGATAGACCTTTGTTGACAAAGTAATGTCTCTGCTTTTTAATATGCTGTCTAGGTCGGTCGTAACTTTCCTTCCAAGGAGTAAGCGTCTTTTAATTTAATGCTGACTCTTCCTTATTCTTTCCCTGACCGAACCCCAGGGACTAGCCCCGTGCCCCACGGCGCCTTCGTACTTGTGCTTTTGTACCCGCTCTTCCTCGGCTTGGAAGGCCTTTACCCCCAGCCAGTGCTCTGCCCTGGGAACACCTGCTGGGTCCAGACCGCCACCAGCGCCCTCAGGCTCTGGCCCCAAGTGCCCTCCCTTTTGGGCCTCAGCTCTGCCGCCCCTCTGCGGCCCCGCCCTTGGCCCTGGGGAGCATTTGTCTGTCTGCCCTCTCTGCAGCCCGGGCCGCCCCTCTGCAGGCCGGAGCTGAGTTTCACCCAGTTCTGTCCGCAGCCCAGCGCCACCCTCACAGCGAAGGTGGAAAGCGGGCCTGGGGGTGAGAGTGGGAAGGGAGGGGCAGGCTGGAGGGTGGTGTCGTGCACGAGAAAGATTGAGCATCAGGTGTTTGCAGGACACACTTGTTTATACCCAGTGGATCTGGTCCCTGAAAGCGGATGCGGCTCTCACTGCCTGGCTGGAGCCTGCCTTCCGTTCCTTGGCCTCGCTGGCTTCCCTGACCAAGGGTCTGCCAGAACATTCATAGCAACCACAGTAAAAGCTGATGAGAGACTGGCGTGGAAGCAGGAGACACCGTGTCCTAAATAAGGGGAAAACCCAACTTGATTACCGAAGGGTTCAGAGGACCCACTACCCATCATTTAAAAGACGCATGCCCCACAATGTTCATTGCCGCCCTGTGTACAATAGCCAGGTCATGGAAGCAGCCTGGTGTGTCCGCAGATGAGTGGATGAGAAGTTGTGGTGCATATAGACGTGGGATAACTCAGCCATAGAAAGGAATGAATTTGAGTCAGTTGAACTGCGGTGGATGAACCTAGAACCTATTATGCAAGTACAGTATGCAGTACAGTAAGAGAGGGGAGGGATGCGGGGGGGATGGGAGGGAGGGTCCAGAGGCAGGGGGCACGTGTATACCCTTGGCTGATCACGTCCTACAGCTGAAACAAACATGACCCTGTAAAGCAAGTATCCTCCAAGTAAAACCAAGTCTATAAAAGTCTGGGAGGCTATTCTGCCTATCCTGCATCCCTCTGGCCCTCTTTTCTGAATGTGATAATAAACTGAAATAACACTCGGTTCTGCAACCCATGAGCCTCAGTGCGGACTGCACTCAATTAGAATGAGTCGGCTCATCCTAAGCCATTATTATGTATTTCCTGCCATTCTTTCCCCGCTATTTAAGGAATTTGGTTTTTGTTTTATACAGTTGTAAATATGCCACACATGCAATTATGTAACTGCTTTTTCCTGCTTATTATAAACATTTAAAAAAATTATATAGCTTTCATAGCCAAAATTTTTAATGGCTCCATCATCTTTCCAGACCAGACATGCAACCTGTTTTGTTTAGTCATTCACCTAATTGGGGATTTTTAGATTCAGATTTTTCATTACTGTAAACAGTGCTGTATGAACATCTTTGCATAAAGTTTTGTCCCTATTTGTGACTGGGTCTTTGAGATAATAATAAGAAACAATTGAGTACTTCCTATGTCTGGGGGACTGGTACTGTGGATTATCTCACTCTTTACAGAAAACCTATGCGTAGATAATTTTATTATCTCCACTTTACAGATTAGAAAACAAGCACAGATAAATGAATTTCCTTGCTCAAGATAAGTGTTAGAGCCAGATTAAACCCAGGGATCCTGGAGTCTTAAGTGTTTTCATTCTCCAGAGTGCAATCCCTGGGTCAAAGTTTTATTAATGGTTTTACCCAAAGTGAAAGTGAAAGTCGCTCTGTCCTGTCTGACTCTTTTAGACCCCACGGACTATACAGTCCATGGAATTTTCCAGGCCAGAATACTGGAGTGGGCAGCCTTTCCCTTCTCCAGGGAATCTTCCCAACCCAGGGATCGAACTGGGGTCTCCTGTACTGCAGGCGAATTCTTTACCAGCTGAGCTACTAGGGAAGCCTTTTAAAAATGAGACTCATTCCAAACCTCCAGATTTTTGCTTGGCATTTTCAGGTTATGTCTACTCTTCTTGTGTGCCAATTAAATGGAAAGTGAAAGAGGAAAATTTCCAAATGAAACTGACCTCGAAGAAGCCAATTCACTTCCTTCCTTGGGAAGCAAAATAAAGTTTCCCAAGAGGACCCGAGAAATGTTTTTAGTTTAACAAGGTTAGAATTACTTCATTCCTGTCTTTCTGCTGCTTTTGCTAGTCGGAACAGACAGTGCCAACCTCTTACATTCTGCGCCTCTTCCTCCTACATGCTTCCCTGTGATGTATCAGCGGGATGATTTTTCCAAGAAGCAGTGCCACTGTGCAGTCTAGCCGCTTGCAAAGCGAGTCAAAACTATTCCCTGTCCAACACAACAGCTCTCTCGTTCTCCTACACAATTCACTGTCCCTCAGACTTTCCCTGCACTTGGAAGCCAAGGCAAAGCAACTGGCCAGGCTTCAGAGGGCCTTGGAAAACACGCTCTCAGCCCCACCTGGGAGAGGTGGCAGCTCCCCCTGCTATTCCGTGCCAGATCAAACTTACGACACCCAAACAATGTCAGCCACCGAAAAGGTCAGGAAATGCTGTCCCTCAAAAAGATTTGGTTCTTTCAAAACGTGAGTGGTTTCCGATCTCATCTGCAAGCTGCGTGTTGAGTTGGCATGGATCAGCCAGCCTGGGACAGACTGGCTCTCGAAGATGAGCTTAAGTAAATCCCGCATGACCTTGGAGCCTCCATGCCTACCTGCAGAAGGGGTCCAGGACCTCCCTCGGGGTGCAGCCCCAGGATGAAATGATACCGCAGAAGTGTCTAGTTCATGCATTCTGGCATATGACTGGCACTAGACAAATGCTAGCTTCCTTCCCATATGGCTGAGCTTTTAAAATGATTATAGCCCACCTGCAGAGATTTTCAAACAGAAGCAACCTGAAGGAACAGTTAGTAGCGCTCTTAAAAAGTCTCCTGCCGTTTTTAGCTCTTAAAAGTTCATGGGACTGTGGCTGAAGCTAAACTGAGGCATGTGGTTACCCTTGGCTTTCTAGTGGCTTCGTGCCCTCTGTTACCAATGTTCTTTAAATATTCGATATTTCTTGAAACAGATCCAAAGCATGTGGACAAAGGGTGGGCAAGGAAAGCCGGACATTTCTCCTTCTGTGCCAGAGGGGAACATGCACCCTCCAGTTAGTCACCCAGAGGCCCCCAGTTGACTGGGCCACGCTCCCGGGGAGCAGTCTGGTCCCCGCCTGGGCTGCATATGCCACTTCGGAGGCTCACCTATCAGACCCACATTTGATGGCTTGTTAAAGAAGCAGGCCTAGGAACTCCCCTGGTGGTTCAGTGGTTAAGAATCCGCCTGCCAATGCAGAGGACATGGGTTCAGTCCTTGGTCCAGGAAGATCCCACTCACTACGGGGCAAGTAAACTCATGCCGCAGCTACTGAGCCCCATGCCCTAGAGCCTGGGCCGCATGAGAAGCTGCCACAGCACAGCCAGGACCCAGGGAAGCTACAGATAAACAACTTAGAAAGTTTTAAAAATTAAGACCTACTGTTAACTACAATATCCAATGTCTCCTCCACCTTGTCTCTTTCCCACTGAAGTTGCACGTTCATCCATCATGTGTTTGAAAATAAAAGTGTTAGTCACTCAGTAGTGTCCAGCTGGAGTGGGTAACCATTCCCTTCTCCTGGGGATATTCCTGACCCAGGGAGCAAACCCAGGTCTCCTGCATTGCAGGCAGATTCTTTACTGTCTGTTGTTCAGTCACTCAGTCCTGTCCAGCTCTTTGTGACCCCATGAACTGCAGCACACCAGGCTTCCCTGTCCTTCACCATCTCCCGGAGCTTGCTCAAACTCATGTCCATTGAGTCAGTGATGCCATCTAACCATCTCATCCTCTCTTGCCCCCTTCTCCCCCAGCCTTCAATCTTTCCCAGCCTCAGGGTCTTTTCAAATAAGTCAGCTCTTCTCATCAGGTGGTCAAAGTATTGGAGTTTCAGCTTCAGCATCAGTCCTTCCAATGAATATTCAGGACTGATCTTTAGGATGGACTGGTTGGATCTCCTTGCTGTCCAAGGGATTCTCAAGAGTCTTCTCCAGCACCACAGTTCAAAAGCATCAATTCTTTGGCACTCAGCTTTCTTTATGATCCAACTCATGTCTTAGCCACTATCAACTGTCTCATGGGTATCAAATCTGTGATAGAGACTGATCTCCTACTGCAGATGCTATAAAAAGACAAAACTCCTGCCTGCCACTCAGGCAGATGATCCCGGGGCTCCACTCCTTTATCTGGTTCCAAGGCCTTAGTGGAGTTTTGCTGGCCTGTTTTCTGGCACTTTTCAAATGACAGTGGCCAGTGAACATGCCAGTGTGAGCAGACAGGTAGGAATGGCTGCTTTAGCCTTTAAACAGCTGCCTTGTTCGGGGCAGTAGATTTGCATCTGCTGGGCCAGATTCGAACTCTCTGTCTGAAAATCAGCTGTTGCTTTGGAAGAGCACGCCTTAGAGTAAGCCTGTGTGAACTCCGCTCTCAGAGGTGTGACCCCTGAGAGGACGTGAGCCTCCTTGCACTCCAGAAGCTCAGAAGTTCAAGTATGTCAGGCGCTTTTGAAGCAGGCTTTCCCCGGCCTCCCAGGCAAGGGTGAGGAGTGAGAGATACCTGCCCACTGAGACGTCTCCTTTGGCGCGGAGTGTCGGGGCTGCCTGCAGCCCTCTGTCATTCACCAGGTCCTGGGCTGTGTTGGTGTGTGACAGTGGCTGGGGAAACAGCACCAAATAAGGTGAGTCTGTGCCCTCCAGGCCCCCGTGTTCTCCTGGGGAGAAGACTTGGGAACAAATTAGTAATTATAATACAACCTAATTGCAGTGTTTGTATTGGCTGCTATTGTTGGAGGAGGAGTGATTAACCCTGCCCAGGGGAGTCTGAAGTCCTCCCCGTAGACAGTTTCAGCTGAGACTTGCAGGGTGTGTGGGGACTTACTAGGGAGATGAGAAACGAGGGGGCAGTGGGTAGAGACAGGGTAGGGGAGAGATGATATCCTGGGCACGGGGAAAGAATGAGCAGGGGCACGTGGCAGCGGAGAGTCGGACAGGTTTCCTAAACAGCATGGGTGCTGCTAAGAAACACTGCGTGGGGCCTCTGGAGGGAAGATGATGCTGACGGCAGACATTAGTAGCAGCTTATGTGGTTGCCTACTAAGGGCCTGTTATACACAACCTCTCGGGAGAAGAGGGCGTGATGCTGAGCTGAGCACTGTACTCCTAGGCACAATGGCCTTTTTGTACACCATTTCTTGTAGGCAAGACTCCAGCCTCCATGACCTTCTCTGAGTTCCAAAGAGCAGATTCAAACAGTTGCTAATCAAGGGAGGAGCCACCACAAAACCACAGGATTAAAGGGCCCCGAGAAACTCATCAAGATTAGGAGACTGGACCACCTCGGACCCTGCACACACCCTAATGTTGTCAGCAACCCCACCCTTCTGAAATTGCAGAAGACTGAAGTAGACTGTTACTGCCTTGATCCTTATCACATACATCTGCCTAAACTGATAATCTCTTTCTATTCGGGCTTCCTGGTGGCTTAGTGGTAATAAATCTGCCTGCCACAGTGGGCTTGATCCCTGGTTCAGGAAGATCCCCTGGAGAAGGAAATGGCAAACCACTCCAGTATTCTTGCCTGGGAAATCTCATGGACAGAGAAGCCTGGCAGGCTGCAGTCCATGGGGTCGCAAAAGGTTCAGACATGAATCCGTGACTAAATAACAACAATAATTCACCTGGAAAGGGGCACAATTCTTGAGGCACTATTCCTCTGTGTTCCCCTTTTGCCTGGCAAAGAAATAAAGCCACTCTTTCCTTGTCCTCCATAACTGTGCCTCTATTTCTGTTTGTCATTGGTGCACAGCCAAGATTTTGACAAAAGGAGGGTGGGGCTCTCATCTCTTCTTCTGGTGATTGAGGAAGATGACCCTGAATGCAAGTGAAGTGTTCTGCAGCAAACTCCTAGATAGGTTTCTTTGTTCCAGTATTTCTGGGTTTCCTTTTCCCGTTTTCAACCCCTCCTAAGCACATAACCTTAGAATTCTTATGGGTGGCAAATAGTCCATGGTTCATCTGACCTGAAGCTCCAACACTTTGGCCACCTGATGCGAAGAGCTGACTCATCAGAAAAGACCTTGATGCTGGGAAAGATTGAAGGCAGGAGGAGAAGGGGATGACAGAGGATGAGGTGGTTGGATGGCATCACTGGCTCGATGGACATGAGTTTGAGCAATCTCCAGGAGATGGTGAAGGACAGGGAAGCCTGGCGTGCTGCAGTCCTTGGGGTCACAAACAATGGAACATGATGAGTGGCTGAGCAACATCTGAGGTGGTTCTTGGGTTATTGTATAAAAGTTGAAATAACACCTGGTAAAAGTAAGTTATGAGTTGGTCGGAAGGGTCTTCCGACACTGGGGACTGTCATCCTTTGCTGTGGACGTAGATAATCAAGACCTAAAGGTATCATGGAGGCCCTCAGCATCCTCAGCATCCAGGCATCCGATGCATTCAACAAAGCGTGAGCCCCTCCGACATGCCAGATGCTGTTCCAGCTACTGGGGAGACAGTGAACAAAACAGACACAAATTCCTGCCTCGTGGGACTGACAGTCTCCTGGGGGAGAAAGGGACTATAAACAAAATGTACAGGTAAACGGCATGGCAGACGGTGATAAGTGCTGTGGAGGAAGGCACTCGGGAGAGAGGCAGGAGCGGGAGGCTGTGGACCTGCACTCAGGACAGGTGCTCCCTGAGAGGGGAGACTGTAAGGACCCTCGGGGCCGATTCCCACTGCGAAATGCCTTCCTGGGGAGCGACCTCTTGAGCACAGAGGGGCCGGGAGGAGCCCTGTGAGCCGGCGGGAGCACTCTCGGCAACGGAGTCAGGGAGGCTGACAGAGCCCATCTCCTCTGACCGAGCTCGATCAGCCTCCGGAGTTCTCTTTCTGCCAAGTCCCTGACCTTGGGCTCTGTCCTTGGCCTGTTTAGTCCAGTCTTAGCATGAATCCTGCTGGGTCAGTTACAGGGAAAATCCTCACCCTTGGGAGCTAATGAAATTCCTCATCCCCCAGCACTGGTATCTTACTACTCTGGCCTGCTCAGTCATTTGCCACCTACTGCTTACCCCACTTCCACCCCCAGCCCCGTTCCTTGACTATAACCCCCTCCCTGGTCATTGTATTGAGCTTAGAGGCCCTTACTCCAAAACCCCATTGCAGTAGCCTCTGAAAGAGTCTGCCTACTCCTCTTTAACAAGTGTCATGGATTATTTTTTCTTTAACAGGGGAGCTGCATGGTGGATATATAGGGCTTTGGAAGCCATTGTAAGGTCGGTGGGCACATGTGTAGTGGTGTTACTAGCGATGGAATTCCTTGAGGGATCACCCACAACTCGGGACTAGAGAGATCCCAGTGGTCTGCTGTCAATAATGAACTCAGTTTGAGCTCCTAAATAGCAGAAAAGCACATGAGCAAGACCACGGGTCTTGGTTTATCTTTAAAATGCAGATTTTAGCAATAAAACCAATCTCAGACGACACTAAAACACTATAAAACTATTAATTTAAAAATGAGCACCGATCTTAGAAGTAAAATTGGGCCCGTGTATTTCCTCGCAAGCAGCTTTGAACTGTCTGATTGTTTAGGAGGGAGATTTGCAGATTTTCTCCCCTGCCTGCTCCCACCTCCACCCCTCCCTAGCTGACCTTTGCTCCTGAAAAAGAAAGCGGCTTTGTGCAGTGTCTTATCTGTCTTCTGCCCATTGATTTAACTTGCTCCTGTGGTAGCCTCAGTGGTGGAAATCTACCCTGTGTCTGGCCCAAGCCTATCTTTTTTCCTTATCAGCTTTAGAAACTTGAGCCAGTGAGAGATAAAAGGCTGGCTCTTCACAGATCTGCTTTGGAGGCTGTGACCTGGCCAGTGGAAAAGAGAGGAATAAGTGACTTGACTAAGCCTTGACATCCTCTGTTTGAAAGGGGGATATTATGCTGTCCCCTCCTAGGGCTATGGTGAGATTATTTGCATGAAATGTCTAACATAGGACCTGACAATCAGTAGGCAGTGAATTTCATTCCCAACTGTTCTTCCTCATCAGAAGAATGCCTCGGAGAATGTGAACTAGCTCCTGGCTAGGAACATCACCCTTATGGCAGAAAGTGAAGAAGAACTAAAGAGCCTCTTGAGGAAAGTGAAAGAGGAGAGTGAAAAAGTTGGCTTAAAACTCAACATTCAGAAATCTAAGATCATGGCATCTGGTCCCATCACTTCCTGGCAAATAGATAGGGAAACAATGGAAACAGCGAGAGACTATTTTTTTGGGTGCTCCAAAATCACTGCAGATGGTGACTGCAGCCATGAAATTAAAATATGCTTGCTCCATGGAAGAAAAGCTATGACCAACCTAGACAGCACATGAAAAAGCAGAGACATTACTTTAGCCAACAAAGTTCCTTCTAGTCAAAGTTATGGTTTTCCCAGTAGTCATGTATGGATGTGAGAGTTTGACTATAAAGAAAGCTGAGCGCCAAAAAATTGATGCTTTTGAACAGTGGTGTTGGAGAAGACTCTTGAGAGTCCCTTGGACTGCAAGGAGATCCAACCAGTCCATCCTAAAGGAAATCAGTCCTGAATTTTCATCGGAAATTCTGATGCTGAAGCTGAAACTCCAGTATTTTGGCCACCTGATGTGAAGAGCTGACTAATTTGAAAAGGCCCTGAGGCTGGGAAAGATTGAAGGTGGGAGGAGAAGGGGATGACAGAGGATGAGATGGTTGGATGGCATCACCAACTCGATGGACATGAGTTTGAGCAAACTCTGGGAGTTGGTGATGGACAGGGAAGCCTGGCGTGCTGCAGTCCATGGGGACACAAAGAGTCAGACACAACTGAGTGACTGGACTGAACTGACCTCAGGAGCTAGAACAAGGAGGTTCTCCTTCCCAGCTCTTTCCATCTCTCCCGTCAGTGAAGGGCAGCCCTCCTCCTCGCTAAGGCTGTTCCTCAAGCCTGTCAGCTATGTTACAGGCCTTGCTCTACCAACCACGGCCCTTATTTTTGGCTTTTCTCAGACTCACTCTCCCTGGGAACCTGACAGCTCTGTCCACTGTCTCTTCTGAAGTCTGCCCTGGCCTCCTTAACATGCTGCCTCCCGCTTCTGCACTGCACTTCTGACTTCTCTTCCTCAGTCTTCTTTCCTGGATTGTCCTGCTGTCCTTCACCTAAAACATCAGTTTCCTGAGGAGATGGTTCGATGGCATCACCAACTCAAAGGACCCGAATTGAGCAAACTCCGGTAGAGAGTGGACCACAGAGGAGCCTAGCGTGCTGCAGTTCATGGGGTCACAAAGAGTTGGACACAGTTTAGCGACTGAACAACCCTCAGTTACCTGGGGTCCTCTGTGGCCCTCCTTCTTCCTCTCCCTCCCTACTCATTCTGGGTGACCTCACTGATGCCCGCAGTGAGGGTCTCTAGCCCCAAACACACTGTTGTCTTGCATACTGGCTATTTCCACATGGATATCCCATACTCACCTCAGTCTTTTCAAAGCAAAGTGAATCATTTTCCTCCCAAGCCTGATTCTCTCCCTGTTTCCTATGTAAGCCAGCAGGCCGGTCATCACAGTCACCTGCGCCAGGACCTGGGGAGTCAGTCTAGACTCCCCTCCCTCACATCTGTCCCCCACCTTCCACCAGCTCCTTAGTCTCATACCCTCCGCTCAGATCTCTCTCTCTCCTCCATCAACACCTGCTGAGTGGCGGTCTTTATCCATTCTCAGCTCATTCACCGTGAAAGTGAAACCGTGAACCTCTGACTGGGACTTGAACCCATGGGCTAGGACTCGAATCCAGCCAAAACCCACACGGGGACTTGAACCCACAGTCTTTTAACTGAGATCACACCCCGTCTCAGAACTTAATGACACTCAGGTTCTTGATGTCTCATCACAGAAAGAATCCAGTGAGAGAAAGTGATGGGTAAGAAGTGGGTTTATTTGGAGTGAAACCCACTCCACAGACAGAGTGCGGGCCATCTCAGAGACTGAGAGCAGCAGGGTGTGGGGTTGTCAGTTTTTGTAGGGCTGGGTAATTCCATAGGTTAAGGAGTGGGAGGGTTATTCCCACTGTTTGGGGAAAGTGTGAAAATGCTAGTGGCTCAGTCATACCCACCTCTTTGTGACCCCAAGGACTGTAGCCCGCCAGGCTCCTCTGTCCATGGAATTCTCCGAGCAAGAATACTGGACTGGGTTGCCATGCCCTCCTCCAGGGGATCTTCCCGACTCAGGGATCAAACCTGGGTCTTCTGCATCGCAGGCAATTCTTTACCATCGGAGTCACAGGGAAGGGGCAGAGACTTCCAGGGGCTGGGCCGCCACCACTTTTTGCCTTTACGGTCAGCTTTGGGACTGTCATGGTGCCCATGAGTGTGTCCTTCAGCTTGCTAATGTGTTACAATGAGCACACACTGAGGCTCAAGGCCTAGCAGAGGTAGACTCACCCACCATCTTGGACCTATCTGCTTCCAATCAGTTTATGTCACGTCCTCGGGCCATGTCATTCTTTTATAGACATGCCCTGTCCCCTTCCCTCCTGTTCCAAGTGCTCCCAACAGGTCTCTCCGTCATCCACCCCATTCCTCAATCTCACATGTCTCTATTCTGGTCTCTACTGTCCTGCCAGAGCATTCTTTCTAAGATGAGAATGACCTGGTCCCCGAAGTGGTTCCCCACGTCCTTCAGGAGAAGCCGGGTGCTGGATCTGGAACCTACTTACCTGAACTCTCTACTGCCGATCCACAGGTACCCTCCGGCCAATCAGACTCACGCCTGCATGCCTTTGTACATGCTGTGCCCTCCTCTTGGGATACTTTCCCTCACCCCACCCTCACTTTTATCCATCCACATGAAAAATTCCTACTGAGGCTTCAAGTCCAAGTGTTAACTCCTCCTGGAAGACTTTACTGACTCCACTGGGTCTAGAAAGGTCTCCTTCTTCAGTCACCAAAGGCATTCCACTATGACAGCTATTAATCACACCATATGGAACTCATCTGTTTCCCACAACAGACCTCAAGGTAAAGGATGCTTTTTAATCTTTGTATACCTGATATTTAAGAAGCACTCCACACATAGGAGTTACCTGGAGCATATGTTGAATAAGCAAATGAATGAATGATTAAATGAAGTACTGACCGTCAATGGCACTGTGTTGAAAGAACATCTTCTTGAGAAGAAACTTGGAAACCAGGCTTTAAGAGTGAATCCATTTACCACAGATTGGGACCCATGTGCTGGGACTCAAACCCAGCCAAAGCCCAGTTTGGGACTCGAACCCACGTGGCTGGGACTTGAACCTGGTCAAAACCCTGCTTCGGACTTGAACCCATGTGTCTGGGACTCAAACCCAGCCAAAACCCCCAGTACATGGTTTCAGGACCTAATGAAGCTCAGATCCTTGATATCTCATCACAGAAAGAATTCAACGAGAGACAAAGTGATTGGTAAGAAATGGATATATTCAGTTTCAGAGAGAGGAACACTACATAGACAAAGTGTGGGCAATCGCAGACAGTGAGTGAAATGTGGCATGGTTAGTTTTTATGGGCTGGGTAATTTCATATGCTAATAAGTGGGAGGATTATTCCATCTGTTTTGGAGAAGGGGTGGAGATTTCCAGGAATTGGGCCACCACCCACTCTTTGGTCTTTTGACAGTGCCTTGAAACTATCATGGCCACTGGGTGTGTATTTAGCTTGCTGATTGAGGATCAAGGTCTAATCAAAGTCAATCTGTCTGCCATCTTGGACCCATTTGATTCTGATTGCTTTATGTTGTGTCCTTGGGCTATGTCATTCTTTGAAAAGTTTTGCCCTGCCCCTTTCCCTCCTGTTACAAGATAAACCAACAGCACCTGTCCTGAAGCCTTTGAAAGTGAAAGCAAAGAAAAGTCTTGAGCCAGGCTTAGTAACCCCACCTGACCTTCCTCCCTCCACCCAAAAATCTATCTTGGTCAACCCTCTTCCATTTTACAAAGTTAAGCCTGAGCAACAAAGTTAAGGAGATTTTTAAAAAATTGTATTATTGCAATGTTGAATTAAAATGATCCCACTCCTTGGAACTTCCCTGGTGGTCCCGTGATTAAGACTTCCAATGCAAGGGGTGTGGGTATGATCAGTAGTCAAGGAACTAAAATCCTGAATGCCAGCAAGGTAGATAAATAATCCCACTCCTTGAGATGACCTGTTCTTTGAGATTATGATCTGCTCCTTAGCATGGATAATCAAATACTGACCACATCTCTTTCTCAGGACACTCTGCTTCCTGAATCATCTGTGCAAATAAATAATACCTCCTGCAGTGAAATCTGTGTCCAACCAACCAAATCAACCAGAAGACATCCAGCTTCAGAAACTCTGAGATCCCAGGCAGCTTGACCACTAAAGTCGTTTCAACTTTAATTCCAGTGCAGCAGGGGCTGCCAGAGTCCCAGACTATAGTAACCCACAAACTCAGGTGAGTCCAAAGAATACTCTAATAATAACATCTCCCAGTTCAAGACATTCTACTTTGGAAAATTTTCAAGTGCCTTCAATGGCTATCACTCTGCCTTCTTTTTCAGTTTTCTTGGGAGGTCATTTGGTGGTAAACAGTATTATTCCTAGGTTACAGTCGAAGAAAGTGAACCTCTTAGGAGGGAAATAATAACCCAAATCATACAGAGAAATGGACATCAAGCCAGGACCTGCAAATAACACCTCATGAAAGGCTGCTCCACAAAGTCTTCTATGAAGCATCAGCTGCTCCTTATTTAAGTCTGGGGGAAAATTAAATTTGGGAAAAAAAAGAATAGAAACATAATTAAATGATCTGGCAAGAGAATATAAAACCCGGAGGGAACAACTCATCCCTTTGTGGTGTTTTTTTTTTTTTTAGCTGCTTGTGCATGCACGTGATTTTTCTTATTTCTTATTCCCAAATGTTCTTTTCTCTTTTCTTTTTTAAAAGTCAAATCTTAAAGCACTGAAGCCCAAACCCTTCAGCACCTGACTTCCTTGGGGCGTGACCTTCCCTTGGTTCCCTCTGCTGGGGGCTGGCCAAGCCACTCAACCCCATCCTTTAAATTTTTTAAACTTTTCTGTTATGTAAAATTACATGTGTATATAAAAGTACAGAGCAACTCAATTCTAAGTGGAATGACAAATAATGCAAAACACAAAAAGCCTAGGCCTAAGGATGCGTTTTCATTAGGAAATCATTAGCCCATTTTTCTTCAACTGCACTGAGGCAGCATGAACTCAAGACTTGAAGGAAAATGTCTGTACCCAGTTTTCTGCTCTTCTGAACTGCATGGCTGTTGGAAAGTTGCTCTGAGGTTTGGTTTCTTTCCTTGCAAAAGAGGAGTGATCAAGCCAACCGCACAGAACTGCTGTGACAATGAAGTGAGATAATGTCTGGGAATATGTCTTGTAAGTTATGAAATGCTCTTAAACTGCGAAGAACTCTTATTAATCTTTCATAGGACCCTTGGAGCATCTCCATGTAAAAGTGCAGTTAATACGCTCAGGAATATAGACAGAGGTTTGTGGGAGAGAAGCCCTACCTTGGCCCATCCTCTGCTCTGACTTGCTCTGAAACTGTTCATCTTATGCCACTTTGGTTTTCACCCATTTGACCTTGCTGCCCTTCTCACTTCAGGGACAATTTGTCCATCAACCTTGTCTTCCCAACTTTCCCAGATTTCTCTGGTCAACAGTTCTGTTTTTCTAACCAGACTAAACCAACTCAAGATGCCTTTATTTGGAAAGCCCTCTTCAAAGTGGCACCTGTGATCCTTTTATCCCAGTAACATCCTGACATCAACCAAATGGTCAGGACCCGGGCAAGAAACACTGTGGACTTAGGATGGAGGCAGGAAAGGGGGACCCCCGCCCCTTGCAGGCTCAGCCTCTCCCTTGTAGGTCAAGAGGAGCCCCACTCTGCTTAGAAGGTGGGTCAAGGACCAGTGTGAACAAGATGAAATCCATGACCCCATGAAGCTGATATTCCAGAGGGGGAGCCAACTATAAAAGAGTAAACATATAAATACATAATAAGCAAAATAAATAATAGTTTGAACTGTGAAAGGAAGAATGCAGAGAGACGGGAGGTGGGGGGTGGCTAATTAAGATAGGATGGCCAAGGTCATGAGGTGTGAGTGCCCTCCCCATCCTGCCTTATCACGAACAAGGAAGCTAAGAACTCCACTTGCTGCTGGCAGCCATCCCATACCCTGAAAGGAGCTAGTTACAGGATGAAGCCATCACTACAGATAACAGAAAAAGGAAAAATTGTATCTTTGATGCCATGGTTAAACCACTGTATCATGGAACCCTGAAGACCTCCCAAACCTGGACCTCCCAGTTAGGTGAGCCCACAGCTTATCTAGACCATTTTGATTCGACTTTTCAATGTCTAGCAACCAAAGGCATCAGGACTCACAAATGCCTCTTGTGGGTTATAATCCCCACCCAAGCAGCTTGTCCATCCAACCACATGCAACTCTTCCAAGCCATGGAGATTCTGACAAACCTGTTTCTCCACTTCTAACTTTTTCAGAGACGTCATTACCCAGGTGAGGCACTCACATGCCTGACGTGTTAATGATTTTTCACAAATGTCCATGGAGCTGAATTCAGTGAATAAACCAGAACGCTGCTTAAAAGGGGATGAGACACAAGAAGTCCTAGTCTCCCAGAAGAGAAGCGCATTCTAAAATAAAACATCGCAGCCCTTTCTAGGTCACAGAATGCTTTCACATGCCTTCCACCATTTAAGCTTGTACTACCCCGGGACCATCATTATCATCAGTACATGGCTAAAGAAGTAAGGAATGAGAAAGGTCAAGTCAAAGAGCATGGCGATCAGGTGACACTCAAAGGTACTCACTCTGACTTCCAATCTCCCACTCTTTTCTGGATTCCGAAAAGAAGCCAGCTGATGTAGTAGATATTCTGACTCAAGGAACAACCAAAGAGCTGCCAACAGAGTTATTAACCTCAGAGAGCAAAGATTGTGGAGATGGTGGTGTGGAAAACGTGTTTATCCAGAACCAGCCAGACCCTGGAGGGGCCACATATTTGTGACGGGAATATAAGAGCTCTTTTCTGTGTTACTTCAACCAAAACTGACTGACTCCCACTTGGCTCACAGGAAAGTAGGATAAATTCTTGTATAGCGCCTTCCTCTCACCCCTACCCTGATAACACCAGCAATAAATGCCCAGCACTTTTCCATTGTGCAATTGATATATTTATTTATTTGGCCACACTGTACAACAGGTGGAACTTTCACGGCAGGGATCAAATCTTTGCCCCTGCAGTGGAAGCGCAGAGAATTAACCACTGGACAACCAGGGAAGTCCCAGTTAGTCTTTGTTTAATATCCATATATTTCCCATAAATCTTTAAATTTAGAATCATTTGAGATTTGCAGAACGTGACAATAGTATTGAGTTCCCATATACCCCCTCACCCAGCTTTCCCTGTTATTAACATCTTCCACTAGAATGGTATATTAGCCATAATTAATGAATCAAAATTGCTTAATCATGATTAACTAAGTCTATACTTGATCCAGACTTCCCTAGCTGCTGTCTAATGCCCTTTATCTGGTCCAGGATCCCATCCAAGATACACGGAGTCATCACGTCTCCTCCGGCTCCTAGCGGCTGCAAGCTTCTCAGACTTCCCTTGTTTGTCTTGACCTTGACAGTTTTGAGGAGGATGAGTCAGGTGGCCATAGAATGTTCCTCGCCTGGGATGTGTCTGATGTTTATCACATGGTAAGACAGGGTTTTGGACCTTGAGAGGGAAATCGGCAGATGCAAAGTGCCATTCTCATCATGTTGTACCAGGAGCGCCTGCTATCAACGCGACCTACCTGTGCTGGCATTGACCTGGTCCCCCTGGCTGAGCCATTGCTTCCTCCACTGTAAGGTTACCCTATCCCCTCTTTCTCCACCCTGCACTCTTAGGAAGAAAGCCACCAGGCCAGGACTTCCCCGCTGACCCAGTGGTTAAGACTCTGCACTCCTAGGGCACCCTAGAACCCAGGGCCATAGGTTCGATCTCTGGTCGGGGAACTAGGATTCTGCGTGCTGCATGGCACGTCCAAAATGAAAAGTTGCCACGCAGACGTGCAGCCCGCACTGGGGAGCGGGGAGCTGGCTGCCCCTGCTGAGGGCAGAATATCGACATCAATTATCTGGAATCCTTCTACAGGGTAAATTGGTCATTCTCCCCTATTTTTAAAAAAATTTTTTTATTTATTTATGTTTTGGTGTTTCCGTGGTGGCTCAGACAGTAAAGAATCTGCCTTCAATGCAGGAGACCTAGCTTCAATCCCTGGGTTGGGAAAATGCCCTGGAGAAGGAAAGGGCAACCCACTCCTGTGTCCTTGCCTGGGAAATCCCAAGGAGAGTGGAGCCTGGCGGGCTATAGTCCATGGGGTCACAGAGTGGGACATGACCGAAAGACTAACATACACATTTAATTTTTGGTTGCACTTCGTCTTTATTGCTGTGCACAGGCTTTTTCTAATTGCATCCCTACTTCATAAATTGACTTCATATCTATAAAAGTCTCTATCCCCTGCCTTACCCCCTTCTGACGGAATTCTCAGCCAAGCCAGTTCCAAGCTGTCCCGGTTAATCCCATGTCTTCTACTTTTCCTTCCAAGCACTTCCAAGGACCGCATCTGAGTTCTGAGCATCACACAATGAGTGGGCATTAGAGGTGGGGGAGGCATCAGATGCTTGGGGGGCACCTGGCAGCACTGTGCTGGCCTCTGCCTGACCTCTCCTCTGCCTAACCTCCCATGTGGCTAGTAGACCAGCTCGCCATCGTGACGCAGACACCATCAGGTCTACCAGTTCTCTCACGCTACTTGTTGGACACACTGGGAAATGTAAGCATCTCCCTGGGAAGGCTCCCCAGAGCTTAGGAGACTGAGCCACTGGCTTCTTTGGACTCTATCTGCTCTCAGCCTCTGGCATTATAATCTCTCCCTCCTGCTCTCAAGCCGTAGGCATGTAAGGAACCACTGGGGTGCAGGCCTAGGGCAGGGCCCCCCACTGCTGGAACTCACAGTCTTCTGGGGTCACCCATTGCACCCCCTTTGAAGCTTACTCTGGGGAGGGGCGCCCCTTCTCGGGTACACTCACCGCCTGCTATCTTATTTTCCTTCCAACCCTGTGATGTTCTTCCCCTTGGGAGATGAAGGTGGGCAGAGGGAACCCACCTCAGCAAGCTGTCCTTGCTGTTTTGTTCTTTAATTGCTAAGTTGTGTCCAGCTCTTTGTGACCCCATGGACTGTGGCCCACCAGGCTCCTCTGTCATGGGATTTCCCAGGCAAGAATACTGGAGTGGGTTGCCAGTTCCTTCCCCAGGGGATCTTCCTGACCCAGGGATCAATCCCGCATTTTCTGCATTAGCAGTTGGATTCTTTACTGCTGAGCCACCAGGCAAGTCCCCAGCTCAGCAAGTATCCTGAGCTAAATCATTACAGCTCGCATGATCTTAATACCTGATAATTTAACAATGTTATTCTTGCTATTTAGAAATCTTTTCTGTAGCGGCCTGTGTATGGAAAGATCTCAGGACAGTAAAAGAAGGTTTGGAGGGGAAAAAGTGAGACATAGTGATTGGGTAACACCCCAGAAACAATGAGTGTGCAAAGTGGCATCTCCTCCCTCCAGAAACATAATGTGGTGAAGAAACAGGACGAGCCAGCAGGAGACTTCATCCACGCCTCATCCATGCACGTCACTTCTCACCTGCCCCCAAGGCAGTACAGCCTCCTGCATAAAGCAGGTGTTTCCTCTGTTCTCATCTTTGACAGTGACCTTCTGAGAGTAACCGATAATAGGACCTTAGGTTTGCTTAACTCCAGTTTATGGCACATTTTACATTCTTCAGTGCATTAGGTTATCACCATTTCACAGATGGTATCATCCATTTTAGGGCTTTCCAGGTGGATCAGTGGGTAAAGAATCTGTCTGCAGTGCAGGAGATGCAGGTTTGGGAAGATCCCCAGAGGAGGGTATGGCAGCCCACCCTAATATTCTTGCCTGGAGAGACCCATGGACAGAGGAGCCTGGCAGGCTACAGTCCACAGAGTCGCAAAGAGTCAGATGTGACTGAAGTGACTGAGCACGTGCTCATCACCCATTTTACAGAGGAGGACACCAAGATTCAGAGAAGTGAAAGCACTGAGTCCAGGAAAACCAGAGAAAGATAACAATCACCAGAGCTTACAGTCTTCTGTTCTAATTCCGTTGGGAAGGGAACACTCAGCAGTGTGCCTGTCACCTTTGGAGAAACCAAGGTTTTCCAGACAAGCAAACATTAAGAGAATTTAGCATCACCAAACCAGCTTTACAACAAAGGAACTTCTCTTGGCAGGAAACACAACAGAAGGAAAAGATGTAAAGAAAACAAACCCAAAACAATTAAGAAAACAGTAATAGTATCATACATATCGATAATTACCTTGAATGTAAATGGATTAAATGCACCAACCAAAAGACGCAGACTAGCTGGGTGGATGAAAAGGTGTGCATGTATGCGTTCCCATTTACCACATCACTCTGCTTGACCCCCGCCCCGGAAAATTGTATGTAATTAATGTAATTATTTCATATTGTTAAGTTAATCATGTTCCCATTATGGCTTGCAATTGTAATTATCATTTATTCTTTGTCTGACTATTGATTGTGAAAACTGACAAACCTCTTTTACTATTGTGATTATTACTATTATTACTCACTTAATATCATTGTATCATGGTTGGTCAACAGAAAAATAATAGAACTCTATATCACCAAAACTAAATATAATAGAAAAACCTGTAATCACTTTTTAAAATCCAGGTGCGTATCAGAATTATCTTGAAATTCTTTGAAAAATACAAATGCTCAGGTATTTCTTTTTTCCTCCGGAGCTGCAGACATGTTTCTAATGAGCAGTCATGTTTAAAAAACAACTGGACTATATGATGATCTTTTACTTTTATCTAGTTTATTTCACTTTTTCTATTTCATATTCAGTGCTCCCATTTTATTTAGTTTATGTTCTCTAATTTCTCCATCTCTTCTTTTTTTTTTAATCTTCTTCCTCAAGGCTTTATCAAGTGCAGTAGAAAAGCTTTTGTATACATGTATAAAAATAAGTGTAACATATATATTTTGGAAAACTTTTGAATTTTTGCCTAATTAAAAAAATTATGACATTTTGATTCCATTTGTTTCACTTGGTGTGAATAGAATGATAGATTTCTAATTAAAAAATAAATATGCAACAAGCAACAATGGTTTACCATGTAGCACAGAGAACCAGAGTCAACACCTTGTAACAAGCTAGGATGGAAAGTAATTTCAAAAATAATATATATGCATTTGTGTGACTGAATCTCCTTGCTGTGACCTGAAATACCGTCAGCCAACTATACTTCACTGAAATATATATGTGTATATATTTTTAAAGTTGTATGTATTTAGGTTGTACAATAGGATTTAAGATACACCGTGTGATGTTCTGATACATGTATACACTGTGAAAGGATTAATACAATCACATTAATTAACAGATCCATCATCTCACATAGCTACAATTTTTACTAATTCTTCAGTGATAGTGAACTGCTGCCCTTCAGGTCCCTGGAGGAGAATATGTGATAACAAAAATGCACAAACTTGGGTATTAATCATGTGCTCATTGGGGTAGTGCTCTAGGTGCTATGGATAGAAAAAGATGAATAACAAGATTTCAGGAGTTTACCAGCTAGCAACAAGAGATATGTATACATGTATGTGTATAACTGAATCACTTTGTTGTACCCCCAAACCTAACACAACATTGTTACTCAACTATACACCAATATAAAATATTTTTTTTAATTAAAAAAAATATGAGCAAGTAAATAAAATTCAGTATTTATATGAATCTTAGAAGTTGATACACAGTTCAGCTCAGAGAAGGCCTGGTCAGTGCTGGGGAGCAGAGACGGAAGCTTAATGGAGGAGGTGCCTCTTGGGCTGACTTTACAAAAATAAGTGGGCTTTGCCACATCAGGAAGGAGATGCGGGAGAGGGGACTGCGGGGAAGGAGGTGTCATGGGGGGAGGTCCTGGGGCATGGAAGGACGTGAAGTATCTCAGGAAATGCACTTCCGTGTGCTGAACTGTTCAGGGCAGCAGGGCGGGGAGGCAGGGCAGTGAGACCAGAGAGGAGGCAGGTCCCAGAGCCGGGCTGAGGGTCAGACTCGCTCTCCAAGCCACGCTGACCTGACGGCTGGTGGCAGTGCCGCACGCTACTAGAGAGCTTCTGAAATCTGGCAGCTTGACTGAGAAGTTCATTTTTAATTCATTTAAAATTTAAAAGTGCTATTCCATTCAGCCATTGAAAAACCTTTCAGTATGTTTGGAGCACCTTGAATAAGTACATCTACTTTTTCAACTTGCAAATTTTATGAAATCTACATATAAACCGAATATTTTCGATGAAAACATCTGAAATGAGATACACAGTAAGCGTGAAGATATATACCAGATTTCAATGATTTAGGGAAAAAAAGTAAAGTATCTTATTAATTGTTATATTAATTGCATGTTGAAATAATACTTAGATATATAGGGTTTTAATAATTATTATTTAAATTTATTTTTAGACTAGTTATTTGGCTGTGCTGGATCTCAGTTGCGGCACTCAGGAGCATTACTTGTGGCATGTGGGATCTTTGAGCTTCTCTCTTTTCTTTTTGAATTTGTCAGTTCTGGTTGCACCGGCTCTTCACTGACGCGTGCGGGCTTCCTCTGGTTGGGGCACCTCTTCCCTGTGGCTCACCGCAGGGGCTTTGCTTGCGGGACACAGACGCCGAGAGGCGCGTGGGCGCGTGGGCTCGGGGGTCGCGGCGCGCGGGTTCAGCACTTGTGGCACAGTTGCCTGGACGCAGGTGGGATCTTCCTGGCCCAGGGACTGAGTGAACCCATGTCGTCTGCATTGGCAGGTGGATTATTATCCACTACACCACTAGGGAAGTCCAGTTTCTTTTTCAACTTAAAGAACTTTCTAGTAGCCACATTAAATAATTCTATGAGCTTGCATTATATTTTCTTGGGAAGAGGGCCCCTTAGGCACTGGAGAAACATTGAAGAAAGTTATTAGGTTGGTGCAAAGGTAACTACAGTTTCAGATTGTGAATTTTAAATCATTGTAACTAGGCTCAAACACATTTTTATTCATCAAAATCAGAACCATTACAATCAATACATCTTTGCCAATGAGAAGTAAGTCTGTTAATTGCTGTTGTAAAAGCCTGTGCTTCAGGGTTTGGACATGCAGTCGGGTACTGTCCTGGAGAAGAATTGGGCCCTTTCTATTGATCAGTGCCAGTTGCAGGCATTGCAGTTTTCCATGCATCTCCCTGGCTTTCTGAGCGTACTTCTCAGATGTAACTGTTTCACCAGGATTCAGAAAGCTGTAGTGGATCAGATGGACAGCAGACCATCAAAGAGCGGCCATGACTTTTGTGGGGGGCAAGTTTGGCTTTGGGAAGTTCTTTGAAGCTTCGTCTTGGTCCAGCCACTGAGCCGGTCATCACTAGTTTTTGTATAAAATCCACTTTTCATCGCATGTCACAATCCAATTGAGAAATTACTCATTGTTGTGTAGAAAAAGAGAAGACAACACTTCAAAACGATGCTTTGGTTTGGGTTTTTTGTTGTTTTTTTTTACTTTCAGTCAGCTCATGAAGCACCCACTTATCAAGCCTTTTCACCTTTTCAATTTGCTTCAAGTGTCAAATGACTGTAAAAAGGTCGATGTTGATTTCTTCAGCAACTTCTCGTGTAGTTGTAAGATGATCAGTTTCAATGATGGCTCTCAGTTGGTCACTGGCAACTCCCAGTGGCCAGCCACCACACCCTCATCTTCAAGGCTCCTGTCTCCTTTGCAAAACTTCTTGAACCACTGCTGCACTGTACGTTCATTAGCAGTTCCTGGGCCAAATGTGTTACTGGTGTTGCAAGTTGTCTCCGCTGCTTTACAACCCATTTTGAACTCAAATAAGGAAAATTACCCGATTTGCTTTTGTCTAACATCATTTCCATAGTCTAAAATAAATATAAAATACACAGCAAGAAAAAAAAAATACACAGCAAGGAATAAGTCATTGGCAAAAAAAAAAAGTGAGAAATGGGCATTAAAATGATGTATAGCATAACCACATTTATTTATGAATGTGTTCCAATATCAAATGGCAAACTTCAACATCGCAAAATGCAATTACTTTTGCACCAACCTAATATGTGTGATAGAGACATGATCAAATTTTCATTTGGAGGGAGCATGCTGGCAAGAAAGGGGAGGAAGCTCATCAGGTCTCAGGCTGGAGAAAGGTACATGGTTAGGAAATGATTGTACCCATTCAGGTGTGAGAAGAGGAGGAACTGACTTAGGAGCTTCAGGAATGGAGTAATTAGAGAGCTAATAAACAAGGTCAATTTAGAGTGTCACCAGAACTACATGGATGGCTTGTTACACCACAGATTGCTGGTCCTGGCCCCAAAGATGCTCATTCTAAACAAGGATGGAGTCCACACATCGTTATTTCTAACTTGTTTCCAGATGGTGTTGCTGCAGGTGGTCTGGAGACCTTATTCCAAGAATCTCTCCTCTGCAGGACTAGGCCACCAACAGGATACAGGAAAGAGACAGAAGGAGTGGGAGGATTCTGTGACCTGCTGGTTCCAGCCATGACTGTCTGGGTATATGAAAACTGGAAGAGGCGATACTTGTTTGGGAGAATGGTATGGGTTCAGTTTGGGGTGTATTGAGTTTGAGGTCCCTTAGGAATACCCAGGAGGAGACATCTTATGAGTAGCTGGATATAAATGGATTGGCTTCAAATGATGGTCAGTCTCTACATATGCATTTCCTTTTATGTCGCATGCTGTCTGCTCATGCTATTTTTCCTATTTGGTGCCCTGCTATAAGGGCACTTATCTGTCTGAAATGTCACTGTGTGAATGTGTAGTGACATCCTCTTGTGTAAGCCTCAGGGACTTTCTTTTCTGATGGATGTTTCAGATGTCAGAGTTTACACCTGTTGCTAAGTGTAAAATGTATATGCTAACCAATAAAAATGAAGTTTTCAAAGACTAAATGGGTTGGAACTCAGGAAAGAGACTGAACTGTAATTAAAGACTTGGAATTTCCGTCATCAGAATGGAGTTGGCAGTTAAAGCCTTAAGCATAAGCGAGGTTGCCCAGAGACAGTGGCAAAGGCGAGGGGAAAACCCAAGGGCAGACCCCTATAGTTGGAGCCATGTTTTGATCAAAATCAGCAGTGTTCAAGAAAGCTAGGATAGGGACTTCCCTGGTGGTGCAGTGGATAGCAATCTGCCTGCCAATGCAGGGAACAAGGGTTCGAGCCCTGGCCCAAGAAGATCCACTTGGTGGGAGCGACTAAAGCCTTTCGCCGCGACAGCGGAGCCCTCGCTCTAGCACCTGCGAGCCACAGCTACTGAACCCACGAAATGCAATCACTGAAGTGCTCCTATAGCCTACGCGTCACGACAAGAAAAGCCACCAATGAGAAGCCTGTGACCATCAGGCTTCCTGTGGGAGCTCCCGCCCACACCAACCGGAAGCAGCTTGCACGCAGTACAAAGACCCGGCACAACCAAAACAAGTAAACAATTTTCTTTTTTTTTTTCAGTCTGCCTCCTGGACTTCCCCGGTGGCCCAGTGGTTAAGAATCTGCCTGCCAATGCAATGGACATGGGTTTGATCCCTGGTCTGGGATCCAGGAAGATCCCACATGCCTTGGAGCGACTGACCCAGAGCGACACAGCTACTGAACCTGTGTCCTTCAGAGCCCTCGAGCCATCACCACTGAACTCTTAACGCCTGGAGCCGGTGCTCCAGAGAAGCCACGGTGACGGGGAGCAAGGGAAGCCCCCGCTAGACACAGCTAGGAAAAAGCCCAGTGCAGCCCGAAGACCTAGCGCCGCCACAAAAAGAAACGTAAGATGGGCAAGAACTTCCACCTGCCATTTTCAACGGTATGCCTTTGGTGTTTGATCACAGTGACGCAAGCTTAAAAAATAGTTTGAAAAGAGTTTAAAATTCTTCAGAAGATTCTAATCAAGGGTTAGCTATGCTTCACCACTGACATGGCAGGTATTTTATGCATTTCATCACTTATAAAACAGTCTTGGCCAAGACTCCTAAGCTTCAGTTTCTTCATCCATTAGATCAGGATGCTGCTACCTCGCTCACAGAGATGCTGGGGAAATGGGGATAACATATGCCCAGTACAGCACCTAACTGACATGCAGGAGCATCTCAATCCGGGTGGTAATTATCACAGTTGCTGTAAGACCACTTTCTAGACCAGGCTGCATCACCAAGCCTGTTGGGCAGATGCCAAGAAAAGACTGACTTCACACAGAATTCCAGCCAATGCCAAGAGAGTGATTTAGAGTCAACAATAGCAATAATAGGTTCAGTGTTACAATTATTGCAATTTTAAAATTCAGAGGGAAAAGCAGTTCTTTAGAGCAATGTGTCTTGTCCATTGTTTCACTGTGTTTAACAACTGAAGTAGAAAGAAAGTAGCCTTCCTATGTATAGCTAGGGAAGCTGGATATATGATTCCATTTAATTTATCAATGTAATATCTTTAAATAAGGCCCCAGTGAATGGCTCTAAGTGTTTCTTAGAAAGAGGAAGAGGAGCTGGGTCTCTGTGGTCACAAACCATGCTATTGCTCAGAGCCAAAGATGGCTGGACACAGTTCTGATTGACTGTCAGGCAGACCTGACTTGTGCAGACAAGCTCAGCCTTTCTCTGGGGCATTTAAACCATTTTCTCCATCATCCTCTCCTGTTCGCATTTTGTTTGAAAGCCTCAGCACCTCCTTTGTTTTGCCTCCTATTTTTCCCTAAAGAAAACACTTCTCAACCTGAGAGAGAAAGTCCTCCTCACGTTACCTTTAATCTGAATATCAATTTCAGCATCTTAACCAGAGAGCCTTATCGAGTCCAGCTGCTCTGACTGAGATGTGGTCTGGAAAGAGAAAAATTGAATTGTGGGACTTGGCTGATCTCTCTCCTAGTTCTGTTGTATTTTTCTTTTCTTTTTTCTGCTGTACTTTTCTTTCCAGAGTAGCCTCACCTCTCCCCAGGTCCTGATGTGCTAATGAAATAGATACTGTCGGGGGGTTTTGCTTCTTTCACAAAACGAAGCCCAAATGTGCTTCCTAATGGTTTGTTTTCCAAACGGGCTGAATAGAGTCAAAACTGCAACTACCATCCAGGGCCCACAATGTCTAAAAGAGCAGAGGAAGCCATTAAAAATGCTAGAAAAATAAAATAAAGTTGGAGGCCAATGGAATTTTCTGTAGTCAGTTTTTTGAGTAGGAGGAGATAATTTATATATATATATAAATGTTGCTGCCTTCCCAGGCAGCTCAGAGGTAAAGAATTCTCCTGCTAGTGCAGGAGACACGAGTTCAGTCCCTGGGTGGGGAAGATCCCCAGGAGGAGGAAATGGCAGCCCACTCCAGTATTCTTGTCTGGAAAATTCCATGGACAGTGGAGCCTGGCAGGCTACAGTCCATGGGGTCACAAAGAGTCAACAGTGACTGACCACAAATGTACGTCATTCACAAATTATGTAAGTCATCTAACTAATCAGCAAAATTAGTGATGTTTAGAAAAGTAAAGGCCCGTCTTTACGCAGCCCCCACCCCATCCAGCCAACCCTTAACTCCTCCTCTCCCTCCAACCCTTAACTCTGCCACCAAGAACGCCCACGGAGTGATCAGCAGGCTCGTCCGTCCTCCGAGAATTCCCTCACCTCTGGGCCAGAATTGAGAGCCCGGCAGGGTGTGCGCCTCACTCTGGAGCAGCTCGGGGTCTGATGGGAGAACGGTCCTCCGTGTGGGTCCTTGCTGCTTCCAGCAGTTATTCCTCTACCTTGGTGTTAAACAAACAACCAAAAAACCGAACAAGAGCAACACAAAGCCCGCTCCGTTGCGGATCCTGCAGCCCTCTGTTGCCTTGTTTCCTCTGGCTCTGGAGTCACTACTTCCAGACTCCAGCCCGTGACCCAGGGACTCAGCTTACGACTTCCGAGGGCGGGCAGGTGACTCGCCCAGTGCCCCGTCCGTCAGCTCTCCGCAACCCAGGAGCCTGAGATTCCACCGCAGACTTTGTCTCCAAGTACTTGATGATCTGACTTTGGGACTACATCTTCCTCCCTTGCCAGGAATTCTTCAGCCTCATGGAGACCTCCAATCTATTCTTTCAACTACTTATGTTTTGCCTTTTCATACTGTTCATGGGGTTCTCAAGGCAAGAATACTGAAGTGGTTTGCCATTCCCCTCTCTGGTAGACCATGTTATATCAAAACTCTCCACCATGACCCATCCATCCATTTTGGGTGGCCCTACACGGCATGGCTCATAGTTTCATTGAGTTAGACAAGGAGTACATGAAGGCTGTATATTATCACCCTGCTTATTTAACTTCTATGCAGAGTACATCATGAGAAATGCCAGGCTGGATGACGCACAAGCTGGAATCAAGATTATGGGAGAAATATCAATAACTTCAGATATGCAGATGACAACACCCTTATGGCAGAAAGTAAAGAAGAACTAAAGAGCCTCTTGATGAAAGTGAAAGAGGAGACTGAAAAAGTTGGCTTAAAACTCAACATTCAAACAACAAAGATCATGGCATCCAGTCCCATCACTTCATGGCAAGTAGATGGGGAAACAATGGAAATAGTGACACTTTCTTTTCTTGGGCTCCAAAATCACTGCAGATGGTGACTGCAGCCATGAAATTAAAAGACGCTTGCTCCTTGGAAGAAAAGTTATGACCAACCTAGATAGCATATTAAAAAGCAGAGACATTACTTTGCCAACAAAGGTCCATCTAGTCAAAGCTATGGTTTTTCCAGTAGTCATGTGTTGATGTGAGAGTTGGACTATAAAGAAAGCTGAGCACCAAAAAAAAAAAAAAAAAGAAAAAGAAAGCTGAGCACTGAAGAATTGATGCTCTTGAACTGTGGTGTTGGAGAAGACTCTTGAGAGTAACTTGGACTGCAAGGAGATCCAACCAGTCCTCAAGGAGATCAGTCCTGGGTATTCATTGGAGGGACTGATGCTGAAGCTGAAACTCCAATCTTTTGGCCCCCTGATGGGAAGAACCAACTCATTGGAAAAGACCCTGATGCTGGGAAAGATTGAGAGCAGGAGGAGAAGGGGACGACAGAGGATGAGATGGTTGGATGGCATCACTGACTCGATGGACATGAGTTTGAGTAGACTCCAGGAGTTGGTGATGGACAGGGAGGCCTGGCGTGCTGCAGTCCATGGGGTCACAAAGAGTCAGACATGACTGAGCAACTGAACTGAACTGAACTGACTTATTTTTTCTTTTGTTCATCTGCCTTTTCTTGAGATCACTTCCATCTCCCTCTCTTAGGGTTCATGGATCGCTCCATCACTCCCCTGCCGCTGTCTCTCTTACCCTTCTTTCCTCTCATCACATGCACCTCACAGGTGGAGCAGTTTCTATATACCAAGTTTCCCAGGAATAGCCACAGAAAGCCATGAAATGAAGCCAATTGTTGTCACTTTAAATGGAGAGCTGAGTAACTGACTTCAGCTGGGTACACTGTGCTGCCGGGGAGTCCCACTCTCTCTCTCGATCAGTTTGATCCCACCCCTTCTGTTCACTCCTCAGATTTTCCCAGCTCATCTCTATGTTCTCCTGGTTAAAACCCAGGGCATCACGTGGAAGTGCGCCCGTCTTTCCTGGACCACACGGGACATCGTCCTGTGTCTGCATCCAGCTTCTTTCCTGTCTGGTCCAGGAGAGCAGGACCCTCCCCCTCCTCCTTCTCGTCCTCTGCTTCATTCTCTGAAAGGCCTTCCTCTCCATGTGCCGGCTTCCCTCACTCCAAGGCCTCACCACTTCTACATCACACATCACGAATTGCCCCTTCTTACCTGGGTCACACGCAATCCTGTCCACACACAAATGATGGAAGAGCCCCCACTTTAAAGACCTTACAAACGAGTGACACCACGCCCCCGAGCTCCGCCCCCTTCCTTCCCCCCTCTCTCAGAGGAGAGTCGGTCTCCAGGTCTCCTTTCCACGTGCGGACCTCCCCTCCGGCCCCGCTCCCCGACTCAGCACCTCGGAACGGCTCCTCTCCGGATCCCGGTGACTCCTCCGTCCCCACCCTGCCCTGACGGTTCCGAGGTGGGCCGCATGACCCCCAGAGCTGGCTGTGACTGACCGGTGGGATGCTCTGCTGGGCTTCTCTCTCGCTGGTTCTCTCGATTAGACTTCTGGCTGGTCCACCATTTCACCTGTATCCCGCAGATAAGTCTCTTCCGTTGTTCTCCACGAAGATCACGGGTATTTTCAGCAATGCTTTTAGGCGTGAAGCTCTCCACTCTTTATTGTAAAGAAATTCAGAACTGTGGAGCTTTCCCTTCTTATGGCCAGCCTTTCCCACTAGGTTCGGATGAGTGGTACCAGTGCCCTGAAGCTGGGCCAGAGACCCTCTCTCCCCAAAGTGATGTCCTTGCTTAACAAGTCTGTTCTGTGGGAGGCAGTGTGGACACCCTTATCATCTCTGCCGTGCTAGTGTAGGCAACCGGGGTCCTGGGACCCTCAACTTGCCTGGGGAAGAGCTTCTGCCCGACAGGTGGGGCTGGATGAGGAGAGGGAGACCCAATCCTCTTGGCGTGACTCTCTGGAATGCAACTTGTGCAAAATAGGGCTGGAGGCTGAGAAACAGCAGCCTCCTGCCTCCTCTGGGGTCAAACCGCAGCCCCAGACCCTGGTCTCAGGAGAAATGGAGCGTTTGGCTGCACGCACTGTGGGCAGAACTTCCAAAACTTGGACGTGGTGGGGAGGGCAGTGGAACAGAGTGGGGCTCACACCACAGATTTTCACTGTTTTTATTGAGATACTTTAGATTTTCTTGAACAAATGTTTCTCTTTTGCTATATCCCCTTAGGACATCTTCCCAGAGGCTTTCAATGATGGCTGTTTTAAACGATATCCTCAGTTCAGCTGTTATTTTGCTTAGGGGAAAGCCTGCCAAGCTTTCTACTCCATTATTCCAGAAATTCTCTCTCTTAATTCATCCTTATATGCCTTCTATAATGTGTCTTGGCATGTTAGCATAGCTGTCAGGAGCACAAGCCCTGGTCTAACTAGCTTGGGTCCAAGTTTCTATTCTGCCGCTTGTTAGGTATGGTGCTCAGAATAAGTTATGAAACCAACCGCAGCACCTCAGAGGAGCGCGGTGAGGATAACGGAGCTAATTCTCGCATGATGTTCGTCTCCGAGTCAAATACCCACTAAAGAATTAAGGCTGATTCATGTCAATGTATGGCAAAAACCACTACAATATTGCAAAGTAATTAGCCTCCAACTAATAAAAATAAATTAAAAAAATAAATAAAACAAAAAAAAAAAGAAAAAAAAAAAGAATAGCTCTCCCTTCTCTGGTTGAACGTGCATGGCAACAGATAGCCACAAGGGGGCGCCAAGAGCCAGGTGTAGTGATGAGCCACTCCAGGGATCCAGTTAGGTCATCCCAAGTTCCATCGAGGACCAGCCAGAAGTAGGTGTTTTTCCAGACACCAGAAGACGAAAGTTGAAGGCACTTTCTAAATGTTACATCATTTTCTCCAGAAGATATAAATTCAGGATCTTCCTAAACACCACCCAGTTGCTTCCCCGTGGAAACCGAGCTCTGTACAAGGAAGTATGCTGTGAAAGCCCTGTATGCAAGGTCGTGTCCAGAAGTTGGGAGGATGCAAAGTTCCCTTAAGTTACAATCAAATATAGTAAGTTGGTATTTACGTATTGAGTGCTGCCAAGCACTAAGGGTTCTAAATAGCGTCAGGTATTGCCCCATTCCTTTCATTCTGATTGAAGAGGGCCCAGGGAATCAGCTGGGGATTTGATTTGTTCAGAGAATAATAAAAAGTCAACAGATATTCTGGAGCGGGAAGTAGGTACTTTAGTGAAGAAGCACTTACCATGATTTACCTAGAGCAGAGTGCAAGGAAAGAGTGGCAAGTCAGAGATGTCCAGGCGATGTTGCAGTAGACCAATGTGAAGCCAAACACTGTTGCAGTGAAAACTCTTAACAAAGCTGCATTTTAAGAGAAGCTCCAGTATTTAAGAGAAGTGAAAATGAAGCCGTTGTTCTGGCTGAAATAGGAGTGTGGGACCCAGGTCTTCACCTACTATGCCTCTTTCTTACCTTCTTATAGCCCCCAAATGGAAAACTGGCCATAATTTTTAAAACTAAACGTTGGGAGAACGTTGGGTGTAATTTGCAAACCCCTTCAGTGGTCCGGAGAGTACAGTGAGTGGTGGAGATTCAGGGTGAAGGATGCCTGCGAGGATGCAGAGGGGGGCTGCCGCAGCCTTCCTGAGCCCCCTGCCGCCTGGGCCCCTCGCCGCCTTCCCACTTGCCCCGCTTCTCCCGCTCCCTCGTGTTCTGCCCCTTGTCACACCTGCACAGGCTCAGGATCTGAGCTACCCTTTAGCGTTAATCTTGCTTCTCGTCCTAAGTTATAATTCACATTTGCTGACTTCCCAGAGACAACCTAGCCTGCCCCAGCCCTGTCCGTGGGAGCCCCAGCATGGACTCGGAGGCCACTGCTTCTGCCAGGATTTTCTAGCTCCTATGAAAACTGGGAAAGAAAAATGAAGGGGATCTAGCAACTGATCATATATGGAGGCAAAACTACTATATAGTGGATGTACTATGTATATACATACATGTTATGTATGGTATTATATACTGTGTATATGCATATACAGATATGCATACGTATTTGGAGGCAGAACAACTACAGGAAGGGGAAGAAGAAGGAAGCATTATCTTTAGGCTAATATTTATTAAGTGGTGGTTATGTACCAGGGACATTGCTAAGATCATATACATGTATATATACGTAGATATATACATATGACTGAGAGTCACTCAGTCATGTCTGACTCTTTGTGACCCCATGGACTGTAGCCTGCCAGGCTCCTCTGTCCATGGAATTCTCCAGGCAAGAATACTGCAGTGGGTTGCCATTTCCTCCTCCAGGGAAACATATACATATATATTCATATAAATATGAGGGAAGCAGGAATAGGACAAATTTAAATGCACAAAGCACAGTGTTTTTGATGACAGCCAGACATTTTTCCTGAATAAATATTCCTTGGATTGTTGCAAGACTTTTGTTCATTTCCATAGTTCTAAAAACACTGATTCAGTGTTCTCCCCGCTTTGTGGAAGAGCAGATTTTTGCAAGTCTCCACTCTGCCATTGTGCAAACTGGAAGCCTGGCTGCAGGACTTTCTAAGCAATGGCATCACGTTATCACTTACACTTGGCTTGTGGTCAGAAGCCTCAATCTTTCGTCATGAGCTGCTGGCTACTCCTTCCTGTAGTAGCCAGGAACGGCTTCCTTTAGTTGTTTTTAAGGAGGCCTCAGACTTTTAATTTCCACTAACTAAATTCCATTTTTCTTTATTGTTGTTGTTCCAACATGTGAAATAACTGTGAATCCTGCATCAGTAAGGATGCGTCTGGGTTTCATTTAATTCACTGGCCGAGTCATGGCACAGACCAGCCTTTTTGTATTTCACTGTGTACCCCTCCAGGCAGACTTGTCCTCCATTAAAATTTATGGAATCCTTGTTTCCAAACTCTGCCACTGGCATGACAAAATCTACCAATAAGACAACTTTTTTCTCAAAGGTAAGTTGGTTAATTTCATGATTTATTCATGGCAAACATTTCGGGCTCTCATGCCTCACTGTTTCCTTACTGTTCACACATCCTTTGTTTCTAAAGAATGTTACACTTAGTGAAATATCAAGGAGCCATCGCCGTCTCTTTTTGGAAAATTGAGGCAGCATTTTCTAGCCTTTTTTTCATCTCTCCACATACTTTCCAGAGGACAACGATGAGGGAGAATTCATCTGCAGCCTCAGCAGTTCCCGGGTGAGGGGGTGCCGGGAGGGGTGGTCTGGGGAAGCAACCTCGCTGCAGAAGCTGGTTCCCATGTGGGTGAGCCTGGGCCTGCTCAACAGCTTCCGGGGTGGTGTCGTAGGGGTTGAGACCAGAGTTCCCAGCCGTGCTCAGGGCTGTGGTGGAGTTCAGGTCAGAAGGAGGAGAGAGGAGAGGATGAGGATAAGTTTTTTCTTTTTCTCTGTAATCCTGAGAGCACCTTGTCAACGATTAGTGGACACAGAGAGGAGAATCCAGCATCACCCACTCCCTGGGAGGGGAGCTGTTGAGAGTAGCATGGGATAACAACGCCCTGCAATTCAGGGTGGAGCGTCTGACTTAGTCCCCGGGGCAGGAGTTCTGTGCCATGAATCAGGCATCTGTAGGCAAGGGGGACATCCTATTGATCCGACTGCTAATGTGGTTCCTGCCTGGATAAATGGCTTAAAGTGGAGTGTAGACCACCTGTGATTCCAGCTGAGAAGGACTGGAGAAGGTAGGAGGCCTGGGGAACTTGTGAGAATTTTTTGAGAGCTTTTGAGAGTTTGCCTGGTCCAACAGAAATAGAGGTTGAGGGAGGCTCTGCACACCGTGGTCAAGGTAATCATATCTCCTTAAGGATAGGTATGTAGAAAATATGTGCATTATGCAAGTAGAAAAATATGTACATTATGCACTCAAAACACAAGAGGCCCAATGCATTATACTTTGTTGTTGTTAAGCCGCTCAGTCCTGTCCGACTCTCTGACCCCTTGATTCGCAGCACGCCAGGCCTCCCTGTCCATCACGAACTCGCGAAGTTTACTCAAACTCACGTCCATCAAGTTGGTGATGCCATCCAGCCATCTCATCCTCTGTCATCCCCTTCTCCTCCTGCCCCCAATCCCTCCCAGCATCAGGGTCTTTTCCAATGAGTCAACTCTTCACATGAGGTGACCAAAGTACTGGAGTTTCAGCTTCAGCATCAGTCCTTCCAATGAACACCCAGGACTGATCTCCTTTAGGATGGACTGGTTGGATCTCCTTGCAGTCCAAGGGACTCTCTAGAGTCTTTTCCAACATCACAGTCCAAAAGGATCAGTTCTTCAGCACTCAGCCTTCTTTCTGGTCCAACTCTCAGGTCCATACTTGACTATTTTGTGCTTTGGGGGAATTCCATTTTGTGTGTGGGTTTCTTTCTGGGAGCAGTTTCTCACCTCGACTGCCAGATGGCGCCTGTGAGTAGCAGTGCCCTTTCCAAAGGCTTTCATTTCCACCCCTCAGTGCGAGCTATCTTCCTCTGTCAGTGCTCAGGCTGGTATTTAAAATCCAGTACTGCACACAGACTTTGTGTTTCTGATCCATCTGCTCCATGAAGAACTGTGAAACTCAGAAATACCTACTTCTACCCAGACACCCATTTCTCCACTAGGATTTGTCAGCGGATGAGCCTTTGTGATTTAATCAGGCAGTTGGGCATTCCAAATAAGTGAAACAATTAGGAGTCTGGCGTTTTATATGTTTGCGTGCGTGTGTGCTAAGTCGCTTCAGTCATGTCCGACTCTTTGTGACCTTATGGGCTGTAGCCCTCCCCTCTGTCTATGAGATTCTCTGGGCAGGAGGGTTGCCAAGCCCTCCTCCAGGAGATCTTCCTGACACAGGGATGGAATCTGTGTCTCTTGTGTCTCCTGCATTGGCAGGCAGGTTCTTTACCAATAGCACCACCTGGGAAACCCTTTTTATATGTTTACCTCTATTGTAAGTTAAAGAACCTGAAAAGAGTGCAGAGATTCAAAGTTCAGGATATATGGATTTGAATCTTAGCATACGGAGTATCTTCGGACAAATATTTTATCTTCCTGAGCCTCAATTTCTTCATGTCTTAAATGTTTGTAATCATTCTGGCTGTTTTGTAGCATGGTTTTAAGGATAAATGAGATAATATTCTTAGGATAAGCAGCACAAAGCCTGGTACAAAATAAGCAAACCTGCCTGTATAGGCAATTTGGACTGGCAGAGGCTTGAATGCTGAAGTCAGTCAGATGTTGATCTGACACCTAGCTCTTATCTTGAGTAAGTGATGTAAACTCTTTGAGCTCCACTTGCCTTGCAACTTGATTATCATGAAAATCACACACACACACACACACACACAAAAGATATATATAATACTTTTTATTTGTATCATGACCCATTTCAGATAGGATTTGAATTTACCTACTCAAAATAAAAATTAGCATAATGGCCTTTTCTGTTATAATAAGTTTTAAAATCAAGGATAGGTAAAGCAAGAGACAAGTTTAGAATTTTGGATCCCATCTTAAGAGTCTATATAATCGCTAGTGATGGGGGCACAAATTCGGCTTTAAGATTCTCAGCATCCAAAGCAGTAAAGAAAGGAAATATGGTTAGTTATGATTCAGAGTGCCAAGCTAAACGCAGAGGAGTTTTGAAGAAGCCCAGCTATTCCTAGATCTGAGACTTAAGAGACTGTATGTCGCACATGGTGGCTACACAATAGACACATAAATGTTAGGCGTCCTCATCTTCCGCAGAGGAAAGAGTGGGCCTAAGAATAAAATCGACATGGAAAGGGTAACATCTGAGCTGAACAAGACAGAAGAGGGTTTGTCAGGAGCCTGGTGGGCTGCAGAAGGGTGAGGCGGGGGAGCCCGTCCACGAGGGCCCCCTCCGCCGGCAGGGCCTGCGCGGGCCGAGCTGCCCTCGGCGGGAAGGCCCAGGGGGTGCAGCCGGGAGGCCGGGGCGGGCTTGTCCACACCGCGGCTTCCGTGTGGGGTCTTGCCTTACTGGACCTCTGGGGTTTAATGACCGTCCTCAGGGAAGCTAGCTGTCTTTCTTTCTTTTTTTTTTGAGTGTTTTGTTCTGTTTTCCTAAGAACCCAGCCTTATGGCTCTTGAAGGAAGAAAATGGTCAGGATGGTCACAGAGAACGTTCCTTTATTTTTTTTCCCTCCGGGTCTCCTCAGACATTACAACCAGTGCTGGGGGGTCTGTGACGTGGCCTTAAGACAGCGCTTTTAGGCTGTAAAGCCCCAGAGAAGGGGAGCCGTGCCCTCTTCGTCTCCCTGCGTCCCCGCTGTTTCTGCTCTGCGTCATTGCTTCCAGCACGTGCTGTTTCTCCTTCCCTCTCAGGAAGCGGGAGTGGGGGGGACGCCCGGCAGACGTGTCGGGGGGGCAGCCACGCACGGGGCAGGCTCAGAGGGGCATCCCAACCCCGCTGTGCCCCGCGACTCCCTCCTAAACGAGCCTGTGTGCAAGGGTGGAGCTTTGGGGCTCCTAGGTGTTTGTGCCCAAAGGTTGAAAATGAGCTCATCAGGCGTTATCATTAGGTTTGGGTTCCTGAACACACACCTGGTGTCGTTGCCTTGCTTTCAGAGACAACGGGGCAGTCACTCGTTTTCTGGACTCTCATACCCTCGGGGCTCCTCCGGCCTGCCGGAACGGGACCAGGTGCTCAGGCAGTCCCAGGCAGCCTATCTCTGCAATCAGCAGCATTCTGAGAACTCTCCCCAGGGCCAGTTCTTGGAATGGTTCCGATCTTTATCTTTGTACCCTCCGTGTGACATCAGTGGCAGAGGCCACGTGTGGCAGAGTGCATGGGGTAGGTGATCAAGACATCTCGGCTTCTGGGTACGACCAGCACAGAAAAGTTTGGTCACTTTGGATAAGTCATTTCTGTTTTCTGGTCCTCCATATTCCCCATCTGTTTAAAAAAAATTGCATATTAAAAAATTTTATACATAAATTTGGGGGGGAAAGGGTCCATGGAGGTTATTGTTTTCTCAAAAGAGTTTGTGACTGACAATGGCTGAGAATCCCTGGATTTAAGATTTACAAATTCTTACCATCCAGCTTGAGACAATGCTTTGGTTCTGTGCTTCTAGGATTAACTCTTCAGCAGTTTTTGCCAGTTGCCTACCAGTTCCTTCGATATGGTCCAAGAATATGAAAGTCAATAAGATGCCTTTCAAAGAGACTACTCTCCCATGAGGGAGAAGGACCTATGAACAAAGAATTACGATGTCTAAAACTCAGGGTGGCGTTTCACCCAGGGCACCGAGAGACAAGGCCCCCCAAAGTGTCGCAGCCATGCCTCCTCACCTCCGGAAGATGTGAAGTGCTGAAAAGGAAAAGCCCTTCAAGTGAAGGGCGTGCTCCCAGCCGGCACTGGAGGCCACGGTCCCCCATAGGCTGTCCCCCCAATGCCCTCCACACGGTCTCTCTCCTTGTGCTGCCAGCAAGCTAGTTGCCCTTATGTGGGAACAGGTTGAAACCTCAGACCTGCGCTTCTGGATGAGAAGCCCCATACTCTGCAGGAGCCCCAGGATCCCACCCGCCCCTGTTTTCCTGCCCTTCCCGAGGCATCCCAGACCCTTTCAGGTCCAGCCCTGTAGAGTGTGAACTGCGGAGATGCTTAGCAATGCAAACCACATCGGCACATAGATCTCCCTCAGGTGTAGACCTCAGCAGTTCCCACGGACCTCCTGGCTGTGCAGGAATCTCTGTTACGTGGGAAATCTGCTTAAAACAAAAGAAAAGCAGGAATATTTCTATTGGCACACACTGGGCCAGAGGAGCAAGGCTGTAGCAGGCTGGGCTCTGGCCTCAGTTCCTTTATTGCCTGGATTCCGGCTTTTCCATCATGTTGCTGCCCCTCAGTCCTGCTACCATCACCTCTGCCCTCGCCTATTCCACTTAACCTCCACATATGTCTTGTTATAATTCATTCTCCATGTGGCAGCCAGAGGGCTCTTTTAAAATGTAAATCAGAACATACCACTCCTCCACTAAAATTTTCCAAATATTTTCACTGCGCTTAGAATAAAATCTAAACTCCCCACCCGGTCCTCCCATGATCTGGCACCTGTCTACCTGTCTAGCTTCCTCCTGGAATCCCTGCTTCTTGCTCACCAAGCTCACTGACCTTCTGTGTCAGCATTGCTATAATGTCCTTTCTGCCTTTTGGCCTTTGCACATGCTGTTTTGTTGACTGAATGGCTCTTCACCAGTCACATGGTTTCTTCCTCCTCTTTATTTTTCTTCCTCCTCTTTATTTTAAAATTTATTTTATTTTGTATTGGAGTGTAGCTGATTAACAATGTTGTGATGGTGTCAGGTGAACTGTGAAGGACTCAGGCATACATATACTGGTTTCTTCCTTTTCTGATTCAGATCCCGGCTTAAGAGGCAATCTTTGTTAGAGCTCTTCCCTGAGGATTTTGACTAAACTTTCCCTACCCTACTCCTTTATAGCCTTTTCACTGTTTTCTTTTATTCTCTTATTTGTTGTACTCTGAAATTACCTGCTTTGTTTATTGTCTGTCTCCCCGGCCCCACTAATGAGTCTTGTCTGTCCCATACACTGTTGTGCCCCCAGCATATGGAATTGTCGTTGCTGAGTCACAAAGTCATGACCGACTCTTTGCAACTCCATGGACTGCAGCTTGCCAGGCTTCCCTGTCCTTCATCATCTCCCAGAGTTTTTTCAAACTCATGTTCATCAAGTAGGTGATGCCATCCAACTATCACATTGGCTGTTGTCCCCTTCTCCTTCTGCCTTCAATCTTTCCCAGCATCAGGGTCTTTACCAATGAGTTGGCTCTTTGCATCAGGTAGCCAAAAATATTGGAGCTTCAACTTCAACATCAGTCTTTTCAATGAATATTCAAGGCTGATTTCCCTTAGGGTTGACTGGTTAGATCTCCTTGCTGCCCAAGGGAATCTCAAGAGTCTTCTCCAGCACCACAGTTCAAAAGCATCAATTCTTAGGTGCTCAGTCTTCTTTATGGTCCAGTTGTCACATCTGTACATGAAGAATGAAAGAAGAAATGAAGAGGCATCTAGAATAGGGGATGCATAATAGATAATCAAATATTTGTTGGATGATTGAATAAATAATGATGGTAAAACCATTTAACATATTGGTGCCCCATTCCTCAGTGACACATCCGATCTTTCATTATCTTCAGAAAACTCCCTGAGGTAGATGTTGCCATCATAGACAGCCACTTTAGAGTTGAGGAGATGGATCAAATGAAATTAACAATTTGCCTAAAATCGTAATTGTGACCTGGAAGTTTATCCCCTGTGAGATACCAATAGACCTTTTGGGGAAAGAGGCAGGGGAGAGAAATTCTCTCTATTCTTCCAAATTTTAAACCCCACCATCACATTATTCATCCCCTGAGGAGTTAATGGAATAATGCACTGCCTGTCTGGTCTACACAAAAGCAAGGTCTGTGGCCAGGCCTCAGCCCCAGGGAGTGATAAACTCTCTTCCCACACACAGTTCTTCTGCATCTGATTCATCCTGAGCACATCCACGTTCAGTCACTTATTTATTGCTGCATTGATTCATCACACATGTACTCTTAGTAGATACTGTGATAGGTATCTGGCAGCTCCAGGGAGGAAAGGAATCCCTGATTCATGCTAAGTGTTTGGCCCTGGCCTCCCCTAGAAATGGCCTCTAATAAGTTCTGTTGGTCAAATTCTAATTCTTTTGACTAAATAAGATAATGCATGTAAAATACTTACGAGCTGGGATTCTGGCATGGAGGAGGAACTCAGGGAATATTAGTGATGATGATGATGGTATCAGAACCTGGACTTCTTTTCTCAGCCAGGCTGACTACAAGGGGAGAAAAGATTTAAAATGCTCTTGGCCTGTTTTTCCTCTTCTAGAGCCATCCCATTAAAAACTCCAGCTCACATGACTTCCATTGCCTTTTCCTAAGCCCACAGCCTGCACAAGCAACTGCAAGTAATAAGCATAATTTAAATGCTGTGTCTTTCCTAATTAAAATCCATCCAGAAGGGGATGCCAGAGTTATTTTAGTTCATAAGGCAGAAGAAGCTTCATTATATTAATCCAGGCTTTTCAACAGAGCTGGAGGGGAGATGCATCCATGTGTGTGCATTGTGTGTGTGTGTGCATGTGCATGCACACGCATTCACGTGCATGTAGTGTGTTTGGAGTGCTATCAAGAATGCAGCACTGGCCCTGAATAGTTTGTACGATATGAATTCCCTTTGAAATTCAAAGGGAGCTGTTAATGGAGCCATGGAATCGCTTGCTGAGCACCTCAGGCTGGTGAGTAACTCTGGGGTCTGCCTTGGCCCTTCTAGGTGGTTCTGAAGGAAGCCCCTGGAATGGCTTTTCCATCAGGAGATGCTGTGACAGCTCCCGGTGCTGAGGCTCCACGTGCTTGGCGGCTCTCCTTGGAAAACTGGTTGCCAGAGCAGCTGGATCAGGCTGGCTTCCTCAGCAAAGAGGAGAAAGCAAGCAGACCTCCTTCTGCTAACCCAGGGGCCTCTTTCCAGGGGACAGCTCCCAAGAGCGAACGATACAGGAAACCAAATCCAGATAGAGAGGAGATGACGATGGGAAAACAAGGAGGAAGAGGAGAAAGGAAAGCTTAGTAGGACAGGGAGGAGTGAAAGGTTTAGGAGATTCTCTCTGAGCACAGGTTTTGCTTTGCCAGGGCAGGAATTAGTCTCCATGGGAGCGCACTGTAAGCAGAAGGGTGAAGACAGTTTGGAGCATGCTTTTCATGTTCAGAGGATTCCTCTTTCCCACCACCAAGCCCTAAGCCCTCACTGTAATATTTTTGAAATACATCTCAATGTATTTTCATTATTGATAAATATGTTTCTTTCCCAGAATCCCTTTGGCCATATGGCCCCAGAGATGGAGAGGAAAGCTGTGGAGTAGCAAAGAAAGAAGACAGGACATTAAGGGAACTTCACACCCAGAAGGAAGGGAAGGAAATGCATTTGCAGGTCTGAGAAGGGAGCTTAGAAGAGAGAGGAAACAGGGCAGGGAGTATGAGGTGTGGGTGTTTCTGCTCCTCAGCTCCAGGTCACATCTAGGTTGTTGAGGGTGGGATGGAACCAAAGACATTTAGCAGGGGTTCTTCAAAACACCCAGTTAGGGAAATACGATGACTCACTCCTGGGGAAATGCAAATATCTTAGCCCAGGTGGGCCCAGAGCTTCTGTAGCTTGGCCCCTGGGTAGCCGAACCAGGGCTGAGGAGGGTTTCCAGGAGGTCCGACTTGTGGAGACCTGCAGACTCCAGTTTAATGCAGGGTCCACATCTGAGAGTTCCTGGACTCCCAGGGGCATGCAGAGGCTGAAATAAATGATCAAAATAGATCAGGGTAGTAGGTAAGATGGCTGCAAGGAGCGGGGACTCACCTCTGAATGCCAAGCTGGGGGCCACAACAAAGCTCCAAAGGACAAGGTAGGATTCCATACCAAGGTAGATACCCAGGAACAAGACAAGAATGGCTCATGGGCCAGCACATGCCTATGACTAGCACATGGAACTGTGACTGCCCCCTGCTACAGTAAACTTTTAACTTCTGCTGATCTTGGAGACAGAGCAGTGAGCAGTGGTTTGAAGCAAGATCTTAGTTCCCTGCCCAGAAATTAAACCTGGGTGAAAACCAGGATTCCTAACCACTAGATCACCAGGGGCAATACTGATTCTAGCTTGTGATTCATACAGCCTGGCATTTCCCAGTATGTACTCTGCATATACGTTAAATAAGCAGGGTGACAATATACAGCCTTGATGCACTCCTTTCCCAATTTGGAGCCAGACCATTGCCCCATGTCTGGTTCTAACTTGTTTCTTGACCTGCATACAGGTTTCTCAGGAGGTAGGTAATGTGGTCTGGTATTCCCGTCTCTTGATGAATTGTCCAGTTTGTTGTGATCCACACAGTCAAAGTCTTTAGCATAATCAATAAAGAAGAAGTAGATGTTTTTCTGCTTTTTCTATGATCCAACAGATGTTGGCAATTTGATCTCTGGTTCCTCTGCCTTTTCTAAATCCAGCTGGGACATCTGGAAGTTCTCAGTTCATGTACTGTTGAAGCCTCTCTTGGAGAATTTTGAACATTACTTTGCTAGCATGTGAGATGAGGGCAATTGTTCAGTAGTTTGCACATTGATTGATGCTCCCTTTCTTTGGGATTGGAATGAAAACTGACCTTTTCCAGTCCTGTGACCACTACTGAGTTTTCCAAATTTGCTGGCATACTGAGTGCAACACTTTAATATCAACTTTTAGGATTTGAAATAGCTCAGCTGTAATTCCATCACCTCCACTAGCTTTGTTTGTAGTGATGCTTCCTAAGGCCTACATGGATTTGCACTCCAGGATGTCTGTCTCTAGGTGAGTGATCACAACATCGTGGTTATCTGGGTCATGAAGATATTTTTTGTATAGTTCTTCTGTGTATTCTTGCCACCTCTTCTTAATAACTTTTGCTTCTGTCAGGTCCACGCTATTTCTGTCCTATACTGTGTCTGTCTCTGCATGAAATGTTCCATTCAGTTCAGTTCAGTAGAGTCACTCAGTTGTGTCTGACTCTTTGCAACCCCATGAATCGCAGCACGCCAGGCCTCCCTGTCCATCACCAAATCCCGGAGTTTACTCAAACTCATATCCATGGAGTTGGTGATGCTATCCAACCATCTCATCCTCTGTCGTCCCCTTCTCCTCCTGCCCCCAATCCCTCCCAGCATCAGGGTCTTTTCAAATGAGTCAACTCTTCGCATGAGGTGGCCAAAGTATTGGAGTTTCAGCTTCAACATCAGTCCCTCCAATGAACACTCAGGACTGATCTCCTTTAGGATGGACTGGTTGGATCTCTTTGCAGTCCAATGGACTCTCAAGAGTCTTCTCCAACACCACAGTTCAAAAGCATCAATTCTTCAGCACTCAGCTTTCTTTATAGTCCAACTCTCACATACATACATGACTACTGGAAAAACCATAGCCTTGACCAGACAGACCTTTGTTGGCAAAGTAATGTCTCTGCTTTTTAATATGCTCTCTAGGTTGGTCATAACTTTCCTTCCAAGGAGTAAGCATCTTTTAATTTCATGGCTGCAGTCACCATCTGCAGTGATTTTGGAGCCCCAAAACAAAGTCTGACACTGTTTCCTCTGTTTCCCCATCTATTTCCCATGAAGTGATGGGACCAGATGCCATGATCTTAGTTTTCTGAATGTTGAGTTTTAAGCCAACTTTTTCACTCTCCTCCTTCACTTTCATCAAGAGGCTTTTTAGTTCCTCTTCACTTTCTGCCATAAGGGTGGTGTCATCTGCATATCTGAGGTTATTGATATTTCTCCAGACAATCTTGATTCCAGCTTGTGCTTCTTCCAGCCCAGCGTTTCTCATGATATACTCTGCATATAAGTTAAATAAACAGGGTGACAATATACAACCTTGACATACTCCTTTTCCTATTTGGAACCAGTCAGTTGTTCCATGTCCAGTTCTAACTGTTGCTTCCTGACCTGCATATAGGTTTCTCAAGAGGCAGGTCAGGTGGTCTGGTATTCCCATCTCTTTCAGGATTTTCCACAGTTTATTCTGATCCACACAGTCAAAGGCTTTGGCATAGTCAATAAAGCAGAAATAGATGTTTTTCTGGGACTCTCTTTTTCAATGATCCAGCAGATGTTAGCAGGTTGATCTTTGGTTCCTCTGCCTTTCCTAAACCAGCTTGAACATCTGGAAGTTCACGGTTCATGTATTGCTGAAGCCTGACTTGGAGAATTTTGAGCATTACTTTACTAGCGTGTGAGATGAGTGCAATTGTGTGGTAGTTTGAGCATTCTTTGGGATTGGAATGAAAACTGATATTTTCCAGTACTGTGGTCACTGCTGAGTTTTCCAAATTTGCTGGCATATTGAGTGCAGTGCTTTCACAGCATCATCTTTCAGGATTTGAAATAGCTCAACTGGAATTCCATCACCTCCACCAGCTTTGTTCATAGTGATGCTTTCAAATGCCCACTTGACTTCACATTCCAGGATGTCTGGTTGTAGATGAGTGATCGCACCATCATGATTATCTGAGTTGTGAAGATCTTTTTTGTATGGTTCTTCTGTGTATTCTTGCCACCTCTTCTTAATATCTTTTGCTTCTGTTAGGTCCATACCACTGCTGTCCTTTATCGAGCCCGTCTTTGCATGAAATGTTCCCTTGGTATCTCTAATTTTCTTGAAGAGATCTCTAGTCTTTCCCATTCTGTTGTTTTCCTCTATTTCTTTGCATTGATCACTGAGGAAGGCTTTCTTATCTCTCCGTGCTGTATTTTGGAACTCTGCATTCAAATGGGTGTATCTTTGCTTTTCTCCTTTGCTTTTCGCATCTCTTCTTTTCTCAGCTATTTGTAAGGCCTCCTCAGACAACCATTTTGCTTTTTTGAATTTCTTTTCCATGGGGATGGTCTTGATCTTTGTCTCCTGCACAATGCCATGAACCTCCATCCATAGTTCATCAGGCACTCTGTCTATCAGATCTAGTCCCTTAAATCTATTTCTCACTTCAACTGTATAGTCATAAGGGATTTGATTTAGGTCATACCTGAATGGTCTAGTTGTTTTCCCCACTTTCTTCAATTTAAGTCTGAATTTGGAAACAAGGAGTTCATGATCTGAGCCACACTCAGGTCCCAGTCTTGTTTTTACTGACTGTATAGAGCTTCTCCATCTTTGGCTGCAAAGAATATAATCAATCTGATTTCAGTGTTGACCTTCTGGTGATGTCCATGTGTAGAGTCTTCTCTTGTGTTGTTGGAAGAAGGTGTTTGCTATGACCAGTGCATTCCTTCGGCAAAACTCTATTAGCCTTTGCCCTGCTTCATTCTGTACTCCAAGGCCAAATTTGCCTGTTACTCCAGGTGTTTCTTGACTTCCTACATTTGCATTCCAGTCCCCTATAATGAAAAGGACATCTTTTTTGGGTGTTAGTTCTAAAAGGTCTTGTAGTTCTTTATAGAACTGTTCAACTTCAGCTTCTTCAGTGTTACTGGTTGGGGCATAGGCTTGGATTACCGTGATATTGAATGGTTTGCCTTGGAAACGAACAGAAATCATTCTGTCATTTTTGAGACTGCATCCAAGTACTGCATTTCAGACTCTTGTTGACCATGATGGCTACTCTGTTTCTTCTAAGGGATCCCTGCCCACAGTAGTAGATATAATGGTCCTGAGTTCAAGTCACCCATTCCAGTCCATATTAGTTTACTGATTCCTAGAACGTACACGTTCACTCTTGCCATCTCCTGTTTGACCACTTCCAATTTGCCTTGATTCATGGACCTAACATTCCAGGATCCTATGCAATATTGCTCCTTACAGCATCGGACCTTGCTTCTATCACCAGTCACATCCACAACTGGGTATTGTTTTTGCTTTGGTTCCATCGCTTCATTCTTTCTGGAGTTATTTCTCCATTGATCTCCAGTAGCATTTTGGGCACTTACCGACCTAGGAAGTTCCTCTTTCAGTATCCTATCATTTTGCCTTTTCATTCTGTTCATGGGGTTCTCAAGGCAAGAATACTGAGGTGGTTTGCCATTCCCTTCTCCAGTGGACCACATTCTGTCAGACCTCTCCACCATGACCCGTCCATCTTGGGTGGCCCCACACAGCATGGCTTAGTGTCACTGAGTTAGACAAGACTGTGGTCCTGTGATCAGGTTGGCTAGTTTCTGTGATTATGGCTTCAGTGTGCCTGCGCTCTGATGCCCTCTCGCAACACCTACTGTCTTACTTGGGTTTCTCTTGTCTTGGACATGTGGTATCTCTTCATGGCTGCTCCAGCAAAGCGCAGCCGCTGCTTCTTACCTTGGACGAGGGGTATCTCCTTGCTGCCGCCCCTCCTGACCTTGAACGTGGAGTAGCTCCTCTCGGCCCTCCTGTGCCAGCGCAGCAGCCTCTCCTTGGCCATGGGGTAGCTCCTCTGGGCAGCTCCTGTGCCTCACAGCCTGGTATTCTTGGTCACCACCCTGACCTTGGGCTAGGGGTAGCTCCTCTCGGCCATGCTTCTGCATGGTCACCGCCGTGCTTCTGCGCCGTCCATCGCAGCCGCCAGATTGGTATTTCTAATTTTCTTGAAGAGATCTCTAGTCTTTCCCATTCTATTGTTTTCCTCTGTTTCTTTGCACTGGTCACTTAGGAAGGCTTTCTTATCTTTCCTTGCTATTCTTTGGAACTCTGCATTCAAATGGGTGTATGCTTCCTTTTCTCCTTTGCCTTCGCATCTCTTCTTTTCTCAGCTATTTGTAAGGCCTCCTCAGACAACCATTTTACCTTTTTGCATTTCTTTTTCTTGGGGACAGTTTTGACCACCACTTCCTATAAAATGTCCCAAACCTCCGTCCATAGTTCTTCAGGCACTATGTCTATCAGATCTAATCCCTTGAGTCTATTTTTCACTTCTGCTGTATAAGGGATTTGATTTAGGTCATACCTGAATGGTCTAGTGGTTTTCCCCACTTTCTTCAATTTAAGTCTGAATTTGGCAATAAGGAGTTCATGATCTGAGCCACAGTCAGCTCCTGGTCTTGTTTTTACTGACTGTATAGAGCTTCTCCATCTTTGGCTGCAAAGAATATAATCAATCTGATTTCAGTTGACCATTTGCTGATGTCCATGTGTAGAGTTGTCGCTTGTGTTGTTGGAAGAGAGTGTTTGCTATGACCAGTGCATTCTCTTGGCAAAACGCTATTAGCCTTTGCCCTGTTTCATTTTGTACTCCAAGGGTAAACTTGCCTGTTACTCCAGGTATCTCTGGAATCCCTACTTTTGCATTCCAGTTCCCTATGATGAGAAGGACATCTTTTTTGGGTGTTAGTTCTAGAAGGTCTTGTAGGTCTTCATAGGACCATTCAACTTCAGCTTCTTTGGCATTAGTGGTTGGGGCATAGACTTAGATTACTGTGATACTGAATGTTTGCCTTGAAATGAACAGAGCTCATTCTGTCATTTTTGAGATTGCATCCAAGTACTGCATTTTGGACTCTTTTGTTGACTATGATGGCTACTCCATTTCTTCTAAGGGATTCTTGCCCACAGTAGTAGATATAATGGTCATCTGAATGAAATTCTCCCTTTCCCATCCATTTTAGTTTACTGATTCCTAAAATGTCAATATTCACTTTTGCCATCTCCTATTTGACTACTTCCAACTTGCCTTGATTCATGGACCTAACTTTCTAGGTTCCTGTGCAATATTGCTCTTTACAGCATCTCACTTTACTTCCATCACCAGTCACCTCGACAGCTTGATTTTGTTTTAACTTTGGCTCTGTCTCTTCATTCTTTCTGGAGTTATTTCTCCACTGATCTCCAGTAGCATATTGGGCACCTACCGACCTGGGGAGTTCCTCTTTCAGTGCCATATCTTTTTGCCTTTTCTACTGTCCATGGTGTTCTCAAGGCAAGAATACTAAAGAGGTTTGCCATTCCCTTATGTAGTGGACCACGAACTTTCCACCATAACCTGTCCATCTTGGGTGGTTCTACATGGCATGACTCATACTTTCATTGAGTTAGACAAGGCTGTGAACCATGTGATCAGTTTGGTTAGTTTTCTGTGATTGTGTTTTTCATTTTGTCTGCCCTCTGATGGATAAGGACAAGAGGCTTGTGGAAGCTTCCTGATGGGAGGGACTGGTTGTGGGGGAATCTGGGTCTTCTTCTGATGGGCAGGGCCATGCTCAGTAAATCTTTAATCTAATTTTCTGTTGATGGTCAGAATTGTGTTCCTTCCATGTTGTTTGGCCTAAGGCCAAACTATGGTAGGGATAAGGTAATGGAAACCTCCTCCAAAAGGATTTATACCAGTCTGCCATTGTTGCTCCCAGGACTGTTGCTCTGAGTGTTCCTGACCTCACAGCAGACCACTGCTGACAATGCCTCTGCCGGACACTCCTGGACACTCACAGGCAAGTCTGGGTCAGTCTCATGTGGGGTCACTTCTCCTTCTCCTGGGTCCTGGTGCACACAAGGTTTTGTTTGTGCCTTCCAAGAGTCTGTTTCCCCAGTCCTGTGGCAGTTCTGTAATCAAATCCCACTGGCCTTCAAAGTCAAATTCCCTGTGGGTTCTCAGTCTCTTTGCCAGATCCCCAGGAAATCTGTTGTGCTTCCTAGAATTTTTGTAACAGTACAAGAACTTTGGTATAATTATTCCCCAGTTTGCGGGTTATCTGCTCAGTGGCTCTATGATGGGACTAATGGCAACCTCCTCTAAGAGGACATAGGCCACAAACCGTGCCTCCCAGGACTGCAGCAGCCAGAGGCCCTGTCCCTCCTCAGGCCTCTGCTGACTGCCACTGCTGGAGATGTTCAGACACTCAAAGGCAGGTCTGGCTCTGTGTCTCTGGGGTCCCTGGGTCCTGGTGCACACAGGTTTTGTTTGAGCCTTCCGAGCATCTCTGGCAATTATGGGCTTTGAATCTAAATATGATTTCGCCCTTCCTACTGTCTTATTGGGATTCTCCTTTGCCCTTGGATGTGGGGTATCTTTTTTTGGTGGGATCCAACATTCTCCTGTCCATGGTTGTATGGCAGTATTGTTATTATTGGCATAGCACAACACATGCAAGACCTGACATAGAAAGAGTTTATTTGGACAGAAACAAACAGGAATACATACCTGGAGAGAAAGAGTGTGGACATCCTCCCCAGTGAGGAGAAGTGCAGTAAAGAGGTGGTTAAATCATTTATATTGGGACAGTTCCGCTGGGTCTTTGTCCTCATCTGGCCAATTATCTCATTTCTTTTCCCACATCTGTTCTGTCCCAGGGCCCTCTCCTATATCTGTGCACATCTTTTTGCCAAGATGGATTCCAGTGCAGAGGCCTATGGGAGCTTGACAGTACCTATTATGAAACAGCGCCCCCTCCCTTTTTGACCTCTGAGAAGCCTTCCTAAGCATGTGCAGTTGGGGAGGGCTCCTTGACCTCAGGAGTCATAGATGTGGTCATCTTATCTTTTTATTCCAGCAGAGCTCAGCTCCTGCCATTGAATTTATCCTTGAAGTGTCTAGGGAAAACAAAGCTCCAATTTACCCTACTTGACAAACTCCAGCTGTTCGGCCCAGGTCCCATCTATCCTTCTTCATGACCTCCACCCAGAGGAAACCTGGAGAAAGAGAGAAAGGTTGAGATATCTTGAGAGAAACTTCCCTGGACCTTTGTATTTTGAATTGATTGAATTATTATTATTATTTTTTTTATTTTTATTTTTGACTATGCAGCATGGCATATGAGATCTTAGTTCCCCAACCGGGGATGGAACTTGCAGCCCCTGCAATGGAAGCACAGAATCTTAACCACTGGACCATCAGGAAAGCCCTGAATTGATTAGATTCTTAACTCAAATTTGTCAAGTTGAACGAAAGAGCCTGTTCTAAATTGGAAAAGAAGAAATTACTTTTTATTGGCCAGTTAAGTTTTTGGGGGACTCACATTAATTGAAGAAATCAATTATACTTTTTAGAGCTGCATTTTTTTTCCACAACTGAATTGCAGTGTAAAAATTCTGACCTCTCTATAATGATTGCTTTACAAATCCACAAATAGATTTAGAGTCTCTGAGTCATCTTCACATACATTATCATTTTGAACTTGATGGCAAATCAAAGTAGATGCTTTATTCCAACTTTACAGATGTAGGAAACAGAGGCTGAGTGATGGTCAGAGCCTTTTTCAAGCTCACCAACCTAGAAGAAGGCTTCTTCTAGGCCCATTTGAAAACAAGCTGCTGAATCTCTGTCTAATATAGTGGTTCTCGGCTGGGGCCATTTCTAAAGACAATTTTGGTTGTCACACTACCCAGGGGTAGAGGCCGGGATGCTGGTGAACATACTGTGCTGCAGAGAATACTAAAGAATGATTTGGCTCCAAATGTCTAACGCCAAGATGGAGCAACCCTCTTAGATATATGTTATGGGAGATTGATTTCAAGGGGGGAATTTCTGCTTTCATACTTGTGAAAGTGGACTAGGAACCCATAGCCAAGGTGATTACTATTTAATAAGGAAGACACAACTGATAAACCTTAATTTCCCCAGAGACATAAGCCCACCGGAGCTTCATTTCTAAAATGTTGTGTTAAATGGATAAGTCAAAGGCTTTGTCAGATCAACAAGAAACTGTGTGCACCCTGGGCAGGCTGGTGCTTGGCGTGTACTCAGAACAGATCATTTTTAACTTCCTTTCCTCTGTACACAATTACTTTCAGTGATAATCAAATTAAAACCAATAATGACAATCAGAAAACTGAATTTTTTATGTCATATACATAGTCATGTCAGTAATAAAAAGATAAATATACATGTAGTGAAAAAGGAAGAGTACTCTATTGATACTTTTAAATTATATGAATGTATTTTCTTTCAAAGGAAAAACTATACCTGTATATTGATATATTGAAATAATGAATAATAATATTACAGATTCTATATTCATGCCTTGAGTTCTATAAATTTGTCAATGATTTAGTTAAAATTAGTCTTCTCTGTCAAATTAGTCTTTGAGTATTCCTATTTGATAGTCATTTCAGTCAGATTTGTCAAGCTATCGTCACTCATAGTTGATTAAAGAATTTTTTATTAGTCTTAATTTTGAAATTTTCTTTCACATAAAGAAACAGGTGTACAAGTAGAAATTTTCATACCTACCTAAGAGTAAGTTTGGCTAAGATACAGAAGAATCTCTTTTTCAGTAAGTTCCAGAAATTGCAATACTTTCTGTATCCTTTTTCTCTTCAGGATTTATTCTAAAAGCTTTCCAAAGTCTCCACAGTTGAAAATTTGCACTAAAATACCTTCGACAGAAAGTCCACTTAATTTCATTGTATTTGGTTAAGTCTTTGAAATTTTTTTCTTACACAAAAAGAGAAAATGGCTGACTAACAGAACACTGATATTATCATTTAAAAAATCACTTCTGACAATGAAGCCCCTTACTGCCTATACCCTAGGCTGACCCGTCCTGCCTTCTGGCCCCACCAGCTCTGGGTGAACAGTTTCTGGAGGAGGTAAGTCCCATTTTTATGTTGTTAGGGAAAGGTCTGTGTGGTCAGTCACATTTCAAGGAATCAGTGTTCCACCACGAGATTTCCCACCCCACCCCACCCCCCCCCCGCCCCCGACTTTTTTTTTCACTCTTGGCATTAAAAATATGCAAATACAGAAACAAATTAAAGAATAAAAATGACACATTAATTAGTTAGGGTTAAGTTTGGTTTTCCATCCATAACATATAGTCTCTGCCCTCAAAGATGCTGGTGTCTTTGTGGAGGGGCTGTTTTACGGACTGTAGGTAGTTAGCCTTCACAAGAGAGGGACAGGTGGCGAGCTCGCGTTGGAAATGGGGTGAGGTTCAGGGGAGGGAGTAACTGCGTCCAACCAGGAGATCAGAGTGATGGCTTACGGTGAACGATGCTGGACTCGTGATCTCTGATGTTGGATTCGTGATCTCAGAAGAGGATTTAGCTTCGGGACCGGGGACCAGGCTTGATCAGTCAGGGCTCTCGTGTGGCAAAAGTTTATCACAGTGAGAAAGGACAGAGGTAACTTCTGACATAGAGATCAGAAGGGGGCGGAGAGTGCCTCCTTGCTAGTCTTTAGCAAGGGAAGTATGTGCTTTTTAATTAGTTATTACAACAAATCAAAAGAATGTCTCAAGTTTGTGAAAATTTTACCAGACCCACTCCCACAATTTACATTTCAGGACAACAGGATTAGAACTTAGAAAGATAGATCCTACCAGAAAGGTCCTCGAAAGACCCACTAGAATGGAAAGATCCTACCAGACCCACTCCCGTAATGTACATTGTGAAATATCCGGATTAGTCAGAAGGCTTTCAGGAAGGGGGAACTGTCCTCTAGCAGGATACATTGTTGTTATATAATCCCTAGTATAGGGTTTAAACTGAGTTGTTTTTTGTGTAATCATCAGTTCCGGGCTTCAAGAAAAACACCGCTTTATGTGACTAATATTAAGGAATGTGGGAGGGGAGGTTTGTCCTTTCCTCCTCCTCGAGAACCGCAGACCCTTCTTTCCACGGGGACTGGGACTTCTTAACAACCTGCCTAAGAATTGACTCTCTAAAGAGATTTCACGGGGAAAGTGGCGTTTCAATGTGTCCTGAAGAATGAATAGCGTTCGGTACTTAAAGACTCTGCTAAGGCCTAGGAGCCAGGGCCTCCGTTTCTCCGCCGTTCTTCCCCTTGGGTCCACATGGAAACGGACCCAAGAGGAGACAGTGCTCTCTGGCACTGAGCCTGGCCGGGTGGATGGGGGATCATCGTAATTGTCCTCAACTGCGTGTGACATTCAGAGAGTCGCTTTCCCTCTCTCTCGGCCACAGAACGAAAGAGCTTACCCCAGGAGATGTCTCAAAGGCATCCTGTGACCCAGACCTTCCTGGGCCGTCCTGAAAGGGCCTTGGGGTGGCTTTCTGAGCTTGGGAGCCGAGCTTCCTGTCCGCGCAGCCGCTGTCTGGCTTCAGAGCACCAGCTGCGGGGTCCAAGGGGCCGCAGAGCGGGGTCGGGGAGTCCGGGCGTTCCTGCTGGGGCCCTTGAGTCTCTGTCCCGGCTCTCCTGTGGCCGCCCCCGCTGCTCATTCCCGTCCCCTCTGACCCAGCACACAAGCGGGGAGGAGAGAAGGGGGTAGGAAGGGAGAATCGCCGGAGAGACGGAGGGGGTGGGGAGGGCAGAGGGTCAGCGAGGGAGGGAGGAGGGGCCGCGGGCCAGGGCAGGCGGGGGGCCGTCTCAGGGCGCAGACGCTCAGACCCAAGCTCCCCCGCCCCCGTCGCCTTTTAAAACCACGCTTCTTCTATTTCTGAGATTCATCTTCCGTCAAAAGAAAGAAAGGCCCTTTGGTCTTTCCAGGCAGCCTTTCATGAGGCTTCTGTGCGTGCCTGCCTGCCTCTGTAGTTCCAGGGAGGCAGCAGGCGGCAGGGCACCAGCAGGAAGGGGGACCCGCGTTCCGCCGGCTGCCGGGGAGGAGGGGTGCGCCCGAGACGGGGAGGGGGCCCTGTGCTGTCGGAGAAGCTCGTCAAAGGGCCCCGTCCGGCCTTCAGCTGTGAGCAGCAAAGTTAGGGAGAGGGCAAGCAGGATCGAGGTGGGGAGACGCACGTTTAGGAAAGGCAGTCCCATCTCAGAGGAAATCAACCGAGCCTGGTTTCTCGCTCCCAGATCTCAATCGGACCTCAGAGGCGGTGGGTGGGGAGTCCTCACCCCGTCAGAAGCGTCTCTTAGAATTGACTCACAGGTCATCAGTTACAGCTGAGGAGGTCGGGGTGCGTTCACAGGGCACTGAGGAGAGTCAGGCTGGGCTGGGGTCTGCACACCCACTCCGGGATGCAGGGAGATCAGTCACTGCGCAGCTCAGGCCGCGCTCCTCTCTGGCCTGGGAGCAGGCGAGCTGCCACCAGCCCTGTTTCCTGGGCCCTTCCTGGGGTTGCTGAAAGGGCCAGTGAGAGGCGTCCTTCTGCGGCGCAGTGGAGTTCAAACAGGTCGGGGGCTGCACCCAGGGCAGCGCTGCACACACTCTCCTTCCCCAGTGTGTCTCCCCGTGGGAGGCATGCAGGAGGAGACCCGCCCTTCTCTCCCCCTGTGTTCTCCCGGTTCTCGAGTCACAGGAGGCTGCCCGGGGAAACGACAGAACTGGAGCAGAAACCTGGCTTCTGGCTGAACCTTGGGAGTCATGCTAGAAGCCACCTACTAACCCGGGACGCTGCACAATTCCCATTTGACTGGGGCCTATGGGTCCACACTGCAGGGCAGAGATCTCTGATTCTTTACCTCCTGGGACTCATTTTCAGGGATGGCTTTAGATTTTCTAGGAAGAGGTAGCCTAGGGGCTGCCATGTTTGGGGAGTGGGGTGCAGCTATGTTAGTAAACCAAGCATTCTGGTTGTACATGCTATTTTGGGGACGCTTTCAGAAATCAGTGCTGATTATGGGGTTCAAAATTCCATGCTGCGCCACTACCAGTTTATATTGAAGTGAAAAATTAAAGATGCGACGATGGCTCTGAGGCTGAAAACTCAGCCTCTGTGCACTGGGGCTGAATGGAATCTCGGAGACAAGAGTTCTGAGTAAAGTAGAAAAGAGCAGCTTTACTGTCTTGCCAGGCAAAGGGGAACCAGCAGGCTTGTGCCCCTCAAAAGCTGTGTGCCCCAACCCAGGGGGATTTGGTGAGTGTCACAACAGTGATGCAGGGGCAGGATTTCTGATAAGGATCTAAGTGTGTGCAGGGCCTGCACTTGCTTAACTGGTCTCAGACAGTCTTCTAGTCTTGATGAGCTTCTCTGGTTCTTTAATCTGGAATGAAGAATGCTACCATCTCCCGTTTGTTGGGGGTTTTAGTTCTGTCGGGAGCTCAAAGGCATTGCTCTGCGTATCCCTTGAGGTGGAGTCAGGACCCGGCCGCCAAGCTGCACTGTTGTTTAACTTCCTACTGCTTCCTCCTCTCTGCATCTCCTCCTTTCCCTGATTAGCAGCCGTTGGAATCTGCCCTTTAGAACTCAGGGAAAGTCACGGGGACTGGAGTCTATACCTACAAACAAGAAATGGGGGACACAGAAAGGCTTCTATGCCCAGGAGCCCCACAGGTCCCTGCTGTGTTTCAGTTTTTAGGGGGCAAGTTTGATGTTTCAGGATGAGCATGACACTGGAAGTTTGCAAACCTAGGGTGGAATCTAGTCTCCACCAGCAAATGTTTGATTTCTCATCTTAAAATCAGGATGAAAGATTCTCCAAGACTCCTTTTTTAAAAAATTATTTATTTGGCTGCATCTGGTCTTAGTTGTAGCAAGTAGGGGATCTCTAACTGTGCTTGTGGGCTCAGTAGTTGCTCCAGGGCGTGTGGGATCTTGGTACCTCAACCAGGGACAGAACCCAAATTCTCTGCATGGGAAGGCAGATTCTTAACCATTTGACCACCAGGGAAGGCCCTCCAAGATCTCTTTTTGAATCCATTTGCTCTCCTATCGTATGTTAGACCTGGGTTCAATCCCTGGGTCAGGAAGATCCCCTGGAGAAGGACATGCCAACCTGCTCCAGTATCCTTGCCTGGAAAATCCCATGGGCAGAGGAGCCTGGAGGGCTACAGTCCATGGGGTCACAAAGAGTCAGACACCAACCCTGGGCTCCTCCTTCCTGGAGTTTCTTATTTACCTCCTGAAAGGTCAAGGAAAGGAGGAGTCAGGAAGAGAGAAGGAACTAATACTTGTTGAATGTCTAATATTTCAAGTTGCTAGGTGCTTTATATATGTTGCTTAATGCAAACAATATTAAGATGGCATTAAATGACTCTGAGGCTCAGAAAAATTAAGTATAGTGTTACTAGCCTAAAAGAGCTTCTCCATCATCAATGCTTAATGCATATTTGTTTATTAAATAAATGGATATCAGAGACAGGGTTTGAACTCAAGGGTAACTCAACTTCAAAGTCTTAGTGTGCCAATCCACAAGCTGTAATTGGAATCAGCTGGGAAATTTTTAAAAATAGTGATGTCTGGGTTCCACTGACCCCAGCAGATACTCCGATAACAACTGGTTTGAAGTTTGGCCTGGGAATCAGGATATGAATATGATTCAGATGAGCAGCAAGGTTTAAGAGCCTCTGTTTTAGGCCAAATGCCCTGTTGACTCAAGGAAGTGGCTTCTCTGGGGTTAAATGTTCCTCCTAGCTCAGGCAGCCGTGGATAAAGTGCGGGCTCACAAGGTATAAACACCCCAGCCCTGCCGGATTGGGTAGGGCAAGGGGGGCGAGGACTGGCACATCTGGATAGCAGAGGGCTCGGGAGCCCAAAAGCCTGGTGCAAAATCCTGGCCTCACTTTTCCTGGGTGTCAGCTCTGCTCCAGAGATCTGGATTTCAGAACTTTTTGAGCCTTAGTTTCTTTCTTTCTTTCTTAATATTTGCTTGTCTTGGCTGTGCCAGGTCTTAGTTGCAGCATGCGGCATCTTCCATCTGTTGTTGCCGCCGGAGACTTCAGTTGTGGCTGTGGGATCTGGCTCCCTGACCAGGGATCAAACCCGGGCTCCCTGCATTGGGAGCTCGGGAGTCTTAGCCACTGGACCACCAGGGAAGTCTGAGCCTTGGTTTCTTTAAGTGAAAGGTGAATGGTATCAAGTTAGGATGTTTTATTTGTCACCAAACGAATATACATTCACAGAGATAGGCTGACAACATTTTTTGTAACGTTTTCCCTTCATCTTTTAAGATACACCTTCACATCCGTAAAATAGAAGTGGCCTCCAGCTTCCCTCCCTTTTTGAAGCTTGCCAAAGTTGCTGGTCAGGGATCCACACCTCTCTCAGGGTGTTCAGAGAATCAGTGCTGGTCAACCAAGGATGCACAGAGGAGACGCAGCTAGGAGAGTTCTCTAGGGAAGCAGGCTGGTCTTCCACACCAGAGGCTGCATGTCTCAGGGGGGTGCAGGCACGTGTTTCTTTACAAATTCCCCAGATGTTCCCTCTCTGCACTGCTGGCTATGAATCACTGATCACCAGAAGTCACGGAAGTGAAACCTTGGCGCTGTCCTCCTACCAAACCCCGTGGACCAGGCTCTGAATCCATCCACCCATCTCTGAATCCATCCACCCATCTCATCCCTAGAACTTTATTCAGATGGTGACCACAGCCATGAAATCAAAAGATGCTTACTCCTTGGAAGGAAAGTTATGACCAAACTGGACAGCATATTAAAAAGCAGAGACATTATTTTGTCAACAAAGGTCCATCTAGTCAAAGCTATGGTTTTTCCAGTAGTCATGTATGGATGTTAAGAGTTGGACTATAAAGAAAGCTGAGTGTGAAAGAATTGATGCTTTTGAACTGTGGTGTTGGAGGAGACTCTTGAGAGTCCCTTGAACTGCAAGGAGATCCAACCAGTCCATCCTGGAGATCAGTCCTGGGTGTTCATTGTAAGGACTGATGTTGAAGCTGAAACTCCAATACTTTGGCCACCTGATGGGAAGAGCTGACTCATTTGAAAAGACCCTGATGCTCTGGGAAAACTTGAGGGCAGGAGGAGAAGAGGACGACAGAGGATGAGATGGTTGGATGGCATCACCAACTCAATGGACATGGGTTTGGGTGGACTCCGAGAGTTGGTGATAGACAGGGAGGCCTGGCATGCTGCGGTTCTTGGGGTCGCAGAGTCAGACACAATTGAGCGACTGAACTGAACTGAATGTGAGAACCTCCCTCAGCCCTCCACTCTTCCTAATTCTTTGCAATCCTTCTTCCATATAGTTGCCAGGATTGTCTTTTCTAAGGAGGAGCCTGCTTGTGTCATTCTCCTGATTAGGATGAAGTCCAAAGACCTTGGAGTGACATGCAAGGACTTTCACGGTCTTGCCACACCTCGTTTCCCATCACGCTGCCCCTCTGACCCTAGGATCCAACAATGCCGTCACCCCTAGGAGGGATTTCCTGCTGGCTAAGACAGTAAAGAGTCTGCCTGCAATGAGGGAGACCCGAGCTCGATCCCTGGGTCAGGAAGATCCCCTGGGGAAAAATAATGGCAACTCACTCCAGTGTTCTTGCCTGGAAAATCCCACGAGCGGAGGAGCTTGCCAGGTTATAGTCCATGGGGTCGCACAGAGTCGGACATGACTGAATGACTTCACAGAGAGGGAGGGAGGCTTGGGACCACTTCTGTTTGTGGACTTTAAGGTATATTCTAAAAGATGAAGAAGTGCCCAGAGAAAGTTTCAAGAAAAGTTGCTATTCCATCTCTGTGAATGTATATTCATTTGATGACAACTCAAGCATCCTACTTAAGTATTCTAAACCCTTCAAAAATTTAAGAGTTGCCCAAGTGAACTTCCTGCTCCCTACCCCCATCCATCTCACTCCAACACCCTGCTTTGAGATAGCATAATTGTCAAGTTCAAGGAGCCATATGTGTGTGTGTGTGTGTGTGTGCACGCGCGTGCTAAGTCACTTCAGTTGTGTCCAACTCTGTGAGACTACAGACTGTAGCCCACCAGGCTCCTCTGTCCATGGCATTCTCCAGGCAGGAATTTTATTATATATATGTAATAAAAACAAATTCCAAAAAAATTCCAAAAACTTAACATATATATGTGGTTTTGATCAATTGCATAGTGGTAATAAAAGTAAATAAAAGTGGTAATAAAAGTAAATCACACCTAAAGAAATTTTAAACATAGGGGGGCTTATTTTCACAGAAAATAAAAATAATCTCAGTCTATAGATATGGTTTTACAGCTGAAAAATATGGAGGATCAATACAAGACTTATAAGCCCCCAAATATATACATTAGAAACAAATTCAGTGAGGGACAATACCATTAAAGTAATGATTTCAAGGGAAAAAGAAGTGACGTACAAATTCCAGCTGCATTTTTCAAGTGGATCTTGGCAGGCATCCAGTCACTTGGGGTTTTGCACCTCACTGGCTACTTTAGGAAGAACTATGCTGTGCTTTATTAAAATGTGGATATTTAGAGCAGCTATTGCTCTATTTGCAACTATTAATACTTGTGATGGGGCTTCCCAGTGGTGCTAGTGGTAAAGAACCTGCCTGCCAATGCAGGAGACTTAAGAGATGCAGGTTCGATCCCTGGGTCAGGAAGAACCTCTGAAAGAAGGTATGGCAACCCATTCCAATATTCTTGCCTGGAGAATCCCATGGACAGAGGAGCCTGGTGGGCTACAGTCCATAGGTTTGCACAGAGTTGGACATAGCTGAAGTGACATAGCACAGCACGGTACCATACTTGTGATGAGAAATTGTAGATGTTAGCTTTATAACATGCAATGTGGGTTCATGGTTTACAAATAATTTTAGGGAGTATGTGAGTCAAAAACTGGGAAGATCAGTGCTCTGATCATTAGGCCTCATTTCTAGGGAAGTATCTGAATGTCTGGGGTGAGGGATGGAGGCAGGGCCAAGGAGCCAGGGAAAGACTCTAGGCTAGGGGCATGAGGCTGGAAAAGCTGACCTGGAGGTAGAGGCCGCTCCTCCTGAGGGAGGCTGGACAGCTGTGGATACTGTTCAATCCAGGAAAAACTGAGGCCACATCAAGGCAGTGATATTCTGAAGGTCCAGCCCAACAGGCGGGTCAAAACAGTGTGGGAGGTCTGTCCAGGAGGCAGGTCAACCACAAAGTCCTATATGTGAGAGGTGACGAGCCTGGGTTCCAAGGAGCCAGCCTCCACTCCCCAGTCTGGGAAGGAGTCTAGCAAAGATGCGAAGACCTCAAGTAAGGACACTCAACTGCAGAAGGTTCTCAACTCAGGGCAGGCTCACCGCTGTAACAGCCACCCCATGATCTCAAAGGTTCAGTCCAGAGCAGGGTTTTTTTGTCCCCCAGGTAACAGTCCAGTGATTCAGAGACTTCAGTCCCTTCCTCCTGGAGTTTGCATCTTCTCGAGGCATCTGCTGGAGCCAGAAGAAGAGAAAGAAGACTGGATGGAGATATTTGTGGGCCAGTTGTGAAGTGATACCTGGCTCACTCCCGCTCATATTCCATGGGCCAGAACCCAGTTGTCTGGACACATGAAGTGCAAGAGGGGCCGGAAGTGTGTCTAGAAGAGAAAGCAATGGGGTTTTGTGGCTGCATTGAGTCCTACTGGGACCCGCAGGACCCGCGGGATCCACGTGGTGCGCAGGCTTCTCTCTAGCTGTGGCTCGGGCTCTAGGGCATGTGGACTCAGAGCTGTGGCGTGTGGGCTTAGCTGCTCTGTGGCGTGGGGCATCTTAGTTCCCCAGCCAGGGTTGAACCCATGTTCCCAGGATTGCAAGGCAGATTCTTAACCACTGGATCGCCAGGGAAACCCTGAGAAAGCAATGGGTTTAGTAAGCTGCTGACGTATTTCTCACTCTCGTCATAGACCATGGGCGCCCCAGCCTATCTCTCCATGTGATTAGCAGGAGCTAACAAGGATTGATAAGAGGTATATAGATGGATATACGAATGTAGATGTACAGTGTGGAGACTGGGGCAGGCCTGAAGGCGGAAGCGAATGAAAGACCCTTGAGAGCCACTCATGGCTTCTTATCTCTGTGGGCCTGAGCCTGCCCTCACACTGAAAGGGTCAGCCTTTCAGCACCACTTAGTACATTCATTAAAGCAAAGGCCTCCAGGATCTCAACAATATCAGAGGCAACACAGTTGACTTAAAACTTGGTGATACCTCATGGATTTTACAAGATCAATCTCAGAAACACAGCTAGGCTCATAAAGTGATCACATGCTCTCCCATTTACTCATCCAAAAAAGAGGGATGTCACCAAAACATAGTCAAGTATTTACAAAATAAAAATGTGCCCACTAAAATACACAACGTATAGTCTGACTCCATTGTAGCACATTGCTAGTGAAATCAAATCAAGCAATACTTATTAATAATTGCTATTATTACCACAAAAAGCAAATACTCGTTGAATTCCTGTTATACTCTGGACATTGATCCAAGGGTTTTAAATGCATGTTCTCACTTAATCCTATAACAACCCTATAAGGAGAGTAGTAGTACGTCTGTTTTGCAGATAAAACTCTGGGTGCTTTGGTGAATTTTCTGTGGTCACACAGTAAATAACAGAGGGGGGCATTTAAGTCCAGGTTTTCCTGCCCTGGGCTCACCCTCCTAATCACAGCAATTGCCTTTTGCCTTTGCTGAGGCCCTCGTTTAAGTCACGGAGAAGAGCAGCACAGAACACAAACTCTGGAATCAGACATCCTGCCTGGATTTAAATTCTGCTTACTTCATTTCCCTGAACCTGTTTCTTTACCTGTAAAACAGGAAAAATATTAGTAGCAATTTCATAGCGTAAGAATTAAGTGAGATGTGACAGGTACAAGGCTTAGGACTCAGTAACTTTTGGCTTTTCCTATTGTGCCAGGCTTTGCAGAATGAAAAGTCAGAGAGGGGCCTTTGCACCCAAGTCTTCACTGACTCAAAGCCCAGAGGAGCAGAAGATGCTCACCACTTTCCTCACTTGGGACTTTCTCCTTCAATTGTTCCCTTACCTTTATTACCAAGGGGCCATCTCCCAACCACAAAGGCAAGATTTCCATAATTTCTACCCAGATCCTGGCTAAAGACACCCAAAGAGACTTCTAAGCCAGTGATTTTCAAAGAAGGAATGGAATTGCTGTGCTTTGAAGAGAAAGGGCTCAGGGGCTGATGGTGCATTAATGTTCAAGTATGAGTGGAAAAGCCACTCCCAAGGCAGCATGTGACTGGCTCGGGGACTGAGTGACTGTGAGTGATGGGGGCGTCCAGGCCGCAGGGCTTCTCATCAGTTCCTGCCATCTGAGACTCCAGAGTCTCTCCAGGCGTGGAGAAGCAGTCATTCCACCTAAGACCTGAAGATGCGAAAACATGGAATCACTTACTCAAAGAGAATCTTAAGGTCATTGTGCCTTTTCCTCTGAGGAAGAAGAGATTTAATGGTGAAACAGAGCTAACTCTGAATTGCAACTGCTTAAACTGGAAGGGGCCACCTGGATGGATGTCCCCCAAGCTTGGCCAAAGCTTGGATCTACTAGGGGTGTCGGAATACGAACCACACCCATGCTGGGGTGTCCCCATTTCCCTCCCCACCAGCCATCTGCCCCTTCTTCTGCACAGAACTGTTTTCTGCCTTCTTTGGAGGAACGAATGGTCTGAAATACTGAACTGGAAAAAGTGCTTCAGGCACACATTAGACTCCCCGGGTCCCCATGGCAGTTATTTATTGAGGGAGGAAGATAAGCCAGACTATGCATTTGTTATGTCATTAGTTCTCCCCACAACCCCCAGGGATGGAGGGAAAGTGGAACTTCATCTCACAGAGGAGGAGATTAAAAATGCTCAGTGGCTGTTCAAGGTCACACCCCTGCTAAGTGACAGATCTGAATCACTGGGCTCCTCACTGGAGCCCTCTCTCTTCTGCCAGAGATGCTGAGCTCCTTGGCTGAGGCTGCGGCCCACACGGCAGCAGTGTTCTGAGCTTCCCAGGCGACTCTAACGAGTTGCCTGGGCTGGGAACCACCACACTACATCACCTCTCCTGTAAGTCAGGGATTTTAATTCCATCTTGCATCACAGATTCCTGTGTGGGGTGGGAAGCCACGGATCCCCTCTACAGAAAAATGTTTAAGTACAAAAAGTTGCATGCAATTCCAGGTAATTACAGAAGTTTTGAAGCTTCTACATGGATTCCCCCAAGGTCATGAACTCAGATGAAGGTCAAGTCTGTAAATCTTTGGGCTCCAGTTACTCGGCCACACATGCAAGTTATCTGGGAGCCTTTAAGCAGTTCAGATTTCCAGGCCCTATCCCAGATGTACTGACTCAGAAATCACTGAGTCTGTAAGTCTAGTAATATGTTTCCAGATGATTCTCATACATATGACCAGAAAACAGCCTTTGCATTGGTTTTAGGGAAACACCACTCTAAATGATGCCCATCTAAAGAACCAGGACTCATTTCTGTCACTTCTACCAGCTATGTAACCTCTCCAAGCTTTATCTTCTCTTACGTAAATGGAGATAACAACTGTCCCTACCTCATGAGGTTAATGTGGGAGTATTAAATAAAATATTCCTTGCAAGTGTTTAGCACTGGGTCTGACATGTAAGTACCCAATAAATGTTAATTTCTGATTATATAGTATTATTAATTTATCATCTATGTAATTAGTCTATGTCAATGACCTCTTGGTGATAGAATTGGGAATAGAATCTGATTTCCAGCAGACTGTCAACAAAAATACATGAAAGACAGGAAACAATTTAAGTTTTATTAAACATTAAGAATAACAGACAAAGTTTTGGACTTAACAGCATAAACAGCAACCAAAACCATGGCATACAAACACCGACCTCAAGTGAACTTGTACCTGTTTAACAGATGCAGTCTTTGTGGTGTTGCCAAAAGGATAACGGTGACCATTGTTACATTTGGTAAGGTGGTCCACATGAAAGATTTTATGCCTTAACTACTCTCTCTCTCTCTCTCTCTCACACACACACACACACACACACACACACACACACACTCCTCTACATACACTTAGCCCTCAGCAAAATTACTGCCTTTAGTTGCCAAATCCAATGCATCAAGATTAAAGACATGGCTTTGCTCATTTAAAAAATGACATTAATTATAGAGAAAACCTAGAGGAGATCTTAGCCTCCCTAGTGGGGGCCTAGGAGCCCTTAGCTGGAAGCTGGCAGACTGAGAGCAGGTGTCTCCCACCTCTGGAACTGCTCTGATTAACACTAATTAAGTTTTCCTAAAAGGAACTTTAGGAAGAAGGGAGGCAAACTCCTTTGCACTTTACAGAATGACCTTTGTTTTAATTTGGGATGGGGGTAGGGGTGGGAGTGACTCTACTTAAAATTCTTAGCGACGCTTCTGCAAACAGACCCAAGACCTTTCAAACGTACATTTAGAATCATTGCGAGTTCCCTCCCTCACAAAACCAGTAAGTTGGAAGGAACCTTTGGGCTTTTTAGCACTGTTTCCTCTCCACCCAGTGCTAGAATTCCATCTGCATGCTCATCAAGCAAATGGTCCTTCTTCTTCAAATGATGGTTTCACAGCGCCTGTCATACATGAAGATGAAAGGCCTGTCACTATCCTGCTCACTGTGGGTTTTGGAATGATCAAAAGCACCCACTTTCTCAAGAGGAGAAAGTGATCACTTACAGCCCTCCCATTCCCTACCTATGTCCTCCAGGTGGCACAAGCAGAACTATAGGCTGACCAATTTTCACCTTTGCAAGTCCAATCGAAAGGATGATGTGACCTTGTCAGGGAGTCCTAGGCCGCTCATTCCAAATCATGTCTATGTGATGTTGGCATAATATGATTTGAATTCATTTTTAATGGCCAAGTAATTAATCTCCAAAAGATGTTTATGATGAAAAGGTGAAAAATGACAACAGGACTCTTTTAATAGCTGCAGTCTGCAGAACTCATCTGACCCTGGATGATCCAAGTCATTCCAAATTGGGCCATGCCTTCTCATGTCATTTAGCAGAACTGCTTTATTTACTAGCTGACTGCCCTGGACAGAAGGCAGTGAGTTCAGGGGTTGAGTGCTTCTGTGTGGTGACAATGACCTACGTATAAGGCACCTATACAGACTCCAAAGCTTTAAAATTTTTAAAACGAGGTAGGTTTCTGAAACCTCCCCTGGCACGCCAAAGAATAAGTTTTATTATGATCTTTAAATTTCTTCTGCAGAAAACATCTGTGATGCTCATCGGATACGAGCAACCTAATTTCAGAGACTAGTACTCAAATACAGTTTTTTTCAGTTACCATTTTAAACTTCAATGAATTTGGATGGTCTTCAGTACAATCCTTCAATACTTCTCCAGTTAAAAGATTTTACTTGTTTCTGTGCTAGTGACTATTGAACTATTCTGCTGCAATTAGTCTCTTTACCTATAAAAAGACCAACTCCATGTTTACGTGCGTCTCTGAATACCACTAATTCAGTTCTGCTTAAGTTTGCTAGAGGTTTTGTTTATTAGTTATTTACCTGAACGAGGTTATTTCAATTCCAGTATGCATCCATCTCCCATCATAATCTGTAGCTTCAGACAAAATGAGATACCTGTAGGAATATTCCACTCTTCAGATTCCCCAAGACTATGACAGTAAGAGAGAAGCATTGCTAACAGATTGACAAGGAGATCACCATTAAAGAATCATTAAAGGTCATTAAAGAATCGCATACTCTGGACACAGGAAACTAGAAAATCCCACTGATAAAAGGGTATTTTAATCTTGCAGAAAATGTTTCTTTGTAACAACAGCAAAATCTCTTAACACAAGTTAGTGAAACAAAAGAACAATCACCTTTAAAGTCAAGACAGCTATCAAATTATAAATCATACACATAGCACCGATATTAACCTTATACTGTGTAAGATGCACGTGCCCATTGAGGAGAACAGAATTTTGGGGGATGCTTGCAGTGATATTTATTTTCAGGAACGCATAATTTTGAAGTGAACATTTCTGTGGCAGATGCTTTTCCTAAAAATCACTGTATCATCCAATAAATATTTGACTAACATCCATTTTGTGGTTTTGGGTTTTCTTTCTGAGACCTAATAGAAAATAAGAAAACTCCTTAGATATTTTAGAGCAGAATTCGTCACAGCAAGCTTCGATACTGTTGTAAAATTTTAATTTGAAGCAGAAAACATGCTGATGTGTCAGTGACAAAATTAAAATATTCAAGACTTCAAAAACCCCCAAGCACTTCTCTGTACAACATTGATGAATATATATCTTTGCTATATAATTTTAAAACATGGAATAGTTTTCCTTTTCTCTTTGCTATATATAATATATGTCTTCCAAAATACATCGTCAGTATTTATATCTGAAAAATACTATACAAAAAGAACTTCCTATAATTACTCTGTATAAACATTAAACAATTTAATAATCTCTCCTTTTGGTCTACAGTAAACACTTAAATTGATTGGATTAACCACAGTTTGTGACAACACCATCCCCTTCGGAGATACACCAGTGTCTTTTACATTCATTTTTCAGAAGTCCACTTAATAAGAGCACATACGTTCAAAAGAAAACAGAGAATAAGAAACATAAGCTCCAGAATCATTAATTTATGAAGCACTCAAATATGACACCACTAAGAAAAAGGGGTTTTACAAAACATCAACTTATTAACTTAACTGATTTTTAAAAACAAGGTATAATTCACAAAAATATATACATTACCAAAAAAATGGGGAAAACTGAATCTTAAGTAATTGAATTGTATTGAATATCAAGAGGGATGTGGAAAAAGTTAACTAGAAAATTGGGGGCTGGGGGCATGGGAAAAGAGAGAAAACAAAAGCAAACACATCAATGTCAAAAGCTGTTCCAAGATGCATTTTTTGGCTGTACACTGATAAGTTAACCCCTTGTTCTTAGACCTGGCGTTTCCCTCTGCTTCCTGGTCCTGGGGATGTTCTGGGCATGCTCAAATACATTACTGTAATTTTTGCTTTTTAAAAGACAGTGAAATTCTCAGGTAGGGAAAATCTCCTACTTCCACTAGTAATACTCAGGCAGCATGCTCTAGCGTACAATAGGATTATTGCTTTAGGTACAGACAGTGCAAAAACACACTCTGTGTTCTATGAGAGTACTCTTACTCGCTTGAGTTGGTGGAATTAAAAGGAAACTTAGAGCAGTAAGTAAATATGGGATCTAGTAAATCTAAACAGCACTTTAAATTTGAAGACGATTATCACCAAAACTTAAAAAGTGAGGAAAGCAACCTATAACTGAACGGAGCTGCAGTGTAGTGCTAAATTACTCTGTGCACCTTATTAGCATGGTAACTTACAGATTAAACAGAAACAAGAGCCTGTGGTCTTGAAAAACCGAGATCTACTATTTCAGCAGGGCTCTTCTTAGTGAACCCGAGCAGAAGGTCCTGGAAGAGTGGGTAGGAGCGCATATGAAGCCACACGGAAAGGACGGGAGTGGGGTGAGGTGGGGGAAGAAGGAAACCCGCGCGGTCTCCTCAGTCCAGTAAAAACATGGCACCTTTCGTTTCAAGATGGCGGGCGCAAAAGGACGCATGCGCACATGCGCGCGTTCGCACACACCCGCTGACCACACAGGCGCACACACACACACACACCCCGCTGACCACACAGCAGCACAAGCACATACACTCAAACCCCGCTGACCACAAAGGAGCACGAATACACACACACACCTCCCGCTGACCACACAGGAGTACAAGTGCGCACGCGCGCACACACACACACACACACACACACACATCCCAAAACGTGAGTCCGTCGTGTTGCTGCGTCTGGTAAAGTGCTGATGTCAGAAAGGTCGGTCGCTGTGGTGAAGGCCTGTCCGGGCCGCAGCCGCCCGCCGCCACCCGCCTACAGGGGCCCGTGCCGGGCCTCGTACTTGGCTAGGATGTTCTTGCACTTGCCCAGCTCCTTGCGCAGGTCGGCCACCTCCTGGCGCAGTGCCGAGTTCTCCTTCTCCAGGAAGGACGCGCGGATGGCGATCTGGTTCTCCTTGAGGCGCCGCGCGTCGCGCGAGCGCTTGGCGGCCATGTTGTTCTTCCGGCGCCGCGCCCAGTACTTGTCGTCCTATCGGGAGACACGCGACGCGTCAGAGCACGGCCGTCCAGGCCTCCCTCCCCGGCCCTCCGTCAGCCGTCTCTCCCGCCCGGCAGAGCATAAGCCCGCCAAGTGGGGTGCAGGCCCTGCACCCCCAAAGGACAGGCCGAATTCCTTCTCTTTGTTCAACCCCTTCCTTCCCTGGGCGCGCGTGCTTTCCGGGATAAGCTGCGGTATTGCTGGAAGGCGACCTGGCAATGTCTGTCAAGGGCTGAACAGCCACCTCACGCCTGGGCTCTCTCCCTAGGGCAGTCCTCACTCACTTGCGCACACAAGGGCGCGTTTTTACTAAAGTGCTGTCCGCAGATGGTGACTGCAGCCATGAAATTAAAAGACGCTTACTCCTTGGAAGGAACGTTATGACCAGCCTAGACAGCATATTAAATAGCAGAGGTATTACTTTGCCAACAAAGTTCCATCTAGTCAAAGCTAGGGCTTCCCTGGTGGCTCAGAGGTTAAAGCGTCTACCTGCAATGCGGGAGAGCCAGGTTCGATCCCTGGGTCGGGAAGATCCCCTGGAGAAGGAAATGGCAACCCACTACAGTATTCTTGCCTGGAGAATCCCATGGAGGAAGGAATCTGGTAGGCTACAGTCTACGGGGTCGCAAAGAGTTGGACACGACTGAGCTACTTCACTTTCACTATGTTTTTTCCAGTGGTCATGTATGGATGTGAGAGTTGGGCCATAAAGAAAGCTGAGTGCCAAAGAATTGATGCTTTTGAACTGTGGTGTTGGAGAAGACTCTTGAGAATCCCTTGGACTGTAAGGAGATCCAACCAGTCCATCCTAAAGGAAATCAGTCCTGAGTGTTCATTGGAAGGACTGATGCTGAAGCTGAAACTCCAATACTTTGGCCACCTGATGTGAAGAGCTGACTCATTTGAAAAGACCCTGATGCTGGGAAAGATTGAGGATAGGCGGATAAGGGGACGACAGAGGATGAGATGGTTGGATGGCATCACAGACTCAATGGACATGGGTTTGGGTAAACTCAGGTAGTTGGTGATGGACAGGGAGGTCTGGCGTGCTGCGATCCATGGGGTCGCCAAGAGTCGGATACGACTGAGCGACTGAACTAAGCTGTCCCTAATAGAAAAAAATGGGCAAACCCCTTCCCTGCCCCCCAGGCCCAGTTATCAGTAGGAGCTTTGATAACTACATCATGATAGAATAACACAACTATTAAACATAATGATCCCACTGAATCTGAAAGATGCTAGAGACATATCACTGTGTAGGTAGAAACAGTGGTAATTTGAAGATCAAAAGGTTCTCATCCCACTTTGTGTTTTTTTATTTTATTTTTTTAAGTAATAGTATATATTCAGAAACAGTATAAATCCAGAAAGATTTATACCCAACTATTAAAAGTGGTGCCTTTGGAAGGGGGATTGAAGGAGGTAGGATCTTTCAGGTTTTATATACTTCTGAACTATTAGAATATTCTATAATGGCATGTATACTTTGGCAATTAAAAACAAACAATAAAGTTCCACTTGCCACTGATTAATCAGTTCTTATTCATGGCTAGCATTTAAATAATTTATTCTAACTTTTTTTGTTTAACTGTTAAACAATTAACCTTCTTAGCCTAAGTGACGTTTGATTGTGGTCAACTTGAAAACAGTCCCTTCTTTCCCCCATCACTGCTCCCTCTGCCAAAAAAAGGAAAACCTTCCTAGAAGCACTAAGAAATGTAAGTCTTCTTCCATTTACCGTGCCACCAGATGGGTTTTGCAACCCCATTTTTTCAACAAATTGCAATAGTAAACGCCTCAATCCTCGCAATGCTAATCCCTGCAGTTAGTACCACCCAGAATAAGCGAGTGGGTCAGTTCTTACCCTGCCCCAAGATTAAAGGGGCTTTTGGCATTGGAGGAGGTCATGTGGTTTGAGGGCAAGGCTGCAAGCAAGGTGCAAGGTCAGTGGTCTGCCCCATCCTTGCCCTTTAGCCTCAGCCAACACTGCCCAGCAGAGAGGAGGTGTGAGACAAAGTCAGTGCAGGCACCTTCTGTCTGCCTTTCACAAGCTAGTACTGTTCTCTTATTTATAAAGCACTCCCAGCCTACTATACATGTTATAGTAATATATAACAAAGTAAAAACATGATCTTCATAATGGCTTAAGAATTCTTAGGAGGCTATCCTTTGGAAACCTTGGGGTAGGATTTGTTGCTTGCCCTTGGGAAAGGGGCGTGGGGAGCTGGATGAAGAGGAGAGAGGCCAGGCCAGCTGGCTGGAGAGAAATTGGGAGGAGCTAAGACAGCCTAAGACTCCGCGGGGTGAGAGGGCCTATGGCACGTTAACAGTGAAACCTCCAGTTCTGATAGATGTCGTCTATGTTAGTAAGCCCCAGATCCATGCCCTTGGTAAATCAGGAAATCTACCACTCTCATCAGTGTTCCCAGATGTGTGGTTTCCAAGATGATTTGAAAGACGGACTAACTTAGGATGTATCAGAACTTGCATACGGGGGCCAGGGAGTCGGGGTACATGAGAACAAGGCCCTGGGACACTGAAGAAGCTTTGTTTTCGGGGAGATGGAGAAGGAGTACCACCACAGGCCTGGGAGGTTTGGGATCAGGTCTTAAGGACCAGGGGAGTCACCAGCTGACCTCAGTGTAACAACCGATTTCTGAGTTCTTCTCACTTCTGAGGTACTGTCACTTCCCAGCCTCCTGTGCACATGAGCAGATGAGCGAGCCAAGGAGTGAAATGTGGACCGTCTCAGGTGGGAGGGGAGCTGGGAGCAGGAATGGGGCAGGGGACACAGGAGGCGGGAGTGATGGAAGGAGGGCTGTCCCCGACAAGAACACCAGCCTCCCTGGCTTCTGTTACCTCAGAATGAGGGTGGGCTGCAGAAGTACTGATGGGCTGATACATCACCTGTGCCCTTTCCCTCTATCTCCCAGGGGCGGATGCCATCTGGCTCCCGAGGTACCACCACCTGGCAAAGCACCCTCAGTCCAGTCCCATCTGCTTGAGGGTCTGTGTCTGATGCCACCTCCACTCGGCAGGCCCCTTCTGACCTATCGGCACTCCCTTTTTCTCACTTGGGGTAGGAACAATGTCAGTAGTGGCTCACCTTCGAATCCCCAGGCCCTGACTTGGCAGACACTAGCATTGGAAACATATTTGTCAAGTGAATGAATGGGTCTTTGAAAGACACCAAGGCGATTAAGCTGATTCTCAGCGAGGAACCAGTATGCCACCCCTTCATCTTCCCGGGTCGGGGGGGAGATGCCTGCTAACCCAGATGAATCGCTCCAGAGAGGAAGTGCAGACAGTGAGGGCCGCTCCACTCAGTCTGCTCACCCAGCGCTGGAGGCCGCGCACGTGGCTCCCGCCTGCCCCAGCTCAGTCCCCCTGCTGCACAAGAAACGTCTTACGGTTCTGCTTCCTGTTTCACCCGTGCTCGCGGTCTGGGGCCTGAGGCTTTGCTCACAGCTGAAGGAATCCAGGGACCGCTGGCAGGAGAATGTTCTTGCCTGTTCCCCACACTGGCACGTGGAAAGGCCACGTCCAGCTATGGCGGTGGTAACATGTATAATTCCAGCACAGCAATGTTCACGTGGCCTCTCTGTTGCCAGGGATACCTGGGTAATTAAAGCAGCTTGCTCCTTGCTTTAAACTTGTAAATTCAGAGACTGTGCAAGTCTGGCTAGAGGTTTTATCTACTATACAGCAGCACCTCTTCAAACTTGCCTCCACTCAAGAGGAAATCCATGCTGAATGGGCTCCCTGGTTTAGTTTAAGAAGCAAGTTCTAAAGTACACACAGAATTGTGTGACTAACACAAGGTGAGGAAAAGCATCCGTTGAAAGAAGGTACTTAAACTGCCAAGACCTAATCCCATCTTTGTCCATTCCATTCCATCTTTGTCTAACCGTCAGTTCCCTGACTAGTTCCTATCTTCTGGTGTGTTCACTATGCCTTTTCCTCCTTTGAGTCTCAGGATGACAGTTACTGGAGGTCCCTGTGGTAGCCCGCATCAGGACCAACATGCCGCAGTGACCTTTCTGGAAGCTAGCTGACTTGGGGACCCGGCTGGGTCTTATCCTAACTGCCAGGGCTCACCTTGCTTTCCTTCATCTCCATCTCCTCAGTGGTGCAAGGACCACTTTGCCCTAATGCGCCTCTGAGGTCCCTTTCAGCCCAGACATTTTAGGATTCTGCATCACCGCAGGTGACCTCAGGAGCAGGAGGACAGCAGTGACAGATTTGCAGGCATGTTTTCTTCCAGTGCTCTTTAGGTCTGAAAAGCAGGCATTACTGGTCTAAAGTGGTTCCAGAATAATGTCCCAAACTCCCTATTTTCCCAACAGGAGTTCTCTTCATGTGAACCATGTTTAGGTTTGAGAAGTTAGAAAAGACCTAATTATGCCTGCTTCCAATGCCTTGAATGTATACAATCACATCTCTATTGTTCATATGATTAGAAAGCAGCATAAACACAGACAATTCTAAGCCATGGCTAATCAAAAATGGTTCTATTTTGGTATCAGTAGGCATGGCATAATTTTAGAAAGAATTCTCTTCCTAAGGTATCATAAATGTGTCAGATTAATTTTGTTTAAGTTGTATCTGATTTCCTAAGGTAAATCTATTTTCCTTTATAAATAATGTGTCCCTTCAACAAAGTAGAGAAAAACCAACCCCAAATTAACCTTTTGTTGAGATACCCAAGTGATCACTGCATGAGATGCAAAGTCAACATTACTTATAAATAGCGTCAGGAAACCCCCCAGCTTCCTTAACAAAGTCCCACCCTGCCATCCAAGGTTGGCAATGTGGAGAGAGGTCCTGTCTCTCGCTATTACTCCCTGAGGCCTACACAGAAATGGCAGCAGTTAATTAGCATTAAACTCCCAAAGGAAAGGTAACCCTTGAAGACTCTGAGGTCTAGGTACCCTTCCCAATAATTTTTTTTTTCCTTTCCAATCTTGAAAGATCCAGATTTGACTTCATTAGGCTTTCTTACAAATAGCAATGGGCTTGCTTCCTTCATGGGCTGCAAAGCACTTCATTTTATTGCTTTTCCTTATTTCTGTGCATTATCAAGACATGAAAGGCACAGTACAGAAGACACCCAGAGAGGAAGCAACCAGTCTTGTCACATGCTGAAAAATGGGGTGGAAAATTACCAGTCTTTGTTTACGAGCTTGTGTGCTTTTCCTGGGCTCACCCTTTCAGTCTGCCTCTTGATCCCCCTCTCTACTTGCCCACAGCCTAGTTATCAGTTCCCGCTTACCTTCAGATCGTCCGGGATGAAGACTTTGCGCGCTTTCTTAATCATGGGCTGTGGCTTCAGTTCTTCCTCGGAGAACTTGCGTTTGCGAGGGTCAAACATCTCCTGACCGGGGATGCTGGAGAGGGCGAGGTCGGCCGGGTCCGGCTCATAGCCCACCGGCACCTGGATGGTGTCGGGGTCGATGGGGCTGGGAGTATTGCGGTTGGCTGGCAGCAGCTGGCCTGGAACAACAGGGAGTTTTCGTTGGTGAGCACGCTATGGAAGCCCAGGAGTGGGCTATCGACTGCCGTCTACTTACTTGATGACTCTCAGGATGAAGTGAAAGGTCTTAAGCTTACTTAAATGTGACCCCAACATCCTCTCTGAGGCACAGCAGGCTGAACACTTTACTCGTGTCAGATAGGGGGAAACAAAGACCCACGTACATATATTCACAAGCTAAATTAAAAAATGCACGCGTTCATCCTTTCCTATAACACAATCCTGAAGCACCAACTATGTGGCAAGGTACTCTGCTTTTTTTTACCTTTAAGGTTTCTTCCAAGAGAGTCGGGGAATCAGAATAAAACCAGCCAGTGCGACAGAGTGAAGGGGTGAAAGGAAGGCCCACGTGCTTGCAGAGAGCGGAGGACCAGCACACAGCAAGCTGAGGAGCACTCCGCAGAGAGGAGGCCTCTCTACGCACAGAAATGAGCCGCAGACGTAATCCGGGGACAGACCCAAGACAGAGGGTCGGGGTTTGAAGGAACCGCAAGCAGTCTTGGGTGGCTCTGTCGGAGCACGAGTCTGAGAGAGGCAGAAGTGCAAGGGATGTCAGGAAGGTGTGCAGTAGGCATGTTCAAGAGGCCTTGAATGACACTGAGGGGTTCTGAGCACGGAAGCGACAAGCGAGCTGAGGTTTGGAAAGACGTGCGGGGAGTGAGCGGAAGGGGACAGGACTGGGCACGGGCGGCGAGTCGGCGGACTGCAGCCTAACCCACACGTGCACTCTGGAAACACCGAACAAGATGGGAAAGACACAGTGGAGATGCTCTAACTTCCCCGAGGCATCTGAGCACCAAACCGTCAAAAGGCACAAAGGTCCTCAGAGCAACAAGGTGACTGCGTTCTGCAAAGTGTCTTACTGCGGAACGGGAGCTTGGTAACAGACCGCAGTGTTTATGTGGGGCGCTCTGAATCCTAACTTCTAGCTTCACCTGAATTTTACAGTCACCCCTTTCACGGCCAAAGAACACACGAGAGGATGCGCCTCAGCTGGGCCTGGCCCGGGTCCTCCCCTCCCTTCACTGCTGAAGGCCGGATGTCATGTGGAACATCCTGTAGGTGATATCAGAACCTACCCTGGGCTGAAGGGCAAAGCCGTTGGCTCGCTTTCTGGCTAAACTGTGAAACCACACTTGTCTGTTTTTCAGAAAGGCCTGGTGGGGAGCTTGCAGAACGAATGTTCTGGGTGACCTTTTGGTCCTCAGTCTGCTTTGAGCTCTCTTTGTATCCTGCTTGCCAGAGAGGAAGGGATGGGCCCCCAGGCCCTGGCAGAGGATGGAGAGTCTCATTAGCCAAGCTCTGCTTGGTTCCAGCTTCTAGTGGCTGCTGAGATCTGCACTGGATGGTGTCAAGCCAGATTTGATCTTGTGCCTCTCAACACTGACTGAGAAAATGAACCGTGTCTGACTCACACTGGTATTTTACTTTCCCTTTAGAACTCTCTTTGAACTTAATAATAAAGCTACCCAATTCCGCAGCCCCCCCCAACCATACAAACACACACACACACACACACACACACACACACACAAAAGGCATAAATACCCTCTCCTACCATCTAATTGCTCAAAGTTACTGCAAGTACTTATGTTGTATTTAAACATTATACTCTATTTCTTTATCCATGTTAAGCTTTACCCACACACACACACACACACACACACACACACACACTCCTCCCCTACCGACCACATGGTCTTTTCATCTTTTCTCTATTTTATCCCCACCCACTTCTCCCAGTGTGCCTACTTCAGAGTTCTGCTTCTACAAAGAAAACTGCTCATTTAATGGGGCCCTCAGAAATGCTGGGTGCTGACATTCATTCATGGACATTCTAACAATAACACTTCACATGAGGCAGAATCTTTATCTGCATTCTTTTTCTTCAGCCCTTTCTTCCAGTGGAAGTAGGTCAGCCCTACCTGAAGCATGGAGAAAACCTAACTGGACCGCAGATGAGTCAATGGCTTTCAGTGGCTTCCCAGCAATGGACCTGAGAAACATCCAGCTCTCCCTTCTCCCAAGATACCCTTGCATCATCTTGTTTGTCTATATTTTCTACTGCATTAACTCTGTTGGACACGTCTGTTTCCTCCTTTATTCCTAAATGTCAGTATCCCTGAGTGACAGGGAGGAGGATCTTTATTATTTTATCCTACTTTTTGTGGATTTGCAAAATTTTATTAAGAAGAACTTTCAAGTTAAGAATGAATCATTACATTAATTTTTAAAATTACCATAGATGTTCATTGCAAAATTTCAACAAATGCAGAAATGTGTCTCCCTGCCCTCAATCCATCTCACTGCTCTTGTGAACTTCTCAATCCTATAGGATTATACTACCCCTAGGTCTTAAATTACTCTTTCTGTATACCAGTATACCATATGCAATTACCCATATTAGTACAAACAGAACTATTCTGTTCTTTTTAAAGGGTGAGTAGTTCCCAAAATTTGGATATATAACAATTTACCTAATCATTTCCCAACTGATGCATTTTTAGGTATGTGAGTGTTTTTATAGAAGAGATTTCTAAAAGTGAGATTGCTCATACAAAAGGCAAGTATTTTTAAATTTCTAAAAGCATTGCTAAGTCTTATCTATTTTTACTTGCACCAACATTTCTGAGAGTACATTTCTGTACAAATTAAGTGATAATTTTTAAAATGATGCCAATCTGATTACACAAATATCACTATTGTTTAATTTACATTTCCTTCTTAGTGAGACTGAACAACTCACGTGTTTATTGGGTATTTATTTCTTCTCCTGTATACCACCCTTTATTTTTTGCTCCTTTTTAAGTGGATTTTGTTGCTTATATTTGTAAGCACTCTTTATAGAAAGAATTTTATATCGACTATGGATATAATCATTTCATCTGTGTTTTCTCTGTAGAAAATATTTTCTCCCCGACTATTTGTTTTCTAACTTTGCTTAGAGTTTTGCACTATTGGCGAGATCTTGCACTATAATATAGTAAGTATATATTATATATATATAATATTATATATATAATATAGTATTATTATATAATATAGTAAGTATATATTATATATAGTAATATATAGTAAGTATATATATAAGTATATATATATATAAGTATATATATTATATATATAAGTATATATTATATATATAAGTATATATATATAATATATATATATAATATCTTAAAATTTTCTTCTTTATGGCTTCTAATTTCATATCTTCTCTATCCCCAAATCATACTATATGCACACATGCATACATGTGTATATATATATATACCCACACTATATATATGTGTACATATGTGGGTATATATATATACATATACATACTCTATGCCACTGCTGCTGCTAAGTCACTTCAGTCGTGTCCGACTCTCTGCGACCCCATAGACGGCAGCCCACCAGGCTCCACCGTCCCTGGGATTCTCCAGGCAAGAACACTGGAGTGGGGTGCCATTTCCTTCGCCAATGCGTGAAAGTGAACAGTGGAAGTGAAGTCACTCAGTCGTGTCCGACTCTTAACGACCCCATGGACTGCAGCCTACCAGGCTCTTCCGTCCATGGGATTTTCTAGGTAAGAGTATTGGAGTGAGGTGCCATTGCCTTCTCCATATTACTCTATACTTTAATAGAATTATATTTTAGTATTTTGAGTCACCTATGATTTATTTTTGTATAACATACAAGCAAGGGCCTTTACATAATACTTTCCAAATGGCTTAATATAATGGTATTAGCAAGGTTTGATATTTGAAAGGGCAAGTTCTGCCCTCTTTATTGTTCTTTTTAGAAGATTTTCTTCAGTATTCTTATACTCATAGAAATAGGAATTTCAGGATACATTAAATTATATTTTAAATTATTAATGGGATTTTGAATGAAGATTGAATGAAACCATAGGTTAGTATGGGGACAACTGATATCTTTAAAATATTCAATATATCCTTAGTATACTCTCCATTTTTATTATTTCACCTTTTTCTTATATCTTTAAGGCCACTTTACTCCCTTATTAGTTCTAATAGCTCTAACAGTTTTCTCAAGGTAAATAATCTTTTCTGTCTCTAGAGATAGTTGTTGCCTCAGTGTTTATAATTCCTACTTAAAAAAAAAAACAACTCACTGCATTGGCTAGGTTCTTAAAAAAAAAAAAAAAATGAGTAAAAGGGATGAGACTTGAGTCTGTCCCAGACTTTAATGAAAATAACTTTCAATGCCTTACATCCTTAAGGTTTGTGTTAGGCCCGTGGTAGATAACCTTTTGACAAGCTAAAACAGTTCCAACCTTCCCAGCCCTACTGCGCTGACAGTTACTGTTGTTTCTTTTTTAATCAGAAATTACGTATGATAATAAATTTCCTCAAAGGCCTTTTCAGTATCTGTTGAGATGATCACGTGTTTTGTTTTTCTTTTCTGTATTTGTTAAGTCTGAGCTTGGTATTTTTCCAAGGCTTTCTCTAAAGGACCTGGGGTGGACAGGATCAACCCCATGGTGTAGACTCTGCAGTTTGCTGGAACATAGTTTTCTTTTTTCTAAAAGCATCTAAGTGAAAGTCATTTCTAGGAGAGCCAAGGAGGATTTCTGGTGGAAAGGGTGGAACAAAGGGCTTAAAATCTGGATGGAGATTAAAAGTTATCTTCAAACCAAAAATTGGCCTCTGCTTTTGTCACAGAGTAGGTATGCCTAAACCTCCAAATAGCATAATTGAAGATAGGATGTTTCTTATTCTTATATACTTAACAAGAATCTAGCAACCTCATTGACCCCACACAGTTATAATTTGAGTATGAAACAGCACTTTTGACTGTGTTTGCACCCACTGCTTTCAGAGGAAAACCATCATCAGGGCTCACTTCACTGCAAAACACTCTGCTTCTGAGAATCCTTACGTTGCAGGGAACCAATTAACTTAGGAGCCTCCAGTAACATTGGAGGGTCCATAATGAGTGACCACATTAGGTACAGAGATTAAGTAAAGGCCCCACCAGCACATCCTAAGATAGGGGCTTTCTGGACTCTGAGGTCTCTATTCTGACTGCAGGAACCTCTCGGCCAGTCTAACAAGCACTCTGCAAAGATAGCAGTGTCCTAAAGACCAGAGGTCTTGCCCCTCCCTCTCCCTGTGTTCTGCTACACGTGACCCTGCAGTTCCAGGCTGAGTCTATTTCCCCAGCCTTCGCACCTGGGCTGGCCCTGTGACGCGCGCTGGCCGACAGAACGTGACAGAGTGTCAGGGTCAGCCCCGAGCCTGGGCCTAAAGAGGGCCTGCATGTCCTGCTGCTTCTCTGCAGTGCTTCAGTCCCCACCAGTCACACCTCCCCTTGAGCCTGCAGTATGCGGAGGGGTTGCGGGGGACAGGGGGCAGGCCAGTCCAGGTCAGCCCAGGGCACCTGTTCCCCAGACCGGCAAGTCCAGCCAAGATCAACTGAGCCACCTGACCAACTCATAGCTGTTTCAGACAAGGGAACAATAATAAGCCTTCATCTGTGAATGCTACTGAGCATTTGTGAGTGTTTGGTAAACACTGTCGTGGCGACCGGACAGATCTACAGGCTGAGCTGTTGTACTTGGGGAGACACTTAAACAATAACATTAAGATTACAACAAGATTTCAAAATGTACTGAGTAGTGGTTAAGCCGTCTAGTGAGTCAGACTTGGGTTTGCTTTCTTGTTCTGCTACCTAGATGTTATAAACTTGGGTGTTTATGAGTAAAGGGCCCAGAAGAAATTGTCCCCACTTCCTAGTAAGGTCTATAGTAAGAACAGAACCTATGGTGAATTTTTTTCCTTTTTATACATCTACCTCTATGAGTTTAAGTTTTTTCATCTATAAATGCAGATTACCATGCCTGTCTCATAGGGCTGTATGAGAAATGAATATAAAAACAAATGCAAAAAAGCAAAATGGCTGTCTGATGAGGCCTTACAAATAGCTGAGAAAAGAAGAGAAGCGAAAGGCAAAGGAGGAAAGGAAAGGTATTCCCATCTGAATGCAGAGTTCCAAAGAATAGCAAGGAGAGATAAGAAAGCCTTCCTCAGTGATCAGTGCAAGGAAATAAAGAAAAACAATAGAATGGGAAGGACTAGAGATTTCTTCAAGAAAATTAGAGATACCAAGGGAACATTTCATGCAAAGATGAGCACAATAAGGACAGAAATGGTATGGACCTAACAGAAACAGAAGATATTAAGAATAGGTGGCAAGAATACACAGAAGAATTATACAAAAAAGATCTTCATGACCCAGATAACCACGGCGGTGTGATCACTCACCTAGAGCCAGACATCCGGGAATGCAAAGTCAAGTGGGCCTTAGGAAACATCACTACAAACAAAGCTAGTGGAGGTGATGGAATTCCAGTTGAGCTATTTCATTTGCTTAACTGGAAAAGGAGTACATCAAGTCTGTATATTGTCACCCTGCTTGTTTAACTTATATGCAGAGTACATCATGCGAAATGCCAGGCTGGATGAAGCACAAGCTGGAATCAAGATTGCTGGGAGAAATATCAATAAACTCAGATATGCAGATGATACCACCCTTGTGGCAGAAAGCAAAGAACTAAATAGCCTCTTGATGAAAGTGAAAGAGGACAGTTAAAAAGTTGGCTTAAAGTTCAAAATTCAGAAAACTAAGATCATGGCATCTGGTCCCATCACTTCACGGCAAATAGATGCAGAAACAATGGAAACAGTGACAGACTATTTTTTTGGCCTCCAAAATCACTGCAGATGGTAACTGCAGCCATGAAATTAAAAGACGCTTGCTCCTTGGAAGAAAAGCTATGACCAACCTAGACAGCATATTAAAAAGTAGAGACACTACTTTACCAACAAAGGTCCATCTAGTCAGAGCTATGGTTTTCCCAGTAGTCATGTACGGATGTGAGAGTTGGACTATAAAGAAAGTTGAGTGCTGAAGAATTGATGCTTTTGAACTGTGGTGTTGGAGAAGACTCTTGAGAGTCCCTTGGACTGCAAGGAGACCCAGCCAGTCAATCTTAAAGGAAATCAGTCCTGAATATTCATTGGAAGGACTGATGCTAAAGCTCCAATACTTTGGCCACCTGATGCGAAGAACTGACTCATCTGAAAAGACCCTGATGCTGGGAAAGGTTGAAGGAAGGAGGAGAAGGGGACAAGAGAAGATGAGATGAATGGATGGCATCACCAACGATGCCATGATGGACATGAGTCTGAGTAAACTCCGGGAGTTGATGATGGACAGGGAAGCCTGGCATGCTGCAGTCCATGGGGTCACAAAGCGTCAGACACAACTGAGTGACTGAACTGAACTGATAAAGTGCTTAACATAATTCACAGTGCTTGGGAAGTAATCAGCGGTCTCCATATAAACACAAATATCAAATATCCAGAGTATGAGGAACTCTCTGGTAGTCTAGGGGTTAGGATTTGCACTTCCACTACAGGTTCAATCCCTGGCTGGGAAACCCAGATTCTGCAAATTGCTTGGCACAGCCAAAAATACAGATAGATAAATAAATACTATGATCCCAGATACTTATAAAAACTGAATACAAAGACTGTGCCTCCTTGTCTAAGCTGGCCTGGCTTCTTCACTGAGCACCTCTGTGTGTGTGAGTGCATGGTCAGGCATGTTCAGTTCTCTGCGACCCCATGGACTGTGGCCCACCAGGTTCCTTGGTCCATGGGATTTTCCAGGCAAATGTGTTGCTATTTCCTTCTCGAGGCGGTCTTTCCAACCCAGGGATCAAACCCGTGTCTCCTGCACTGGCAGGCGGATTCTTTACCACTGAGCCGCCTGGGAGGCATCTCTCTCATCCTCCTAACTGCTCCCCCTCCTTCCACTCGAGTCCTCACAGTGGACTCTCCACACAGCCTGGAAAACATTCTAAAAATGGACCTGGGCTTCCGCAGTGGTCCAGTGGTTAGGACTTCGCGTTGCCACTGCAGGGAGTGTGGTTTCAGTCCCTGATTGGGGAACTGCAATCCCCACATGCCACGTGGTGCAGCCAAAAATAAACATAAAAAAATAACAATACAGACTATGCTGGTCACCTTCCCATCTGAAACCCTCCAGAGACTTTCCACTGCCACTCAAGGTTCCGCACCCCACAGGCCTAGCCATGCGGGCCTTCCCTTCGTTCCTCACACACCCCAAGCAGGACCCCCAGATCTGGGTCCTCAGGATTTCTTAACCTAAACATTCACCCTGCACTGCCTGCCTGGCCTTTCTGCGTCCTTCAGTCGCCAGTGCAAATGCCATGTCCTCTCACTCTCTGACTTTCCTCTGCCTCAACTACCAAACCACCCTGTTTCATGTCCTTAGAAAAATTTATCTCCGCCCCAAATTATCTTTTGTATTTGCTTGACTTGGTCAGAGACCTCCCTTCGCTCACACGTAAGCACTAGGGGATGGGGGCCTTGTCTTCTTTGCTCCTATATCTGCAGCTTCTAGAAGGAGCCTGCATGGGGGAGACATTTAATACTAACCACTGAACAACCGGAAATAAATACCCCTGGTTCCTAAGGAGGACTGTTTGGGGGACTATGTTTTCTTTTTATTATATTTTACCAACTGTCTATAATGAGCCTCTTTCACTTGCAAAGACAGAGATAAAAATGAGCTTTTAAAATTGGACTTTGCTTCACTTTGCAAAGAGAAGAAGCCCCCAGAAAGGAACAAGAAGAGAAGAAAGAAAAGGCTTAACCGAACATTAGATTCGAAAGTGTCCTTTTCAACTCGAGCAGCTGTGAATTTGTCATAACATTTGACACTTTTCTAGTGTCCTGAGCCTTATTTGGCTAATACACTAACTTCGAGGCAAAAACAAATCCCTCTGTCTCTGTTTTACACACACACACACACACACACACACACACACAACTTCCCTTGTGCCAAATCCAGACAAGGTGCCCAGTAAGTGCTGTCCATGACTGCAGAATGAATATACTGAAATGTCCCCTATAAAGATCACTGTGGTCAAAGCAGCTCTTTCCTAACACTCTCTCCACAGTAATGGGCTGTCAAAGAAATATGGGTGAAGCACAACATTGCAAAGCCAACCCAGCCCATTACATGTGGACGTGAGGAAGGGCCTGTCTTCGAGCATCTGCTGAGATGGCGAGGGGAACACAGCCCTGTGGGCTGGCAGACGGGCCCCCGCCCGCCGAGGAGTCACGGTTAGGAACAATGATCCGTGGTCAGGAGGAGCACCCCGCCAGGTCCCCCCCGCACGTACTGCCTCACTTAATCCTCAAGATATCTGTACAAGCTGGAATCATTGGTAGCCCCATTTTCCAGACAGTTTAAGACAAGCTCAGAAATGCTGGAGAAGGGAATGGCACCCCAGGCCAGTACTCTTGCCTGGAGAAATCCACAGACAGAGGAGCCTGGTGGGCCGCAGTCCAGGGGGTCGCAAAGAGTCGGACACGACTGAGCAACCATCACTCACCCACTCAGAAATGCTAAATGATGAACCAAGGCTCCCCAACCGGTAGACGAAACAGAATTTCACCTCCCACCTCTTCTGATTCTAAAGCCCAACCTCTGAATCACATAAATGCCTTAAAGGAAAGCGAAGGATTTTGTACTCCCCAACTGAGAGCTCAGTGTCAGGACCTGGGTCTCCTGGCCTCATGGACAACTTCCCACTGACCCATGAGCCTGCCCCACAATTTACGGATTAGGAAGAGGAGGGTCAGAGGTGAAATCCACACCTGTCCCCCCGCAACACACACACAGTCATGCAGCCAGAAAGCTGGAGGGAGACTGGCGGAGCTTAGTCTCCCAGGGCCCACCATGCTCCTGGACATGGATGCTTCCCCAAGGGGGCAGGGATGCCCCCAGCCATGGACGAGGGCCCCAGGAATGAGGGCAGCCAGCCGCGCATTTCCTTTCCCTCCCCCCACTACCTCCATCCTACTGAAGGGCTGCTCCTGCCAAGGACACGCCTTCAACGACAAATCAACTCATGGCCCAGAGGGCCGGGGCTCCTGGCAGCGCTACACCTCACGCAGGCGTCTTTAGAGAGCTGCTGGGTGGCCAGAGACCATGCCTCGTCTGTTCTGTTTCGGGCTGTGGCTGCAAAGGTCATGTCACAGGGGAGCATGTGTTACGTCTACACCCTTGAGTGATCAGTGTGCTAATTAACTCTGGGTCTGCATTTGGGCATAGACAGGGGAAACATCGTTCAGGCTCCCGCTCCAGCCTACGTCCGCCCCCTTTGACCCATCCTTTGGAGACCGCCGGGTTCGTCTGAAAGCACAGATGGACTTGGACTCAGGGTGCACTTGCCCCAAAGAGCTCTGCGCCTGGGGGCCAGCCACTCCACCACGCAGAGTTCTGCTCACTCGTCGGTCCCCCGGGGGCTGGCTGCACTGGGCACGGTGTGGGGCAGCCACGCGGCGGAGTCTGCACCTTGCCAGCCTTCCAGCACACACGTCACCAAGTGTGACCCCACGTCCAGGACAAGCGCGCTGCTCTGGGATCGCGCTCCAGTACCCAAAATGGCCCTGACTTGATCTGGCAGCTCCTGATTTGGCAGAGGCCAGGGCTGGATTAGCAAGGCCTCTCATTCCAAGGGTGTGGATCAGCGCAAATCTTGCCAGTGGAGTCAGCAAGAAACCTGCCTCTCCGAGCTGACTGAGAGCAGAGGGGCTCAGAGCCCCGGCCATTGGCACTCAGGGCCACACGGCCGCGCCCAAGTTCTAGCCGGGGGTCTGGGCACGCGTGGGCCCACCGGCCACCCCACTGTTGTTCCTGAGACAAAGTAACAGAGCCCCCTCCAGCTCCTCTATCCCCAGGCCAAGAGTCTCTCCCCGCTGCAGTCATGCCCTCGCCGGGTGCAGGGGATTAATAAGGTGGCCGGAAACATACTCACAGCCCCACAGACTAAAGCCAGCGGGCGCAGGCCGGATTCCAGGTTTGGCAACACTGACCCTGCCCCCATCGACCACAGGTGAGTTGGAAGGGTCACGGATGGGAAACAGAGTGCCCGGTCCTCCCCTGCACACTCTCCTGTCTCTGCACCCACCCCATCCCAAGTCATGGCACGCGGCTGCAGAAGAGCAGGCCTCCTGGTTCCTCTGAACTTGCAGGAAACGCATGGTGGGTAAAGACCTGGGAAGTGCAAGGTTGAATCCCACCAACTGCCTGCTTGCCCAGCCTTCAAACGTTCTGCATGTCAGACACGCCCTCTGAGAACTGCATGGCTGCAATCCTCCCCAGGCCGCCCGGGGAACACGGGCTCTCATCTAGAATGGCCGCGTCAAGCCTTTCTGCATCTCCACGTGACAGAGGAAAAGCGACAAGAGGCACCTGGAGAGGATGAAGCGGGGACTGCGGTCCTCCCCTCTGCCCCTCCTCAGCCCCCTGCACGGGCACGGTGGTGATGTCGGTTTCCGAGGAGGGGCAGACACGGCAGGGGCTCTGCCCGGCGTTACTCACTGCCTCCGGACCTGGTTCAAGTGCACCCGCAGTTTCGATGGCCTCACCCCGCCCTCCTGACAGCCCATGGGCACACGGTACCCGAGGACATAATGAGCCACTGAGCAGTTTATGGAGGTCCCGCTAGGATGGGGCTACCTGCTCATCAGGCAGAGAAGCAAGCTCTCCATACCTGGAGGCTATTTTCAGAGGCGCTTTCCGTTTTTAATGACAACATGCACCACTGGAGTCAGCACCGCTGAGGTCCCTGGAGTCTCTTTAATTGTCCGAGTTGGTGAAATCTGCAGGTCTAGCCATTTGAAACCTGCGGTTTTCAAAGTGCTGCCAGGGCGAGTTATTAAACTGACTATTCTCCTTCGGGCCATGTGAATTTTGTGTTTGGATTCAGGGGAGAGAGTGAAGCAGGGGACGAGGTAAGCACAGGGCTTGCTGAGGTCCACGGCGAACCCCGGAACCGGCCGCAAACAAATGGCCCACACTCCCCCTAGAGACACCCTTCCTCCTCTCCCAGCGCCTCCACCAGTCCAAACAAACATAGGAAGAGAAACAGAATTGTTTGAAAGCCTGACTTTCCGGAAGAACATGAATAGGATTCAGGTGTGGCTGTGGCTCTGCGGCTTCTCAAGGAGATCCACACAAATTCTTTCCTGTGCGAGTCTCCAAGCTGAGCACCCAAAGTAAATAAGCTTTTCTAAGGCCTCCTGCCTCGGCGCCCAGCCAGCACACTGAAATTCTCTGCCCAGAGTTCAGGGTCCTGCGCTGGTCCGGGTGCGGCCACTCCAGGCCTGTCACTCACTGTCGCTGGGAACTGAACTCACGGTCCGAGCTCGCAGGGACCACCAGCCCCTCTCCCCAGGTCGCCCAAGTCCTGTATGCAGCCATCTCCTTTCCCTTCTTCCATCAGGCTTCGGGCGTGGACCACACCCGTCTCGTGCAGAAGGACTGGAATCCAGAGACCGGGCCAGTGACGCAGACCGTGGGGAAGACCCCCTGGACTCTGGTTTGAGCACCGGTGATATACTGGGATGCAAGTTCAGGATAACAGCAAAGGCTCATTCCAGCTCTAGTAATAAATCATCCTTAAGTTCCGGGGAGGTTGTGCATCTTGGTTCAGATCTGTCAGAGGCGGGGCAGGCCATCCCTGAGGACTTGGGCTGATGCAGCGCCCTCCTCGCTGAGCCCCCTGCCCCCTGCAGGCCCGTCCTGCACACACCACCAGGCGACCCTTCAAACAGCACTTCTGCCCGATCAAGGCCGCCAGTGGCCCCACTCCGCCACCTGGGCCAAGCTTTGTCCAGAGGTCAAGGATGCCCTCAGCCCTGCTCTGCGCTTGGTCCAGCCACGCTGGTCAGCCCTGTTCCAGATGCTCTTGCCTCTCACCCTCTCCACCTCTACCTGTCCTACCGCCTCTCAAGGTCTAAGTCAAGCCCTCCTCCCACTCACTGTCCCAGTGTTGGTGACGTCCAACATGCCTCACATTTAATATCTATATATCATTTCACATGCAAGCATATGCTGGCCTGGAAGCTTCTCAGGTTAAGTGACTCTATAGCTTTTAAACAATTATCTGTTCTCAAACTACACTGGAAATGTTTTCAGGCAAAGGCCTTGCACAGAAGATGGTTAGCAAAGGCTTGTTGGGACTTCCCTGGCCGTCCAGTGGCTAAGACTCTGCTCCCAACGCAGGGGTCCTGCATCTGATTCCCGATCAGGAAACCAGATCCTGTGTGCCGCAAGTAAGGCCTGGTGCAGCCAAATAAACATTTTAAGAAATAATAATAAAGTAAAACAAAGGCTTGTTGACTAGAACACTGACTTAACAAACATTTGCTAAGACCTACTATGGACTAAGTTCTGAGTGTGTGTGTGTGTGTGAGTTGCTCAGTCGTGTCTGACTCTTTGTGATCCCATGGACCCGCCAGGCTCCTCTGTCCGTGGGATTTCCCAGGCCAGAAAACTGGAGTGGGCTGCCATTTCCTTCTCCGGGGGATCTTCCCAACCCAGGGACTGAACCTGGGTCTCCTGCATTGCAGGCAGACTCTTTCCCACCTGAGCCACCAGGGAAGCCAAGCTGTGAAAATACATCAAGAAAACCCAGCACACAGTCTGGAGGTGGAAATCATAAGCACACAGCGTTCACAGTTGCAGGTGCTAAGTGCTGCAGGAGAGCTTTGCCCAGGGAACCACAGGGTGGAGGCCAAAGGTCGATCACTAAGCCAGATCCACAGAGGGAGTGCAGGAGCATCGGGAAAGGCTTCTCAGAGGGAGTTGGCATCTTGGAGGATTCTCGACATCGGCTGGACAAGTAAAGAGACAGGGGTGATGGAGGCAGAGGGGACAGAATCTGTGAGGCCATGAAGAGGGTCGAGAACTGGATCAGGCAAGGAACTGAAAGCAGAGGGTAGCTGGAGCTTAGAGGTCGAGGAGAGGGGAAGGAAGAGCTGAGACCAGACAGAGAGGGGCCCTCGGTGGTCAGATCTCATCCTCAAGGGGCTGGTGAGCCAGTGATGAGATAACACCATGGCAACAGCGGAGGAGGCATCAAAGGGGAGGGAGGAAGTGGTGAGCAACTCCCCCAATGCTGGAGAGGGCAGGCTGGATTTAAGAGTTATTGATGAGGTAGGATCAATATGAGACTCCGTCAATGTGTGAGGGAGCGCAGGAGAGAGCAGGACCAACTTGCAGGTTCCAGCTTGGACAGCCAGAAAGGAGGTGATAAAATTCGCCGAGACCCGGAAGACGGTGCCCTGAGCACTTTCGGAGGAAAAGTCAGAGTCTGTGGCTCCATCATGTTCAGGGCAGCTCTGGGCTCCGGAGGGAGACCCTGGAGGACATGGACCCCAGCTTTAGGCAAGAGTCCAGATTTCAGAAACACAATCATAACTAGAGATAAGGATTTCACAGCCTTGCGATCCCCTGGGAGATAATACAGGGCAAGAAGAAATCAAAGGAAAGACCATGGGGGAATCTTGACGTTCCAGGGATGGGAGCTGAAGAGGATTCTCTGGACAGTTCTTGGAGAGGACAAAAGGCAGGAAGTGGACTGGTTCCTGGGCAGGCTGGGTTCGCCACATTACAGCTTGGCAACTGGCTCCAGGTCGAGCAACTAGTGAGGTGCAAGAGCTTACATTCAGACTCGGGTCAGTTCCAAAGCCCTAACCTCTCTACACTCCCGCCACAACCGACACCTGCCCAGCTACAACAGGAATGCTGCCGGCTGTGGCCAACAATTCCCACCAAGCAGCCCTCCCCTGGACCCCACGTGCGGCAGAGTCCGGGGCTCTGAACCGCTCCTCCAGATGTCCGTGTCTACTCCGCGTCCTCTGGGGGAGATCTCTCTGAGGGATGTTGAGCAACCAGCCTAGAGTGGCCCCTTTGCATCCACTGCCTTGATGTCCCCTAAAGTCCCCGTGACATCTTTTGATTCGCTCTTGGTCTGGAGAGTGTATGTTGGACAGAGGATGATAGATAAAAATGCCCGTGGATACCTCTCCAGTCCACAACAGAGAAGTCTGCACTGCGCAGGCTGTGTATATAACACGGAGCAGGGAGGTTCTCTTCTTCAGTATTAGTCAATGATAATTCTGAAAGGTTACTAAATAAGTGTTGCTAGGCAACAGGAGTCGCAGTGGGGGTGTGGGGTGGGGTTCTGCTAACTCGGGGATGTGGATTCTCGGGGAGGGGGAAATCAGCTTAACCCCATGGAGTCAGCTGGTACCTGAGCAAAATGGACTGTGTGCCCCCCGGCCCACCCAGGGTCTCATCCAGGGCAAGGCGGGCACTGCCAGCCTCTGCAGCAGCTATGGGCACTGTCGTCCGATGGGCATCCACCTTGGTGAGGAGGTATCATGGGAGGAGTTGCATTTTAAAGAAGTGATAGCCTGGTCTCGGTTATTGGGGCAGAGGAAAAGGGAGGACTAAAGAACAACATACACTGTTTCCAGCGATGCAAAACCTGAATCAATACTCACTGAGCGTGTGTCATGCAAGCCGAGGCTTGGGAAAGGCAGACACTCAGGTTTTCTCAAATAAATTCAAGTCCCACACAAGAGACTATTTGCCAAACAGGCACTCGTTTTGACAAGCAATAAAAATGGAGGGGCTTAACTCAATCGAGTTCTTACCACCACCAGGCTGGTGGGGAACAAGGGAGATGCAGGTACATTTTCATACATATTTATAAGCCTTGCTGTAAGTCAGCCCAGCGTCATGTGGCTCCCTTACATATACTAGCATAATATTCTAAACCAGACAATTTCTTAGAAATGTGTTGTTTCGGAAAAATTGGAATTTTCCAGCTTGCACTAAGATTAGCCAAGCTAAACCCATCTGGCTCCTGCCTCATGTAGAAAAATCTATATGGGACAAAAATCTGCCTTTCTATTCCCCAGGCACGAGGTGAGGCCTGCGTGCCTCTTGGGTAAACAGAAACGAGGGCTAAGTCAGCATCAAACACTTGTGTGGGGCCTCGCGTTGTGACACAGCGTCCCGAGCTTCAGGCCCGGCCCTGCCAGGACCACATGCGGGACGGGAAGCCCGGCACCATCTGTGACCTTTCGGGGCACCCAGGGTGGCCCAGCGCCTCCCTGTCCCTTGTTATCCCAGTGTGCATCCCGCCCCCCCCAATCAACTCAGATTTCCTAATATTGACACAAACTCCTTAACTAACGAAAGGCAGTTCTTACCTAACCATGGGGCTGAGAGACAGGAACCAAGTGAAAAGACACGGGGGCAAACGACAGACGGGAGGGGCCGGGGTGTTTCCTCCAAGAGGAACAGACAGACGTGTCAGACAGAAGACGGAGGTCTTCCAGCGGGTGGGAGGTGTGAAGCAAGACATGAAGTCCTAAAGCCAGCGGGCAAGGACGCTGTTCTTGGCACAGCTCAGCCAGCAGAGACATCGAAGAGGATGGCAGAGCCCCAGTGGACAGAATGAAAGCAACTAATGAAGGCGGAGACCTTCTTCTGACACCGGCTGTGAAGGAGCAGTCATTCCCCGAGACGGAGGATGCTTACAGCGGGCTCTCTGAAGAAGAGAGGTCCATTCCCCCTCTATCTCCTGAAGCTAACGAAGCAGGAGAAAGGAGACACTGTACTCCCCAAAGTGGGCCAGCCACGTTCCAGGCCAGGGCTCTTCATACTGAAGCCACAGAACAAGATATTGACTTTCATATCCACAAACTCTGCCCCTTCGAATGGAATCTGGGGCCATGCAGTAAGGAATTACCGCCCCCCCCCCCCCCCAGCTGGCCACCGTAAGGGAAGTCGTCCTATTTGGATCTGAAAGGGCATAACCGAGGCATCATCACCTAGGAGCATGGCTCCTAGTTTTACCCCCTCTGTCTGAGGTCATAGCTCCCAACCCTGGTTATGGCCCAGATTCACCTGCAGGGCTTTAAAAAACATATAGATGTTCAGCACCTCTCCCACCTCAGTCAGAAGCTCTGAAAATGGGGCCTGCAACTCTCTATTATTATTTTTTTAATGAAAGAAGATAGCCTTCACACACACTTTTGATAGGAGTATGAACAAGTACAATTCTTTTAGAGCCTACATACTTTGATTCAGTAATTCCACATCTAGGGACTTACACTTTAAATATGCTGAATGTACGGAGAATGGCAACCAAGGATGAGAACAAGCTAAAGGTACTTGTTAAATAAATTACAGCATATCCAGACAATGGAATTCCATGCCAGGAGAGCTGTATATACTCATATGGAAAGATATCCAAAAAACATTAAGCAAAAAAGGCAAGTTGCATAACATTATGCATAGTATATATTCTTTGTATAGTGTGTGCATATACATATATTTCCATACTTCTCTACACAATATGTACAAATGTATTTATACACACAAAGAAAATGTCTGGTAGACTAGGAACTGCTGACTGTTAAATCTGGGAATGGGATATAGGGACTCAAGTTGTATCTTACACTGGTGATATATTACTTCTCAACATTCAAAAAACTAAGACCATGGCCTCTGGTCCCATCACTTCATGGCAAATATATGGGGAAACAATGGAAACAGTGACAGAATTTTGGGGGGGCTCCAAAATCACTGCAGATGATAACTGCAGCCATGAAATTAAAAGACGCTTGCCCCTTGGAAGAGAAGCTATGACCAACCTGGAAAGCATATTAAAAAGCAGAAACATCGCTTTGCCAACAAAGGTCCGTCTATTCAAAACTATGGTTTTTCCAGTAGTCATGAGTGGATGTGAGAGTTGGACTATAAAGAAAGCTGAGTGCTGAAGAATTGATGCTTTTGATCTGTGGTGTTGGAAAAGACTCTTGAGAATCCCTTGGACTGCGAGGAGATCCAATCAGTCCATCCTAAAGGAAATCAGTCCTGAATATTCATTGGAAAGTAATGATGCTGAAGCTGAAACTCCAATACTTTGGCCACCTGATGCGAAGAGCTGACTCATTGAAAAGACCCTGATGCTGGGAGTGATTGGGGGCAGGAGGAGAAGGGGACAACAGAGGATGAGATGGCTGGATGGCATCACCGACTCAATGGACATGGGTTTGAGCAAGCTCCAGGAGTTGGTGATGGACAGGGAGGCCTGGCCTGCTGTAGTCCATGGGGTCGCAAAGAGTCGGACACGCTGAGCGACTGAACTGACTGATACATTTCTTTTGTAATTAAATTATTTTAAATAACTTTTTTTCAAAAAGCTCCCCCGGAGAGTCTCACATGAGGCCGAGGTGTAGAACCAATTTGGTGTTGATATTGTGTCGCTAAATCCCGAACCAGTGGTCTGGAAGAAATAGCCCACGTGGCGGTAAGTAGCTAGCACAGGAAAGCGTGTAAGGAAACCCACCACCCATAGATTCACACCATGTCATACCTCTGACATGCCAGAAGGTGGCGCCGCAGAGACAATCACCCAGCTCTTGGGCCAAAACTTTTCAAAACCAATTTTTCATAAACCAAAGTCTTTGCTCCTCTCAGGACTCTTTTACTTATGCCAATAGCCTTCTTTGCTGCTGCTTCCACAGGGGAGATTTACACACATTTGTGCCATATGCATTTTTTCACAGAAATCCATGGGTCATTCAATACATTCCAATACAGTGCTTGGGAGATGTTTTCCTGAAGGGAGTGGGCTTGCTCAGAACTCTCCCTCCTGCCCACACGGTGTCCTGCGGTCTGCTCTGGTTTACTCATCTCCTTATCTTATTCCAGAGTCCGTTCCACAAAAGCAGACGACAGTCAGCCACGTGGGGCATTTGTCCTTCCCCGCCTGTCCTCACCTTTGGCCAGAACAGGCAGTGTGGGGCTAAGACAGCCCAGGGCAAGTACCATGCGTTTTCCTGCCCTCCCACCAGATGCTTTCTCAAAGTGGGTGTGTTGCCACAGCAACTGTCAAATTCCATCAGCTACGCCGCCTCTAACCTCCTGACTTCTTTAAACGTGCCACGTTTGAGACACGTGTCTCAGCTGCCCTGCCGTGCAGACCCCGGACCCCTCACCACCCAGCAAAGCCTCGCTTCTCTGGGTATTCATCACATATACATTCTTTTTATTCTTTTCCCCCTCATTTTAAAATTTTAGTCTCTTGTCCCTTAATGCTATGATCTGAATTAATTCTTGAGCGTATTTAATGGGAATTAATATCAGTCAAGAAAAACTCAATGAGTCATTTAAATATGCACTTCATATTCAATAACTTGTGCTCATTCTTCAAGACACAGTTCACCTCTGATCGTTTCTCTGCACCCCATTCAGAGCTGACCACTCTTGCCTTCCTGACTTCACTTTGTCCACACCCTTAACACTTTTTTTTTTTAGTTTCTATTTTCTTTCTTTACAACTTTCATTTCTTTGCAAGTGCTATATTTTTTTTCCCCCTCTATTTTTTGGCCATGCCATGTGGCTTATAAGACCTTGGTTCCCCACCTAGGGACTGAACTTGCGCCCCCTGCAGCGGAAGTGTGCTTCGCCACTCGGTCGCGTCCGACTCTGTGACCCCATGGACTAAGGCCCGCCAGGCTCCTCTGTCCATGGAATTCTCCAGGCAAGAATACTGAATGGGTTGTCATGCCCTCCTCCCGGGGCTCTTCCCAACCCAGGGATTGAACCCAGGTCTCCTGCATGGCAGGCAGATTCTTTACCATCTATGCCACCAGGGAAGTGGAAGTGTGGCATCTTAATCACTGGACCGCCAGAGAAGACCCACACCCTTAACACTTCAGTCACATTTATTTCTCTCTCTCTTTGTAGTTCACAAGCGTCTCAAGTTCAAGAGATAACATCCTCCTGATCTCTGAATTCCCAACATCTAGTTCAAAGCCTGAGAGTTGGCCCTGAGTAAATGTCAGGTAAGGAAAAGGATAAATGCACTGAAAAAAAAGCCTCATTTGCTGCGGCGCTCCATTCATTTTTATCATGTTGTTAAGTAACAGGGATAATGATGTGATGACCAGGTATCAAACCTGAAGATAAGAGCCAAAGAACACGTGTACAAACGCTTTTTTAAGAAGAAGAATACAGAAAGTTCATCCCTGAGACTTTATACCATCCTCTTTTTCATTCTTGTTTTTCAGATCCAAGAAGTGCATCGAGAGGGAGGCTCCTCCATATGGGGAGAAGCAGTGAAGCCCCGAAGAAGGAAGCCGTCACATTCCTGGAGTCCTCAGCAGGCGGCCTGACATCTGGTCCACACGCAGGGAAAAGAGGCCACATCCTCACATGGAGCTCTATTTTTGCATCTGAACTGCTGGTGCTTCACTTGTACAACTTGCCTCACACACAGGAAGGGGAAGGGAACTAATATTTACCAAGTGCCGGCTCCATGCTCTGAGCTGCCTCACCTACATGACTCTGCGAACACCCGTCCCCCACGTTTTGAGTCTGCAAGGAGCTCTCGGTAAGCATGTCTGAAAAGCACGTGGAGGCGCGCACTCCCTTCACCCACCCGCTGATGGCGGAGCGGAGAGCTGCCGCCCCGCACATCCACATGGCCGTGCATGGTTCTCCCTGCAGCCCCTCGAGAGGGCTGAAGATGGAAATCTCAGCACGGAGGACCGGGGTTCCCGGGACCGACAGGCCTCCCTGCTGCACCTGGGCAGATCAGCACAGCCTGGGCCCTGGGGGCCAACCCTGCCCTCTGCCCTCCGCGGACTGCACCATGAGCTTGGCACAGAGGCACTGTGGGCTCCCAAGCCTCTAGACTGTCCCTGACTCTTCCTGGATGGCTGTGTTTACCATTTCACAGAAGTTCACGTTTAAGATCGGACTGGAAGGCGCTGTGGCTTTGAGAGCTGTGGCAAAGCACAGAATCCATTTTTAAGTCACATCCGCTATGACTGAAAGGGAAGCCTGCGCTCTGACAGCTGGCCTCCCCAGGCTGGGGCCATGAGATCTCAGTGCCGCCACCGACGCTCCTTTCGCTCGCACTCCCTCCACACCCAGGTTCCCCGGATGCCTGACACTGCTGTGCCATCCACACGGGGGTTCCGAGGTCCGGGAGTCCCCACCTTCCAGGAGGGCAGGGCGTCTCCTGCGGGGAAACAAGAGGGGAGGCCTGCACACGGGTGCCGCAGCCAGCCCTCGGGGTGCCCGCGCCAGCCTGGCGGCCCACTGACCGGACTCCCTGGGCCGTCTGCTCGTTCTCTGGCCCCTGATTTTACCCTCTGTGCGAGGGCCGTAATGATAGTACCCACCTAGTGCCAATAACGGCAGCGCCCAGGGCTTGCTTTGAGTTTTAATTGTACGTGTAAAACCACTCAGCCTAGCTTGTAGCCCAGGCTACAGTAAACACTAGAGAAGGATTAGCTGCTAATCACACTGTTCCTTTTTACCCATCTGTTTGAAGGAAGCTCTGTGTTCAGAGAAAAACTGGTGCACACTGCAGACTGCCTGATTCTCAGGATTTCAGCGGTCAAGAAAGAAGGCCGAGGGTGACCGATCCGGCCGACTTGCCTGACGGGCCTCCCGTGACTCCGGGTGCCCTGGGGTGAGCTGGCATCACACTCAGCACGCAGCTCTGGGCTGCACCATGCTCTTCTCTGAACGTCTGCTCTGTGCATTTGCCGGCTTTTCCTCAGCACCATGGGAAGAAAATGGCTCTGGTGCTGTCTCCCCTGAAGTGAAGGATACTCCTCTTACATTCCAAAGGGAGACACCCAGGCCTCTGTGCCAACGAGCTGCCCGCCCCCCTCTGCCAAAGGCTAACCGCGCGGAACGCAGTGTTCCCACGAGCCAGCCTGGCCTTCCTAACCAGACTCAAGCCAGGCTTATTTATTAATACGATGGACCCAAAGGGCCGGGACAGATTCGCACCAGAGAAAGCAGATTCGCAATTATTAATGTTCTGCCTTATGAGTTTATATATGGCTCTTTTTAAAAGTTCCCCTCAAATCACAACTTGATCTGTAATGTTTAAGTTCATAAATGGATACATACATTTACATATGAACATACCTGGCAGATATGCCGAGTGGTTAATTCATCCTGGATAATGGAAGAAGGGTGCTTGCTATGTAATTTTTTTAAAATATTTTAAACCTTTCTCAAAATAATTTTTCAAATGCCTTGGTTGTTTGAATAATTTTCTGCCCTGTTCTTTCCAGAGACCTCGGCGACCTCACCCGAGTAGGAGGGAGGTTCTTTTCCCCAACGTTCTCCTGAACTGAGGCCCAGGAGGCTGGACAGCGGCAGCATGTGCGGGAGGGTCCCACACCTCCAGGGGTCGCCAGAAGCTTCACACTGCGTTTCCTGGCGTGGGCACACAACGGGCAGCGGGCTTAGAATGAACTCTGCTCAGAAACTGTTGAGGACGTCGCAGATCCAGCCAAAACCCCATCTAATTCTTGACCTGCCACGGCGGGGGCAGGGGGCCAGAGGGCAGCTCTGGTCCCCAGCCCATCCTCAGCACAGGGTCGGTCCCCAAAGCCCCCCTCCCTCCAACAGGGCCCTGTCTATCTCAGGGAAACCAGTCACTGGCTGGTGAGGACACAGCACCCTTCCTCAAACCAACAAACCCTATGCTCAAGGAATTACATCCTTCACGTGTCACTGGAGAGGGCTCTGCATCTGCTAAGCAAAGAAATATAAGTTGGTGTTTTTCAAAAAATTGGCATTCCTCTCCATTCCTCCCTTCCCCCAACCCAACATGGGACTTCTTACTTGCCCAGTTAAAACTCCAATTAAGTACCTGTTAGATGAGTTTCACGACTCTCACAGGTGATCTGGGAATATGGTACAGGCTGGAGTTGCTGACTTGCAACTTGGGCGTGGAAAGTCAGGGCTGAGTACCCACCTTTGTAATCTCTCATCCTTGGCTATTCAACAGCCTATCAGAAAACAGCCCAAAGAGCAGCTCACTGGAGCGCTGAGGTGAGCCCTGACCCTAGCACCGTCCAAAGAGGTCTGTACGCGCGGCCCCGACTCAGTGCTGCCCTGACGGAGCTCATCACATCCCCCGGACCTTCCGTACAGACTCGCCATTTTGAACCAAATTCTGCCAGCTTCGCCGAAGATATTGAAGTCAGCACAAGTGCTCCTGGAAAACCATTTACGGTGAAAGTAATGTCTTTGCGATCTCAATCATTCAACAAATGCTGACTGAGTCAGCACGTACACCAACCACGGTGCAAAGCATGGGCTTTGGGGCCTGAGAGAAACGCCTAATCCCTGTTGCTGTGATGCCCGCAAGCAGGGGTACAGAACATGCTCTGGGGAACATGGGGTTCAACACATCTCCACCTGTTTTATGCAAAACTCTCATGGGATTGAAGTACCCACGCTGGCACGAGAATAGGTCAAACTCAGGCCCAGCCACTTGATCTACTGATTTTCAAAGGAGTCCCAACACAGCCAATTCTGAGGGTAGGTGTCCTACCATTCAAAGCAGTAAGAAAAGCACTGTGCCTGGCACCAGCTAATTATATCACGAAGTCACATTCCCTGAACCCTCCCCCAAGCGAGGGCAGAGGGTAGCCGCCTCGGGGTGCCGTCTTGCTGGGTGGCAGATGGCAGCAAGCCAAGAGCTTACACGTTCACCGTGGCCAATGCAGAAAGCAGGTGACCCGCACAACACACCTGCCAGACTGCATATCAGACCATCCCCGTCGTCCACCAGAGCTTCTACCCATCAAAAAGGAAAAAGAGACAAAAAAAGAAAACCAGAAAATCTGTCTGGCTTATAAGGGGAAGGGGAACAAAGCGTCTGAACTTCAACCATTTCTCAATGCTTTCAGGAGATCTCTTTGAAACTGCAGGGCAACTTTCATCTCTCCAATAACCTTGTCTGACCTCACCTGAAATGACTAATGTGATTGCAACAGTTTCACTCTCTGAAGTAGCCCTCTTTCCACCCCCCACTGCGCTGAGGCCTCTACCATCACCATGAGAACTTGGCATTATTTTTAAAGCTAATTACCTTCAGGTTTTGGAGACAGGTGGCATGGCTTTCTGCCCCCTCCCTTCTGCTGAGTAAGGAGAAACTTCTCCAGATGCCTGGCAGGAGAGCCTGCATCCTGGTCCCTGAGATTCTGGGCACCCTTCTTATGGGGGGAGGGGTTCCCATGGCATCCTGTTCTATGAAGCAGCAGCTGCCGTATGCATCTTGTGGAGGAAAAAGTTTCTTTAAATCTTTATTAGTTGCTGTTTGGCTAGATGGGACTGATAGCAAAAGCAACATTCCAAGGTAGTCAACACTAGGATCAGAATAAGACTTGGCACTTGGAAAATCCCCAAAGGATGTATGGGCTGGCACAATATGGGAAAAAAGAGTTTATTTTCAATTTTTTGTTTGTTTGTTTCAAGAGGGGTCGATTTCATTGAGAAAAGAGAGGGCAGTATGATTCCAATAAACCTCTGTGTTCTAACCATTTTCTGATCTTTCCTAATCAGGGTTTAAAATTCCAGAACCAAAGTTCTTTTCAAACCCGAGTCAGGCTTAGGTATCCACCTGTAAGAACAGTGTATGTGCCAACATCAAAAGGAGGAGATTACATCACCCCTTTCCCCTAGTTCCTCTTTTTGAAATTAGATATGTGTGCTACTGAAGGCAAAACAATGCGCTCGGTCCCAGAGAAAAGTGAGGTGCGGATGGTAGCAGGGGTGCAGAAGGGCTGGGACTACAAAATGTTAAGTACTGGGTGGGGGAGGGGCAGAAATAAAAATAGACCAGTAAGGGAAAACTGAATGGAAGAGGTTCGTTTGTTTAACAGTGTTTGCCATTCCAGGAGGCTTGCTGAAGCTCTTTCTTTCAATGGCTGGCCTTGGACCAGCATTTGAAAAGTCTTAGATCTTTGGAGAGGAAGATTTGGACAACAAAGTTGTTTTATCTGGGAGGGTCACTAGTTTACTCAAGAGTTCCAGGACTTTGGTTTTGATGTTATTACCTTGGCCCGAGTGTCTCTGTCCCAGGCAGTCCTGGCTGTGTTTACTGCCTTAGGAAACAGGGGAACCTGGGAGGGGGCTTCTCCCGCCCGCCGCGGCCACGCTTCGCTGGATCACCTGTTACCTGGGCCCCCTGAAGACAAGAGGGACGGGGGCCAGTTAAACACGCTTTAAAGGTCCTATCTCTCGACACTCAGAAGAGGGAAATAACACTTCTCTAACTCACTCCCCAAATAGACGCCGCCGTGGATGTTCTGCCAAGGAGTGATGCGAAAGCGTGTTCCAAAGTGAAATGTAAGCTTGGCGCGGTGCCCAGCCCGCGGCTGGATTCCGCACAGAGCTGGGGGCTGGCGAAGCGAAGGAGCACATTTCTCTCCATGTGACTCCGAGAGCCAGGCAGCCAGAGCAGATTTCTTTGTGTTAATAAAATGTGATATCTAGACTGTACACACAGGCAGCCTTGGGAAAACGTGAGCCAAAGGGAAGGACCCGAGGAAACCCATGGCCCAGACTGAGGAGGGGCTGCAGCCGCCGGCAGCCTCGACTGCACCGCGGCCGGCAGGACAGGTGCGGGAGGGGCCGGGAGTCAGGGGTGGAAGGTCGTGCCCGGCGCCTGCGCGAAAGCTGCTTAAGCATCAGACAGTCCACGGAGGCGCAGCGAGCATGTCCTGAGCAAAGGCTTGCTCTTCCTTGACGGGCCAGAGACCAAAGTCCTTCACGGGCACTTTCTCAAGATGTGGAGTTTACCCTGGACTCGAGGCTCCTCCCCCCACAGCTGAGATCACTCCCGGGACGGCAGGAGGTTGGCTCCGGGGTTAGACTGTGTATGCTCCAGGCTGGCACATGCCTTGCTTTTGTGGGCCACTCCTGCTTCACGCTCAATGTGGCCTCGGCCTCCTTTGACCACAGGAGGTAGCCACTGCTCACGGACTCAAGCCTGCGGACCCACATGTTTGGGGGGGGGCATGGGTGGGGGTTCACAGGGAGGAAAGGGAGCGTTAGGGCCCCTGCTCGCTGAGCCTCTTTCAACACACTAGATCACTTCCTCTCCAGGACTGTCAAAGGTACTGTGCCCTCTAGCCAACTTGATCTCCCCAACTTGGAAGCTACCGGGGGCACAGGCAGAGCCCTGGGGCCCCAGGAGATGTGCTGGAGGTTGCGGGACTTGCCGGCCTGCGAGCTCCTCTGGTTGAAAGGAGTGGAAGGTCCTAGAAGACACTGCCGCTTAGCTCCCTCCCTTGCAGCAGCCCAGCCCTCAGCCTCCTGGAGCACGGGGTATGCAGTCAACCAGAACCGGCTAATTGCAGGGCAGCTGAATTGATGAGCGCCTCCCAGGCCCAGGTGAGCCTTCACCTTGGTTAATCTGCAAACTGGTTAATCGGCCTCAGGATAATTGAAAGTTAATCGTATGCACAGCCCAAGTGCAGTCACTGGAAACGGCAGGAAACCACAGTAGTGGAAGAAGTCAGATCCATGTTCAGTGAACCTGTCGCTTCTCCAGACAGTGTTCAACCTCGAGCCCGCTTCACGCGTGGCCCCATTCACTCCTGCAACTGACCCTTGTTACACAGCGACCCTGGTTCCTGGGAGCACACAGTAAGTGCTCAATAAGTTGCAGTTACTATTAATCCTTTAGTGTGGTCGAGGTGGTCGACCCTGTGGTCCCAGGTGGCGCTAGTGGTAAAGAACCTGCCTGCCAATGCAGGGGACATAAGAGATGCAGGTTTGATCCCTGGGTAGGGAAGGTCCCCTGGAGGAGGGCATAGCAACCCACTCCAGTATTTTTGCCTGGAGGATTCCCATGGACAGAGGAGCCTGGTGGGCCACAAAGAGTCGGACACGACTGAAGTGACTTAGCACGCACACAAAGCATGCACAGTGTGGCTGATGGATTTAAAGTTAGGAAGTTAGGAGATCTCCAAGACATTTGGCTGGCGGAAGCACACTGCGGGAGCTGCAAAAACCACTCTACTCTCCCCCCTGAGTGTGCTTTACAAAAAGGAAAATCTGAAGAGTTTAAACACCGCTAGGAAAGCATATCAAGAGCTCAAAAACATCCAGCACATTCCGAGAGGAAGAGAAGTAAACTTCAGAACTGCTAACACGGATACCTGAGGGTCATCCTCAAACCTACACAGGTTGGTAAATTCTCCAATGCTCTTTCAGGTAACAGAACTTGGTTTTCAACGTCAAGAATCACAGTGTGCAGCGTCCCGAGGGCCCAGCCTCCGGGTCCTTCCGAGAGCGGGGTTTCCCGGGTTTCCGCCGCCAGGCTCCGCCGTGCGCGGCTGCCTCTGGGGGCAGCGAGCACCCAGGTCTGCGCGCCGAAGTTTCCACGGGAATCTGATGGCGACTGCTGGAATGACAGCTTCCTTCCACCCTCGACGCCAGTCCTGTGACCATGGTACAGAATCGACAGATTTCCCTTCTTCCATCCTGCGACACTAACCGGAGGAAGCCTCCTGCTAAGAGCGGACCAGTACCTGCCAGGGACTTGGATAAGCACTTTCCCAGGACGCCGGGAACAGCACTGGCCCGAGCCCTTGACCTTCTGCCCACTGCAGGGACAAGTCCCGAAGGATGCTCCCAACCCGCTCCGTCGGGACAGCAAAGACCCGGCACAAATAAGGTCCTACCTCCGCTGAGGGCAGATGTCCCTAATCCATCAAAGAGCTCTTTCCACTGAGCCCAGACCAAGTTTCAGGCTTTCAAGACATTCCAGGCACCTCCGAATCCATCAGAAGCAGCTGGGGTGAAACCCCATCTTCCATCAGAAACCCGGCCACCCAGAGGGGCAGGTCAGGACACAGCGGGCTGCGGCCCTCCAGAGAAGCTCCATCAGAGCTAGCTGTGGGCCTTGGGGTTTTCCTGTTTCTCTTTTTAAAAAATTATTTCTCTGGCTAATAAAACACCACTTAAAAAAAAAGAAAAAGAAAAAACTCTAACCCTTGGAGCAGTGATTTCAGCCAGAAAACTTGCTTTCGGTGTTACTCTGGAATGCTGAACACCAGAGAGAAGTCAGTAGTTCCCATTCAGAACGGGCTGAAGACCAAGTTTTAGGAAGCAATGAGCTTTAATGCTGTGCCTTTCCCCCCTTAATGGTGTCAAATAGCTTTTGCTTTTCAGTTTTACTCTTTGAACACTGTCAACCTTTATAAGTGGCAGAACATCAGACTCTCAGTCTACTGACCAGCTTAGGAGTGGTACCATCACCCTGAAAAAATTTACATTTTTTGCACCAAAAGTCTTTCCGTTCATAATAGCCTTATGATACTGGGTCATGGAGCTTAAAATAGCACCCGTGTCTGATAGATAAGAAAACTGAGGCCTTCAGAGATTCAATGACCTGTCCAGAGACACACCACCCATCGATGCAAACCAGACCCAGAACCTAGATTGCGAGTGTGTGTGTGCGAACTCGCTCCAGTTGTGTCTGACTCTCTGCGATCCTATGGACTGTAGCCCACCAGGCTCCTCTGTCCATGGGGTTCTCCAGGCAAGAATATTGGAGTGGGTCGCCATGCCCTTCTCCAGGAGATCTTACCAACTCAGGAATCAAACCTGTGTCTCTTATGTCTCCTGCGTTGGCAAGCGGCTTCTTTACCACTAGCGCCATCTGGGAAGCCAGACCCTAGATTAGCTGATTCCAAACTCAGTGTTTCGTAAATGGCCTGCCCTGCAATTATTGCTATGTATTTTCCCCTTTGCCATTTAAAACCCAGTGGAGATAATAACACTAGCAGAACTTATACTTCAATTTGAATTTAATTTGCTCAGTTTTCTAATTGGCTATCTTATATTTATTTATAAATTAGAAAAACATAGATTATTCCCATCTTACAAATGAAGAGGTGAAACCAAGAGAGGCTGATAAACCAAGAGAGGGTGGTCTTGACACAGCTGAGACCAGACACTAGATCTGTTAGTGTATCTAAAGAAGCATCACGAGGCTTGCAAAGACTCAGCCCAGCAACTCAGAAATCTAACTGTGAGCCTCCAGAACTCTGAACTACAAGTTCAAAACATCAAAACATTCTAGATAGTGGTGTTTAAATACCAGATTCTCACTCTGAGTTAACACTTACTGAGGGAAAACTCTCCAGATCTGTTCACTAATTGGCCCATTTAATGTCATTTAACCCTCACAGCGTTAATCAAAGCTTGTTATTTCTGCCTTAAAATTATTTAATCCTGATCTCCATGGTTTTTGGCCACTGAGATAGGCCTCCATTTATTTTTAAGCGGCTTGTAATCAGAATGGAAAGACGATGAAGAAAAGAAAACGTGCTTTGGCGATTGGATCCACAAGAGCCAATGCTCCTGAGAGCAGAGTAAATTCCAGAAACCAATTTCATTTCTAATATGACTTGATTTCCTACAACCCCTTACACTAAATGCTCAGCACCATCCTGGCCTGAACACATAACAACTATGGCCATGATTTCATATGCGTTTAGTTCATTTAAACTTAGGAGCAGGGTGCCTAGTCTTTTATAAAAGCTCAGAGGTATGTGACTGGAAGTGAAAACAGGCTGAGGGAGCTTTCCCTGAAATCAAACTCACCTCCCAAAAGGGAAGTCTTGCCTAGTTTGATGCTGATGTCCTTTGTCATCCTTAAGACAGGACTGTTGTACCTTGAAAAGGTTTATCCTGCCACACCCTTGTGTATAGTACACTCTGCACTGTATCAAGACCCATGCCAAGAAGGCCAGATCGCTAATCCGGCTGAAAGACAAAGTCACATCAGGTTAATCCCAAGTCTTAAATTAATCGACTTCTAGTTCCCCTCTGTGTGAAAACTATTTTCACAAATTTCTTCCAAATAATTTACTTCTGTTTTCTGGGTTTCCATTCTATTCTGACAGGAGGCTCCATCTGCCCTCTCTGGAGGCACCCTCTGCCATGTTTTTATCTTGCAGGGAGGGCTAAGGAAATGTTTCAGAGTTGTGCACCGTGGGAGCAGAAAGCCAGGGGTTTTACCATGGAAGCCCACAGTCCCTCATCCTCTGCGCTGCACCCCGCTGCCCACAGCGGGGTCACGGCCAGTCTCCCAGTCCATGACCAAAAGGTGTCACCAGAAAGGAGGAAGAAGCACCAGTCCCCGATCCTGTAACACACTGGAAAAGCTGGAGAGCACGCAGAGAAAGGAATTGTCCCATTTCCCCCATTAGTCTCTCCAGGTCTTCCAGGCCCAGAGTCAGAGGATGGCAAGGTGGGTGGAGACGGAAGAGACAGACCTCCCCGAGGAAGACAGCATTTATTGTTACAGAACCACAAACAGGGCTGGCGGGGTGTGGGGGCTGGATAGCTTCTCACTGCGGTCAGTACAGAGGGTGCTCCCAGCTTGGGAGCATCCATCACCCTTTCCTCCCTACAAGAGGCAGAGAGCGTGGCTACAGCACTCACTGCTGGCCATGACTGCTACAGCACAAAACCTGTTCCCACGACGGAAACAGGAAAAGAGAAAACCCGTCATTGCAGAACAAATGACAGTGCTGATGCCTCCCATTCAGACTGACCGCTGTTCTAAGTGCTTTCCACAGAGCACCTCGTTCACTCCTCCAGGAATCACCTGAAGCTGAAGCGGGTGTTCACCATCCCCACTTACAGAGGCGAAAAAGCAGAAGGGTTAGAGAGCGGGTCAGTCTTGGCTCTGAGATCTGAGCCAGGACGGGAACTGTACCCACACAGTGCTGCCCATCAGTGAGGGGAAGGGAAGAAGGAGAGGAGTCTGCTCCAGCGGGTGATGAGTTCATGTGGCAAACCCTTGCATGGCATCCTCTCTGATGGGATGAAAATGAACAAAAGTGCTCTTTTGGTTCCATGCACTTGTATGAAAATTTAAGCTCAAAAAGATGAAACTTTAGTAGATGGGGACAAGGTGGGGGAGGGCAGACACAGACAAACAGCCACAACTTGGTGGTCACACTAATCTGAATTACTGATCTAGCTGAATGACAGAAATTCCTTCACTCCTTGCTGATACATGCTGTGGTTAAGACAATCAATGTATAGACACAGAGAAGGCCTTTAAAGCCTGTTTAGTACTCAAATAAGTTCAATGTGCCTTCTAAAATTCTATTTGCATAATTAATGTATTTGGTAATATCTTTACAAAGAACACAAAGACACAGATTTCAGTTTGATCAATGCAAGATCAAATAATCACAAAATGTGAATCAATGCAATGTTATTCCCAAGTAAGCTTGAGGGTAAAAAGAGAAATAAGTAGAATGTAAGTAAACTCAAATTGCTTCTTTACACTTAATTTTTGTAATACTGAAACTTCCTTTTACTTTTAAACATCTAAGGAATCCAATAACTAAATATCACTAGGAGACCTGTTATGTCTGGGTTAATTTCATTTACAATGCTAAACTATTTCTGACCTGACTATAGATATCATTTTAAAAATCATTCAGGTGTTACTGGTCATTTGAAATAAACATACTTTAGATTCTATGAGGGAAAAAACACACAACTTCCCTGGAAAACAAATTAATAAAAAGAAATCAATCGTGATGAAATGAATTCTACCAAATCCCTATGAAGTCAGTTCTACAAATTTTTCTTTTCCTATCCTCAGAAACTCTATCAAGGCTTTATTTCTATCTTTACATTTTATATTATTTACTCTTTCTTCTATAAATCATTCAGTGGCATTTGGCCTCTAAAAGCAATGTTATTCGAACTGGATATGAGATCTCCATCTTATTTTAAAAGTTCTCTCTAGTAAAAGCCTCCATAATCTCCTTCTGTGATACTAACTAAGCCCATAGCACAATAAATCCATTCTAAAGTGAACTAAGTCTTCTGATCAATCCTTTGGGCAGACCAGAGTTTGACTCTGCCACCCTCCTTAGAATAACTCTTCCTGTCTTGGGGTATTGAAGTATCTGTTCTGGGTAATCTGATGACTGCCTATCTAGATGATCTTGTTCATCTGGTTTACAGCCTTGATTCCCATTGGCCAGGGCCTGGTGGCATCCCTCCCCAAACAAACCTTCACTCTGCCTGTTCAATTCAGGAGGCATGTACTGGGCCTGAATGGCCAGTCTCACTTAACTCTTTCCATTAAGTGTGAAGACACTTACAGAGGGGCAGCAAAGCTTTCCTTCTCTACTCCACGGCCCAAGCGTGGGTTCCCCAGCAAGGACCTCCCAGCAGACTGCTACCCAGAGCCAATTACAGAAGAAAGCACTGCTGTTTCCCACTCAAGAAGCTTCTGCCAAGGCGCTTATTTCTGCTGATCCATTTATGCAACCCCACTGTCTAAGAGAACATTTTGTCACAGATGATTTAGTATTGCAGCTCCCTGGAGCATCTTTCTGCCAGCAGTGTGCGCTCATTGTTTTTAGGAATCCAGGGTCTCCCAGGCAAGATTTGAGACAGAAAGGGGCTTAATTAGCCACAAGTCGTCTCTTATTACGAGATCCCCAATTCCAAAGCATTCTTCCAAAAATCATTAATGAAAAAAAAAAAATCCTAGATTAAACTTCTAAAAACAAAACTTTTAGGAGATCTGTCTGACAATGGAACTGCCATTTTTCAGGACAGTGAGACTGGATTCCCATTATGAGATGGATGGTTAGGAGCTTGAGACAGTAATAATACTTGTTAAAGTCAGAAAGGAAGGAAAACATTTTGGGGATTTTCATATTAAGTCATGGAGTGTGTATCCACCAGAAGCCAATTTAACAGAAACAAGTACTGTATAGTTTTTCCCCAACAGATGCTTGATTCTGCCAACACTCCTGTAATTGTCTACTGCACATAGTTGGAGGTGAAATTGCACACACAGTTGTTATTTTTTTGTTTTTTCTTAAGTGAAATGATTTGGGTTATGGCAACTCCTCGGCTTTCTGTAATCTTGGCTTGATCTCAGAGAACACTTCAGGGGTACCTGAGCGAGCTACTTCACGCAGGTGCCGTTTAGCAGCCCCCTTCCCTCCTCCAGAGCCCGTCTGCTCCCACAACGTCTTTTTCCTCCAGCAGCAATTCAGCACAACCCCCACCCCACCCCCAGCCACCCGATCTCTGCATGGCATGCAATTAATTCCGGTTTTCAGGGGAGAAGAGAGACACAGACGCAAGGTCAGGACTCAAGAATACACAACTGTAATAAGGATTCCTTTGTCTCGCAGGAGTAAAATCACCAAGCTGGCCGAACACTCACCAAAGTGTTTTAGCCTGATATTACTGCTGCAGGTAATCCTTATAATCAAGTATTACTTGTATCACTGGAGCCTTCCCTCCCTCTCTTTCTCTCACAATCACACATACACATACACCAAAAGGCACAAAACCTACACTCACAGAAAGAGGTTTAACATATTTGTTTGCAAACCCAGTAAGCTTCATAATATAGAGGCATTTGAAAGTCATGAATGTTAATGGATTGGGTTTATTAAAATCTATTTTTCTGCTTCTGTGAGATCAGGCCCGCTTTTGGACTTTTTTTAAATTCTAAACTGTTCACATCCCTCAAACTCTTTTCTTGCCAAAGAGGGTTTCCCCCAATCACCAAAATTATGGGCTTTATAAGTGAAACTTAAACCCTGTGTTTTTGAATTACTTTCTCTAGATCATTAGAACATTGTGTTTTGAAAAGCTGTTTGATGTTCAAGGAAGAGTGTTTATTTTCCAAACAACAAAAATAAGGAAGTCCCGGTTTGCCAGAGGAAACTGTTGTGAAGTATCTAAAAATGTTTCAAATCCAACCTTGAACCCAAGAGGGAACATCCACATGCCACTTCCCCACTCAGAAACCTTCAATGGCTCCCCACTGCCTCCTGGACCAGGTTCAAGCTCAGGAGCCTGGCGTTTACGAAGCTGCCAGCCTGGCTGGCACCTGCCTCTGCAGACTCATATTCCTGCCTCCTTCATGTGAGTCTTCTGCACCAGCTGAACAGGATCGACACCCTGCTCCCTGGACACCCACGGGCATTCCCACCTCCACGCTCCACCACACCATTGCTGCTCTCCATCCCTGCTCCTCCAGCACCATGAGACCCGGCAAGGCCTGACTCCCCAAGAAGCATCACCCCCAGGCCCGCCCCAGGCAGCAGCTGCTTCCCTGAGATCTGGCAGCCCTGACGGATGGCACTGCCCCCACATTAATTTTCAGGTTTTACTCATTTTCGGGCTCTTTCCCCCTCCTCTTTCAGTAGATATTGGAGGCCTCTGTGGACTCAGCTTTCGGCCTGGAACATGCTAGCTTGTTCTGTCACTCATTGTTTCACCTAAATGTTCCATCTTCCCTACTGAACTCCTATCTCCTTGAGACCAGCAGCCCAATCATACCCTTGTCTGTCTTCCCCAGGGGAAGTGCAAATCCACAGCTGATGCTATTGCTGGGGATCATCCACGTGCCCCCAGCTCTGATGGCTTCCTCTGTTGCCCTCTCGTCTTTCTAGTGTTGACAAGAGGAAAGTGACAGGACTGATCGGGGTCAGGATTGGCTTATTATGGGAGGCGCCATGGGTCAGGGTTGGCTTACTATGGGAGGCACTGTGGGTCAGGGTTGGCTTATTATAGGAGGTGCCATGCTGGCCTTCATGGACATCAGAAACCTCACATCAACCCAACAAAGATGTTACTTTGCAGATAAGAAGATAACTGTGTGGAAAGAGTCAAGATTTCTCCATTAAAGGACCTCTGGCGGGGGGGAGGAGGAATCATTCTGGAATGCTTTTGGAAAGTCCTGCTTGTAAGCAGGAGGATGGACTAGACTTTCCTCCTTTCCTGGCGCCCTAACATGCCTGTATGGTTTCTTTACCCCTGAGTTCACTGTATTTCCTTCAAATGGGATTCTTGCCTATTCGTAAAAATTCAAAATAGTAACATCAACTGATTGACTGATTGATTTGCTAGCCATATGTGTCACGGAGAAATCCTCTACTCAAGAACTTCTTTGGGCCACGTTTTGCTAGTCTGATTTTCTTTTAATCTCATGAGCAAGGAGGACTGAATAACGATCCAAGGTTAATTAAAACGCAGAGGTGAAGACGGGAGTGAGCAAGACTCATCAGAGAAGCAAAGGAGAAATGCCAACTCCAGAGGTCTTAACTGGCCAGGAAGGGAGAGGTATGGATACTCCCCAGGAACCCAGCGAGAGATGAGGTCCTTCTATGAGAGATGAGACCAGACGGAAATGAGGAAGCCCTCGGAGCAGCTGTGACTGGGCGCTTGCTGCGGGCCCATCACTGTGCCAAGTCTTCTCCAGCAGTCCTTCAACAACCCTAGGAGGCATGTCCAGGGATTTCTCCGAAGTTCCAGATGGAAAATGCAAAGCTCACACCGTTTAAAGGACATGTCCAGGAGCATGGGCGAGCGTGGCAGGGACGGGACTGACACCAGGTGTGCATGTTTGTGGGATCCTGTGCCCGACAAGAGTGACACGCTGCTTGGATGACCCACATATCAAACACAGGTCATCCTGATTTTGGACATCTGAACGGTGAGCCAGCAAGCACCTATGTCGGAAGCACATTTCAGTTTATTCCAAAACAGTGGTTGAGTGGTTTCCGGTTAAGACAGGTGCTGAGGGCACACCAAAGAGTATAATAAAGTGGGATACGACCTGGCCCCAATATTCTCGGCCCTTCCCATCACAGAACCAAATGCAGGCCCTGCACCACCCCATCCCTCTCTCGTTTATTCTCTTCCAAAGCTTTTTCAGTCTTAATGCTTCCACTGCCACCCTCCCGCTTCCCTCCATCTTCACTGCTGAGACATAAAAAATGATTCCGGGGTACAAGTGATTAGTGCTGGTTGGCGGGGAGGCTTCTGCGAAACCCAGTCCATCACTGTTGTCTCTCACCCTCTGATCTCGGCCCCGTCCTTCCCACCTCCCCCCACCCATTCTTCTGCTCTACCTAGTTCTGTCTTTACACTGCTATTTTTCTCATCTGGTAGACACCGGGCTGAACTGAAAAGGCTCTGCCAAGCTCCTTGGCAGGAGCCGGCCTGCAGGAAGCCTGCCCACCGCAGCAGCGCAGAGCAGACAGCGCCTCTGGGCAGCTGGGCACTTGGGGTCTGGCTAGGACGTGGGGCAGAGCAGGCTTCCCTGGCATGGGAACGGCCCTCCGGAGCGCGGCCTTCTCGTGCCAGGGTCAGGGTCAGGATTACGATCGCTCGCTGCACTCGCGGCGGAGTGCCTGGGAAGGGAAGCGAGGGTGGGGGCGGGGGGTGGCAGGCGGCCAGCTCGCCACCCAGGCCGGGCGAGCTCCGCGAGGCACAGCCACGTGCCCGGGGCAGGCAGCCAGGGTCGCTGGGGCTCACGCGGGAGGGAGCTGGGGGCTGGGCACCTTGCAAGCGGCTGTGTCTACACTGGAGGACATGAGGTGCGAACCCAGAAACTGCGGGGGTAACATCAGGGAAGTAATCCAGAATGAGGCCGAAAAGTCAAGCAGCCTCCAGGGCAGAGGGCCCGCTGGGGGTGGGGGGCAGTGGGGCCGGTGGGGGGGGGGAACCACAAAACACCCCATGTCCTAGTTTTGCAGAGGGAAGGGTGCTGGATGAAACACATCCCTAAATGGAGAATGGGGTTGGGAATAAGCCATTCCTTTCCCTGCTGGGAAGCCACGACATCCCTCCAGCTCCAAGCTCTGAGGAGGCATGTGTCACACAGCCTGCTAAGACCCCATGGGAGGGTGACTGTTTCCAGTGTCCATTCTCCCGATGGGAACACCAAGGCTTACAGAGGTCAGGAAATGGACCCAAAGTTACACAGCAAGCCAGCGCACGTCCAGGCTGTGAACCCAAGTCCCTGGGCCCAGAGCTGATGCTCGTAAGCACCTAGTCACCCTCACTCTGCACCCGTGTCCAGAAACACCTCCTGCCAGAAGGCGAGGATGTGCAGTCCCGGGAATGTTACAGACAGCAAAGCCAAGAGAGCAGGGCGCCCCTGTCCTCTGCAGGGTGTGGTGGAGAAGATGAACTGGAACCAAGAAGAGCCTGCCTGCTTCAAGGGCAAAGCTGATGCTCTCCCCTCAAGGCCCCCTTGATCCCGATGAATGGAAGGCACTCCCAGGACACGTGGGGCGCAGAGAACCTCAACTCACAGCGCTCCCAACCTGCACACGTGGCCAGCATGCGGGATGGGAAGGCACATGAACTGCACACGCTCAAGGGCAGGGACAAATCGAAGCTTCGTCTCACGGTGTCAGAAAAGCCCAAAGAATTCCGTTGCTTCAGCAGGACCCCTCGTAATCTCAGGGCCCCCAGCAAGATCTCCCCAACATGACAATCTGGATCCCATGGCGGTCCCTCCCTTCCCCATCAGAACCTCATTACAAGAGCAGGAACAGAGCAGACACAACGCTGATTCCATCCTGCCAAGCTCCAGTGGGTTCTCCCCAACCACACCCCTCCTCTCCATCCTGCCAAGCTCCAGTGGGGGCTCCCCAACCCCACTCCACTTCACTATCCTGCCAAGCTCCAGTGGGGTCTCCCCGACCGCCCCCCGTCCTGCCAAGCTCCAGTGGGTTCTCCCCAACCACACCCCTCCTCTCCATCCTGCTAAGCTCCAGTGGGGTCTCCCCAACCCCCCCCCCTCCATCCTGCCAGGCTCCAGTGGGGTCTCCCCAACCCCACTCCTCCTCTCCATCCTGCCAAGCTCCAGTGGGGTCTCCCCGACCACCCCCATCCTGCCAAGCTCCAGTGGGGTCTCCCCGCCCCTGCCCCCACATCCTGCCAAGCTCCAGTGGGGTCTCCCCAACCCCCCCCTCCATTCTGCCGAGCTCCAGTGGGGTCTCCCCAACCCACCCCCTCCATCCTGCCAAGCTCCAGTGGGGTCTCCCCAACCCCACTCCTCCTCTCCATCCTGCCAAGCTCCAGTGGGGTCTCCCCGACCGCCCCCCATCCTGCCAAGCTCCAGTGGGGTCTCCCCGACCGCCCCCCATCCTGCCAAGCTCCAGTGGGTTCTCCCCAACCACACCCCTCCTCTCCATCCTGCTAAGCTCCAGTGGGGTCTCCCCAATCCCACTCCACTTCTCTATCCTGCCAAGCTCCAGTGGGGTCTCCCCGACCGCCCCCTCCATTCTGCCAAGCTCCAGTGGGGTCTCCCCAACCCACCCCCACCAACCCGCCAGGCTCCAGTGGGGTCTCCCCAACCCACCCCCTCCATCCTGCCAAGCTCCAGTGGGGTCTCCCCAACCCCACTCCACTTCTCTATCCTGCCAAGCTCCAGTGGGGTCTCCCCGACCCCCCCACCCTCACCCCGACACGGAAGGGTTTTCACTTTACTCCCTAACTAGCCTCACCACAACCCAGATGGTGCTCAGAACGGGAGAGAGAGGCTTCATACTTCTCAGCTGAATTCGGGTCTAATGGTGGCAGGACACCTCCACGCTATTCAAAGAAAAACCACCAGAGGAAACAATTTCAATCCTGGCTTTACAAGCATGTGATTTAAAAATAACTCTGCCTGTGTCTGCTATAGATGACTTTCCCTAAAGGGACTGCTGTCCTTAAAGCAATCACTCAATTCTCAGGGCAAACTGTTCTTCTTTTCTCCGTATGCAGCACATATCTCCAGGAAAGCACTCACGGCACCACCTCTGATAGCATCTGACATGCAAACGTCGAAGTGGTCAGGACTCTCCTGCCATCCCTGCGGGCTCGGGAATGGCCAGGAAGCTGCACCTCAAATGCGGGAGAAGCCCCTGCCGATGCCTACAGCATCCAGGAACCACCACTGCTCCTGATTAAGATGTCAGCCCAGAGCATAGCAATAACCCCCACTGCCAGAGAAGGCTTCAGCAGATCCCTGGGTTATTTCTTCAAGGAAAATTGCATTCAGATATTTAACTCATTCTTTGAACAGACAGGTAAACAGAATAATAATGATGGGTGTATAAAATAGGAGAGGGCTTGGAGGGCAGTCAGGGTAAACAGTAAGAGAATTCACAGGAACACTCACCTTGTCATTCCAAGGCACACTTGGGGTAAACCTAGAAATGCATAATTTGTCATCTCTTTCACTTCCCTTCAGCCACAGAGGTAGCACTAATGGTACAATGCTACCGAGTATAACTCAAAATATGCACGCTGAGCAGAGAGTAGAAAACAAATATTTAACAAAATTGCTTTGCAATTATCTCCTGATTATCCTGATGTCTTAGTTTTATTAACTAAAAGTGGATAACTATGCTCTTATTAATGTTATATTTCTTCTTGGCAACTTAAGGTCTCCTGACTGCTTCAAAAGTTTTGCCATAATGCATTACAGGAGGTATAAAGCATCCATGTATGTGACAGGATCCTGAATTAAGCCCAGATGTGGCCGTTCAAATCGCAAGTTGAGATCAGTAGTTCCGGGGCGGGCTGGGGGTGGGGAGAGGGGGGGGCCGATTTTGTCCTCTGGGGACATTTGGCAGTAACAGGAGACATTTTTACTGGTCACAGGTTGGGGTGGGGAGGGTTTACTGGCTTCTAAAGAACAGAGGGCAGGAATGCCCTCAAACATCCCACAAAACACAGGGCAGCCCCTACAGCAGACTCACCTGAGGAATCTTGCTGCAGACTGAGATTCTACAGTTCCCGGAATGCTCATAGCTACCTCTGTGCTCTTCCCTTCTCAGGATTTGTTTTCCTCAAGGGTTACTCGGTATTTCTATTCGGGTCACCACTGTGATTACACAGAATCATCAAGGACTTTCTCCTGTTTCAGGTTTGCCTGTGATATACCACCCATCAACTCCACCTTCCCTAGAATTTTACGTTACATTATCACCTCTGTAAGAACAGCAGTGTTATTTTATCTGCACTGGGTATTTTAAGAAAAGCTCTAACTTCTTTTCCTTTTTTTGTCAGGAATATCATTGAGTTTAAATGAATTGAAGAGTATTATTTACGAAGTGTGCTTCCATTGTGAAAAAAACATATAAGTGAAGAACTTATTTCTAGGTCCCAGTGCCCCCTTTGATCCAAGTGTCTTCAACTCTACAACCTAACAAAATGACAGCCACTGAAAGCAGGAGTCCTTTGTTATGGGCTGCAAGTCTGAGTAGGGCATCAGAAGTTTCTGAAAGTCATTGATCAATATTGATTCAAATGACTTTCAAGATCCAAAATCCCAATTCTTGATTTTTCAGCAGGAACCTAAGGGTGGAGACCCCCCACCAGCATGTCTTTTGGGGGAAAAATAACCGCAGTATTTCTACCATGGCACACATCCTATGCATGAACAGAAGACTGAGAAATAACTTGTCAACTGAGTGTAAGTGTTAGGCTTAGAACACTGCAAGCCAAAAACTATTGGTCAAAATCTGCCGACGTTTCTCTGCGGAACAAAGGGTTACACACAGTACTAGTTACCCTGTGAAGGTCTTTCAGAAGACAGGCATTGGAAGAAGTGATGGAAGCTGACACAAACAGAATAATGATCATAACTGCTCATTAAGAAATATCTAGTGCTAGTCATCTGACCCCTTACACACATTATCTCTAATTTTCACAATGACCCAATCAAACCAAAATGATACCCTCCTGCACAAAAGGGAAACTGAGGCCCAGAAAGGCTGCAGCACTTGGTAAAGTCCCACTGCTGCGAAGCCGTCCGTCTCATTCTGCAGAGCAGATGACAGACGCACAGCTAAGCCTTCTCACCTGGCTTCTGTGCCCTTCCTCCTGACTCTTTTCTCGCTCTGACGGTTATTTATTTTGTGGTCTGTTCCTGGGAGAACGCCCCTGTATGTCCTAAGTAACAGGGGGTCAGGCTCACATGAAAGGGTGTCTCCATAAGCTTCTGTGGCCCCGGGGGTGGCCAGGGGCTAAGACTTCATGCTATCCCAGGCAGCACCCTGGAAGCTACAACTCAAAGTGGGTTTCGAAGAAGGGGCCGCAGAGAGACTGGATGGGAGAGCTTTAAGCCCAATACTGACATTTCGAGGCAGGGGCATTCTCTTCCTTCTCTGCACCGTTTCCTTTCATTTTCATCTCGCGCTGTGTGCCACAGAAACTCTACATGAGCCGAGGACACAGAGTTCGGGAGAGATCTCCGGCTCAAGCCTCCCACCGTCCTGCTTTCTGGCCTCCCCGCAGCTAAGGCCCCTGGCGCGGTGACCCTCCCGACGATTTGTCCACTGCATCTTTGTTCCCGGTTACCTGTGCAAATGAAATGGCTTTTCTTCCTGTGTGTTTTGTACAACAGGGAGCTAAAAAGACACGGAGACAGAGCGCCCTCACTTGTGTTTACATCTGAGCGTTGGCAGGTGGGTTTTGAAGTACCGGTCATTTCAGGTAACGTTTTTGTGCAATATTTCAACACCATTTAAAGCCAGCCTTGTAGGTTTTGATAAAAGTGGATTACGTGTGGTGAACAGATGAAAATGAAAAAAAAAAAGAACAATTTGGTAGGAATAGTGAAGAGAAAGACAGGATGTGATGCTGAAGAAGGCTAAGTCATGCTTAAGGTGAGACCTACTTTAAGACTCAGTTTCTCAACTGACAACACAAGCTGAAATGGATGAAAAAGATACCTGCCCCCCACCCCTCACTCACATCTTGTTCCCCTTAAGCCGAAAAACAATGAATACGGGCAAACCACAGCATGATACAGACAGTCCACCCAAATCATTAGCAAGGCCCTATTATCTGTGTACTTGGGGAAGGAGGAAAAGAGACGGAGGTGAGTCAGGGGCCTGAATTATCCCAATCATTAACCGCAGGTTGGCATTCCTCAAACTGCAGTCCTTGGATCAGCTGCATTAGAATCCCCACTGGGGCTGGATAAAAAATGCATATTCCAGGCCTCAGCCAGACCTGAAAGGTCAGAATTTCTAGGGGTAGGTTCCATAGCGTAGGCCTTTAGCTGACCCTCTGGGTGATGCGCTCGCCGAAATGGGACAATCACTACTCTGGCTGAAACCCAAGACTCCCCTTTTCGGATGCACCCCTGAGGATCAACCCCGTCCTCCCCCTTCGCTCCCCTCCTCCCCAGGGGAAGGCAGAACCATCTGGGACTTTACCTGGTCGCATGGGGCTCTGCACACAGTTCGGGGGTGGGATGCCAGGGTGAATGGGTGCGGAGGCCCGACTGCTGAGGTCCATGACGGAAGGGGCCGCTGAGGAGGTCGGCTGCAGCCCAGGAGGGTGGGGGCTGTGGTCATGCTGAGACGGGCTGGGGGGAATGCCATTTTCCGACAAAAACTCCTCCAGGTCCATGTATTCCAACTGGAAGGTATCTCCGTCATAGGGAAGGGTTTTGTCCCATAAGGTGGGCCCCAAGAATGCTGACTGGGGGACCGTCGGGCTATTACTCTCATCATCCAGCTTCTTTTCCTTGTCTTTATCCTTACTATATGCTGCAAAACAAGGGAAAATATTGGAGTTTAAAAAAGACAGTGAAAAAGTCTCACTTTTTTTTTTTATCACTTCTCCTTGGCTTCTGCTACAAAACTACTTTCCACACGTACCGGGGCTGTTCTCTGGCTGCTGCTTCTTGGGGCTCTAGAGTTAAAAGTTCAGGCAGGACATGGATCTCTGCCTGTTTTTCAACATCTTCCTATTTACTTTGGAAAGAAAGCACTAGTCCTCGGGACAGGGCTAGAGACTGATCGAGGATATAAACAAGACAGCACAGCCCTCAGTGCATTATTTAAGGAGACAAATAATAATTCAAATCTACAGTGGGAAAATAACACCTGCAATTACATACAACTGCTGTGATTTTTTAGAAAACAGCCAATAACTAGGCATGATTTATCTTCCAGGAAATTCATTACAGTGACAATATGAGGTCATTCAGATTTAGAAAGCCAGTGTATTAGTAATGCTAATTTTGGTAAAGCAGGGACTCTCTGCCCTTCTTTGATACCCTGTATTGAGCACCTACTAACATACCTGGTTCTTCTATGTTTCTCCCCCCAAAAAATCTCATAATAAACTTGCAAATAGTGACAACTTCCATTCACAATGAAGACACAGAGGCTCTGAGGATTATGGGAGCTTAACCAATGGATCACATCGCAGAGAGGAAAGCTGAGAACTTCCTAGCCCACATGTGTTTGCTTCTAAAGCCACTGGGGTACACTGTATTTTACAAAAGGAGTTTCTTGTTTTGGTGTAGTTTAAAATACAAAAGTGTTTTCTTCCTCCTCTTCCCCAAACACTGAGGTATGATCAAACTCGAAAATTATACCTGTATGGAACCTGTCAAGAGCACAGTTACCAGAAAAGGTGGTTCCTCTGAGCATCTATGATGGAGATGTACAGCTATTTTCTACCTGCAAGAATCCCTCACTCCATTAGGTCCTTAACCAGCGCCCTGGATTTGGACAAGTCTACTAGTCCTCAAGTGCGGGTGAAGTCTGTGATTAAGGAATTTAGCTTCTGACTTTCTTCCTCACAGAAACACAGCCTCCATGCCATCCCTTCTAATCCTCTACAGTCTCATCTCCCAAGAATCTGACTTCGAAACTCCCACAGATGCAAAAGACTGCAGGCAGCACCTTCCTCCCTAGTGCCCATCCTTAAAGGGGATTTAAGGGGGAAGCTCCGTTCTGCAGACTGGGAATCAAACCCCTCAGCTCTTGCAATGCAACAGGTTGTCCTAGGAAAGAAAATTGCGAATATGACCCGGCTGCTTGCAGCCAAAGGATCTTTTAAGACTTTGCACTCCTGAGCCGCAGGGCTCACCTCACCGTTCACATTTGCTCCTGGGATATCTTTGGCAGGAAACCCCCCAGCCCAAACGACAAATCCCTGGCGGCACCAACTGGATCCGGCGCCTCCTCGCAGGAACCCTCCGGGCCTGCCCCAGCCAGGGTTGCCCGGGGAAGGTTTGGGACTTACCCAGAAAGGGCTCAGGCCAGAGGAGGCTCCGGTGCGGTCACACGTGAGCCTGCCCGGCTCTCCCCTCCTACCGGGAAAGTGCGCGGCGAAGGGGGCCATGCGGGGGGCGTGCGCGGCACCCCGTCCAGGGACCACTCCCCCAGCCCACCCCAGCCCCCATCTCCCGGCCTGAAGCACCCAACCCGGGACACCGGGCGTCTCCACTGTCGCCTCGGGAGCTCCAAACGCTAAAACTAAGAGCTGTGATCAGCACGATCGCAAATACCCCGGCTCCGCTGTGCGACCCCTGACTCGAGCCCCCGCCCGCTTGGAGCCCGGCCCTGGGGTTCACTCCAGGGCACGCGGGCCCCCCCCTTCGCCCCTGCGCTGGTGCTTTCGCTCCGCGTGTGGATGCACCTCGACCTCGGGGACGCCGACCTGTCAACTTCTGTCTCCCACCTGCGCCGCCCGAGAGGACCCGCGAGGACCGGCCGGGGCCCCGGCGCTCAACTAGCAACACGGAATGTCCCCTCGACAGAACCGTCCCCTCCCTTTGTCGGGGGAGGAGGGGTGGGGCGATAGGTGAGCGCCTCAATTTCATTCAAGCGGGGCCGGGGTGCCGGGAGTGGGAGAGCGGGGGGTGCTCCGGGGGTGCCCGGCCCGGGAGGGGGCCCCCAGCGGGGCAGCCAGCAGGGCAGCGCTCACCGTCTTCGTGATGAAGGGGGAGCTTCAGCGGGTTCTCCAGCAAGGACCTGAGCACGCCGTAGGGAGGCGGGATAAAGGTGGGGTTCAGGGGAAGCGGTCGGGACATTTTCTCCATCGCGATGCACTCAATTTTTTTTTTCTTAAAAAAAAAAAAAAAACCAAAAAACTCCAACCTCCCCCCAAAATGTTGCTGAGCTTTTTCCTCCGTCCTTTGCCAAAAGTACTAGCTTTCAAGGCGGTGGAGACAAGAGAAGAAAAAGAAAAAAAAATTACTTATGTCTTTATAAATACATCTGCATAAAAACACAAAACCAAAAGAACTTTCAGGCTCCCAGCGCAGACGACCCTCGAGGAGCGCGCCAAGTGCCCGCGGGCTCCTCCGCGGCGGGCGGGATGCTCTCACCTGCCTCGAACCTCTCGTCAAGCACAACGCTCAAAATTGCGAAAAAGAAAGGAAAAACATGCAGAGCGCTGCAGAAGGCGGAGAGCCCGCACCGCCCCGGCGCGAGCGCGAGCGCGAGGCCGCGCGCCCCGCCCCGCCCCTCCCGCGCCGCGGCCGCTGCCCCCCGCGCCGGCGGCCCCGCAGCGCCCGGCCCAGCGCAGCGCCCGGCCCAGTGCAGCCGGCCGCCCATGTGCCGCGGCCGGCCGGGAGTGACGTCAGCGCCCGCCCCGCGCGCTCAGCGGCGTTCGGAGGCGGGCCCCGCGGCTCCGCCCACCGATGCCCCGCCCACAGGCTCCGCCCCCGCCGCCCCCGCCGCGAGTGTAGCGTCGCCGCGCGCGCCGACTTTTCCCGAGCCTTGTGGTGCCGGCGGGCGGCCAACGGCGTCGAGACACCAGGTGCCCCCCGCCCGGGCCGTGGGCCTGTGCTGAGGAGCGAACTTTTTCACAGTAAGAAGACGAATGAGAAATGTATCTCTTTAGTTTTCCACCTGGGGATAATTTAGGGCTTTTGAAAAATCACTCCCAGAGTGATTAGGGAGCAGCCAAGTTCGGCAATGACTGCTTTAGGATCTTTAGGATCCAATCGAGGGTACTCTTCTAAATATTCCCCCCGGCCCCAGCCAAGTTTAGCTCCCGTTCTCTTGTCCCGCTCCCACAACCCCAGAAAAATAAGGACTTGCTAGAAGTTCAAATGAGACATAATAAAAACCAGAGAGGGAACCACAGAGAAGCGCTGTGAACTGTTTCCAGAGCTTTCAAGGCAATGTTAATAGGGATACACTCTGGCCTGAAGTTGAGTGAGGGCAGGAGAGACACACACACCGAATGGTATTTCAGGAATATTTGCTCTAAAAGAACGCAGATGACTGTGCCTGGGTTACAAAGTCTGCATGGTATTTAAAATGATTTTGTAAAATTTTCCCCAAAGTAACATAACTGTTCAAGGCCACCACAGCAGCTGCAGGTTCGTGCTTGGCCAGTTTGCCACCAGACAGGGGTGATCGCTGAGTACTGCGTGCAGCTGGGCTTGGCTTGGCTGGTAGCGCTGGCATCCATGCCTGGGGAGCTCCCCACCCCCAACACACAAGCATCTGGGTCTTCCTCACCCTCCCTTCCCATATCTCCTCACTAAGATTAGGGTACCGTCATCTCCGGAAAAGTTTGCAAGAGTGAATGGGCACAAATTAATACAATCTTGCAATAAGACAGAATGGTCTTTGTAAACACTACCTCTGGCTAAGAGTGGGCAGTGATTGCTATATTTAAAATGGATAACCAACAAGGACCTCCTGTGTAGCACAGGGAACTCTGCTCAATGTTATGTGGCAGCTTGGCCGGGAGGGGAGTTTGCTGGAGAATGGATACACCTATGTGTATGGCCGAGTCCCTTCACTAGTCACCTGAAACTATCACATTGTTAATCAGCTATTCCCCAACACAAAATAAAAAGGTTTTGGTTTTTTGTTAAAGACTACCTCTGGGGGGTGGAAATTCTTGGTGGCCCCTCCTTGGAGCCCCTGATGGCAATTGGATGACAGGAGACCAGGTGTAGGGTGCCCTTGGCAGGGTGGCTTCTGGTGAGTGCCTTTCCCTCTCTGAGCCACAGATTCCTCCTCATTGGGCGTATGATCAAGTGACCTCTGCATTTTTCCTCATTTGAAAATTATGAAGAAAGATAGGTGAGATAGTGCTAGAGTGTGTCAGACTTCAACCAAATTCCAAAAACATCAGGCTTTAAGCTAATGTCATATATACATATCGAGCACCAGGGACCTATATGTATGCCAGGGACCTATATGTATGCCAGGGACCTATAGATGAATAAGACATAGTTCTAACCCTCAAAAAAGTTTAGTTTAGAGCCTGGCATATATGCACATTACAATATAGTTTTAAAGGAGCAAAAATGGATAGGTAGAGATGACCTCTCCAAACAATCACTCAAAAATCTATTGCCTTCAAAGAACAACTGTTTTATTTTTTCTCCTCATCCTGCAATCTGGACTAGACTCATCTGGTACACTGAAATGGCCAGCCTTCTCTTCCTCTACATGAAAGTGTTAAGACTTGTCTGCTTTCACGTGGCCTTTGTGTGGTCTCTCCAGCCGTGTAGTCTGACTTCTTACATGGCAGCTCAGGGCTGCCAAGAGCCAGCCATCTAAGATAAGCCCCAATCTGCAGCACTTGTTAAGATTTTGCTTGCTAATGTTCCACTGGTCAAAGTCAGACATGTAGTCAAATCTCAAGTTATTGTGAGAAGAGAGCATACAGGGGCATGCAAGTTGGGTGGCATAGTTCATTAGGAGGTCCCCAAAGTAAGAGTCTACCACAGTTATTTTATCTTAAATAAAGGCAAACAAGATTAGAGAATTTATCAAATATCATTATATCAAGATCTTCTGACCACAAGTCCATCATGTCATTGTATGAATATATGTCCACTCAGTCATTCATTCAGTACTAGTTCAAAGCAACTTGTGTAAAGCTCTGGGTGCCAGGTGAAGATGTCAGACCAGAGGGATCAGGTCAGATGGGAACTTAGAGACTGGCTGGTGATATGCCATATGTAACCAATGTGAAAAGTTATGGTCTATGAGAAACATGGGCTTCCCAGGTGGCGCTACTGGTAAAGAATCCACCTACCAATGCAGGAGACATAAGAGATGCAGGTTTGATTCCTGCACTGGGAAGATCTCCTTGAGGAGGGCATAGTAACCCACTCCAGTATTCTTGCCTGGAGAATCCCATGGACAGAGGAGCCAGGTGGTTTATGGTCCATAGGATCAGAAAGAGTCGGACACGACTGAAGCGACTTAGCACACACTCACATGAGAAACACAGAAAGAATACAAGACAGGCCTGGAGAATAAAGATAAGGAAAGGGAACCAGCAAGCTTTCTCAAAACAAGACATTAAGAATGCATAAGTATTTGGGGAATTCCCTGGTGATCAAGGAGGTGTGGGTTCAATCCCTAACCAGGGAGCTAAGATTCCATAGGCCTCCTGGCCAAAAAAACCAAAACCTTGAAACAGAAGCAATATTGTAACAAATTCAATAAAGACTTTAAAAATGTGCTGTGCTGTGCTTAGTCACTCAGTTGTGTCCAACTCTTTGCAATCCCATGGACTGTAGCCCGCCAGGCTCCTCTGTCCATGGGATTCTCCAGGCAAGAATACTGGAGTGGGCTGCCATGCTCTCCTCCAGAGGACCTTTTCAACCCAGGGATCGAACCCAGGTCTCCCGCATTGCAGGTGGATTCTTTACCATCTGAGCCATCAGGAAAGCCCAACTTTAAAAATGGTCCACATCAAAAATGAATAAATAAAGAGAATGCATAGTATTTGTACATGTGGAAATCAGGGCTGCAGATAGGGAAAAGGGAATTCCAGAAAGGAATGAGATTGGTCAAGATATGGAGAAAGGCAATTGACAACTTGTGAATGTGTTTTCATTTCTTTTGGATAAACAAATAGGAGTGCAATTGGTTTCATTGGAAGGATACATGTTTTACTTTATGAGAAACTGCCAAACAACTTCCTAAAGTAGGTGACTTATTCTGCATTTCCACAGCAGTTGAGAATCCTGATTGCTCTGAGTTCTTACTGACATTTACCTCTGTCAGTTGTAAAATATTTAGCCATTAAAGTGGATGAATGTCTCATTGTGCTTTTAATTTGAATTTTTATGATGATAATGTTAAGCACATTGTCATGTGCATATCAATCATTTGTATATTTTTCTGTGCAAACTGCCCAAGTCCCTTCCCCAATTTAGAATTGTCTTTTTTATTTAAATTTGTCTTTTTTATTATTGAATTTTAGGAGTTCTTTATATGCTTTGGATAACAGGTCCTTTGGCAGATACATGTGTTTCCGTCCACTCTGTGGCTTTCCTATTAATTTTCTTGACATTGTTTTTCCATGAGCAAACATTCATGGACTTACAGAACTTTAATTTAATGAAGTTCAATTTATTAAAAATTTTTTCATGGCTATTACTTTTGGTGAACTAAGAATCCTGAGTTTTGGAGATATTTTCTTCTAAAGCTTTTATAGTTTAAGCTTTTCCTTTTAAGCCAATGACCCATCTCAAATTAAATTTTGTGGCTAGCACTGAGAAGTTGAGGCACAGAGGCTGAGGCTCTGTTTTTTTTTTTTTTTTTTTCTCATGGGAATATTTGATTGTTCTAGCAGCAGCTATTGAAAAGAATTTTACTTCCCCCTTGAATCACTTTGGTACATTTATTGAAAATTATTTGACTGTATATTTGTGAGTAATCAAAACCTTTGATCCCCGAGGGAAAATGGATTCTTTATTTCCAAGAACAGAATAATGCTATTTCTAAGTTTCCTGGGCTCTGATTCATATCAAGCAGCAGAACAAAGTTCATCCAAGTTCAAGGCTAAAATGAATGGCTCAACTTTGGATGGCTCATTTGGTTTGTTACAAGACCTACAAAGCTGTCCATGTTAAGGTAAATAAGAGCCTAGAGGCAGAGGCATGGCTAATTTGTTTTTTATGTCTAAGAGTAAATAATCTAGTCTATTGAATGCTTTTTGTTACAAATGTGAATATTTTCAGCCCTCCTGTCCTAACCTGCATGTGCTTGGGGGATAAAAAGGTCAAAACTAAACATCTGTTCCATACATCCAAACAAATAAATTCTATAAGGAGAATATTTTACAGGTCAGTGGAAACTCTTTAGTTGTCTCTTCAAGTAGGGAAGTATAGCAGAGGCTCCTGGAGTATGAAACTGTCCTAAAAATAGAAATGACCGTAGAAGAAGGGTTTCTCAGACAACCTCTTAGAAGCTGTCAGCACAGCCCTGCTCTGCCCTGATGGTGTGGGACTCAGCCTTCTGTCCAGCCAGTGGTTTGCAGCTGGCCTGTCATTTCAGAACTTGGGTGAGACTGAGTGTGGAAGTCTTTCTTGCAGCCTAGTGGGGGCAGATTTGACGCCGCCACCTTGGCACTGCCCTGCGGGTCTGCAGAAAGGTCTTTGCAGGGTAAGCAGCATCTGTGTTTCAGGTTCCCAGTGGGTGTGAAAGCTTACTGAGCACACAATGCCTGCCACTGTACCCTACCAGCGGCTGGGAGCCTGGGGTGCTGAGAAGCAGCCACTAGGGTTATAAAAGGCTTTATGTGCCAGCGAGCCAAACCTCTAGATGAACCTGTTTATCTTGTTGCCAGAAAGGGCACTTTATCCAGGGAATTAATTCAGAAGTAAAAGACATCACATGGAAGTTGAGCTGGATACGCCTAACCCAGCTCTCCCTCTTTCCTTCCTGAAATCTCTATCCCAGCTAAAGCACCAAAGATGGGAAAATTATAATTAATCAGCTTAACTACTAGAGATCCTCAAATCCATTCACTTGGTGCAGGAACATGCAAACCAAAAGCAAACACATGTTTAGCAGGCTAAGCTCTTCTCCAAAGGATGACTCATGTGAAGGACCAGGACGGGCTTCCTACCCTAGATCTGGGTTTTGGGGTGCTTACTAAATGAAATAATAAGGAGTAGGACAGACAGATACCTGTAAGAGGTGGTAAGCCATCTTTGATAAGTGGATGTTTAATTTCCAAATATATGGGATTTTGTTTAATCTATCTTTAATTCCTTGATATTAATTTCTAAAACAAACAAACAAAAAAAACCCGGTAGATGTGGTAAGCCAGGTAGGTGTGGTTTATTGAAATCCAGAGGAAAGCGAAGAAAAACTGTGTTGACAAGAAGGAAAGAACAGATATACAATATGCTGAAAAGGGAGACAGTAGAATAAGTACAGAGTTTGGGGTGAGACATACCTCGGTATCTCCTACTAAAGTAGTAGTTAGAACAACACAAAGGAGGAAAAGGCGCATTTACTGTGTGCTTAACTGTGTTCTGGCACAGCATTAGACACTTAATATATTATCTCATTTTTTGCTTGTAACATCAGCATAGGGTGTGGAGCATTGTCACCCCCATTTTACAGATGAGAACAGTGAAGCTCAGAGAAGGTAGTGACTTGCCATTGTCCTTTGCCTAGCTGGGACATGGAAAACCTATGAGCTGAAAACAACTCTGCTTGACTCCAAAACATGTGCTCTTAACCTCCATGCAGTAAATGAATGACAGTCATCCATCCAGTAAACTCACTGGGCTTCCCTCTGGTTCAAATTCTTCCTCTGTCCTGTGACCTTGGATAACCTCTCTGATCTCCATTTTCTTTGCGTGAAATAAAAACTAAAGATCAGAGTCACTAGGAGGACTAAATGAGATAATGCACGTGGAGGTTCTTGGAAGGGCTGTATATTGTCACCCTGCTTATTTAATGTACATGCAGAGTACATCATGAGAAATGGCAGGCTGGATGAAGTACAAGATTCCTGGGAGAAATATCAATAACCTCAGATATGCAGAAGACACCACCTTTATGACAGAAAGCAAAGAACTAAAAAGCCTCCTGATGAAAGTGAAAGAGGTGAGTGAAAAACTTGGCTTAAAGCTCAACATTCAGAAAACTAAGATCATGGCATCTGGTCCCATCACTTCATGGGAAATAGATGGGGAAACAAGGGAAACAGTGGCTGACTTTATTTTGGGGAGCTTCAAAATCACTGTTGATGGTGACTGCAGTCATGAAATTAAAAGACGCTTACTCCTTGGAAGGAAAGCTATGACCAACCTAGACAGCATATTAAAAAGCAGAGATATTACTTTGCCAACAAAGGTCCATCTAGTCAGAACTATGGTTTTTCCAGTAGTCATGTATGGATGTGAGAGTTGGACTATAAAGAAAGCTGAGCACCATAGAATTGATGTATTTAAACTGTGGTGTTGGAGAAGACTCTCGAGAGTCCCTTGGATAGCAAGGAGATCCAACCAGTCCATCCTAAAGGAAATCAGTCCTGAATATTCACTGAAAGGACTGATGCTGAAGCTGAAACTCCAATACTTTGGCCACCTGATGTAAAGAGCTGACTCATTGGAAAAGACCCTGATGCTGGGAAATATTGAAGGTGGGAGGAGAAGGGGACGACAGAGAACAAGATGGTTGGATGGCATCACTGACTCGATGGACATGAATTTGAGTAAATTCTGGGATTTGGTGATGGACAGAGAGGCCTGGTGTGCTGCAGTCCATGGGGTCGCAAAGAGTCAGACACGACTGAGCGACTGAACTGACTGACTGACTGAAACAAATGTGAGAACTTGTTAACTGGGTGGGGCACTTTTGCATTTTCTGTTTTTCTGTTCCTTTGCAGGGATGTTCCATTTGTGGATTTACATATCTGTTTATTTGGCCCGTAATATTAGATGCTCCTTTTAATCCAAACACATGTGTCCTTTTCTTTTTTCAGACTTTTCTCGCTTTAGCCAGGGTAGCCACCTTCTGTTGCTTCCAGATTCCAAAAGACGTATGAGTTTGAAGTTCAATGAAAGAATCCAATAAAGCAGATTCCGAATAGCCTTTCAACCAGACTAGGGAAAAGATATCCATTTCCTGTATCTTACTAAAGGGTGAGGAATAGAAATCTGGGTGTTAATTGTGTATTAGTCACTTAGTCATGTCCTACTCTTTGCCACCCCATAAACTGTAGCCCACCAGAATTCCATAGAATTCCTCTGTCTATGGAATTCTCCAAGCAAGAATACTGGAGTGGATTGTCATTTCCTTCTCTAGGGGATCTTCCTGACCCAGGGATTGAACCTGGGTCTCCTGCATGCAGGCAGATTCCTTACCATCTGAGCTATAGGGAAATCCCTATATAAGGTATTAATTAGCACATGAAAATTATTTCAAATCTAGTCAGTATAACTGAAGTTAGAGATGTTTGAGCTACAGAGGCAAGAACTTGCCATGACTCAGAATCTAGCCTTCAGTTTTCTAGAATCCAGGTTCAGTCAGCCTCAGCAAAACTGACCATTAACCACACTCTATAGTTTCCAAGCTGCGTGTTAGGCTCAAGGGCATGTGTTAGGAACAAGGGCATCTCATCACACAGGAATGCAGGTTTCCTCTGTTCATTGCATCTTCACTCCAAGACAAAATGATCCACAGACCTCACCACCATTTTCTATATCCAGATTTTGCACTGGGCAGAGTTTCACATGGGCCATCTCATAACAAGTGGCCAAACCGATGCCTTTAAGTGGGTGTCTTTGTTAAGACATTGGTAATAGATTCAATTACTAGAGGCCAAGGTAGCTGGTTTTACTCAAACATGTGGCCCAAGCCATGTGTGGCCAGATCGACTTGGCACAGCTTTCTTCTGTAAAGATGCACTGGGCGTGCCAGGTATGTTGAACTTCTAACAATACTTAAAGATTCGTATCAGCCGGATAGTGTGTTTCCTGCCCCGTAGGGACACTCTCCACGGGAGCGTCCTTGCTGAACATGGGGTTAGAGCCAGGCAAGTGAGTTGCATGGCCTTAATGACTGCAGGCAGTGTCAGCTGGGTGCACATGATCTTGCTGAGACTTCCGTCCCATTGCACAGCTGTGAGGATGTGGACACGTCCATCACAGGTGCTCAGAGCCTGGGAGGGAAAAGCAGGAGAAAGGGCCTCGCTTGGCTGAGGCGGCGTTACGTCTTCTCACATGGACAGACACATTCTAGGCTCCCTTTATCCCAGCTCATTATGCCTCACAGGCTTCGAATCTGCTGGTCCTTGCTCAGAGCTGGAGGCAAACTTCCTGGCTTTTTGGACACTAATTTTACTAGGCTCCAAGCACAGTTTCCCATCTGTTGGTGCTTTTTTTGTCAGGCAGGGAACATGAAGATTGAGGAGCTTTCAGCAGGCCTGCCTTTCTGTTTCTGTAAGTCCTCTTCTCCAGGCATAGAATGCTGATGGATGGAGGAGAGCACTTTGGGACCAAGCACTGTTCTGGATGCTGAGGATTCAAGCTAAGAAGAGAAAGAGAAACACGGGGTTCCCTGCAGTCAGCTGGGAAGACAGTCACTTAGCTAGATACGTACATCAGTGTACAATTGAGAGAGACAAACAGTGTGAAGAGGGAAGTGACTGCCTCTTACTGAAGGGCTTCAGAGAGTGGCCTCAGGGAGGTTTTGTAGGTAGAATTAGGAGTACATGAGGGAAGTGGGGAGTAGGAGAGGTATGCCGGGTGTAAGGCACACAGGTATAGAATAGCACAGTTGGAACTACAGGCTGTTCAGTTTCTAGAATGCCAAGCTCACAAGAAGAATGATACCAATGATCTTAACCATGGCAATGACTATATGCAGAGCACAGACCAGGCCAGGCTCTGTGCTAAGTACTTTGCATCATCACAGACCATCTTTAAGATAATGCTAGGAGATAGACACTGATACCTTTTTATTGATGAAAATTCTTGGGGTGTCATAAGCCAAAGCCACACTGGCTGAGGCGAATATGGGGAGTTTGGGTTGGCTTCGCTTTGCCTTCTCGTTGTCTCTGCATTCTCTCTCTGCAAATTGGCCTCTTTCATGCACTGTGTGGCTTCCAGTCATTTAGCAGTTTCATATCTTTGACTTTCCTCCACCAGAGATGGACTACCTCTCTTTCTTGGTTTTGTAGACAGGCTCAGATGGGCCCAGCTTAGGTCAGCTGCCCATTCTTGGAGTGGGCAGTGGTGTCCTGTAGTTGATAGGAATGTGACCACCCCAACTGGAACCAAATGGTTAGAGTGGAAGGAAGAGGAAGTCCCAAGAGTAGGGGGTTCTGGGCTGGATGAAGCACAAGCTGGAATCAAGACTGCCGAGAGAAATATCAATAACCTCAGATATGCAGAGGACACCACCCTTATGGCAGAAAACAAAGAACTCTTGATGAAAGTGAAAGAGGAGAGTGAAAAAGTTGGCTTAAAACTCAACATTCAGAAAACTAAGATCATGGCATCTCATCCCATCACTTCATGGCAAATAGATGGGGAAACAGTGAGAGACTTAATTTTGGGGGCTTCAAAATCACTGTTGATGGTGACTGCAGCCATGAAATTAAAAAGACACTTACTCCTTGGAAGGAAAGTTATGACCAACCTAGATAGCATATTAAAAAGCAGAGACATTACTTTGCTGACAAAGGTCCATCTAGTCAAAGCTATGGTTTTTCCAGTAGTCATGTATGGATGTGAGAGTTGGACTATAAAGAAAGCTGAGCACCATAGAAATGATGTATTTGAGCTGTGGTGTTGGAGAAGACTCTCAAGAGTCCCTTGGACAGCAAGGAGATCAAACCAGTCCATCCTAAAGGAAATCAGTCCTGAATATTCACTGAAAGGACTGATGCTGAAGCTGAAACTCCAATACTTTGGCCACCTGATGTAAAGAGCTGACTCATTGGAAAAGACCCTGATGCTGGGAAAAATTGAAGGTGGGAGGAGAAGGGGATGACAGAGGATGAGATGGTTGGATGGCATCACCAGCTCAATGGACATGGGTTTGGGTGGACTCCGGGAGCTTGTGATGGACAAGGAGGCCTGGCGTGCTATGGTTCATGGGGTCGGAAAGAGTCGAACACGACTTAGCAACTGAACTGAACTGAACTGAATTGAACCGTATTCTTCCACCTCTGCCCTCAAGGATAACAGCACAGTCTGTGGCTGTGGAAAGCTTCTTTTGGTGACAGAATTGGTGATTTTGCCTGTGTTTTGTACTTTTTCAGGTGAGGAGCAGTCAATCGTGGCCTCAAGAGAAGACAAGGACAAGGAGAGGCTTGTGAAAACAAGTTAAATGTACTCACAGGTCCTAAGAACAGGAGGCCTGGTACCCCATGCAGGGCCATACGGTGAAGCACCAGCGCTGGTCAGGAGGCTGAAGGGGCGGGAGTGAGGGGAGAACCCAGGCCACGACCTTTAATTTGTGCTGGAAAGGCGAGGCAGGGACGGTCCACAATCTACAGCTGGCCAGTTCAGTAATATCAGCTGCAAGCTACAGGGGTGGTCCTATTTGCAGAGTACCCAGGGTAATTAAGGCAAAGTACCATCGCCCTGAGGGTGTTCAAGCCAGGTAGAGGGGGTGTGGCTCTGGGTTGGTTCATTTGTATATCAGGAGTGTGCTCACAGCCGAGTCCTCTGCTATCTGTAAGAACTGTCTAGCCCCAGGACTGCCCTGATGGTCCAGTGGTTAAGACTCTGTCTTCCCAGTGCAGGGGCCCAGGTTTGATCCCTGATCAGGGAATTAGATCCTGCAGGCTGCCGAGACCCAACACAACCAAATTAATTATAAAAAAAAAAAAAAAAGAATTGTCAGCCCCAAAAGGGGTAGGAAGGTTTTTAAGATGTCAAAAGTCAAACCATCATAATATGAAGAAAACAGAAACAATATGACCTGGCTGGCACAGTTATCTTGTTCAACCAAGTCAGCTTAGATGCCACCAAACTCAGTAAGTTCCAAATATTTCAGAATCTAATCCTCTTTGCAAAATAACTCTAAATAGTACTCTTTCGTCCTACTCGCAAATGAACCAACCCCTCCCCTGGTTGCATTTCCTCTCCCCCTTTCCCCACTGGCACCAGCTTGCAGGGTAGCAGGTTAGAAGCTACAGAACCGACCCTTCCATCCTCATTGCTGCTGCCTTGGAAGGCTTGCTGCAGCTCTCCCTCTAGGGGAGCCTCCTTACCCACTGCTGCCCCTGAACTTTCCATCTTCACTTCCCGCCTTCACAAAGTAGTGTTCCTCCAAACTTAGGTTCCAAAAGTCTAGTTGGGATTTGGCTTCTTTCCTTTCACTGTGAGCCCTCAGTATCCCTACACTACCTGCAGAATGAAACCCACCCTTCTCCTGCAGCAGATGCCCAGCCCCAGTTGGGCACCAGCCTGCAGGCTCCTTCTAGCCCTCCCCCCATCACCTGTAATCCAGCTCCCCCAGCAGGGCAGCAGGCAGCGGGCTGCTTGGGAACAAGACCCAGGAGCTCAAAATCTGGCCATTGTCTCTCAGTTGGATGATGTGTGGCAAGTCCCTCAACTTCTTAGAGTTTCAGTTTCCCCAGCCATGAGATGAGGGTAGCACTTGGACCCACTTCACAGGGGAGGGTTAAGCGCATTAATACATAGAAAGGATTGGGGCTAGAGCCTGGCCCAGAGTGTGAGCCAGATGACCATGAGGAGTCCTGCTCTCAGAGCTCACAGGAATGCCTGTCTCAGACTTCTGGGCTCAGCACAGCTGCCACTCCTTGTTGAAATCTCCCTGATGCCCTCAAAAACACTTCATCCTCCTTTGTGCCCCAGAAACTCTTGGCTTCATATCTGTCTTCCCCTGTGCTCTTGAGAGTGTGGTTCTTTTCTCTTGGTATTCATCACCATACCTAACACTGTACCCACCACATACCGGTTTGAAAGCATACATATATAGATTTTATAGGGGCAACACCAATATCTGGAGTCATTTGCCTGGGTCATCCAAAGGTGCGGATTAGTTTACCTAACCATTGTTTTCTCTACTCACATTTCAAGTGTTCCTACTTGCCTCCCTTCAGAGGCGTGGAGAATATCATTTACGGAGCTCAGGAGCTTGGTCCTTCCGCCTCTACCCGTCAGCTTTTGCCCACATCTGAGTGTTAGCTGTGTTTGTTATCAAGCTTCCCAGGTTCTCCATTACCTCTCCAGCTTGGTTTCTGCTTACCTGCTGACACCCAGCCTTGACCGTGCAGCTCTCCTTCCTCATTCGTTTCTGCACAATCAGAGAGGTTTCCTGCCCGGTGAGACCAGTTACCAGGTCTCCAGGCTTGTGGCTCCAGTTGCTGCTCCACCAGGGCTTAAGTAATTATATGTCTCCAATAACAGTAATCTGGGCATCTCGTGCCTCTGCCTGATAATCCTGGCTTCTGTGCTGAGAAAGTGGAAGGCAGCCTTTGGGATTTCCCATTTCATTAAAAAAATAGTAATCTTGAAATATTGGGCCACTTCCATCCCAAAAGTCAGAAGCCACACTCTGTTGTTCTTTAAGTGCAGCTGTCAAGCCTTATACACTAACATTTAGAAGGGCTCATTACAATGTAGATTCCTGGGCCTGCTGCCGAGAGTTTTCATTTAGTAGTCTCTTGTTGTTGTTTAGTTGTTAAGTCATTTGCACTATGTTTGCATCAAGGTGGATCATTTCCTAGGGCTTCCCAGGTGGAGCTAGTGGGTAAAGAACCTGCCTGCCAATGCAGGAGAGGTGAGAGACTCAGGTTCCATCCCTGGGTCAGGAAGATCCCCTGGAGGAGGGCATGGCAGCCCACTCCAGTATTCTTGAGGAGCCTGGTGGGTTATGGTTCATAGGGTCGCAAGGACTCGGACACGACTGAAGCGACTTAGCACGGCCCAGTTGGTTTCCTAGGGCTGCCCTGACAAACACCACAAATGTGATGTCTGAAAATGAAAGGAATTTTCCTCTCACAGTTCTGGAGGCCTAAACTGAAGATACTGGTAGCTCAGGGTCCCTGCAAAGGCCCTTCAGGGAGAATCTCTCCTGGCCTCTTCCCGCTGCTGGGGGCTCCGGACATTCTTTGGCTGTGGCTACATCGCTTCAGTCTCTGCCTTCGCCTCCATATGGCCTTGGCCTCTGATGTGGGTCTCAAATATCCCTCTTATTTCTCTTATAAGGATACCAGTCATGGGTTTTGGAACTCATCCTAAATACAGGAGGCTTTTACCTGGAGGTTCTTAAATTAATTTCATCTGCAAAGATGCTATTTCCAAATAAGGTCACATTCACGGGTACTGGGAAGTTAGGACTTGGACATACCTTCCTTTTTTTTAGTTTTGGCTGCGCCGGGTCTTCATTGCTGTGTGTGGGCTTTCTCTAGTTGTGATGAGCAGGGGCTACTCTCTAGTTGCAATGTGTGGGCTTCTCATTGTGGTGGCTTCTCTTGTCGCAGAAGCACAGGCTCTAGAGTGCAGGCTCAGTAGCTGAGGCACATGGGCTTGGTTGCCCTGAGTCATGTGGAATCTTCCCAGACCAGGGATCGAACCCATGTCCCCTGCACTAGCAGGCAGATTCTTAACCACTAGACCACCTGGCAAGTTCCTTGACATATCTTCTTGATGGGACCAGATTCAACCCACTGTGGAAAGTTATGCTGATTTATGTGGTTCTGGGATTATACTGTAAAAATGCTACCCTAGGTCCTGGATCAGTTTTAGAGCTTATCTTTGTACTAGTCTTCATGATAATCTAGCCAGTTCTATACTAGAACACGAGTAAGTTGAAAAAATTAGAAATAAAAGGGAATGCTCTCCCCCTGGGGCTTCCCTGGTGGCTCAGATGGTAAAGCGTCCGCCCGCAATGCAGGAGACCTGGGTTTGATCCCTGGGTCGGGAGGATCCCCTGGAGAAGGAAATGGCAACCCACTCCCGTACTCTTGGCCTGGAAAATTCCATGGACTGAGGTGCCTAGTAGGCTACAGTCCCTGGGGTCGAAGAGAGTCAGACACAACTGCACGACTTCACTGGGCAATTGCCACTGTGGAAGAAAGGGAGGTGGAGGAAAAGCAGAAGGGCTGGCTTCCTTCCTCTGCTCACACAGCTTCCTCCCCTCCCCTCGCCTCCCCTCCCCTCTTCTCCTCTTCCCTCTTTTCCTTTTCTCTCTCCTCTTTTGAATGTCTTGTCTTTTCCTCTCCAGCCAAAATAAAACTTTAGCTCTAAAAGCAAAATTCCAGGCTCAGACCCTGCCTCTTCACCAAATGCACTGAGCCTTCTGCTGGAAACATAGATATTAAATGCATGAATGAATGAACAAACACACAAAGGCACACAAAAGAATGGAAATATTTCCTTTTCTTTCAACTCATTCAGACCTTTATATATTGAACCTTGATAAAAATCAGCCCTTCCTCTCTGTAATCCTTATCCTGGTTTTCTCCTCTCTATTGTCTTATTAGTACAGTTTTACCACTGAGATAAGATTCCTCCTCCTTCTCTTTTTGTATATTAGTTACCTTCCTCATCCTGTTTCAAACTAAAGGATTCCTTGAAACCAAGGATCTACAGTAACCCCTGCTTTTTTTCAACAAACGTATGGGAGTCTTCATGGCTGCAATCTGCTTTGTCTACAAGAACCTTGTCTCTTTTACCATATTTATTTCCTCTACACCTAATACGCCAAGGATTTTCTACAAACCCTGTAGCTGGTGCTCCGTCTTCTTATGTGTGTGTGTGGACATTTTACTTCTCATGCAATCCCCAATCCTGTCTCCTCCCCCAACATTTCCAGGAGCTGTGACTCTTCTTGACGTGGGATCAGGGCCTACGACAGCATGTCCCATCCCAAAGCTCCGCCTCCCCCTTGGTATCATCCTAAAAGCAAAATCTGGCCAAAGTGCCTCTTCACTGGTGTCCACCTCTCCCATCCTGTACCCCTGCTACTGATTCTCCCCTCAGTGAATCCACTCCACGCAACGATATGAATGTCTTATAAATGCAATATGGAAGAAGCCAAAGAGATCAGGTCCGAAAGAGTATGCACTATGTATAAAGTTTCTATGGGTCTAGAAGCCAGTATTGGCTGTTTTCCTGGGTGTAAAAACTCCTATTTCAGTCAATTTCAAGCTGCTAATACAATGCCATTTAATGCAGAATTGGGAGAAGCTGAATTGTAGCACAACATTATATGGAATTTCCACTGGACAGATAGATGTAAATAACCTCAAGAGCATAAATACTAATAAAATGCAGTAGAATGCACAGGAAGTAGAGAATTTTGAGTATTTATTATCTTTTTCTGTGTTCCAAGTGATCTGTACCCTCACTCACATGCAAATTTGAAACAACAAATACCTTCTAAGATACATGATTGAAATGACTTCAGATGTCCAACTACCCTCTCAATCTGCACCAGTCTTGTTTTTCTTTTTCATTTATTTTTTAATTGGAGGAAAATCACTTTATGATTTTGTATTGGCTTTTGCCACACAACAATGCAAATCAGCCCTAATTACACATATAGCACCTCCCTCTTGAATTTCACTCTCCTCCCCACCCCTCCAGGTCATCATAGAGTGTCAGGTTGGGCTCCCTGTGTTAGACAGCAGCACCAGCTCAGTTCAGTCCTGTCCAGTTGCTCAGTCGTGTCCAACTCTTTGTGACCTCCACGGACCTCAGCACGCCAGGCCTCCCCATCCATCACCAGCTCCCGGAATCCACCCAAGCCCATGTCCATTGAGTCAGTGATGCCATCCAACCATCTCATCCTCTGTCATCCCCTTCTCCTCCCACCTTCAATCTTTCCCAGCATCAGGGTCTTTTCCAATGAGTCAGTTCTTCACATCAGATGGCCCAAGTATTAGAGTTTCAGCTTCAACGTCAGTCCTTCCAATGAACACCCAGGACTGATCTCCTTTAGGAGAGACTGGTTGGATCTCCTTGCAGTCCAAGGACTCTCGAGAGTCTTCTCCAACACCACAGTTCAAAAGCATCAATTCTTCTGTGCTCAGCTTTCCTCACAGTCCAACTGTCATATCCATACAAGACTACTGGAAAAATAATAGCCTTTATTAGACCGACCTTTGTCAGCAGAGTAATGTCTCTGCTTTTTAATATTCTGTCCAGGTTGGTCATAACTTTCCTTCCAAGGAGTAAGCGTCTTTTAATTTCATGGCTACAATCACCATCTGCAGTGATTTTGGAGCCCCCCCAAAATAAAGTCTGACACTGTTTCCACTGTTTCCCCATCTATTTTCCATGAAGTGATGGGACCGGATGCCATGATCTTAGTTTTCTGAATATTGAATTTTAAGCCAGCTTTTTCATTCACCTCTTTCACTTTCATCAGGAGGCTCTTTAGTTCTTCTTTGCTTTTCGCCATGAGGGTGGTGTCATCTGCATATCTGAGGTTATTGATATTTGTCCCAGCAGTCTTGATTCCAGCTCAACAGCTATCTATTTTACATGTGGTAGCATATATATGTAGATGCTACTTTCTTGATTCATGGGGTCACAAAGAGTCGGACACGACTGAGCGACTGAACTAACTGACTGACTGACTGACTGACTTTCTCCATTAGGGTCACTTTTTCTTGAACCCTCATAGTCTGTCTGAATTTATCCAGCTTCTCAACAAATATTTAGCAAGTGACATTCCAGGCACCTTTCTTTTTGACATGTCTCTTGAAGTATAATTGACATACAGAAACTACACATGATTTTCAGTACACACCAAGTTTTGATTTCGGTATATACCCACAAAACTGTCACCATGATCAAGATAATGAACACAGCCACCAACCTCCAAATTTCCTGGTGCCCCTGTGTGACCCTGTCCCCCTCCCCTACCTGCCCCTCCATCTCCAGGTCACACTGATCTGCTTTCTGCTACTATACATTAATTTCTAAAATTTCTAACCTTTTCTTTTAATACAATGTATCTAATTAGAAATTTATATAAATTTTTGATAGTTGCTGTGTTTAACAACCAGTTCATAGACTCCTGAAAATCTGATCTTCATCACTTGCAAGCTGCCAGGAGCCATCTTTAGCATGAGTCAGGAGTGGATACACGAATGGGATGGGACATCAGGGGAGGTTCTGGACTTGCAGTAATGTTCTGTTTTTTGATCTGGGTGCTGTTTAAATAGAGATCTTTACCCTATTAAAATGTATTGAGCTGAACACTTACAATGTGTGGATTTTTCTGAACTTAAGTTATACTTAAAAAATTTATCCCCAAAAGGCATGAGGATTTTAAAAGGTGAGGGTATTGGATCACTCTTCTTCCCTGTTTAAAATCCTCCTCTGGCTTTTCTGTTGCACTTCAGCTAAAATCTAAGCTCCTTACCATAGCTCTCAGTCTCTGCCTTGTGTATCTGGAGCCTGGTTCTATTTCTAGCTTCACTTACTCAAGCCTCAGGTCCTTGAGCCTGGTTCGTTCTCTCCAGCTTTCAGCCTTGACACATGCTGCTCCCTCTGCCTGGAGCTCAGCCTGGACCAGTCAGTCAAAATCTAAGCTCCTAGGACTGCCCCTCACCCGCACCTTCTCTAAAGTCGTTACTCTTTTTTTTCTCAAAGCCTTATTTGCTTCTTTCTAAATACCTTTTAAAATGTGTTACTGTTTGTTTCTGGCTTGTGCCCCCTGCTATAGTATAAGCTCTGTGAGGCCAGGAATCACACACGGCACAAGGTCAGGCTCCTAGAAGGTGCTCAATGTACATGCAGTAAACAAAGCCATAGATTCTTGGCTTTCCTGGGGCTTGTGGGGAAGCTCTAGCCCAAGTGTATGTGTGGCTACAAGGAACAGGCTTGTAGACCTTGGTCCAAAGTGTGGATTGGAAAGCACTTTGTGTCATTTCTACACCAGCTGCGGGCTTTACAGGTTTCTTCCCACAAGAGTCTGAAGTCATCTAGCTTAACCCCAGAGCCCCTGTTTTCAGATGAGAACACTGAGCTCAGAGTGCCCCAGGCCTGGGAACACCTTTCTCTGACATCTCTCATCACGTTGTCAGAAGCCTGGGATAGGGGGCAGGGTCTGCGGGTAGAGGGAGCATGAGTTTTTAACAAACACAAGAGAATCTGGCTTCATAACTCCCCTGTTCAGCATTTGTGAACAAACAGCCAAGTCTCCCAAGCCTCGGTTTTCTCATCGGTAAAACAGGGATCAGACTTCCCTGGTGGCACAGTGGATGGGAAGCTGCCTGCCAATGCAGGGGACACGGGTTTGATCCCTGGTCCAGGAGGATTCCACATGCCACAGAGCAACCAAGTCTGAGCGCCACAACTGGTGAGCCCACATGCTGCAACTACTGAAGCCCAGTCACCCAGAGCTTGTGCTCTGCAAAAGAGAAGGCACTGCAATGAGAAGCCCATGCACCGCTGTTAACAAAGGGTAGCTAGCCTCCATGCACCGCAACTAGGGAGAACTCACCAGCAGCAGCAAAGACCCAGCGCAGCTAAAAAAATAAAATAATTTTTTAAAAAAATTTAAAAATAAAATGGGGATCATAATGTTGACTTTAAGGGGGCCTTGTGAGGAATGAAGGAAACAATGTATGCAAAGCACCGATATCCTTCGTATCTGGTAGAAATCCCGCTGGCTGCCTTTTCCTCCCTGTACTGGCAGCCACTGGAGGAGGCTGAGCAAGATGAGGCCTCTCTCCACTGTTCCGTGGATTTTCTAGTCAGAGCTCCGATTGTTGCCCAATTTAATTAACGCCCTGGCAGTGGGCTGACATTCACAGGCCTTAACTGTGCAAGAAAAGAACTGGTACCACCACACGGGACTAACACATCAAGCTTCTGCCACTGAATGTCTAATGAATTCATTCCTGCAGGCACTCTAAGAAGTGTGAGAAAACTAAGGCTTAGATTGGATAAAGAGCTATCTGTGACAGTTATAAGGCATGAAATCAACAATGCCTCACTTTCCCAAAGAATTGGAACCTTTTTAATGTCAAAAGTATAGCAAGACATTTCCTGGCAAACATATGCAGTGATGTGATCCGCTTACGAGCAACATTTTCTAATTACCAAAATTTAGTTTCCCATTAAAACATAGTCACATTAACCTTAGGGTTTCCAGGCATCAAAATGATGTGCTGAGTGAAGTGAGGGGAGGGACAGGGCTCTGCTATTTTTAGTACATCGTATGTTCCAAACACTGTGCTAGGCATTGGCTTGCCTATGAGGTAGACATCCTGTCTTCTTATTAAGAACTTCCAGTTTAAGTGCAAAAGGAAACGTATCAGCTAGGTAGGATCTGAGATGCTGTAACAAAGAGGCCCCAACAGTACAGAGGTTCCAACAGGTTAGAAGGTGTTTCTCTCTCACATACCAGCCTAGGGTCAGGCAGTGGCTGTACCATCCTCAGGACACTGCTTCCACTTCTGAACCCCAAATGGCTGCTCTCTGCTGTCATCGTGTTTGTACCCTAGACAGCAAAGTCAGAGAAACGCAAGGTGATCTATTCTTTTAAGACATGACCCAGAAGTACCACACAGCATTTCTGCTCACAGCCCTAAGTAGCAATAGTTTTAGTAACACGGAAGTTTATTTCTCTCTCTCTCTCTCTTCAGTCTGAAAGTAAGCAACCCCAGGGCCTCCACCGTGGCAGGAACCACCTTTGCTCTTGTTCTCCTACCATCTCCAGTAGTTTGCACCATCTATGGTGGAAGGCAAGGTCACCACCACATGGTCCCCATGGGAGTCAGGGGAAAGGAGAAGGAAAGGACAGCTAGTTTCATCTTCTTTTTAAATATTTATTCCTTTATTTTTGGCCGCACTGGGTCTCTGTCCCTGTGTGTGGGCTTTCTCTAGTTTCGGTGAGCAAGGGTTACTCTCTAGTTGAGTTTTATGGGCTTCTCACTGTGGTGCCTTCTCTAGTTGCTGAGCAGGTATAGCCTCTAGGGCCCGCAGGCTTAAGTATTTGAGGCTCATGAGATCTAGGACCCAGGCTCAGAAGCTGTGGCAGACAGGCTTAGTTCCCCCACAGCATATGGGGTTTTCCTGAAAACAGGGATTAAACCCATGTTTGCTGCATCGGCAGATGGATTCTTAACCACTGGACCACCAGGGAAGTCCTGACAATTCTTTTCTTCTTAAGGGCACAATCTAGAATTGTTCACATCAATTCTGTTCACATCCTGTTGACCAGAATTTGGTCATGTAAACAAAACTGACTGCAAAGGGAGCTGGGAAATGTGCCTAGCTAAAATTGTTGTTTAGTCACTAAGTTGTGTCCGACTCTTTTGTGAACCCGTGGGCTGAAGCCCCGCCAGACTCCTCTGTATGTGGAATTTCCCAGGCAAGAATACTGGAGTGCATTGCCACTTCCTTCTGCAGGGGATCTTCCCAACCCAGGGATTGAACTCATGTCTCCTGCATTCACAGGTGGATTCTTTACCACTGAGCCACCAGGGAAGCCTCCTAGCTAAAATTAGGTAATTCTATTAGCACAAGAAGAAATAAATGCTCTCTGGTTGAAAATAACTCTGTCATACAAAGTCACTGTAGGGATTTATGCAAGGTTGTGACCCAATCTGACTGATTCTTTGGAAGTTGCATGGATGGTAAAGGAAAGCAGCTTCAAGAGAGCATGTGCAAGAGTGGAAGCAGAGAGACCAGTGGAGAAAGAGAGATGGCTTGGTCTAGAGTAGTAGAAGCTGAGGTGGTGAGAATTGATCTGATTTGAGATATATTTTGGAATCCACTTTCAGAAGTCCTCTACTGGGCTTTCATGAGACAAAGAAAGTGGAACTGGGGATCATGGATGAATGGCTTCTTCAGGTCATTCAGAGTTCAGCTCAAATACTGAAGTCCTTAATCCACTGCTTCCTGGCAGTCACGCTGTTAGATCATCTTGGTTTTCCTTCCTAAAACGTATCTCCATCTGAAAGGATCTTGCTTAGTTTTCTGTTTAATTATTTTCTGCTTCCTTCCACTAAAAGGTATGCTTCATGGAGTGGAAACTTTGTCTGTCCTGTTCATTACTCTACTGTTGGCATCTAGAACAATGCCTGGCACATCGTAATATTAAGAATGGTGACCAACATTTATTTAATATTTGTTGAATGGATGAATGAGTTTAAACAGTTGGCATATCTGAAGATAAAAGAATAAAAAGAAAAGTTAATATAGCAAGAAAATGGAAAGATGGAAACCAAAGAACTACACAATAAAGGGTCTATAGTATTTTTAAAAATGATTAATATTGACTACTGCTATCACATAATCTTTGTGAAGTTGTTAGTCTAAAGTTTACAATCCAAAAGTGCCCCAGCAGAAGTCAGGTTATTCTAAAAGAAGAAATGACCAGGCTGATCTCAAAGCAAACTTCAGCCCAGAAGGTAACAAAAATAATAACAAAAAGCAATCCCCCAAGACCTAAGAGGGAAGGAGAATGACTCAAGAATTCTAAAACATGGGACTTGCCTGGCAGCCAGTGGTTAAGACTCTGTGCTCCCAATGCAGGTGACACAGTCATGGAATTAAGATCCCACATGCCAGACAATACAGCCAAAAAGAAAGGATTCTAAAATAAACAAATTTGTCATTCTCCACCCCAAAACTATTAGAACTAATAACAGAATTCAGCAAGGTTATAGGATACAAGGTTAATATACAAAAATCTGTTACACTTTTCTGCACACTAATAAAGACATGAAAGAGAAAGTAAAAAAAAAAAATCCCATTTAAAATTGCATCAGAAAATTTAAAATACCGAGAAGCAAATTTAACCAAGGAAGTAAAAGACTTATATGCTGAAAACTATAAAACACTGATGAAGGAAACTGAAGATGATTCAAAGACATGGAGAGATATCTCAGGTTCTTGGTTTAGAAGACTCAATATTATTAGAATGGCTATACCACCCAAAGCAGTCTACATTTTTAATGCAATCCCTATCAAAACACCCAGGACATTTTTAATAGAACTAAAATAAATAACCCTAAAATCTATATGGAACCACAAAAGACCCTGAATTGCCACAGCAATCCTGAGAGAAAAGAACAAAGCTAGAGGTATAATCTTCCCAGAGTTCAGACTACACCACAAAGCTACAATAATCAAAAGAGTGTCATACTGGCAGAAAATGGACATGACAAAATGATGGAACAGAATAGAGAGCCTAGAAATAAACCCACACACCAATGGTCAATTAATCTACAACAAAGGAGGCAAAAATATATAATAGAGAAAAAAACAAGTGCTGGGAAAGCTAGACAACTGCACTTCAAAGTATGAGATTAGAACATTCCCTTGTACCACAATAAACAAACAAGCCCAAAATGGCTTGAAGACCTAAATGGAAGACATGAAATCATAAAATTCTGGAAGAGAATATAGGTGAACATTTTTAGACATAAACTGTGGATATATTCTCTTGCATTAGTCTCCCAAGGCAAAAAAAAGCAAAAGCAAAACTAAACAAGTGGGATTTAATTAAACTTAAGCCTTTGCACAGCGAAGGAAACCATCAACAAAGCAGAAAGACAATTTACAGAATGAGAGAAAATAATTGGAAATTATGCGACTGACAAGGGGTTAATAACCAAAATATACAAACAGCTCATAAAACTCAATAGCACAAAACCAAACAATTCAATTAAAAAAGGGGGTGAGGAATGGGCAGGGGACTTGAACAGACACTTGCTCAAAGAAGACAGATGGCTAACAGGAACATGAAAAGATGCTTAACACCACTAATTATTAGAGAAATGCACATCAAAACAGCAGTGAGGAATCACCTCACCAGTCGGAATGGATATCATAAAAAAGTCTATAAACAACATGGAGATGATATAAAGGGAACCCTTGTACACCCTGGGTGGGAATGTAAACTGGTGCAACCACTATGAAAAACAGTTTAGAGCTTAAACAACTAAATACGGAACTACCATGCGATTCAGCAATTCCACTCCAGACTATTATATTCAGGAAAAAAAAAAAAATGAGAACAGTAATTTGAAAAGATACAGACACCTCAGTGTTCATTGAAGCACTATTTACAATAGGCAAGACATGGAGGCAACCCAAGTTCCCATCAACAGATGATTAGATTAAGAAGATATGATATGTATATACATATGTGAATATGGAGAAGGAAATGGCAACCCACTCCAGTATTCTTGCCTGGAAAACTTCATGGACAGAGGAACCTGGTGGGCTACAGTCCACGGGGTCGCAAAGAGTCGGCTACGACTGAGCACATCAGCAGCATATGCGAATATTACTCAGCCATAAATGAGAATGAAATACTACCATTTGCAGCAATGTCGATGGACCTAGAGAATATTATGCTTAGTAAAATAAGTCAGAGAAAGACAAATACTATATAATATCACTTATATGTGGAATCTAAAAAATAAGACAAATGAATGTACATAAACAGACTCACAGACATAAAATGCAAACTTCTGGTTACCAAAGGAGAAAGGGGACGGGGGAGGGACCAATCAGCAGCATGGATCCACTGCTGCTGCTGCGTCGCTTCAGCCGTGTCTGACTCTGTGCGACCCCATAGACGGCAGCCCACCAGGCTCCCCCGTCCCTGGGATTCTCCAGGCAAGAACACTGGAATGGGTTGCCATTTCCTCCTACAAGGCATGAAAGTGAAAAGTGAAAGTGAAGTTGCTCAGTCATGTCCGACTCGTAGCGACCCCATTCACTACTATATATTAAATATGTGAGCAACAAGGATGTACTGTGTAGCACAGAGAATTATACCCATTATCTTCTAATAACCTGTAATGAAGTATAATCTGCAAAAATACACCTGAAATTAACACCATGCTGTAAATCAACTATATTTCAATTTTTTAAAATTGCCATTCAGATATGAAGAGCTCTGGGAATATATCACTCATTTCTTCCTTTTGTAATGAAAAGATACCACCAGGGCCATGGGGCATGATTAAGACTAAGATACTTATGAAAGGGATGGTGTTGAGGCACATAAGGATTACTGGTGAACACTGAAATATATGAAGCATAAAATGAATTTTTAAATAATTGTGGTTATAAAACATAATGTAAAAGTTACAATTCTCAAATGAAAGTCTACACAATCTAAGATAATAACGCAATAGTGATTTGGTATCTTTCGCAGATACCAACTTAATAGTGGTTTAAATAAGATAGAGGTTTATGGACTCCCCTGGTGGTCCAGTGGTTGGGATCCCACCCGCCAATGAAGGGGACACAGGCTTGATCCCTGGTCTGGGAAGATGCCACACGCCTCTGAGCAACTAAGTCTGTGCACAGTTGCTGAGACTGTGCTCTGGAGCCTGGGAGCCACAGCTGCTGAAGCCTGTGTGCGGCAGGGCCTATGCTCTGCAACGAGAAAAGCCACCACAATGAGAAGCCCACGTACCACAGTTAAGAGCAGCCCCTGCTTGCTGCAACTAGAGAAAGCCCATGTACAGCCACAGAGACCCAGCACAGCCAGAAACACAGACAGAGGTTTGTTTCTCCCTCTTATAGCAGCCTGAATGCAAACGGTTCAAGGCTGGTCTGGAGCTCCCTGGCATCAGGAACCCAGGTTTTCCACTCTTGTGTTACTCCCCATGCCCTGCAGGAGGCCCGTTTAGTCTTGGTTGAATATGGCCTCCCACATGTCCATTGTCTGTATTCTAGAGCAGGAAAGGTCAAAAGAAGAAGGCGGGACAGAGGTCACACTCGTATCTTCTCACATCCAATCAGTTGGCCACCTAGCAGCCAGGGAGGCTGCGAAAACTTGTCTTTAGCTGTGTGGTACATGTCTACCTAAAACTTCTATTACTCTGGATAAAGTAGAGAGAACAGACACAGGGGAAGGCTGATGCCATCAGTGTTTGTCACACTACTTCAGGTGTTCCTGTCAGGATGAAATGAAGTGTCAGGACACATGCTACACCTATACCCTCAAAACAGTGAACATCCAGTAATTATTAGGTATTATTTTTAAATTAAAATAATCCTCTTATTTTCTTAGAAAAATGTTGGTTTAAAGTAGTCAAATAATATGAAGGAACACAGAAAGCCTAAATGTCACTCCAAATGCCTTTAGTGTTGACCAATGCTAATACTATGTCTATATCTGATAATTTGTCAAGTGTTTGTAGTTACTTCTATAAACGTTTCAATGCTTAAAAAGGATGTGTTTTCTCTATATACAGGGTAAACTATTGATGTTTTATTTCAACAACATTAGTCACGTTTTACTTTTTTGTGTCATGTTATTTGGTATGAAAACATTGTGACAGTTATACTTTGGGGTGGAGCTTCCCTGGTGGCTCAGAGGGTAAAGAATCTTGCATGCAATGCAGGAGACCTGAGTTCAATCCCTGGGTCAGGAAGATCCCCTAGAGAAGGGCATGACAACCTCCTCCAGTATTCTTGCCTGGAGAATCCCATGGACAGAGGAGCCTGGCAGGCTGCTGTCCATAGGGTGGCGAAGAGTCAGATACCACTGAAGTGACTGACCATGTACAGATGCATACTTTGGGGTAGTTATTCTTCCCCTTGGTTTTGAATGTCTGATGTTATCACAACCCTTCTTTCCTTTCTGCTTCCACTTCCCTGGAAACTCAGGTTGATAACAAAAATTTGACCCAAGCTAGTTCAGAACTTTAACAGGTTAATTTAAAAAAAAGTTTAAATTTTTTAAGGGCTCAATTTTCTTCTTCCTTTTCCTCTTAACATCTGAAGTATAGTTTACAGCCACCTGCTTTGTACTTAGTAATCTTAGGTTCTATAAGAATCTGAGATCTTGTAAATACTACATATTCTATTTGAATCCACTTTCCCCATATTGAAAAAGATTGTGCCTCAACTCCAAGGAGTTTGAGCTTTCACTGTATTTCAAGTAGAACTACCAATTCACAGCTAATGTGCAGGTCAAAGAAAGTTTAAGGGCTCCTTTTTGCTCCCTTGAGAATGTCACATATACCTTAGCACGTGTACACATTTTGTGCTTACATACCTTTGTACTTCCACACTCTATAAAGAAGCAACCACTGTAGAGTTAGCATCTGTGGTTACCAAGAGGCAAGTCAGAGATTTCCAAATTTATTTTCATTCCTTTGAATTCCTCTCCTTAAGAGGAAACTTTGAAGAAAAAGTAAATCCTTGCTTCTTTGCATATTTTTTTCTTTCTAAGGAAATAATGATGATGATGATGCCAGGACTCAGTTGAGGTGCCCATCACACACCAAGCACTTTACATACATCATCTTTATTCTGATACTCACAGCCAACTGCCCTGCCACATGAGTGTGACTTGCCATGCACAGAGTCAAATCACTGGAGCTCAGAAGGTGAAGTGACAAGTAGTTACACACGTAAACTAGTTGTGGCTGGAAAGAGCTGGGGTTCAAAACAGTTTTGTTTGACTTCAAAATATCTGCTTGTTCCACTGCTCCAAGAGCTGGACTTCTGGGGAAAGCAGGAAATCCTTTGCTTTTCAATGTGTTGAGTAAAGTTTCCTCTTTTTTTTCTCTTTGGGTGCTCTTTACAGAAGTCCAGTGAGAACAAATTCCATATGCAGCCACAGAGATGCAAGGCTGAAGCAGTGGAAGAAACTGTTTAATTTACAGTTCAGCAGGCAAATACAATTTCCTTACACAAACCCTCCAAGAGAGTTGATGGAATCAAGCCTGTTGTTATTTTAGTGCTGTAATTCCAAAATATACCTCAGCAATTTAACAAAGAACACTGATACCAAACACTGCTCTGCATCTACTGCAAACGCCATGCAGAGTTTTGTTGTTGTTTGGAGTACATCAGCACCTTACCAAACGTTATTCCTGGTTTCAGAAGAGCTAACTGCATTTAGAATGGCAAAACAGGTAAAATTTTAAGTTACTTGGATGTTTTCTCCCCACTCAACCAACTAAAATTCTAAATATGTAACTTTGGGGAAAAAAAAAAAGAATTGCCCTTCTTAACTTCAGATAAGATATATGTGCGCAGTTTTTCTGGATTATATCCATAGGATTCAAGGTGTTTTAGCATCATTGGCCAAAGGGACCCAGGAATGGTTTAGGAGGAGCAGTTTGGATTAAACACCAGTTCAGAGCTAGTGGTGTGTAGTTCTTTCTACAGATCCCTGCCCTTCTCCAGAATCACTGATTCAAAACATTGAGGAGCAGAGTCCTGGGCATGTGTGTAAAAATAGTCACAGGTGATTCTGATGTGCATCCTTGGTTCAGAACCCTTGGGCTGGAGCCTGCCTTCCTGGGATGGTACTGAGAAGCAATAACAAAATATTTCCCTGAGATGCTGGCTTCCACTGTGAACAATTCTTCTTCCCTCCCCCTTTTCCTCGCTGTATGGGAAAAAGTAAAAGAATCGTATAATGAAATAAACATGGGCAGATGTTCAAATATGGGAGTATCATCTCATTCTTAAGACATGCACTTTTGTTACCTGTCGTTGTTGGCAAATAACAGATAACCTAACTCCAGTGGTCAATACTGAAATTAGACTGATTATGTTTTGCAGCCAAAGATGGAGAAGCTCTATACAGTCAGTAAAAAGAAGACCTGGACCTGGCTGTGGCTCAGGTCATGAGTTCCTTACTGCAAACTTCAGGCTTACACAGAAGAAAGTTGAGAAAACCACTAGACCATTCAGCAATGACCTAAATCAAATCCCTTATGATTATACAGTGGAGGTGACAAACAGATTCAAGGGATTAGGTTTGGTAGACAGAATGCCTGAAGAACTATGGACAGAGATTCATAATATTGTACAGGAGGCAGTGACCAAAACCATTGCAAACAAAAAGAAATGCAAGAAGGCAAAGTGGTTGTCTGAGGAGGCCTTACAAATAGCTGAGAAAAGAAGAGAAATGAAAGGTACTGGAGAAAGAGAAAGATATACCCAACTGAATTCAGAGTTGCAGAGAATAGCAAGGAGAGATAAGAAAACCTTCTTAAATGAACAATGTGAAGAAATAGAGAAAGACAGTAGAATGGGAAAGACTGGAAATCTATTCAAGGAAAGTGGAGATATCAGGGGAACTTTTGATGCAAAGATGGGCATAAGAAAGGAGAGAAATGGTAAGGACCTAACAGAAGCAGAAGAGATTAAGGAGAGGTGGCAAGAATACACAGAACTGTACAAGTAAGGTCTTAATGACCCAGATAACTATGATGGTGTGGTCACCCACCTAGAGCCAGACATCCTGGAGTGTGAAGTCAAGTGGGCCTTAGGAAGCATTACTATGAATAAAGCTAGTGGAAGTGTCTGAATTCCAGCTGAATTGTTTCAAATCCTAAAAGAAGATGCTATTAAAGGACTGTACTCAATTTGTCAGCAAATTTGGAAAACTCAGCAGTGGCCGCAGGACTAGAAAACATCAGTTTTCATTCCAATCCCAAAGAAAGGCAGTGCCAAAGAATGTTCAAACTTCTGCACAATTGTACCCATTTCACAAGCTAGCAAAATCATGCTCAAAATCCTCCAAGTGAGACTTCAATAATACATGAACTGAGAACTTCCAGACATTCAAGATGATACCGCTCTAATGGCAGAAAGAGAAGAGAAACCAAAGAGCCTCTTGATGACAGTGAAAGAGGAGAGTGAAAAAGTTGGCTTAAATGCAAATTAAAAAAGAAAAAAAACTAGATCATGGCATCTGGTCCACATCGCTTCATGGCAAATAAGAGGAAAGTGGAAGCAGTGACAGATTTTATTTTCTTAGGCACCAAAATCACCATGGATGGTGACTGTAGCCATGAAATTAATAGATTCTTGCTCCTTGGAAGAAAAGTTATGACCAACCTGGATGGTATATTAAAAAGCAGAGACATCAGATAGTCAATGCTACGGTTTTTCCAACAGTCATGTATGGATGTGAGATTTGGACAATAAAGAAGACTGAGCACTGAAGAATTGATGCTTCCGCATTGTGGTGCTAGAGAATACTCTTGAAAGTCCCTTGAACTGCAAGGAGATCAAACCAATCAATCCTGAAGGAAATCAACCCTGAATATTCACTGGAAGAACTGCTGCTGAAGCTCCAATACTTTGGCTACCTGATGCAAAGGGCAGACTCATTGTAAAAGACCCTGAGCTGGGAAAGATTGAAGGCAAAGAAGAAGCTGTGTGGCAGAGAATAAGATGGTTAGATAGCATCACCAATTCAATTGACACGAATCTGAGCAAACTCCAGGAGATAGTGGAGGACAGAGGAGGCTGAAGTGCTGCAGTCCATGGGGTCGCAAAGGATGGGACATGACTTAGCAACCAAACAATAACTTCAATGACAAAAGTAACAAATGGGATGTGTTTGTCTCAAACAACTGAAATATCAAGAGATAGTGCAGACTGCCAAGTGCAGTTTGATCAGGGTGTGGCCTCCTCTGCCCCTCCTCTTTTATCAGGTGTGGGGTTGGCTTGGCTTGGCTCCCCTCAAGGTGGAAAGATGGCACCAGTTGTTACACATCTTCTTTATCTCCTTCCTAGAAGAAAGAAGGTCATCAAGTAACCACTGAAACAAGTTCAGGCTTTCTCTGATTGAACAGTCATTGTTACACTAATCGTAACAACAGTATCAACAACAAATGTTCACTGAGCACTTAACATGTGGCAGTCAGCCTTCTAAGTGCTTTTGCTGAATTAACTCTTTTAATTTTTATAAAAATGCAATGGGACTACTCTGATTTGTTAATTCAATCAAGGCCAGCCCCAGAGGCTGCCTGAAGATAAGTCCCTTCCTCCAAAGGGACACACATTGGTCATTACCCAATGTGCAGAATAGATATTAGGGAAAAAATACAATGTGAACTATAGCTTTGTGTCTGCAAAATCAAAACTGTACCATGCTTCTGCTTTCCTTAACCATTTAGCTTAATACAGGCAAAAAGGAAGGTATGTTCTGCTTTCATAGCCCCTATTACCTAAATTACTTTCCCCCAAATGTCCTTTTCATGACACAGTACTGTTTTCTTCTTGTAGGTACAGATGCCAACAGAGACTTAGCTGGGAAGCATGCAGGTTTCTGGAATATCCTTCCCAACACGTGACCAGGCTTCCTCTAAGTTATAGTGGCCTTTTGGGTCAAACTCTGGACCCCTTTGATTCTGCTGCTGTTCTGACATTTGCTGCAAGGTGTGGAAATTTCCTGGCTTGTTCTGACTTGTGTGGAGCTAACTTCTCTGTTCCTCTTGATTCACAGCAAGAAAGTAATCAGAGACAAGTATTGGACATTAGTGCTGCTTTAGTTTCTCTCACTCCTATTCTCTGTCCCTCAACCCCTGCTCCCAACACACACACACACACACACACACACACACACACACATGCGCGCGCACACACACACACACACACACACATGCACGCGCGCGCGTACTATGGAGTTCCCTGTAAGGATGAAATGCACTGATCTGATATTTTCCATTTTTCAGACTTGAATTCAATCATAATTTTATCATGGGTCATGAAAACTAGAAATGCATAATTATGATTTATGGCATTTTGGTAAATAAAACATTAATCGCATCAGACTATGTTGATTTGAAATAATTAAAGAGCGACTTACTGCCTCAGTGCTAAATATTTAAATGCTATCTTGATACAAATTTAAAATAACTCTTTTCGGAAAACAATTTCAGTGCTTTACAAAAGTTATAAAATATTTGTGACTTCTATGTACCCATCCTTTTCCTGGGATTTATTTTAAAGTGAAATGGGGAAAGCATTGTGCATAATGATGTTCATTAAAGACTGGTTTAGAATAACATAAATGGAAACTACATACATTCCAACTACATGCATGGCTAAAACAATTATAGTGAAGAACTCTGTGAGGGAAACATTATGTAACTATTAGTAGCTCCTTTTGTTTGGAACACTTACCCACCCTCTCTGCCTTACTTTTCTGCCAGCTAACTCCCACTTAGCCGTCAAAACTCAGGGTACCCACCCCTGCGCTTGGGTGCCCCTCCTCCTTTGCGCTTATGTAACACCTGGGCACACCTCTATCGAAGGATTTACAGCCCACTGCGGTGTGGCCCATTGACTTTGTTGGTCTCTTCCACGGGTTTGCAACCCACTTAGGCAGAGCCCGTCTTTGTGCAAAAAGTTTAAAATCAGAAAGAGTGGAGACACAAATAATTTTTCCTAATACACAAAACTTAGGCTTCAGTTGATTCAGAGCTGCCTCACACACAGCCAGCCCCATGGGCACCCATCCCCGCTGAAGTCTCCTGTGGAAGGTGAGAAATGTACCTAAAAGCCTCGCAGTGAGGTACCTCGGGGGCGGGGGGCAGATTAGAAACGGGGCCTGAGGAGTATTCCTGCAAACGGCCGGGAACCAGTCACACTCTCCCGCCTCCTCAGGCTTCCCTGGTAGCTCAGGCGGTGAAGAATCCGCCCGCAGTGCGGGAGACCCGGGTTCGATCCCTGGGCTGGGAAGATTCCCTGGACACAGTTCGTTTCCCGGAATGTCTGACACACAGGGACCACGAAGGCTCCATGGAGTCCGGCCCACGTGGAGCGGCCAAGCGCCCACTCCCCGCAGCCGGCGGCTCCTAGAAAAGCCGCGCCCCAGTCAGCGAGGGGAGGCCGCCGCCTTCTGCGATTCGCTCCTACTCCGCGGCGGGAGGCTCCGAGCGGCGCTCCTTTCGCCCGCCCGACTTCGGAGCGGAGAGCCCGGCAGGGACGAGAACCGGCGAATCCTCGCAGGCGCCGGGCGCTCGCGGGCCGCGCCCGCCGCTCACGTTGGCTGCGGAGCGCCTGCTGGCTGCGCCCGGGCGGGAGGCGCCGGGGGCGCGGAGGGGAGCGGGTCACGTGACGCAGGAGTCTGACCTACTTTTCCCGCCGCCCGCGCAGGCGCACATCCGCTCTGCGCGCCCGGGCAGTCTCACGTGGACTCGCACGTGCCGCGCTCCGGGCCGCGGGTGGGGCGGCGGGCCGGGCCCGGCGCGCGCGAGGAGGGACCGGCCCTGCGGGCCAGCCGAGCGCGAGCTGGGGGTTCCTCAGTCACCTCGCCAGTGTCTACCCACTGCTCAGAGAGCTGCTGAGGTGCCCCCGCGGGCTGCCCCCGAACGTCGAATTTAGCGTTCATGAATTCAGAAATGAAAACAAAGTTACTGTACACGAGTCCTTTGAATCAGCAGTTCCACGGCTCAGAATGCATCCTGCAGATGTGCTGTCAGTTCTGTGCAATGTCTCCCTAGAAGGGTAATCATGACATCATTGTGTGACATCCGCAAACGGTGGGAAACGCTGTAAAGTCACTTTCAGGGAAAGAAACTGCGTTTGGGCAACGTTTGGAATTCTCTGCAGTGTTTAAAAGAAATGGACAGCCCTATAGACGCTGATGCGGAGAGAACTCCCGGTTACATTATGGGATCCAAAACAATAAAATGGAGCACAACAGTGTGTATGGGATGCTACTGGCGCCCATAGAGTATCTCTGGAAATACACAAAAGAAATGCAAAGAAAGGTATATCGGATGATTGAGGGGTCCCGGGAAGAAGAGAGACTGTTTCGACACTAACTTTGGTAACTTCGATGTACTTTGTGTGATTGATTTATTTTTAAAAATTAAAATTGAAAAGAGTTATTTAGCACTTACTTTGTGCTATGCACCAGGTTTTATATAAATCATTTCCTTCTAGAAATTTGTCATATGCAGTAGCTGCTGCACTTTTTATCCCATTCAGTTTGTATTTTAAGGTTTCAAGCTTTCTGGAATCTCTGTTGAGAGAAAATTTTAATGACCAAGATAACCCCTCAACAGGACTGCTACACCTTTAAGATCCTCTCCGTGTTCTATGTCTTAAGGGAAGAAATCTTAACACAGCAACTGTCAGCAACAAATATTTGCATGATTAAACCGATGCAGCAGTTTTGCATCTGTGATTAACCTCTACCATCCCAATTACTCTGAGTTTGTGATGAACTATTATTGTCTTTATAGGTATACCAGTTATATTTGGTTGCAAGTAACAGAAAATCCAACTCTAAGTGGACTGAGTTGACCTTGAAAAGGTAGCTCATTTTACTCAAGTCCAGGACAGGATGGACTTCAGGGACAGCTTGATTCAGCAGCGAAATATCACCAGTAACTAGTTTTTTTTCCGTCTGTCCGCCATGCTTTCCATGATGTCAGTTTCATCTAAAACTTTGGGAAGGTCTTACTTGGTGAAAATGCATCTTTTTCAGAGTCAGCAAGCAAACACTTACTCATTGGCCTGAGTTGGGACAAGTGCCCACATCTGAACCAACAACTGTAGCTGGAGACGGGATTATTCTCATTCATTTGGCTTAGTCTATTATCCACCTGCTTTGAAGGGAGCTAAAGAGAACAAGCAAACATACTGCGTGTGGATCTCGAGGAGGCAAATACAGTGCTCCCACATCATTTTTATTACTACTATTGTTATTATTGTCCCCTTTTTCAGGTGTGGGTTGGATGATAGATCTTGGTTTATCCCAAATGATGCAGCCAGAGAATTTGCAGTTTTTCCCACAATGTACATCTTTCCAATGAGGGTGTGCTACATCAGAGAAAATCTGTCTCCACTACTACAAAAACAAAGTTATGGTGAGAGATTAAGTGATGTCATTTTGGCAGAACCATATAAAGGTAGTATACAAATACCATAGGATTTCCCAGGTGTCTCAGTGGTAAAGAATCTGCCTGCCAATGCAGGAGACACAGGAGACACCGGTTCGATCCTTGGGTCAGGAAGATCCCCTGGAGAGAGGAATGGCAACCCATCCCAGTATTCTTGCAGGGGAAATCCCATGGAAAGAGGAGGCTGGCAAAGAGTCGGACATGACTCAGCAACTAAGCACACACATACGTACCACATGTATGTGCTATTTCTTCATCCACACATACAATAAGTATTAGACTACTACTATATATGGAAGCACAAGGGCGCTTGTAGAAAAATGGAAGACATTCATGACCCCTAAACTCAAAGAAAATGTAGTTAAGTTAGACAAACAAGATAAGACACTTGGAAACTATTAAAATAATGATGAGATGGCATGCAATTAAGTGCATAAATGGACGATAATGCAATGTGGCAAAGAAAGACCATGTAGGCAGAGCTTACAGAGTTAAGAAACAGAAGAGGCCCTTGAAGGATTGCTTAGGTTAGGTCACATAAACAGAGGACAAGGGAAGAGCTATATAGATGGTTGAATGCCATATGAGCAAAGGAGTACAAATGAATCCAGTATTCTCAAGATTAGCGACCAGACTTATTGGCAGAGGGGAGGGTTGCATTGGACAGGAGTGAGAGGTGATGGCGTGTAAGAAATGAGGTGTCCCAGGTTTATAGCGCTTGTGGGTATAGTTGCACAGTAATTATTAAAATTGCCCTGGCTCCTGCTCACACCTGCTCATCCTGTCCAAGTCTCATCCAGTTAAACCAAGAGGACCCAAGGGTGTTTCACGTGTGCTCAGTGACAGCCCAGCCGGTTACAGTCACCCCACAGCAGTTCCATGCACTTCCTGTGCCCAGGTCCCCCTCCTATCACCCTTTCCTAGGAAGCAGGATGAAAGATATCTCACTGTCACTTGACTGGGTATATGGGAAGGAGAGGGAGGGGTCAGGAATGATTCCAAATGTATCCTTTGTGTTTGTGCCATGCTATGTCATCACCACGTATACATGAAAATGCCCTGAAAACAAAATTGCAGAGATCCTGAGAAGTGGTCAATAAAGGTTTCTGCACAGCGATATGATGCTATGGAAAGCCAGGAGAAAGAACCAGGTGTCTAATATGTGGGAATTGGGAGACATTTGGGGTGTGACAAAGCCATCCATTCTTCCAGTTTAGAGAGCTTAAAGATTAGATGGTACGTTTGAGCATATTTGCATACGGAGCTAAGTTTTGAAAGGGCTGGAAACTCCCTTTTACTTTCCTTTTTGATGTTTAACATGTTTGAAAATTTCTGATGATTTAGACGGTACTGACAGAAACCAGTAGGTGAAAAGGATACCAAAATATCACAGTGATGGAGAGGTGACTTGGTTGGGGACAGGGCATTTGTCAGACTGAGGATGAAGCATGTGTTTGGGGCTGAACCAACTTATCACCAAGTTAATTTTAGCAAGGCATGACCACAACATTGGGAGCTCATAGTTGAGCAAAATGCTGGAAGGAGGAACCTGATTTTCTCTTCTCCCATATTTTCCCAGAAATACCTCCCCCCATGTCCTGGCCCTGAGAAATGCTGTGGCAGAAAGAGCCACTGGCAAAAAACCTTTTTGAGTTTTCAATAAGCCACAGCCGCCTTTGGAGATGCACTTGTCATACATGCTGAGTTAATTGAGTTCCTGGTGTTGGGCTAGAGTGAGTCACAGAAACAAACAAACCCAAACCATGGTGGCTAAAAGAGTGAAGACATTTCTTGCTCATGCTACACAGCCTTTACAAGCTGCCAGGAATTCTGTTCCATCTCATCACTGTTCTCAGTGGAGGACGGAGACAGAAGGAGCAGCCCTCATCTGCAACATTGCTGGTCTTCTGGCAGGTTCTGCATCAGCAATTAAAACTCCATGGTGGAGGCGAACATGTGTTGCTTCCATGCACAACCCAGTGGCCAGAACTCGTCATGTGGCCTTACCCAACCATAGGCAGTTGAGTGAGTCCACTTCTAGCTGGTGCCAGGAAGACCAGGGAGCCTGTACACTTGTGAGCAGTGTCAACAACCATTGCGTCTCTGACATCCTTTACCTCTAGCTGGATTCCCAAATTCAGACTCCAATGTGTGCTAAGTTGCTTCAGTTGTGTCCGACCCTTTGTGACCCCATGGACTGCATCCCACCAGGTTCCTCTGTCCATGGGGTTCTCCAGGCAAGAATACTGGAGTGGGTTGTCATTTCCTGCTCCAGGGGCAGGGACTGAACCTGCATCTCTTATGTCTGCTGCATTGGCAGGCAGTCTTTTTACCATTAGCACCACCTGGGAAGCCCCACTGGACAAACTGAAATACTGGGAATGATATTGATGGTGGGAATAATAATAAAGAATATTTATTGAGTGAGTGCTATTCTCTTAGAATTGAGATGGACACTAGTGTAAACACTTTTCCTGTAATAACTTATTTAATTCTCCCAGTAACCTGGAATCACAGAAAGAAGCAATTGCATGGCAGGGAGAAAGAGGCTCTCAATAGTAAGTGTAACCTTAGAGTTATAGATTTTATTATTAGCAGAAAAATGAACTTATTTTACAAACCTGGTCTATGAAGTGGGATGTGTAGATGTCACATAAATTCAGTTTAAACACTCAGTCATGTCTGACTCTTTGCAACCCCACGGACTGCAGCACGCCAGGCTTCCATGTCCATCACCAACTCTTGGAGCTTACTCAAACTCATGCCCATAGAGTCAGTGATGCCATACAACCATCTCATCCTCTGTCACCCCCTTCTCTTCTTGCTCTCAATCTTTTCCAGCATCAAGGTCTTTTACAGTGAGTCGGCTGTTTGCATAAGGTGGCCAAAGTATTGGAGCTTCAGCTTCAGTATCAGTCCTTCCAATGAATATTCAGGACTGATTTCCTTTAGGATAGACTGGTTTGATCTCCTTGCAGTCTAAGGGACTCTTAAGAGTCTTCTCCAACAACAAAGTTCAAAAGCATCAATTTTTTGGCACTCAAATTTCTTTATAGTCCAACTCTCACATCCATACATGACTACTGGAAAAACCATAGCTTTGACTAGATGGACCTTTGTTGGCAAAGTAATGTCTCTGCTTTTTAAAAAAATAATTAATTAATTAATTTTAATTGGAGGCTATTTACTTTATGATATTGTAGTGGCTTTCATGGAGAAGGCAATGGCACCCCACTTCAATACTTTTGCCTGGAAAATCCCATGGACGGAGGAGCCTGGTAGGCTGCAGTCCATGGGGTCTCGAAGAGTCGGACATGGCTGAGCGACTTCACTTTCACTTTTCACTTTTATGCATTGGAGAAGGAAATGGCAACCCACTCCAGTGTTCTTGCCTGGAGAATCCCAGGGATGGGGTCGCACAGAGTCGGACATGACTGAAGTGACTTAGCAGTAGCAGCAGTGGCTTTCACCACACACCAACATGAATCAGCCATGGGTGTACATATGTTCCCCATCCTGAACCCCACTCCCACCTCCCTCCCCATCCCATCTCTCTGGGTCATCCCAGTGCACTGGCCCTGAGCACCCTGTCTCATGCATCAAACTCAGACTGATCATCTATTTTAAATATGGTAATATACATGCTTCAATGCTATTCTCTCAAATCATCCCACCCTCACCTTCACCCACAGAGTCCAAAAGTCTGTTCTTTACATCTGTGTCTCTTTTGCTGTCTCACGTAGAGGGTCATCGTTACCACCTTTTAAAATTCCATATATATGTGTTAATATACTGTATTGATGTTTTTCTTTCTGGCTTACTTTACTCTGTATAACAGGCTCCAGTTTCATCCACCTCATTAGAACTGATTCAAATGTATTCTTTTTAATGGATGAGTAATATTTCATCATGTACATGTACCACAGCTTTCTTATCCATTCATCTGCTAATGGACATCTAGGTTGCTTCCACGTCCTGGCTATTATAAACAGTGCTGTGATGAACATTGGGGTACATGTGTCTCTTTCAATTCTGGTTTCCTCAGTGTGTATGCCAAGCAGTGGGATTGCTGGGTTGTATGGCAGTTCTATTTCCAGTTTTTAAGGAATCTCCACACTGTTCTCCATAGTGGCTGTACTAGTTTTCATTCTTGTAAGAGGGTTCCCTTTTCTCTGCACCCTCTCCAGCATTTATTGCTTGTAGACTTTTGGATAGCAGCCATTCTGTCTGGCATGACATGGTACCTCATTGTGGTTTTGATTTGCATTTCTCTGATAATGAGTGATGTTGAGCACCTTTTCATGTGTTTGTTAGCCATCTGTGTGTCTTCTTTGCAGAAATGTCTGCTTAGTTCTTGGCCTATTTTTTTGACTGGGTTATTTATTTTTCTGGAATTGAGCTGCATGACCTGCTTGTATATTTTTGAGATTAATTCTTTGTCAGCTGCTTCATTTTCTATTATTTTCACCCATTCTGAAGGCTGTCTTTTCACCTTGCTTATAGTTTCCTTCATTGTGCAAAAGCTTTTAATTTTAATTAGGTCCCATTTGCTTATTTTTGCTTTTATTTCCATTACTCTGGGAGGTGGGTCATAGAGGATCCTGCTGTGATTTTTCAGAGACTGTTTTGACTATGTTTTCCTCTCAGAGATTTATAGTTTCTGGTCTTACATTTAGGTCTGTAATCCATTTTGAGTTAATTTTTGTGTGTGGTGTTAGAAAGTGTTCTAGTTTCATTTTTTAAAAAGTTGTTGAGCAGTTTTCCCAGCACCATTTGTTAAAGACATTGTCTTTTCTCTATTGTATATTCTTGCCTCCTTTTTCAAAGATAAGGTGTCCATAGGTTCATGGACTTACCTCTGTGCTTTCTATTTTGTTCCATTGATCTAGGAAAATATACCATGTTCATGGATCAGAAGAATCAATATAGTGAAAATGAGTATACTAGCCAAAGCAATCTATAGATTCAATGCAATCCCTATCAAGCTACCAATGGTATTTTTCACAGAACCAAAACAAACAATTGCATAATTTGTATGGAAATACAAAAAAACCTCAAATAGAAAAAGTAATCTTGAGAAAGAAGAATAGAACTGGAGGAATCAACCTTCCTGACTTCAGACTATACTACAAAGCTACAGTCATCAAGACAGTATGGTACTGGACAAAGACAGAAATATAGATCCTTATCTCTGCTTTTTAATATGCTGTCTAGGTTGTTCATAGCTTTTCTTCAAAGGAGCAAGCATCTTTTAATTTCATGGCTGAAGTCAACATCTGCAGTGATTTTGGAGCCCCACCCCCCCCACCCAAAAATGAAGTCTGTCACTGTTTTCACTGTTTGCCCATCTGTGTGCCATGAAGTGATGGGACCAGGTGCCAGAATCTCAGTTTTCTGAGTTCTATGCCAACTTTTGCAGTCTCCTCTTTCACTTTCATCAAGAGGCTCTTTAGTTCTTCTTTGCTTTCTACCATAAGTGTGGTGTCATCTGCATATATGAGGTTATTGATATTTCTCCCAGGAATCTTGATTCCAGCTTGTGCTTCATCCAGCCTGACATTTCTCATAATGTACTCTGCATATACGTTAAATAAACAGGGTGACCATATGCAGCCTGGACGTACTCCTTTCCCAATTTGAAACCAGTCTGTTGTTCACTATCTAGTTTGAACTGTTGCTTCCTGACCTGTATACAGATTTCTCAGGAGGCAGATAAGGTGGTCTGGTATTCCCATCTCTGTCAGAATTTTCCACAGTTTCTTGTGATCGACACAGTCAAAGGCTTTGGCATAGTAAATAAAGCAGAAGTAGATGTTTTTCTGGAACTCTCTTGCTTTTTCGATGATCCAACAGATGCTGGAAATTTGATCTCTGGTTCCTCTGCCTTTTCTAAATCCAGCTTGAACGTCTGAAGTTCACAATTCATGTACTGTTGAAGCCTGGCTTGGAGGATTTTGAGCATTTATTTGCTAGTGTGTGAGATGAGTGCAGTTTTGCGGTAGTTTGAGCATTCTTTGGCATTGCCTTTCTTAGGGATTGGAATGAAAACTGATCTTTTCCAGTCTTGTGGCCATTGCTGAGTTTTCCAAATTTGCTGGCATATTGAGTGCAGCACTTTCACAGCATCATATTTTAGGATTTGAAATAGCTCAACTGAAATTTCATCACCTCCACTAGTTTTGTGCATACTGATGCTTCCTAAGGCCCCCTTGACTTCACATTCCAGGATGTCTGGCTCTAGGTGAGTGATCACACCATCGTGGTTATCTAGGTCATGAAGATCTTTTTTGTACAGTTCTTCTGTGTATTCTTGCCACCTCTTCTTAATATATTCTGCTTCTGTTAGGTTCCTACCATTTCTGCCCTTTATGGGCCCATCTTTGCATGAAATCTTCCCTTGGCATCTGTAATTTTCTTGAAGAGATCTCTAGTCTTTCCCATTCTATTGCTTTTCTCTATTTCTTTGCATTGATCACTGAGGAAGGCTTTCTTATCTCTCCTTGCTAGTCTTTGGAGCTCTGCATCCAGATGGGTATATCTTTCCTTTTCTCCTTTGCCTTTTGCTTCTTGTCTTTTCTCAGCTACTTGTAAGTCCTCCTCAGACAATGATCTTGCCTTTTTGCATTCCTTTTTCTTGGGGATGATCTTGATCCCTGCTTCCTGTACAATGTCATGAACCTACATCCATAGTTCTTCAGGCATTCTGTCTGTCAGATCTAGTCTCTTAAATCTATTTCTCACTTCCACTGTATAGTCATAAGGGATTTGATTCAGGTCATACCTGAATGGTCTAGTGGTTTTCCCTACTTTCTTCAATTCCAGTCCGAATTTGGCAATAAGGAGTTCATGATCTGAGCCACAGTCAGTTCCCAGTCTTGTTTTTGCTGATTGTATAGAGCTTCTCTGTCTTTGGCTGCAAAGAATATAATCAATCTGATTTCAGTATTGACCATCTGCTGATGTCCATGTGTAGAGTCCCCTCTTGTGTTGTTGGAAGAGAGTGTTTGCTATGACCAGTGCATTCTCTTGGCAAAACTCTATTAGCATTTGCCCTGCTTCATTCTACACTCCAAGGCCAAATTTGCCTGTTACTCCAGGTGTTTCTTGACTTCCTATTTTTGCATTCCAGTCCCTTATAATGGAAAGGACATCTTTTTTGTGTGTTAGGTCTAGAAGGTCTTGTAGGTCTTCATAGAACCATTCAACTTCAGCTTCTTCAGCATTACTGCTCAGGGCATAGACTTGGATTACCCTGATATTGAATGGTTTGCCTTGGAAATGAACAGAAATCATTCTGTTTTTGAAATTGTACCCAAGTACTGTATTTCAGACCCTTCTGTTGACTATGATGGCTACTCCATTTCTTCTAAGAGATTCTTGCCCACAGTAGTAGATATAATGGTCATCTGAGTTAAATTCACCCATTCCAGTCCATTTTAGTTCACTGATTCCTAAAATGTCAATATTAACTCTTGCCATCTCCTGTCTGACCACTTCCAACTTACCTTGATTCATTGACCTAACATCCCAGGTTCCCATGCTATATTGTTCTTTACAGCATTGGACTTTACTTCCATCACTGGTCACATCCACAACTGGGTGTTGTTTTTGCTTTGGCTCCATCCCTTCATTCTTTCTGAAGTTATTTCTCCACTGTTCTCCTGTAGCATATTGGGCACCTACTGCCCTGGGGAGTTCCTCTTTCAGTATCCTATCATTTTGCCTTTTCATACTGTGCATGGGGTTCTCAAGGCAAGAATACTGAAGTGGTTTGCCATTCCCTTCTCCAGTGGACCACATTCTGTCAGACCTCTCCACCATGACCCGTTTGTCTTGGGTGGCCCTGCACGGCATGGCTCATGGTTTCATTGAATTATACAAGGCTGTGGTCCATGTGATCAGTTTGATTCGTTTTCTGTGATTGTGGTTTTCCTTCTGCCTTCCCTCTGATGGAGAAGAATACAAGGTTTGTGGAAGCTTCCTGATGGGGCAGCCTGATTGGGGGAACTGGGTCTTGTTCTGATGGGTGGGGCCATGCTCAGTAAATCTTTAAGCCAATTTTTTGTTGATGGGTGGTGCTGTGTTCCCTCCCTGTTGTTTAACCTGAGGCCAAACTATGGTGGAGGTAACAGAAGCAGAAGATATTAAGAAGAGGTAGCAAGAATACACAGAAGAACTGTACAGAAAAGATCTTCATGGCCCAGATAATCACAATGGTGTGATCACTCACCTAGAGCCAGACATCCTGGAATGTGAAGTCAAGTAGGCCTTAAGAAGCATCACTACAAACAAAGCTAGTGGAGGTGATGGAATTCCAGTTGAGCTATTTCAAATCCTGAAAGATGATGCTCTGAAAATGCTGCACTCAATATGCCAGCAAATTTGGAAAACTCAGCAGTGACCACAGTACTGGAAAAGGTCAGTTTTCATTCCAATTCCTAAGAAAGGCAATCCCAAAGAATGCTCAAACTACTGCACAATTGCACTCATCTCACACGCTAGTAAAGTAATGCTCAAAATTCTCCAAACCAGGCTTCAGCAATACGTGAACCAAGAACTTCCAGATGTTCAAGCTGGTTTTAGAAAAGGCAGAGGAACCAGAGATCAAGTTGGCAATATCTGCTGGATCATCAAAAAAGCAAGAGAGTTCCAGAAAAACATCTATTTTTGCTTTATTGACTACGCCAAAGCCTTCGACTGTGTGGATCACAAGAAACTGTGGAAAATTCTGACAGAGATGGGAATACCAGACCACCTGACCTGCCTCTTGAGAAACCTGTGTGCAGGTCAGGAAGCAACAGTTAGAACTGGACATGGAACAAGAGACTGATTCCAAATAGGAAAAGGAGTACATCAAGGCTGTATATTATCACCCTGCTTATTTAACTTATATGCAGAGTACATCATGAGAAATGCTGGTCTGGAAGAAGCACAAGCTGGAATTAAGATTGCCGGGAGAAATATCAATAACCTCAGATATGCAGATGACACCACCCTTATGGCAGAAAATGAAGAGGAACTAAAAAGCCTCTTGATGAAAGTGAAGGAGGAGAGTGAAAAAGTTGGCTTGAAGCTCAACATTCAGAAAACTAAGATCATGTCATCTGGTCCCATCACTTCATGGGAAATAGGTGGGGAGACAGTGGGAACAGTGTCAGACTTTATTTTCTGGGGCTCCGAAATTACTGCAGATGGTGACTGCAGCCATGAAAATAAAAGACGCTTACTCCTTGGAAGGAAAGTTATGACCAACCTAGATAGCATATTAAAAAGCAGAGACATTACTTTGCCAAAAAAGGTCCATCTGGTCAAGACTATGGTTTTTCCAGTGGTCATGTATGGATGTGAGAGTTGGACTAAAAGAAAGCCGAGTGCCGAAAAATTGATGCTTTTGAACTGTGGCGTTGGAGAAGACTCTTGAGAGTCCTTGAGAGTCCATTGGACTGCAAGGAGATCCAACCAGTCCACCCTAAAGGAGATCAGTCCTGGGTGTTCATTGGAAGGACTGATGCTGAAGCTGAAACTCCAGTACTTTGGCCACCTCATGTGAAGAGTTGACTCATTTGAAAAGACCCTGATGCTGGGAGGGATTGGGGGCAGGAGGAGAAGGGGACGACAGAGGATGAGATGGCTGGATGGCATCACCGACTCGATTGGCATGAGTTTGAGTAAACTCCGGGAGTTTGTGATGGACAGGGAGGCCTGGTATGCTGCGATTCATGCTGTCGCAAAGAGTTGGACACGACTGAGTGACTGAACTGAACTGAATGAAGATAATGGGGATGTCCTTCAAAAGGTCCCATGCATTCACTGCTGTACTCAGTGCCCCTGGCCCTGCACCATGCCACCACTGACCCACGCCTCCACCGGAGACTCCTGCACATTCACAGGCAAGTCTGGGTCAGACTTTTCTGCTGAAGGAGATGGTGGAGTAGAAGGACATGCACTCATCTTCTGCAAGAACTCCAAAATTACAACTTGCTGATGAACAACCATCAACAGGAAAATATACCCGACTTCCAAGGGTAAAGGAGAAGCACCAGCAAGACGGTAGGAGGGGCAAAATCACATTTAGAATCAAACCCCATACCTGCCAGAGATGCTCAGAGGGCTCAAACCAAACCTTGTGTGCAGGAGACTCCACAGAGGCTGAGCCAGACCTGTCTTTGAGTGTTTGAGCATCTCCTGTGGAGTTATGGGTCAGCGGTGGCCTGCTGCAGGGACAGGGGCTCTGGGTGCAGCAGACTTGGGTATGGCATAAGCCCTTTTGATGGAGATCACCATAGAGCTGCCAGAACTGGGGAAACAGATGCTTGGAGGGCGCAAACAAAACTTTGTGCACACCAAGGCCCAGAAGAAGGGAGCAGGGACCCCACAAGAGATTTCACATACAAATCCACTTCTGCTTTGTAAAGTGTGTAACAGAACAAGGGAGGTACATTCAAGGGCCTGATAAATTGTTTCTTGTACTCCATTCTCTGCAGTAATACTAGTTACTTTTTCAATTCATGCCCAACATTTTATCACAGGCTTTCCTCATCCCAAGGAACCACAGTCTTCTCAATGGAAATTGTGATGAGAATGCCTTTCTCCGTGTTGGCTCAATGATCATCCCTGGAGGGGCAGAGCCAAGAGTGCTTGCTGTGACATATTGTTTGCAGAATTCTATCCAGGGGACATCTGGAAAAGGGAGTGTGTGTGTGTGTGTGTGTGTGTGTGTGTGTGTGTGTGTGTGTGACAGACCCAGAAGCAAAGAATCAGGCATGCCTGTGAATCTCTGGGTGTGTTTGTCTCTTTGTGCCTGTACATCTTTCCTATTACAGTCTGATGTTTGTATCCCCCCCAAATTCATATGTTGAGATCCTACCCCCAAAGATGATTTTATCAGGAGGTGGAGCTTTGAGAAGTGTGTAGGTCATGAGAGTGGGACTCTCATGAATGGCATTAATTCTCCATAAGAGAGACCCCAGAGTCACCCTGGTCCTGGCCAGCATGTGAGGGCCCAGCAAGAATGTGTGGGCTATGAACAGGATGGGACTTTCACCAAAGGCAATCGTGTTGTCACCTTGAGTCTGAACTTTTGGCCTCCAGAACAATGAATTTCTGTTGTTTATAATTCCTGTTGTTTATAACTCAGTCTATGGTGTTTTGCTCCAGTTGCTACAGCTAAGACCTTGCCCAACTATTTATTAGTAGTTTATTGAGAGTCTTTCTTTCACAGTTATTTTCAGAGCCCCCAACCTACTAAATATTTCTGAGAAATTGGGGCTGATTTGGGAAAGTGTTGTATGAATTGTACACAAAAATGATGACATAATAGTTAATGCTTGAGAACTTGTTAGGTACCCAGCACCATGCTAACTACTTTACATGCATTACATTATTCATTCTCAAAAGAACCCTCTGAGGTGAGTAATATTATCCACTCAAGTTGGCAAAGGATGAGTTGAGGCACAGAGAAGTTACCCTGCTGGTCGCCACAAGTGCAGAGTCTGTGCTTAGGATTTCAGTACTATCCCACCCTTGGGGGCCTTCCTCTTTTCTGCCAGAGTCTGGCCCCATGTTCTAACCCCACCACAGCTGAAACTGATCATCCTCTACCCACTCAAACTTCCTACTGCTGGCTGTTTGGCTGCTTTATGAACACCTTCAGGTTGACTCGCCTGACTTCTCACCCTTGGCCCCTCTGTCCTCTGTGCCTGGTTGTGGGCAGAGATGAATAGGATACCATCCATGCCCTCGGGGATCCTACAGCAGAGTGACAAGACCGATGCACAACAAACATCTGAATAGTGTAGACACAAAGCAGTGTAGAACTTAATGCTCTGTCCGAGGAGGTGTGGAGAGCAACTCATAATTACTAAGTCCTCAAATGTGATAGAGATGGCAGCTTTGATATGACCACATGCCAAGTGGTGAGAACACAGAGGTTGATAAAATACAGCCCTGCTTCTAAGCAGCTGCACAGTACTGTGGCCTGGGACTTTGGTACGTGACACGTGTGCACACCCAGTGACCACGTTCCTGGGTAGATCTCAGGTTCTACTCAGTAACAAGTTTTGCTGCCCTCAACTCCCCTCCATATCAGGCCATTGCTGCTGTCCAAGCCATGGATCAGAAACTCAGATGAAGAGGAGTCCTCAGTGAACATCTATGCAGTGGTTTCAAACTGTCCTGTGGTTCCCGGGAGCTCTCATGGGGCCAGTTGCCAGGGAAAGAAAAATCAAGCAAGAGAGATGAAGCCACATCCCTTTCTATTTCGGTCAGGACAAGTCTGTCTGTATTTTATTTGTTTTCATTTTCATATTAGGGTTTGAAGCTGCAGATGCTTGGAAGGCACTGATTTTATCTTTACAGAGAAGAAATCTGGAAGAGAAGTGGCCCTTTAAGAGATCAGAGTCAGAAAAGACTTTGATGAGAGCCTGAGTTGTGGGCCACTGTAGGTACCACCGTCCCAACTTCCTCCTGGGAAGTGCATGTCTGCAGATGTCTTGGTCTTCCCAAAGTGACCGAAGGGGCCCCTGATGTCTTTACCCCGGGAGAGGGTGTGGAGGGTCCAGGAAGAGCTGCTGTCTGTGGCTTCCTCGCCCACAGGCTAAGGTGGCACTAGATGGGTGTGTGCAGTGTGGGCGTGCGCTGGGAAGGAACCCAGAGGCCTCGCCCCAGTTCTAAGAAAGAACTCAGCCGGAGGCTCCCGGGAGCCAGAGTTGGAAGGTGACAGCATGTTTGGAAAGAGGAATCGCTTGTGATGTGTCCCAGAAGAAACAGAAGTAAGCAGCTTCATTCATGGCATCAGGAACTCAGGCAGCTTTTAGGGTAATGAGCGCCTGTGGGGGAGTTAAAGGTGAGTCAGTCACTCACTGTGCCACAAAGAAGCCTGCAGTCCAGTGAGCGAGTGGGGACCTCTGTGCTGAGCAGTCTAACACAAGGGGGACAGAGAGAGGGCCGCGAGAGCTAAGGGTGCAGAGCAAACTGGACGCTTGTGAGGGGGACTCATGGATGCTTCGTGGGGCAGGCTTGCTTTGAGCCTGCACTGAAGTCAGGAAGGCCCCCTCAGGAGCTGGGAACAGGGCTCCGTCCAGAGACCACAGCAGGAGGCAGGCGCAGAGGCGGTCCTCCGGGCCTGAGTGGGGGTGTGTGTTCTGTAGTCGTGGGTGCACGCCCTGAAAGGTGGTTTTGTGTTCTCACATTCTTCCCAGAACCTGAGGGAAGGTCCTCAGGGGGCCCTGTTGCCAGGAAGATGAAGTGGGCCGTAGCTGACATGGGTAGCTTTGGGAGGTTTGGTTTTGCTCCTCATGAGAGGAAATTGGGATCAGCTAGAGATATAGACTCCAAGTGACATCAGAGCTCACCTCTGGCTCCCTCCCAGAGGGAGCTGCAGAGACGGTCTGCAGGGCCCAGCGAAGAGTCTGGAAGGGTGTGTGTGGATGGCTGTCACTAAGAACTCCGTCCGCCTTCCTACCTCAGCAAACAGCTTGGAGACCAGCCTGAAATCACCAGGAGTCACCAGTTTGAGAAAGCGTTTATGATTCTCTGGCCCTTCCCCAAGCCACCCGACATAACTCGCAGAGCATGGAGCATGGCATCGGAGGCCACCTCCTCTCTCTGGAGAGATGGCAGGAAAGGGATGAGGTAGCCCTTTAGAGGAGGAGCTCTTTTAAAGGCGTTAGAAGCCTTTGAATGCAGCGGCAGCTGGATTCTGGTGCATTTCAGTTCTTAAAACATTAAGTCATTATCAAGGAAAATTTGGAGGCAATGAAATGCTTTTCGAAATACCTGATTGCTCTTGACAAAACATACAAGCAAAATAATTGCATGACCCACTATGGATGTGTGACCAGGTGGACAAGGGTCATCATTCAGAGAGCCGAAAGCTAGAGACCCAGCTAAGTGGACATCCTTCTGAACCAATTTTGATCATCTATGTTTCCCTTCAAAAAAATTAGCGAGGAATAATGCATGATATCTTCTTAAAATTTAGATATTAAAAAAAACTATACTTTTTAACAGTTCTAAAATGCATTCTTCAATGAACCTGTCATAGAAGAATAATTTCATGGTCAAAACATCCTAATACATTGTAAAGTACAAAAAGGTGGCAATAAAGTGTGAATGAATTTTATAAATATATTTGTATGGAGTGAAAGAAAAAGGATGAAGATTATACACACACACACACACACACACAAATAACTGTCTTCTCCATGGGTGTTTGTTTTCATGGGTGCCAAGATGGCTCAATGCTTCAAGCATTCTGTCCTTAAGCTCTCTATTCTCAAAGAAGGTGCTGGTATGGGTCCAGTAGACTGGACTCAAAGAGGCTTAAATGTAGATCAGAAGAGGTCAAAGCCGGGGAAATGGCCCCAGGGCAACAGAGGGGAGCTTGTGGCCAGAGCCAAAGAGGAAGTGTTTGGCAAGAGCCAAGAAATGGGGTCAGAGGGCAGGAGCTGAGGCAACAGACTGGGTCAAGAAATGAATTAGCTGTGACTGTGGGCACTAGGGCTCTAGACTCGCGCTCTGTAAGGTACCAGGGACTGGTTTTCCAGGATATCAGTTGTGCAGCTTGGGTGTGGCTTCAGTTCAGTTCAGTCGCTCAGTCGTGTCTGACTCTTTGCAACCCCATGAACCCCAGCACACCAGGCCTCCCTGTCCATCACCAACTCCCGGAGCTTACTCAAACTCATGTCCATTGAATCGGTGATGCCATCCAACCATCTCACCCTCTGTCATCACCTTCTCCTCCTGCCCTCAATCTTTCCCAGCATCAGGGTCTTTTCCAATGAGTCAGTTCTTTGCATCAGGTCGCCAAAGTACTGGAGTTTCAGCTTCAGTTTCTTTCTTTCTTGCCTTGAGAACCACATGAACAGTAAGAAAAGGGTGTGGCTTAGATGATTTAAAAGAACCCAGCTGGGTCGGATGTGTGATTGCCTTGTAGAACCCAGGTGCATGGCTTGATCTTTCTCTCTGTTAAATCCAGTCGTGCTATGTTATGCTCATTGTTACAGTTCAATAAGATGTTTATAGGATCTGATTCTGTCACCCATGTGTTACTTCTTACTCCTGGGTATGCCTTGTGATTCACAGATCTAATCAGTGTGCTTTGTAGGTACTCATACCAAACCTATTAAAATCTATCACCAAAAACCCTTCCTGCATCCTTCAAGGATGGTTATTCCACCATACGCCAGTTCACCCACTTTTTCCCTTGTTGTCTGTGAGAATAACCTGAGGGACCCCACAAACTCCCTTAGTGTAGAACCTTCCTCCAGATCCACCAACTTAGTGACCCTAACCAAAAATGACCTGAGATAATTTTGACAAGACTTATTTTAGTGAGCAAATTATATCTCATCTCAGTATTTTCTCCTCTAGGCTAAGTAATCCCAAGGACTCTAATCTTTTCCTGACACCATAACAGGGAATCAGTTCAGTTCAGTTCAGTCTCTCAGTCATGTCTGACTCTTTGTGACCCCATGGACTGCAGCACATCAGGCCTCCCTGGCCATCACCAACTCCCCAAATTTATTCAAGCTCATGTCCATTGCGTCAGTGGTGCCATCCAACCATCTCATCCTCTGTCGTCCCCTTCTCCTCCTGCCGTCAATCTTTCCCAGCTTCAGGGTTTTTTCCAGTGAGTCAGTTCTTCCCATCAGGTGGCCAAAGTATTGGAGTTTCAGCTTCAGCATCAGTCCTTTCAATGAATATTCGGTACTGATTTCCTTTAGGATGGACTGGTTGGATCTCTTTGCAGCCCAAGGGACCCTCAAGAGTCTTCTCCAACACCACAGTTCAAAGCATAGTGAATTACAATATAATTGAGTGACAATAAGCTAGATTCCCCAGTGGCTCAGTGGTCGGGAATACATCTGCCAATGCAGGACATGAGTTCAATCCCTGGTTGGGGAAGATCCGCTGGAGGAGGAAATGGCAACCCACTGCAGTATTCTTGCCCGAAGAATCCCACGGACAGAGGAGTCTGGTGGGCTACAGTCTATAGAGTCACAGAGAGTTGGACACGACTGAAGTGAATGAGCACAGACAGATGAAAGCCAGATTTATCCCCACAGATGTAATGCACAAGTTTCCATTCCCAAATGCTTTGTGGTTGTGGGCTCCCCTGGTGGCTCAGTGGTAAAGAATCTGCCTGTCAGTGCAGGAGACATGGGTTCAATTTCTGGAGAAGAAAATGCAACCCACTCCAGTTTTCTTGCCTGGGAAATTTCATGAACAGCAGAGCCTTGTTGGACTATAGCCTATGGGGTCACAAAGAGTCAGTGACAACTTAGTGACCACACACAGCACAGAGTCAGTTTACATAAAGATTCCAGCTGTCTGGGTACCCAAACAAGTACCCACAAAGTAATCTGATCTTGGTACCAGATCTGGCCAGGGCCACAGTAGTTTGCTTTTTTTTTGTCTAGAAACTCTTTCATCTGTACACTGTAAATGAAGAGATTCTGGAAAACCAACCAATGACAAACATCCATTCATCCAACAGATTCATGTTTTTATTTGAAAAAAAAAGTGTGCCTGTTTGTGTTTCCTTTGTGAATGGAACTGTTTTGAATGCTGGCATATAGCAGCAAACAGGATGGTCTCCATCCTCATAAGCTTATATCCGTGGAAAGAGGCAGATAAAAAGCAAGCAAATAGATAGGAGATGAAGTTTCAGATAGTTGTAAATGCCATGAAAAGATAATGCAGGATGGAGGGCACAGAGTGATTGGAGTGTGGTTGGTAGATAAAATATTGACTTATATATGCATTCCTTGGTCGCTCAGACAGTAAAGAATCTGCCTTCAATTTGGGTGACCTGGATCAGGAAGATCCCCTGGAGGAGGGCATGGCAACTCACTCCAGTATTCTTGCCTGGAGAATCCCATGGGCCGAGGAGCCTGGTGGGCTACAGTCCATGGGGCCACATAGAGTCGGACACAACTAAAGTGACTTAGCACGCACACATGCTTTGGTAATATGGATTTCCTCTTCTGTGATCAATGCTGTGTCCTCATTCCTAGGCTTTAGTTTTTAGTTATAGAGGGTGGGAAAGCTAACTGGAGTACATGTTAGTTTGGAAATCAAGGAATTTGTACAAAGGAAGAAGGTTGGTAGAATGTGGTAGGTTATAGCCTGTTGTGTTGTACTGAAACCTCTGGTAGACCCAGGGGAATGATAAGAAGTGGAATATGGATGTAAGAATATTATATGGTTCAACAAAAGTATAAACCTAAACTCAAATGACATCTTAGAGAAATGATCTAAGACAGGCTCTCTGTCATCTTCACCTCCTAACCCCAAGCTAAAAGGTATGAAGACAATGAGTGTGCGGTTCTGGCTGCTTGGATTTGATAGCTTCCTTGCTCTGTGTGGGTGGTTGAGCCAACCCCAACCATCACGTGGAAAACAAGGGAGGTACTGGAAACCTGCTCAGTAATGCTGGCATATATTCATCGTCTTAATTATACCTTTTGTAGTGCTTCTTGGCTAACATGGCAAATAAAAAACAAAAAGTTGAGTCTAACATCAATTTTGCATCCCATCTTGCACCAGCCTCAAAAACGTCTGGTCTAAAAAACAACAGCAACAACAACAACAACAAACGTCTGGTCTAGCTCAGGAGAAAGAAAATAGCGATAAATTTAAAGCGCTTCTATGTACATGGTGCCATCCTACAGATTTTACATGGACTCACCTATGACCAACCTAGACAGCGTATTAAAATGCAGAGACATCACTTTGCCAACAAAGGTCCATCTAGTCAAGGCTATGCTTTTTCCAGTGGTCATGTACAGATGTGAGAGTTGGACCATAAAGAAGGCTAAGCACAGAAGAATTGATGCTTTTGAATTGTGGTGCTGGAGAAGTCTGTTGAGAGTTCCTTGGACTGCAAGGAGATCAAACCAGTCAATCCTAAAGGAAATCAACCCTGAATATTATTGGAAGGAATGATGTTGAAGCTGAAGCTCCAATAATTTGGCCACCTGATGTGAAGAGCCGACTCACTGGAAAAGACCCTGATACTGGGAAATATTGAGGGCAGGAGGAGAAGTGTGTGATAGAGGATGAGATGGTTGGATGGCATCACCAACTTAACAGACATGAGTTTAAGCAAACTCTGGGTGATAGTGAAGGACAGGTAAGGCTGGTATGCTGTAGTTCATGGGGTCACAAAGAGTTGGATATGACTGAGTGACTGAACAACAGTATCTCTTTTTATACAACCAAACAATTAATAATGTGTTAAGGTGACTAACTGCTGTATCAAATAAGTCCCCAAAGGAATAATAGTTTACCCCCATAGAATTTAATTTTTTCTCCTATAAATAGTCAGAAGTGGTTCCAGATTGGTAAGGGGGCTCTGCTCCACATAGTCATTCAGGTCGCCAGAGTACTGGAGGTTCTGTCATATGGTCAGGAGGAAGGCTAAGGCTGAATCTAGAAGACTGAGTACAGGAACTTTTTAATGGATTGGGCCTGGAGGAGTTGCATGCCACTTCTGCTCATATTCCCCTGGGTACAGACTGGACACACAACCACTCATAAAACTTCAGGAGAGTTTGGGAAATGTAGTCTCGTGTGACCAGGAAGAAGGGTCAACGAAGAATGATTAATATTACCTCAGTTCTACATTTTAAAAAATCAAGACTCAGTGTTTTGTTCATGATAGCAATTGAGGGGACGTCTCCTAGTTGGTGGTCCTGTGCTTAAGAATCCGCCTGCCAGTGCAGGGGACATGGCTTCAATCCCAGCTCTGGGAGGAACCCCCATGCAACAAAGCAACTACTGAGTCCACATGCCGCAATTAGAGAAAGCCTGCACACGGCAACAAAGAGCCAGCACGGTCAAAAATAAATGTGATTAATTAATTACTCTTAAAAAAGACAGCGATTAAGTGGGTATGTAGATAACTACATACACTAGCGTGTAGTTCACACGCTAGGGTCCTGGCGTGTGAACGAGGTTAGTCTGACTCCAGAGACACCCTGACCAATGCCCTCTGTGGCCTCTTGAAATATACGCAGGGGCAAATCTTCTGGACTTACAATCTCTCTCTGCTGGGAACTGAGCACATGAGGTCAAATTTTGTCTCTCTGATCCCCAGTTTTCTACACTTGTCTGGCTATCCAACCCTCTTCTCTTGCCATTGTCTTCCTATAAAAAGGTTAATCTTGATTAGCCTGGACCCAACTTGCCTTTTCCCTCTGTCCAGGAAAAATTTCCACATCGTATTTCTGCATTGATTTTGTTGACAAAATGTTGGACTTCTCAGATGCATTTCATCGTTTCTTGTACTTAGATGATTCTGCCTTTAGTCAATAAAGCAACTGTAGAGAATCAGGATACTTTCTAGGTGTATTTTGTGCGTTCAAGGCTGTCAGGCCTGCTCTCTCTTTTGTAGTCTTTGCCAGGATGTCTTCTTTGCAGCTGCTACTCCTCTGGGATCCCTGGACAACATGATTTTGTCAGTCCATCTTCAGTCAGTCTTACTGACCTCATGAGCCCACCCTCCTGATGGGAGTAAGGGAGTGAATGACAGCTTGGGGGATTACACGTGCACAGAGCAGTATAATTGTTCACACGCTGCCTGTTAACACCGCAATATCTTTCTCAGTTCCTCCCCAGATCTATGCACATGCTCCTCCAACCAGAAAACCTACAGCCCATGATATGCAAAAGGACCGCTTTCGATATAGATCAGAGAAATGAGCCCGACTTGCCTTTGGCCGTGCGGGGCCTACGTTGCGTGCGTGGCATCTTTGTGGCTGCGCGTGGTCTTTTCTACTTGTGGCCAGCAGGGCTCCTCTCCGTGTGCCGTGCAGGCTTCCTGCTGTGGTGGCTTCCCTTGTTGCAAGGCATGGGCTCTAGAGCGCGAGGTCAGCTCTTTGGTGTGCGGGCTTATTTGCTCCATGGCGTGTGGGATCTTGGTTCTCAGATCTCGGATCAGGGGTCGATCCCTGGAATTGACAGGTGGACTCTCAAACACTGGACCTCCAGGGACGTCTAGAATGAGCCTGACTTCTGACCTCAATTCAGAGGTATTTGTCATCAGGGCCTCAACTGGTGGCAAGGTGGTCTATAATATGGACTAGTTGACCAGTGATTGAAAACCACCTTCTTCCTCAACTTCCTCCCCTTCTTACCTTCTTGAGACCAGACACCCCAGTCTCCTCATCTCAGAGAATGATGCTCAGAACCACAGCTTCCTTTCCAACATGAGCAGAGTCTGCAACTATGGCCTAGGTAAAATTACAGCTCTGACTATCGAGCTATTTTCTGACCGGCCAACCCTTTAAGAAGAAACGGAATGCTGGTTGTCCCTGCAGTGCAGGATTTTAGGGAAGGATAAAAGCACTACCCTGAGGAGAAAAAGGTAAAGAAATCAACTGGATACCTTTTCTCTTTAAGTTGAAGAGTCACTATACTTCATCCCAATTCTGTCTAAACAGTCTCACCTTCAAAGCTCCCTAGATAATAAGTGAATTGCAAATGATGCAAAGTACAAAACTAACCTTGTCACTCTTTTCTAAGAATGCTAATGGATTCCTTACCATTCATCTATGAGGAAAACTGTTCAAAGTGTACAAAATGCACCTTCTATTTAGTATTTCAACCAGGAATTTCAACTGTCCATTGCCTAGTTTTTTATAATATGAACATTCAAGTCTTAAGGTTGGATACTGCTTCATATAGAAGTTTGGGGGGGAAAGTGGAAGCAGTGACAGATTTCATGTTCTTGGGTTTCAAAGTCACTGTGGACAGTGTCTGCAGCCATGAAATTAAAAGACTTGCTCCTTGGAAGGAAAGCTCTGACAAACCTAGATAGCATATGAAAAAGCAAAGACATCATTTTGATGAAAGGTCCATATAGTCAAAGCTATGGTTTCTTCACTAGTCATGTACAGAAATGAGAATTGGATCCTAAAGATGGCTGAGTGCTGAAGAATTGATTCTTTTGAATTGTGGTACTGGAGAAGACTCTTGAGAGTCTCTTGGCCCATAAGGAGATCAAACCAGTCAATCCTAAAGGAAATCAATCCTGAATATGCATTGGAAGGACTGATGCTGAAGCTTCAATACTTTGGCCCTCTGATGTGAAGAGCTGACTCACTGGAAAAGACCCTGATGCTGGAAAAGTTTGAAGGCAAAAGGAGAGGGGGTTAAGCTGGTTAGGCAGCATCACCAACTCAGTGTGAGCAAACTCTGGGAGATGTGGAGTTCAGGGGAGCCTGGAGTGCTGCAGTCCATGGGGTCACAGAGTCAGACATGACTTAGCAACTGAACTACAACAACACCTTCATATCCTCTCCCATGTAATCAGTATAGCTCTGGCCCACTAGGGCTGATGAAATTCCATGTTCACTGTAGCCCTCTACCCATCTTGGGAAAAACGGCAAGAAATGGAGTGTTGATTTTTGTGATGTGGCAATTAAAACATTTGAGAAACATGAGTGGAAGACAGGGACTAGGGGAAGTGCCTGCATGAGCAGAAAGTTTGTTCCAAGGTGGAGCAGTAAGATGTTGAGATGCTGGGCAACTCCTGGTGGGAACCAGTGCTTTTGACCACCAGCCTGGAAAGTGCCACCACCATGTTCCTCAGCACTGAGGAGGTTTCCTGGACTTTACTAGAGAAGGAAGCAAAGTGCAACGTTAGATGTTGTGCTCCACGAATCAGTGATCATCACTGATTTTCTCTCCACTGTGCCCTGAGTGCCAGCCCCAGTGCCTGGCGCTCTAGCTGAGGGTTAAACATTTGTTGAGTATGTGTTGAATGGATGAATGAAGATGGTGAAAGCCAAGCTACCCTCTGGGGTGTCTCACAAAGAAGTTGTGCTATTGCTGAAGAGAGAGCCTTCCCCATTTCACCGGCAGTGGAAAGGTCAGGCTAGGGCATGAGAGCCTGAGGTTAGGAACGCAGCAGAGATGGCAAAGAATATCTGATGGTCAAGGCTACTACAGGGAAAACTGGGCTCACCTAGCAACACAGAAGAAGGGCAAGGTCACGGCAAGGAGCAGATGAATAAATCCTACCTCTCTCAGCACCTGAGAGAGGGAAGGCAGGAGACCAGAGAATTTAGGGGCTGATGGGTCTACTGGAATGTGACCTCAAGCCACTGTGCATTATCACTTGAACCCTTAGCAGGGGCTTGACCTCTCTCCTTTTATCTTCTCCCCGATTCATGACTGCCTTGAAACTGAAGTCTAATTCTGTCTTGTGGAGCAAAAACCCCAAGGAAATCCAATTTCTTTCTCATATGTTAGTCCTTTTAACAGAAACTGTATGATAGGAAAGAATTCCGTTTTCCTTTTATCTTGAAAAGACCTTAATATTATTTCTCCCTACTCATTATTGTGACTGTTGGAGAATTTGGTTCAAGTTATACCTTCCAGTCTCATCTTATTTTCTTGAGGCTTGGAGGAGAATTTAATTAAGACACTGCAAAATGATTACTAAATAGAGGTGGGACCTCACACTCCCCAGTCCACTTTTCTGACAATTCCAAAGTCATTTCAGGTTAGAGGCATATTAATCTGGTTATGTTTGTTACAAAGTTAAAATGTATTCATTGTCCAATATATAGGATGTAGGTGGATAGTTTTCTTTGTCATTCATTTCACATTGTCCACTGCATAAAATTAAAACTGCACGTAAACAAATAATTTTCTGAATGCTTAAAGCTGATCCTGAGTTCAGTAATAATCCCCTTGGATATGATTGCTTTTATTTCTACCCTTTGTTTTCAGGGATACTTCTGATGCAGGAGAGCACAGATCTGCTAGGACCTCTCTCAGCTGACCTCCATCGATCCAGTGGCTTCGAAGTGCACTTTTGGGTGATTAATGGGCATGTATATGCCTGCTGTTGAGTCTCTTTCCCCACCCGTAGGCTCAGGAAACTGTAGAGCTACTGGCTTCCTCCTTGTTGGCTTGGCGGGAAGAGGAAGTGGGTGTTCGTGTGGTGACTTGTCAGATAACTGGAGATTCGAGCCACGTGTGTTACCGATTAAAATGCAGAAATATTAAGTAACGTTTGGTTCCTTCCTTCACACCATGACCTTCTCTACTTTGACTTAGCAGCATTAATTACTCAGAGAGGAGACACAAAGAAACTAGAATAGGAGCAAAGTCTTTTTTTCTTTCCTTTTTAAAATTCCAAACAGACTCTTGAAACTCAGAGCAGAGGCATTAGTCTTGAAATCCAAGGCCCTTTATTTATAAAAGATAAAGTTGTCAGTGGGTTTTTGCTTGTTGCTAGGCTAAACTTCTGACAGAGCCAGGTATAGAGTTCCCTCTATGCCTTCTAAATGGCTTCCCAGGTGGTGCTAGTGGTAAAGAACCCGCCTGCCAATGCAGGAGACATATGAGAGACGCAGGCTCCATCCCTGGGTCGGGAAGATCCCCTAGAGGAGAGCGTGGCAACCCACTCCAGTATGAAGAAACTAGAATAGGGGCAAAGTCTTTTTTTCTTTCCTTTTAAAAATTCCAAACAAGAGTCAGACACTGAGCCAAAGAGACTTAGCATTCACCCATGCATAGCTTTCTATAGAAAAAGATGACAGCCTGCCTAAGGAGGTGCTTCAGGGAAGAATGAGGAAGCTTAGCTGCCAGTCCATAGCAGAGACAGGCCTGGCCCCTTCCCCCTGCCCTGAATAAGCCTGAGAAAGACAGGACACAGCCCAGAGACGGAGGGCAATATCCACAGGAGGGAAGACCCGTGTGCTGCTTCTCAGATGAGAGTGAGGCGGGGTGGTGTTGTAGAGAAGTCTTTCACGTCTGCTTTGGAGAATGGCTATACTCCGGAAATGGGGACAGGGCAGGTCTAGGCAAAGAGGGCTTGAGACGGTATCCCTCCAATCCAATGGCTCTTATGACACCAAATGAGAGGCATGGCATAATGGTCAAGAGTTCCATATGCCCCTTAGAACCACACTGAATGGCTGACAGAGGATGGCTCACCCAAAAGAGCTTGGTCATAGAATGAGGAGAATGAGCTCTGTGACCCTCAGCTGGGGGCAAGGCAGAACGGGACATATGCTGGAAGACACAGAAGGGACCCAAGTAATGACAGAGTTTACACAAGGTGCTTTATATCCCAGCAGCATCCGCCAGCTACAGAGGGAAAGCTGCAGACCAGACACCCCATCCCACCAAAGCTCCTCTCAAAGCTCAGTGCCACGTTAAAGTGAAGTGAAGTCGCTCAGTCATGTCCAACTCTTTGCAACCCCATGGGCTGTAGCCTACCAGGCTCTGCCTGCAGTGCAGGAGACCTGGGTTCAATCCCTGGGTTGGAAAGATCCCCTGGAGAAGGAGATGGCAACCCACTCCAGTACTCTTGCCTGGAAAATCCTACGGACGGAGGAGACTGTTAGGCTACAATCCATGGGGTTGCAAAAAGTCGGACACGACTGAGCAACTTCACTTTCAATGCCACATTAGGGGTAGAATAATTAAGTCTTGCTCTACAGTTTATCTGGATTGAATAGATTATATACTCTACATCGAACAGAATGAAGACTCTGGATGAGTTACAGAAAATTTTTACAGAGTTATGCTCTTTGTGTCCATAAGTTTTATGGCCTGAAAATTAATATTCACTATTTACATTAGGGCTCTTGGTGGCAAAGGGCTTCCTCAGAAACTGTTTGATTGTATTTAATTAAATCTCCATTACAAGTCTCTTAATAGAGGAAATTTGCATGTGATACAGAGGATTTAGTTGTGCGTGCATGCATGCTCAGTCGTGTCTGACTCTGCCACCCTATGGACTGTAGCCCACCAGGTCCCCTGTCCATTCGATTCACTTGGACAGGCAAGAATGCTGGAGTGGGTTGCCATGCCCTCCTCCAGGGGATCTTCCCAATCCAGGGGTCGAATTCATGTCTCTTACATCTCCTGCATTGGCAGGTGGGTTCTTTACCCCTGAGCCAACAGGGAAGCCTGATACAGTTGTAACTTGGTCTACAGACAGAGTAGTGGTCTTGATGGCCTGGACGGTCCATCCCCATGGTTTACTGGTTTGATCTTTGCACGCTTAAAAACATATCTGCTGCTATATAAACTCCCTAAGATAAATAACTGAATGTCACTTTCCTAATTTGCTTCACTCACTTCATAATTTTTTTCATGCTTATTATTAAAATAACATTGTAATTTGAACCAACACAACTGTCATGTTGAATGTCAGAATTTGAAGGACGCAACAGAAAACAACTTGCTACTGTTCTTACCACTGCTCCTGCATACTGATTTTGGAGGGCTTATTCTTTTCTACTCTCTTGGATAAAATTGAGGGCAAAAGCTGGGATGTTCTGGCCTCTCTGAGATAATTAATAAGCCTTCACGTCACTTTAATCCTCAGGCATTCTCATTCCAATCTAAAGTCCAAGCTCCCATTAAGTTAAAGCTTCTCCCATTTTCCAGCTTTTGGTGTGTGTTTGCATTCCACCACTCTACTTGCTGATACCAGTTCTGACCTTCCAGAGTCAAAATGGGTGGGGGGCAGGGGTGGGAGGAAAGGAGGAGAGGCAAGAGGGCAGAAATGTCTTGTGCGGCTCATATTGTGCATTGTCACTCTTTGGTCTCGGGTGCTTAAAGGAGACCTTCTTAGGAGCACTTCGTGGCTTCTAGGCAGAGCCACTACCACTGAGGTCTTCATGCCTGCCTTGTCCTGACATGGAGGATGGACACCTGATGGTCATCCCAGCCCTTCCCTTGGCTGCCCACTTCCTGCCTCTTGCTGATCAAGTCTTCTTGAGCCATCAGGTAGCTCCACTGACTCTGTCTGGCCTCCAGGAGAATCAGGTCTCTTAGATCTGCTGGTGGTGGCCACAGTTTTATTCCACTATGGCTCTCTCTGTTCTGCCTGAAGCTGCTTCAGACTCTAGTTCCTTCAGATTTAGAGGCGTGACTCAGATGCCATACCATCAAGCCTCCAGTTCCAGGCTCTCTCAACCAGTTCTGTGAGTGCCCCCGATGCATCCACTTTCACTGGGTGTGTGTAGATAGGAAAGCATCCTACACCCTTCCCCACGGGTGCATAGGTGTTGTGTGAGAGAAAGGGGGTGTGGAATGGGACACAGATTTCAGGCCATCCTCTCTTTTAAAAAGTCTCCATTTCCAAATTCTCCCCACCTCTGCATTTAACTTTGTGATGCTTGAGAAAGTAAACAGACAAGGATTATAAAACCGATTTTCATAGCCTCCTCTGCTAGTCCTTGAAGGTGAAGGTCATCTCATTTTGGTATATAGGTGTAATTGATATCTATCATTCTAGGGTTTTGGCCATTTTAACAAATGATAATTAAAATGTAGTGAAACATCTTTTAAAAAAAAGACACACAACAGGTGAAATACCTGGGAATAACCATAAGTAAAGGGGCTTCCCAGTGGCTCAGTGGTGCGATGCAGGAGATACAGGAGATGTGGGTTCGATCCCTGGGTCAAGAAGATCCCCTGAGAAGGGAATGGCACCCCACTCCAGTGTTCTTGCCTGGAGAATCCCACGGACAGAGGAGCCTGGAGGCTACGGTTCATGGGGTCACAAAGAGTTGGACACAACTACACCAACTTAGCACTCACACAAGCATAAGTAAAAATGGGTGGTATCAATCTTAGAAATTCATTGAGAAATAGAAAAAGTATTTGAATAAGAGACAAATTCCAAATTCCTGTTTAAAGGACTAAACATCATAAATATAATATGACAATAATAAGGACTTCCCTAGTGGTCCAGTGGTTAAGACTCTGCTTGCTAATGCGGGTTCACAGGTTTGATCCTCGTCCAGGAAGCTCCCACACCTCCATGCTCCACAATAAGAGAAGCCACCTCACAGCAATGAAGACCCAGTGCCACCAAAAATAAATAACGAATTTTAAAAAAATATGACAGTAATAATTAAGTATTGAACATAAAGCACATATTAGCTACTATACTAGGAAGTTAAAATTTTTAAGTCTCCTAATTTATATCCTCATAGTATTTCTGGATGAACTGTAGATGGATTCAGTTAATCATTTACTCACTCATAACATATTCATTGAGTGCCCATTTTGTACCACACTGGAGAGACACCTTGAAGAGGCCCCAGGACCCTGTTCTCATGGAGCTTATAGTCCAGAGGAGGAAACTGGAATTAGAAGGAATCAAGCCATTTGCCCAAGTCACATAACTATAAACAGCAAACAGCAGATCTGAACTCTCGACTTAGAGACCCATGCTCCCAAGTACCGTGGTATATAAAAAGCAAGCACTCTCCAAGCAAATAGGTAGGTGCAGCATGATCTCAGTGGGATATTAAATTGGTTGGGAGCTTGTCAAATTTCAAATGAGTATAAATTTCATCTGAAAGAATAAAATAGAGACAGTTAAGAAAATGTAGGAAAAATGTTAAAATGGTTGTAAACTATCCGTTATCAAAACAAATTACCCAACTACCTTAATTTTGAAGCAAGTTGCCAAAAACAAAAGGGGATTAAGTAGAACATGATGGAATAAATCAAATGTATGATGAAAGAACATTTACAAACAACAGGGAACTGAGTATTCAGAAACTGATATTGAGGTAGTTAAATCTATTTGAAAAATTCAACTTAGATTCATACTTTACACTTTCCAGAAGATGAATTTAATTTAGATCAAATATTTTTTAAAATTTTAAAACAAGAAGAAAGTATTGGCAGGTAGTAAGCTAACTAGAAATAGATGAAGACTTAGAGCATAAAAGCAAAGGAAAAGGTCTTTATAAAAAGTTTGTATATCTGGCTACCTAAAAATGTGAGTAGTCTGTCATCAAAAACAAAATTAAAAGGTGTATGACAAATTGGAAAATCCATTTGCAAACAAACAAAATGAAGGGCTAATAGTCTTAAATTAAAAATTTAAAAATTTGTATTATACAAATATTAACACTTGTATAAAAATGTGCAAAGGACACTCATAAATTGACATGATTTAATAGTGCTGAAGGCTGGGGGAGGGGGGAAATATTTGGCCCCCTATCCAGTTTCATGGGAAGATATTTCATAAGAAGCATCCTATCAGCTTTAAAATTAGCACTTCTCTGAACATAAAAATACCATTTTTAAGAATCCAAAGAGATATCTGATTCCAAATTTATATTTAAACATGGTTAGTTCTCATACATTACTGACAATGATGGTAAACTGGAAAGGGTCCCTACAGATAATGATAGGGGCCTCTTCAATTAATAAGAATTCATGCCTTATCTATGAAAATACTTAAAATTTGTTATCAAATAATCTTTGGTCAGAAGCAATGATGATAATATAAGATTAAGTGGAAAAGAGCAGGATACAATTTGTGTGTGAGGTATGATATCAATTTTACCACATTCATGTATGTTCATGGATTTTCACATGTGTCTCTTCACAGAAAAATGTTAGAAGAAAACATACATAATGCATACAAGGTCTATGTGTAGTCTAAGTGGAGAAAAAAATCTACCTATCAAGAATTAATCTTTTTCTTCTTTATCTGATTTTGCAGTCTGATGGAAACATAATAAATTGGCATATCAAGTAAAACTATAATCTTATTTTTGGCATTTGTATTTCTCCTCTGAACCCTATCAAAGAAGCAATGCAGCCTTTTCAGATGGCAACTTGCCAACATCACAGATCAGGATTTTAATGAATTCCCTCCTTCTGAGGCCTAATTTAAGCCCAATTTAAAGTAAACAAAACAAACATATTACTTCACAAAGGGAAGTGAACACTTCTTTGTTGTGCAGGCTTTGAATCTGAATTTCTTTATAGGATGAAAAATAGACCAAAAAATGAGCTTAATAAGCTAGACTGGTCCCCTGCTCAAGTTTTTCTCATTAAGCTTTAATGATGTAAAATGCCATCAGAAAATTTAGACTTATATAGGATGTCAGTGATTCAGCTTTCTTCTCCCTGAATGTTTAGAACAAGTGGATATTCTAGATGCAGGGGTTCAGGATGCTTGGAAGATACTCTGTGGTTCATCCGTGACCTCAGCCCTTTTCATCTCACTTCTTTATTCTCACTAAACACACACACACACACATATACATGCTTACCCTCACTTGTTTTATGGACCTACTCTCCGCCAGGGATGTTAGACCTTATGTGATCAGCCTGCCTCTTGAGAATGCCTTGAATCCCACTTTCAAGTCAAGCCAATGAAAAATCAATGACCCTCACAATGGGCATCCTCTTGAAAGATGGGCATACCTGGTCAGATGGTGTAGGGTAACAGCAGTTAGCCAAGATGGCAATGGTCAGGCTCTCTTGCCCCATGTCCTCTTGCTCTCGCCCCACATTCTGCAAACCATGACTTTGCATATGGTTATGTAAGAGCTGAGATCATTTATAGCCATGCACATGCACATCATGTGTACTCACTTGGCCACATGCCAACTTTGTTCTGTATACCTACATAAGCACCACCTGGGAATCATGTACTGCTGCATCCATGTCTGCCTTGCTGCTGCATCAGCCATTAGTGAGTAAAACGCGTCTGCAATTCCTACGGCTCCCTGTGTCTTCTTCCAGCTTCCCCGCTCTTGCCTTGAGTTCAGCGATCAGTAGGACAATCGGTGTAGCCGTCAGGATTCCTGGCAGGGAGAGGAACCTGAGGTTCCAATGGATGTAAGAAGCCGGTGGCCACTGCATATATAGTATGTGGTACCAAGTGGCCATGGTCCTCTCTGGGCCCCAGTAGAAGACTGGGAGGTGGTGAAACAGTCACCAGATAGCCTTGAAAAGGCGTTACAGGTGGTGAGTTCCCGTTTGCTGGACAAAACAGTGTATACTGCTGCTGGGACCATAGGGTGGATTTTCCTGACTGCCCTGAAGGCTAAAATGGATTGTGCCCTGCATGATGCTGTGCAAGGGTGTGAACTGCGCAGATGGGAGGAAGAGTTAGAACCATGTATACATAGGCTGGAACAAGAGATTAGTGTTCTTGTTGCCAAACCCAGTGCCTTTGACAGTGAGGTGATAAGGGACGGTGACGATGAACATGATGAGACCACGGGTCTGCACTTATCAAGGCCCGTCATGCAGCAGAAGGTGAAACAAGAAGAGCCTACGGCCTGGGAGGGCATAGTTGTGTACACTGTTTATCATCAACAATATACCTAAGCGCAGATGGTTGACTTGTGTAAGCAATTTTGGCAGAAACAAGGGAAACCCTTGGCAGCTGGGCTTTTGCAACTCTGGGACACAGGGGTGGATGGTATTGTTTGTTCTGGGGATGAGATAGAATGGTTGGCATCTGTAAACACTCAGAGACCAAGATTTCAGAACCCTAGGAATTCCCTGGTAGCTCAATTGGTAAAGAATCTGCCTCCAGTGCAGGAGACCCGGGTTCCATCCCTGGGTTGGGAAGATCCCTTGGAGAAGGAAATGGAAACCCACTCCAGTATTCTTGCCTGGAAAATCCCACAGAGAGGGGAGCTTGGCGGGCCACAGTCCATGGGATCACAAGAGTCAGACACAACTTAGCGACTAAACCTCCAGGTGACACATGACCCTTCAGGGCTCCTAACCAAACACACACCCTGATGGAATGGATTAATGCTGCCAAGCGTACCGTGTGAACTCCTGGACACCGTGAGTAAGTGGCATACCTTTGCTGAGTTGACCCAAGTTTTGAGGGAATTGGGCATGAAACAGTCTATGTTTATCTTGAACACTTGAGGCCCAGATGACAAGCGTTTTACAGGCAGCAGGCAAGACACCATTTTGATCAATGCCCCATCTACTTCCTTCATGTCGTCAACTGCCATTCTTGCGCCTTATGTGGGCCCTCCCGTCTATGAGGTGACCTCAGTGGAGGCAAGCTTGGAAGAAGTAGAAGGATGGAGGCAGGCACAGGGGATTAGAAGTGTGAAGACTCCGAAAGGGGGCTGAGCTGGTAAAGGCCCCATCCAGTTGACACGAATGCAAATCTTGGCCAATCTGCTGGCACAGGGAGCTGACAGAGATCAAAGTGATAAACGGCCCAGTGCCACGCTTCTGGAGCTGTAGAGTCAACTGAGACCAGAGCAGCAGCTTATCAAGTGTGGGAAGCGCCCACAGCAAGAGAATCGGGTAGCTCAGTAAGAAGATTGCATAGCGCCCAAGGCTGATCCACTCTGAATAGGGCTCAGGCTGAGGTTCCCACCTGATGAGCTCAAGCGGGGACCAGAGGCCACATGTAGAGCTTGTAATTCACTGTCACAGGCTAACACACAGAGTAATGGCTAAGGTTGACACCGGTGCCGAATGCAGCCTTATTTACAGCAAGCCAGAGCAGTTTCCCAGTCCTAGTGCACAAACTGATGGCTATAGCGGCCAAACAGTAAGGCTGTGTCCTTACCCATGAAAATTGGATGACTCCCTGTGCCTAGGTATACTGTGCATGTATTCCCAATCCCAGAAGACATTTTGGGGATAGATATTCTGCAAGGCCTAATGTTGCAAACCTCTGCAGGGGAGTTTCATCCCCAATTGCATGTAGTGAAGCCTGTCATGTGGGAATACACAAGGCATCCCCACAGTTACTGCTAGCACCTTGGAGGGTAACAGCTGTGAGACAGTATCATCTACCAGTCGACCATGAAGAGACAGGCACCAGCATTGCTGAGCTGAAATGAAAGTGGGCCTTGTGTGGCGCCCTCAATGGGCCCCCTCAATGGGCCCCTAGAGCCCATTTAACTTCCCGTGTGGACTGTTTGGAAGCCGGGTGGCTCATGGCTAAGGACTGTGGACTGTAAAGAGCTGAATAAGGTGGTGCCACCTATGCATGCTGCCATGCCATCAGTTCATGACTTGATGGACCTACCGACCCCAGCATTGGGCACTTATCATCGTGTGGTGGCCTTAGCTAACATTTTTTTCTCCATAGCTTATGAGACCTGAGATCAATTTGCATTCACTTAGAAGGGACCCAGTGGATGTTCCAGGTCCCACCCCTAGGGTACCTGCATAGCCTGATAATATATACATCTTCCTCTTGCAGAAGACTTGGTGAGATGGAAGAGCCCAACATCAGTGAAATTGTTCCACTATATTGATGATGTGTTACTAACCTCTGATTCTCTTGCAGATTTAGAACAATGTGCACCAGAGCTTATAAAGCATTTGAAATCATGTGGGTGGGCTGTGAATGCTGTAAAAATCCCCTCTTTGAACGATGGGCCTGACACCCATGGGGGTCTTGTGGGTCCTTAATGAGAAACTGCAAGGGTGGAGCTGCCCCCTGTGGAGGCTCTCCTGCATCATGCCACTGCATCTGTGTTAGAGCCTGGATACGGATCCCCACGGCAACATCCTGTTTCCCAGTCCAACTGAGATTGCACAAGGACAGACGGCAGACTGGACTTGGCCATGGAAGGTAAATATGGTGGGTCACTCTTCTAGCCCCATGGAGGCAAGGACTGCAATGTGAGTTCCAGGTTGTATCCTGGGTGATGAGTGCCTGGCCCCCTCATGTGGGAATCACCTATCCAGTACCTGGCATTGGGTTTTGCTGTGTATTGGGGGTATAGCTTGTGCCCTAGTAGTTTGTTGCTGTAGCCTCTATTCTTGCTGTGGGATGTTGGTCCAAGGCCAGTGTTACTCACCAAGAGGGCATAACAGAAGATGGACTGGGTGTAGATTGTGAGGTGAGAGATCCCGAAGGGGTGGAATATAGGGAAATAGCAATTAACCAAGATGGCAGCGGTCAGGCTCTCTCGCCCCCATGTTCTACAAACAGTGACTTTGCATGGTTATGTAAGAGCTAAGATCATTTAATGCACACACGCATCAAGAGGTACTCGTTCGGCCATGTGCCACCTTTGGTCGGTATGCCTATATAAGCACCCCCTGAAAAGCCCTTGTGGCTGCATTACGGTCAGCGTCAGCCACTATAGAATAAAGCATGTCTACCTTGCTGCTGCATTAGCCACTCATGAATAAAGCATGTCTGCAGTTCCTACGGCTCCTTGCATCTTCTCCCAGCATTCCCGCTCGAGCCTTGTCTTGCCTTCCCTGGGCAATCAGTGAGACAGATGGAGACCCGTCTTCTCAGCCAGCTGAAGCTGTTGTTTGAGTGCTGACAGGTCCTGCAAGGCAACACAAATGTAATGTGCTTTGTCCGTCTTAGTCCATTTGGGCTGCTACAACAAAGCATACTAGGTGGCTTATAAACAACAAACATTTATTTCTGGAGACTGGGAAGTCCAAGATCATGGCAAGGGCAGATTCAGCATGAGGGGTCTATGAGGGGCCCTGCTTCCCCATAGACAGACGTCTGTCATTTCACTGTAACGTCACGAAGGGGCAAGATCTGTGGAGCCTCTTTTATAAAGGCACTAATCCCCATGGGCTTCCACTCTCATGACCTATTCACTTCCCCCAGGTCCACCTCCTAACACCATCACATTGAGGGTTAGTAGTCCAGCATATGGATTTGGGGTGGGGGACACAAATATTCAGTCTATCTGTGTGCATGCTCAGTCATGACTGACTCTCTGCAACCCTATGGACTATAGCCCACCAGGCTCCTCTGTCCATTGAACTTTTCAGGCAAGAGTACTAGAGTGGGTTGCCATTTCCTCCTCCAGGGGATCTTCCCGACCCAGGGATTGAACCCACGTGGTCTCTTGCATCTCCTGTGTTGGCAGGTGGATTCTTTACCACACCTGGAAAGATACATGGTCCAAAGTATCAGCAGCAGATGTGAGGGAGCACAGACAAGTGGAACACAGGTCCCAGGCTGCTCAGTCAGAGGTCCTGGCTGGGAGGACACACACCTTCCGTATTTAATTGAATTTTCACCTCACGCGGTGAGGTAACTGTCTTATCTTGAATGAGCAGATGAGGAAAGTGAGACTCAGAGAAGCTTAAACCACTTTCCCAGGAAGTTTCTTCAGGCCTCCTATTCCCCAGCTCCGGCCCTTTATCCTTTCGGCTGAGTGGTCAGAACTGGATGAGCCCCAGCTGGCCCCAGGCATGAAAGGCTTTGTGTCCCCTCCCAGCAACTTCCAGCTCAGCCCCTCAGAGAAGATCTAAACTTCTCTACCTAACTGTTGGAAAGAACTTAGTTTCCAGGTCCTTTGTTCTTTGATGTATCATTGTGTCTCCTCACGCAGACACTATTTGTCTTCGCGGGCTGAAAATAAATGGAATTATTTTCCTTCAAAATTTTCAGGCTTCCCTTACTTCCTTATAGCTCTCCATCCTCCTCTTTTATAATATAACTCAAAATCACTAACATAATAAACTCTTTTACACAGATACACTACTTCTCTGAGGTCTGTTCTATTTTTCAACTTCATATCATTAATTGTGAGAAAGCTTTATGTGCCATACAAAACTTTTCAGTACAATAAATCACCATGGATGTGTTCTTCCCTTTCTCTGCCCTCCTGTTCCCTTCCTTCTCTCCCTCCCTCTTTCTTTCCTTCCTTCCATCAAAAGGATGAGAGGAAAACAGCCCTTTTTCCCCAGAACAATCCTGATTTTTCATGAGCTGAGCCTATGTAGCTGCAAGTAGACTCATTTTCACTATCAGAAGTGTCCCAGTTTGGATGATAAATTTGATGACTTCTCAATCCATTCAGCAAGGATTTGCTGAGCACCTGCGTGTGAGCTAAGATGCTCAGTCCTATCCAATTCTTCATGACCCCATGGACTGTAGCCCACCAGGCTCCTCTGTCCAGGGGATTCTCCAGGCAAGAGTACTGGAGTGGGTAACCATTCCTTTCTCCAAGGGATGTTCTCCACCCAGTGATTAAAGGCAGGTCTCCTACATTGCAGGTGGATTCTTTGCTATCTGAACCACCAGGGAAGCCCTGCTGAGCACCTAACATACATCTATCACACCTAAGACCCTGTGCTAGGTGCTACAGAAAAAAAGGCAGTACACAGCCACACAGCCTGCAATCACTGCCTGTTACCCTGCTACGTGCTGGGTTAGAACACACCAGAAGAACTGCTGAGGATTTCTGAGGCAGACTAGATTAGTTTCTGAGCCCAGCACAGTTGAAAATGTTGGCCAAGCTGCCCAAAGAAACCTCATCCGTCATAAGGGCATAATTACGGGGCCGTGAAGAAGATTAAAATAGATAATGTGACTAAAGCATCAAGCACAACGCCTGGTACTTTGAGACTTAAAAATGATAGCTATTATCATTGTTTTATTATTACTACTGTCATTACAATTTTATTTTTTCTTAATGACAACGGAATTGCAAGCTTGTTGTAAGCAAATTCAACAATAGAGGAATATAGAGTGAAAAACGAAGTCACCCCTCGCATTGCCCCCCACCCCACTGCAGAGGCCACCAGTGTTCACAGTCTGTGGGTCTCCTATTTCTTTTCCCCCTGTAATAAAACAGATATGTACACATATATCTGTGTGTATGAGATTGTTGGGGGGTGGGTAGTGCAGATGGGTAGGCTGTTAAATGGAATATTTCCTATTGATTTGAATTTTCACTGAAACTGGAGATAATAGGTGATAAATGACCCATATTCTTATTTTAAAAATATGTATTTGCGTATGTATATTTGGCTGCACTGGGTCTTTGTTGCTGCAAGCGGGCTTCCTCTAGCTGTGACGAGTGGGGCTACTTTCTGGTTTTGCTGTGCAGGCTTCTCACTGAAGTGGCTCCCCTTGTTGCCGAGCATGGGCTCCAGCGTGCTGGCTCAGTAGTTGTGACTCACCGGCTTAGCTGCTCCGTGGCAAGTGGGATCATCCCAGACCAGGTATTGAACCCACGGCCCCTGCACTGGCAGGTGGATTCCTAGTCACTGAACCACCAGGGAAGCCCCAGGGACTCATATTCTAAAGCGAGGCATGATACACACTCACCCAGGATTTACTAAAACAAAACAAAATGAGACCAGCAGTATCATCAGCTGGTACATCAAGCCTATGTAAAGCGTCTAGAAGTTAATTTGGAATATCATTATTTGAAAGGAATTTGTAGGTCTTTGACTTTTCTTCTCTGGTTCAGACCCAGTAAGGTGGCTCCCTATGTGGATGACTTATGCCTGTGGGAAAGGAAGAAAGTGAAATAGCTCAGTCGTGTCCGATTCTTTGCGACCCCATGGACTGTAGTCCGCCAGGCTCCTCTGTCCATGGGGGTTCTCCAGGCAAGAATACTGGAGTGGGTTGCCATTCCCTTCTCCAGGGGATCCTCCAAAACCAGGGGATTGAACCCAGGTGTCCCACATTGCAGGCAGATTCTTTACCATCTAGCCACCAGGGAAGCCCAAGACATCTGACTCTTTCCATTTAAGACCTCCCTTCCCCTGACTTGACACTGTTGAAGTCATCAGCAAGGATGGGGGAAATGAAGAAAGAGAAAGAGGATAAACATTTCCCCCTCAATGCCACCACTGGTCTCCAAACTACAGTGAAGCCTCTGCTAGAAAGAGGCGAGACGTGTTTAAATTGGATGTGAAACTGAAGTTTTGATTTAGACTGGTATATTTTTAGTACCTTCAAGTTGTTAGAAAAGAGGTGGTGGGGTCTGCTTGTTGTAGTATCATACAACGGAGGGTGAGGAAACACGGAAACAAACTCACAGCCATTTTCTGTTGTTATTGAATTCAACTCATTTGATAAGCTATGTACACATGCACACAGTTACCACACATGAAATATACATGATATTCACAGTAGAATTTTTAAAGCAACCAATACTATTTTTTTTATAATTTGCTTTTCTCACTAACAAATATATAATATGATAAGTATAGAATTGCTTATACTTCTTAATAGATTTATAGTATGATATTTAACTTAAGCATAAAATTTAATTAACCATTCCTTTATGCAGGGGACATTTAGATAGTGTCCAGGTTTCACACGATTAGAAATGGTGCTTGAGTATACTTCCTTTTACTCAAGTGCCAATATTTCTGTAGGAGAGACTCTGAAAAGTGAAATGATAGGCATAGTTTGATAAATATTTCCAAATTGTCCTCTATAAAAATTGTATCAATTTTTCTTCCCACTAAAAGTATATGAGTTCCTATCTCCTCACACTCTTGCCAAGAATGTATATATTAATTTACAAGCTAAAAAACTATCTCTTATCATTTTGTTTTTCATATTTTTTCTAGTGTAGTGAAGTTGGACATCTTGAAATAGACTTTTGAAAAAATAATGTAGATTGTCTACTCTCCTTAAATAGTTTTAACCTTTTTATTGGTTTGTATTAGAACTGTTTCTTGTCTCCCTCTCTCTGTTTTTGTCTACGTAAATATCTGACATTCATGCCTTTCCCAGCTTGTCACTTACCTGTTTGTTATCTGTTTAATTTTAACCCTGTTTGTGATATATTTTTGTTTGCCTTATAAAATTTTGTTTAATGTGGACAATCTGTTGTTTTTTCCTTTGTGTGTTAACCTGAGAAGGATTTCTCTACTTCACTATTATGATCGTTTGAAACTTAGGATCTTCAATTCATCTGGCATTGATTTTCTATGAGGTGAAATTCCTCCTTGACAAATACAAGAAATAGCAAATAAATGTCTGGCTCAGTATCTTGTGGGGTCACTGCTCCTTTCCCCTGGGTCGTGGTGCTCACAAGGTTTTGTTTGTGCCCTTCAAGAGTCTGTTTCCCCAGTCCTGAGGAAGTTCTCTAATCAAGTCCTGCTGACCTTCAAAGTCAGATTCCTGGGGATTCCGAGTCCCTTTGCTGAATCTGCAGGTTGGAAAGCCTGACGTGGGGCCTAGAACCTTTGCAGCAGTGCGAGGACTTGTCTGGTGTAATTGTTCTGCAGTTTCTGGGTTGCCCACCGGTTGGGTCTATGGTAGGGCCACAGGCTCTATTGTAGGGCTAATGGCGACCTCCTTCAAGAGGACTAATGCCACGTGCTGTGGCTCCCAGGAGTGCTACTGCTGGGGCCCCTGTCCCCATGGTAAGTCTCTGCAGACCCATGCCGCTACAGGAGACCCTCAGACACTCATAGGCATGTCTGGCTCAGTCTCTTGTGGGCATCCCTGCTCCTTTCCTGGGGTCCTGACGTACACAAGGTTTTATTTGTGCCCTTCAAGAGCCTCTGATGGGTGTGGAGTTTGATTTTAATGTTATTGCACCCCTCCTACCATATTGTTGCAGCTTCTCCTTTGTCCTTGGATGTAGGATATCTTTGTGTGTGTGTGTGTGGGTTCCAACATCCTCCTGTTGATGGTTGTTTAGAAAATAGTTCCAATTTTGGTATTCTCACAGAAGATGAGCACACATCCTTCTACTGTGCCATCTTCCATGGCAGTACAACCAAGGGTTCTATATTGTTTTTTGTTATATGGATCTGTTGCTATTCTTGTCACAGCAGCATACAGTTTTATTACTAAAACTTTATGGTATAAAGACAAATTCTTTGTAATTAAAAAAATTTCCTTAGTTATTCACTTGCATTTACTCCTTCAGATAAAGTTTAAGGTTTATCCAGTCATAACTCCAACCTCACCATAAAAAGATGTCCTCTTCATCATAGGGGACCAGAATGCAAAGTTGGAAGTCAAGAGATACCTGGAGTAACAGGCAAGTTTGGCCTTGGAGTGCAGAATGAAGCAGGGCAAAGACTAACAGAGTATTGCCAAGAGAATGCACCAGTCATAGCAAACACTCTCTTTCAATAACACAAGAGATGGCTCTACACATGGCCATCAGCAGATGGTCAATACTGAAATCAGGTTGATTGTATTATTTGCAGCCAAAGACGGAGAAGCTCTATAGAGTCAGCAAAAACAAGACCAGGAACTGACTGTGGCTCAGATCATGAACTCCTTATTGCCAAATTCAGACTGGAACTGAAGAAAGTAGGGAAAACCACTAGACCATTCAGGTATGACCTAAATCAAATACCTTATGATTATACAGTGGAAGTGAGAAATGGATTCAAGGGATTAGATCTGATAGACAGAATACCTGAAGAATTATGGATGGAAGTTCCTGACATTGTACAGGAGGCAGTGATCAAGACCATCTCCAAGAAAAGCAAATGGAAAAAGGCAAAATGGTTGTCTGAGGCCTTACAAATAGCAGAGAAAAGAAGAGAAGTGAAAGGCAAAAGAGAAAAGGAAATATATACCTATCTGAATGCAGAGTTCAAAGAATAGCAAGGAGAGATAAGAAAGCCTTCCTCGGTGATAAATGCAAAGAAATGGAATGGGAAAGACTAGAGATCTCTTCAAGAAAGTTAGAGATACCAAGGGAATATTTCATGCAAGGATGGGCACAATAAAAGACAGAAATGGTATGGACCTAACAGAAGCAGAAGATATTAAGAAGAGGTGGCAAGAATACACAGAAGACCTGTACAAAAAAGGTCTTCATTACCCAGATAACCATGATGATGTGATCACTCACCCAGAGCCAGACATCTTGGAATGTGAAGTCAAGTGGGCCTTAGGAAGCATCTCTAGGCACAAGCTAGTAGAGGTGATGAAATTCCAGTTATATGCCAGCAAATTTGGAAAACTGAGCAGTGGCCACAGAACTGGAAAAGGTCAGTTTTCATTCCAATCCCAAAGAAAGGCAAGGCTTAAGAATGTTCAAACTACTGCACAATTGCACTCATCTCACACACTAGCAAAGTAGCACTCAAAATTCTCCAAGCCAGGCTTCAGCAATTTGTGAACCATGAACTTCCAAACGTTCAAGCTGGTTTTGTAAAAGGCAGAGAAACCAGAGATCAAATCGACAACATCCATTGGATGATCAAAAAAGCAAGAGAGTTCCAGAAAAACATCTATTTCTGCTTTATTGTCTATGCCAAAGCCTTTGACTGTGTGGATCACAACAAACTGTGGAAAATTCTTCAAGAGATGGGAATACCAGAACATTTGACTTGCTTTCTGAGAAATCTGTATGCAGGTCAAGAAACAACAGTTAGAACAGGACATGGAACAACAGACTGGTTCCAAATCGAGAAAGGAGTACATCAAGGCTGTATATTGTAACCCTGCTTATTTAACTTATATGCAGAGTACATCATGAGAAACGCTGTGCTGGATGAAGCACAAGCTGGAATCAAGATTGCTAAGAGAAATATCAATAACCTCAGTTACGCAGATTACACTACTCTTATGGCAGAAAGCAAAGAGGAACTAAAGAGCCTCTTGATGAAAGTGAAAGAGAAAAGTGAAAAAGTTGGCTTAAATCTCAACATTCAAAAAACAAAGATCATGGCATCCAATCTCATCACTTCATGGAAATAGATGGGTAAACAGTGGAAACAGTGAGAGACTTTATTTTTTGGGCTCCAAAATCAGTGCTGATGGTGACTACAGCCATGAAATTAAAAGACTCTTACACCTTGGAAGTAAAGCTATGAGAAACCTAGGCAGCATATTAAAAAGCAGATACATTATTTAGCCAACAAGGTCCATATAGTCCAAGCTATGGCTTTTCCAGTAGTCATGTATGGATGTGAGAGTTGGACTATAAGGAAAGCTGAGCTCTGAAGAATTGATGCTTTTGAACTGTGGTGTTGGAGAAGACTCTTGAGAGTCCCTTGGACTGCAAGGAGATCACACCCATCAATCCTAAAGGAAATCAGTCTTGGATATTCATTGGAAGGACTGATGCTGAAGCTGAAGCTCCAGTATTGGCCACCTGATGTGAAGAACCGACTCATTGGAAAAGACCCTGATGCTGGGAAAAATTGAAGGTGGGAGGAGAAGGAGACAACAGAGGATGAGATGATTGGATTGCACCACTGACTCAATGGACATGAGTTTGAGCTAGCTCTGGGAGTTGGTGAAGGACAGGGAGGCCTGGGGTGCTGCAGTCCATAGGGTCACAAAGAGTTGGACATGACTGAGCGACTGAACTGAACTGAACTGAACTCCAGCTTCACATAAAATCCTATAGTAGGATTTTTTTCACAAATCTAACTTTAAAAATTATTGATGATTATTTTTGGTTATGCTAGGTCTTCATTAGTGCGTGTGGACTTCCCCTAGTTGCAGCAAGCTGGGGCTGCTCTCTAGTTGTGGGTCTTGGGTTTCCCACCGCAGTGGCCTCTCTTGTGTGGAGTAGAGACTCCAGGCACACACGCTCAGTATTGCAGCTCCTGGGCTCTCAAGGGCATGTGCTTCAGTAGTTGTGGCACAGGAGCCTACTTGCTCCAAGGCATGTGGAATCTTCCCAAACCTGGGATCAGACCTGTGTCCCTTGCAAGCAGACTCTTATCCACCATACCACCAGGGAAGTCCTGGGATAGTAGGATTTTGTTTCTGGTAGTGGTAGATTAAAAGTATACATATATACATAGGCTGGACAATGCATATTTTTTAAAAAAATATTTGAAGGTACTGGAACACTACCAAGATAGCAATAAATAGATATGTAGAAGTATATACAGACATGCTGGAAGACTATGTGTATATATGTATATTAAAGTGTGCGTGTGTATAATCTTTTGAAGGTTTTGAAAGAGCTACTGAAACAGCAAGTCCTGGAGGTGGTAAGAACTCAGAGGAGATGAAGTCCACAGTCAGTTGGTATCAGTTGATGACTGAGAGGCTGTGTTAATGAGAGTTTTCTTCTGATTCATATGAAGGGAGCTCTGCCAGAATGAGTACAGGGCCCACCAGGGAAGACGGGCCTTTGTAAGCAAATACCCAAGGCTTCCAGCTGCAGTTCTTGAAGGGCTATACTTACAAAGCAGATGAAGCCAGAAATAGACTAACCCTAGTCTCACAACAGAGAAGGCAATGGTACCCCCCTCCAGTACTCTTGCCTGGAAAATCCCAGGGACGGAGGCACCTGGTGGGCTGCAGTCCACGGCGTCACTAAGATTCGGACACGACTGAGCGACTTCACTTTCACTTTTCACTTCCATGCATTGGAGAAGGAAATGGCAGCCCACTCCAGTGTTCTTGCCTGCAGAATCCCAGGGATGGGGGAGCCTGGTGAGCTGCCGTCTATGGGGTCGCACAGAGTCGGACACGACTGAAGCGACTTAGCAGCAGCTCTCACAAAGACTGAAACTCAACTGTCAGAGATCAAGGTGATTAAAGTGACCTACGTCTACTGTAACAGCCGTCACAAGCAAATCAAATCTTTTCTGTAGAAGGTAACATCTTTTATAGTCTTGAATTATCTCTGTACTTTTTCATACACAGTATTTACAATTTGACAAAAAAAATAACTGGTCATGGAAAGATATAATAATTAACAAAACTTTAGATTAAAAAAAACCCCCAGAAAATAGAAATAAATCCACAGATCTAGATGTTGGAATTATCAGCTGTGGATTTTAAATTAACTATGATTAACATGTTCGAGAAACTGGGTAACAAAATGGAGAATTATAGTAGAGGTCAAGAGGCTCTGAAAAAGAAACTAAAAACTGTGGAAATGAAAAATATGGTAACTGAAATTAAGAACTAAATGGTTTGGCATCATATTAGTCACAGCTAAAGAGAAAATAGTGAACTGGAATACAGATCAGAAGAAAACATCTGGAATAATACAAGGAAAGTGTGTTAGTCTCAATCGTTCTAACTGTTTGCAACCCTGGGGACTGTAGCCTGCCAGGCTCCTCTGTCCATGGGATTCTCCAGGCAAGAATACTGGGGTGGGTTGCCATTTCCTTCTCCCAATCAAGGAAAGAATAGCATTAAAAACAGGATGATAGGAGAACATGGTGAGAAATTCTATCATATTGTATGTAGCTGTAGCTCTAGAAGGAAAGGAAAGAGAAAAGGAGGTAGAAGCATATGTGAAAGGATATTGAGTGAGATTTTCCAAAAATGACCAAAAATAAATTATATTCTCAAGAAAAGCTATAACCTCCAATGATAATAAGTAACAAAGAAAATGAAAATATGCAGAACATAGTAAAACTGATGAAACCATAGCCACACAGAAAATATTGAAACCATGTGATTGATAAAAATTCATTTCTTATATTGTGCTAAAAAAAAATCTGCCTATAATTTTCACTGGTTCTAACTTTACCCCTAAGAATTTAGGAAAATTTAGAATTTCTGAAATTTCAGAGTAAATTTACCTTTATTTCTTTGTGACAGATAATTCTCAACAGCTTTCAGAGTTTGAGAAACAGTCTTCAATTTCACTTAATATTTAGTACCAAATACCTGTTACTTTCCCAAATGATGTGAATGCAGTGATAACCAGGGTATGCTCGCTCTGTATGACAATCCCATCAAGTAGAGGATGGGAAAAACAGTAGATGGTAATTGCAGTGCTGTTGATAATTTCTATTATAGGTGTAAGTAAAAGATGCTTAGAAAGTACAGAGCAGGGACACGTAACTCAACACGGGGAAAGAGGACAGAGTTCCTGAAGGAGCTGCTGTCTGAAATGAGATGGGAATTAGCCATATTATTCTTTTTGGATGGAAAAGCAAAAGAGGTGTTCTAGATGTAGAGAACAGCACATGCAAAAGCCTACAGAAGTGAGGGCATGCCAGCTGGCCTTTCTGCCTTGTTCGCAACTACAGCAGACGAACTCCTTCCTGTAGCTAGGAAATATAAGTTCCAGCAGGTCCAGAATTACATTGTTCCAGCTCAGCAGACTCATTGGAAAGTTTTTACCTATGGTCTATTTATCATTTTCCAGAAATGGATGTTACTGTGTCTATAAAAGTATGTACTAGCCAGTATCAGACTGGCTAGACTCTTAAAAGATTTAAATCAAATCACCCATAGATAAACACCTGCCATGACTTCTTATACTCAATACCTATTTAGATTTCCTTTGTTTTTCCCTTGGACTCTCAAGTATCTAAGAGATCGGGCCTGAAGGTGAGAATTGTGTATATCAGTTTAGTTCAGTTTAGTCGCCCAGTCGTGTCCGACTCTTTGAAACCCCATGATCCACAGCACACCAGGCCTCCCTGTCCATCACAAACTCCCAGAGTTTACCCAAATTCATGTCTGTTGAGTCCGTGATGCCATCCAACCATCTCATCCTCTGTCGTCCCCTTCTCCTCCTGCCTCCAACCTTTCCCAGCATCAAGGGTCATTTCAAATGAGTCAGCTCTTCGCATCAGGTGACCAAAGTATTGGTGTTTCTGCTTCAACATCAGTCCTTCCAATGAATATTCAGGACTGATTTCCTTTAGGATGGACTGGTTGGATCTCCTTGCAGTCCAAGGGACTCTCAAGCGTCTTCTCCAATACCACCGTTCAAAGCATCAATTCTTTGGCGCTCATCTTTCTTTATAGTTCAATTCTCACATCCATACATGACTACTGGAAAAACCATAGCTTTGACTAGATGGACCTTTGTTGGCAAAGTAATGTCTCTACTTTTTAATATGCTGCCTAATTGTATATATACAGATCAGGTATTCCCAAGATTAAAGGACCTCAAAGGCAGACTGTGAAAAGGGCTGAGTTGGTGGGAGTGGAGCAGGACTTGAGTCGTCGTGAAGAGGATTTGGGTCTGAAGCATTGGGTGTCTTAGCTTTTGAACTGATTCTTTCACTGTGTGTGTGTGTGTGTGTGTGTGTGCATGTCAATATCTGGGTGTCTTGATTATTTTGAAGGAGTTAAATGTAAATTATTGATACAAATACAAATGATACTGAAGACTAAAGAACAAGAGAAAAAAGAAAGCATCTTGATTTAACAATGTAAATGTAACTCCACCCTTAATGTGAATTGTTTACCATTTATGCTAACTACTCCGTAGCATAATAATTCTGAACATTATGAAATGCTTCAGATGAAATATGTTGCAAGTTGCATTTGGAGACAACAGTCGACTGTGTTTATGCATGCTCAGCCTTGCAGCTGGCTCTCTGCTCAAAATTTTGAAAAAGAAGGAGAACTGCTGAGGAAGCAAATGCAAACAGAGCAGCCCTCCCAGTGGTACTTGTCTCGGTCTTCCCTGTCTTTAACTGTGAACATTTCCTTCACCGTGACCTTAGCAGTTGCATCTTCATTAGACTTCTTCTTACCCAGAATATGTTCAGATTTCCCAGGCATACTGAGAAGGGAATTGGAAATTGATGGAAATGAGAAATGCTATAATTACAAAGCATCTTAATATTGAAAAAGAAATTGGATCTTTAAATTCATTTTCATTATTAACACAAGACATCAGCATTCTGGAACATAACCCCCTCCCCTCTCCTCTCCTACCCTCTCCTGTCCTCACATTTTCCCTCCTCCTTTCCCTCCTCTTCCCTCTTTTATCTTCCCTTCTTAATTTTGATTTTTAGTTTGAATAAAACAATAATAAGGAAATAATTTCTACATTAACATTTATTATTTAAATAAAACAGCACAATCATTGTATATAAAGAAAAAACAAAGCTTAACTGACTTAATAAATCTCTCTTGTAATTACTGCTTTAAACATCAGTGTGACTGTGGAGAGGAAGTCTATTTCTGCAGCCACAGCTCACAGGCTGCTATGGAGACATTTGGGCTACAGTGTTAACAGTGAAGCTTGTCACAAAAATCAACATCGGCATGGGAAAAGGACAGTGAAGGGAACAATTTTGACTAAGGGGTACTTTACTTATGCAAAGCATGTGTATAACTGTCTCCAGAAAGAAAAACATATGGATAAGTCTTCTGCCTGTGACTATACTTTATATGCAGAGCAGTGGACACCCCACGGGTTACAGACAGGGTGGCCTCTGTTTACTCCATCTCTTCCATTGTCCGTTTTTTATGGTTCGGTTTTGTTTCTTAACATATGAACTGTGTTTGCTAATTGTTTAAAATGTATGCTGAAGCCACTCCTAGAATATGAATTTTCTCCAGCAAGTTAATTTAGCAGTACATTCAATCAAATTTGAAATCAAGCTGTATTTCTCCTTCAGGGTAGATTCTTCTGAAAATCGTCTCCAGACTTTGGCAGAAGTAACCTGACTGCAAGACAGAGAAACTAATGAGGTAGGTAGGGATTAAGGAGGAAAGACCAGTAAATTAAGTCTCTATTGACCTGGAATTGAGTCCTTTTTTGGCCTTTATTTATTTGTAATCTTGGGCAGCTAAGAAGGTACTCTGTACTTAGTGTTGTTTTTTTTCTATAACATAGGAAAGATAATAGTGGTAAAAGTACAAGGAAGCCTTGTGAGCTATAAAGTGCTCTACAAACAGCAGTTATTAAAATGGAATTTAAGTTGCTTTGAAAATTTCCACTTCCTTATTACAGATAAAGGTCCTAAATAGGAAGACCTTCTTAGTTACACTAGCTGTACAGAGAAAAGAAAGATGTCTGTTAAGTTTGGTCACATGGTTACTTAAAATATTAATTAGCACTCATGTATTCATGCATTCATTCACTTATTTTCATAAGGCTCTGGAAATTGAGATGCTAGTAAGTAAAAGGCACTATGCTGGGCAGTGGAGATAGTATGATGAACAAAAGTAACTTAACCTCTGTCTTTCTACAGACTTCCTTCCGCTCAGAGACAAAAGCCAAAAAAAAACAAGTGTACACAGAAAAATTAAATTGTAAACTGTGATGAGTGGTACAAGAAACAAAGAAGGAAATTAGAAAGGCTTCACAACAAGAGGAAGGTGGGGCTAGACAGATATAATCAAGAAGGACTATCAGAGGAAGTAGAGTTGTAAAAAACAGAGAGAAAGGAAAAGTATTCAGGAGAAACAGCATGTGCAAAGGTCCTGGGGTAGAGAAGATGCTGACTGACTGAGACGCAGACCCGAAATTAGGCCAATGTATCTGGGGCATGTGGGCTGAGGGGAGAGAGCCACAGGTTGAGAGTGGAGACTGAATCATGCTGGACCTTGGTAATTTTATTCTATGTGAAGCTGAAAAACCATTGGAAAGGCTTTAACCAGTGGGGGAACACAAAGAACTTCTTGAGCTATTCTACTCTTGAGTTTTTTTGAGTTAAAATTCTATGTATTTGAACATATAGGGAAATCTGAAAACTGGGTTGGTTACCACCATTAAGGGAAATCTGAAAACTGAGCTGAGTTCATCTTGCTGTCACCTTAGAAGTTTAAACTGAAAATGAATGATGGATTTATTAGTGGAACCATCTTCCATTTGCAGTGAATGGCAAATTTAGGATGTTGATGGTTTTTCGGAGCAGAGGAACAGAAAGGAACAGACTGAGGTTTTTCATCAGGAAGGCATGCATATGATCAACTGAAATGCTTTGAACTTAACTGTTTTTAAGGAAAAAAAAAAAAAAAACATTGTTAGCAGATTTTGTTACCTTTCTATAATTTTTTTCCCTAAGAAGGCATTCAAGAATTCACAAAGTACTGTTTTCAGCAAGAATACAAATCAAACTTTCTATTTTTTTGTGCTTTCTGTTTCAAAATTTTTGTTCTGGGCAGAATCCTGTCACTGAGCAAGAAATGCTAATTGGACATTTGATTCATCTGGACAGCTGTGAATGGAATTTTTGCTAACCAGCAGCAGATGTAGACCTAAAACAGCATGGCAAATGGCCATTGGCATAGATGTGATGTTAGTAGAATGTGCCCATGCTCCAATCCACAAGTATCTCAGTCTTTTTTTCCTTGAAAGATTTTTATTACATATTTCTGTAAATTAATTTTAGTAATTGTGAGAGGCCAACCCAGTTCACTGGCATGGAAAAAGAGAATCTGTCCTAACATTTACAGTACTCCAGTGAGTGAATCAGCAGAGTTAGATGGGAAATACTTGTTTTCCAGCTGAAAATGCAGAACAGATGCTAGCATTATTAACAGAATATTGCCTACTTGCAGTTCTTGTCCTGGATGAAGTTATATGCCACTTAGTCTCTAAGTGATACTTTTTATTTAGGAATAAATATGCCTTCATTGAAAAAGCAGGAATTCAGTACATTCGAAAGGTGATGCTGGTCTTCCTTTTGCTTTTAAATTTGATAAGTTGATGAATAGATTTTATACCAGATCCTGGTTCATTTAAAGTACTTATATGTAAATAGGAGAGAACTCTGGAACTACCCAAGGAATTGACACTAAGCAAACAAAGTGGATTCTATCTCCAGAGATTTTTATTTCAAAATTCTTCTCTGGTGATTTTGATGTACACCCTTAGTTAAGAATCCCTCATCAAAATAACACTTGAAACTAGCTTAAGAGATATATCATTAGCTCAATGTTGTGTCCATGATCAGTCATACCACAAACGCATGGTAGAATTCCCATGCTGAAGGAAATGGGAGGAAATCGAAGTGGGAAGAAATCAAAGTGTCTGGCATTCCCAAATCTGGCTGACCTGTGATCCTCGCTGCAATGTTCGTCACTATTGCAGTCTGAATTTCTAAAAGAAATTAGGTCAGCTTTCCCACTGCAGAGTCCCTGGTGGAAGTGATGGGCTTGGTTCTATCACGGTGTGAAACAGCAATTAATTCTCCCTCCCATTCTATGTAAAATAGAAATTTTCCATCGGTCACTTTCATTTTCAGGGGAACCGTAGTTTCTCATAGCTACTGAAATCTTTGGAGTGTCTCTCTCTGTGCAGAGCTGCTGAAGTTTCCAGTCTTATCTGCACATAAAAACACTTGTGAATTCAGTGTTTTAAGTCATGCCTGCCTTCTCAATGCCCCAAGAGATTCTGATTTAATTGCTTAGGGCTGAGGTATCTGTTTAATGTTTTAATAGTTTTCCAGATGATTTTTATATGCAAGCAAATTTAATATATCCATAGCATCTCAGTTTGCCATCCTAGGTCTAAGGACCTGGCTTATTAGTGATTATTATTATAGCTTTAAAAAATTAACTAACTTATCTGTGCTGGATATGAGTTGTGGCATGTGGGATCTTTTGCTTACAGCATGCAAACTCTTAGTTGTAGCATGTGGGATCTAGTTCCCTGACCAGGGATTTGCACTGGAAGAGTGAAGTCTCCAAATGGGCCCTCTGCATTGGGGGAGTGGAGTCTTAGCCATCAGTCTTAGCCAGAGAAGTCCTAGGATCTGGTGTCTTATATCAAGAATGGTCTATGAGAGATTTGTTGGCTGGATTTATTGCAAACATGCTAGAATAATGCATATCCTTCATCATAACTTTTTTTTTACTACTTGGCTATTTATATGTCAATGTGCAGATCCAACTGATTTGTCCAAACCTATGGGCTTAGACCTTAAACATCAAAGGATTATCATTAAGTCTAATCTAGTGACAGGACTATTTGTAGAACATTCTTTATGCATTAATCCATCCATCTATCAATCAAACAATTATTGAGTTTTTCCAATCATACAAGAGGTAACTCTACATGTGACATCACCAGATGGTCAATACTGAAATCAGATTGATTATATTCTTTGCAGCCAAAGATGGAGAAGCTCTATACAGTCAGCAAAAACAAGACTGGGAGCTGACTGTGGCTCAGATCGTGAGCTCTCTATTGCAAAGTTCATGCTTAAATTGAAGAAAGTAGGGAAGATTACTAGATCACTCAGGTATGACCTAGATAGAATCACTTATGATTGTACAGTGGAGGTGACAAATAGATTCAAGGGATTAGATCTGGTAGACAAGAGTGCCTGAAGAATTATGGACAGAAGTCTATAACATTCTACAGGAAGCAGTGACCAAAACCATCCCAGACAAAAAGAAATGTAAGAAGGCAAAGTGGTTGTCTGAGGAGGTCTTACAAATAGCTGAGAAAAGAAGAGACAAAAAAAGCAAGGGGAAAAGGCAAGGGGAAAAGATAAACCCAACTGAAAGCAGAGTTCAGAGAATAGCAAAGAGAGATAAGAAAGCCTTCTTAAGTGAACAATGCAAAGAAATAGAGGAAAACAAAAGAATGGGAAAGACTAGAGATCCCTTCTGGAGAAAGCAGTGGCACCCCACTCCAGTACTCTTGCCTGGGAAATCCCATGAACGGAGGAGCCTTGTAAGCTACAGTCCATGGGGTCGCTAAGAGTCGGATACAACTGAGTGACTTCACTTTCACTCTTCACTTTCATGCACTGGAGAAGGAAATGGCAACCCACTCCAGTGTTCTTGCCTGGAGAATCCCAGGGACGGGAGCCCGGTGGGCTGCCATCTATGGGGTCGCACAGAGTCAGACATGACTGACATGACTTAGCAGCAGCAGCAGAGATCTCTTCAAGAAAATTGGAGATAACAAGGGGATATTTCATGTAAAGATGGGCTCAATAAGGACAGAAATGGTATGGACCTAAGAGAAGCAGAAAAGATTAAGAAGATATGGAAAATTCTTCTACACAGAAGAACTATACAAAAAAGGTCTTAATGACCCAGGTAACCATGATGGTGTTGTCACTCACCTAGACCCAGACATCATGGAGTGTGAAGTTAAGTGGGCCTTAGGAAGCATTACTATGAACAAAGCTAGTGGAGGTGATAAAATTCCAGCTGAGATATTTCAAATCCTAAAAGATGATGCTGTGAAAGTGATGCACTTAATATGCCAGCAAATTTGGAAAGCTCAGCAATGGCCATAGGACTGGAATAGGTCCATTTTCATTCCAATCTCAAAGAAGAGCAATGCCAAAGAAGGTTCAAACTACTATACAGTTGTGCTCATTTCACAAGCTAGCAAGGTAATGCTCAAAATCCTTCAAGCTAGACTTCAACAGTGTGTGAACCAAGAATTTCCAGACAATACAAGGTGGATTTAGGAAAGGCAAAGGAACCAGAGTTCAAATTGCCAACATCTGTTGGATCATAGAAAAAACAAGGGAATTCCAGAAAAATATCTACTTCTACTTCATTGACTATGCTAAACCCTTTGATTGTGTGGATCACAACAAACTGTGGAAAATTTTTAAAGAGATGGGAATATCTTACCTGCCTCCTGATAAACCTGTATGCAGGTCAAGAAGCAACAGTTAGAACTGGAAATGAAACAATGGACTGGTTCCAAATTGGGAAAGCAGTATGTCAAAGCTGTATATTGTCACCCTGCTTATTTAACTTGTATACAGATGTATACAGAGTACATCATGTGAAATGACAGGCTGGATGAATTACAAGTTGGAAACAAGTTTGCTGAGAGAACTGTCAATAACCTCAGATATGAAGATGATGTCACTCTAATGGCAGAAAGTGAAGTGGAACTAAAGAGCTTCTTGATGAGAGTGAAAAAGGAGAGTGAAAAAGCCGACTTAAAACTCAACATTCAAAAACAAAGATCTTGACATCCGGTTCCATCACTTCATGGCAAATAGAAGAGGGAAAAGTGGAAGTAGTGACAGATTTTATTTTCTTGCACTCCAAAATCACTGCAGATGGTGACTGCATCCACAAAATTAAGACTCTTGCTCCTCGGAAGAAAAGCTATGACAAACCTACACAACATATTAAAAAGCAGAGACATCACTTTGCCAACAAAGGTCCATATAGTCACAGCTATGGTTTTTCCAGTGGTCATGTACGGATGTGAGAGTTGGGCCATAAAGAAAGTTGAGTGATGAAGAATTGATGCTTTTGAATGTGGTGCTGGAGAAGGCTCTTGAGAGTTCCTTGGACAACAAGGAGATCAACCAGTCCATCCTAATGGGAAATCAACCTTGAATACTCATTGGAAGGACTGATGCTGAAGCTGAAGCTCTAATACTTTGGCCACCTGATGTGAAGAATGACTCATTGGAAAAGACCCTGATGGTGAGAAAGATTGAGGGCATGGGGAGAAAGGGAAAAGAGAGGATGAGATGGTTGGATGGCATCACCAGCTCAATGGACATGAGTTTGAGCAAACTCTGGGAGATGTTGAAGGACAGGGGAGCCTGATATGCTGCAGTTCATGGGGTCACAAAAAGTTGGACATGGCTTAGCAACTGAACAACATCTACCTCATTTGTTAGGAATGTAGATAGGTGCTGGGGAGATATATATCTCAAAGGAGTTCACAGTTTAGATGAGAAGGACATATGTGAAAACAAATTGATATAATATAATGTCATAACAGTCCTGTCCTGCAGGGGACACAAGGAAAATCACAAAAGAATGCCTGACAAATTCTGTAAGGTGATTAAGGGAATATAATCATCTTTCTTATTGGTAAATTCCCTATCCAAGGATTCAGCTAGCTGCAAGTACAAATTTAAAACACATACACAAATTTTGCAGATACAGAAGCCTATGGTATTTGAACATCCTCAGATGTTGGTATTCGAGGAGGGTCCCTCCTTGAAGCACCAATCCCCTGCAGGTGCTTAGGACAACTGTGTATTTATTGGGAAAAAGTTCATATATAAGTGAACTCGGGTAGTTCTAACCCCTGCCCTTCAAGGATCAGCCATACACAAAAGTAAAATGGAAAAGTTAAACTAGGTGAATGGAAGTTCAACTAGTAGCTATGGTATAGGGTTGTATAGCAAATTCTAGGCAAGGAGAAGATGTTGAATGAAGCCATGAGAATTCTAAACAGCAGTGTATGTATGTGAGGTGAGTATAATTTAGTGGAGTTGGCTGGAGTATGGGTTATGCCATGGGGAATGGTACATGGAGGGCAGGGAATGATCATAGAGGGCCTCGTATGCCATCCTTAGGCATAAACATTTTGATCTATAGGCAATGGGGCACAGTTGAAGAGAAGGAAGAATCAGATGAGTCATGTACCATCTTACAAAATGCAGGTCACCATGACCGACCCTTTATCCTAAAACAACCAACTACATCATCCACAGGCCAACTCTTATTAGGGGTTTCAAGTAAGAGACAAGCTACTTAAAAAAAATACAAAGCATCCATTCATCTATTTCTTCAGTGAGCAGACATTTATTGTACACCTGCCATGTGTGAGGCACTAGGAACATAGGAAGCCTTCTCAGCCTTGGCATTGTTGGCATTTTGGCCACATGGGACATTTGTGTGGTTGAGGGGGCGGTGGCTGTCCTGCGCACTGTAGGATGTCTAACAGCCTCTGCCAGACGCCCTCCCCCAGCACCAGCCCAGCCTAACTTGTGACAATCAAAAATAGCCCCTGAATAAGAACCATTGGGATACAAGGACGAATAAGGCATCCAGTCCAACAAGGAGTGTCATAAACGAGATACAAGCTGTCATGAGGGCTTATATAGAAGGGAAACAATTTAGAGTAAGCAGGGAAGTCTTCACAGGAGTCAAGAGGCTTCTCTGTCTTGGACCTTGACGAGGTCTGGATGCTTAAACTCTAAAGAAGGATGTTCAGAACACCCCTCAGCTCCATAGTCCCATCTAAGATACTCTTTCTGCATAGGTCATCAGATGAGTACTGACCAATCAGTGTGTTTGTTATGTTCAGTTGTGTCTGACTCTTTGCGACCCTGTGGATTATAGCCTGCCAGGCTTCTCCGACCATGGAATTCTCCAGGCAAGGATGCTGGAGTGGGTTGTCATTCCCTTCTCCAGGGGATCTTCCAGCCCCAGGGATCAAATCCCAGTCTCCCTCATTGCAGGTGGATTCTTTACCATCTAAGCCACCAGGGAAGCCCATTGACAAATTTGGGCCTTGCTTATTGGACCAATTACTACTGTACAGACTGACTGTTGATCCAGAAGGTGGTATGTCAAAAATGCTCTTCTCTTGTGCTTTCCTCTAGATTTTTACTCTTCTCCATCATTTCCCCCTCCTGGTTGGTTTAAAGATATGAGCACTTAATATCCAGGTCCCACTTTTGTTGGTTAATACTTGAACTGTACAAATCATCGCATATCATGAACATACCCTGACTCTTCCAATTTAGGACATCATTCAGGTGCCCGTAGAATTGTGCACATCACCCTGCTTCTACCTATCTCTACCAGCCACGTGTAAGGCAGAGTAAAGAGGGAAAGCTTGACATTTCTCCACCGCACAGTTTTCTTGTACAGCTAAGTCTCCTGTCTCAGCCAGTTCAGTTGCATGGTTGCGTCCAACTTATTGTGACCCCCTGGACTGCAGCACATCAGGCCTCCCTGTCCGTTACCAACTCCCGGAGCTTGCTCAAACTCATGTCCACTGAGTCATGTCTATTTAATGTCCTCATGTCCATTTAATTTCATGGCTGCAGTCAACATCTGCAGTGATTTTGGAGCCCCCCCCCCAAAAAAAGTCTGGCACTGTTTCCATTGTTTCCCCATCTATTTGCCATGAAGTGATGGGATTGGATGTCATGATCTTAGGTTTCTGAATGTTGAGCTTTAAGCCAACTTTTTCACTCTCCTCTTTCACTTTCATCAAGAGGCTCTTCAGTTCTTCTTTTCTTTCTGCCATAAGGGTGGTGTCATCTGCATATCTGAGGGTATTGATATTTCCCCCAGCAATCTTGATTCCAGCTTGTGCTTCTCCAGCCCAGCATTTCTCATGATGTACTTTGCATATAAGTTAAATAGGCAGGCTGACAATATACAACCTTGACGTACTCCTTTCCTGATTTGGAACCAGTCTGTTTTTCCATGTCCAGTTCTAACTGTTGCTTCTTGACCTGCATACAAATTTCTCAGGAGGCAGGTCAGGTGGTCTGCTATTCTCATCTCTTGAAGAATTTTCCACAGTTTGTTGTGATCCACACAGTCAAAGGCTTTGGCACAGTCAATAAAGCAGAAGTAGATGTTTTTCTGGAACTCTTGCTTTTTCGATGATCCAATGGATGTTGTCAATTTGAACTCTGGTTCCTCTGCCTTTTCTAAATCCAGCTTGAACATCTAGAAGTTCATGGTTCACATACTGTTGAAGCCTGGCTTGGAGAATGTTGAGCATTACTTTGCTAGAGTGTTAGATGAGTACAATTGTGCAGTAGTTTGAGCATTCTTGGCCTTGCCTTTCTCTGGGATTGGAATGAAAACTGACCTTTTCCAATCCTGTGGCCACTGCTGAGTTTCTCAAATGTGTTGGCATATCGAGTGCTGCATTTTCACAGCATCATTTTTTGGATTTGAAATAGCTCCACTGGAATTCCATCACCTCCACTAGCTTTGTTCGGAGTGATGTCTGGTCTCTTGTCTCTGGTTCTCTTAATCTCTGATCTGTCTGAATCTATGATGAGTGATCCTACCCCTGTCTGTTTCTGCATCAATAGTTCATCGATTTAGTTCAATGAGGAAGCTGGAAGAGTTCACCGTGTTTTCCAATCTAGCCATTAGCAGAGGCCCATCAATAAAGCTGATATTTCAATCTCTGATTTTCCTTGTGTACATTCTTTAACACTTAGAAGAGTAAGAGGTGAAAGGAATGAGCTGATTGGCACTGCAGTTATGTTCTGATTGTGTCTCCACGGACAACCTAATGTCCGTGGAAGCAACAGGGAACAAGAGAGGCTCCAGATTCCTGACTCTCACTGTATTCCTTTGACCTGGAATGAAAGTGAAAGTTGCTCAGTCATGTCCAACTCTTTGTGACCCCGTGGACTATTCTCCCCCTGGAGAAGGCCAGAATACTAGAGTGGGTAGCCTTTCCCTTCTCCAGGGGATCTTCCCGACCCAGAGATTGAACCAGGGTCTGCTGCATTGCAGGCGGATTCTTTACCAACTGAGCTACCAGGAAGCTCTGGAATTGTTCAGCTCTTTTCTTCCTATCTATCTGTCTGTCTATCTATCTGTCTACTATCTATCTGTCTACCATCTATCTGTCCATTTCCTGGAGAAGATTTAACTAGGAATAAACAAGAATTTTACTAGTTAAAAAGTTTCAGAAGTGCTGATATGATGGCTTGCTTATATTGCCCCAACTTCTCATTTTTGTCATTAGAACTAATCCTCTAAGAGCCACCTTGCTGGTTGAGACCCGGCTCTGCCCCTTCGTAACGCTGTGACTTGGGGCAAGTTGGGCAACCTCTCTGTGCCTCACTCCTCACCTCTCGGATGAGGATTAGTGTCAGCCTTGCAGGGCTGTTGTTAGGGTTGAACGCGGGCAAGCACATCAGTGCTGAGAAGGGCCCTAGAGTGCCAGGGAAGCCACGAGGTGGGAAGCGCTGACACGGCCCCGGCTCCCAAGCGTAGCGAGTCCTCCTTTCCCCTCAGATTCCTCCTCTGCTGGCTGCTTCTGCCTGCATTTCTCTAACTGGGATAATTAAAAAATCCTTCACCTCAAAGGTCAATGTTTTTTCTTTTTCTTTTCCCCCTAAGAGTACTGTTGTCTTAGTCCTGGCCTGTCATACAAGGCTTGGCGGGGATGAACAAGGCCCTTTCCTGAGCTCAGGTCTTGGTTAAGGTGAAAACAGAGGCCTAGGAACAGAAGACCAGATTTCCAAAGCCCAATTTTTATTTCTCCAATTTCTTCAAATGATATTTTCAAATTCCTTAGTTTCTAAACCGATATAAATTTTCACTTTTCCCCCTCCAGTTCCTCCCTGAGTCGTTCCTACCACCAAATTGCCGGTGTCCCTCGGTTACCACTTCTTTCCGTGGGTTTCATTACTTCTCTGGGGGATTTACTGCCTCGTTCAGTCTCTCATCACCTTCCTTTTGGACTGAGGTCCCCACTAGGTTTTCGCAAGATTTCTTAAATTCTGTCTCGTCCTCCTCCACGAGGAGAATCACTGAGGGTTTGTGTGGCAGGTTGTTCTCTCAAACTGTGCTCAAGAATCTTATACTCTAAACTTGTTTGCCGGTGTAAAATCCTGTAATTAGGATTTCGTCTATTTGATCTCCTCACCTATCTTTTTGATCCCCTCACACGTGGTCCTTGGATCTAATGCTCTTATCGCTCCCTCCTCTCCTCACCCCACCTTCTAGGTCTCTGCTTCTTCATCTTCCTACTGGATGCAGTGTTTTCTAAGCTCACTTTTACCCAGCCACCTAGGATTCATGCTGGTCTCAAGACTGAAACGCCTTCCTCAAAATATAGCCCATGGGCATGTGTGTGTTTAGTCGTGTCCAACTGTTTGTGACATTTTGGACTGTAGCCCATTAGGCTCCTCTGCCCATGGGAGTTTTCAGGCAAGAATACTAAAGCAGGTTGCCATTTCCTTCTCCAAAATATATCCCATCTACACTTTAATATCCAGTTCCTAACACCAGCCATCTATGTAGTTTGTGTGAGTGCAAACTGGAAGTTGCTCAGTCCTGTCCAACTCTTTGTGACCCCATGGACTATACAGTCCACGGAATTCTCCAGGCCAGAATACTGGAGTGGGTAGCTGTTCCCTTCTCCAGGGGATCTTCCGACCCAGGAATCGAACTAGGCTCTCCTGCATTGCAGGCAGATTCTTTACCAACAGAGCTATAAGGGAAGCCCTATTTGTGTGAGTGCTCCAGACTAAATTCACGTTTCTCTTTTGTGAGTGCTTCTTGGTACTCAAACTTTTCTGAATGCTTTGTGCACTTATATAGTGTGTTAAGTACATGGTGTTTGCTGTCAGATCTAATTGCGGGTTTGAAATCTGGCCAATCAATTGCTATCTCAGTGGGCGAACTTCTCTTGGTGTCAGTTTCTTCCTTGAACAGGCTCTTCTGGGACAGTGACATAAGACACAAAATCAGGTCAACACTGTTTGGGTTTGAAGCCTGGTTTACCCCACACTAGCTGGGTTCTCTGGGAAGTTAGCTAATCTCTCTAAATCCAAGTGTTTTCATCTGTAAGATGAGCATGCTTTTAGTAGATACTTAGGAGACTGATTGTGAGGATGAAATAACATAATCCATATACAATGTTTAGCGAATTCCTGGAAATAGTTAGACTAACAACATGGGAGATAACTGCTCTTGGGAAGGGTGATTCTCCCCTTCTCCAGGTATTTCCTTCCTTGCAGAAGGAGCTAAATTGTTATAAGAGCCCTAATGCCTTTCCTCAGAGAAGCCAATGGCAGCCCACTCCAGTACTCTTGCCTGGAAAATCCCATGGACGGAGGAGCCTGGTAGGCTGCAGTCCATGGGGTTGCGAAGAGTCGGACACGACTGAGCGACTTAGCAGCAACAGCAATGCCTTTCCTCCCTTCTACTTCTTGCAACGTAGAGAGGACAAGTAGAGTGGAATAAGTGACTTGACTGGTAAATTCAGGAAGAACAAATCGATCCTTCTTGGCTCCTCCGTTCCTTTCTCTTGAGAGTGAGTGACCACAGAAGGCATCTTCCTTCTCATGACGGACGTTCTGTAGAAGACTGCCTCTGCATTAGGAGGTCTGCTCTGATACGGGGCACCTGTGTGAGTTTTTTCACTTCTGGGCTATAGTATCAGAAAATCCATTCATCTGAAAATATACGATCTGTCAGTAATAAAGATGATATGTTTGGGACCTTTGTCTTTTTCTTCATTCATAACTCAGACAAAGAGAGAATATGCCTATCAGACTCAATAGCACCTATGTCTTTTGATTTGGGGGATGATTAAAGTAATTGTGCATAAAAGCACACAACACAGAACCCAGCCCAGTACAGGTGTTTCTGAATTAGAATTCTTTGATTTAAACAACTCTCTAGCCAACTTACATTGACCAGGCAACTATTGGAAGGCTGTGGGATTGCTCACATAATAAAAAAAAAAGCTGATGAATGAGACTCAGAGGATGGAGATAAAGAAGCTCTTTCAAGAACTGGTGGAGAATCCTCGGGGCACTGCCATCCAGGTGTCAGCTCAAGCTGTTTTCTTGTCCCTCTGCTCAAAATTCAAATACTAGGGAGTCAGTCTTTTATTCCCTTGGCTGAGGTCACAAGGTCACCCCTTACCAGATGAAACCAAGGTCACCTGGGAGCCTCATCAGACGGTGACCAAGGAGGAAGCGTGGACCCTCTCTGCTTTGCCACACAAAGCCGGGTTGCAAAACTGAACAAATATACTAATAACTAACCTCTACCATCAGTAGGGAGGCCTGGTGTGCTGCGGTCCATGGGGTCGCAAAGAGTCGGACAGGACTGAGCAACTGAACGGAACTGAACTGAACCATCAGTAAAAATGAGTGTAATTATTCTCGTCATCAATTCCGCAACTAGATTTAAAGCATCTTAGAAAGAAATAGGGCTTCCAGGTCACGCTAGTGGTAAATAACCCATCTGCCAAAGCAGGTTAGACATAAGAGACTCAGGCTTGATCCCGGGGTTGGGAAGATCCTTGGAGGAGGACACAGCAACCCACTCCACTATTCTTGCCTAGAGAATCTCGTGGAGAGAGGAGCCTGGCAGGTTATGGACCACAGGGTCTCGAAGAGTCAGACACAACTGAAGTGACTTAGCACAGCACAGAGAGAAATAACTATGTCTTACACTTTTTCCCATATTTTACAGCATTGAACGTATTTTCTTTCTATTCTTACTTCCAAGAACACAGTTTGACTTACTCTAAGTATCCCCACATCTTATTCCTGATGACATGTTATTCTTGTCCGAAACCATCTTGTGTCTTATCTCTAGGCAGGTCATTTTGAAGCATAGTATGTCCGAGTACCTTGGAGCAGTTAGTGAACAGGTATTGATTGATTAATTATGAGGATGATTGTCTTTGTCAATTATACTGAATATTTTCTAATGTCAATACTTTCTATGTCAATCTTAAGGGAAATCAATTCTGAATACTCATTGGAAAGACTGATGCTAAAGCTGAAGTTCCAGTATTTTGGTCATCTGATGCAAACAGCCAACTCATTGGAAAAGTCTCTGATGCTGGAATGATTGAGGGCAGAAGGAGAAGAGGGTGTCAGAGGATGAGATGGCTGGATGGCATCACCGAGGCAATGGACATGACCTTGGTGAGAGACAGGGAGGCCTGGCATGCTGCAGCCCATGGGGTCGCAAAGAGTCAGACATGACTGGGTGACCGAACAACCACAACGATGACATTATACTGAAAGGCAGCAGAGGGAGTTAGCCATTGTTTAGAAGGTGGGACACAATGGAGATGTGAGCCATTACTTGTTACTGTAACTCAAGAATACGGATTGATGGTCAAGCAAGAGAGAAAGGGTACTATACAGTCAGAGTCAGAGACTAAGATGGACCCAGCAAGAGACTAGAAGAGACCCAGACAAGGGTGAGAAGTGAGATAGACCTACTTTAACAGAAGTCTTCCCATGACCCACGAATGTCAAAGGGGAAAAGCTGACCCAGGTAGAAGTGTCACAGGTAAAAGTTGTTGAGGGACTGCTGCTTGGTATTTTGAAAAAGTAAGAAGGATCACCCACTGTCATAACCACTTGAAATAATTTCTTCTGGGAAACACAGTTATGACTATCATTTCTTGTGAAGAGAGCCCTTTCTCCAGCAGCTGCAGCATGAAGTGAGTGAAGTCGCTCAGTCATGTCCGAGTCTTTGAGACCCCATGAACTATAGCCTACCAGGATCCACAGTCCATGGGATTTTCCAGGCAAGAATGCTGGAGTGGGTTGCCATTTCCTTCTCCAGGGGATCTTCCCAAGCCAGGGATCGAACCCGGGTCTCCCACATTGTAGGCAGACGCTTAACCGTCTGAGCTACGAGGGAAGCCCATGAAGTCAGCTGGAAATGCAGAATCTCAGGCCTCACCCCACATTATGATTCCAACTCTGCATTTCTGACTCTGTCTCTGGCTCATGCGCACATTATAGTTTGAGAACAGCCTGAGGATATCCAAAGATCAGGAAAGAGAAAATCAGAATACTTGGGTACTGATATTCCCTTCACCCCTTTCCGGCACGTGACTCTAGAAATGGCTTCTGAGTCTCAGCTTCCCATCTGAATAGGGGAATGACACATCCCACTCCCTGTTTTCAGGACTTTTTGGGCAGAACCAATAAAATCTGAATGTAAAGGTATTTTGAAAACTGCAAAGGGCCCCTCAAAAGTAAGCTTTTCAGTTCCTGAGCACATGAGGCTGGGGAGGAAACACTGATACTTCCCCTGGCTATCACTCGTGGGTTGAACTTCACTTCTGCAGTCTTTCTTTCTAGCCCTGAGTAAACTTCACCCTGTGTGAAGGAGATGTGAACAAGTCAGCAGGTGATGCATTTGTTTTTGAACGTGTTAATTTCTTTACCAGCTCTATTTATTTTCCGATGGCATCACTGTATTACATTAATGTTTCAAGTTGTTAACAATACCAGCTGGTACTGCAGGCATCACTTATCCTTATGGTATAAAAACTCAGAGGGTAGAATGAAAATTGCCATCTAAAACCCAATGCTGAATCTCCTTCTTGGTGGGCTTTTAATTTCCCCTTGGGAGCAGATCCACCATTCCCCCTATGTTTCCAAAGCCTTTGATTCATGATATCAGTTGGCATCTCTGCCATTTATTTTGTTTTTCTCTGATAGCTTTTTTATTTCTGTCTCCTTAGGGTTTAGGATATAGTAGGAAAGCATGGATGTGAGAGTTGGACTATAAAGAAAGCTGAGCACCAAAGAATTGATGCTTTGAACTGGCGTTAGACACTTGAGAGTCCCTTGGCCTGCAAGGACTGAATATTCTTTGGAAGGACTGATGCTGAAGCTGAAACTCCAATAATTTTGGCCACCTGATGTGAAAAACTAACTCATTTGAAAAAACCCTGATGGTGGGCAAGATTGAAGGCAGGAGGAGAAGGGGACAACAGAGGATGAGATGGTTGGATGGCATCACCGACTCAATGGACATGAGTTTGAGTAAACTCCAGGAGTTGGTGATGGACAGGGAGGCCTGGCGTGCTGCAGTCCATGGGGTTGCAAAGAGTTGGACACAACTGAGCGACTGAACTGAACTGAGGAATGCAAGAAATATCTAGGTAATTTGAGTGGTGGAGGAAATTTAAAAAGTCTACCCGTTTGTCTTTATTCATTGATTTATTCTCAGTATCAGTGGGATTTTACGGAAGCTTGATGGTTTAGACTAGACCCCCTGCTCCCCTGGTGGCTCACTCAGTGAAGAATTTGCCTGCAGTGCGGGGGAGCTGGGTTCAATCCCTGGGTTGGAAAGATCTGCTGGAGACGTGCCCTTCTTCTTCCAGGGCAACCCTCACCAGTACTCTCGCCTGGAGAATTCCCTGGCAGGCTGCAGTCCATGGGGTCACAAAGGACTGGACATGACCGAGTGGCTAACACTGCGCTCCCCCAGCACCCTTTCCAAAGGCTCATCACACATGTACCTGCTTTTATTTTTTTCAGACTTAATGTAGTTTTGGGCTGTGCTGTGCAGCATGTGGGATCTTAGTTCCCCAACCAGGGATCGAACCCATGTCCCCTGGACTGGAAGAGCAGTCTGAACCAGCGGACTGCCAGGAAAGTCCCTCATACATGTGCCTCTCGAACAAGTATGTTTCCTGATGGCTCGTGAGACCTCTGACAGCAGGGATTGTCTCTCCTACCCTCCCCATATCCTCAGGGCTCAGAACAATATCTGTCACATAGTAGGTATTCAGCAATATATCTATGGAATTAAAGTGAGTGATTTGATCCTTTCCACAGTCAGCATATTTCCCCAGTTGGAAATTTGGGCAATTACTTCCCAGTTGAGGAAGTTTCCGTCTCAGTTTTTTTTCTCTAGTGGCCAGATACCTTCTCTCCCAATACCTGGAGAGAAGGAAAGTAATATTTATTAAATGCCTACTTTCAACAACATGTAATGATAAGTGGTATTATCTCTACTGACAAAAGTAATGCTCAGAGAGTAAGTGGTATGACCAAGGTTACATAGCTAAATTCACAGTCAGTCTCGTGCTGAATCACGCTGCCTATGTAGGACTGCCTCAAGGTAGCAGCTTGGTCTGAATAGGGGCTACAGAACTCATCGATGTTTGAGAAGAGAGATATTCTGAATTTAATTCCTTGTGTAGATTTATTTTCAGAACCACTTCATAACTGAACCTTCACTCTTCCCCATTAAGCTTTCTCCTTCCAGCTGGGTCCTGTAACTTGACCATGGCCTTCTTCTATCTTTCTCAGATCTAGGGCAGTGATGGTCAGCCTGCTTCTCATAGATGCTTGTTGGTGATCCTTTCATCCAGTGACAGGAACGAGGTTTAGTTTCAGAGTAAGTTCTGATGTAAATGTATTTGGATTTTTAAGATCTATGTCTTCCTCTCTCCCAGATAAATGATCTGTCCTTGGTTTCTACTTACATCAGGTCTATTCACATCACATAGTTCATAAAGGCTAAATAAAAAGGAAAAATGATCACCAGTATAATTATTGCTTAGCAGTAGACCCATTCATAAGCATTATCATATTCTTTTTTTTCCCCCATTTATTTTTATTAGTTGGAAGCTAATTACTTTACAATATTGTGGTAGTTTTTGTCATACATTGACATTAATTAGCCATGGATTTACATGTATTCCCCATCCCGATCCCCCCTCCCACCTCCCTCGCATTATCATATTCTTAATACACATTCACATCATATCCTCATAACAGATATTCTTATAATTGTATTTTGTTTAATCTATTAATATTTTAATTGATTTTTTGAAGTATCCTTTCAGGATTCATTCACCAAATAACAGCTGGCCCTTGAACAACACAGATTTTAACTGCATAGCTCCACGTGAACGTGAATTTTTTTCAACAGTAATCACTGCAGTACTACACACCTGCAGTTGGATGATTTCTTGGCTGTCCAACTGTGGATACAGAGAACTGACTATAAGTATATGCAGATTTTTGGCTGCATGGAGGGTTGGCACCCCAACCTCCTACATTGTTCAAGGGTCAACTGAAACGTAGTCCCTTAATATCCACAAGGGATTGATTCTAGGAGACCATGTGGGCACACAAATCCCCTCAAGTTCCTTATCCAAAATGGCATGGTAGCTGCACATGAACTATGCACTTACTCTCATAACTCTTATGACACTTTAAGATTTAAATTAATATATCGATTACTTATAATACCTAATACAATGTAAACGCTATGTAAATACTTGTAAATACAATGAAAATGCTTTGTAAATAGTTGTCAGCATGAAGCAAATTGAAGTTTTACTTTGTGGAACTTTCTAGAACTTTTTATTCCAAGTATTTTTAATCAGTGGCTTTTTGAATCATGAATGTGGACCCAACAAATATAGAGGGAGAGCTGACTGTGCTTACCTGACTGTGCGGATGCCTACCTTATATCAGGTCCTTTGCTAGGTGAGAAAGCCAAAGGAAGACGTAGTCCTGGCCTCAGGTGTAATTTATCCCTAAAAAAAAAATGTCCATGTCTACCTGACAGACTCAAGAAAGTCTTTCTGGAGGAGGAGACCTTGATGGAGACTGGATAGAGGAGAAGAATGAACATGTCTAGAAGCAGACAAGTGGTAGATGAGAAAAGAATGTGGTGTAGTAAGGTCAGGATGTCTAAGGACAAATATAAAAACAATCAACTTTTTCATCCAATAGATTCTGTGCATGCTGTATTGTTTATTGCCTTAACAACCACAAAAAAAAAAAAAAAGAATTTTAAAGGAAAGTAAAGCAGCTCCTAAAAATGTTCGAGGTCATAGTTTTGCTCTGAGCACATTCAAACAGGTTTTTCCTGCCCTTGTGTTGTCATTTTGGTAGAAAAAAACCCTGCATTTCAACTGCCAGGAAAGAGCCACTGGGTTAAGCAAAGAGAGAAGCACGTCATGGGTTCCTTTAAAATCTCGGCTGAGACAACTGGGACAATCTAGTCACTGAGAATGAAGTGACAGCTATGGCAAAGGACCCTTTAGTTAATGGCAGTGCCCTCTGCAACCAAGCCACAGGGTGCTCTAGAAAGATGTGTGTGTTTCCCAGTCCCCATGCATTTTTTTTCTCTTGGGAAAGAGAAGCAATTTCATACAGTTGAAGGGACTTGGAGGGTTCTGGTTTATACTAGATGGATAGTTTTATTTAAATGTTGGCACATCATATGACTCATTAATCATATCGTATAACCTAGAGAGCAACTCCTCTAAACTTCTCTTTTTAGATGAGGAAAATCTGACCCAGAGAAGTCAAGTAATTTTCACAAAGACACACTGGAGATTGGTGCCAGGTCTGTGTTAATCCAGTTCAGACTTTGTAATGTGCTGTGCTGAGTTGCTCAGTCATGTCCGACTGCTATCCCATGGACTGCAGCCCGCCAACCTCCTCTGTCCATGGGGATTCTCCAGGCAAGAACAAGGGAGTGGGTTGCCATACCCTCCTCCAGGGGATCTTCCCAACCCAGGGATCGAACCTAGGTCTCCTGCATTGCAGGTAGAGACTTTATCATCTGAGCCATCAGGGAATCTTTATTACAAAAACTTTATAATAACATTCAGTTCAATTCGGTCACTCAGTCGTGTCCAACTCTTTGCGACTCCATGGACTGCAGCACACCAGGCCTCCCTGTCCATCACCAACTCCCGGAGCTTGCTCAAACTCATGTCGGTGATGCCATCCAACCATCTCATCCTCTGTCTTCCCCTTCTCCTTCTGCCTTCAACCTTTCCCAGCATCAGGGTCTTTTCTAATGTCAGTTCTTTGCATCAGGTGGCCAAAGTATTGGAGTTTCAGCTTCAGCATCAGTCCTTCCAATGAATATTCAGCACTGCTTTCCTTTAAGATTGACTGGTTGGATCTCCTTGCAGTCCAAGGGACTTCCAAGAGTCTTCTCCAACACCACAGTTCAAAAGCATCAGTTCTTCAGTGCTCAGCTTTCTTTATGGTCCAACTCTCACATCCATACATGATTACTGGAAAAACCATAGCTTTGACAAGATGGACCTTTGTTGGCAAAGTAATGTCTCTGCTTTTTAATATGCTGTCTAGGTTAGTCATAGCTTTTCTTCCAAGGAGCAAACATCTTTAAATTTCATGGCTGCAGTCACCATCTGCAGTGACTTTGGAGCCCAAGAAAATAAAGTCTGTCACTGTTTCCATTGTTTCCTCATCTATCTGCATGAAGTGATGGGACTGGATGCCATGATCTTAGCTTTTAAGCCAGCTTTTTCACTCTCCTCTTTCACTTTCATCAAGTGGCTCTTTAGTTCTTCTTCACTTTCTGCCATAAGGGTGGTGTCTTCTGTATATCTGAGGTTATTGATATTTCTCCCAGCAAATCTACTAATAGCATTAGTTAATTAATTATTTCATTAATAACTATTTATTGGATATTTATGGTGTTGCTTGAAAACCAATACTTGAGAGATAAATGTTGACTGGAAAAGAAAGTTTGCTTTATTCAGAAGGCTGGCAATCTGGGGAGAAGGTGGACTCACGTCAACAACCAACTCCAAAGATTCTGCTCAACGATGAAAGTTTTTAAAGGACAGTCATTCTAGGAGGGAATCAGAGTGTTCATTATCTTCCACTGTGTGCAGACTTTCTTCTGATTGGTTGGTGGTGAGGTAACAGGGCAGTGTTCCAGGAATCGTGTGCTTAGCTTGGAGTTACCATCTTGTGCCTCAATGCCAGCCTTAGTTCCTGCTGAAGAACTCGAAGATATTGCTATGTCTGTCCCCTGAGGAGGAACCAGGACCCTGCCCAATTTTGCACTATTGTTTCTTGACTTGTTTCTCCCTTGTTTCTGCATTCCCTCCCTTCCCTGGTAAACAGCTGTTTGAATTTACCTTTTGGAACTCAGGGAAGGTCAAAGAGGCTGAATGAAGCCTATTTCTTACAAACAAGAAATGGAAACAATTTGTACCCAGGAGGGCCTCACAGGGCCCTCTCCATTTTAATGGCGTGCTAAGTGCTTTGTTAGGATTATTTTTGCCATAGATGATTTTCAATGGAGAGGCAGTATTCAGTTACGAGTTCAGTGCTCACTGCTATTGGGTGTGGGGCTCGTTACACAGCCCCGCTAAGCCTCACTTCTCTATCTATAAAATGGAAGAGATAAGAGTCCCTGTTGCAGGCAGATCATGAAGATTAAATGAGATAATGCACGTAAAGCTCAGCACAGCATCGGGCACGCTTAATACCCAGGTTGCTAGGATTTAATCCTTCTGGGCTTTCCATCTGAGCAGAGATCAGTACTCTGTAATTCTGTCTGTGTGCCCTAAAGATAATCATGAAAGGTTTCTTTCTTTGAGTGCTTTCATTCTCTCTGCATGTGTGTGTGCGTGCTAAGTCGCTTCAGTCGGGTCCGACTCTTTGTGACCCCATGGACTGCAGTCCACCAGGCTCCTCTGTCCATGGGATTTTCCAGGCAAGGATACTGGAGTGGGTTGCCATAACCTCCTCCAGGGGATCTTCTCGACCCAGGAATCAAACCAGCTCCTCTTCTGCCTCTTGCGTTGTCAGGCGAGCTCTTTACCACGAGGCCCCCTGGGAAGCCCTTCACTCTCTTCAGGTCCCCATGCAGCAGGGAATTGCCATGTCTGGAGGGCCAGAACTTGTCTCCCTCACAGTCACCCCCTTTCTCTAGATCCTTCTTCCCCTCCTTCAGGTTCTTGGCAGCCTCCTCTGGAGGGAATTCAAATATGTTTTCATTAGAGCCTCATAACTTTGGGAGGGAGCTTCATCAAAGGTGTGCCTGCATCTCCTGCTCCATTCAGAGAGGAATAAGGGCCAGCTTTCGGATGGCATGTCATCCATCTCTGAGCCCAGTCAGGTTTAGGTTGGCTCACAAGTTCTGGGAATTGTAATAATCTTTGGCATTCTAAGAATGGATTCCATAGAGACCTGGAGTTAAAAAAAGAAAAAAAAAAGCCAATATAATAAGTAACACAGCGCATCAGCCCTTTTGGCAAGAACCACAAGAAGAGCCATTCAGTACATATTTGGCCGTCCACGTTCGTAAGAGCATAATAGAGTTCTCTTGGTTCCTTCTGAAGCTTGATCACTTCTAAAGTAATGTCATCTTCTGCGCAAGGTTTTTGCTGATGCACAAGCCTCTCTGCTCTTCTTTTGCAGACCATCCTAGACTGAGTACACAACTTACTTTTGTGCACAACTAGTTGGCGGGCAAGTTGGCCATTCAACATACTTATGAAGGCAATACATTCTGGAGGGAATCTTCAGCAGAGGTCTGAAAAAGATTTGCAAAATACTCTGTCTGCATAAGACAACTCTAGGCAACAGTGCATTTCTTAGCTCCACAGCCTCTGAAGCTCATTAGAGTGATTATCTTTTGTGGTTTCTTTGTCCCTTTTGATTTGAGGAATGAGCTGTTTCTATTTTGGATATCTTAAGGGGCGTATGGAGAATCTTGTCTTGCTCTTTGTCACTTGTGAAAATGAAGATGCAGCTTTGAAGTGGGGCCAGAGGAATGAATCAAGAACTTTTTGTGTGGGGAGAACTCACATGAAAGTATATCCATTTGTCATTTAACGTTCGTGGCAACTGGCTCTCAGGGAGGTTAATTGGTTGGCAGAAGCTCACAAGGAAATTTTAAATTTCTCCCTAGGTTTGTTGGCCTCCAAAGACCATGCATACACCATAGATAAAATGACTTTGTCATTTTACTACCTCTTCTCTAGGTTGATTTTTTTTTTAAGTTCATTTTTTTAACCCCGAAATTCAACTCCTCATACTTCTGTGTTCTTTTGGTCAAAACATCATGTGTCCTTAGGATCTGGGGCACTGTGTATTTGTCCCATATGGAGTTCAATACTTATTTCCTTTGGAGAAGGAAATGGCAACCCACTCCAGTATTCTTGCTGGGAAAATCCAATGGACAAAAGAGCCTGGTGGGCCAGAGTCCATGGGATCACAGAGTAGGACACAACTGAGCATGCATGCACTTATTTCCTTGCGTATTTATTCTTTTATAATACTGCACGTACTAAACCACCCAAGTTTCTTCTAATTTGATTAGTGTTAGAAGTATTAATATATAGTCCAGCTATTAATTCTTAAAGTCTCTTTTCTTTTTATGTTAGCTTGAAATACAGCTAGAGCTTTTCTTTTCACATACTGTTTTTAATCCTGGAAGCTTCATGGCATTCAGTATTTAAAGTCATTTATTCCAAACTACTTGGTTAATTCATATTTTTATTCAAAAATTCATTTGTTTTCACGTTAGCAAGAATTTGAGAGACACTTGTAGACAAGCAATTTTATAATGGCAGTAGGATCTCTGTTTAATAGGAAATTTTGTGAAATGAGGTTGGCCTACATCAGTTTTCCATTTGAGAAGCTGCAAATGGTTGTCCATGGCTGGGACCCAGGTTTCATGTGTGGAGCCAGCAGACCACAAAGCAGCCTGGACTCATACTGAAAGTGATGGTGTATCATAGGACATTCAACCCCTAAGTATGGCTTCTGTGTGGATTTTTAAAATAGATATCCTGTATAATATCAAGAAAGTTTCTATTTTGAGATTGCTATGAAATTCTTAAATCATACAACGGAGATGACTTCTGTTAAATGCTTTTTCTGCACTGAGAGGACAATATGATAATTAGCCTTTATTTTGTTAATATAGTGAGTTAATTGTTCCATTTTTTGACAGTTGTGAAATCAATCTTGCTTTCTTGGACTAGATCTTTCTTGGTTAAAATGCATTAATGTTTTCAACATTGCTGGATTTTGTTTGCTAACATATTGTTTACACCTCTTGCATTGTCATGACTGAAATTATCTTGTAATTTTCACTTCCTGTAATGTTCTTGTCAGAATTTGACATAAAGATTTTGCTGACCTCATAAGCAAGTTTGAGAATGTTCTTTTTTATTTTTTGAAACAGTTTGTGTATAGTTGGCTATGTCTTCCATAAATGTTCTAGAATACACTGGTGAAACTATTTGGTACTGGGTTTTCCTTGTGGAGAGTTTAAGATTATAGATTCAATTTATTTGATATTATAAGATGATTTGGATATTCTATTTTTTCTTGTGTTAGTTTTAAAAATTGTATTTTTTTAAAGAAAGTGCTTTCTGCTTCTATCAAACTTTAAAATTTAATGACCTAAAATTGCTTATAGTATTCTCTTGCTACTTTTAACATCTATAAGATCTTTAATAATTTTCCTTTTTTCTTACCTAATGTTGGTTCTTTTTCTTTTTCTCTTTTTTCTTGATTAGCCTTGCTAATTATTATTTTCATTAATCTTACCAGAAGAAGCTTCTTTGGTCTTTGTTGATTTCTCTATTGTAAATTTGTTCTTTCCTTAACTTCTGCTTCTACTATTTTTCTTCTTTATTCCATTTTCTTTGCTTATAATTTGTTTTTCTATTGCTACATTTTTGAGATGATTACTTAGTTCACCACTTTCTGGTCTTTTTTATTTTAGAATGCATACAATAAAAGTAGTAACTTCCTGTAAGATGTATACTACAAGTGTTTTTGTACAGTTTCCTTTATCTTTTAGATCTTTCATTGAAAATATTTTATAATTTTTAATTTTGATTTTTCTTCCTTTGAATAATGTATTATTTAGAACGCTATATCTTACTTTTCAAACACATGGAAATTTATAATTCTGGGGTCCTTAATTCTTAGCTTAATTAAGTACTACTATATTTAAAAATATATTCTGTATGATTTTAGTCCTTTGACATTGGTTGAGACTTGTTTTTGATCAAGGATATAGCTAAGTTTTATGATTATTTCATATGTATTTGGAAAAATGTGTATGCTACTATTATTAAGTAGAATATTCATACATGGCAATTAGGTTATATTTACCAATGTGTTGTTCAGATTACCTTTATCTTCATTGATTGTTTTTTTTACTACATATACTATTACTGAAAGAAGCATGATAAAACCTCCACTAAGACACGGGATTTGTCTATTTCTCCTCTTCTATCAGTTATTGTTTTGTGTATTTTGGCTTATGTTACTTGGTACATATAAATGTATAATTGCCATATCTACCTGAGAAACCTGTGTGCAAATCAAGAATGTTACTTGGTACATATAAATGTATAATTGCCATATCTACCTGAGAAACCTGTATGCAAGTCAAGAAGCAACAGTTAGAAGTTTACATGGAACAGCTGACTGGCTTAAAATTGGGAAAGGAATATTGCAAAGCTGTATATTGTCACCCTGTTTATTTGACTTCTATGCAGAGTGCACCATGTGAAATGCCAGGCTGGATGAATCACAAGCTGGAATCAAGATTGCTGGGAGAAATACCAACAACCTCACATAGGCAGATGATACCCCTCTAGTGGCAGAAAGTGAAGAGTCTCTTGATGAAAGTGAAAAAGGAACACATGTAAATCCATGGCTGATTCATGTCAATGTATGGAAAAAACCACTACAATATTGTAAAGTAACTAGCCTCCAACTAATAAAAATAATTTGGAAAAAAAAAGAAAGTGAAAAAGGAGAGTAAAAAAGCTGTCTTAAAACTCAACATTCAGAAAACGAATATCATCACACCCAGTCTCATCATTTCATGGCAAGGAGAAGGGGAAATAGATTTTACTTTCTTGGGCTCCAAAATCACTGCAGATCATGACTGCAGCCATGAAATTAATAGACACTTGCTCCTTGGAAGAAAAGCCATGGCAAACCTAGACAGTGTATTAAAAAGCAAAGACATCACTTTGCTGACAAAGGTCCATTTAGTCAAGGCTATGGTTTTTCCCTGGTAGCTCAGAGGTTAAAGCGTCTGCCTGCAATGAGGGAAACCTGGGTTCGATCCCTGGGTCAGGGAGATCCCCTGGAGAAGGAAATGGCAAACCACTCCAGTACTCTTGCCTGGAGAATCCCATGGAGCCTGGTAGGCTACTGTCCATGGGGTCGCAAAGAGTCGGACACCACTGAGCGACTTCACTTTCACGGTTTTTCCAGTAGTCATTATGGATGTGAGAGTTGGAGCATAAAGAAGACTGAGCTCTGAAAAATTGATGCCTTTGAACTGTGGTGTTGGAGAAGTCTCTTGAGAGTCCCTTGGACTGCAAGGAGATCAAACCAGTCCATCCTAAAGGAGATCAACCCTGAATATTCACTGGAAGGACTGATACTGAAGCTGAAGCTCCAGTAATTGGCCACCTGATGTGAAGAGTCGACTTGTTGGAAAAGACCCTGATGCCGGGAGAGATTGAAGGCAAAAGAATAGGGTAGCAAGGTTGAGATGGACAGATAGCATCACTGACTCAATGAACAAAAATCTGAGCAAACTCTGGGAGACAGTGAAGGACAGGGAAGCCTGGTGTGCTGCAGCCCATGGGGTCTCAAAGAGTCAGACACAATTTAGTGACTGAACAACAACAACATCTAGTAAATAAAAGATCTTTAAATTATAAAGTTTATTTTTTTCCTTTATAATACTTTGAAAAAATGCATTTTTCTTATATTAATTTAGCAACACCAGCTTTTTACAGTTATTCTTTGCATAGTATATATTTTCATTCTTTTACTTTATACACTTTTATAATATCTCCATATTTTAGATTATTCTTGTGAGTAGTTGATAGCTGAGCTTTGTTTTATTATAAAGCCTGGCATCTTTGTCTTTAATTAGAAAGTTAGGTCCTATTTATGCAAAATTTATTACTGATATATTTGGTTTGGATCTCTCATTTCACTGTTAGCCTTCTGTTTATGTCAACCAATGTGTACTCCTATATTTTTTGTTTCTTGTCAGAAGACAAGAACATAAAAGAATTTGTAATGTTTGAATTTTTTAATCATTTCATTTCCCTCTTCTGTTTGCTTGATAGTTATATTTTTATTAGTGTTTTGGTGATGTCTTATTTAATTTGGGCTGTATAAAAAAAAACTGGGTGGCTCATCAGAAACAGAAATATATTTCTCACATTTCTGGAAACTAGAAGTCCGAGATCATGGTGCCAGCATACTTGGGTTCTGATGAGAGTCCTCTTCTGGGTCGCAGATGGCAAATCTCTCCTTGCATCCTTACATGGTGGAAAGAGAGAGGAAAGGAGCTCTCCTAGGACTCTTGGACAGACAGTGAGCTCATTCATGACGGCTTCTTAGCTTACCATTTCAGAAACTATTTAATTAAATTAGCTTAAAATGAAATTGCCCTCTCTCTGTGTTGCCTAAAGGAACCAAAGATAGGAATTAGGTCCAAGTTTGTGCAGTGGGTTTTAAGGTAAATGGAACTGTTTCTCCAGGACCTGGGAAACACAGTGGCAAAAAGAATTATGAGAGCCCTCCAAAGAGAAGGTGAAATTTAAGTAGGAAAAATTCAGAATCACTGCTCTAAGTTCTCATTTTATATTTCTCAGAATATAAGTTTCAGGTTTTGCATAAATGTTTTATATCTAACAACAACTATATTCTAAAAGATGTGGTTAGTAAAAGCATGAAGACTTTCAAATCTCTTAAAGACCTTGATAGATTTGGATAATCAAGAAGGGGAGAAAAATGAATAACTACAGGAAAGGATAAGAATTCAGCGTTTTCTCTGGCAATCATAGACAGAGTAGGTGAGGGGAGACAAAGGGAAGGTTAACACAGACAGATGCCGGAGGCAGGAGAGAGGCTGTGAGCTCAGTGGGGCCACACCTCACCTCCCACCCGCTGCAATCTTCAGTGGGATCAAATGAACTCAGCCTTTTTAGTAGAAAGCAGAACATGGCTTATTCTGTGTAGCTGACATGGTATAGTGTGGAGTTTTGGAATAGAAACCTGGAAAGGGGTTTGGTTTGGACTCCCATAGGCTGTACGAGGCGTCCATCATGACCTCTAGGCTACAACTAAAGCTTCTGTCTCCCATCCAGAGTCTCTTCCTGGGACACTCCCCTCAGTGTAGACCTGGGCCACGCTTACGTTTCCCTGTGAGAATGGAAGCTGTCTTTCCACACAATATAACCAGTCCCACATCAGTCATGTTGAGGTGTTATAGCTTAAGATGACATCACAGTGACCTAGAAATCCGAGAATCTGTGTTCTGACTTCGTCTCATACGGTCGTAGGGGGGTTGCCTTACCTTCAAAGTTTCTGCTTCCTTATCTCTAAAATGGATCTGCAATAGATTAGTGGTTTGCAATTGTCCTCTGAGGAATCTTTTGTTAAAATGAAGTCTTAAATGGAAGCAGGCACCCACATGGTAAAATGAACTCTAGTTGAAGTGGAAGGTTGGGTAGGGTGGGACTCTTACCCACACGTGTTCCTCACCCGTGACCCTTAAGAAGGCTCAGTAGAATAACCATTGGAATTGATGTGCTTTCATTTCTAGCTATTTCCTTATACAGAGAAGAATGAATACCACCTTTCAATCATCTAAAAATAACACTAATTTAAGAAGAGCTTACTCTTCCCCTATTGAGGTGGGAGATGGAGAGTGGAAAGGAAGCTCACATTTATGGAGGTCTTGTTAAGTGCCAGGTACACTAAGCAGTTTCCTTAACCTTCCTACGGGCTCTGTGGAGTTTATGAGAGTGGAGGGACCTCTGAAGCTCAGAGACGAATATTTGGCCCAAGGTAACATGGCTAGAACATGGCAGGGCTGTATTTCAAGTTCAGAACTTTTTGACCCCACCATCAGACATGAAGGTGGTGTGTAGGTAATGGGCCCCTCAGCAAATGAAACACAGGTTTGGGTGCAGAAAAATGCCATAGGATATTTTCGACAATGGATTTGTATATATACACATATACACATATATATGGGCTTCCCGGGTGGTGCAGTGGTAAAGAATCTGCCTGCAATGCAGGAAGCGAAAGAGATGCACGTTCAATCCCTGGGTCGGGAAGATCCCCTAGAGGAGGAAGTGGCAACCCACTCCAGTATTCTTGCCTGGAAAATTCCATGGACAGAAGAGCTTAGTGGGCTATAGTCCATGGGGCCACAAAGAGTCAGACATCACTGAGTGACTAAGTGCACACATACACACACACGTTGTGTGCTTGCCTTCAGGTTTAAACTAATTTTTTCCTTCTTATTTAGTGTGATACAGGAGCATCTAATGAGATGCCTCAGCCCATGGATGTGCCTTCTTTTAATTCATGGTTTAAACTTTACCTTACTTGGTTATCTACACTCACAGCCTTAGCCTAGAGGGTTGGCAAGCTGTTAATTAGGCCTTTTATTTCCCCTTAGTGCTCTAGGGTTCAATATGTGGCACTCTCCTATTTCTGAATCACTAGTATGATTTCCCACCTTTTCCCAAGAGTTTTAGGGAAAACAGTCCCTGTGGTTAGAATCTTTGCCATGAATTAAATATGTGAGATGTCAAAAAATTCCCTGAGGGAAGGAAAAATTGTATGTGGCTTTTGATTTCATTAGCATTATACTGGTGGCTCTTTTTGGTTTTGAGGCAAAGTGAAACAGTGGCTAGACAGACATAGACTGCCAAATCTACAGTAATAACAATAGCAATAATATTGCTAACAAAGCACCACTTAGTAAGTGCGATGTTTAATTTTATGTGTCAGCTTGACTGGACCACAGAGCAGTCAGATATCTGTTTAGCCATTATTTCTGGTCATGTCTATGGTGGTATTTCTGGGTATGATTAACATTTAAATTGGTAGACTGTGTAAAACAGATTGACCTTTACAACGTGGGTGGGCCCATCCGATCCACTGAAGACCTGAACAGTATAAAAGGTTGATGAGAAAGTATTCCCTCTCTTTACCAGTTTTCTAGCCTATTCATGGGTTTTCTTCTTGCACTCAGAGTGGAACTTGGCTCCCCTGGTTCTCAGGCCTTTGGACTCACACTGGATCAATACTTACGGCTCTCCTGAATCTCTAGATCGCAAATGGTGGGACTTTTCAGCCTCCATAATTGCATAAAGCCAATCCCTTATAATATGCTATGTAATAAATTTTACTTATTATATAATATTATATAATTTATACATTTATATTAGTAATATCACACAATATAATATATATTATTGGTTCTGTTTCTCTGGAGAACCCTGACTAATGCAGTAAGTGATTACTGTGTGGCAGGCACTGTGCTGCACACAGCATCTCATTTAATATGATCCTCTACATTCTAATGAATTCAGTATTTTGTTATTTCTGTTCCACAGATGAGGCTTAGAGCAGAAAATAACTCTGCCAAGGCCATAGAGCTTAAGTGGGGGGACATTCACACATCCGCAAGTCATGTGATTTTGAGTAGGTCAATGAGTTCATCTGCACTTATGTGTTAAATGGAGATGATAAGGCCTGCCTTGAAGGATTGAGGTGATGGGTGTGAATTACTTGGATAGGGTAGAAAGGGTGGCGCAAAATCAGAAACAGTAGCTTTTGCGGTTTTATTACTTATTGTGCTACAAAATTCAGAGGATTTACGGCTTGTGAAATAGATGTAATTTCTCCAGTGTAATATATCAGTAACATCTGAATTTAATCATTTGTTCATCTCCATTAAGTTCCAATGATATTTCATGTTATCCTGGGGAAAAATGTGATTACCGTGACATTTAAAATTCTGTGCAACCCAGGAAAAGGGAGGAGGCACACTCCTGGAAACAGGAGGAAATCCTGGTTAGACTGCCATGAGACTCCAGGATGCTGTGCATCAGGAAGCTGAACATCTGCAAAGGTCATCAGGAGGTGCTCTGTTTCCCAAAAGGTGTTTGGTATTTACTTTCACTCAAGCATGTTCCTTCTGCTCTGATAACCATTGTCATCTTCCATTACAATAAAAGATGTCAGAGGCATTTTTACAGGCATATGGCATTAATTTAGCTTTCCCTCTGTGGTCATAAGAGAGTTTGCAAAAATGAAAACAAGCAAAGCAAAGCCCCACTCAGCCATTCATCAATTCATATTTATGGGACAATGATCATGAGCCACACGACGGGGGCGGGGGGCAGGCAGGAAACGGGGTCTCCCTTTCAGAATCTGTGGCAGCCTCGCACTCCTCAGTGCTGGCTCTGGGCCTGCTTCAGCCTCAGTTTCCTCTCTGGTCTTTGGGAAATGGGTCAGAGGACCAGGCAGACTTCCTTGGGAAAGGTTTATAACCATCTCAGCCCCATTCTTTTTTCCACACAGCACTGGTAGGAGTTCTAACTGCACGTTGTAGTTGCCGGAGCCTGTTCATGTCCCTCTGATTCTTGCCCCAGTCAGGGAGGTTGACTGGGCGAAGCCGATTATTTTTGTCGTGTGGGTGAGGAAACTGACGCTCAGTGTTGTTGAGAGACTTGGTCAGGGTCTCAGACAGAGAAGGGGCCGGTCTGTGAAACTCCTTCCCTTCTTGTTCCTTGCCCATCTATCCATCACACCTTGGAGAGCCTTGAGAAATATCTGATTATGCCATTGCCTTGCTTATAATCTTTCCATTTCTCACCTTTATTCTTACAATAATACCCACATTTCTTAGCATGCTTACAGGGTCTTTCGCTATCTGGCCCTGCTCACCTATCTAAACTTCTCCCAGGCCGTTCTCACCACCTACTCCCCAAACTATGCTCTGGCTGTTTTGAATTGCACCGTATCATTCTTCTTCTCACCTCTCTGCCATCTAACCCCTCCACTCCTACCGGCAGGCTCTCTCTAATTACTCACTATTTAAATCTCTATTTAGGCATAACTTCCTCCAAGAAGTTCTCCCCGATCTCTCTCTCTCTCTTTTTAAATTAATTCATTCATTTTTGGCTGCTCTGAGTGTTCGTTGCCGCACGGAGGCTTTTTCTAGCTGCAGCGAACAAGGGCTACTATTGGCTGTGGTGGGCGGGCTTCTCATTGCAGTGGCTTCTCTCGTGTGGAGCGTGGGCTCTGGCACACGGGCTCCAGGAGCTGCACTCAAGGGCTCAGTAGCTGCGGATATGGGCTCAGTTGCCCTGCAGCACGTGGCATCTTTCCAGACCAGGGATCAAACCCGTGTCCCCTGCATTGGCAGATGGATGCTTAACCCCTGGGCCACCAAGGAGGTCCTCTCCCTGATCTCTTATACGAGGTCAGCTGCCTCTCCTCTGAGCCTCTGTCACACACTCAGGTGGGTCTATCGGACTGCCTCTCCCCCTGGGCAGTAAGCTCTGTGCGTGTGAGGACCGTGTGCATCTCGTTGATGGGCAGCACTGGTGTACCTGGAAGGCAGGCAGGAATCATCCATCAGGGAGTGAGTCCGTTTATGCCTTCTGATGAAATTTCTCAGACAGCAGATCTTTTCTTGACCACAGATCGGGAGTCCCTGGATGACTCCTGACGCTGGTTATCCTGCACCTGCTCCCTCAGCCCCAGTAAGAAGAGGAGCCCTCGGCTCTTCCGCTGGGTGTTTTGGGCTGACCTTGTCCCAGCAGTGGGAAGTAACCACAGGAGAAGGGAGTGTGGGAGGAGGGCAAGGTCAGGACGGTCCTTTCTGCCCCTTCTTGCTCTGACACTGTGTTCTGAGAGCAGCTGCGTCCCTCCAGCAAGGAACCTTCTCCTCTGTCATCCAGTGCCCAGGCTATGCAAACTTACGTCTTCCTCTAGCCCTTAGCCCTAGAAGTAGAAACGGCTTCTAATGACTTAGTTTCTGGGTGCCTAACCATCAACTGCTTCCCTGACCCCTCACTATGTCTCTGTAAGTAACATCTTCATTTGGATCATCTGTGGTGATTTCTATTTCCTGCCAGGTTTCTGACAAAGTACTCTACTTGGTACAGGTAAGATTAGTATTTTCAAATTTTCTGGAATGGTTTCTAGCAACTTTAGATTCTTGGAGGTAATCCTCAAGACAGCTCCAGATGGCTGCCTTATTGTACAGATGAAGATAAGAATTTCCAGAAGGCTAGCAATATGATTTCCTCCCTCTGCTTCATTTTCAGTGATTCATCTATGAGCATCACCAGGTGTGATATATCTCAGAAGTCATATTGTTCTAAGAAGATTTGGTATCTATATGTCTATTTAAATCAGTGGTAAGGAAAGTCTCTCACCCCTACTTAGGAATGGTTCTTCAATACACAAAAAATTCCTTCTAGTTCATGTTTACTTCCTATCATTTGACCTCTGCCAATGGTTCCTTGTGAAGGCCACATACACAATTATACAATCTTTAGAAAGGACATTAATGTGAAAGAAGTAGATGTCATAAAGTTAGGCATCAGGATTTCCCTTTAGGATCCTGTAATCTTCTAACAGTTTTAGTAGAGCAAAAGTCATATTCTCTTAATGGAATATAGGGACAGATAAACTGCTCACATAAGTGGAGGTTCATTTCTGGGCTCTTGATTGTGTTCCATTGATCTATGTGTCTGTTTTTGTGCCAGTACCATACTGTTTTGGTTATAGTAGCTCTGTAGTAGAATTTAAAATCAGGAAGTGTGATACCTCTAGCTTCATTCATTTTTTTCCCCCCAAGATTGTTTGGCTATTTTGGGTCTTTTGTATTTCCATGTGAATTTTAGAGACATTTGCCCTAGTTCTGTGAAAAATACCATTGATATTTTGATAAGGATTGCATTGAATCTGTAGGTTGCCTGGGTGTAGTATGGTCATTTTAACAATATTAATTCTTTTAATCCATGAACATAGTATATCTTTTCATCTCTTTGTGTCATTTTCAATTTCTTTCATTAGTGTCTTAACAGTTTTCTGAGTACAGGTCTTTTGCTTCCTAAGTTAGATTTATTCCTAGGTAGTTAATTCTTTTTGATGCAATTATAAATGGTATTTTCCCTTAATTTCTCTTTCTGATATTTCATTGTTAGTGTATAAAAGTGCCACAAGACTGGTAAAGGTCAGTTTTTGTTTCAATCACAAAGAAGGTCAATGCCAAAGAGTGTTTAAACTACCCTAAAATGGCATTCATTTCACAGGCTAGCAAGGTTATGCTCAAAATCCTTCAAGATAGGCTTCAACAGTATGTGAAACAAGAGCTTCCAGATACATCAGCTGGATTTATATAGGGCAGAGGAACCAAAGATCAAATCATAGTCAACATCCAGTGGATCATAGAAAAAGCAATAGAATTCCAGAAAAAACATCTACTTCAGCTTCATTTACAACACTAAAGCTTTAGACTGTGTGGATCACAACAAACTGGAAAATTCTTAAATAAGTGGGAATACCAGAATACCTTACCTGTCTCCCAAAAGATGTGTATGAAGGTCAAGAAGCAACAATTAGAACCAGATGTGAAACAACAGACTGGTTCAAAGTTGAGAAAGGCATCTGTCAAGGCTGTATATTGTCACCCTGCTTATTTCACTTATATGCAGAGTACGTCATGTGAAATTCTGGGCTGGATGAATCACACACGAGCTGGAATCAAGATTGCCAGAAGAGATATCAACAACCTCAGATATGCAGATGATAGCATCCTAATGGCAGAAAGCAAAGAGGAACTAAAGAGCCTCTTGATGAGGGTGAAAGAGGAAAGTGAAAAAGCTGGCTCAAAACTCAACATTCAAAAAATGAAGATCATGGCATACAGTCCCATCACTTCATAGGCAAATGGGGAAAAAATGGAAACAGTGGCAGATTTTATCTTCTTGGGCTCCAAAATCACTGCAGATGGTGACTACAGCCATAAAATTAAAAGACACTTGTTCTTTGGAAGAAAAGCTATGGAAAACCTAGACAGCAAATTAAAAAGCAGAGATATCACTTTGCTGACAAAGGTCCATAGAGTCAAGGCTATGGTTTTTACCAGTAGTTGTGTATAGATGTGAGAGTTGCACCATAAAAAAAGTTGAGCATGGAAGAACTGATGCTTTTGAACTGTGGCGCTGAAGAAGACTCTTAAGAGTCCTTTGGACTACATGGAGATGAAACCAGTCAATCCTAAAGGAAAAGTGAGAGTGAAACTCGCTCAGTCGTGTCCAACTCTTTGCGACCCCATGGGCTATACAGTCCATGGAATTCTCCAGGAAGAATACTGGAGTGGGTAGCCTTTCCCTTCTCCAGGGGATCTTCCCAACCCAGGGATTGAACCTAAGTCTCCCACATTGCAGGCAGATTCTTTACCAGCTGAGCCACAAGGGAAGCCCAAGAATACTGGAGTGGGTAGCCTATCCCTTCTCCAGCGGATCTTTCCAACCCAGGAATCAAACCAGGGTCTCCTGCAATGCAGGCAGATTCTTTGTCAACTGAGCTATCAGGGAATCAACCCTGAATATTCACTGAAGGACTGATGCTGAAGCTCCAGTACTTTGGCCACCTGATGTGAGGAGTCCACTCATTGGAGAATACCTTAATGCTGAGAAAGATTGAAGGCAAAAGAAGGGGGTGCCAGAGAATTGGATGATTGGCATCACTGAGTCAACGGACATGAGTTTGAGCAAACTCAGGGAGATAGTGAAGGACAAGGAAGCCTGGTATGCTGCAGTCCATAGAGTTGCAAAGAATTTGAAATGATTTAGTGACTGAACAGCAATAACAACAACAGCAAAAGATGCAACATATTTCTACATATTAATTTTGCATCTGCAACTTTACTGAATTAATTGATGAGTTCTAGTAGTTTTTTTAGTGGTGTCTATGATTTTCTAAACTATCTTGTCATCTGCAAAGAGTGACTATTTTATTCTCTCCTTCCCAACTTATATTCCTGTTATTTATTTTTCTTGTCTGACTGCTGTGGCTAGAACTTCCAATACTATGTTAAATAAAAGTGGAGAGAGTGGGCCTCCAAGTCTTGTTTCTAATCATAGAGGAAATGCTTTCAGCTTTTCACCATTGAGTCTGATGTTCCTGCGGGCTTGTCATTATTATGTTTAGGTACATTTCACCTATATCCACTTTGCTGAGAGTTCTTATCATAAATGGATATTGAATTTTGTTAAAAGTTTTTCTGAATATAATGAAATGATTGTATGGCTTTTAGAGTTAAAATCATCACGTTATTTATTGATAGAATGATTTCTTCTCGATTCTTTTTATTTTAAAAATTTTATTTGATTATAGTTGATTTACAATACTGTGTTAGTTTCAGCTGTATAGTGAATTGATTCAGTTACACACATAAGTTCAGTTCAGTCACTCAGTCGTGTCTGACTCTGCGACCCCATGAATCGCAGTAAGCCAGGTCTCCCTGTCCATCACCAACTCCCAGAGTCCACCCAAATCCATGACGATTGAGTCAGTGATGCCATCCAGCCATCTCATCCTCTCTCACCCCCTTCTCTTCTTGCCCCCAATCCCTCCCAGCATCAGGGTCTTTTCAAATGAGTCAGCTCTTCACATCAGGTGGCCAAAGTATTGGAGTTTCAGCTTCAACATCAGTCCTTCCAATGAATATTCAGGACTGATTTCCTTTAGGATCACATGTTGTACACATACATATATTCAATCTTTATCAAATTCTTTTCTTATATGGCTTATCACAGAATATTGAGTGATGTTTCCTGTTCTATACTGTAGATACTTGTTGGTGATCTATTTTATATACAGTAGTGTGTGTTTGTTAATTCCAAGCTCCTTATTTAACCCTTCCCCTGACAATATTTCTCCTTTGGTAACTATATACAGTCAGCAAAAACAAGACTGGGAGCTGACTGTGGCTCAGATCATGAACTCCTTATTGCCAAATTCAGACTGAAATTGAAGAAAGTAGGGGAAACCACTAAACCATTCAGGTATGACCTAAATCAAACCCCTTATGATTATACAGTAGAAGTGAGAAATAGATTCAAGGAATTAGATCTGATAGAGCACCTGAAAGACTATGGACGGAGGTTTGTGACATTGTACAGGAGGCAGTGATCAAGATCATCCCCAAGAAAAAGTAATGCCAAAAGGCAAAATGGTTGTCTGAGGAGGCCTTACAAATAGCTTAGAAAAGAAGAGAAGCTAAAGGCAAAGGAGAAAGGAAAGATACACCCATCTGAATGCAGAGTTCCAAAGAATACCAAGGTGAGATAACAATGCCGTCCTCAGTGATTAATGCAAAGAAATAGAGGACAACAGTAGAATGGGAAAGACTGGAGATCTCTTCAAGAAAATTAGAGGTACCAAGGGAACTTTTCATGCAAAGATAGGCACAATAAAGGACAGAAATGGTATGGACCTAACACAAGCAGAAGATATTAAGAAGAGGTAGCAAGAATATACAGAACTACACAAAAAAGATCTTCATGACCTGGATAACCATGATGGTGTGATCACTCACCTAGAGCCAGACATCCTGGAGTGCGAAGTAGTGGGCCTTAGCAAGCATCACTGTGAACAAAGCTAGTGGAGGTGATGGAACTCCACTGGAACTATTTCAAATCCTAAAAGATGATGTTGTGAAAGTTCTGGGCTCAATATGCCAGCAAATTTGGAAAACTCAGCAGTGGCCACAGGACTGGAAAAGGTCAGTTTTCATTCCAATCCCAAACAAAGGCAATGCCAAAGAATGTTGAAACTACTGCAAAATTGCACTCATTTCACATGCTAGCAAAGTAATGCTCAAAGTCCTTCAAGCCAGGCTTCAACAGTACATGAACCGTGAACTTCCAGATGTTCAAGCTGGATTTAGAAAAGACAGCGGAACCAGAGATCAAATTGCCAACATCCGTTGGATCATTGAAAAAGCAAGAGAATTCCAGGGAAATATTTATTTCTGCTTTATTGACTATGCCAAAGTCTTGAAAATTCTTAAAGAATGGGACCACCTGACCATCTGACCTGCCTCCTGAGAAATCTGTATGTAGGTCAAGAAGCTACAGCTAGAACTGGACATGGAACAACAGACTGGTTCCAAATCAGGAAAGGAGTACTTCAAGGCTGTATGCTGTCACCATGCCTATTTAACTTATATGCAGAGTACATCATGAGAAAATCTGGACTGCATGAAGCACAAGCTGGAATCAAGACTTCCAGGAGAAATATAAATAACCTCAGATATGCAGATGACACCACCCTTATGGCAGAAAGTGAAGAAGAACTAAAGAGCCTCTTGATGAAAAGTGAAAGAGGAGAGTGAAAAAGTTGGCTTAAAACTCAGCATTCAAAAAACTAAGATCATGGCATCTGGTCCCATCACTTCATGGCAAATAGATGGGGAAGCAGTGGAAACAATTACAGACTTTATTTTTTTGGTCTCCAAAATCACTGCAATGAAATTAAAAGACACATGCTCCTTGGAAGAAAGGTTATGACCAATCTAGACAGCATATTAAAAAGCAGACACCTTACTTTGCCAACAAAGGTCCGTCTAGTCAAAGCTATGGTTTTTCCAGTAGTCATGTATGGATGTGACAGTAGGACTATAAAAAAAGCTGAGCACTGAAGAATTGATGCTTTTGAACTGTGGTGTTGGAGAAGACTCTTGAGAGTCTCTTGGATTGCAAGGAGATCCAACCAGTCCATCCTAAAGAAAATCAGTCCTGAACATTCACTGGAAGGACTGATGCTGAAGCTGAAACTCCAAAACTTTGGCCCTCTGATGCAAAGAACTGACTCATTTGAAAAGTCCCTGATGCTGGGAAAGAGTGAAGGCAGGAGGAGAAGGTGATGACAGAGGATGAGATCATTGGTTGGCATCATTGACTCAATGGACATGAATTTGAGTAAGCTCTGGGAGCTGGTGATAGACAGGGAAGCCTGGTGTGCTGTTGTCCATGGGGTCGCAGGGAGTCGGACAGGACTGAACAACTGAACTGAACTATAATTTTGTTTTTGTTATCTGTAAGTCTGTTTCTCTTTTGTAAATAAGTTCATTTGTATCACTTTTAAAAACTTAGATTCCACATATGAGTGTATTGTATGATGTTTGTCATTTTTTATCTGACTTACCTCACCTGATGTGATAGTCTCTAGGTCCATCCATGTTGTTATTAATGGCATTATTTTGTTTTTTTTATGGCTGAGTAGTATTCCATTGTATACATATACCACATCTTCTTTATTCATCCTTCTGTTGATGTACATTTAGGTTGCTTCCTATTGTATACATATACCACATCTTCTTTATTCATCCTTCTGTTGATGTACATTTAGGTTGCTTCCATGTCTTGTTTACTGTGAACAGAGATGCAGTGAACATGGTTTTCTCTGGGTATATGCCCTGGAATGGGGTTGCTGGATCATATAGCTCTATTTTTAGTTTTTTAAAGACAACTCCATGTTGTTCTATATAATGGCTCTACCCACTTACAGTCCCGTGAGCATTGTGGAGGATTCCCTTCTCTCTACACCCTCTCCAGAATGTATTTTTTGTAGACCTTTTTGATAGCCATTCTGATTTGTGTGATGTGGTACCTCATTGTGTTAATAGTTTTGATTTGCATTTTTCTGATAATTAGTGATGCTGAGCACATTTTCATGTGCTTTTTGGTCATCTGTATTTCTTCTTTGAAGAAATGTGTATTTATTATCTGCTGCCCAGTGTTTGATTAGGTTGTTTGTTTCTTTGATATTTTTATGAGCTTTTTATATATATTGAAATTAATCTCTTATCAGTCATGTAATTTGCAAATGTTTTCTCCCATTCTGTGTGCTGTCTTTTACTTTTTTATGGTGTACTTTACGGTGCAGAAGATTTTAAGTTTAATTAGGTTTCACTTGTTTAGTTTTGTTTTTATTTTCATTACTTGAGAAGGTAGATTCCTTAAACATAACTTGTTGCTTTTTTTTTTTTTTTTACTGTTTTTATCATTCTCTTTATCTTTAATTTTTGCTATTTTAATTACTGTGTGTCTTGGTATGGTCCTTTTTGAGTTGATCCTATTTTGTACTCTCTGTGGTTTTTGGACCAGGATGTCTGTTTCCTTTCCCAGCTTAGCGAAGCTTTCAGCTATTAAGTCTCCAAGTGTGTTCTCTGCCCCCTGCACCCTCCCTTCTCCTTTTGGGACCCCTGTACTGTGACTGTTGGTATGCTCAACACTGGTCTCTTAAATCATCTTCATTTCTTTTCTTTTCTCTGTTCCACTTCAGTGACTTCCTGTGGCTCAGACGGTAAAGTGTCTGCCTGCAATGCAGGAGACCTGAGTTCGATCCCTGGGTCAGGAAGATCCCCTGGAGAAGGAAATGGCAGCCCACTCCAGTACCCTTGCCTGGAAAATCCCATGGACGGAGGAGCCTGGTGGGCTACAGTCCATTGTGTGGCAAAGAGTCGGACGCGACTGAGTGACTTCATTTTTCATTGACTTCTATTACTCTGTCTTCCAGCTCACTCATGTGTTCCTCTGTATCATCTCATCTACTGTTTATTGCTTCTAGTGGATTTTTCATTGCAACTGTTGTATTCCTTATCTCTGATTCTTCTTTGTATTTTCTAACTCTTTGTTAAAAAATCCTATCTTCTCACTCTGTTCATCCAAACTTCTTGTGAGTTATTTTGAATATCTTCATGATCATTACCTTGAATACTTTATTAGGTAGATTGCCTAACTCCACTTAGTTCTTGCTCTAGGGTTTTATCTTGTTCCTTCATTTACATATTTCTCTGCTGTTTCTGGTTGCTTAATTTGCTGTTTTTATATCTATTTACTTGAGAGGTTGGTTGCATTTCCCGACTCTGGAGAAATGGTCTTTTGTAGGAGACATCATATGCATCCCACTCTGGTCACAGGTATATATATATGCTCCAGGGGTGCATTTTGTGGGAGCTGTATGGGTCCTTCTGTTGTGATGGGCTGACTACTCTGGGTGGTCTAGTCAGTTGGCTGCCCCCCCAGTCTGGTTGCTTGCTAGGACCTGCCTTGTGTGAAAGCCTCTGGCCACTGGTGGGTGGGATTTGGCCTCAAGATGTGGACTTTGGTCCCAGGGAGTCCTAGGAGTACTGATGTCCCTACGGTGAACAGAGTCTTGTTCTGAAGGGGGTGGTTGTGGGGCTAGGGGGTCCTGGATCTAGTGTTGACCTGATAGTGAGTGAGACCAGCTCCTGACATGGCTGGTTGTGGAGTCTGGGGTGTCCTAAAACTAGTGTGCATCTGCTGGTAAGTGGGGATGGACTCTGCAGTGACCAAGGATTCCAAAGTGTCTCAAACTGCTGGTGGGTGGGGCTGGGGCCAGAGGGGTCTGGGGCCAGTGCTGGCTTGGTGTTGGGTGGGCTGGGTCCCATCCGTCAGGATGTGGGGACGTGGTGGCCCTGGGCTGGTGTCCACATGCTGGTGGGTGACGCCAAATCCTGGGGTGAGCTCCTGCCCTGTGGAGGGTGGAGCCAGGCCCTGGGGTCTAGGGCTGCAGGATTCAAGGTCCCAGAGTTGATGTTTTCAGCCCCTGGTGGGCAGAGCTGGGGTCTATGGGTTTCTAGGGCTGGTGCCTACCCGTTGGTGGGTGAGGCTGGTCCAAGGGCTAGTGCCAGCCCACTGCTGGGCAGAGACAGTTCCAGAGTCTCTTGCTGCAGGCATGGGGGGTTCAGGGCACAGTGAGGGAGCACAGGTGTCTGGGCCCTCTGGTCAACAAGGCCAGATCTGGGGCGGCCACGGGCTCAGGGAGTCAAGACAGCAGGAGTACCGGTTGCTGGGGCTGTGTCATTTGTCCAGCTAGCTGCCTGGCCTGAGGTGTCCCAGTATTGGTGCCAGCAGTCTAGTGCGAAGGTCTGGGTCTCAGACCTGATAAGCTAGAGGATTCCAGAACGGCACTCGCCAACACGAGTGTCCAAGTGGTAGAACAAGTTCTCCAAAATGATTTCCACCAGTGTCTATGTCCCAGGGTGAACTTTGGTTGCCTTCTGCCTCTTGGGAGGCTCTTCAGGATCAGCAAGTGAGTCTGACCTACTCTCCTTTTAAATGACTGCTTCTGCCCTGGGCCCTGGAGTATGCGAGACTTTGTGTAGATTAAAGCCTCTGACTCTCACAACACTCTGCGTCACCCATAGGCATCAAAGCTGAATGTCTGGTGCAGGATCCCTGGGCTGGGGAGCCCAGTGTAGGACTTCAGCCCCTTCAGCCCCTCGCTTCTTAGGGGGAATCCCCTAACCATCCTCTCATCTGTGGCTTGCCCAACAGGGGGTATGGTCTCCCCATCTCCACCCCTCTTTCCCGTCTTGTGTTTCCTTCTTTATATCTTTAGAAGATCTTTTCTGCAAGTCTCCTAGTTTTTCATCAATAAACTGCTACGTAAATAGTTCTAATTTTGATGTGTCTGTGGGAGGAAGAAGTGAGTTCACTGTCTTCCTACACTGCCATCTCAGCCACTCCCCAGGGTATGGACTTTGAAATGGTGACCTTATCTTGTGTTATCTGGGTGTTGGAGAAGACTTTTGAGAGTCCCTTGGACAGCAGATTCAACCAGTCAATCCTAAAGGAAATCAGTCCTGAATATTCATTGGAAGGACTGAAGCTGAAACTGCAATACTTTAGCCACCTGATGTGAAGAACTGACTCATTGGAAAAGACCCTGATGATGGGAAAGATTGAAGGTGGGACGAGAAGGGGACAGCAGAGGATGCAATGTTGGATGGCATCACCGCCTCGATGGATGTGAGTTTGAGCAAGCTCAGGGAGTTGATGATGAACAGGGAGGCCTGGTGTGCTGCAGTCCATGGGGTCACAAAGAGTGGGACATGACTGAGCAAATGAACTGAACTGAACTGAATCTACTCAAACCACATGAGTCCTTAAAAGCAGAGAACCTTTCTTGGGTGGGTCAGATAGAGATGTGGTGTGAATGGCTTTGAAAGTGCAGCAAGGGGACCATGAGCCAAAGAAGGAAAGAGTGTTCTTAGTTCACTACTGACTTCTGTCAGTAACTGAATGGGCAAGAAAGTGGGTTCCTTCCTAGAGCTTCCAGAAAGGAATGCAGTCTGCTAACAGCTTGGATTTAGCCTGCTAAGACCCATTTTAGGCCTCTGACCAATGGAATGGTGAGATAATAATAAATTTGTATTGTTCAGTCTACAAAGTGTGTGGTAATTTGTTACGGCAGCAATAAAAAAAACGAATACAACACATGCTGAGGCCGTCTTGCCTCCAGGTATTTCCCCTAGAGGAGTGAACACATGCTTATACAAGAGCCAGCACACAAATTTTATATTATGTGGTATTCTTTAAAGCACAATTGAAAAGCAAACACTAAGACGTGAATGTTTATAACTGCTCTATTCATAATCACCAAAACCTGGAAACAACCCAATGTGTTTCGGTAGGTGAATGGAGGAGCAAGCTACGGTCCACCCGTGTAATAGAATACTCCTCAGGAATGAAAATGAACAAACTTGGTACAACCAGTAACCTGGATGCATCTCAGAGGCATGCTGAGTAAAAGAAGCCAGTCTCAGGAGTTTACACATGCTATGGTTATTTATATATTCTCAAAAAGACAAAACTATAGTTGTGGAGAATAGAATAGTGATTGCCAGAATTTGGGGATGGACCGAATATGTCATACAAGGAGGGTAGAAAGGAGCTTGTGGGGTGATAAAACTGCTCTATTTCTTCATTAGGGTGGTGGTCAAATGTGTCCACTCATAGAATTTTTACACCCCCCAAGAAATTCAGTTTTCTGTATGATTATTTTAAAAATATTAAACCAAAATTATAATAACCCAACAATAACAAAACAGAAACAGAAGCAAACCTGACACAACCTTCTGCTCTCTGGTCTGGGAATTTCAAGCCCTAGGGAATGTTCTATCAATACAATTGGGGGTGGAGACACATCACTTTTCTTTCTTTCGCCCTGGCAGGCCCGCTACATCAATCTCAGAGTGAAGGAGATCCAGCACATGTTCTGGAGACTCACCCAGGTCTTTTCTTCTCCCTGAAAAAGGAGGGGCTGGCTTAAATAAGCTCTACAGTCCTTCAGAACAGATAAGTGGGACCCATCTCAACCACTTGCTGTAGGTGCTGAGTGACCAACCACCCTGGCTGGCCAGGGGCCGAGGGGGTTCCTGAGATGCGGGATCTCTACTTTTAAAACTGGGGAAGTCCCAGGGAAATTGTGACCAGTTGGTAACCGTAACATGGCTTGAGAAATTCACATAACTTATCTGAGCCTCAGTTTTCTCATATGCAAAACAGAAAGGATGCTTGCCCTGACTACTTCACCAGGTTATCATAAGACACAAACTTTAAATTGTAAATTCTATAAAAATGTGAGTTGTGGTGTTATTGTTGACATTAAAAAAAAAAAACAAAAACAGGATTTAGGGGAAGTCTTCAAATGTGCAAAATGGGGAAGTGTTATCAAAGGAAGTCACGTAATTGGAGAGTATGTGTGTGCATATCTGATTGTAAGCTTTGCTGAGGTCGCAGTTTCAGTTTTGTGACTGTAAGAATATATGCACAAGAATATAACTTTTGTTTTCAGCAGCCTGCTTCTTGGGAAGTTTTAGTTCCCAAGATAGTCTAGGACTATCTGGACTCCAAGATAGTCTAGGGAAATGATTGTTAACCTTGGCTACACACTATAATCATGAGGATCTTTAAAGCACAGGTACCTGGGTCCTACTCCCAGAGATGATTTTTAATCGGCCTGGAGGACTAAGCTTTGTGATTTTTAAAATCTCTCCAGATGATTTTACCTGGACATCTCCTTGGGTGACTTTCCTGGTCATCATCCAAATGGCCCCTGGGAGGTTGTTCTTACTGCTACCCCGATGGTGGTCTGTCTAGGGAGCTCACATCTCAAGGAAAGAGGCTGCAGTGTCCCTCCAGGAGAGCTGACTTCTGATCTCAATAGGATAAGAACTTGCTTCTACAGAGAATGACCAACAACGATATCAGGCACTCAGGTAGCTTATACTGTGATGCTTTAAAAGGCTTCTTACATTTGAAAGATGGTTGACTAGAGGGACTCTAAGATTTCTATGCTCCCTATTATTGTTGTTCAGTCACTAAGTTGTGTCCAACTCTTTGTAAGTCCATGGACTACAGCATTCCAGGCTTCTCTGTCCACTATCTTCTAGAGTTTGCTCAAACTCATATCCTTTGAGTTAGTGATGCTATTCAACCGGCACATCCTCTGTCGACCCTTTCTCCTCCCACCTTCAGCTTTTGTCAGCATCTTTTTCAAGGTCTTTTTCAGGTCTTTTCCAAGGAGTCAGCTCTTCACATCAGGTGGCCAAAGTATTGGAGTTTCAGCTTCAACATCAGTCCTTCCAATGAATAATCAGGACTGATATCCTTTAGGATGGACTGGTTGGATCTCCTTGCAGTCCAAGAGACTCTCAGGAGTCTTCTCCAACACCACAGTTCAAAAGCATCAATTCTTCAGTGTTCAGCTTTCTTTATAGTCTAACTTTCACATCCATACATGACTACTGGAAAAAACCATAGCTTTGACTAGATGGACATTTGCCGGCAAAGTAATGTCTCTGATTTTTAATATGCTGTCTAGTTTGGTCATAACTTTTCTTCCAAGGAGAAAGCATCTTTTAATGTCATGGTTGCAGTCACCATCTGCAGTGATTCTGGAGCCCCCAAAAATAAAGCCTGTCATCTATTTGCCATGAAGTGATGGGACTGGATGCCACGATCTTAGTTTTCTGAATGTTGAGTTTTAAGCCAACTTTTTCACTCTCCTCTTTCACTATCATCAAGAGGCTCTTCAGTTCTTCTTCGACCTCTGCCATAAGGGTGGTATCGTCTCTGTATCTACGGTTATTGATATTTCTCCCAGCAATCTTGATTCCAGCTTGTGCTTTAGCCAGCCCAGCATTTCTTTTGCATGATGTTCTCTGCATATAAGTTAAATCAGCAGGGTGACAGTATACAGCCTTGATGTGCTCCTTTCCCAATTTGGAACCAGTCTGTTGTTCCACGTCTGGTTCTAACTGTTGTTTCTTGACCTGCATACAGATTTCTCAGGAGGTTGGTGCGGTGGTCTGGTATTCCCATCTCTTTAAGAATTTTCCACAGTTTTTTGTGACCCACACAGTCAAACGCTTTTGGCTTCCCAGCATCAAGGTCTTTCCTAGTGAGTCAGCTTCGCATCAGGTGGCCAAGTATTGGAGCTTCAGTTTCAGCATCAGTCCTGCCAATGAATGTTCAGGGTTGATTTCCTTTACGATTGACTGGTTTGATGTCCTTGCAGTCCAAGGGACTCTCAAGAGTCTTCTCCAACATCGCAGTTCAAAAGCATCAATTCTCTGGTGCTCAGCCTTCTTTATGATGCATTTCTCACATCTGTACATGACTACTGGAAAAACCATAGCTTTCACTAGACGGACTTTGTCAGCAAAGTGATGTCTCTGCTTTTTAATAACTGTCTACGTTTTCATAGCTTTTCTTCCAAGGAGCAACCATCTTTTAATTTCATGGCCGCAGTCACTGTCTAGTGATTTTGGAGTCCAAGAAAATAAAATCTGTCACTGTTTCCATTGTTTCCCCATCTATTTGCCATGAAGTGATGGGACTGGATGCCATCATTTTAGTTTTTTGAATGTTGAATTTTAAGCCAGTTTTTTCACTCTCCTCTTTCACATTCATCAAGAGGCTCTTTAGTTCTTTGCTTTTTGCCATAAGGGTGGTGTCATCTGCATATCTGAGGTTATTGACATTTCTCCTGGCAATCTTGATTCCAGCTTGTGCTTCATCCAACCCAGCATTTCATGTGATGTACTTTGCTGTAAGTTAAATAAGCAGGGTGACAATATGTAGCCTTAATGTACCCCTTTCCCAAGATTGAGCCAATTTGTTGTTTTATGTCCGGGTCTAACTATAGTTTCTTGACCGCCATACAGGTTTTTCAGGAGGCAGGTAAGGTGGTCTGGTATTCCCAGCTCTGTGCTTCCTAAGAAGACATTATTCAGAGGCTTACCTAGTTCAGGGCAGAATCCAGCACCAGCCATGTGTCCAAAGGAGGAATACTTCAGACCTGGCTCTAGGTGTAAAGAATTAATGTGAAAAACCTAATGACACATCAACTTTGCTAAAATCCCCTGCTATTTTTACTGCATAAACGTTTTCAGTGGAGAGAAAATAGGTCTAGGATCTTTGAAAAAGGCAAGATATAGAAGGAAAACTCGGGTGACCTTCAGGATGTTTTCTCAATGATATTATTCAGGGATATTTAAATTGACATCCATAATAGCAGTGAAAGCCTCAGTCTTTATGCTACCATCCAACTAGAGAATGAAAAAGGGAATATCACATCTGTGACAATCTTACCTTTCTAGCAAGAGAAAAATCCTGAATAAGAGTTAAAGGCAAGATGTAAAACCATGGCTGATTCTTGTCAATGTATGACAAAAACCACTACAATATTGTAAAGTAATTAGCCTCCAACTAATAAAAAAAAAAGAAAGAAAAAAAAAGTTAAAGGCAATGAACCTGGCTACACAAGAGGTGTAGACAGAAATATTAAATGCAAATTTTTTTTTGTTTCCACAATAATAAACTTAAGTATTGCGAATAAAGACCAGGTGTCATTCATACCCACAGCCCAATCATTCCTCTCTTCAGCCCTTATGTTACAGCATTAAAAACTTTTACCAGATTGTATACAGAGTTCTAAAGCAAAACTCTCCTAGGAAATAACGGGAAACAAAAACTATCATCAGCTTAGATATACTTTTTTCCACATGTAAAATTACTACCACTTAGTTTTTCTTATAAATTTCTTGCCATAGAGAATTTTTTAAATGTAGAAAAATATAACAAATAAAATACTACTGATAATTTCATCTAATTTCTTCAAGTTATTCTATAGTATTTATATATAAAATACAGTTGATATCATACTGGAAACAGACATCTGTTCTCTTTTATTTCCACAATGTTATAGTGTGATATTTTCTCTGGGTCTTTAAATATTATCAAGTATTTTCCATCACGTTAGATATATATTACTTAGCTATTCTCCTGGTTTGAGGCCTATAGAATATTGTAAAATTTCCTTTATTTATTTATTAGCCACGCTGGGTCTTTGCTGCTGAGCAGGCGTTCTTTACCTGCAGGGGGCGGGGGCTACTCTTCATTGTGGTGTGAGGGCTTCTCATTGAGGTGGCTTCTCTTAGGATGGAGCACGCGCTCTAGAGTGTGTGGGCTTCAGTAGCTAAGGCCCATGGGCTTAGCTGCACTGCAGCATGTGGAATCCTCCCGGACCAGGAGTCAAACCCACGTCCCCTGCATTGGCAGGCAGATTCTCCACCACTGGACCACGAGGGAAGTCCAAGGCCCATAGAGGACTTTTTATTTTAAATAGTGCTTCAGAAAACTTTTTCAATACATTTTCTTAAAATCTGAAGTTGTAGTCACTTGTGAGGATAAACTTCCCAGGTGTCTCTAGTGGTAAAGAACCCACCTGCCAATGCAGGAAACGTAAGAGACACGGGTTCACATCTATGACTCAGCAATCCCACTGGGCATATAGCCCGAGGAAACCAACAGTGAAAAAGACACATGTATCCCAGTGTTCACTGCAGGACTACATACAATAGCTAGAACATGGAAGTAACCTAGATGTCCATTGACATAAAGAAGCCATAAAGAACCTGTGGTACACATATACAGGGGAGTATTACTCAGTCATAAAAAGGAACACATTTGAGTCAGTTCTAATGATGTGGATAAACCTAGAGCCTATTATATAGAGTGAAGTGAGTCAGAAAGAGAAAAACAAATGTATACTAACAAATATATATGGAATCTAGAAAGATGGTACTGATGAAATTATTTGCTGGACAGCAATGGAGACACAGAGTTATGGATGTGGGGGCAGAGGGTGGCGGGAAGGAAAGAGAAGGTGTTATATATGGAGGAGTAACATGGAAATTTATATGACCATGTGGCAAATCGACAGCCAATAGGAATTTGCTGTATGACTCAGGAAACTCAAACCAGGGCTTTGTAACAACCTAGAGAGGTAGGATGGGGAAGGAGGTGGGAGGGAGGCTCAAGAGGGAGGAGGCGTATGTATTCCTATGGCTGATTCATGTTAATGTTTGGCAGAAACCCGTACAATTCTGTACAGCAATTATCTTTCAATTAAAATAATAAATGAATTTTAAAAAGAGAGAATACCAGGTTCGATTCCTGGGTTGGGAAGATGCCCTGGAGGAGGACGTGGCAACCCATTGCAGCATTTTTGCCTGGGGAATCCCATGGACAGTGGAGCCTGGCAAGCTGTGGTCCATAGAGTTACAGAGTCAGACACAACTAGTGTGACTTAGTATGCACGCATGTGGGAATAAATTCACAGTAGTAGAACTATAGGGTCAACAATTTTAAATATTTTTAAGGTTTTTGATAGGTGTTCCAAGACTGCTTTCCAGGAAGTTTATAGTGATTTATCAAAGCCCCCAAAATATCTAAGGCTATTGATGCAACCAACATAGAGTATTATTGTGGTTTTAAAATGTTTTGTTTTTTTAAATCACATCTGAGGTAACTCATCAATAATTCCAGGGAAACCTCATATCACAGAAGGGGGAGGCTTGTCTCTAATTTCTTTAAAATTGGTAGGAAAAAAGGCACTGGTATGGGTTATTGAAGGAATTTGAATTGTCCACAGGCTTAAAGATTGACTTCACAGAGTAGATAATACAGTTAATCTGTCCTAGATAGTTTAGGCATTCAATTCCTTTCAATGGAGGGCTATGAATTGCTTGATCTCTTCCAAGTATTTTCTGTTAGGACTTTTAGGAATAGCCTTTAAAGTACCTTTGATTGAATTAAATGCTATTTTAGAAAGGCCATTCTGTTTTCATTTGTTAAGACATTTCACCTTTAACTCAATTTTAAGGTTACTATGAGATGAGTCCGGAAGAAGGAAATTTGACCCTCTGTACCATATTTCATCACCTCTAAGACACACATTTTTCACATTTAAATGTGTTTGAACTCGGGATGTGTAACAGACACGGTCAGTGCTCTCAGATCCGTCTACCACCCTCACGAGCACGAGCTGTGTGCTTTGACTGCCAACATCTAGCACCTGATCCTCTGTGTTAGAGGGCTGCAGAACCCACCTTGTCTACACAGAGGTCGAAGAACCTAGAAATTCACAACTTCCTGCCAGGCCTCCTATGCTTACCCAACGACTGTGGGGCGGCGGGAGCCTCAGCTTGGACAATGGACATGGGTAGGACTTACACTGTCTCCAGAGCTCCCTAGTGGGGCTGAGCCAAAGTGCCGTCCCCTCTCCACGTCCTCTGATGGATGGGCTTTGCTTGACATCATACCCCTATGTGGGCTTTTCCCTCCTCCCTTTGTGTTGGTCCTATTTTTCTATTTCCTATCTTTTCCCTCCTAATTAAAAAAATTTTCTCACCTCAGGGCAACTGAACACACTACAAGGTGTGTCTTACAACCCATGATATCTTGCACGTGCTGTTGGCCAGGAAGGCAGCTGGACTCACCCTCGTGCCACCAATATTGCCAAAGGCAACCAATACAATTGCCTTTGCCCGTGCATGCATGAACTTGGCTGTTTTTCTTGAGATGTGAATGGACTGTTACTCCTTTACTTTTCAGTAGATAAAGCATTTAAGGACTATTTGAGGAAGGAATATAAATCCTGAATAGTCTAAAAGCTCTTCTATTAAACCCTTTTGAAAGGATCAAAAAAGTACCAGCATCAAACTTCAGAACAGATGTCAAAGCTCAGGAAGAAACTCCTAGGGACAGTAGTGGAACAGTCCTTTAAGAAAAGCTTCACTTTGATAGCAGAAAGGATGTTATTGTGAAAAATGTGGATGTAAACTGATTTAAAAGAGAGATTCACAAGAATTCCACTCTGAATATACAGAAGTTTTAGGAATATCACAATTTACTTGTATTCAATTTTCCTTTATACATATGATAAACACTACATTAAAATAGCTCTTAGATTTACTTAAAAAGCCGTAAGACATAATTCAAGCTACCGTGTCATATTTTAAATTCTTTTTATCATTTTTGGTTTTACATAAAATAGTGGTGTGTCTTATAATTGATGGCCTTCTCTTTAATCTTGCTTCTTTGGCTTTATATTCATTGATTTGTTTTTGGCTGTGCTGGGTCCTCATTGCTGCCTATGGGCTGCTCGCTGTGGTGGTTTCTCTTGTTGCAGATCATAGGCTGTACGCGCGCGGGCTCAGTAGTTGTGGCACAGTGGCTTGGTTGCCGTAAGATACATGGAATCCTCCCACACCAGGGGTTGAACCCATGTCCCCTGTATTGGTAGGCAGATTCTTAACCACCAGACCACCAGGGAAAAGTGATAAAAGTCTTAAATTTGGTGAAATACTTGGTTGGCCAAAAAGTTTGTTTGGGTTTTTCCATAACATTTTATAGAAAAACTTGAACAAACTTTTTGGCCAAGCCAATACTAATCACGTCCATGGGGTCGCAAAGAGTTGGACACGACTGAGTGACTGAACTGAACTGAATACTAATCAAGAATATGCTACTCAGAGACAGAAGGGATATAATCAATGAACAATGTTAGCAACTTTGGGAAACCCAAGAAAATATCATAGACTTTTCACCTTATATGAGTCATATTAAGGGTTATATTTGTGAGTGATAGGCCACCATTTCATCATATTCTTAAAATTCTGTAGACTTTAGTCTACTAAATATTTCTTATTCTTCTACAGTGTGTATATGTGTGTACATATACACATATAAATGTGTGTGTGTGCACACATATTACTTAGAGAAGTAATCAATGCACTTAATTTTGTGCCAGCTTTTTATTTTTTAATGGTGGTCACAGAACTATATTGGCTTCCTTGATGGCTCAGTGGGAAAAGAATCTGCCTGTAATGCAGGAGACACAGGAGACCTGGGTTTGATCCCTGTGTTGGGAAGATCCCCTGGAGAAGGAAATGGCAACTCACTCCAGAATTCTAGCCTGGAAAATCCCATGAACAGAAGGGCCTGATGGTCTACAGTACGTAGAATCACAGAGTCAGACACAGCTGGGCAACTAACACACACAGAGAACTTATAACCCATGTGATCACTACACAAAAATGAAAAGCCGGTATTAGATTAAATGCATGGATTACTGCACTGAATGATAAAACTACTCAGCATATAGAAATATTAATAGGATTTGCCCATAAACATCTTTTCATTTTCCATTTCAAAGAAATGCTTCACCTGAACTGTCTATATGCCAAGGTAACTTTATATCCACCCAATTTGTTTTGTCTTCCTGTTTTCTCACCCAATATTTTGCTGATGAATGATGAATTTCTTTATTGCGAAACAGCATACACAAGCAATTCCAATAGGCTTAGTTATAGATGGGATAATCTTTGCACCTTCAGAGTACTGTGGCAAATAACTCTTTTGTGCCAAATCAATTCTTCAGCAACATGATTAATTAACTGGTAAGAACAGAAGTTTAACACCATTGCATTGAAAAGCACAGTTACTTTGCTTATGGGCTTTACCTACCCTTCCATACCAAAACCATCCTGTTGTGTTTTTTCAAAATCTTGGAAAAAATCAAGGTCTTTTAGAGGAGTGTGCAGGACTTTTGTATGTATGCAAAAATCAACAAATTTGCGTATATGCTTAACAATCCTTCTGTAATTACACTGTGAGTTTTATGGTCAAACTTATGTAGCATACACTGCCTTCTTCAGCAAAACCCATCACATCATTCCAAGTTTAGTAGAACTAGCTGGTGTTGATGTGCTTAGTTAAACTCCCATCTCATTTTCTTTTCCATTCACTTTGTTTTTCCCTGCCAGACACAGCAAACAGCAAAAGAGCTTTTGAAAGCAATAATTCACTTTAAAATGTATTCTGTAAACACTTACTGAACATTATTGTGCCATGTCCTATGAGAGGGATAAAGAATAATATATAGACTCTTAAAGAACTCAAAGTCTGTAGGAGAGACACAAGCCTCCCTTTCGCGCCAAAATTAATTGCAAACACAGTGTGATAGAGGATTTAGTAAGAGGTTTGCAGTGATGGGGGGTGATGTAGGATTTTAGAGCACGTCTCCTCAGCTAACCCCCTCAGCCTCCGGGTTCTAGGTCAAAACACCCTCCTGCCACAAGGACAAGTAAGAAACAACAGTCTGAGCCACTTTTCTGTCTCCCCATCCCCCAAGCTCTCCCTAATGTATTCTCCTATCTGGGATGCTGAGTGGGACAGTTGTGCGTGGTAAGAGACTAGTTGGCTTTAATGAGAGCTTGTTACCCCATTCAGAGGAAGCACAAAAGAGAGGGCAGGGTCAGATCTCAGCCTTGAAGCCTCAGAAACCCAGCTCACTAGGCAGAAATAAATTAGTGAATGGCTGTAATGTCCCAATGGGTATCTGGAGAAACAGGTCAGCAATTCCTGCGGCAGTGGAAATTCTTCCTTCACTGCTCTCAAGTGGTGAGAAGGGCTGGACAGGTGTGAACGAATGCAGAGGCGGCGCCGGCTGGTGGTGGGAGTGGGATGGAGCATGTCAGCATCTTCAGAGAACAGAGTGGCGTCTAAAGAAGAAGAAGGAATCTGCCACGCCAATGAGGCAGGAGTTCCCTAGACAGTCTGTCTGAATGACTGTGGGGGCTGAGAAATGAGGCTGGAGAAAAAGAGGAAGGGGCGGATCATGGAAGGTGCTGAGGACTGAAGACCAGCAAGGGAGCAACAGAGTCAAACGTGTGTTTCAGGAAGAAAATTCTGACCGAAATGCGGCGGGCGGGTTGATGGGGAGAGGTGCGGTAGAGAGGGAAAAAGACATATTGTCTCCGTGGCCATTATCCAGGTAATAAAGAGGAAAGACCAAACTAATCGGCAGTGTTGTCATGGATCAGAGAAAGGAGAACATATTAACAAACATTCAGAAATAGTACATGTCTTTTTCTTTTCCCGAAAGTCACCGAGCAAGTCAGCTCTTACCTGAGAGTGAGGAGGCAGGCAGGCCAGCCCAGCTGCGCTGCTCAGTGGCTGTTTAGTCGCTCAGTCATGTCCGACTCTTTGCACCACTGTGGACTGCAGCTTGCCAGGCCTCCCTGTCCTTCACCATCTCTGGAACTTGCTCAAACTCATGTTCACTGAGTCGGTGATGCCATCCAACCACCTCCTCCTCTGTCGTCCCCTTCTCCTCTTTTCTAATGAGTCCAGATCTTCGCATGAGGTGGCCAGAGTATTGGAGCTTCAGCATCAGTCCTTCCAATGAACACTCAGGACTGATTTCCTTTAGGATGGACTGGTTGGATCTCCTTGCAGTCCAAGGTTCTCTCAAGAGTCTTCTCCAACACCACAGTTCAAAAGCATCAATTCTTCGGTGCTCAGCTTTCTTCACCATCCAACTCTCACATCCATACATGACCACTGGAAAAACCATAGCCTTGACTAGACGGACCTTTGTCAGCAAAGTAATGTCTCTGCTTTTTAATATGCTGTCTAGGTTGGTCATAGCTTTTCTTCCAAGGAGCAAGCGTCTTTTAATTTCACAGCTGCAGTCACCATCTGCAGTGACTTTGGAGCCTAAGAAAATGAAGTCTGCCACTGTTTCCACTGTTTCTCTAACTATTTGCCATGAAGTGATGGGACTGGATGCCACGATCTTAGCTTTTTGAATGCTGAGTTTTAAGCCAGTTTTTTTACTCTCCTCTTTCACTCTCATCTAGAGGCTCTTCACTTTCTGCCATAAGGGTGGTGTCATCTGCATATCTGCGGTTGATATTTCTCCTGACAATCTTGATTCCAGTTTGTGCTTCATTCAGCCTGGCATTTTGCATATAAGTACTCTGCATATAAGTTAAATAAGCAGTGTGACAATATACAGCCTTGAAGTACCCCTCTTCTAATTTGGAACCAGTCTCATGTTCCATGTCCAGTTCTAACTGTTGCTTCTTGACCTGCATACAGGTTTTTCAGGAGGCAGGTGAGATGGCCTGGTATTCCCATCTCTTTAAGAATTTTCCACAGTTTATTGTGATCCACACAAAGGTTTTAGCATAGTCAATAAAGCAGAAGTACATGTTCTTCTGGAACTCTCTTGCTTTTTCTATGATCCAAAGGATGTTGGCAATGTGATCTCTGGTTCCTCTGCCTTTCCTAAAACCAGCTTGAACATCTGGAAGTTCTCAGTTCACGTACTGCTGAAGCCTGGCTTGGAGTATGTTGAGCATTACTTTGCTAGCATGTGAAATGAGTGCAATTTGTGGTAGTTTGAACATTCTTTGGCTCTGCCCTTCTTTGGGATTGGAATGAAAACTGAACTTTTCCAGTCCTATGGCCATGGCTGCGTTTTCCAGATTTGCTGCATATTGTGTGCAGCTGATGTTGAAGCTGAAGCTCCAATACTTTGGCCACCTGATGCGAAGAACTGACTCATTGGAAAAGATCCTGATGCTGGGAAATATTGAGGGCGGGAGGAGAAGGGGATGACAGGATGAGATGGTTGGATGGCATCACTGACTCAATGGACGAGTTTGAGAGAGCTCTGGGAGTTGATGGACAGGGAGGCCTGGCGTGCTGCAGTCCATGGGGTTGCAGAGTCGGACACGACTGAGTGACTGAACTGAACTGAGTGCAGCACTTTAACAGCATCATCTTTTAGATTTGAAAGAGCTCAGCTGGAATTCCATCACTTCCATTAGCTTTGTTTGTAGTGATGCTTCCTAAGGCCCAGTTGACTTTTTCGCACTCCAGGATGTCTGGCTCTAGGTGAGTGATCACACTATCGTGGTCATCCAGAGGTTTTGCTCTGGAGGAAGGGAACATTATGGGCAGGGTATAAGTGATCTCAACTAATACTAATCTCAGTCACCTTGTAGTTTTCTCCATTCTTCAGTCATCGCTAAACTCCGGGAGACTTACTAAGGGCCAGGGCACTCTGGGTTTGGATGGTGTGATGTCATTGTCCAAATTGGGTTTCACTGAGAGGCTTCAAATGAAAAAAAATCCTCATTAACTGGATTAAATGGAAAAAAATCCTTTTTTAGGTCTGGTGGGGGGCGTGGGAGGGTCTTTCTATTCCTGTGATCCTTTTGGGTTCATGGAAATCCATTTGATCTTCCAGTTTGAATCACACTGGGCTGGAGGAAGCTCACTGATGTTGTTCAAGACTCTATCTGCCTGTACACACCTTGCAATTACTTCTATCCTGGGGCACAGTGAGGAATGGGTTTCCTCTGCTCAACACTAACATATATCACCATGTTTTACTGCTTCCAGGAAGGTGGTCCAGGAGGTGGGGCCCAGTCCATTTCTCTGAGCCCCTTCAACATTTTTGTTCTTTGTCCTCTCCCACAGCCAGGAGAATTATATCGTAGAGTGGGAGTAGGAAAGCCTTGCTCTTTTGCATCATATGTACTTCAAATCTTTGTTCTAAATCATGAATCCTTTCCAGTTCCCTAAGGAGTCAGACTTTTGAAACTCAAAAGAGCAAGCGTTCCTCTGCTTTCTGATGTCACATACCTTTCTCGAGGCAATGACATTAAATGGCCTAGAAATTCAGCTATGGAATAAAGAAAATAAATGGAAAAAGCTTTGGTTAATTTCAGTTGAATGTCCTTTGCATAAAATATAAATCACACAGGAGTTAAGACTACATCTGTTTTGAATTGAATTCTAGGACTTTGCAGTGTTTGGCATCTGTAGCACTCAGTAATTGTGTAAGTGAATAAACGAATACAAGGGCCTGAGAGTTGAAGTGGTAAATAAGTCTTACTTACGGACAGCTCACTACACATTCAGTTTGGCAAGGACGCATTGAACACCCACTGTGCTCAGGCACTGTGTCAGCTCCTCGCTCATAGTGCTAGACCCTTCCTACAATGGGGAATGAGGCAGATAAGTCCCTGCCATCATGGAACTCACTCTCATTCTTATTCTCTTTATTAAGAAAGACAGTAAACAAATATATCATTACAAATTGATAAATAATGTAAAAGAAATAAATAGGGTAAAATGACAGAGAATATTTTGGTGATGGGGGAACAGGAATGAGGAGGGGTCAGAGCTATTAATCTGATTGCACTGTCCCTCAGACCACCCCTGTACCCTGAGAGTGAAATTCAAACAAAATTAACAAAAGTAGTATTAGTTAAATGTAAGAAGTCATATGAAGAAAGCAAATACAGAATTGCATTTAATATTTACATAATCATCACACAGGTCCAATGATATTATATGTGGTTAGCTGTGGTTAAAACATCTTGGGATTTTATTTCTAAAGTTAATTTTCTATTCAAAGTTCTTTTGATCCTCTCAACATTTACATGCTATGTAAGTTGTTTTTGTGTTAGTTTAGTTCTTTTTGTTCTGTGTATTGTAAAATTCAAGTTTGTTGACTTTTGAAAGAGTTGTATTTTACTTAGCAGAGAAAATAAAATGTCCATTTACCCCAGAAAAAGGATAATATTTTCTAATTTTGCAAACACTTTATGAAAGTATCATTTGACTCCTTATTTTTACAGCTGCTTAGCATTTATTATTGGAGAGGCCCTTCTTACGGTATGTTCATTTCTAGTCAAGGGGTGTTAATATTATTTTGGAATTATTCAAATTTAAGAGAGTGATAAAGGGCCTCTCTTCAGGGGTTCTTACTAACCAGATCCCTAACTTCTTACTCCTTTAAGGAAAAATAAAATGTTTCTGAGAAAAAAGGAAGGAAAGGGAAAAGGTTTCAGACTATGAGCTTCTTGATTTGGGAGCTGGAACTATCCAGTGTGGGGTCTTCAAGCCCTTGCATCTTGTCTGGCGTCCAGCAGGTGCTCAGGAAGTGGCTGCTGAGTTGAATGGGTTCGGGACTGTCAGAGGATGACCATCCCCTCACAGACAGGGAAACCAGGGCTCAAAGTGTGTTTGCATCATGCTTTGCACTTTACCAAGGCCTCTCACCCAAGTTAGCTCGTTTAAAAGTTGGTCCTCACCATCACTATATATAAAGTAGGAAAGGCCAATACTTGCAAGTAAAAAGATGACAGTAATGATGTGCTTAACCAACAGTGAATTGGTCACTGCTAGACTCCCCCACATAGAGCGAGTCAGCCTCTGCTGCCAACGGACAGCTAAAACCCGATGATGGAGAAATTCAGGTCCTTATACAAGGACGGAAAGAAGATTACTCTTCTAGGGACAAAAACAATCAGAAATGTTATTGGCAATCTATGGACTAAAAAAAATGTCCTTTAACACATAGAAGAAAAGCTCTCATACGTTATTGCTGGCAGTGTAATTTGGTCCTATTTTTACACAGGAAAATTTGTGAATATATATCAAAATTAAAATGAGCATGATTTTGATGTAGTGATTTACTTTTAAAAATTAATTAGTTTTAATTTTTGGCTGCGCTGGGTCTTTGTTGCTGCCCATGGTCTCTCTAGTTGCAGCAAGTTGCAGTGTGGGGCTTCTCAGTGTGGTGGTTTCTCTTGCTGGGGAGCACAGGCTCAATAAATGTGGTGTGTGGGCTTAGTGGCCCTGAGGCATGCGGAATCTTCTCGGACCTGGGATTGAACTTGTGTCCCCTGCATTGGCAGATTCCTAACCACTGGACCAGCAGGGAAGTCTGTGATTTCCTTTTATGAATGTATTCTCACTATAGACATACTGGCACAAGAGTGCACAGATATATGAGGAAAAGGATTTAATGAATATGAGAATGTTCACTGGGGCACTCTTAGTAACTGAAGACTTTTTAAAAACACTTATATGTACTGTATGTCAATTAAATTTCAATAAAACTGGAGGAAAAAAGAATCAAGGAGTACATAACATGTGCATAAATTCCAAGGACAATAAAAAACAGCACCCCCCCAAAAAACTCACAAACTATCAAAAGAGAACAATAAATCAATCCTGTACAACATGATAAACACCAGCATAAAATCAAACACAAGGACAATAAGGATCACAAAGGAAAATCAACTACATACTTCAATAAAATTAAAAAATTTTTAAAAATGGAGCATGAAGGAAACTTTTAATCTGGCTCAGAGGAATGGGAGGGGGTGCCTGGGTGGTTCCTGGACAGAGTAATTGTATTTTATAGTACATATGACCTTTTAATAAACTCTGATGTCTCTAATGTCTTGATAAAATGATAAAGTTAAGATCACTTCTATTATCTAGATCAGTACAGTATCAGAATACAACTTAAATTAACCTAAGAGTTCATCAATAGATTGTTGGCTACAGAAATTAGGAGTTATCTGGGTAGTGATATTTTATAGAGCCCTTTGAAATATAACATTAATCTGTGTATCACCATGAAAATAACTACCATAATATATTAATTCAAAGATACTTAACAGGATGACTTCCTTTTAGTAAAAATACCCATCGAAGTATCAGTAATGGCTACCTCGGGAAAGTGAGATGGGCTATTTTTTTTAACTTCATTCAATTCCATACTACTTGATTTGTTTAAATGGAAATAGATTATTTTAAAAATAAAAATTAAAGAAAAGCTGTTCAATCCTGACTACCTGAGGAGCTTTCCACCTTTTGAAGAGCAGTAAGTGGACCCCAGGAAGCGGCTGGCCATTGCCCCACTGCACCACAGTGCCTAGTACCACGCTTGGCATGGTGTGGGGGTGGCTCAGTCCATAAGCCAGGTCACTCTTCAGTAAAGCGAGATGGAAGCACGTAAGAACACTGAGCTTTTTTAATCCTAAAATCGGAGTCAGTCAGTCAAAAGAGAAGAATTTGAAAGATGGATTATATAAATGTCAACCCACTCCAAATTAAGTGGGGGGTTCCACCTATGTTGAATAAGGACTCTTCATGAATCCCTGCCATATGTTCCTTTGAGCATCTCTTGGGGCATTTATCCGTTGGTTCAGAGGTCACAGGGGCACACGGAGGAAGAACTCTCAGGCAGTGCTCAGGCGGTCCAGGCAGAGAACCCTGAACCTCCTCAGCAACGGTCTCATAATAAGGAGTTCAGACTGATGGAACTCTCCTGGGACACAGCTTCCATTTTCTCCTGGGGAATTCTGTTCTGATGCATTCTAACTACCAGAAAGCTCCTTATCAAACTGAGCTGGAATCTGTTTCTTTGTAAAACTGACCCGTGGACCCCAGCTCTGCCCTCCAGGGTCACATACAATGGTTCTAAGTGGGGCTGCAGTGGTTTACCAGAGCAGGCCCTGGGAAACCTGCCTTGAGACCCAGCTTCCACTCTTAGGTGCTGTGTGGACCCTGAAACAAAGACTAGCAATTCTCTCTAATTGTAAACTTCTTTACAAAATGGGGATGATCATACTTTCTACCTCACAGGGCTGTTTTAAGAAGATAATGAAATAACATATGCAAATTGCCATCACAAATGTATGGCACAGTATGCTCAATAAGTAATATTAAATTTTATTTTTTAAAATTTATTTTTAGATATTATTTATTTTTTGGCTGTGTCCTGTGTGCTGTGTGGGATCTTAGTTCTCTGACCAAGAATCAAACCTGTGCCCTCTGCAGTGGGAGCTCAGAGTCTTAACCACTGGACCACCAGGGAAGTCCCTCATATTACAATTTTTATAGACCGTTTCCATTAGGTGTTCAATTAGGAGTTAGTGAGGAAAGTGCCACCAAACAGCACAGTCAACGTACGAGGCCTCCGCCAGTGAAATGTGCCCTGAGAACCTTGATGCCAAGTGATTCAAGCGTCTCCTGCATTTTCCTCACCAGAAACTAATTAGAAAAACACCCCCAGGGAGGGGAGGGGCATTTCGTATCATTAATTCGGCAACAACAAATACTCTGCACTTTCACGATCATCGATACTAACGTATAAAAGTAACTTGGGGTATTTGAGGACCTCACTCATCTCAGGGGACGTAAGGAAAGAGCTCGCTCAGGGCCTTCTCTCAAAACGCGTCTCCCTGCAGCTTCCCGGTACTCAAAGAGCTGTCAGGGGAAACCCAGGTCTTCTGTGGCCATTCTAAAACTTTTCTCAGGGCTGATGACTACACATCACCCTGGATTTGACTTATGTTATCATTCAAGACAGAATTATAAACCCTACATATATTCAGGAACGTGTGAGTATGATGTACACATGTATTTATAGCATAGGTCTATATAACATACCACACGAAGGGTAGCAGACTAGGAGACTCAGGATCTAGGTCTAAGTTTGACCTTACTGTGTGAACTCTTAGGACCTCAGCTTACTCATCTACAAAACGGTTACAATCGATAATTCTGACAGTATATATCCTAAGGAGTTTTAGGTTTGCTGTTTTAATTGAGTTCCAAGCCTCCATCTTTTAAGTAAGACAGCAATATTAAAAAAAAAAAATCTATTACAAGTATTGAGATTCTACATAAGAACTCATTTGAAAAATGAGTCTTTTTCACCAAAAGATGTTTAATGAATCTTGCTGACTTTCCTCCTAAGTATATTACCTAACAATATTAACAGTGTTGGGTAAGGATAAGTCCCTTTTATTATTCAGTTGGTACTTAATGCCCAGAGCATTTAAAATGACTTCCTCCCAACTCCATTCCTTCTCCCACCCTCATTTCCCAGCTCCAGGTTTAAATCATTAAACGGAGAGAAAATCTTTAGCACTGCAAGTCAATGGCTCATTCCTTCCAGAAACTCCCCTTAACTATAAAATGAAATGAGATCAGAAGCATAATCAGCCTGGAGGCTGATGGATGTCTCTTTCGACACAGATTCTGGATGCCTCTCTATTCTCTGTTCATTGGCCCCTCTCACACCCTCTCTCCAGCCAGCATAACTCAGGCTGGGCAAATCCCTGATGGAAGCCAGCCACTTTACTTTAGAAAAATGTGAGCTGTTGAAAAGAAGCCCGTTTGCAGGAACATCTCAAAGCCCTGCCTCTGCCAGCTGAGTGTGTGGGGGAAGGGCTTATAAAGAAGCATGGACCGGGTGGGAGCCATGTTTAATGCAGACGTGCCCCCTAAGTCTCTGTGGCTCCTGGGGTGCACAGCGGTGAAGCTCAGCTGTATCAACAGAGCCCCGGGACCCGCGTGTCAGGCGACCTGCCTCTGCCAGGACAGTGGAATGTGGGGCAAAGGGGCCTGGGTGTGGAACTGAAGACAATGGTGTGAGCCTCAGCTCCAAGACAGGGGCTTCATTTCTCTGAACCGCTATTTTCCTAACTATAAAATACCCACTGGAGCTGCCTCACAGGCACGTTGTATGCTTTACATAAAACAGGGTCTGAAAGGCATTTTGTAAATTAGAAAGCATCATCAAGATAAAAGCTGTATCCAGTGGCCTGTGAGACAGTCATCTAAATGTGATCCATAAGAACTCCCCAAAGCTTGCTTAAATCCCTTCCTATGATATGCATATAAAAGATTAGTGAATTATCAAATAAATGAAGTGTTTCACTATGTTCACATAATTTTTCAAAGTCTTAATTATAAAAACCACTGTCTGATATTTCATAAAGGACTAAATATAAAATGACAAAGATCTAATTACATATGAAAAATTATACATATTATAAAATCTAATTACATATGATTAAAAAATAGGACTAGATTATTCTTAAAGAACTACTATAGTGGCAATCAATTTTGCAAACGTATACAGTTATATCCAAAAGTTTTACAAAAAGAGCTTAAATCCAGAGTCTCCATTTCACAACTTCACTAACTAGTGTATGTTTTACTCCTCGTTTAGATGTTGTGTCTCAGAGTTATCTGTGTAGATGGAGATGCTGGAAGACCATGGAGTGTAGCTTCCCACAGAAACTCATCAGTTCCTCTGGTCGGGAGGTTCTCTGGAACAATCCTCTTCATTCACCTCTGAGCAGGACAAGTTCAGTGTGCTCATCACGGGGTGCATCCAGGATGTAGTCTGTGTTACGTGACTTGGGAAGAAGAACAAGAAGAGATGCAATCATGATTGGAGAGACTATCCTTCTACCCACTAGGCAAGCAGTGATCCTGGTGACACTGTTTCCACCCTACTGCAGTCCCCTGAATTACAAAGCAGTTGGAACAGGATCCAGTAGTTTTTAAAAGTCTTAGATATGTTTTGCAGGTTCAACAAAATCCATTTCTTTATTTTTGGTAAAAAACAACAACAACAACAACAACAACAAAAACAAACAAAAAAAACAAGGCAGGAGAATGCATCATCTTCGAATACTCACTCTTTCTCACCCATCGGCAAGTCCTGTGACTGTCATGCTGTAATAACATCTCTGGAATCTTTTCCTTCTTCTCCTTTTCCAACGCTATAGACTGGGGTCACTGAAACAGCTTGTTTCTCTGCCTCTGTTTGAGTTTTTAAATTCATTCCCCACTCTAGCCAAGAGATCTTTCTAAATGACAAATCATACACTGTTGCTCACCTGCTAAAAATTCAGTGCCAACTAATGCTTTCTGGATTAAATACACACTGCACAGTATGAAATACCTTGCTTTTTACCTGCCTCAACAATACTTTCTTCTCTGCTACAATACTCCTCTTTCCCATCTTGTTTATCCAGCTAAGTCTAATTCTAAAGAATCAAATACCCCTCAAGAATCCTCCAATCTGTGCCAATGGCCTTATCTCTCACACTATATTACAAGTGACTATTTACTCTTAGTCCTTCTCACTAAGGACTTAGTCTTTAGTCCTGCATGTAAAGGTCATCGAGGGCAGGAACTGGGTTTCCTAACTTTGAATCTATGGTACCTAACATATTTTCACAACAAATAACTAGGCATTTCAGGGAAGAACACAAGCAGAGGTAAGGAAGGGTGTACAGAGACACGGGGCATTTTCAGGGGGTGGTCACACATCACTGCATGTGCCCCTACTGAGGGATGGTGTTTCTCAGAACTAGTATCCAATCCCAGCCTTCAGCTGGATGTCTCGCCTAAATCCACCTCTCTCTGACCAGCTCCTTGGTCCTGGAGAGATAGCTTTTGGAACAGGCTGACTTGTTTCTTCCCCTTAGATCCTCATTTTAGCCCTGGTTTACCCTGCTGCACTATCCATCCTAGATCAACTTCCTGTGTCCCATCCTACCTAAACTCAACCTCAGAGCAGCATCGTGTCTTAGACTAAGCGCACCTGAGGGCTGGCACTTATGAAGATCAAATAAGACTGTGGATCTAAAAGAATTTCCTACTTCCTAAAACATTACAACATAACATTTCCAAAGTGTCTAACAAGGGTTTTTATTTATTTATTTATTTATTTTTAGTGGAGTGCAGTTTATTACACCGGTGGGCCCAAGGCAGAGTCTCCTCTTAGCCAAGGGCCCCGACCAGCATTTGTGAAAATCTTTTATACCCCATGTGTAAAACCTACCAGCCCAAATCCCTTGAGGCTTACAAAGGAAGGGTAAATACAATCACAATAACCCCAGCATTCATGTATTATAACAAGGGTTTTTAAATACACATTATAGAGCGTCTCCATCTTTGGCTGCAAAGAATATAATCAATCTGATTTCAGTATTGGCCATCTGGTGATGTCCATGTGTAGAGTCATCTGTTACGTTGTTGGAAGAAGATGTTGGCTATGACCAGTGCAGAGCTCTGTACAGTCAGCAAAAGCTCTATATATTCAGTAAGCTCTATACAGTCTACAGAGAAGACTGTATACAGTCAGCAAAAATAAGAAGCTCTATACAGTCAGCAAAAACAAGACCTGGAGCTGACTACGGCTCAGATCATGAACTCATTATTGCAAAATTCAGACTTAAATTGAAGAAAGTAGGGAAAACAACTAGACCATTCAGGTATGATCTAAATTAAATCCCTTATGATTATACAGTGGAAGTGACAAATAGATTCAAGGGATTTAAATCTGATAAGACAGAGTGCCTGAAGAACTATGGACAAAGGTTCATAACACTGTACAGCAGGCGGTGATCAAAACTATCCCAAAGAAGAAGAAATGCAAAAAGGCAAAATGGCTGTCTTAGGAGGCCTTACAAATAGCTGAGAAAAGAAGAGAAGCGAAAGGCAAAGGAGAAAAGGAAAGATATTCCCATTTGAATGCAGAGTTCCAAAGAATAGCAAGGAGAGACAAGAAAGCCTTCCTCAGTAATCAATGCAAAGAAATACAGGAAAACAACAGAATGGGAAAGACTAGAGATCTCCTCAAGAAAATTAGAGATACCAGGGGAACATTTCATGCAAAGATGGGCTCAACAAAGGACAAAAATGCTATGGACCTAACAGAAGCAGAAGATATTAAGAGGTGGCAAGAATACACAGAAGAACTATACAAATAAGATCTTCAAAAGCCAGATAACCACGATGGTGTGATCACTCACGTAGAGCCAGATATCCTGGAATGCGAAGTCAAGCGGGCCTTAGGAAGCATCACTATGACCAAAGTTAGTGGAGGTGATGGAATTCCAGTTGAGCTATTTCAAATCCTGAAAGATGATGCTGTGAAAGTGCTGCACTCAATATGCCAGATTTGGAAAACTCATTAGTGGCCACAGGACTGGAAAAGGTTAGTTTTCATTCCAATCCCAAAGAAAGGCAATACCAAAGAATGTTCAAACTACTGCACAATTGTACTCATCTCACATGCTAGCAAAGTAATGCTCAACATTCTCCAAGTCAGGCTTCAACAGTACATGAACCAAGAACTTCTAGATGTTCAAGTTGGATTTAGATAAGGCAGAGGAACCAGAGATCACATTGCCAAAATCTGCTGGATCATAGAAAAAGCAAAAGAGTTCCAGAAAAACATCTACTTCTGCTTCACTGACTATACTAAAGCCTTTGACTGTGTAAATCACGAACTGTGGAAAATTCTTCAAGAGATGGACTACCAGACCATCTTACCTGCCTTCTGAGAAATCTGCATGCAAGTCAAGAAGCAACAGTTAGAACTGGACAGGGAAAACAGACTGGTTCCAAATAGGAAAAGGAGTACGTCAAGGCTGTATATTGTCACTCTCCTTATTTAACTTATATGCAGAGTACATTATGCAAAATGCTAGACTGAATAAAGCACAAGCTGGAATCAAGGTTTCAGAGAGAAATATTAATAACCTCAGATAGGCAAATGACACCACCCTTATGGCAGAAAGCAAAGAGGCACTAAAGGGCCTCTTGATGAAAGTGAAAGAGGAGAGTGAGAATGTTGGCTTAAAACTCAACATTCAGAAAACTAAGATCATGGCATCTAGTCCTATCAGTTTGTGGCAAATAGATGGGGAAAGAATGGAAACAGTAACAGACTTTATTTTCTTGGGCTCCAAAATCACTGCAGATGATGACTGCAGTCATGAAATTGAAAGACGTTTGCTCCTTGGAAGAAAAGCTATGACCAACCTAGACAGCATATTAAAAAGCAGAGACATTACTTTGCTGACAATGGTCTGTCTAGTCAAATCTATGGTCTTTCCAGTAGTCATGCATGGATGTGAGAGTTGGACCTGAAAGAAAGCTGAGTAGTGAAGAACTAATGCTTTCAAACTGTGGTGCTGGAGAAGACGTGAGAGTCCCTTGGACTGCAAGGAGATCAAACCAGTCAATCCTAAAGGAAATAAATTCTGACTATTCAGTGGAAAGACTGATGCTGAAGCTGAAACTCCAATACTTTGGCCACCTGATGTGAACAACTGACTGGAAATGACCCTTAGCTGGGCAAGAGTGAAGGCAGCAGGAGAAGGGGACGACAGAGGATGAGATGGTTGGATGACATCACCAACTCAATGGACATGAGTTTCAGCAAGTTCTGGGAGTCAGTGATGGCCAGGGAAGCCTGGGGTCTATGAGGTCGCAAAGAGTTGGACACGACTGAGTAACTGACGAGTCTGTAATAATACTTAAACTACCATGCCCTGTTAGCACACATGGGACGAGTGCACCATTGAGCGCAATTTGGACTTGATTGCAAACAGGCACTTACTATATTGGCTGTTGATGACAATAACTGAAATGATGGACTTAATACCAATGGTCAGGCTCACTGTTATTACTGGATTTGTTTTCTTTTCAATCCTGTACTCTAAATTCCATCTATATCCCCCAATACAAATTGTTCAACTCCTCTGTTTAGATGTTGAAAATGCAGCTTTCTATGGAAGAAGATCACTTATAGTTTCATGATAGAGTAAAAGTACTTAAATTGTTTAAGAATTAAGGTGGAGGTGACAAGGCCAGATATTTTCACAGTTCTAAAACCTCAGAGTGTGGCTAAGTGACACAAAGAAATATTATTCTCTTGACAATAATCCATATTACTATGAACTCTTTAAAATGGTTTAGCACAGTTTCTTATTATGGAGGCTAAACTTACAAAGCATGTGATTTTGCACAGGTTAACTTCATTTCAAGGGTTTTTTAAAGCTGGAAAGCTGCCTAAATTGAAAGTGATTTTAAGGAATTACCAGTGAGTGTTAACACAGAGGGCTAGAATACTACTGCAAGGGGAAATGAGGACACAACATCCTGTACAAAGTACCCATTTAAAACTGAAAGGAAAAGTTTGATGGGATACTTTTGCTAATTTTAATATCTTAGTGTATTTACTTTACTGTTTATCAGCACATTTGTAATAGGTTAGTCCAAAGAAGAGACTTTATGAATTACTGTGAATCCTTCCTCTCCTACAATGCCTCCTAACTGGGGATGGAGAGGAAGGAAACCAGGCACACTCACCCGAGGGGTGAGTGCAGGTGCATGCTTTCTTAGATGACTTAAAAAATTCTCACGCTTGAAATATTATTGCTGCCCATACATGGGCATTCTGCTGAACTGATAACATAAAATAAGCAAAAGTAAAATGTTCAGGAAGATGTAGTTATAGACTCTGAACAATCAATATTAGAAAGTTCCACCAGAAAGTCATCCTTGACAGTAAGCTTTATTAGGCACTTTATATCAACAAATCAATACCTGATCTTTCTCCAAATACAAACTAATGCCATAAAACATTGATTATCTTATGTTCACAATATACTTCTCTGTACACAACTGGAAAACACATCCTTAGCACCAAACATGCAAATACAATGGAAAAAATCAAACTGAAGCCACAGAGGGTTAGTTTCCATGCTTCAAGTACACATTTCACACCTGGCTTTTTTGTAAAAACATCCAGAACCAATGCTTCTAAAATGCAGAAAGTGCCTGGCAAAAACTAAGTATTCAGTAAAGATCATGGTTGTTGTTTGCTTGTTTTTTCTGTTTTTTTTTTTTTTAAATTTTTAATAATTAGGGCTTTCTGAATACTGTAAGAAAAACTTGGAATTCTTCCTGTGATGCTGGAATGGGGCCATTTGTGTGTGTACCATTCAATTTTATGTCCTAGTGAGCATGGTGACTAAAGAGCTTTGACATAATCAGTATGATGAGATAATCCCAGATTTACAGGCTAGGCGAACATTCTCGTATTAGAAATATTTCCTCTCTGATTTGTGTGCTTGGTAATTCAACTGAGAAGAGAGGGAATAAATCAGCCCTGTTGACTCTGTTTAATTAATAACAACTCCATAGTTCACAAAGTGAGATGCTGCTACTTACTATGAAAAATTTAGAGGTCTGGAAAATAAACGCGGCTGACTATGAAACACGAAAACCTTCCATTTGAACATACAGTACCTCTGGCAACTCTTCCTGCAGAGAGTGCATCTGACCTGATTTGGGGAGCAATCAACAGCAGTTCAGATATATCTGAAAATCTAAAAAGCCTAACACTACTTGCCTCTGAATGATTGCCAAATCTACTGTTGAAAACAGTAATATTTGAGCCAGGAAGATGACAGTGTTGTATGTTTTCTTTTATAATATTAGAGTTTGAAAGACATATTTTAGAGCTTATTAAAAAACCCCTAAGAGAACATGCTTTATTTTACTGGCAAAGAGATACAAGTCAATTATTTAAATCCCATTATAATTACCCTCCTTATGTTTCTTACCTCCTAGCATGCAAAATGCTTTCTTTCAAAATAAAAATTTAGGACAGCTTATTAAGAGAAAAGTGGTTTAAAGATAAAAAAGTGCACTAGTTTTGTAGAAATTCATTTTTATAATAGTCTGGGATGACAAAAGAGGTTCTTTTGTTAATCTTTCATTGTAAATGATACTATTTATATGTCATTGTGAGTTTAACAAGATTGCATGCATTATTTTATCTATTTAAGATAAACCTGAAGAACAATAAGTCAAAATAACTATGATTTTTTTATGAAGGGAAGAGTAATATTATGTATATGATATTTGTATGAATCAGAAAATAAAGACAAATAAATATGTTAATCCAAAAAGTTTCTGGCACCAGTATCTTGGAATCACTGAGAAATTTTAAGAGCTGGCCATAAACTGTAAGTAGTAATGAAAATTTTAAAAAGTTAATAAAAACTATTCCCAATTGAAAACAAATCAAAAGGCAAGAACAAAAAGTGAACCATGCCAATAGACATAAAAAAGTCACTAAACTTTGGTGACGCAGTATGTAATATTGTCAGACACTGTTTATGAGAATGACTACATATTAGTAATAGAAAGTATCCATTCCAAAACATGTTAAAGAGAAAATTGCAAGCAGCTTGTTCTCACTGATATAAAGAGTTCCCTCTCACATAATTTGGAAATATACCCCTAAAATCAAAATGAATATTTCTCATTAATGAACTCTGTAAATATCACAGAATACTTTGAGAAATTTGCAAGTAGGCATTTGGAAATCCGGTGAGGCTCTGATCAAATATTAGCAGGATCCCAAATCTCTATGGTTCTGAAGACAAATTTTATTTCTATTGTGTATTTATGGCATTCTCTATAAAAAATACATAAGATATATTTTAAAATTAAAAAATCCAATTAATTAAAAGATATTTAGGCCTATGTATTACATTATGTACAAGAATCTAAAGCTACAGTAATATATTACTTATGCATAATATTGGAAAAAATTACTATGCCACTAGACTTATAAAAAATGAATACTGAAAAGCCCTGGAAAAGTATGAAAAGTATGAATTATATTTTTTCAAGTAATACACACAGGCTTAGATTGCTGTCAATTATTGTATAGCCAAGAACATCCCAAGTCTAAAGCTACAATGAATTTTTCAAAAAGAGAAGCTGTTTTATGGTCTCAGATGACAGGTTTGGGTAACTTTCAAAAACTGATATAGTTTTTGATGATTATAGGATAAAAAATTTCAGAAGATCTCTAAGAACACGTCCAACTGACACTGGTACCTAGACACTGAACTATTAGATACTAATAAGCAATTTTATAGACTGTTATAGTTGGTGTAACTGTACATTCTAACGTACCCTTTGGCGTGTCCGCCAAAGTTTATGTGCTCCATCCCACACTGCAGAGTTGTCACCAGGAGGCAGCTCCCAGGCAGAGACTGCATTTCTCAGCTCCCCTTACATTCTTATGTGAGCTAGTGTTACTCTAAGAGAGTATTTCAAGATGAGGCCATGACTGTTACTTTCCCAGTAAATATATGCACAAATTTTTATAAAGCAAAGAGCTTGTCTTTCTAAAATACAAAAACCAGGCAATAAATACATATTTTCAGGCTACTCTACATATGTCAGTAATTAAAAGACTTTGTCAGACTATAGATTAATGGAAACTAAATTTAATTAGAAGTCTGCAAGACCATTGCCAAAGTTTCCATATTAAATTCCGACTTATGAATAGAAGTAGATGAAATATAGAAGTTATTTTAATTTTTAATGTTATTATAATAAAATGGTAAGAATTATAATACAAGTAGTAAGGCTTTAATTTAATTTATCCAATAAAATACGTTTAATAAACTTCTGACTAAATATATTAATTACCAAATTCTAAATCCTAAACAAAACTAAAATTATTTGAAATATATAGTTTCAACTAATTTTATACTAATCCTAATATTATTTTCCTATCATAGTTAAGCTGACTACACTAAAAGGTAAAGATATAAATACACATATTATGTTAGAGAAGAACAGCATCACAAAACTGGAGACTTTGAGGGGTCCCATATGAGACCATCTTTAAACTCCTGAGGTATTTTATCAGTGCTATGGACTCCATAATCCTAAGTGCAAAAGGTACTTGAGAGTGAGTGCTATAAGACAGAAGACTTCAATTACAGTAAAAAATTATGGGATAAAAACCAAATATGCCACCAGCCCTTACAGTTTTCTCATGAACTTTACATACTGATGGTTTCTAATGGTACCACCTTGGCTTTGTGAATAAACCGGCTTAACTGTTTTTTAGAATCTTGTTTTATGCTTATATTTTATAAATATTATATATCCTGATTTATATATTTACATATTTGTATTTTATATATGGGCTTCCCAGGTGGTGCTAGTGGTAAAGAACCTGCCTGGCAATGCAGGAGGCATGAGTCATGGGTTTGATACTTGGGTCAGGAAGATCCCTTGGAGGAGGGCATGGCAACCCACTTCAGTATTCTTACCTGGAGAATCCCACGGTCAGAGGAGCCAGGTGGGATATATATTTACATTGTAAAGGAGGGATAGTTACATTTATTATCCTCATTTTATATCTGAGGAAGCTAAAATATATGAGAGGTGAAATAAACTACCCCAGGTAATAAAACTAGTAAATGTTAAAGCCAGGATCTGGATCCAAATCTGACTCCTGAGAATTTTACCACTTGGTTATATTCCTTTCTGAGGCTCTATTATATGGGTTGGTTTCAACAACAATATATATGGAGGCTCTGGGATGGATTGAGACCACTTGAAAAGAGCTCTTTAGCTTTACAAGATGCAATGTATTGATTGACTGGAGAAGGAAATAGCAATTCACTCCAGTATTTTTGTCTGGAGAATTCCATGGACAGAAGAGCCTGATGGGCTATAGTCCATGGGGTCATGACTTGAGTGTACTTCATATGACTGATTAATTTAGTGATCACAGACTATATCTCGGAAGCATTTTAAAAGCATTTATCACAAAATTCATAAAAACTTCATTCAGTATAAATAAAAATTATGTGTGATGTCTGCTTCCCAAGCAGACTTAAAACTTTTCACATCATGTGGCAACTGAAAAAACTGAAGCCAAGAGTCCCAGTGCCCTGTCCAAGGTCACACAGTAGCAGAGTAGACCATGCAGACCTGGCCTGAAACTGTGTATTGCCCAGGCAGCAAGGGGATGACGACAGAGGATGAGATGGTTGGATGGCATCACTCGCTCAATGGACATGAGTTTGAGCAAGGTCCAGGAGATGGTGAAGGACAGGGAAGCCCAGCATGCTGCAGTCCATGGGACCACAAAGAGTCGGACGTGACTGAGCAACTGAAAAAAGAGGCACTAACTGGATTACTTGCACGTCTCAGGCAAACTTTCTTAAACTCTGAGTCTTGGTTTCCCAATCTAGAAAACCTAAGAACTGTCTTAACAGTGTTAATAAATATAGAGAAAACATATAAATTCCCTAGTTTCATGCCTGACACATAATAGGTCTATCATAAGCACCACCCTTGCCCCTCCACTTCTAACTTTCTGTATTAGTTTTTTCTGGTTTCTCTCCCAGTAACATGTGGCTGCACACATAGTGCTTAAAAAACGCTAACTTACTGACTAATGGTTCTGTAGCTCAGAAGTCCAACATGGTTCTTACCAAGCTCAAGTCAAGGTGTTGGCAAGGCTAAATTTCTTTCTGGAGGCTTTAGGACAGAATCCATCTCCTTTCCTTTCCAGCTTTTAAAGGCCACCCACATTCCATGACTTTCAGCCTCCATCTTCAAAGTCAGCCACACAATATATCTCTGATCCTCTTCTGTTGTCATCTTTTCCTTTGACTCTTTCCTGCGACCTCTCTTTTCCACTGTTGAGGACTCATGTGATTAGTTTGGTCACACATGGATAATCCAGGATAACTTCCTTATTTTAAAGTCAGCTGATTAGCCACCCTAATTCCACCTACAGCTTTAACGCCCCTTTGCCATGGAACCTAATATACTCAAACATTCTGGGGATTAGCTCATTAATATTACTGGGGAGCCAATATTCCACTTACCACACCCCGTGCCCCATCAGCTACTTCTCCCACTGCAGACTACATCTTGAGGGAAGGGGCACTGGGTATGTATTAATTCTTGCAATTTGCATTAAACTTGGCAAATATACAGCAAGAAAGATTATATGCTATATTGTACTGGAGATTATTGGCTGAAGAAAAAGGTACTAGAGATCTATGGAAAGTAATTTAAGGGAGAAGCCACTGTTATGGGATGAATTGGGTCCTCCGCTCCTCCCAGCTCTATGCTGCAGCCCTAAAACCTAATGTGGCTCTGGTGGAGCATTCGGCCTTTGTGGAGATGATTAAGATTAGGTGAGATCATGGAGGTAAAACCCTGATCCAGTGAGATTAGTGTCCTTGTAAGAAAAGGAAGACACTCTAGATCTTTCTTTCCATGAACAGAGAAGAGGCCTTGTGAGGACACAGAGAGGAGGCAGTTGTCTACACCCAGAAGAGGGGCCTTGCAAGATGTGAATCCTGATGGCATCTTGATCTTGGCCTTCTAGCCTCCAGAACTGTGAGAAAAAAGTTCTCACCCAGTTTAAGCCACCAAGTCTGTGGTATTTTGTTATGGAAGCCCTAGCAGACTAATACAGCGACCAAATTTGGAAGGGAAAGTGACAAAAAAGTTAGTATTTATTGAGCAATTTAAATAAAGGGTCTTGGAGGCAGAGAAGATTACACATTTGGCTAAAAGAAAGTATTTAATATAACTCTACAAATACCATAAATAATATAAACAAATAAGGCTCATTTACTAATCAAGATATTCATGGTTAAATCAATACTGAATGAGAAAAGCAACTTGTAAGATGATACATACAAAAAAATATGTATGGTAAACTGTCCCTCTTGTACATTTAAAATACTGACATATACTAGTATGTCCTCTGCACATAAAAAGTATTACAAATATTTTAAGAATACATCTTAAATTCATAACAGCAATTGTCTCCAGGAATGGGATACGACAGAGAATGGAGAACAAAGCGGATTTCAGTTTGATCTAAAATGTCTTTTTAATTAAAAAATACTAAAAGAAAATATAATAAAATGTTAGTGGGTACTGGATAATAGTTTATTATTTTTCACACTGTTCTGTATTTTTAGAACTTCCAAAATTAAAAACAATTAAAAAAATATAAATCAAGAAAAAAGTATAACCCTAGAAAGGTAATGAATTTCCAAAGTACTTCACACAATCTCTAAAGATTTTTTTTTTATATCTTTCTGATAAAATGCTAGAAAAACATGCTTCCTGCCTCAGTCATACCTGTCATTGGTTAAATGGGGGGAAAAAAAGAGTCTGATGTTGTCTGCTTGGATCTGGATGCTTTATTCATTTCAGTGGGCTCCGGCATCCTGAGCAACCTTGGACAGCTGGCTGGCCTCCTGTCTGAATGACAGGTGCTCATCCCGTGCTGCATGCAGCTGCGCCCCGTGCCGTATTTATAGAATATCCAGGGCAGCGTCTCGGGCTCCTGAGCACCGCCGTCTCTCTGCTGCTGTCAAACAGCTCTGGCTGGCTGGGGAGGGGCATGGGGGTAGGTTTGGGCTGTTGGTTTCTATTTGCAACTGTGCAGATGCTCTCATTTAAAACTCCTCCACTGGCAAATAGCAGTAGAATAATATAGGGGAAGGTACAGGAAACCAACATCTGTTATGCACTCACCTTGTGGCAGATGAGTTAGTTTATGCAACTCTCAAAACTGGACAAACTGCTATCTTTGTTTTTCGATGGGAAATGGGAGTACAGACAATTGAAATAATATCAATTACACCAAGTTTACACTAAAAAATGGTGGCATAAACAGTAGATACTAGGTCTGGGAAATTCCCTGGTGGTCCAGGAATTAGATTCCTGGTACGGGGAACTAAGATCCCACAAGCCACACATGCAGCAAAACAAAAAAACAAAACCAGCTCTTGCTGATACTAAGGCCCATATTTCCCCCCAAAAAACTGCTTCCTTAAAGATAGTATTCACTCATTTGATAAATAATAATATTTATTCAGTCCTTGCACCTACCAGGCACTGTACTAGTTACTGGGTATTCTAAACCAGTTATCACATAGATGTGTACATCCAAACTAGTGGTTTCAATACCTTACAATTTACTCATAGCTAAGAAGTGTTTGGGGATAAACTGTTAAAAAGCTCCATCTTCCCAGTGCACCAGCCCCGAGCACTGTCTCATGCATCCAACCTGGGCTGGTGATCTGTTTCACCCTTGATAATATACATGTTTCAATAATGTTGGGGGAATACATGTAAATCCATGGCTGATTCATGTCAATGTATGGCAAAAACCACTACAATATTGTAAAGTAATTAGCCTCCAACTAATAAAAATAAATAGAAAAAAAAAAAAAAGAAAAAAAGCTCCATCTTCCCTCCCTCAAGTCCCCTGCGGGTTTCTTCATTACAGTCTTATTAAGAATGAAATGCTCAGGATTGAGGCACCTACCCCATTGCTCCTTACTGACGCTAAAGTTAGGGGCATAGAAATTGCCCTAACAGTTCATCAAGTGAGACTTAGACTTTAGAGGTCTGTCTGTGGGTTTTTCTCAACTCATTCAAAATTAATCAAAGCAGCCATATTAATGAGGTCTTCAGAGGGAGGGTTCTTGACAGTATCTAGTAAAGTGGAGTTAAAATCATCTGCCAGCAGCCCGGGAGAACAGACATAGGGAGCAGAGTGTGGACACGGGGCAGGGGGACGGAGTGGGGGGATGAATACAGAGTGTACCATGGAAACATACGCACCACCGAACGTAAGGTGGACGCCAGCGGGGATTCGCCGTATGACCCGGGGGACTCACCCTGGGGCTGCGACACCCTAGAGGGGCGGGAGAGGGTGGGAGGAGGCCCCAGAGGGAGGGACTCGTGCACCCGTGGGGCTTCATGTCAGTGTGTGCGCTTAGTCTCTCAGCCCTTCCCACGCTTCGCAAACCGGATCAGTGTTGTAAAGCAATTATTCTTCAGATAAAAATAAATAAATTAAAAAAAAAAACTCATCTGCCAAGGATTTAGGAAAAACACCCCTTCCTCTCCACCCTCCCTTCCCTAATCTCCCTAATTTCTAGTAGTGTTAGAATTACCTATTACAGACACTACATGCATTATTTTATAAATGAGATAATGAATGTAACTTAAGCCTTTAATTAATACAGCAGGCTGACAATGACAAATTTCACTCATGTGTAGGTTATGGTCTACATTTTTTTCCTGCCTGGAAACAAGCTAATAGGATATTCTTCCCCAAGCTGGGCTTCCCTGGTGGCTCAGATGGTAAAGATTCTGCCTGCAATACAGGAGACCTGGGTTTGATCCCTGGGTTGGGAAGATCCCTTGGAGAAGGGAATGTCTACCCACTCCAGTATTCCTGCCTGGAGAATCCCATGGACAGAGGAGCCTGGTGGGCTACAGTCCATGGGGTCACAAAGAGTTAGACATGACTGACTAAAACTTTAACACTCCAAATTCAGACAATCATTTAGGGTAGCTAATGAACTCTGACTAGAAAGATATGAGAAAAACATGCCCACTGGAAACCAGCTTTCCTTTGAAGTCATAAAGGCAAAGCTCTTATATACTGAACTTGTTTTGGGGGGAGGCATCACTGTTTAACCTTTTATTCCAACCTACAGTTTGCATTATTACTGCTCATCCCACAGAATTCCTGTGTTGGCAACATGCTGTGGAAGACTAGAGACCACAAGATGTGGCACATGTCCCACATGCCTCTTCCCCTGGCATCCACAGCAGACACTGCTGATGAATCAAGACACACATCAGTGAGGTTGAATGTGGCTTCAGAATTCTTCATAAGCAACACTTGAGAAAGTGAGTTGAAATCTATTTGCCTTCTCTGCTATAGACAGAAACTTCTGTTTAATTTAGAAATCACAGACTCCTCAGGTTTTACTCATATGCAGTGGTAATGCTGGAAGTTAATATCTCCTATGTAATGGAGAACAGATTTTATAATATGTGGAGTGCTATCTCAGATTTCAGTATCTGATATAAAGGTGTATCAACAAAAAGGAATTATAAGTCAAGTATGAGTCACTTTTAAAAACCAATGATTATGAAAGAGACACGTGCACCCCAATGTTCATCACAGCACTGTTTATAATAGCCAGGACATGGAAGCAACCTAGATGCCCATCAGCAGATGAATGGATAAGGAAGCTATGGTACATATACATCATGGAATATTACTCAGCCATTAAAAAGAATTCATTTGAATCAGTTCTAATGACATGGATGAAACTGGAGCCCATTATACAGAGTGAAGTAAGCCAGAAAGATAAAGACCAATACAGTATACTAACACATACATATGGAATTTAAAAAGATGGTAACGATAACCCTACATGCAAAACAGAAAAAGAGACACAGATGTACAGAACAGACTTTTGGACTCCGTTGGAGAAGGCAAGGGTGGGATGATCTGAGAGAATAGCATTGAAACAAGTATACTATCAAGGGTGAAACAGATCACCAGCCCAGGTTGGATGCATGAGACAAGTGCTCGGGGCTGGTGCACTGGGAAGACCCAGAGGGATGGGATGGGGAGGGAGGTGAGAGGGGGGATCGGGATGGGGAACACATGTAAATCCATGGCTGATTCATGTCAATGTGTGGCAAAAACCACTACAATGTTGTAAAGTAATTAGCCTCCAACTAATAAAAATAAATGAAAAAAAAAAAAAACCAATGATTATACCTACTTGAAAAAATCAGCAACAATATAACTTAATGTTTCAAGCAAGAATATGATATTGAGATTTTTGTGTTGTTTATACAGATGTATAGATTATATAATAATTTAATTATTACTATATTACACATACTACATTGTCAAACAGCACTGTGGCAGGCATCCTCCAGGACAGCCCCTTACCTTCTGGCATGCACACTCTTATGCAGCTGGCTCCTACACTCTACCAGGGATGGTCTGTGTGAACAGTAGCGTGTGGCAGAAAGTAAGGTGCTCACTTCTGAGACTGGTTATGAAAGATTCTGTAGCTTTTGTTTTGGTGTTTCTCCTCTCTCACTGTTTCTCTTGCCCCTTGCTCTGAGGAAGCCAGCAGCCAGGTTTGTGCAGCCCTATGACGCTTTCAATGGAGAGAGGGCCAGGTACAGTGAGGAACTGAAACCTCACATGTGAGCTGAAACAAATACTCCAGCCCCACTAAGCTACTCTTCAATTCCCAGACCTCGTGAAACGCTTGATTACAACTTCATGAGAAACCCAGACAGACAGAGAATCAGAATGATCTAGTAAAAGCACTTCTGGTTCTTAACCCTCTGAAACTTGGGTAAGAAAATAAATGTTTACTGTTTAAGGCTGCAAAATTTGTGGGAATTTATTAAGCAGCAATAGAGAATTAATACATGAAATCAAGGCTATTGATCACAGTGAATCTCTATTTTTTTTCAATAGAAAAAAAAGAGTTCAATGAAAGCAATGTAGCAGCTATTCTAGTTTGTAATATTTAAGTTCATTTTTTACTATTAAACATAGGTCTTATGATAATTTTGTTAAATTATAACATGCAAAGTATATGAACTTTTAAAGTGGAATCATGTCAAAAAACTATTGTAAATATGTAATAGTATATAACTACAAATGGAAGATAAGAAGTTGGGTGGTAAGATGGTTAGATTCACTAGATAATTTCATTATAGCAACATCAAGATAACTGGCATTTTGTCATTGAATAGAAGAATGCTGTAATTCTTTCTCTAATGAGAAAAGAAGAAAAATTTTCCTTGAATGCATTGATACATATAGCAAGTGGGTAAGCTTTGCCTATTTGCATATGTGAATACAAATATTTGTATATACACATATACATACATAGAAGTTTGTTAATTCCATGAAATGCTGGCTCTAACAATGCCAGCATTTTGACTGTACTTGTTTACACCAGGTAAAATGCTTTCTTCTCTTGTGTCAGAATGTAAGCAGATGACTGACTACAAAGTATTAATGCAAGTGCAATGGACATGTGGGTGGATGGGAATATTCAGTGAGGACCGTCTTCATCTAGGTGTTCTCGGGACAGCACTGACAGTTATTCCTTTGCCCAAGGCGAGGCTTCTACCAGATGGAACCTTTCAGTTTCTGGCAAGATGCTGACAGGTGTCAATCTCAGGGAAGAGATTGTCTGTACACAGACTATCGTCTACTCCAATGTTCCCAAAAGGTGATTTCAGTCACTGTTCTTTTTAAGTAAAGGTGACAGAAGCAATGACCTGAGTTCATTACTTGCTATTCTTACCTCCAAAGTATGATTCACATGGTAAATGAACTACTCCTACTCAAAAGCTAACACAGTCTATCCAGGCTCAAAATTTTGGTTGGGATAGTGAGAAGATGAAAAAACAAAAATCTAAATAGGAAGGCATAAAGTGGATACTTGCTTATTTGGACATTACTTATTTAGCAACCCACCTGAATGCAGCTAAGAGCTGAGATGAAACCCTCATGGAGATGGCAGTGAGGAGGGAGTGAAGAGGCCTAACCTTGGCTCAAAGTGTATGATCTGAGTCAGGTGTCATGATACACTCTTTACATACACAAACTCATTCATTCTGTGAGGAATTTACTCTATGAAGGACTAATAGTCTTTGCATTTTATAAATGAAGACATTAAAGCCCAGAGAGATTGAGCACATACGCCGAGGTTGTTCAGCAATCCTATGCACCCACCAGCATTTGAACCCAACTTGCTGCAAACCCAAAGCCCAGGGTCTTCTCTTCCCCACACCAGATGGCTTTCCTCAGACAAATGCACCAGCATGGGAACTTACACGTCTGGTTCACATACAGTCCCCTGCAGACTCACACTTCGGGACTCGTGGTGGTTTAGTCACCAAGCTGTGTCAGACTCTGGTGGTTCCATGGATGGCAGCCCACCAGGATCCTCTGTCCATGAGATTATCCTGGCAAAAATACTGGAGAGGGTTGCCATTTCCTCCTCTAGGGGATCTTCCTGACCCAGGGATCGAGCTCAGGTCTCCTGCATTGCAAGTGTATTCTTTTACATCTTCGGCACTCAAGAATTATTTACAAGCAATTCAAATTAGTCTGATTATTTGGCATCCTGTCTTCCTCAAATAAGAAACTCCTGGGGAAGATGGTAAAGTGTGTAGAGGATAAAAAAGGGGAATGGAGATAAGGAGATGGCCAGGCATGCTGAGAGCATGGAGAGATGACAGTTGTGTCTCTATTCTAGCTTATACTGCTCAATATTCCCCTGCAGAACTCACTGAATTGTGTATAAGATTGATGTTCATAATGATATTGTTCACTGGCCTTGGTATAAGAAGGTAGGGAAGCATGCAGTACTTTTAGAATAAGACATCCATTAAGAATAATTAAACTAAAATAAATGTTGGTGCTGGATGGTAAGCACCCCATTCCTCCATGAGACAAGTATAGAATTCTAACTTAATCAAGATCTGTTTAAAAAATTTTTCTGGTCACATGTAAACATACGATGTTAAAATAGGGAGATGGAGAGGTGCAGCATGGGCGTGTGTTTTGGGGGGATGCCTTGGACTCAGACAACCCTGGATCTGTATCTTGACTCTGAAATTTTACTACTGCATGACCTGGACAAGTTAAGCCTCTTTTCCAGTTTCTCCAATTGCAACAGAGAGACAAGGATACCCACCACTATCCTTTAAAAAATCTTCTCTCTTTTCTGCTTTTGGTAGGAGTTAAGATTAAGGTCAAGGAGGAGAACTCCCTAAGGAATGTGTTTCCTATGACTGGAGTGGACTACACAAATGCAGTGTCTCTTTCTATTTCTTCACAGAGACTGAGGTAGATCTCAAGGCAGTCAAAGGGCTTGCTTACTTCTCTTTCCTCCTCTCCTTGGATGCTATTCTCCTTTGTAGCAGAAGCCCAGCCTGAGGCTACTGTTGCAGCACGCAAAGGACAGTGGCTTAAACCTCTGGGTCCCAGGCGATGGGGCGTCCTCACTCTCACCCGCACGTCTCTCCCTCCCTTTCCTTGGTGGTGGGTGGTGTTGCCCTTAGCATCCCTCCCTCCCAGGGCACTGCATAGGCTCTGACACAGCTCTGTGTCAGGACACTGACAGGTGGCTAAGGCTTGGCTGGGGTGAAGGAGTTCCCCACTGCGTCTAGACTCCTTTACCGACATTTTTCAAAGGTCTCTGAATTAAGAGCCCTGGTTTACAGTGAAGGCTAGTTTGCCTTTCTTTGATGGAGCACTTCTTTAGGGGATCTTCTAGGAGACAGGCATGGTTGACAGCAGGATGCAGCTCACCACCATCATATCATCCTATTAAGAGCTGAGCAATGCCCACTTTCCACACTGTTAGGAAGATTACTTGATATAATGCATTAAAAAAAACACCTAACAGATGCCGAGTTGCTGAGCATCATCCCCCATCCCTACACTTTTTCCCATATGCATCACAAAGTGAACGTAAGAAAGAAAAGTGAAGTGAAACTTGCTCAGTCGTGTCCAACTCTTTGTGACCCCATGGACATTCTCCAGGCCAGAATACCAGAGTGGGTAGACTTTCCTTTCCCTTCTCCAGGGGATCTTTCCGACCCAGGAATCAAACCTGAGTCTCCTGCATTGCAGACGGATTCTTTCCCAATTGACATAAGAAAGAAATCCTATGCACATTTGAATGTGGTTTTTCATTTTCTTGCCATCCCTACACAATACTGATTCAAGTCATTCAGGAAATAAACATATTAATACAGCATATTGAAGAAAAATGTTCCTTCTGGAAGAATTACGATTTGGGAAGTGACCCTGAATGTAATCTGTACATGGAATTCCTGAGTTCTTTGCTCCAAAAGTCCCTTTCTCCTTCATATGTTACAAGCTACATCTTTGCTTTGTTAACTACTTTTTGTTAGAGACCAAAAGAAAAATAAATCAAGAAAATACTTTGCCAGGTTTACCCCTAGCTTTTCCTTAAATGTTTTTAAAATATGAAGCTTTTGAATTTTTAAATGTTTTAAATGTCATACAATTTTTCCTGTTCTTTTTTCCACCATGATGTTTTCTCCATATTGTAAATTAATGACGACTATCTTACTAGGCATCTATTGTGTTCAAAATTTTATAGTAGGTGCTTAACATTTAACAACTCTACAAAGCAGGCAAAATCCCCCTTATTTTTTGATGAGAAAACTGAGATGAAGAGAGATGTGGGAATCTGTGTAAAATCACAAAACTTAAAAATTCAAAATGTGGATATTGCTTAGAAAAATACTTCTACATTTGAAAGAGCAGCAAGGACACATCTCTCTTTTCCTCCCCACGTGCATATCAAGGATCATTTGCTTAAGAAAAGCCGTGTAAGAAGGTCTCTTGAGATCTGCAGACTCTGCTGGGAGCCGCTTTGTGTTCTCCTAACTCCAACTCTGACATGAGAAGAGCTACCGAGAACACAGTGGAAGTACAGCTAGAAAACGCATTTCTGTCAAGACGTTAAAAGAAAGGTCTCTCTCAGTGACAGTCTAGTACAGCAGAAAGAATCCTGGTGGCAGAAGACTTGGATTCTCTCCTGGTTTGGTGATGTAGTTAGCTGTGGAGTTTTGGGCAACTTCTCTAGTTACTTATTTTCTTCTTCTCTAAATGAAGGATGTTCTGAGAGTCCACTGAGATGGGATCTGTTCTTACACTGTCTCATTTATCTATTCAGTTATATATTGAATGTTTTTCTTCCCTACTAAGTAAATTCCCTAATATCAGAGAAACAGCCTATATACTTCACTACAGTATGGAATATTGCCTACCACACAGCAAATGCTCAAAGAATCTTTGTAGAATGAATGAACTGTGTATACTGTAAAGCATGAAAAATGTGGATTACTATTAGTATTATTGATAATAAATTTTAAGACACAAAACAGATTTTTTCAATAGATATTAACTTTGCATAAATATTAATACTTTTAGCCAGAAATGAATTCAGGCAGCCAACATTTGGGTTTAAGTGACAGTCTTGTTCCAATTTTTTGATGTTTCCCTTGAATTGATTATGAGGTTTTCTCCTCCCTAAATGATATTAACATTTAAATCACATGAGATGAAAATGGTGAAGTTTCATTTCTTGTTACTAATTTTTGTAACCTCCAAGAGGGTTTCTTGGTTTTACTGATTATTCTGCAACTTCCAGGTTCTCTCCAGATGTGAAGAAAACTGCTTACTTGGTTGGGATGCTTGTACTTACTTGATGAAGTACTTGATTCCATCTGCTGTGTAAGCTTCCTCCCACCCGTAAGGTAGACCTACAGTGAAAGGAAATCAAAAATACATTTAATAAGATGATAAAGATAACTTATTTCCTGGGCACAAAATTCCCACAGCTTTACAATTATTTGAGTATGTTTCTTGTATAAAATAATTGTCTAGAAAGGAGGAATTAAAACAATTCAGATGAGCTTTCATATTCAGCATCTTAGAACACAATAAACAAGTCTTCAGTTAACAATCTGCTTTAGTTGATTAAATGGATTATGACTTCTCATTTACATGTGGTGAGCATTTTTGTCAGCAGGATTCACGCAAAAACTTGTGGTACAGCGGATGGTTTTTGCCTGGAGGCAGAAGGATGGACAAGATGGCCTCTGCTTATCTATTTGGGCTCAAAGTTTCTTTAATTGGCTCCCTTTGCATTCATTCTTCCACTCAGTTCTACAGGGAATTGCTATATGAGTGCCAGATCAGCAGGGGTTTGCAAGTAGCTCTTGCACAAGACAAAATACCTTATGAACTCTGAAAGCTTAGCAAAGTGATTTACCTTGGATTGTGGTATTTTATTTCATTAATTAAGAATTTTGTGCACTAAACATAAATGGCCAAATAATTTGCTAAACTTAGCTTCCATTATTTGACCGTATTTCTGTAAATGAGTACATTTTTATCCTCATCATGCCAACAGAACAGGTTCAGGTTGAGGCAGCCCATTCTCTTATATTCCAGTTATGGATAGTATGGCCTTCCCCGGAGCCACACTAGAGGTAAAGAATCTGTCTGCCAATATAAAAGGTGCAAGAGACATTTGATCTCTTTCTGGGTCGGGAAGATCCCCAGGAGAAGGAAATGGCAACCCGCTCCAGTATTCTTGCATGGAAAATTCTACGGACACAGGAGCCTGTGGGCTACAGTGGGCTACAGTCCATGGGGTTGCAAAGAGTTTACTGCTCATAGATGGGTGGTACTCCTTTAGAACACAGGGTTTCCATCCTTGGCTCCACCTCTGAGTACTATTAAGGATTGTAATTGACCTTTTGGATCAGTCTTTGGTACTGACTTATCAAGTCTCCTTTGAAGGGTATATGCTATATTAACACACCAAAGAACAGACTCATGGCACAGGTAGCTTACTTCTTTAGAAAGTAATTAAGCTATAACAACAAACCATTGACTTCACTTTCAAACTCTCAGCAAGCAGCAGAGCAAAAATCAGGAAGAGCAACTATGAATGAAATAAAACCTTACTCGATCACCATTTACTTTGCATTCTTTGAGAACAGCTCTAAGTATGTTGTTTTTATAATTAAGAAAAACAGAACAAGCTTTATTTTATATTTACCTCCAATCTTTTAACACAAGTTATATAAAATAAGACCTTGGCCCAAAATTCTATAATTATTTTCTCTGCAGATTAGCACAGGCCACCTAGGAGTTTCTTTTACTTATTAATAAATAAATGTTTCTATTTTAAGCAGAAAATAAGCATTTCTGGGGACTCATCATAAGCAAATGACTGGTTTCTTAAAAGCCGCTGAAGTGACACTGTATACATCTCTGCTAGTATTCATGGCCAGCACTCATTTAGTCAGACAGGCCGTGATCAACCGTTGCTGCTGTTCCAGTTCATATAGATTTATCTTCTCTACGCTTTCTGCATCTTTGTTACGGATCACTTCATTCTTCACTGACAAGTCTCTCACTTGAAGGGAAGAATCTGATGACTATACACAAAAACCATGCTTCTATGACAAAAATGTTCAGAAATGCCAGGAATGCTAATCAATAAGGCAAAGACATGCTAAAAGTAGAAAGTCATTCTAATGTGACTAAGATTTTTCTTTAAATGACTTGTCTGTCAAGTGCAGTTACAGTCATATTTCTAATCTTAATTCACAGGCCTTTTTTTTTTTTCAACAAGGAGAAAAAATATGCATACTTTAAAGACAGTATCTTTTAATCCATAGGATCCTTTGAAACTTGAGATTGACTTTGGGATACCACATTCCCATGCCATATAAACAGAGTATCTACCTGATTCTTTTCTTACAATTATTACAAGGACTATAACTTCACAACAGATTTATTAAAGGTACCAATTCATACCTATATAAGTCAAAATGATTATTCAATGACTGTAGCCCTCAAGATATTTTTGTGAATGAAATAATATTTTAGAATAAATTATCTGTTCTGAAAAAACAGCATTTCTTTTTAGAAGACAGGGTGGTTTCTTCTTTTTCATGCACGTAATACAGTCTGAAAAAACAGACTTGGGGATTAAAGTGATAGTGGCTATCTTTCAGTGAGAGTTCATTGATGGAAAACACAATCACTGTCCATTTATAAATTAAAAACCACAATATACTGATAAACCAAATATCCTACTTTATAGAGAAAGGATATTTGATTTCTACAAGCTTGTATAACTATGATGGATTCAATTTTCCCATAGTAAAAGTTTTCATCACTTCATAGTGAGTGATTTGGGTATAAATAAAACATATTATCTAAATACTTTTTGATAATTGTTATACTAGAAATAGACCCAAGGCATTAACATTTTTCTACATTCCCCACATCTTTATACTTGCAAATATATAATGCTCTTATTTTCCTTTTCTTTTCATATTTGCTTTAGAACTGTTATGACAACTATTGTTTCTGACTGCAAGTATTTGTTTATGAACCCTCACATAACATTCTTTCCATCACAGATCATTTGTTCCAGCGTACTCTTCATGAGTACTTTGCCAAAGTAGGAGTCTCCTGCAAATTCAACTTAGAATACTGGCTGTCACCTAACACTCCATGTATCCAAAACCAAACTCCTCACAGGCCCATACAAAATAGCTCCCTTCCATTTCCCCAGTCTACTTATGTATTAAAGTTCTCTTTGTCATATTTGGCCCATTCATTAAATATTTATTGATCATTTTTTGTAATTGATTATTTTTATGTGTTCAGCATTTTACTTGGTGTTTGATAGATAATGAATAACAAATAAACTTGGACCTTGGTCTTATGGAACATTAAAAAAGTAATCATAAATAAAGACATCATCAAAAATAGGAATAAGTACGAGGAAAGAAAAGTACTGGATACTCTGAAACAGTAATTCATAGCACAGACAAAAGTTTAACTCCTTAACATATAAATAACTTCCATAAATTAGTAAAAGAAAGGAAATGACAAATAGGAGTCTGTAGAACATTCAGGACACAAAAGTACTTAAAATATGAAAATAAGCTTAATTTCACTCTTCACAAGAAAAATACAAATTAAACTATCATGAGAGGCCATATTCATCATGTTCGTGAAGGGTAAAAAGTAGTTTAATAAGACATTGTGTTGAGGGTATGAAGAGGCAATATTCTCATACTGACGGGAGTATAGATATGATAACACATGTATGGGAGAACCGTGTCAAGGTCTACCTAAACTTTTAAATGCCAATAACAATAGTTCACAATGATGGAGTGGCCGTGTGTTGGACACTTGTTACACATGTACTGACTTTCTCATATCTCACAATTTTAATGGTACTGTTATTACCCTCATTTTACAAATGAGGAAACAGGCATGGACAGCTTCCATCACCTGCCCAAGTTACATCGGCAGACAGTAGGGCCCAAACCCTTAACCACTTAGGCTGAAAAGTGTTAGCTGCTCAGTCGTGTCTGACTCTTTGTGACCCCACAGACTGCAACCCATCAGATTCTTCTGTCCATGGGATTCTCCAGGCAATAATACAGGAGTGGGCTGTCACTGTAAATAGTGAATTCACATAGTGAATCTAGGGGATCTTCCTGACCCAGGAATTGGAGAAGGAAATGGCAACCCACTCCTGTACTCTTGCCTGGAAAATGCCATGGACGGAGGAGCCTGGTAGGCTATAGTCCATGGGGTTGCAAAGAGTCAGACACGACTGAGCGACTTCACTTCACTTCTCCCGCATTTTAGGCAGATTCTTTACCATCTGAGCCACCAGGGAAAGCCTGGAACTGGTTCCATGTGATCCAGCAGTTCTTTAAGAATTTATCTTACAGATAACCTTTATGTACAAGATAATTAATTATAAAAATAAAAGACTGAAAATCTAAATAACCACCCTTGGGGACTGATTAAAGACAATATGTTAGATACGGGGATACTGTCCAGCTGTGAGGAAGACTGCCTGGAGTTGCTGGAGTCACACGGGTACAGATGTGGGCAAGAACGCTCTAGGCTGCGGAGTGACAGCAAGTGCAAAGGCTCTGGGAGGGGGACGAGCTCGGCCTGCGGGACCGAGAGAGCACTGTTACTGGAGGGTGGTGAGCGAGGGCGAAGAGGAGCCATGGGAGACTGTGTGGGGAGACAGGCAGATAGGACCTTGCAGGGTTTGCAGGCCATGGTAAAACTGTTTGCAAGTTTCTTAAAAGGGAAGCAGGAGATCTGCTGCTGCTTAAGATGAGGAAAGCTGCAAGACACTGTTGTTCTGACCCTACATGGGGAAAGCTGCACAGCTCAGAGACTGGTTCCTCACTGAGTGACCCTCAGCTGACCTGAATTCCAAAGGGTGATAAGTCCCTGTGAGAGAAGATGGGCCATGTGAACTCGTTCTCTCTTGGCAGAGCACAGGAAAAAGTGCTGCCATTACAGGAGGCAAGAAGAAGACAGCTAAAACTGGAATCAACCTGTAAAGCCTGCCTATGGGCTAGCAAGGTAGTTTGGTGTCCCCAGAGCCCTAGATACAAGAGAGCCTGCTTTCTCTCATGAGAAGGACTGAGGGTGGGCAGGAGACTGGACAGAGTCCCTGGGTGGTGCGGTGTACACAGGACCCGCGCAGGTTCCAGGGTGCAGCAGGCGTATCATCCACGCCCTGGATCCTTCTCTGACATGAAGTAATAGCTGCGGCAGCTGGAGAAGCAAGGGCCACTCCAACTCCCACACCGTGGACAGGACTTTGTGTGACACAAGGCTGCTCATCTGTTCCTGGGGCCGGGGCAAGGAACCGTCAGAGCCCCAGTCCCTCCCAGACTGCAGGAAACTGCCTTTGTCCTGGGGGTGGGGTGGGTAGAAAACCTGATGTCTTCACCCTGCACTGACACTATGTCACCGGAGAGGTGAGGGCAGGAGGCCTTCCACATCTAGAGTCCCACTCTGATGCGAATGAAGCACAGTCTGACCTACAAGCAGGGGGCAGGAAACCCACCTGAGCACTTAGGAGCTCGCTAAGCAGGGACAGGAAGGTGGAGAAAGTCCTATCCCTGAGACTCGGGCATAGGGCCTGCCTAACACCCAGAGACTGCAGTAGGAAAGCCAAGAGCCCCTCCTACAGCCCCCATTCCCCACACCCACCACTCACCTGGCACCGAGCTGCCTGCTCTGGGGGAAGGCGAGAGAGCAGACAGGAAACATGCGCTGAGTCGGTAGCAGGTATACTGAGGGTCCCCACCCCCAGCACCCCAGACCTCACCGAAGCACACGGCGACAGCAGTCAAGCACTGGAGGAATGTGAAGCCTGTGGCAAACTTAGCACAAGCCTAGAAACAAAATGCAAAACCAGCCTGCCTACAAATGAGGGTGAATAGCCCTCCCCCCCATAAAGGCCTGACAGAGAAGATACAGGCCTGATCTGAGTTTAAATAACACTTGCCTCAGTCCCTATAGTTTTGTACCTTCAGTGAATGACAATCAGAATTATGAGACACAGAAAAGCAAGAGGAAATAAAAAAGATCCATTGCCAAAAGATAAAACCGCCAACAGAACCAGATCCAGAGACAATACTGAGCTTTAAGATAACTACACACTAAAAGATCTAGTGGAATAGAGTGAATTATGGTTGTGTGACTGCAGGGTTGCTCATTACATGGGTATATTCTGCAGAAGGTAGAGACTGAGCTTGTTGAGGCCCAGAGTCTTGTTAAATGACAGGATGGAAGGAGAGAGCGCCACGTGAGCTGAGGGAATGTGTGAGAATGATTGGAATAATGGGCACCAGGCTTTAAGCTGAACAAGAAGATGAGAATAACAGTGGAAGTTGAAGGACAGAGAAAGTAGATCTTACTGAAGACAGTAAACCATGTTTTGAGCTGGAAAGCTGGGAGGTTTGAGTGGGAGAGTTAGGAGTCTGAACCACTGTCTGTTGGTGCCAAGGACTGTGGTGGGAGTGGAAGACCACAGTAATCTGGGGAAAAATGGGCATTGGACAAAATGAGCTGGAAAGTAAAGGTGGTGAACTCACACAGATGACGGCAGGAGCTGGGATGGGGAAAAATGATGGAGAATGAGAATTCTAAAAATACAACAAAGACAATAGCATCAGTCTCAGAGAGCTCAATAACCAAATCTATCTGAAAAAACATTTGCTAGTGTAATTGTTATAAAAACTCAAACACATTTGACTTTTAGCATCTGATATCTTGAGAAAAGTCTTCCCAGATGGCACTAGTGGTAAAGAACTTGCCTGCCAATGAAGGAGACGTGAGACCGGGTTCAACCCCTAGGTCAGGAAGATCTGGAGGAGGGCATGGCAACCCACTGCAGTGTTCTTGCCTGGAGAATCCCATGGCAGGCTACAGTCCATAGGGTTGCAAAGAGTTGGACATGACTGAAGTGACTTAGCACACATGCATGCATCTTGAGAAAAAGAGAAAGGAGAGGGAAAAAGCTCGGGGAAAGGTGGCTATGAGAAAAAAGAGAATCTCTAACTCACAATTAAGGAAGCTTCACTAAAGAATGTAACATTCATCACATAGTGACCTTTTTTTTGCAGTCACAAACCTGAATCTATATGTAATATCCCTCAACTATAAACTGAAAAACCATGGGAAAGTAGTAATCTTGTGGAGTCTGTATGGCAGTGAGAGGAGCAGTCATCTTGCCTAGCTGACAGGGTTATCATGAGGCTCTTATCAAGAATATATAACTATGCAATGATATACTAAAGGAGACCGCTATTACTCAGAGTAAGAAAAACACTAGCTCCATCTTCATCTTTTATGGTTGTAGAGACAGAGTATTCTGGACGTTTAATACAGGAAAGGTGTTTATCTACAGGGGAAATCTCTACTAATATGCTGGGATTTTTTTTTTTTTTACAATCCTCTCTTAATACAGGAAATCATATCATCTCTATTTCACTCATGCTAACATTTAGTAAAAGAATAACAGAAACCAGTGGGACAATCTGACACTCTCTGAGTGGTGTGATGATAAATGTATAACTACCAGATTTTGGGGGCAGAAGGAGCCCTAATTTACAGTATTTACTGATTTCTGTGGTGTAAATACTCCTACCAATGACTGATTCCAAGCTACTTATGTGATGTCACTGAACTATAGAGCTGGGAAGAAATGAGCAGTGGTACTCTATGATGTAGATTTCCCAGAAATAAGAGACATAAATAACCTCAACGACAAAGATAAGAAAAATAATTAGGAAGTGGTAAGTTTTGAGTATTTATTCTTCTTTTTAAAAAATATTTAAATTGAAAATTTAATGTAATTTTTAATTGTTAACAATGGTTATGTTTCACAATTAGCTCACAAAATTCTTACAAGCTGGTACTAGCCAGCTCTAGTTTAACCACTGTGGAACCCATCTCTTATCTCCCTGGTCCTAATAGAAAATTCCAAAATTCAAATAGAATAGATGGAAAATACTGTTTTGTCCAAAAGATGATTACATGAGACCGATCAGCCTCTAATAATGTGGAGAATCACTATCCTAACAATAAACTATGTATTTATCAAATGTTTTATAGATTTATAAAAATATTTTATAAATATTAACTCAGTTTACTCTTAACAACCATTTGAGATAGGTGCTATTATTAACCTCATCTTACTGAGAAGAAACTGAAGGAATAAAGAGGTTTAAGAACTTGCCCCTTGTCATTCTGTTAATAATGGTACAGTCATAATTTGAACCCAAGCAAAGTGGTGCTAGCCTACGCTTTTAACTATTGTCATACTGCTTCCATTTCCTTAACTTTTGTTAGCATTGCTAACAATCAATATTTTTAAATGGTCCAAAAGTATTTTGATTAATTTTTTGAAGAACTAAAAAAAAAAACCCCAAAACAAAAACACAACTCTTCAACATCTCAAATTCTGCATTACCTAGAAAAATGCTCTTTTGAAAGAAACTGAAATAATCTTTAGGCTTAAACACAAAGCAGTCTATTTCAGAGAAATTCTAATGTGAGATTTATGACTGTACAAGTTAATTTGTAGGTATGACCTGCAGTGCCAATTTTAAAAGAAGTACTAGCTAATTTTCCTATGAAAAAGGAATCCATTATACTGAGAGATGGTTATAACCTACAAATAACCAAATAATATAGTATTTTAAGTATAAAAACTTTCTAAGGAAATAATTTATTAAAAAACTATATAGATTTCCTGAATTGTGCTTTAAACACTCCTTAACATTAGACTGGCATACACTCTATATTCACAGACAATTTTGGATCTGTGACCTGATTTTTTACACATGGTTACATACATCGTCAGAAAGCGAAGAGGAACTAAAGAGCCAAAGCTATGGTTTTTCCAGTAGTTATGTACAAATGTGAGAGCTGAACCATAAAGAAGGTTGAGCACCAAAGAACTGATGCTTTTGAAATGTGATGCTGGAGAAGACTCTTGAGAGTCCCCTGGACAGCAAGCAGATCAAACCCATCAATCCTTTGGCAACCTGGTGTGAAGAGCCGACTCATTGGAAAAGACCCTGATTCTGGGAAAAACTGAGGGCAGGAGGAGAAATGTGGGTGACAGAGGAGGAGATGGTTGGATTGCACCATCAACTCAATGGACATGAGCTTGAGAGCAAACTCCAGGAGACGGTGAAGGACAGGGAAGCCTGGCGTTGCTGCAGTTCATGGTCACAAAAAGTTGGACATGACTTAGCGACTGAATAACAACAACACACATTATCATCTAAACAAACAAAAAAGCAAATGACTATATAATATAGGAAGATTTTATGTTTTTATATTTGTATGTCTCAAATTTAGGAGTTTAAATGTTAACATAATTAGACTTTTTTCCAATTACAGGTAACTCATTGAGCACGTTAAAAGCTGTAATATATTAAAGGAACAAAATGGTAAAAAATATTCCTAGAGGTTATCTGGTGGTTCATAGTCCTCTTTATCTTGTCACTCTTTTTGGGCAACTACTACCCTAATACCCACTTAGGAAGATGGAGAAAGCTAATGTTTATTTTCTACATTTCTTTTCCCAACAGATGCAAAAGGCAATTATTTTTACAGTTAAAACCATGGGGTGATTTCCCTGAACTCTGATATGCAGACATTCGAGAAGCCAGCTGAAATGTTCTTTCCTATGTGGCTAGCTTTCATCCCATGACCCAGACTAAAGGCGAGAATGCAGGATTTCACTGGGTATTGTCTCTGGGCATTCAGACAATGCTGGGGGAATGATCTGGTTTAGGTTTGTTTGGCTTAAAATCAATAACATAGAGTAGACTTCATTTTGTGCACTAATAGAACTTGGCATAAAACATACTGAAACTTTCTTCACTAGAGATCTCTCTCTGCTGCATAATCAAGCCTAAATGTGTGTGTGTGTTCCTAATTACTTTTAAGTGTACAAAGATAAACAGGATTTCCTTAAAGCAATGCTACTGTTACAACAATAAAGATATTAAGAGGTCAGTGGCTGCTGAACAATGAATTAATCCACATATTAGAAGGGAAAATGAACTGCATCTTCTCCTTTCTTCTCCATTCAGCAAGACTGAATTCAGTAACTTAGAGTGGTAAAGCTGCTGTCAAGTAAGCTTGATTTCCTCTGGTTAATGACAACATATTATCAGCAATATGTTAGGTACTCTGAACTGGACACTATTATTTGTCTGCAACTAATAGTCAACTGAGAATAGTACGTAGACGAATTTGATTTAGGAAAATAGAAACAGAAAAAGGGAGAGGGAGAGAAAACATAAAAGGGTACTCTTTAAATTTAGGCATAGTAAACTTGGGCAGAAAAAGTGAGCTTTGAGACGGTGGACTGAAATTTCTAGATTTTGTCTCTCAATCTGATTTGGAATCTCATCAAACTTTCCCTGGTCAAAATCTCCCTCATGCTTGTCCAGCAGGGTAAGCTCCCGAACATTCTCAGCAGTACCTCTGGCTCCTCATCTACCTAGGCCCTGGATCTCTTAGAAACTTGACTCAACAATTTTTCTAATCACATTTGTTGAGTGACTACTATCCAAGGACTGGTAGATGGTGACCAGATTCAGAACAGTGCCTCACACATACATCCCAGGCACTCAAGAAATACTGTTGACTGACTGCAGAAATTTGACTCCTATGAAGGCTGATGTTTCAGGTAATCCAGCACATATCTGAAATTTTATTGTTGTTATTAAGGCCTTTGTACTCACCAGGGGATTTTCACACAAATATTTGCACAACTGTTACTTGTGGATTTTGACAACAGGATAGTAGAAGACCAACAGATATGCAATTTTAGAAACATTATCACAGAGCAGATGAAATTAAATCAAGATCATTTATGTTTCTACCCAGAGGGCAAATAATGGAACTCTAAGCATCACTAGTACCTAATCATGTAGCATTTTGCTGTTAACATCCTTGTCTGTAAATTTTTTTAAAATGTGATTATTTGAAAATCTATTAAAGGATTTCACATTACTTTCAAATAAATTTTTCAAAAATCATAAAAAACAAAACCTCTCTTGGAGGTTTGCATGTGTCTGCATGTGTGTTAAGTCTTCCATCAGTCGTGTCCGACTCTTTGTGACCCTATGAACTGTAGCCCGCCAGGCTCCTCTGTCCATGGGATTCTCCATGGCAAAAATACTGGACTGGGTTGCCACGCTCTCCTCCAGGGGTCTTCCCAATCCAAGGATCAAACCCGCGTCTCTTATGTCTCTTGCACTGGCAGGCAGGTTCTTTACCACTAGTGCCACCTGGGAAGTCCCTCTTTTGGGTATTCACCTTTAAAAAGATTTGTTTACATTTTTATCAAATATATCTTTGAAAAGATGCAAAGACAAGCAATAAAAACACTTTAGCAGAGCAGATAAAATTTTCAAACAATAGCTTTCATGCAGTCAGATAAATTCAATACTGATTACATTAAAGAGTTATAAACTAAAATAAAAGAACTTTGCTTTTTCTCCTCTTCAAAGAATATTAGTGCTCACAGAATAGTTGACTACCACTTAAAAAAGTAAAATATCTGTAGTGTGGCATTTAAAATCTTTTCAAAACACATATCCACAGAAAGACATACTTGAATCTTCACTGAAGCTTTATTCATAATAGCCCCAAATGAAAAGAATTCAAAGGTCCATCAAGTGGTGACTGGATAAATTGTGGAATATCAAATCAATCAATCAATACTGCTGAACAACACTGACACAATTGATGCACACACCATAGATGAATCAAAAGCACTATACTAAGTGGAAGATGCTACATACTATTTATATAAAATTTTCGAAAAGGCAAAACTATAGTGACAGAAGGCAGATCAGTGGCTGCCTGGCTCCAGGGCTAATGGACAGGGGCACGTGAACAAGTTCTGGGGTGATGGAAATATTCTCTAACGTGATTATGATGGCATTACATAACTGTATATATTTATCAAAACTCAGTGAATTGCACACTTATTTTTGTTATATATAAATTATTCCTTTTAAATTAAAAATAACAGGGAAATCTCTGAAGGCAGCAATATAAACAGCCTCCTTAAAAAAACACTTTTTAAATATAGCTTCAATCTTTTATTTTTTCACTTTCATGTCCTAGTAATCTTACTTATTGTCTAGTCTCCTACAAGTATTGACGTCTTCCTTTCTATGGTCCTTCAGATACTGTTCTTTCTACCTGGAATGCTCACCACTGTGGAATATAGTCACTCAATAACCACTTTTGAATGAACTTCAAAGACAACAGTCATATACCAGAGTGTCTTTGTCAGGAGGTAGGCAATTCTCTGATTTAGGGACTTTTTCAGTTGGGAAGTATATCTAGAATTTTTTCTTTGATATGTAATTTACATGCAATAAAATGCACAAACCTTAAGTGTACATTCACTGATTTTTGACAAATGCTTACACCTGTGTAATCCAAAACACCATCAATATACAGAACATTACCATCACCCCAGAAAGATACCATTCTTGATGATTTCCCATCAAGACTACCATGATTTCCCCCCCAGACTACCATAATTTTTAGAAATATTATGCTTTTTACTTTGAGAAATTCTATTTAGTTTAATAAAGGACTTCTATTTATCGCTGAGATAGCCTATCTTTGCATTCATTGTGAATATATTTTCCTTTACTTCGTTGAACATAGTTTTAAAAAGCATTTTCATATCATTTTCCAGCACCTGGATCCTTTGGGAGTCAGTCTCTGCTCATTGTTTTTTTGCTTAAGAATGTCATACTTTCCTGTTTCTTTTTACATTGAGTACTTTTTTTTAAATATTCTGGACATTATGAATGTTATACAGTAGAAACTCTTAATTCCATTATAATTACTCTGAAGAGTGTTGATATTTTCAGTTTTGCAGAAGATTTACTTGGTCAGACTCAAGTCTTGGGCAATGACTGAAATCCTAGTTCAGTTTTTTACACCCCCTTGGCTGGGCTGTTGCAATCTTCTCTGAGCTTGGTTGGGGTCAGTCACTGAGTCAAGTAAAATTTATACACAGAATCTGGGGGCCCTGTATTTGGTTGTCTCCTCTCTAGACTTTCTTCCCTCAATTTCCATCAGTAAAGTTTGCCTCAAACTTCATATTCTAGTTCTATGTCATACAGACTTCAGGTTATCAGAGTTTTACTGCCCCATGGGTCTTGTTAGGTCTTGGAGTAGAGTGAGGCAAGCAAGGTGTCCATGGTTCACGATTTAAGAAGGTACTCACCCTCAGGCTCATTCATGTAAGTGAAGAGTCAGCACCCAAGAGTGAACACTCCCCTTAACACGGCTTTGCTTGCCTCACTCTAGTTCCAGCCCTGGGTCCTGCCCTTAGTCTGAAAGTGGAACAAACAAGACACTTATCCCCTGTTTGTTCTTTCTTCCACTTTTTGAATACTGTCCAGAATCTGCCCGATTTTACTCTCTAGAGGCTTCAAGTAGTTGTTTTTCTGTTTTTCCCAGGGTTTATAATTGAGTTTTGAAAGATAGTTAGTCTGTCAGGAGATTATTCAGTCATACTGAAAGTAGAACTCTCAGAATCAAAGAATTTTTGAGTGGAAAGAGATTTTAGAAATTCTTGATTCAGTTGTCTAAATTGGAGACTGACGCCAAAACAGGTTAAGAAGCTTTGTCATAAAGTCAATTATATGGAAGGTTAGTAATTTAACTTTTGATCTCGACATCATCCAGTATGCTACTCTAATAATGCAACTTCTATGCAGAGCAAACAATGTTGCACTCAGACTTCTCTTTCAAATGTAAATAGTATATTAGTTCTCAATTATTAACTACTGTCTGCTTAACAGTTTTGCTATGGTTGTGGAGTGAATGTGTGTGTTCCCGCAAAATTTGTATGTTGAAGCCCTAACCCCCAGTGTGGTTGTGTATAACGATGGGGGCATCTAAGAAAGTAATTAATGACAAATGGTGTCACAGAGGTGCGGCTTTGATCTAATAAAACTACTGTCTTATAAAAAGAGATTCTGACCCCTCTTTCCCTACTCATGTGTGAATAAAGAAGACATCATGTGAGTACACAGAAAGATGGTAGCTGCCTACAAGTCAAAAGAAGAGGCCTCAGAATAAAACCTACCTTCCTGGTACCTTGACCTTGGACTTTCTAGCCTCCAGAACTGTGAGAAAAAAGTTTCTGTTGTTACTCAGTCATGCAGCCTGAGTTAGCTAATACAGTTACAAAAATGGATCCAAATTTTGCACACTGGTAAATCAGTTTACTTGACAGAAATTAGATTGACCACACTGAGGTAAATTCATATTCTTCTTTAAAATAGCTTGAATTCATTTAAAAAGTAAAATGTGCCAATCAGTACAATAAAAATAAATTTCTTTTGAGTGCTAAACCTATCACTGTAGGTAAATCTTCTGTGAGATGGGAGGACAAAAAGTGTTTCTAAGACAATTTATCCTATTGTTTTTCCTACCTTCTTTTTAAATGCATCTATATCTATCTATTAAAATGAATCAGAGTCTATTCTGCAAATGCCTTATAGAGTCATACTTTCTAAAACAGCACGTAAACAGGTGCCATGTAAAAAGTAAGGCCTGAACACATATTCCTTATTTGCATCTTTCAATCTAGCAGCACTTAGTAAAGATCATCAATATCATAAGAAGCTAAGAAATATGAGTTATCTCTCATTTGACCAGTGATGATGATAATTTCTGATAATTCAGTATAAAAACACCTGCAATTATAAACAGTCGATTTTTATTTCTATATATTGATTTGGTTTGACTGATGTAGACAACCATACCCAGTAAATCAGGATGTCAATTCTGCAAATCTCCCCTTAGCTTTATACCAACAAACACAGCTTTAGGCCCCCAAGTATTCCTTTCCCCTTCATTTAACTATACTAAATTATTGAACGAAAAGAAAAGCTGTTATATTTGGGGATCCTGATAACAAAAGTCCTTAGGCTGGAGATTTGCCAACTGTTATGTTGGAATCTGGGGTTTTAGGACTGGAGCTTCAGCAAACCTTTCTAAAATTATGTATCTGTTTTAATTAATAACTGAAATGAAGATGGATAACAAACTCAAGGAATTAAAAAATCTCAAATTTGAATGAAAAAGGAGGAACGAGTGAAATCTCTCAAAGAGATTTTCTAATTAAGAAAATTTGTTTTCCCACTTTCAATTACACTTTGATTTGAAATAATGATCTTTAATGATGTATTTTAATGATTGCTTGTAATACCTTTAGCTAAAAATGTTAAGTATTTATAGCAAAAATAAGTACTTCAAAAGTGTTCAAATGTTGCTTCTACTTTAGGCAATCTCCTCCTAATCTTAATATTTTAGTTTCCTTAGAAAGTCATACACCAACACATACATCTAAATATGTGAATTTACATTCTAGAGAGAAATTTCTGACCAGCTCATGTTTTCATAAGTTCAAAGTAGATAGTTTAAATTAACTACCTTCTATTAATTATACAAGTAGCTTCATGGAGTTTAATTCTATTTTCATTTTTAAATAGAGTCTTTCATAAAAAAAAAAAAAGTGCCAAAAAGTTCCAACCACTCTCAACATTTTGCTTTTTCTCAATACATGTCATGCTCTTTCAACTCCTCACTGCAAGGAGATCCAACCAGTCCACCCTAAAGGAGATCAGTCCTGGGTGTTCATTGGAAGGACTGATGCTGAAGCTGAAACTCCAATACTTTGGCCACCTGATGCGAAGAGCTGACTCATTGGAAAAGGCCCTGATGCTGGGAGGGATTGGGGGCAGGAGGAGAAGGGGACGACAGAGGATGAGATGGCTGGATGGCATCACTGACTCGATGGACATGAGTTTGAGTAAACTCTGGGAGTTGGTGATGGACAGGGAAGCCTGGCGTGCTGTGATTCATGGGGTCGCAAAGAGTCAGACATGACTGAGCAACTGAACTGAATTGAAAATACTTACTATTTAAAATATATATTGTTTCTATATTTAGAACTATAGTTACAATTCTATAAAGCGGTTCTGTAATAGATATATAAAAGATATATAAACATATATATCATATACTATAAAATATGGGGTTTCCCAGGTGGCACTGGTGGTAAAGAACCTGCCTGCCAATGCAGGAGATGAAAAGATATGGGTTCAGTCCCTGGATTGGGAAGGTCCCCTATGGTAGGAAGGGGCAACCCACTTCAGTATTCTACCTGGGAAACTCCATGGACAGAAGAGCCTGGCAGGTTACAGTCCATGGGATCACGAAGTCAGAGATGACTGAGCTATTGAACACAGCACTACATAATGTAAAACAAATATATAAATATATAAAACAAAAATATATATATTAATGATTATGGAGTCTTCTACAATTTGTCGAGAATAATTTTAAAAAATTTATCTTGCAGGATAATTACCTCAAGTATATGCTTTTTTGGAAGCAACCTAAATGTTCATTGACAGAGGAATGGATAAAGAAGTGGTACAACATATACAATGAAATATTACTCAGAATGAAATAATGCCACTTGTAGCAACATGGATGAGAGTGTCATACTGAGGTAGCAACATGGATGAGAGTGTCATACTGAGTAAGTCAGACAGACAAGGAAAAATATCATATGATATCCCTTATATGGGGAATTTAAAAAGAAATGAAACAAATGAACTTACTCACAAACAGAAAGAAACTCATAGACAAAGCAAAGGAACTGATAGTGGCTGGAGGGGAAGGGATAGTTAGGGAGTTTGGGATGGTCATATACATACAGTTCAGTTAACTTGCTCAGTTGTGTCTGACTCTTTGCAACCCCATGGACTGCAGCACACCAGGCTTCCCTGTCCACCATCAACTCCTAGAGCTTACTTAAACTCATGTCCATTGAGTCGGTGATGCCACCCAACCATCTCATCCTCTGTCATCTCCTTCTCCTTCTGTCTTCAATCTTTCCCAGCATTAGGGTCTTTTCAAATGAGGCAGTTCTTCATATCAGGTGGCCAAAGTACTGGAGTTTCAGCTTCAGCATCAGTCCTTCCAATTATTTCCTTTAGGATGGACTGGTTCCTAAAGGACTGATTTCCCTTAGGATGGACTGGTTGGATCCCCTTGCTGTCCAAGGGATTCTCAAGAGTCTTCTCCAGAAACACAGTTCAAAAGCATCAATTCTTTGGCGCTCAGCTTTCTTTATAGTCCAATTCTCACATCCACACATGACTACTGGAAAAACAATAGCTTTGACTAGACAGGCCTTTGTTGGCAAAGTAATGTCTCTGCTTTTTAATATGCCATCTAGGTTGTTCATAGCTTTTCTTCAAAGGAACAAGAGTCTTTCATGGCTGCAGTCACCATCTGCAGTGATTTTGGAGCCCCCCCCAAATAAAGTCTGTCACTGTTTCCCCATCTATTTGCCATGAAGTGATGGGACCAGATACCATGATCTTAGTTTTCTGAATGTTGAGTTTTAAGCCAACTTTTTCACTCTCCTTTTTCACTTTTATCAAGAGGCTCTTTAGTTCTTTGCTTTCTGCCATAACGGTGGTGCTACCTGTGAATCTGAGGTTACTGATATTTCTCCCGGCAATCTTGATTCCATCTTTTGCTTCATCCAGCCTAGCATTTCACATGGTGCACTCTGCATATAAGTTAAATAAACAGGGTGACAATATACAGCCTTGACATACCCCTTTCCCAATTTGGAACCAGTCTGTTCCATGTCCAGTTCTAACAGTTGCTTCCTGACCTGCACACAGATTTCTCAGGAGGAAGGTCAGGTGGTCTGGTATTCACTTTTCCACAGTTTATTGTGATCCACACAGTCAAGGCTTTGGCATAGTCAATAAAGTAGAAGCAGATGCTTTTCTGGGACTCTAGCTTTTTTGATGAGCCAACGGATGTTGGCAATTTGATCTCTGGTTCCTGGGCCTTTTCTAATTCCAGCTTGACCATCTGGAAGTTCATGGCTCATGTACTATTGAAGCCTGACTTGGAGAATTTTGAGCATTACTTTACTAGCATGTGAGATGAGTGCAATTGTGCGGTAGTTTGAGCATTCTTTGGCATTCCCTTTCTTTTGGATTGGAATGAAAACTGACCTTTTCCAGTCTGGTGGTCACTGCTGAGTTTTCCAAATTTGCTGGCATAATGAATGCAGCACTTTCACAGCATCATCTTTTAAGACTTGAAATAGCTCAACTGGAATTCCGTCACCTCCACTAACTTTGTTTGTAGTGATGCTTCCTAAGGGCCACTTGACTTCACATTCCACGATGTCCGGCTCTAGGTGAGTGATCACACCATCGTGATTATCTGGGTCATGAAGATCTTTTGTACAGTTCTTCTGTGTATTCTTGCTACCTCTTCTTAATATTTTCTGCTTGTGTTAGGTCCATACCATTTCTGTCCTTTATTGTGCCCATCTTTGCATGAAATATTCTCTTGGTATCTCTAATTTTCTTGAAGAGATATCTAGTTTTTTCCATTCTATTGTTTTCCTCCATTTCTTTGCTTTGATTACTGAGGAAGGCTTTCTTATCTCTCCTTGCTATTCTTTGGAATTCTGCATTCAAATAGGTATATCTTTGCTTTTCTCCTTTGCTTTTCGCTTCTCTTCTTTTCACAGCTATTTGTAAGGCCTCCTTAGACAGCCATTTTGCCTTTTTGCATTTCTTTTTCTTGGTGATGGTCTTGATCCCTGCCTCCTCTACAATGTCATGAACCTCCATCCATAGTTCTTCATGTGCATACTGCTATATTTAAAATGGATAGCCAACAAGGATCTACTGTATAGCACATGGAACTCTGTTCAATGCTATGTGGCAGCCTGGATGGGCGGTGGATTTAGGGGACAATGGATCTATGTATGCATATGGGTAAGTCCCTTCACTGCTCAGCTGAAACTACCACAATGTTGTTAATTGGCTCTACCTCAATATAAAATATAACATTAAAAATAGTATATGTTGTTAAAATCTTTCAATTTTTCCTGGTTTCCACAACACTATATACACATAGTGTTGTATCTAAATTTAGAAAATGAAAAATGTTATCTAAATTTTTAAAAGATCATTCCTTTTGAGTTCAGTTTCTTCTTTCTTGTAGCCATGTAATGTTCCTAGGGTTCAGTCTTGCATCCCCTCTTTTCCCTACTATATTCTCATCCCAGGTGATCTTACCACTTCCATAGCTTTAAAAATCCTATACATGCTTGTGACTCTCACATTTATTTCTCCAGTCCAGCCTTTCTTCTGACCTTAGGCTAGTATAAGCAACTTTCCAATAATATTTCCACTAGGTGCTTCACAGGAAAATTACATACAATTTTTCTAAAATTAAGTTTTATTTCTCAAAAGCTGACCCTACTTAACTGTCCCCATCTCACTACATGAAGCTATCCATGGTCTCCTTTCATTTCTTTGAGCAGGCAGCTCTTTGTCTCAGCCTAGGATGCTCTCTCCTTAGGTCGTTAAGACAGTTGACTTTCAGTTGTCTTTCAAATCTCTACTTGAATCTTACCACAAAGATGGACCACTCTTTCCTCTCCCAGTTTCCTCTATGAGGGTAGGGATCATTTTGTTTCATTCATTCGTATCTACTATGAACCTAGCAAAACGCCTGACACAGAGTTGATCCTCAGAAATGTTTGCTGAATAAATAAATGATACTATGTTCGTGTTCTTTAGAACATTTACAATAATTTGTAAGTATATAATTAAACTTTACAAACTATTCAATTACTCTCAACATGGTTCCAGTAAGGCTATGTCTCACGTCCCCACTCAACATAAAGTGTGGGTTCTCAATCAGAATTTGTTGAAGAAAGGAAAGGAGGGGAAGAAGGAATGAAGTGGAGATACGATTAAGGGAGAGAACAGAGCCTAAAGGAGAATGCTGTACAGTGACACTCTGGGACTATGGTGAACATTCAAACACAAGCTCTAATCACTCAATTAATCACTCAGTTGTTTTGCCCACATAAATGTAAATGTCTATACCTAGATGAGCCAGTATTTCATTGGTAATACAAATGTTTGATATTATTTAGATATAGCTGCAACTATCATTTTATTCTATTAGTGCAGCCAATTTGGTTAGACATTTATTTCTTTGATATGCATAATATTTAAAATCTGCTGTGCTATTTAGTCAGACCGGAGTGTTGGGAAGCCTTGACCATGTGATGCATGTGCAATCAACTTATCTGGTTTATATTTATCTGCAGTAATATTATAGCATAATGGTTGTTATTTCACAACTAGTCTTTTTTATACTAAGGGCTGAGCCAAAAGGAAAGGCTATAATATGGCTGAAATCTGCCAGTGTCACTTCACATAGGACAGAACTGAATAGGCGTTTGTAGGGTGTAAATGCTCGTTTTAAAAAATGAAATTATAATAGTAGATTGCAATAAGAAGAAAAATTCTTTGAAGAGAACAGATTAAAAATATTTGTTCGGTACAAATAAAGGTCACAGTCTATCTACTAAGAATTCCAAGACTAAGACTGAGGAATAAGAAAATTCTTTATGTATACGAAAAAGCATATTATTAAAAAAAAATTTAAGGAGTGAATCTTTAAATGCCTCCTGAGAAATTTCCTCCTAGAAAGATTCTTAATTATACCTAACTTATTAGCTCATCTGGAATATAAATAGCATTATGTAATTTTTTTTTATTAACAAAAGGCTTTGATTAAAAAAACGCTCCACAGATAGTGTCTCTGCACAGCTGACTCATATTTCACTCCTGTGGTGGGTGTACAGAGAGCGACTACACTAGACTCATGCAGGAAATACTCCAGAGATCTGAGATCTAGGTCACACAACAGAGCACTGCTACGACAAGATCATAAAAGCTCAGTGTTTTCTTAGCTTCCACTCAAATCAGTAAGCCATGTTTAGACAAAAGCTGACTAAATAGAAAAGACAGCATGCTTGCTGGCCTGTGCACCCCCCAGACGGGCTCGCGTTCATGGTTTCCTGAATGTGGTATGATGGTAAACACAGCCTCTATGCTGCCACTCAGGCACAGTGGCCGTTGGAAACAATAAAATACCACAAAATACAATGACAGTGAAATATGTTAGTTATACTCTCAAATGCAAATATTCCAAAGTAATGTTTTGACCACATTTATCAGGTCTTTGGGAAACAGTAATATCTCCTTTAAGGATTTAAAAAATACATCTGTAAATGTGTATGTTTCAGTAAGGGCTTCCCTTGTGGCTCAGCTGGTAAAGAATCCATCTACAGTGTGAGAGAGCTGGGTTCGATCCCTGGGTCAGGAGGATCCCCTGGAGAAGGGAATGGTTGGCTACTCACTCCAGTGTTCTTGCCTGGGAAGTCTCACAAACAGAGGAGCCTGGTAGGCTACAGTCCATGCGGTCACAAAGAGTTGAACACAATTGAGTGACTAACATACACACATAACAAAACATACAAAAGAACTAGGAAACTGACAGCTATGCTGGATTAAGAACATCGAAGTTTTTTGTTATTCAGATCTCTAGGAAATCATATTACAAATTGATAAATTTTTCTTATTTTTGGATTGGAAAAAAGAACTAGATGATTTAAGAACTGTGTTTAATATATTGCATTTATATTTTTAAAAAGCACCAATCTGTTTCCTAAGGAAGTCTTTGAAGGTTGATTTACTGCAAGATACTTAGAAAAACCTGCACCAGCCTGTTTCCTTAAGTTAGTCAATTCACCATCATCTCAACCAACAAAACAATAGCATTTTCTTGTTTATAAAAACTTTAAAACCCATAGCATAGTAACACATTTCACAGAACCTTGTCAGTAACCTTATCAATAAAGACAGATCCACTTTTGGATAACAATGTACCTTACATTACTAGAACAGAGTAAATATGTTTTCAGAAAAGAGTAAGGTTGCTAAAAACCTTGCTCACAAAGAAAGAATATTATAGATACTTCAACTATTTTCTTCTGAGTCTTAAACAGGAGAGTAGTTGAAAGGGTGCCAAAACACTCAAAATCAAGGTTGGCTTTGGGAAATATGACCATAATTGTCACACCCAAATGACCCATTGAGTTTGACTGGGAGAACTAGGGGCTTAGTTTTGTTTTCAATCATGAAGTCATGAAAGAGGTGTTACGCCTATTATATCCATGTTCTGTCTTGATGCTATTTGATCAATTATTTTAATCAAAAGGCTAATGACCATTTTCTTAACCTCCCCTTTCTTTAAAGATACCTTGAAATAAATTCAAATACTTTCCTGAAGTAAACAAAAGAAGAAATTGTTTTCCCTTGAAGTCTCTATTACTTAAATAATCCACATTTAACCTAGTCTTAGAAACATTTCTGTCACAATAGTCTGCATATAACACAACTGTGATGTGCTGCCCCGAGGGACATATTACTGCTGACGGCCCATCCAGTCATTTGATTATCACTGTATGGTAAATGGCTTCAGGATAATAACTCTGATATGATCAAATGCTTTAATTAGTTTATTATCCTTTTTTATTTCAGAGCAGACAGGCCATATTTGTCTTTAACATGGGGGTGCAGTGCAGTGCAACTTTAAGGCCGTTGTAGACAAGTATAATCTTCAACTGGGTTCCTCAGTTTCTCATATTAGCTCAGTATCCAGGAGAGGTGGCTCCCAACTTAGATTTTATTTGGAAACTATTTGCACCTTAAAACCAAGGACAAAAGTACAAAACATCAGAAAATGATAATTAAAATAATGAAAGTGATGAAAAGTCTTGCAATGAGTGCCAGTGGAGGGGGAAAATACAACAAGTAAGTTTGGAAAGAAAGGCGGAAAGAGTATGGTATCAACTCTGTTTTATATGCCAGGTATCAGGACAAATTGGCTTATAAAAGAATTATTTGTTCCTGCACTTTATAGGTGAAGAGACTGAGGTTCAGACTGGTTATGAAACTCATCAAGATCATGTTGCTGATAAGAGAGGCAGAGATGGGATTTGAACCCAAGTAATCTGATTCTCAAGCTCCTGCTTTTAGCTACTATATTCCTCCTCTCATTATATAAGAAATAACACAAAGGTGTTAGATAGAAGTTTTAAAAAGCTGAATAAAAGACTGAAAGTGAAAATGTAAACAATGATGGCCTCTTGGTGGTGGATTATGAGCAATTTCTCCTGCTTATTCATTCTTTTCAGATCTTTTCAAAATAACAAAAATAAAAGTTTAACACATTTTTATGTCAGCAGACAATAACATAAAAATATTGCTGTCCTAACTAACATTTTCCTTTTGATCTTAGCACTTTGTAATGTAAAACACTGCATGTGCTAAACTGACACTTTGTTGACAGCTAACCGAGCACACTGCATCCGTCACTAGAAAGTCACAGAAACCTGGGCACAGGTGGGAATGTGTTTAAATTAAGCAACTTCTACCATATGTGGCAGGATCAATATAGATCCATTTTAATTTCCTATACCTTTATCCCTTAATCCAACACCTTTAAAACTACAGAGTTACATAATCGATATTTACCAAGTGACCAAGAGGTCCTTACAGATGCTGAAATGCCTTATGAATCACAGAGGAAAGATTAAACTGACATTCAAGACAGTGTTGGTGTAAAGTGTATTCCTGCCCTCACCAATCTACCGAGGCTCCTCTCTTAAAGGTCACAAATGCTTACCATCACAGCCAATCTATTTTTCACATGCTGCCCTCCTGTTATCAGCATTTAGAACGGTTTAACACTCCCTTCTTGAAACTCTCTTCTCCAGGAGCTTTCTTTAAGTCCTGCCTGACTGCCCCCATCTGGACCCTCTCCTGAGCTTGTCATGGAAGGGCTTTTCCTTCTTCTCCTGTTACATCCTTTCGCTGCAACCTTAGGGCTTCAACGATCAGGAAAACAATCAATTATTCCTTACATAGCATCTCCAATCGTGACCTGTTCTCCCATCTCCCTCTTGATGCCTACCAGCATTTCTAATGTCTTATGCAGAACTGGTCTTAGTTCTTTCCCAACCTGTCTTTCCTTCTGAGTTCCTTGGCTCTACCAGCCTCCAATAATACAGGTGTGAAAATTCATGTTATTTTTACTTTACTTCCTTGTTTCTCTCTTCAACCGCTGTTTAGCTCTACACAGGGTACCTTTATGATTCTATTCATTTACTTATTTACTTAACACATTGAATAACTGTTGGAGTAGATTCAGGGGCTACAGTGATGAACAACACAAGAGAGGACCCTACCTTCCTGCAGTGTATGTGCTGAGGCGCAGACACAATTTCAGATGGCAAAGCACTGCTACTAAAAAAACATGGGAAGAGACCAATCATCATGAATGACTGGCAGTGATGATGGGGGCTAGCACTTTTAGTAGTGGCCAGGAAAAGCCTCTTTCAAAAGAAGACATTAGAGCACAGACCTGAACAAAATGAAGGAGTAAGTCTTGTAAGGATCTAAATGGAAAGGGTTCTTGGCAGTTGGGAAAGCAAGTGCAAAGGCACTGGCGTAGAAATGAGCTTGGCATGTCTGAAGAACTAGAAAAAGACCAATGAGATTCAGGTAACATAAGCAGGAGAAGGGTAGTAGACAGCTAGGCAGGGCCAGAGATGAAGGGTCTTGTAAGCTATGGTAAGGTGTTTGGATCCTAAGTGTGATGGGAAATGATTGGAGAGTTCTGACTTGGAGAGTGATATGGCATGATTTATGTGTTAAAGACCAGGAGAGAACAGACTGCAGAGGAAAAATAATATATTGCTTAACAAATTTTAAAAAATTAACCATGTTCTTAGGCAATAAGAGCTTTTATTAATTCATCTTTTTTTAAAAAAGGCTTCAATTTAACAGATATGTAATTTCCTAATTCATAAATAATGACATTATGAATTGAAATACTTTCACTTCTTTAGTTTAGAATAAAAATTACCATGCTTCTGAAATGCACAGTAAGAGCAATGAAGTATATATATATTGTTCATTTTATACTTACATGTTGCACAAATGAAACCAAAACCTTGGAGTATCTGTCATCAGTAATGTCCAACAAAGCAATTAGGAATTAATTAATGAGAGTATGTATAAAGGATTCACAAATTCTTAGTAATGAGGTACAATGTACCAGGCATTCAATGTACCAAACAGGAATGAAAAATGTTAAAATTATGTTTCCACTAGAAGTTTACAAAGAGGGAAGCTGACAATAAAGTGAATAAAAGATAAAGGCATCCCAATTATTGTCAGGTTATAAAAGGCTTGTACTTTTATGTGATGTGAAGATAGAAAATGGAGACATGACAAATGAGTCCATTACGTCAGTATCATTTGGAATCAGACAATTAAGCTTTTGGCATTTATCAACACTGAAGAGGACTCATATTAAATTAAACATGTCAATTATACCTCAATAAAAAAAAACATAACTCTGTAGGCTTAGAAGGAAAAAAGAATTATAGAATTACTGGTATTCATGTTAGGCTTTATAGATTCCTTTTATGAACAAAGAGCAATTCACTCATCTCTGGACTCTCAGTGCTCATTTGCTTTCCTGTACCGAAATGAGTGTCATGATTGCCTTTTCATTCCCAAAAATCTAGGAAGGAAAAGGACCACAGTAAGGAGGGATAATGACTTTTCTTCTTTCTCACTGGATTTATAGGCGAGGTGACTTAACAAGGAACATTCATCCATCACTGAGCATCAGCTATGTGTCAAGCACTGTGATCGGTACTGGGAACGTGACATGTGCATGAGGTGTCACCCCAGGAGGAGGGAGAGCTGTTTCTCTTGGGAAGATGCATGCCACCACCTCTAATGGAGCAGCTCTGTGCTTTCGGAGGCTCCTGTCTTCACTACAGTTGTAAAGGGCATCCTTCAGTTCCCCTTGAGCTTCCTCCGATTAGATAGAAAAGAGTTAAAGAAACAGGGGAGACAGAAGAGTCACCCCATGAGGAGTCCGAAAGCTGATTCTAAACTCTACAAATGTAACTTGTATCTCTTACTTTAATAGAAGGAAATATTTTTATTCCAGAGAAAATTCCAGCATTGCTGCTTTGACAGTCATTTTCTTAACTAGGAAGGTAGAAGCAAATGGCACTAGTATATGATATTAATTTTCTATTGCTGTTAAACAAACTACTGCATACTTGGCAACTTAGAATAATATATATACTTTTAATCTCACACTTTCTGTGGGTAGAGAATCTGAGTGAGGCTTAGCTGAGTCCTCCACTTAGGTTCTGGTAAGACTGTGGTCTCATCTGAGGCTTAACTGGGAAGACTTTGGTATTATTAACAGAATTCAGTTCCTTGTGGTTATAGGATTGAACCCAGGTCAGTAGGTGCCCAATATGCTACTGGAGAAGAGTGGAGAAATAACTCCAGAAAGAATGAAGAGACGGAATGAAGATGAAAACTACTCCCAGTTGTAGATGTCACTTGTGTTGGAAGTAAAGCCTGATGCTGTAAAGAACAATATTGCATAGGAATCTGGAATGTTAGGTCCATGAATCAAGGTAAATTGGAAGTGGTCAAACAGCAGATGGCAAGAGTGAACATCGCCATTTTAGGAATCAGTGAACTAAGATGGACTGGAATGGGTGAATTTAACTCAGATGACCATTATACCTACTACTGTGGGCGAGAATCCCTTAGAAGAAATGGAGTAGCCCTCATAGTCAACAAGAGTCCAAAATGCAGTACTTGGGGGCAATCTCAAAAATGACAGAAACGACCTCTGTTCATTGCCAAGGCAAATCATTCAATATCACAGGAATCAAAGTCTGTGCCCCAAGCACTAATGCCGAAGAAGCTGAAGGTAACAGTTCTATGACCTTATAAAACTAACCTTCTAAAATTAACACGAAAAAAAAAAAAGATGCCCTTTTCATCATAGGTGACTAGAACGCAAAAGCAGGAAGTCAAGAGATACCTGGAACAACAGGTAAGTTTGGCCTTGGAGTACAAAATGAAGCAGGGCAAAGGCTAACAGAGTTTTGCCAAGAGAACACATTGGCCATAGCAAACACCCTCTTCCAACAATATAAGACATGACTCTACACATGGACATCACCAGATGGTCAGTACCAAAATCAGATTGATAGTATTCTTTGCAGCCGAAGATGGAGAAGCTGTACACAGTCAGCAAAAACATGACCAATAGCTGACTGTGGCTCAGATCATGAACTCCTTATTGCCAAATTCAGACTTAAATTGACGAAAGTAGGGAAAAACCACTAGACCTTTCAGGTATGACCTAAATCAAATCCCTTACGATTATACAGTGGAAGTGAGAAATAGATTCAACGGATTAGATCTGATAGACAGAGTGCCTGAAGAACTATGGATGGAGGTTCATGACACTGTACAGGAGGCAGGGGTCAAGACCATCCTCAAGAAAAAGAAATGCAAAAGTGTCTAAGGAGGCCTTACAAATAGCAGAGAAAACAAGAGAAGCTAAAGGCAAAGGAGTAAAGGAAAGATATACCCATCTGAATGCAGAGTTCCAAGGAATAGCAAGGAGAGATAAGAAAGCCTTCCTCAGTGCCCAATGCAAAGAAACAGAGGAAAACAACAGAATGGCAAAGACTAGAGATCTCTTCAAGAAAATTAGTGATACCAAGGGAACATTTCATGCAAAGATGGGCTCAATAAAGGACAGAAATGGTATAGACCGAACAGAAGCAGAAGATATTAAGAAGAGGTTGCAAGAATACACAGAACTACACAAAAATATGTTAATGACCCAGATAACCACAATGATATAATCACTCACCTAGGGTTAGACATCCTGGAGTGCGAAGTCAGGTGTGCCTTAGGAAGCATCACTACGAACAAAACTAGTGGAGGTGATGGAATTCCAGTTGAGCTATTTCAAGTCCTAAAAGATGATGCTGTGAGAGTCCTAAAACATGATGCACCCAATATGCGAGTAAATTTGGAAAACTCAGCAGTGGCCACAGGATTGGAAAAGGTCAGTTTTCATTCCAATCCAAAAGAAAGGGAATGCCAAAGAATGCTCAAAATACTGCACAACAGTACTCATTTCACACACTAGCAAAGCAATGCTCAAAATTTTCCAAGTGAAGCTTCAACAGTACATGAACAAAGAACTTTCAGATGTTTAAGCTGGATTTAGAAAAGGCACAGTTACCAGAGATCAAATTGCCAACATACATTGGATCATAGAAAAAGCAAGAGTTCCAGAAAAACATCTACTTATGCTTTATTGACTACACCAAAGCCTTTGACCATGTGGATCACAACAAACTGTGGAAAATTTTTTCAAGAGATGGGAATACCAGACCATCTGACCTGCCTCCTGAGAAATCTGTATGCAGGTCAAGAAGCAACAGTTAGAATGGGACATGGAACAATGGACTAGTTCCAAATTTGGAAAGAGTACGTCAAGGCTGTATACTGTCACCCTACTTATTTAACTTATATGCAGAGTACATCATGTGAAATGCTGTGATGAATGAAGCACAAACTAGAATAAAGATTGCCAGGAGAAATATCAGTAACCTCAAATATGCAATGACACCACCCTTGTGGCACAAAGCGAAGAGGAATTAAAGGGTCCCTTGATGAAAGCGAAAGAGGAGAGTGAAAAAGCTGGCTTAAAACTCAATATTCAAAACACAAAAATCATGGCATCTGGTCCCATCACTTACTGGCATATAGATGGGGAAACAACGGAAACATTGAGACTTTATTTTCTTAGGCCTGAAAATCACTGCAGATGGTGACTGCAGCCATGAAATTAAAAGATGCTTGCTCCTCAGAAGAAAAGCTATGAAAAGCTGTGACGAACCTAGGCAGCATATTAAAAAGTAGAGACATTACTTTGCTGACAAAGGTCCATCTAGTCAAAGCTATGGTTTTTCCAGTAATCATGTATGGATGTGAGAATTGGACCATAAAGAAAGCTGAGCACTGAAGAATGATGCTTTTGAACTGTGGTGTTGGAGAAGACTCTTGCGAGGCCCCTTGGACTGCAAGGAGATCCAACCAGTACATCCCAAAGGAAATCAGTCCTGAATATTCATTGGAAGAACTGATACTGGAGCTGAAGCTCCAATACTTTGGCCACCTGATGCGAAGAACTGACTCATTTGAAAAGACCCTGTTGCTGGGAAAGGTTCAAGGCAGGAGAAGAGGACGACAGAGGATGAGATGGTTGGATGGCATCACCGGCTCAATGGACATGAGTTTGAGCAAGCTCCAGGAGTTGTTGGTGGACAGGGAAGCCTGGTGTGCTGCAGTCCATGGGGACACAAAGAGTCGGACACAACTGAGTGACTGAACTGAACTGACAAGGCTGAAGGCTTCAGTTTTCTGGTGGTTGGCCTGAGGCTACCCTCAGCTCCTTGCTGTGTGGGTTTTCCAACATAGCAGTTCATATCTTTGAGGCTAGGGATTGAGAGACTACAGCAAAGTGTGCACTGAAATCTTATGCAATGTTATCATGTATCATCTTTATGGAATTCTGCTGGTACAAGTAAACCAGAGGTCCTGTACATACTCTACTGGAGGAGATCACACAGGGGCATGAACACCAGAAAGCAGGGATCATAGAGATGACCAAAGAATCTGCCTACCAAAGTAACACTCAGACTTTCCCCACTGCTCAGTTCAGTCACTCAGTCATGTCCGACTCTTTGAGACCCCCTGGACTACAGCACACCGGGCTTCCCTGTCTATCACCAACTCCGGGAGCTTGCTCAGACACAAGTCCATCAAGTCAGTGACACATTAACCTAACACATCAAATCTTTTTCTTTGTCAGTGCTTCAATATATTTTGCCTAATCTTTCATTTTTTCAAAAACTTGAGTTAATCCTGGCTTTAACTTTCCTGCCACTATTCTGAAGAGTTCTTGTTAGTTCTAGGTTGTTTGTTTGTTCAGTATTTGTGTATTTGTTTAAACATCTAAGCTAAGAGCTCTGTGAGGTTTCCCTTGATTTATTTGTATATCTCTACCTTTTCTTTCCTACTGAGACGGTAAGTTATTGTGTACAGTAGAGTTTTCCTTTCAGGATTTCTTACTCCACAATCCACTGATGGTTTCTAAACATGAGAGCAAATCCATTTTATCTAAATTTAATATAAAGACAAAACTGCTTTCATGGAATCTGTGATATGTGTCCAAATATGTACAAACTTAATCACATTCTTTCCAGACACTTTCAGAAGAGCTACAATTCTAGCAGATGTTACACAAAACAGTTAAAGTGTTTCAGTATTACAGCAGCTTGGCAAGCACTAGTTAATGATCTACTTTGAGGAAGTATTATTCATATACTTTTTTTGCCTAGGCTATTGAGGTTCAATCTTACAGGTTTACTAATGTTTCTTTCTTTTTTGTCTCTATCGCCTTTTATGATGTACTGTTCACAGTTCACAGCTTTCAATAGTCTTCTTCCCCTTCTATCCGATTTGTTGCTTTGAAAAAAAGGGGTGGCCATTCATGGAACTATTTTGGTTAGAAAGTCTCAGCTGATGCTGTATGGTACCCCACCTAGGTTCTACAGGTTCAAGAGAGAAGAGGTGATTCTGGGGCTCCTCAAGTTTCACCTGCCTCCAGAACATCCTCAGTGTGAGCGTCAGACCCACCCTCTGTTCAGTGCCTGATACACATTTACTCAATGAATATTTGTGGAAAGAACTATCTGACATTTATTTGCATATACAATGGATATTTGCCTTTGTTAGATTCATGCATATGAATGGGAATTTCCATAACACACCCTAGAAATGAAACTAAAGGGTTCAGGAACATGTACATTTTAGGCTCCGAGAGACACAGACGTCTGCTCTCCAGAAGAGCTGCACTGAGGAGCTCTGTCAACACCGTGAGTGTGCTGGCTTCCATGGGCACTCACTAACACTGCACACCGAGTGAGGGGCACTGCTAATAACAGCCTTCTGGTGGGCAGAGATTGGGCCTCGTTAGTTTAAGTGCATACCGAAGTAAATGATATTCAAACATATATATTAAATATATTCATTAAACAGATACTATCATAATGAAATATGACTTCTTCATGATCACCTACCATGTGTCAGGTACTGTTTTAGGTACTACCTAAATTGTAGTGAACAAGATATCCAAGATCCCCGTTCTCAGGGGATCTCATATTTTAATAGAGGTGACAGAAAGTTAACAAGAAAATTAAAAAAACAGTCTGTTGTCCTAAGGAGAGAATAAAATAGGGGAGTGGAACAGAGCTTGGAGGGAGATGGGTAGTTAGGAAAGACCTTTCTGAGAAGCAGACGATCTGCTGAGAACTGACAATGCGATAAGCTGGACCCCTCTGTCCAGATGCCCTCTTTGTCTTGTTTAAACATACAAGACACCCTCCTCCCTCGGGCCTTTGTGATTACTGTCTGGAACACTCTCGCACCAGATATCCAAATGGCTTACTTCTCCCTCACATTAGTGAAATGTCTGTCAAAGAGACTGTCAAAGTTCTCTGTAAGAGAACTAGTTATACCCATCCATGGGCAATTTCAGTATTTCTATTTTCCATACAAGGTCAGCAAGACCTCCCTTTCCACATACAACATTGTGTAAAACCTGAGTACCCTTAAAGGTACTAGTTAGACATAAATTTCTTTATTATTTCAAGCTTTATATCCATGAAAAAAACTGAGTCGAAGCTGGGTTTCCTATTCAAATTTTACTGCTGTATTAAAGAGTGAAATGTTACTTTTGAATTGTTTTCAGAGGTTTTAGCACATTGTTTTTATATGTTCTCAGTGATTTAATAATGATAAATTATATAAATCTATATCAGTAGAAATGTTTCACCACCTTCCAAGGTTTCCAGCTTCCCCTCACCTAAAAATAGAGGGAAGAAGAGAACAGTTGATCATATCAGAGTAGGCTGCAAGGGCAAACTTCTTTTACATAATGACAATGAATGATGAAGATTATAATGACAATGATAATAATGATGATGTATATTGAGTACCTACCAGATATGATCCACTTTATAAACATTAACTTTAATCAGCTAGTTACTTCAGTTACATTATCTGCAATCCTCCCAACAACCTCATGAGCTGATGACATCTCCATTTTCATAGGTGAAGAAATTGAGACTCAGAGAGCTTACAGAACCCCTTTTGTGACTTCTTTGCACAAATATTAGGTCTTAGAGCTGGAATTTGAATTCAAGATATGATCTCTTCAGTATACTATTCTGCCTCTATACTAGGAAAAATGAATCTACAAAGATATCATTTAGGGTGCAAACAACTAATTTCTAAGTAAAAGCTAATTTCACAATGTTATTTCATTTTATCCTGTAATGTAATAAGCTATGGTGCTCATCTTTCCATTTTATAAATGGATCAAAAGTGAAGTTGAGGAATTTACCTAAGATCTTGTCCAAAAAGTAGGCATCTCACTTCAAGTGCTGTATCTACATTAACTTAAGTTTCTTTAGCATTTGGGGGTTATTATAAAAGAAATGAGAACCACCAACAGTATTGTATAGTCCCAAAATTTAATCACTTTAATATAATTAGTAAACTTGGTGGGATGAGTTCAGAAGGTCACAAATTTGTGAAAAATATTATGAAAGATTTTAAGTTTTTTTCTTAGGTATATTTATTATTCCCTCTTTATACAATATTTTGTAAATGGTTCCAAAGAGAGCTTTTAATTTTTACTCTGAGGTTTCCATGGTGCTTAAACATATATTGTACTTAAGGATGCTTTAATTTTAGAAGTAACAAATGTTTGCTCTAAACAACAAACAAACAAAAACACAGATATTTTTAATTAAAAGAAAAAAAAAGATGCTCAGTCATTCTGACCTGAGAAAATAACTATATCAATGAGTCAGGTATTCTTCTATGCATGACTGAAAATTATTAAAGCTTCTTGAATCAATGTAATCTGTTGCTTTATTCTGAATATTTGTTACATCATGAAAATTGGTCAATGATTCTAATTAAAATTTAAAAAAATGGACTCTAAAACATAATCTCCATAATCTCATATTTACAAAGCACTTTATATTTAAAGGGCTTCCCTGGTGGCTCAGATAGTAAAGAATCTGCCTGCAAAGCAGGAGACCTGAGTTGGATCCCTGGGTTGGGAAGATTCCTTGGAGAAGGGAATGGCAATCCACTCTAGTATTCTTGCCTGGAGGATTCCATGGACAGAGGAGCCTGGTGGGCTACAGTCTATGGGGCTGCAAAGAGTCTGACATGACTAAGCCAGTAACACTAACACACTTTTTATATTTTAAAAAGTGCTTCCATACTAGTTCATTTAATCTTTGAAACAACCTTATGAAGACTGTATCCCCAGTTAGAGATAGAAAGCCAAGACTCCAAGAGGTCATCATATTTTTATCTTACTTAGGATGATACTGGATATAGGGCACCCTGCTATTTTATACACTCTCAAGAGAAAAAAAATCCACCAGTTAATTGTGATATAATGACTTAACTCCACCTCTGTGAGACTCATAGAACTTAAAATTAGTAGAAGGCCTAGGTTAGGGTTCTGGCATTGTACTTCACAAGTATGTGGCTTAAGAAAATTATTTCAGCTCTCTAAGCCTTAATCTTTTCCTATCTTTTAAAGCAGAAATAACAGTGACTGTCTCACAGGGTTGTATGAGGACATAGGGAGGTAAAACAGTTCTTTTAAGCTCTAAAACTGATAGAATTTAAAAAATCTTCTATATCTTTGGTATTATTATTTTAAAGTATTTTATCTGTAACAGTAATATTAATAGTCTGTTGTTGAAGGAAGGAACTTCTAGATCTAAATTGAACTATTTTATCATATTAAATAATTATTAAAGTGGTAACTGCACACAACTGCTACTGCTGCTGTCTTTCCTGAGATGAGCTGTTAATACTTTGTCCTCATATGAACTCTGGAGAACACCTATTCCATTAATCTAAAAGAACGCATTCAGTTTGAATGAGGACATTTTCAGGCCTTGAGGGGAAATATTTCTTTCTGCCATCATCTACATTTTGTTTGTCCAGTTATAGGATAGAAACATGAACTACACTTTAGACATTCTGTTATTATAGTCAGTTGTAATTGTGCCAGGAATTACAGACCTTCATTTCTTGGAAGAGAGCTAATTCCCTACACTCTACCATCTATGTCTTCTGTAATTTATGAAGTATTCCTATATATTTTCTGCTTTTGTGTTGGAAATCATTTTAAGTTATAGTCTATTCACCATGTTAGTGCTAAGGTATACAGACATTTACTTAATTAAATCCTACATACCGTGCATTCTGTTATCCCCTTGACAACTTATTCCTGCCTTGTGGGGGAAATTAGGTCTTGCTTGTCTGGTCTTCCCTGGTGGCTCAGATCATAAAGAATCTGCCTGCAATACAAGAGACTCAGGTTTGATCCCTGGGTCAGGAAGTTCCCCTGGAGAAGGGAATGGCTATCTACTTCAGTATTCTTGTCTGGAGAATTTCATGGACAGAAGAGACTGGCGGGCTACAATCTAGCCATGCCTTTATATCTACAGCTGCTGGCAGTATATGTGATTAAACCATCTGAAACACTGTCCTGGATGTGATTGTCTGTGAAGACAAATACCATGTGGAAGCTCTGGAGTTGATTTATTGAGTATCTGTTCATGTATACTGAATACAGGAAACAGAGTGGAATCCTGATTTTTATGACTGACAAACTATATTATGTTTGTTTCCTATGTACCAAACAAGAATAGTTGATGGGGGAGGAGCCAAGATGGCGGAGGAATAGGACGGGAAGACCACTTTCTCCCCTACAAATTCATCGAAAGAACATTTGAACGCTGAGCAAATTCCACAAAACAACTTCTGATCGCTGGCAGAGGACATCAGGCGCCCAGAAAAGCAGCCCATTGTCTTCGAAGGGAGGTAGGGCAAAATATAAAAGATAAAGAGGGAGTCAAAAGAGCTACAGACGGAGACCCGTCCCGGGAAGGGAGTCTTAATAGAGGAAGTTTCCAATCACCAGGAAACCCTCGCACTGGCAGGACTGGGGGAAGTTTTCGGCAATCTAACTGGGAGGAAAAATTAAACAAGGCCCACAGATTATGTGCCTAAAAGCAACTCCCAGCAGAAAAGTACCCCAGACGCCCGCGCCCGCCAGCAACAAGTGGGGGCGAACGGAGAGGAGCGGGCGGCCTTGCTTAGGGTGAGGACCGGCCTGAAGACCCTGAGAGCAATCGGAGAGAGCTCTTTTAAACTGTGGGATAGCAAGGGACAAAATTAACCGGCCCGAACACACTGCCGGCGGTTCGCAAAACAAAGGGACTGAGAATCTCCAGAGAAGAGCCGGCCCATCCCCGCTGGAGGTAGGAGGCAGGGGGGAGGGGAAAAGGGCAAACTCAGCCCCTGAGAAGCCACCCTCTCCCACACTGCAAACAGGCCCCCGATTCCTATCTAAAGACTTCCTGAGACCCGACTGGCGGCGCGTGCTGGGCCCGCGGAGGGGAAAAGCGCGCCGTACCCAGGCAGAGTGCGCCCAAGCCTCTGGCTGCCTGGGCCGCTCGCCGCGGAGGGAAAAGGCGTGCTGCACCCGGGGAGAGTACGCCCAAGCCTCTGGCTGCCTGGGCCGCTCGCCGCGGAGGGAAAAGGCGTGCTGCACCCGGGAGAGTACGCCCAAGCCTCTGGCTGCCTGAACCGCTCAGGCCGGGGAAGGCACAAAACGCAGGCGCAACCGAATCCGCGCTTTTGTGGAGTACCCGAAAACTGGAACCGCACTCAACGCAGGGCCCGCTCCATATAGAGCAGCCGGGAGCCTGAGCAGTGTAGACGGCGAAAGCACAGACACCCGTGAGCGGGGCAAACCCAGTGTGGCCGGAACACGGTGAGCGCTATCCACACAGAGCGGTATCTGTCTGCAGCGCCCCGCCCTCCCCTAGCAGGACTGAACTGAACTAGAGAACCTAAATAAGAGATCACCTCTGCCCGCCTGTGTCAGGGTGGAAATTAGACACCGAAGAGACAGCAAACAGAAGCCAAATAAGCAAAGGGAACCACTTCAGAAAGGACCGGTGCAACAGATTAAAATCCCTGAAGGTAACACCGACTACACGGGAAGGGGCCTACAGATATCGAGAAGTGTAAGCTGGAAAGAGGAGCTATCTGAAATTGAACTGAACCTACACTGACTGCAACAACTCCAGAGAAATTCCTAGATATATATGTATATTTTTTTTAATTAAAAAAAATTTTTTTTTCTTTCCTTTTTTTAAATTTTTTCTCTTTTATTTTCTTTTAAAATTCCCTATTACTCCCCCATTACTCCTCAACTTTCATTTTCATATATTTTTACGATTTTTTTAATTAGGGAAAAAAAATTTTTTTTTTCTTGTTTTTCTCTCCTATTTCCTTTTAAAGTCCTCTAATACTCCTCTATTATTCCTTAACCTTCATTTTCATTTCACTATAACCTTGCCAAAAAAAAAAAAGGAGAGAAACCCTATTTTTAAACCAAACTTCATATACATTTCTAAATTTTTTGTGTGTTTTTGTTTTTAAATATTGTATTTCAAAGAGTCTAACCTCTACACTAGATTTTTAATCTTTGTTTTTCAGTATGTGATATAAATTTTGGACATTTAAGAATCCAATATTCAGTTCCCATTTCTATTCAGGAGTGTGGTGATTACTCTCCCACTTTTGACTCTCTGTTTTCTACCTCAGAACACGTCTATTTCCTCCTTTCCCCTTCTCTTCCCAATCCAATTCTGTGAATCTTTGTGGGTGTCTGGGCTACAGAGAACACTTTGGGAAGAGATAACTGCGTAGATCTCTCTCCTCTTGAGTCCCCTTTTTCTCTTCCTGCTCATCTCTATCTCCTTCCTCCCTCTCCTATTCTTCATGTAACTCTGTGAATCTGTCTGGTTGTTTCTCACAGTGGAGAATCTTTTCAGCATTAACCTAGAAGTTTTATTATCAGTGCTGTATAGTTGGAGAAGTCTTGAGACTATTGGAAGAATAAAACTGAAATCCAGAGGCAGGAGAATTGAGCCCAAAACCTGAGAAAACCAGAAAACTCCTGAATACACGGAACATTAAAGAATAAGAGACCATCCAAAAGCCTCCATACCTACACCAAAACCAACCACCACCCAAGAGCCAATAAGCTCTAGTACAAGACATACCACGCAAATTCTTTAGCAACGCAGGAACATAGACCTGAGTGTCAACATACAGGCTCTCCAAAGTCACACCTAACACAATGACCCATTGCAAAACTCATTACTGGACACTCCATTGCACTCCAGAGAGAAGAAATCCGATTCCACGCACCAGAACGCTGACACAAGCTTCCCTAACCAGGAAACCTTGACAAACCAATCGTCCAACCCCACCCTCTGGGTGAAACCTCCACAATAAAAGGGAACCACAGACCACAAGAATACTGAAAGCCCACTCCAGACACAGCAATCTAAACAAGATGAAAAGGCAGAGAAATACCCAACAGCTAAAGGAACATGAAAAAAGCCCACCAAGTCAAACAAAAGAGGAGGAAATAGGGAATCTACCTGAAAAAGAATTTAGAATAATGATAATAAAAATGATCCAAAATCTTGAAAACAAAATGGAGTTACAAATAAATAGCCTGGAGACAAAGATGGAGAAGATGCAAGAAAGGTTTAACAAGGACCTAGAAGAAATAAAAAAAAGTCAATTAAAAATTAATAATGAAATAAATGAGATCAAAAACACTCTGGAGGGAACCATGAGTAGAATAACAGAGACAGAAGATAGGATAAGTGAGTTAGAAGATAAAATGGTGGAAATAAATGAAGCAGAGAGGAAAAAAGAAAAAAGAATCAAAAGAAATGAGGACAACTTCAGGGACCTCTGGGACAATGTGAAACGCCCCAACATTCGAATCATAGTAGTCCCAGAAGAAGAAGACAAAAAGAAAGGCCATGAGAAGTTACTCGAGGAGATAATAGCTGAAAACTTCCCTAAAATGGGGAAGGAAATAGCCACCCAAGTCCAAGAAACCCAGAGTCCCAAACAGGATAAACCCAAGGTGAAACACCCCAAGACACATATTAATCAAATTAACAAAGATCAAACACAAAGAACAAATATTAAAAGCAGCAAGGGAGAAACAACAAATAACACACAAAGGGATTCCCATAAGGATAACAGCTGATCTATCAATAGAAACCCTTCAGGCCAGAAGGGAATGGCAGGACATACTTAAAGTAATGAAAGAGAATAACCTACAACCTAGATTACTCTACCCAGCAAGGATCTCATTCAGATATGAAGGAGAACTCAAAAGCTTTACAGACAAGCAAAAGCTGAGAGAATTCAGCACCACCAAACCAGCTCTTCAACAAATACTAAAGGATCTTCTCTAGACAGGAAACACAGAAAGGTGGTATAAATGTGAACCCCAAACAGCAAAATAAATGGCAACGGGACCATACCTATCAATAATTACCTTAAATGTAAATGGGTTGAATGCCCCAACCAAAAGAAAAAGGCTGGCTGAATGGATACAAAAGCAAGATCCCTATATATGCTGTCTACAAGAGACCCATCTCAAAACAAGGGACACATACAGACTAAAAGTGAAGGGCTGGAAAAATTCCACGCAAACGGAGACCAAAAGAAAGCAGGAGTCGCAATACTCATATCAGATAAAATAGACTTTCAAATAAAGGCTGTGAAAAGAGACAAAGATGGACACTACATAATGATCAAAGGATTAGTCCAAGAAGAAGATATAACAATTATAAATATATATGCACCCAACATAGGAGCACCACAATATGTAAGGCAAATGCTAATGAGTATAAAAGGAAATTAATAGTAACACAATAATAGTAGGAGACTTTAATACCCCACTCACAACTATGGATAGATCAACTGAACAGAAAATGAACAAGGAAACACAAACTTTAAAGGACACAATGGACCAGCTAGACCTAACTGACATCTATAGGACATTTCACCCCAAAACAATCAACTTCACCTTTTTCTCAAGTGCACACGGAACCTTCTCCAGAATAGATCCCATCCTGGGCCATAAATCTAGTCTTGGTAAATTAAAAAAAAACTGAAATCATTCCAGTCATCTTTTCTGACCACAGTGCAGTAAGATTAGATCTCAATTACAGGAAAAAAATTGTTAAAAATTCAAACATACGGAGGCTAAACAACACGCTTCTGAATAACCAACAAATCATAGAAGAAATAAAAAAAGAAATCAAAATATGCATAGAAATGAATGAAAATGAAAACACAACAACCCAAAACCTATGGGACACTGTAAAAGCAGTGCTAAGGGGAAGATTCATAGCATTACAGGCCTACCTCAAGAAACAAGAAGAAAGTCAAATAAATAACCTAACTCTACACCTAAAGCAACTAGAGAAGGAAGAAATGAAGAACCCCAGGGTTAGTAGAAGGAAAGAAATCTTAAAAATTAGGGCAGAAATAAATGCAAAAGAAACTAAAGAGACCATAGCAAAAATCAGCAAAGCTAAAAGCTGGTTTTTTGAAAACATAAACAAAATTGACAAACCATTAGCAAGACTCATTAAGAAACAAAGGCAGAAGAACCAAATTAACAAAATTAGAAACGAAAATGGAGAGATCACAACAGACAACACTGAAATACAAAGGATCATAAGAGACTACTACCAGCAGCTCTATGCCAATAAAATGGACAACTTGGAAGAAATGGACAAGTTCTTAGAGAAGTATAACTTTCCAAAACTGAACCAGGAAGAAATAGAAGATCTTAACAAACCCATCACAAGCAAGGAAATTGAAACTGTAATCAGAAATCTTCCAGCAAACAAAAGCCCAGGACCAGATGGCTTCACAGCTGAATTCTACCAAAAATTTAGAGAAGAGCTAACACCTATCTTACTCAAACTCTTCCAGAAAATTGCAGAAGGTAAACTTCCAAACTCATTCTATGAGGCCACCATCACCCTAATTCCAAAACCAGACAAAGATGCCACAAAAAAAGAAAACTACAGGCCAATATCACTGATGAACATAGATGCAAAAATCATTAACAAAATTCTAGCAAACAGAATCCAACAACATATTAAAAAAATCATACACCATGACCAAGTGGGCTTTATCCCAGGAATGCAAGGATTCTTTAATATCTGCAAATCAATCAATGTGATACACCACATTAACAAATTGAAAGATAAAAACCATATGATTATCTCAATAGATGCAGAAAAAGCCTTTGACAAAATTCAACATCCATTTATGATTAAAACTCTCCAGAAAGCAGGAATAGAAGGAACATACCCCAACATAATAAAAGCTATATATGACAAACCCACAGCAAGCATCACCCTCAATGGTGAAAAATTGAAAGCATTTCCCCTGAAATCAGGCACAAGACAAGGGTGCGCACTCTCACCACTACTATTCAACATAGTTTTGGAAGTGTTGGCCACAGCAATCAGGGCAGAAGAAGAAGTAAAATGAATCCAGATAGGAAAAGAAGAAGTGAAACTCTCTCTGTTTGCAGATGACATGATCCTCTACATAGAAAACCCTAAAGACTCTACCAGAAAACTACTAGAGCTAATCAATGAATACAGTCAAGTTGCAGGATATAAAATTAACACACAGAAATCTCTTGCATTCCTATACACTAACAATGAGAAAACAGAAAGAGAAATTAAGGAAACAACACCATTCAACATTGCAACAAAAAGAATAAAATACTTAGGAGTATATCTACCTAAAGAAACAAAAGACCTATACATAGAAAACTATAAAACACTGATGAAGGAAATCAAAGAGGACACAAACAGATGGAGAAATATACCGTGTTCATGGATTGGAAGAATCAATATTGGCAAAATGGCTATGCAACCCAAAGCAATCTCTAGATTCCATGCAATGCCTATCAAACTACCAACGGTATTTTTCACAGAACTAGAACAAATAATTTCACAATTTGTATAGAAATACAAAAAACCTCGAATAGCCAAAGTAACCTTGAGAAAGAAGAATGGAACTGGAGGAATCAACCTGCCTGACTTCAGACTATACTACAAAGCCACAGTCACCAAGACAGTATGGTACTGGCACAAAGACAGAAATATAGATCAATGGAACAGAATAGAAAGTCCAGAGATAAATCCACGAACCTATGGTCACCTTATCTTCGACAAAGGAGGCAAGGATATACAACGGAAAAAAGACAACCTCTTTAACAAGTGGTGCTGGGAAAACTGGTCAACCACCTGTAAAAGAATGAAACTAGAACACTTTCTAACACCATACACAAAAATAAACTCAAAATGGATTAAAGATCTAAATGTAAGACCAGAAACTATAAAACTCCTAGAGGAGAACATAGGCAAGACACTCTCCGACATAAATCACAGCAGGATCCTCTGTGACCCACATCCCAGAATTTTAGAAACAAAAGAAAAAGTAAACAAATGGGACCTAATGAAACTTAAAAAGCTTTTGCACAACAAAGGAAACCATAAGCAAGGTGAAAAGACAGCCCTCAGATTGGGAGAAAATAATAGCAAACGAAGCAACAGACAAAGGATTAATCTCAAAAATATACAAGCAACTCCTCCAGCTCAACTCCAGAAAAATAAATGACCCAATCAAAAAATGGGCCAAAGAACTAAACAGACATTTCTCCAAGGAAGACATACAGATGGCAAAAAAACACATGAAAAGATGCTCAACATCACTCATTATCAGAGAAATGCAAATCAAAACCACAATGAGGTACCATTACACGCCAGTCAGGATGGCTGCTATCCAAAAGTCTACAAGCAATAAATGCTGGAGAGGGTGTGGAGAAAAGGGACCCCTCTTACACTTTTGGTGGGAATGCAAATTAGTACAGCCACTATGGAAAACAGTGTGGAGATTTCTTAAAAAGCTGGAAATAGAACTGCCATATGACCCAGCAATCCCACTTCTGGGCATACACACCAAGGAAACCAGATCTGAAAGAGACACGTGAACCCCAATGTTCATTGCAGCACTGTTTATAATAGCCAGGACATGGAAGCAACCTAGATGCTCATCAGCAGACGAATGGATGAGGAAGCTGTGGTACATATACACCATGGAATATTTCTCAGCCATTAAAAAGAATTCATTTGAATCAGTTCTAATGAGATGGATGAAACTGGAGCCCATTATACAGAGCGAAGTAAGCCAGAAAGATAAAGACCATTACAGTATACTAACACATATATATGGAGTTTAGAAAGATGGTAATGATAACCCTATATGCAAAACAGAAAAAGAGACTCAGATGTGTAGAACAGACTTGTGGACTCTGGGAGAAGGCGAGGGTGGGATGTTTCAAGAGAACAGCATCGAAACATGTATGTTATCTAGGGTGAAACAGATCAGCCCAGGTTGGGTGCATGAGACAAGTGCTCGGGCCTGGTGCACTGGGAAGACCCAGAGGGATCGGGTGGAGAGGGAGGTGGGAGGGGGATCCGGGATGGGGAATACATGTAAATCCATGGCTGATTCATTTCAATGTATGACAAAAACCACTGCAATGATGTAAAGCAATTAGCCTCCAACTAATAAAAATAAATGGAAAAAAAAAAAAAAAAAGAATAGTTGATGGTTACTATATATTCAAGAAGATCCCGTGAAGACAGAAATGACAACCCACTCCAATATTCCTGCCTGGGAAATCCCATGGGCAGAGGAGCCTGGCAGGCTACAGTCCACAGGGCTGCAAAGAGTTGGACGCGACTTAGGGAGTAAACAACAACAACAACAACTATGGATTTGGTATTATTAAATTATCTCAGGACTTCAATTCTCAGAAATTTATCTAACAAAAAGGGCAAATACCCAACAGTTAATTAATGTGCAGAAGGAGCAGTAGGGAAACATGAGGTAGTTTAAGATCCAAAATAATGACAGGCAACTCCTTCGGGCTTGTGGACTTTTGGTTACTTATTGACCCAATATTCAACAAATATCAAGTTTAAACATTAATACCGAATTTCAAATGTCCCAACCAACTTCTCTTTTTAAAAGCGAATATTTGTTTCCTGTTACTCCAAACCTAGCCCACAGTACTGCCATCTCCTATGTCAATCGTGGAATAGCCAACTAGTCTTCCTGCTTTCTTCACTCTTGGTTACTCTTACAGTCCAGTTTCAAACAACTGCCTGAGTGATTTTTATTTAAAATGTAGACCAGATAATGTTATTCCTCTCTGTGTAAAACCATTAATGGCTCCTATGATACTCAAAATAAAATCCAAACTCCTTTAATGGTGTTCAAAGTCCTATGTGATCTGGCTCCTTTCTGCACCTCCACCCTTACCTCCTGGCTACTCTTCTGCTTTCTCATATATATCAGATACCCCAGGATTTTTTTTTTTAAATTTCTCTCAAATATATCAAGATTGCTCCTACCTCAAGGCTTTTGTACTCAGTCTAAAAAGCTCTCCCCATACAGGATTCCTGCTGGCTGGATCTCAGTTCAAATATCATCTCTTCAAAAACAGTTGCATTACCACATACTCAGATTTCCTTACACAACTGGCTTATTATATGCCTAAGAGTCATCACTATCTGGAATTGTCATGTACTTATTTGCTAACTTGTTTGTCCATCTCTGCCCTTACAGTTTATTTAAACAGTTTGAGAGCAAGGACTTTGTTTATGCTGCTATCAAAGGCCTAGGTCAGGGTCGTGCCCACTGAAGATACCCAATAAATAGCTAGTGAAAGAATGAAGTAAAAAAAATCTAAGTGAATCTAAATGATTACCTTCTCTTAAGTGATCTATTTTTCTCTCACTTTCTTTTTTATTTTTGGAAATTGTACTAGGAAAAAAATTACTTATTTTTCTTGAGACTAATAATAATTTGCCTTCTTAAAACAAAACTGAGTAACTCAAGCATAGTTGATTTTCCAGAAATCACCCAAGATTAAATTTGATATATTTTCTTAATGGAACATTACAGCAGTAACCTACTTTCACTCTGCAACAATACAAGAGAATATGTAAGTTTACCATATTCCTTGAATGGTAAAACACCATGAATATTTACAGTGGTTATTATCTTATTCTGAATAACCAAGTCACTAGGGAATAGGTCGGCCTTAAAAAACAAGTGAAACTGTCTCTCAAATGGCATCAGAATCATGTAACCTATTTGCTATACATAAAACATTTCCCCCAATTCTAGGGGAAGAAAGATATATTAATAGTATGATTAATTTAGGTGGAAGTAAATACCATAATGCCCATTCTAAAGAGTATGGCTGATCGTCACCAAAGAAGATACACACACACACACACACACACACACACACACACACACACACACACATTGTTTTCCTTTGATAAATTCATGTTGGTTAATAAAAATATGTTTTGAGGGAAATAAGGAAAGCAAAGATGAAGTTTGAGACCCAGAATAAGCAGAATGAGATGATGAAGATGTTATATCAGGTGTGAGTTTTGGATTTAAAAGAAAAATTACAAAGGCCTTTAAATATTATAGTACCACACTTCCCTTTTTTTCTCAAAAAGCCTTTTCCCATGTCTAAATAACTTTTAGTTAGCATCAGAAAATAAAGACAAAAAGCAGCCATTACTGACATTCTAATTTTAAAAGTCAGAATACTGCTAATTTTAGACAGAAATACCTAAATTGCGTCAGGAGTCTTATATAAACAAATATGTGTTGTTAGATAGTCATTGCCTGGTAGTGGAAAATTCATCCTTATTTTCAGTGGGTTGAGTAAAAACTATATAATTACTCAACAGTTGAACATTCATATTTCTGCTGTTATAAGAAATGCCATGATGAAAGTACTTGTATACACATTTTTATGTACATCACTCATTGTTTTCTTGGCAAAAATACCAACAGGTGGGATTAATGGGTTAGAATATATGATCACTAAAACATTTTTATTTTCAAATGGACATTTTAAAAGGTCTTAATATATACTACAAAACTGACTCCCAAAATGTTATGCGAACTTATATTCCCATCTATAGTGGATGAAAATATTTACTTTCAATTGGTGGCAGGCCCAGGTGGCTCCTAAATTGAAAAGATGAAAAAAAAAAAATGCCTAATATGATGAGTGACTTGAAAAAAGAAGTGTATTTTCTATGGAAATGTTCCTGCACCTTGCTTCATTTGCTCTGGCATCATTTGGGTCCTCAGGGGTGTTTGCACCTTTGCTCCATCTGCCCATATTAATCCTATTGGTCTCAGAAGTCTAAGACTCCACAGTTATGATTATAGTTTTACCTTCTGTTTTTTGGTGCAGGGAGGCATTCCTTTCTTGATTTTTATCTTTTGAACACACACAATTTTAAACATCATTTCTAAGTGTAGGAACAGGATGGGGAGGTTTTCAAATGAGACCACCCTACCATCTTGAATCTCAACAGCTATCTCTTATTTTCTTGACAGTGGACTTTTTCATAATCAAATATTTCTATGTATACATATAATACTGTTCAACTGTTCGTGGGTTTCTCAAAGCAAGAATGCTGAAGTGGTTTGTTGTTTCCTTCTCCAGTGGAGTACATTTTGTCAGAACTCTCCACCATGATCTGTCTTGGGTGGCTCTACATGGAGTGGTTCATAGCTTCATTGAGTCAGACAAAGCTGTGGTTCATATGATCACTTTGATTAGCTTTCTGTGATTGTGGTTTTCATTCTGTCTGCCTTCTGATGGAGAAGGATAAGAGGCTTATGGAAGCTTCCTGATGGGAGAGACTGACTGTGGGGGAAACAGATCAAATTGCCAACATCCATCAGATAATCGAAAAAGCAAGAGAGTTCCAGAAAAACATCTAGTTCTGCTTTATTGATTATGCCAAAGCCTTTGACTGTGTAGATCACAATAAACTGTGGAAAATTCTGAGAGAGATGAGAATACCAGACCACCTGACCTGCCCCTTGACAAACCTACATGCAGGTCAGGAAGCAACAGTTAGAACTGGACATGGAACAACAGACTGGTTCCAAATAGGAAAAGGAGTATGTCAAGGCTGTATATTGTCACCCTGCTTATTTAACTTATATGCAGAGTACATCATGAGAAACACTGAGCTGGAAGAAGCACAAGCTGGAATCAAGATTTCTGGGAGAAATATAAATAACCTTGGATATGCAGATGACACCACTGTTATGGCAGAAAGTGAAGAGGAACTAAAAAGCCTCTTGATGAAAGTGAAAGAGGAGAGTGAAAAAGTTAGCTTAAAGCTTAACATTCAGAAAACTAAGATCATGGCATCTGGGCCCATCACTTCATGGGAAATAGATGGGGAAACAGTGGAAACAGTGTCAGACTTTATGTTTTTGGGCTCCAAAATCACTGCAGATGGTGACTGCAGCCATGAAATTAAAAGACGCTTACTCCCTGGAAGGAAAGTTATGACCAACCTAGACAATATATTAAAAAGCAAAGACATTACTTTGCCAACAAAGTCCATCTAGTCAAGGCTATGGTTTTTTTCCAGTGGTCATGTATGGATGTGAGAGTTGGACTCTAAAGAAAGCAGAGCACTGAAGAATTGATGCTTTTGAACAGTGTTTTTGGAGAAGACTCTTGAGAGTCCCTTGGACTGCAAGGAGATCAAACCAGTCCATCCTAAAGGAAATCAGTCCTGAATATTCATTGCAAGGACTGATGCTGAAGGTGAAACTCCAATACTCTGGCCACCTGATGCAAAGAACTGACTCATTGGAAAAGACCCTGATGCTGGGAAAGATTGACGGCAGGAGGAGAAGGGGATGACAGAGGATGAGATGGTTGGATGGCATCACTGACTTGATGGACCTGAGTTTGAGTAAACTCTGGGAGTTGGTGATGGACAGGGAGGTCTGGCATGCTGCAGTCCATGGGGTTGCAAAGAGTCAGACACGACTGAGTGACTAAACTGAACTGATACATATACATATTTGTTTATAAGAACTTGAATGAATTGAATGAACGAGTGTCTCTTCATGCAAGTATTGAATGTAGAGAGCTCTTTACTCAGAATTGGTTTTTGACCTTTTCAAGAAAGTGTGGACCCTTGGCTGCTCTGACACTCAACCAAGTTGTTGTTGGAGTTCCGATCTGAGCTCAGGTTGGAGGCTGGCCCCTGTGCACCTGCAGGGCAGGTATGAGGACAATGCAGCAGTCTGAGGGGACTGAGTCACGCACCAGGACCAGACAGCTGTGCAGAGCACTGTGGCCTGTGGTGTCAGGTTCCCTTTGCATCTATTTCTTTACAAGCATCTCTTGTGTGATCCAGCGTGTCAGGTCTAACAGGTATCTAGGCTGCCTAACGGACCAAGCCCCACTGACCTTCTGCTTGACACGGAATCCACCGAGACCCTGAGGGTTTCACCAAATGACACTGACTCACCAAAATATTAGAGTAAAAGGAGTCTCTCTACGTCTAGCCAGTCTCTGTATTCATTACCCCTTCAGATTGGAATGCATTAAGGAGTGTCCTCTGGCAAGGGTTCCCTCCAGTCACCCCCAAAATTGCAACTGCTATTCAGCAGACAGAGTAACAAGATAGACCTTCATTCTTCTATGTAGTTCTACTTGTCCTATATTGACAAGCTTTGGGGATTTGCCTGTACCTGCTTTTGAAGATTTCCCCCTATTTTTCCAATCCATTTACCATTTCCATGGGAAGGAAGGTAGAAGCCTGTGCTTATGCTGTCATTTTACCAGGAAGTCAACAACTTCTCTTTTTATAAAAGACCTCCTATTGGATACCCAGACAGTTACTGCTTTAATGTGCATTTTTCTTAACTAGAACTGCCTCTTCCTGCTTTTGTTATAAAATTTTGTTAACTTAAATGTCAATCAAACAAAGATTACACTTTAAAAGATGTAGTTATTTCAAATAAAGATTACACTAAAGCATCACAAGACTGACCATGTAAATACTGATGGAGAGCAATGTAGAGACCTCCAGGGGTTCCAGTACTTATTGGAAATGTTTATTACGTCTACATGCTGTCTCACTGAAGGTGAAGAGAACTGAGCCGATCTAAGCTTCCTTATGGTTAGCAATAAACAACTGAAAGATAAGACGCCGGTTCAGACATGTAACCGCAGTTTCCTGTGATGATTACATTCTAACTCAAAATCAATAATAACATTAAATGTTGTGTATTAAGAAAAGCTCTCATCTATCACATTTTCAAATGTATCCAAGTTGAATGAAGATTTAGAAAATTACTTAATAATTACCATAGAGAAAAAGTATTATTTAAAGTAATTACTTTAAATAATAATGTGGTACCAGCGGCAGTAACACCCATTTATGGAACATCTTATACTATCAGGTTCGTGACATGTATCTTGTGTGATTCTTCAATCCTGCCCCTTGAGACACTGTGATCTCTGCCTTTCACAGGAGCAAACAGGCCAGAGCTCACTTAACTTGCCCACTGAGGTTGGCTGACAGACTGAGAGGCTCTCTGAGGCACCCTGAGGAGACACCGCGATTCTGAGGTACACCGCTTACAGGGGTTCCAAGTGCTCCTGGACTCTCGGCTGCCTCTGTGAGTCTCAGACTTCTCCACTGCGAGAGGTGTTTTTTGGACAGATGGATGGCCATGTTTGCAATGCTCTAGAAAGCATTTGTGTTCCCTGTAATTATACATGAGGGGTTCCTAAGTTGGGATTCATAAACACTTTGATAATGGATGAAAAAAATGTGTTCAACTGCACATTTCTGGGAAGAGGACTTTCACCAAATTTCAGTTGAGTACAAGATCCAAAAATGGTTTGGAACTGTCCTCTAGACATTCCTTAGAGACTGCCTTTTAAATTATAAGACCTAAGAAATCTTAATTTAATTTCTAAGGAAATTCCATAGTATAACATCCTGGAGTGTACGTAAATTAACAAGAAAGTGGAGAGAATTACCCAAATGAAAATTTCAAACTGTAATTTGAAATAATCAGATAGCCAGGACAAAGGAAATGAAGTGGAGAAGCTGAATTATCTACCTCCTGATAGTGATTTTCTCCTTTGCATTACAGATAGAAAAAGCTACTGCTTAAAGAGAAAGAAAAATGAGCTGAGTTTATCTGAATTATCACACTTAGAAGATAAGTCATTAAAAAAAAAGATAAGTCATATATAATTACAAAAGTGCTGGGAAATATGCAAACATTAGCAACTGTATTTCTAAATAAGAAGACAACATAGAAACTATTTACTAGTTTTAAACAGCAGAGTAGGTATAATCTTATTAACAGATAAAAAGTGTAGATGTGATTCTTTACTTTTCTTCTAAAGAAGTTCTGTTGAACTTCAAAAAATTTCTTTGAATAATCATGTTTGACAAATACAAAGGTTAATGGCAGCAAGGTAATTAAAATGAATAACTGCAGTGTCCACAGGGCTGTGTCTGTACAGGTGTTTCTCTCTCTGTTGCCACCCTCGGTTAAAAAGGTCTGACATAAAATTCTGATCTTACACATAATACATTAGTAGTGGTTATTTTCATCCCCTCTAGAAACACAGAATTTCTTTACATAAAGAGCTTTTACAGGGTTTCTAAAATATATCTAATTTAAAGAAATGTAATAGGTTATACAAAATTATAAAAAAATGCTCACTGCAAGAATTTAGCAGATACTCTTAGAAGCATGGATTCCAATCCTCTATAGCATTGTTTTAAAGTCAAATGTTACTTTAAAGAAGAGTCTTGAATACTACCTAATTACTAAATCAAGTTATCTACTACCCAGGACTTTGAGTAAGTCCTGGGTAGTAGATGACTTACTACTTTAATATTTGATTTACTTACTATTTTAATACTTGATTAAAACAGACTTCTACTTTGTAAATTTTTGTAATTCTTTGGTATATTAACATAGACTTTTGCTACGTGTGTGTGTGTGTGTGTGTGTATCTGGTCCCTAGTATAGAGATTATGAGTACAAACTAGAGGAATAGTAGCATGTAAAAGGCCAGTACAAAGACAACTGGTGGACAGACTGACATCAAGGAAAGAGACAGAAAACAAACAATAAAAAGGAAGTTCAAATATATGTTGGGGAAAAAAGTGCCTGGAGATAGGAAGAGAGAAGGATGGAAATGCCCAACCATTGAAGCTTTCCCCAAGGATCTCCCTGTCAGCGGGGAGGTCACTGAGAGCATTGGAGGTGTCCAGTGACAGAACATGCAGTTCCTTGAGAGAGTGTTCCTCAGCTCTGAAGAGCAGGGAACTGGTTCAGCTCTTCTACAGCCCTTTAATTAATTACCCTGCTGACTGCTCCAGGGTTTGTTCCCAATTTTCTCTGGTTGTGATCTGGGCGGGGGGGGGGGGTGTTTCACAGTTATATTTAATGTTTCAGCAACCTTGTCATTCATCTTTACTGTGTTCTAGGGTCTTTTGCTCAGTTGGGCCTTACCTTCAATCTCATTCCATCTGTTTTATACTATTAAAAAATTCTTCAAGGTTGATTCCACCCTTCCAGGTCTCCAGTGCTGTTGTGGATTTATTTTTAGAATTTATTATACCATTTCAAAGAGACTTTAGATGGAAGTAGAGGTAAAAAAAAAAGTCTTAATCAGCTATCTTCTGCTGGAAGTCATTTTAAGCATTTAAAATAAAACAAATATTCTCCTCCTACAACTGGTTGCATTAAACCTTTTAAGGTTTTTATTGATAAGCTATCAATTTTATCATAGACAAACCAATACATTTCACAAGAGTAAACGATCAAATGTGAAATTTTCTTTTTTTGTTTTGCTAAATAAGTGATTATTAATAGAGTGAAAATGAAAAAAAAGAAAAAGAGTGAAAACGTATAGAAAACTTACAATCCATATCAAGTATGGCACGGACAGATTTAACAAGTTCCTTGGACTCAAGTGCCAGTGTTGCTGGGATGTTGTGTCCATTCTTTCCCAATGGCGTGAGGGATGTCTGGGAAGCTAACAGAGCTCTTCTTTCACTAGGAGGGCAAGAAAATAAAGCTGAACTTATTACATAATGAAGAATATCTATCTTTGCTAAATCTGAATTCTTATTAGTTATAAAATTATACAAAATTTCTGATTTCTGACAACACTGTATTCTTATAGTCATAAACTGAAATGATGCTCACAAAATAATACTTGTTTTCAATTCTTTTATACATAATAAATAGGAATATTTAAAATATTAGGTTGACTTTATGTATAAGGAAAAGGAATAGAAGGACAGCTCCTCCTAAATCATTGTTTGGATTACATGATGTAGCCTTTTATTTAGTCTTACAGACATTTAAATTAAACACGTAAACATAAATTCATTAAATAGACATTTACTACTACTTCTAGTAGTATTAAATATAAATTCTACCACTAAATTTGCTCCTGAAATTATTTCTTAAATTATCTCTTCCATTTGCTGTCCCTAAATCTAAAACAGCCTAGAGCATTTATACCACTTTTAAAAAATGCAAATTTCACCTGAAATGCATGCATTCTGATATAATTAAAATGCAAGGTTTTACTTTTACCATATATTAAAACTTTTACTTGAAAAGAGACAATTTTAAACTGATGACAAAGGCATCATTACTTATAATCCATCTTCCTAGATAAGACGGCATTAATTCACAAGGAAAAACTCTCAAATTCAAATCACAGCCTTTCCGTATAGAATACCAAGGCCAATATCCACTACAGAAGATACAGCGTATTAAAAAGACTGAGCCAAATTTTACTCCTGTTTAACTTTTCAAGCTGTGGTAAAAAGCTGCTTAAGGGTTTTTTTTTTTAATTGATATAAAGTTGATTTACAATATTGAATAACTTCCAGGTATAAAGCAAAGTGATTCAGTTACATATATATTAATGTTGCTTTTTAAAGTTACCTTTGTTTCATGAATCTGCAAGAGCAGACTGGCTTTTAAAAGGTCATTTTTAATACCAATACTTTTGAATTATTATTCAAGGCCACAATGAAACCTAGGGTGGTAGAAGTCGGGGTCATGTCTAAACCATAAAAGGAGAATCTAACTGCTGAGTATTTTAACATCTTTACTGAAAATAATCATCATGGAATGCACATAATTATCTTACATCATAAGCAGCATGTTGCTATTGTTGTTTAGTCACTAAGTTGTGTCCAACTCTTTTGTGACCCCATGGACTGTAGCCTGTCAGGCTCCTCTGTCCACAGGATTCCTCAGGCAAGAATACTGGAATGGGTTGCTATTTCCTTCGCCAGGGTATCTTCCTGACCCGGGGATCGAACTCGAGTCTTCTGCATTGGCAGGAGGATTCTTTAAAGCTGAGCCACCAGGGAAGTCCCATAAGCAGCACCAGAAGCAGTGAAATCTCATGTTTTCATCGTTATCTCTGCTGCTGGAAGTCCCAAAAGCAGCACAGACAACAATAAAACATCAGATTTCACTTGAAGAAATATTACAGTAAAATCAGTTAAAAGGTACACCACCATAGGTGTTTTTCTAAATTCAAAAATGCTATGTGGAAACCTAAAATACAATGAATCTTCTTTGTTTACTGAATTGATACTTTCACAGTAAAGGGTAGAGTTTTCCTGTGTTTCTTCAAGCACATGTTGCTAGAAGTAGAAGTATATTGCTAGTAGCATCCTAGCAAAAGGGAAAAATTTCTTTGACTATCTCCAGGCTGTAACAGATTTTAGCATTTTAGCCACAAGTATCAGATGAAAGCACTTGAATTTTCTTACCTTAAATTTGACAAAGGTGCAGAATTATCAGAAAATACATCTTGAACAGCCTAGAGACAAACAAAACAGTAAAGGCAATATGTAACTTTGATAGCTTTTTAAAATGTTTTTTCTTGTTTAAATAATATTTATAACCCTTTCACCTATATTATTAGAAAGATATTTTTGTTATATATAGAAAAATCAGTTACATTAAGATACAATTCTCAGAATTATAATACATAGACATATTTCTGTAAGGGTATTTATCAACTAATGTTTATTTAGTATCAAAAGTTTTAAGAAAGTTTTCATTAAAACATGTATTAAGGATCATATAACTCTATCTCAATCATTTCTCTTAATCTGTGTGTTAGCTAGTCTTTTCATTATCTAAGCAATTTAAAATCTTGAGAGTCCCCTGGACTGCAAGGAGATCAAACCAGTCAATTCAAAAGGAAATCAGTCCTGAATATTCATTAGAAGGGCTGATGCTGAAGTTGAAACTCCAGTACTTTGGCCACCTGATGCGAAGAACTGACTCACTGGGAAAGACCCGGAGGCTGGGAAAGACTGAAGGCAGGAGGAAAAGGGGACGACAGAGGATGAGATGGTTGTATGACATCACCGACTAGATGGACATGAGTTTGAGTAAGCTCCAGAAGTTGGTTATGGACAGGGAGGCCTGGTGTGCAGCTGTCCATGGGGTAACAAAGAGTTGGACACGACTGAGGGACTGTAGTGAACTGAAGTTATTAGCATTGCTGTTTTGAGCCCAGGGAAGGTTTCACTAGCCACAAACACCATGACGTTTATCTATATGTCAGTGGTCTACACATTTCTTAAAAATGGACATAAAGTGATGTAACAGGAAAATTTACCTCTACAAAATGGAGAAGCTTTTCAGTGGATGCCTCAAAAGTTTTCCGAGCCATTTCTGATTTTCGCAATTGGCAGTCCAGTACTGTGATCCTCTTTCTTAACTCCTGAACACTTTCCTGGACAGAAATATCAAAAGGAATTCTCTCTTATTGTATATATCCTTTGATATGGAGGGGCACTTAACTAATTGCAATATTTTTAAAAGTTAAACTGCACAGGGATACTGCAAATTTTATAATATAAGCTACACATAACTTCACTGACAAAGCTTAACATTGTACCAGCTGTCAGGGTTCTGACAATTCAGTTTCTTTAGAGCAAGCAATGAAGCAAATTTGAAGTTGAAGGGAACTACATTGATAAATGGCACATGAAGAAATCAATTATACATTACTCCTTCCACACAGGAGGGAGTAACTATTACTTTATTAGTCTTTCACAATAAGAAAATATTAATAATAAACCAGGAAAAACATACGAATCAATTGCTTTCAGATTTTGGACAACAGGCAGTGAAAGACCAGGATTCTGGAGAGACTAAAAACACGAAAGTTAAGCTCCATGACTGGCCTTTTGTCTTAAGGCTGCAAAACATGGCATAGGGAAAGAGTCTAAAAAGAAGACAGGGTTTTACTGAGCTGAGGAAACAAAAATTGAAATTTAGAGGTGGCTAAACCTGTGGGGCATAGTAGAAGAGAAGAGGAAGCTACACAAAATAAAAGCTGCGAAATTATACCTAAGTATCTCTTGGTCTTCAGCAGGATTCTAAGCTATGCATATGCATAGCCAGGCATTAAAAGGCTGGCCCACTGTGGTGGAATGTAAGCTAAACAGAGGTTATGAAGTTTACACTTGCCTGTAAGTCATTGGTGTTTGACCACTTAGAGAAGAGAAACTTAACTGAACACCCTGGGTCCTCAGTTGAGACCACAGTAAGACCACACCTTAGGAATAGAGCTATGCTAACCCTAAAGTGGATTTCCAAGTAGGGCTAGGGGTAAGGAATCTGCCTGCCAATACGAGAGGCAAGAGACGTGGGTTTGATCCCTGGGTTGGAAGATCCCCTGGAGTAGGGAATGGCAATCCACTCCAGTATTCTTGCCTGGAAAATTCATGGACAGAGGACCCTGGCAGACCACATTCCATGTGGCTGCAAAGAGTTGGATGTGACTGAGCACACACATATAACTCTATTGACTGTTACAGCAAAGTATGTTTTAGTTTATGGTGGCTCTTTTTGGACAACATGGCCTACCAGATGCTGACAGAAACCCCTGTTAGTGTGGCACCATCCAACATGCTGAAGATACACATACATATTTAATGTAGCATGACCCAATTCGAAGCTGAGCTGGCGGAGAAGTAAAAGAATTCTGTGAACAGTAAAGGAATTTCAGGAAGACGTGCAACAGCAATGCTGACTGAACCCACTTAAGTGGGAGTACAGTGAAGCCCAACTTTATCTCAGGGTATTTGCTGATTATTGGTGGCCTCTAGTTTGGGGTTTCATCAGGCACAAATGGCAAACAGGAGAACTTTAATGGGTAAATTAGGGAGAAACAAACCTCTTGATTTTGGCTCTGATGAATGGTAGACCCCAGTGCCTTACTCATGCAGGTTAGAGATCAGGATTTATATTACTTATGTGGTCTGTACATTCAGAAGCTGAAAATTTAGTTTAAAAAAAGCAAACACAAATTTTTTAGTGGCTTAATTTCTAAATTCAGATATCAAAGAATTCCTACATTTAATGTATCAAAAGCTTATGGCCTCAGTCAATAATCTACTATGGATAAAAAGTCAGCTGAAGGAGACAAATTATAGGATCAGACCTACAGAGATGGCAGATACTGAAGTGACTGAATACAGAATATAGTTACAGTTGGACTATAAAGAAAGCTGAGTGCAAAAGAATTGATGCTTTTGAACTGTGGTGTTAGAGAAGACTCTTGAGAGTCCCTTGGACTGCAAGGAGATCCAACCAGTCCATCCTAAAGGAAATCAGTTCTGGGTGTTCACTGGAAGGACTGATGCTGAAGCTGAAACTCCAGTACTTTGGCCACCTCATGTGAAGAGTTGACTCATTGGAAAAGACCCTGATGCTGGGAGGGATTGGGGGCAGGAGGAGAAGGGGACAACAGAGGATGAGATGGTTGGATGGCATCACCGACTCAATGGACATGGGTTTGGATAAACTCTGGGAGTGTTGATGGACCGGGAGGCCTGGTGTGCTGCAGTTCATGGGGTTGCAAAGAGTCGGACACGACTGAGTGACTGAACTGAACTGATGTTCAATATATTTTAAAAACTAAGAAAGAATTTAAATTGTAATAAAGAGACAAGAAACTATCAAAATAGATCCAGATGAAGTAAAAAAAAAATCAATCTTAGAAATAAAAATGCAGTGCTTACTGAGGCAGCACATATACTAAAATTGGAATGATATTAGCATGGCCCCTGCACAAGAATGATACACAAATTTATGAAGCGTTCCATATTTTTCACTCTTTGACATAAATCACAGCAAGATCCTCTTTGATTCACCTCCTAGAGTAATGGAAATAAAAACAAAAATAAATGGGACCTAATTAAACTTAAAAGCTTTTGCATAGCAAAGAAAATAATAAACAAGATTAAAAGACAAGACTCAGAATGGGAGGAAATAATTGCAAACAAAGCTACTGACAAAGGGTTAATCTCCAAAATATATAAGCAGCTCACATAGCTCAATACCAGAAAAAAAACCAACCCAATCAAAAAACGGACAAGAGGCCTAAGCGACATTTCTCCAAAGTAGACATACAGATGGCCAATAAACACATGAAAAGATGCTCAACACTGCACATTATTAGAGAAATGAAAAACAAAAGTACAATATCACTTCAACAACCAGAATCATCATCAGCTCAGTCACTCAGTCATGTCCAACTCTCTGTGACCCCCACGGATGGCTTCTCTGTCCATCACCACTTCCCAGAGTTTACTCAAACTCATGTCCATCGAGTCAGTGATGCCATCCAGCCATCTCATCCTCTGTTGTCCCCTTCTCCTCCTGCCCCCAATCCCTTCCAGCATCAGGGTCTTTTCCAATGAGTCAACTCTTCGCATCAGGTGGCCAAAGTATTGGAGTTTCAGCTTCAGCATTAGTCCTTCCAATGAACATCCTGGACTGGTTTCCTTTAGGATGGACTGGTTGGATCTCCTTGCAGTCCAAGGGACTCTCAAGAGTCTTCTCCAACACCACAGTCCAAAAGCATCAACTCTTTGGCGCTCAGCTTTCTGTATAGTTCAACTCTCACATCCATACATGACCACTGGATAAAGCATAGCTTTGACTGGACAGACCTTTGTTGGCAAGTGTCTCTGCTTTTTAATATGCTGTCTGGCCTAGTCATAGCTTTTCTTCCAAGGAGCAAGCAGTGTCTTTTAATCAGAATGGCCACCAACAAAAAAATTACAAACAATAAATACTGCAAGTGATGTGGAGAAAAGGGAACCCTATTGCACTCTTGGTGGGAATTTAAATTGATACGGCCACTATGGAGAGTAGTATGGAGATTTAACAAACTAGGAATAAAATTACCATACGACCCACCAATCTCACTACTGAGCATAAATCCTGAGAAAACTACAATTCAAAAAGACACATGCACCCCAACGTCAGCTGCAGCACTATTTACAACAGCCAGGACATGGACGCAACCTAGATGTCCATCAACAGAAAAACGGGTAAAGAAGTTGTATGTATGTATATATATATGTACATACATATACGCATATACAATGGAATACTACTCGGCCATGAAAAGGAATGAATTTGAGTCAGCTGTAGTGAGGCTGATGAACCTAGAGCCTGTTACACTGTTTGAAGTCACAAAAAGAAAAACAAATATCGTACGTGTGTGGAGTCTAGAAAAACAGTGCCGAAGAGCATACTCAGAGAGGAGCAATGGAGACAGACATAGAGAGTGGCCTGGAGGACACAGCAGGGGAAGAAGAGGTAGGGTGAGCTGAGCGAGCGGCACTGACATGTAGGCACCATCAGCTGTGATGTGGATAAGCAGCAGGACGCTGTTGGACAGCACAGGGAGCCCAGCTTGGTGCTCTGTGATGACCTAGAGGGGTGGACAGGTGGGGGAAGGAGGCTTGGGGGGCAGGACCACATGGATAACTGTGACTGATTTGTGCCAATGTCCGGCAGAGACCACCACAGCATTGTAAAGCAAGTATCCTTCAATTTAAAAAAGGCAGTAATAATTAGAAACTCAATTAATGTGTTTACTATCCAACACATTAAGAAGTTGAAGCGAGAATGGGTGAACTGGAAGGCAGAGGTAAATAAACTTCTTATAATAGAGCAGAAAAATAAAAATGGAAAATATGAAAAGAGAAGAGGTAAGGAAAAATTAACCAGAAGATCTAGCATATATCCAATATAAATTAGATAGGAGAGACAAGAAATAATGAAAGAGAAATAGGTCAGGATAACAGCTTAAGGATTTTCGGAAATAGTGAAAGACACTGTTCCTCAGATCAGGAAGCTCATTCCTTGAATCTCAAGCATATAAATTAAGATAGCTCAATACACGGCTGACCATAGTCAAACTTCTGACCACTTAAAACAAAGTCACCTAAAAAGAAACAGCACACTGCAAACAAATAACAGACTGAAACCTGATATCACAACCATGGCACAAAAACATTAAAGATACTCAATGCCAGTTTAATACTCTAAATGTAGCAAAACTACACTTCAAGAACAAGAGTTAATAAATATGTTTCCAAACAAACAAAAATAAATTTCATTACAACAGATCCTATCTTTGAAAGATGAATTTCTAAATGTTGTACTTCAGGAAAAAAGAAAGCAATTCAAGCAAGAAGGTTTGAAATGCAACAATGTTGAAAAAAGAAAATGATAAACATGGAGGTCTATCTAAACAAAGATTGACAGCACAAAAGAAATTATAATAATATCTAATTTATGATGTTAAAAGTCAAGAAATAACTAAAACACTTACAAAGCAGAAATTAAATAGAAAGAGACTATTGGATTTGTAGTAAAGTTCTTACAGTATTTAGAAGTAGAAAGACAGTGATTAGTTTTATAATTTAAGTTACAATAAAATGCTAACATTTCTATTACAAGATAATCATTAAAACTAGAAACCAAGTGTCTAACTTCTAAACCAGCAAGAAAGTGAAAGTTGCTGAGTTGTGTTCAACTCTTTGCGGCCCTATGGACCATACAGTCCATGGAATTCTCCAGGCCGGAACACTGGAGTGAGTGGCCGCTCCCTTCACCAGGGGATCTTCCCAATACAGGGATGGAACCTTGGTCTCCCACATTGCAGGTGGATTCTTTACCATCTGAGCCACCTGAAAGTGGAAGCAGCATAGTGAAATAAATTAAATGGGAGTGGGGGGACATAGGAAAAATCTAACCCAATCCAAAAAGAGGGGCGAGAGGGAGGTAAGAAATGACAAACAACTAGAAAACATGGGACAAATAAAATGCAGAAAATAAAAGGGCAGAAATTAAGCCACGTACATTAGTGAGTAAGAATGTACATGGAAAGATCTTTCCAATTAAAGGTCAAAAATTAGTAAAATGGGAAAAAAATCCAATTACCTGCTGTTTACCATAGACACAATTAAAATATAAGGACAGGTACTTCCCTGCTGGTCCACTGGTCAAAATCCACCTTGCAACGCAGGAGGTGCAGGTTCGATCCCTTGGAGAACGAAGATCCCATATACTATGGCGTAATTAAGCCCGTGCTTCACAAGGGCTGTAAGCGGCAGTTACTGAAGCCCGTGTGCTCTAACTACCGAGTCTGTGTGCCACAACTACAGAGTGCGTGCACCACAACGAAAGCTTCTGGATGACACAGCTAGGACCTGGTGCAGTCAATCTAATCAACAGATAATATAAGGACTAATAGAGTTCTGGATAGATAATATAAGGCTAATAGAGTTTTGCCAAGAGAATGCACTGGTTATAACAAACACCCTCTTCCAACAACACAAGAGAAGACTACACATGGACATCACCAGATGGTCAATACCGAAATCAGACTGATTATGTTCTTTGCCAAAGAACAAGATGCCAAAGATGAAGAAGCTCTATGCAGTCAGCAAAAACAAGACCAGGAACTGAGTGTGGCTCCGATCATGAACTCCTTATTGCAAAATTCAGGCTTAAATTGAAGAACGTAGGGAAAACCACTAGACCTTTCAGGTATGACCTACATCAAATCCCTTACGATTATACAGTGGAAGTCAGAAACAGATTCAAGGGATTATATCTGATAGACAGAGTGCCTGAAGAGCTATGGACATTTCTGACATTGTACAGGAGACAGGGATCAAGACTATCCCAAGAAAAAGAAATGCAAAAAAGCAAAATGGTTGTCTGATGAGGCCTTACAAATAGCAGAGAAAAGAAGAGAAGCTAAAGGCAAAGGAGAAAAGGAAAGATATACCCATTTGAATGCAGAGTTCCAAAGAATAGCAAGGCGAGATAAGAAAGCCTTCCTCAGCAATCATTGCAAAGAAACAGAGGAAAACAATACAATGGGAAAGATTATAGAGATCTCTTCAAGAAAATTAGAGATACCAAGGGAAAATTTCATGCAAAGATGGTCCCAATAAAGGACAGAAATGGTATGGACCTAACACAAGCAGAAGATATTAAGAAGAGGTAGCAAGAATACACAGAAGACCTACACAAAAAAGATCTTCACGACTCAGATAACCACGATGGTGTGATCACTCACCTAGAGCCAGACATCCAGGAATGCAAAGTCAAGTGGGCCTTAGGAAGCATCACTACAAGCAAAGCTAGTGGAGGTAATGGAATTCCAGTTGAGCTCTTTCAAATCCTAAACGATGATGCTGTGAAAGTGCTGCATTTACTATGTCAGCAAATTTGGAAAACTCAGCAGTGACCACCAGACTGGAAAAGGTCAGTTTTCATTCCAATCCCAAAGAAAGGCAATCCCAAAGAATGTTCAAACTACCACAAATTGCACTCATCTCACACACTAGCAAAGTAATGCTCAAAATCCTCCAAGTCAGGCTTCAACACTATGTGATCCATGAACTTCCAGATGTTCAAGCTGGATTTAGAAAAGGCAGAGAAACCAGAGACCAAATTGCCAACATCCATGGGATCACTGAAAAACCAAGAGAGTTCCAGAAAAACATCTGCTTTTTATTGACTATATCAAAGCCTTGACTGTGTGGATCACAGCAAACTGTGGAAAATTCTTCAAGAGATGGGAAAACCAGAATATCTGATTTGCCTCCTGAGAAATCTGTATGCAGGTCAGGAAACAAGTTAGAACTGGATATGGAACGACAGACTGGTTCCAAATTGGGAAATGAGTACGTCAAGGCTCTATATTGTCATCCTGCTTATTTATCTTATATGCAGAGTACATCATGAAAAACACTGGGCTGGATGAAGCACAAGTGGAATTAAGATTGCCGGGAGAAATATCAATAACCTCAGATATGCAGATGACACCACTCTTATGGTAGAAAGTGAAGAAGAACTAAAGAGCCTCTTGATGAAAGTGACAGAGGAGAGTGAAAAAGTTGGCTTAAAGCTCAACATTCAGAAAACTAAGATCATGGCATCTGGTCCCATCACTTCATGACAAATCGATGGGGAAACAATGGAAACCGTGACAGATTTTATTTTCTTGGGCTCCGAAATCACTGCAGATGGTGACTGCAGCCATGAAATTAAAAGACACCTGCTCCTTGGAAGAAAAGTTATGACCAACCTAGATAGCATATTAAAAAGCAGAGACATTACTTTGCCAACAAAGGTTCGTCTAGTCAAGGCTATGGTTTTTCCAGTAATCATGTATGGATGTAAAAGTTGGACTATAAAGAAAGCTGAGCACTGAAGAATTGATGGCTTTGAACTGTGGTGTTGGAGAAGACTCTTGAGAGTCCCTCGGACTGCAAGGAGATCTAACCAGTCCATCCTAAAGGAAATCAGTCCTGAATATTCATTGGAAGGACTGATGCTGAAGCTGAAGTTCCAATACTCTGGGCCCCTTAAGTGAAGAAATAACTCTTTGGAAAAGACCCTGACGCTGGGAAAGATTGAAAGCGGGAGGAGAAGGGGACAACAGAGGATGAGATGGTTGGATGGCAGCACTGACTTGATGTATATGGGTTTGAGCAAGCTCCAGGAGTTACTGATGGACAGGGAGGCCTGGCGTGCCGTAGTCCAAGGGGTTGCAAAGAGTCAGACATGACTGTGTGACTGAAGTGAACTGAACTGAACTTAATATAAGGACACTGAAAAGTTGAAAGTAAAAGGATGGAAAAATATACATAGGTAAATACTAAAATAAAGCTGGTGTAACTATTTTAAAATCAATCAAAAATAAGCATTAAGGGAGAAGGAAGATTGCTAGAGTGAAGAGTCACAGCATTTTCATAAAAGGATGATAATGTGATTCCAAGCTTGTACGCAACTAAAAGCATTACTTCAAAATATATAAAGAAAATTTAGAAGAGAAATCACAAGGCAAATTTTAATCTATTCCCTAAGAAAGAAATTAATATTACTGGAGAAGAATTGTACCCCACAATTAATGATAATGATCTAGTGGACTCTATAAAACAATACATGAAATGACTGCAGAATTCTTTTCAAGCTCACTCTGAGTATTTGTAAACACTGGCCATACAGTAAACCGTGAAACAATCATCAATAAATTCTGGAGTTGTTATTTATAGACTAGATCCTCTGGCCACATGCAATTAACCTTTCTGTTCCTCAATGATGTTTATGAATCAAGATGCAATTATAAATATGCAAATTTTCCCCAAATTAATCTATACATTTAATGCATTCCAGTAAAAACTACATTGGTATTTATTTCTTTTGATGGAATTTATAATCTGAGTCTAAAATACACATAAAAGATCAAAGGATTATGTAGCTACCACACATGTAAAGAAAAAGAACTAGACAGGGTCATCAGATCAAGATTTAGAGTAAAACAGGCTTTTGAATGAAAGCGGCTGGATAGTTTATCATTCATTTAGAAAAAGAAAGAAAGAATGAAATGGACCCCTATCTCATACAATGACATAAAACCATGACAGAGGATCAAATTTTAAAAACTTTTAGAGACAAATATAAAACCATTTTTGAGAAAGGAGGGACTTCTAGAAAGACACATGAAGGAAAAGACCGATAAGTTGGATTATATGAAAACAACACCTGTTCATTTCACCTTAGGGTGCAAAGGCAAGCATAAATTTACATGAAGATTTTTACAACATCAAAAATAAGAAGAAACATTTCGCATAGAAACACAAAAACCTAATAAATGCATAAATATTAGCTCAACTGGCTATCTGGGACAAGAGGCAAAGCCCTGGTTTATTGCATTTGGTGGTGTAAATAATCTCACCATGACTCATTTCAAGCTAACCATCTGATGTCATTGAACAGAGTTAAGATCAGTTTAAATACTTTCAAACACAATTGGCATTGCCTAATTGTAATCAGTCAAACTGATCATACAATCATCACTCAACCTACCAATTCCACTCTAGTAGGAACAAAAGAGAACTGCTACACATGTGGAGTAGGATTTATATACAAAACTTTTTAGCAACATTGTTCATAAAAGAAGAAAACTGAAACAGTTGTGCTGTCTATCAAATACAGTATGAACAAATACACTGTAGTTATCCAGTCAATGGAATACAAAAAAGCAATGAAAAGACACAAACTAGCTATAAACTTCAAATAAATAAATCACAAATACAAAATTTTGAGTGAAAAAAACACAAGTCAGAATAATAAAAGTAATATGTTTTCTACTCATATAAAGTTGACAAACAGGCAAAATTCAACAATACATTGTTGAGGGATATGTGTGTGCATGCTTAAGTGCTCAGTCGTGTCTGACTCTTTGTGACCCCATGGACTGTATCCCACCAGGCTCCTCTGTCCATGGGATTCCCCAGGCAAGAATACTGGAGTGGGTAGCCATTCTCTTCTGCTGGGGATCTTCCTGACCCAGGGATCAAACCCAGCTCTCCTGCATTGTGGGTGGACTCCTTATTGTCTGAGACACCAGTGAAGACTAAGGAATATATATACACAGGTAGTAAAATAATCAAGAAAATGGACTCTGGGAGAAGGCGAGGGTGGGATGTTTCAAGAGAACAGCATTGAAACATGTATATTATCTAGGGTGAAACAGATCACCAGCCCAGGTGGGATGCATGAGACAAGTGCTCGGGCCTGGTGCACTGGGAAGACCCAGAGGGATCGGGTGGAGAGGGAGGTGGGAGGGGGGACTGGGATGGGGAATACATGTAAATCCATGGCTAATTCATTTCAATGTATGACAAAAACTACTGTAATGATGTAAAGTAATTAGCCTCCAACTAATAAAAATAAATGAAAAAAAAAAAAAAAGAAAATGGTGAAGATTAAATCTAGGAAAGCGGTTCTATGGGATGAAATTGGAAAGGGACACTGTGGGTCTTCAAACATAGTGGTAAATTTTTATTTCTTAAGCTGAAGGAAATAATAAATAAAAAGGGAGATAAGTAAACATAGAGATAATATAAGGGAAAACCTGTAAGAAAAATATTTATTGTTATAAAAATAATCTGTTTTAAAAGTGAATATCTGAATCTAAATTCTGTGATATTTTGGTCAGTTTCTCTTCAAGCAATCTCAAACAAATAAAAAAAAGTTTCTTTCTCTTTCTCCACTGGTACTGGGTTTGGAAAATGCTGCGATGTTCATGTCTAACATCTCTTTGGGGGAAAAATAAAGATTATTTTCAGACATGGGCTAATGGCTTAGTTTAGGATTTTGTTCTCTTGACAAAATTTTGTTCCTCTGAATGGCATGAGACACCATTATGCTAAAAAAGAGAACTGAATTAATTATATTACCGCAAAACTTAAGACAAAAATGTTTTTCAGCTAGGAGCTGAAATAGAGAATAGCAAATAACCTATGCTTTAAAAAAATGAATAAATTCATATGAATTCCTTAAATGTTACATTATTTAAAAAGAAAGTATTTTTAAAGACTTGATTATCACTCCAAAAATAAATCAAGTTAATGTGCGTCCCTCTGGAAGCTGCGTGCTCGGTCAAACGGGATGACCATCTCCGACAGAGGAGGACCGGTCTTCGGTCAAGGGTATGTGAGTAGTTGTGCTCCCCTGCTAGAACCTCCAATCAAGTTATTATTTAAAAAGCACTTTTAATATTTTGATAATTCCAATATTTTCAGAATCATGTTAAGTTACTCACATGAAATAAGCATATATCTCTGATTTCAGAACATAAACACTGGGTCAAGAATAATAAATATATGCAACATTCCATAGTATTTCTGCCATCTAACATATTGCTCCCCCTTGGCCTTATGGTATTATCAATGGGTGACAGGAACAACAGCCTTCTTTTGGAACTCGTTTAAATGGCAGATGTGAAAAATGTATCTCTTAGATAACCAAAGAAAATTTCAGATTTTCTTCTATATCTTGCTTTTCTAAACTAGTTTCATTTCCACTTGGTATACTTAAAGTACTTAACTCTTTTATGTTTAAATAAATAACTGTATATTTTTCAAACTTGTTTTATGTTCTCTTGAAAGATGACTGGATTAGAGACATAAACACTTATTATGGTTAGAAATAAATTCTAGGAAGTTATAAAATATCGGTTTCAATTTATTTAATTTTCTACCTTATTTCAGTGAAAAAAAAAGTATATATGCCTATTACAGTTTTTGAATACCATTCAATGAATACAGTATGTATAATGTTTTACAAAGTCACATAATAAAATAATTCACATTAAAAGAAAGGTCATACTGCCTTCTGAAAAGCATTCAGTATTTTGCTACTGAAATTGAAGCCTGCTAAATTCAAACTCAAGTTTCTTTCTCTTAATTAACTTGGGCCTTTGGCAAAAAATTATTTAACTTTCACACTTCCTCAAGTGCTCTAAACAAAGAGTAAAACAGAATTAAAAGACAAATTAGCAAGTTTAGGGAAAAAGGAGGAAACCAGCATAATGGGACTTAATGACTGAGTTGTACAATGTTGACCAGTGACCCAAATAAATTTGGGGCACATACTTTCCCATCCCAAAGCTATCTGGATAAAGGGAGGCTCATAACCTTCACATTACCCCCACCACGAAACATCATCCTATCACTGAATAACAGAGACAAACACTGACCTAGTTTAGAAGTGCAGATAGAAAAAAAAAAATGAAAACAGGATACATGGCTACGGCAAGGAAACCATGGTAACTAGAAAAGAGAACTGTTTTGCTTACTTTATTTTGGTCAGAATAATCAGCAAGCTGAGCCTTCAGCTCTGTAATCTCAGCCTCTAACAGACGGATCACTTCCTCATAATCCATTTCCATTCCGTGGGCCTGTCTCTGTGCAGCTTCGGCAAGATGAAGCCGACTTCGCAGGGCTCTTGTTTCTTCGACCACAGCTTTGGTTTCCTAAATATTTAAAAAATAATGTCATGAAGAAAAGAATGTAAAAGTAGTAGCGGTTTAAACAAAATATTTTCTTCCTTCTGGAAGTTATAATTCAAAAAATGAATCAATGTACTTATATTTTTCACATCTCAATTTGAAAACTAATATTCATGTTATTTAATTAAGGTCATGTGTGACCTTACTTTTCCTTGATTTCTTGGATAACTTTCAGTATGGACTCTCCAACTTCACACATTTAGGAGAAAATTTTGAAAATAAGAGAAGCAGAAGAGAATCGAAAGTGGAAAAGAGAATAAAAATTGGCTCAAAAGATAAAAAGAGCAGATTTCTACAAAAGTCAAGTAGGTGGTAGGGCTCATGTTCTATGAAGGTTTTTGCAGCTCCATCAGATCCTGCTGAGAGATTTATAGTGTTAAGGGCTTCTTGGTGGTTCAAGCCCCAGGAGCCAAATCTTATTCCTAGACATCAGTCTAAGAGCTACCTCCCCAGTTTGACTTAAGCCAAAAGGCAGAATTCAGTAGCAAAATATACAGCCATTTCTATAGGATGCAATGCTCACCACATTTAGAACAACACTGAAGGAAAGGCATTACTAAAAACCATTTTATACATAATCAACAGAGGCTCAGAGAGGTAACATAACCTATGCAACGGCAGATACAAGTGCCAGAATTCAAACTCAGCTTTACCTGACTCCAACATTAATGCTCTTTTCACCATTTTACTCCACCACTAGATGACAAAAATGAGAACAAAACTATACACTAGCTGTATTTTTCACCTTAGGAAGTGGATGGTGTGGCCCAAAGCACTTGCACTCTCAAAAATGTGTCTTGGTGCTGGCTCAGTAACAGTTTCCAGGACAGCAATATAATTTAATATTGCACTTGCTATAATGTAAACCCTTTCTTTCTTTCTTTCTTTTTTTTTAACTTGATGCAGAAATTGTTTTTCTCTGCAATGGAACTTTCTGCTCCAATTGTCGTGGCTAATATTCAACTATGGTTATTTTAATTTTCTGGGAGCTTTTACAGGACACTTGCTTTTGTTTGAGCCTAGGGGAGAGTTAGAAATGATTTTACTGCAGGACATATTTAAGGGCCACTTCTCCATTCATACATTCAGTAGCTATTAAGTACTTACTGTGTGTGAGTTTGTGTCTCAGGTACTGAAGAGGGAGCACCTAACACAATACAAAGTCCTCCTTTTGTCCCCCAGTACTTATAATCTAGTTTGGGGAGAGGGCAAACTGGAGATAATCAATGAAGACCTCACTGAGAAGACTTTTAATCAGAGGACAGCAGAAAGGGTGGAGCTGTGCAGACTTCTGAAAGAAGGGCTTTCTGGGCAGAGAGAGCAGCCTGTGCAGAGGAACTGGGACAGCACTGAGCCTGCATCTTCAGAGAACAGCAAGGAAGCTGGGCGGCTGCAGGAGACAGGAGAGGACAGGAAAAAGGGGGCGCAGACACAGGGGTACAGTGGGCACAGTGTCTGGGCAGCGATGGTGCCGGCGTGGAGTGGCGGATCTTGAGGGCCTTTGTAGGCCACTGTAAGGACTTCAGTTTTACTCACGGCCAGAGGGAAAGCGACTGGAGGGTTCTGGGCAGAGAAGCGGTAAAAGGACACCTATCTAACTAACACATCAGTCAGTTCAGCCCAGGCAATCAAGGGTTATGTGTCACAACTGGATCACCTTCACAAAAGACTGCACGAACAGCAGGTAACGGCCTACTATGTGTCAACAGGGCTCTAAATGTTTTGGATAGATCACCTCAAATAATCTACCCAGTGCTGTGAGAGCTATGTCCATTTTTATTCTCATTTAATAGGCAGGAAACTGGAAAGTTAAGTAGTTCGCGCAGAATCATAAACTTAGTAAGTGGCAGAGCTGGGATTTGAACCCAGGCCGTTTAGTTACAAAGTCCACAGTCTTGGCTACAGAATATGCTAAAAAACCAAATGGCTTGTAGGTGACAATATCATCAGTGCCCAGCCCTGCATGAGCTTAGGATGTGGTCATTACAACACACTCAAACACATTTGAGGCTGCTACACCGTTCCCCATTTTCCATTCAATCAGGCTAGGAAAAAAATAATACTGTCACTGAAGAGAAAGCGAGGGGCAGAGAATTCACCATAGCAGCAATGAAGAATAACTAATTCGATGATTTGTCTCCTTCACATTTGCTTCATGCAGCCTTTATTCCTCTATAAAAACAGCACTTTTATTTTTGTTCAAAGAACGCTAGTTAATTAAATGAAGAATCTGAATGGAATTTATATAGCCATTATAGTGCACTGATGGTAATACGGTGTGAAATGCAGTCGGGTGGTAAAAGATGCAGAGGTTTTGATGCTGAATAAATTCATGCCATTTCTTTTGTAAATGTATAACTGTCAGGCTGGTAAATGTGACCCCTTAGCAAAGTTCTAGCCCAATTCCCACTGAATGGCTGTTTAAAAGATTAGTGCATTGAAATGACGACTCTTAGAGGAAGCAGTAAAGAAAAGATAGCAGCAGTGTGCCACATTTAGCAATACAGGATCACATAAATCCGTTTTTTCTTTTCTTCCTGGGCTGTTTTCTAATAACTGTAAAGACTCCTATGTCAGTAATAATTGAGCCAGAATTTTCCTAGTACCTCACCATGAGTCTGAAATCCAATCAGGGGAAATGTGGCAGCCAGTTCACTGATTTACTCTGTGTTAGGTACAGATTAATTCAGTTTGAAAGTTAGAAAATGTTGGATCATTAAATAGCAAGGGAATTCCAAACAAGCATCTACTTCTTCACTGACTACACTAAAGCCTTTGATTGTGTGGATCATAACAATCTGTGGAAAATTCTTAAAGAAATGTGAACACCAGACCACCTTAACTGTCTCCTGAGAAACCTGTATGCAGGGCAAGAAGCAACAGTTAGAACCAGACATGGAATAATGGACTGGCTCAAAACTGGGAAAGGAATACGTCAAGGCTATATATTGTCACCCTGCTTATTAACTTATATGCAGAGTGCATCATGAGAAATGCCAGGCTGAAAGACTCACAAGCTGGAATCAAGATTGCTGGGAGAAATATCAACAACCTCGGATATGCAAGTGATACCACTCTAATGGCAGAAAGCAAAGAGGAACTAGAGTCTCTTGATCAATGTGAAAGAGGAGAGTGAAAAAGCTGGCTTAAAACTCAGCATTCAAAAAACTTAAGATCCTGGCACCCAGTCACATCACTTCATGGCAAATAGATGGGGGAAAAAGTGGAAACTGACAGGTTTGACTTTCTTTGGCTCCAAAATCACTGTGGACGGTGAGTACAGCCACAAAATTAAAAGACGCTTGTTCCTTGGAAGAAAAGCTATGACAAACTTAGACAGCGTATGAAAAAGCAGAGACATCACTTTGCCAACAAATGACCATATAGTCAAAGCTATGGTTTTTCCAGTAGTCATGTACAGATGTGAGAGCTGGACCATAAAGAAGACTGAGCGCCAAAGAATTGATGCACTCAAACTGTGGTGCTGGAGAAGACTCTTGAGAGTCCCTTGGACAGCCAGGAGATCAAATCTGTCAATCCTAAAGGAAATCAGTCCTGAATGGAAGGACTGATGCTGAAGCTGAAGCTTCAATACTTTAGCCACCTGAGGCAAAGAGTCAACTCACTGGAAAAGATTCTGATGCTGGGAAAGACTAAGGGCAGGAGAAGGGGGTGACAGAGGATGAGATGGTTGGATGGCATCATGGACTCAAAGGACCTGAGTTTGAGCAAATTTTGGGAGATGGTGAAGGACAGGGAAGCCTGGCGTACTGCAGTCCAAGGGGTCACAAAGAGTCAGATAGAACTTAGCAACTGAACAACAAAGATGTAGTAGCAAATTAGAAAAATCAACAAAAGCATTATGCATATTAATACTAGACAGTACAAAGAAATGCACTGAAAGGGAATCCTTAATTATGAAGGCATATCTCTGACTTAACATTTTTTTAGTGACATTGAAAAAATGACTTCAACTCACACTCTCTGGTTGTTAAATCAGGATTTTCTACCTTAGAATTTCACAGTGAACCTTCAGGGAAGATCAGACCAAATTCTTCTTTGAAACTACACTTCACACTAATGAAAATCTTTGTAGGCTACAAGAACTTCACTATGTGACTGTGTTGAGACAAAGGGCTGAATAAACTGACCTTTGTCAGCACACTGATATCTCTGCTTTTTCATATGCAGGCTAGGTTTGTCATAGCTTTTCTTCCAAGGAGCAAGCATCTTTTAATTCTGTCGCTGGAATCACTGTCCACAGTGATTTTGGAGCCCAAGAAAATAAAATCTGCCACTGTTTCATTAACATGATATTGAATTAAAAAAATGGGCATTAGATATACTTCAGAATCTTAGATACCTTTTTTTTTTTCCATTTTCTGGCTCTGTAATTCTCCAAGCCTCAGTTTTTTCATTTGTATAAGGGTAAATATTTATAAGCTCAAAACAGCTCTCACAATAGGATTAAAGAACTACAGCTCTGGTACACTTTTTCCCTGTTCCTCTTCATTGTTTTCAAATAGACACATAATCACCAATGTGATGAGAGAGCTAGACTGGATGAAATGACTGAGGCACTCATGTAGTTCTTTGGAAGTAAAACGTGCACATGGCTTTTTTAATGTTAGCAACAGTTATGTAAAATCTTCCCTTCTCTCGTTGTGAGTTTTAACGGCTCCCCAAAGTAGAAGGAAAAAGTGCTAACTGCAGTTGCTCATTTGTAATGAGGTAGCACATTCACATCACTAAACCGAGAAGTTCTGTAATTTTTAAGCTAATCAGTAAATCTTTCATAATGTCAATTGCTGACAGGAGAAAAAGGAGGCCTCCAAGAGATATATGCTTTAGTGTAATATAACTTATGCTACCAAGCCCAAAAGAATACTTATCAGCTTCCTACATCCACTCATTGGAAAACCCTTCTTGGTCTTGGTGCCATTACAGCCTGTGAAAAAGACTAAGGGTTACTGCAGGAAGAGGGATGTTGAAGGAAAAATGTTTAAAAGCAAGCTATATTTAGTTTCCTTAACTGAGGTATTGATTTTATTAAAATATGCTTAATATTCCTCTTAAGGGATGATCTCAAATAATTTGCTAGTGGTTCACAAAAGGAATCTACAACTCATCCCTTAATCATGACATTCTTGGAGGAGAAAATGAATTCACAGAACTTTCTGTAAGTCTCCAATGTGTGTTCTTTCCTTTCGCCTCCTCTGGGTGTACATCCATCCCTCTCTTCCACCTCCATACCTAACCAGTTATCAGGCACTGTGAATTCTTCACTGGTGATGTGTTTGCACCATTCCTTAATTCACGTCTTTAACACCTCACACATAGGTGCATACTGCATACTCTGTTCTTCACTATAATGTACTCTGCATACTTCTGAAGGATCAATTTTCCTGAAATATTGCCTAGGAAACAAACCTAGATGAAATGTTGCTAAGTACATGGTACATGATAAATATATTCTCAATCTCTACATGTCAAGGTTCTCCACTATTTGTTCCAAATCAGTCTTTCCAGTTTTAGCACACTGACTCTCTTATAGGTTAACATATCCAAGTGCATTCACTTACCAATTTCCCAGACTAAACTCTCTCACCTCCAAGATACTTTTGAGAACATTATTCCTTCCACTAGGTGAATATATTTTTCCTCTTTTTTTCCCTTCATCCAGCTGCCATCTATTCTTCAAAATCTACTTTAGATTTTATCTTTTCTCATCTTTCCAGACCACTTAAGCTTAAAATGGTCTTAGTTGTGGAGTGGGTTTTTCTCTAGTTGTGGCAAGAGTGGGCTACTCCCCCGTTGTGGCACATGGGTTCTCCTCGCTGCAGTGGGTTCTCCTGGTGCGGAGCATGGGCTCCAGGGCGCGCAGGCTTCCGCTGTGGTGCGTGGCTCAGCAGCTGTGGCTTCTGGGCTCCAGAGCACAGGCTCAGCAGCTGTGGCACACAGGCTTCATTGCTCCATGGCATGTGAAACTGCCTGGGGCAGGGATCAAACCCATGTCTGCTGCATTGGCAGGCAGATTCTTTACTCCTGAGCCACCAGGGAAGTCCTCCCCTCCTTTCATCCTTAACGATATCTGTTGTCTGTAATTACTCCACAGGCTACTTAGCATTTTCTACTGCTCTGTTAAACTGTCATGAAAATAATATTTTACTCCCAAATTTTCTAATGTCAAAAGATCTTGACTGACGAAAGTAGAGCACAAGTTGTCTGAGAGTAAAACGCTATTTAATATTAACAGGTCCTCCATTCAACATAAATATGGCATGTAACTGAGTTGACAAATAGTGAAAATAACTACTTTGCTTTTCATACATAATTGCCTTATAGAATTTTATTAGGTATGAAGCTTTCATAAGAAGGTTTAAATTTTACAGCAATATTAGTAGAATTGTATTTCATTTAAATAATTACAATAACAACCATAAGTCATGCTATGAAAAATAGCACATAATGAAAAGCAAATCATTTCAGCATGCTCTCTTTATACAGGAATTAAAACAAAATCCTTTTATAGTATTTATCAGGTAAATGAAATTACATCTAAACCATGTGGAATGAATACCAAGGTCGGAAAAGGACACATAGTTATACTTTAGTGTGCTTGACAATTTTATTTCTTGGTTTCTCATTAAATAGATTTAAAAATTATGTACACTAAGTTTATATTTTGCTAAAATTTATAATTTTCCATCATAAGTTAATATAATGAATACATGCTCTCAAGGACTATATAATCTAGAAAGTCCTGTCCAATCCTATCCAAATCCTTGATTCCATGATTCATGTGGTGACACTCCTTTGTAAGTGTGAAAAATGATAGATATTTGTAAGCCCAACAAATATGATCTTATTTAGTTTGTATGAAAAAGAAAAATCCTCACTTTGCAAAGAAGACTTGGTTAAGCTTTCTGGAGAAAAAGCAGGTCAATCAAATTATAATTAGCTCTAATTAACCCTCCCAAGAGCTGTCAACTTCTTTACCTGCAGCTGCCTCATCCTCCAAAAGGTGCAAAATTGAATTCTGCCTCTGAACATCAAAGAAAATCAAAGAAACAATGTTTAATCTCTGTCTATAAACAGAAGTCCCTAATCAAAGACAGACACACAAGTACATCTATCTAATAAATTTTACCCTGTGAACTTTGTTCACAATATAAATATTAATTAGTTAAAGTACTGTTTTGACAATATACTTAACCCTGAACATGTATTTTCTGGTTTAGTGAGATTTGACATAAAAGAAAACTATTATCCTACTTCTCCAATCCTGGTTACAAGTGTACCAAAAGAAGGCATTTATAGTATTGGAAATTTAATAATCAGAATTTAAATCCTGTTCAGTGAAACCTAGTATCACTCAGAGGCTACTTTTCCAGTTGTCAAATGTTTAAAATTCATCTGAAGTTTGGGGTTTAAGAATAGAAATGTATTCCTTCCAAATTAACCTTTAGAGAATTCAGTTAGGATCAAAATTTTATCAAATTTTGTTTGTTCTGATGGAACCTGACCAAGAATTCTGAATTTGAATCTAGCTATAATAAGATCTGAGGATTCCTTGGTAGCTCAGCTGGTAAAGAATCTGCCTACAATGCAGGAGACCCTGGTTCGATTCCTGGGTCAGGAAGATCCCCTGGAGAAGGGATAGGCTACGACTCTAGTATTCATAGGCTTCCTTGGTGGCTCAGACAGTTAAAGAGACTGCCTGTAACACAGGAGACCTGAGTTCGATCCCTGGGTTGGGAAGATATGATGGAGGAGGGCATGGCAACCCAATCCAGTATTCTTGCTTGGAGAATCCCTATGGACAAAGGAACCTGGTAGGCTACAGTCCTAAGGGTCACAAAGAGTCAGGTACCACTGAGCGACTAAGCACAGCACAGCACATAATAAGATCTAAATAATAAGCAAGATTCTTAAATTCATTTAGAAGAAAAAAGCCAGTGAGAACTGATAAGCAAATACTGAAAAAACAACAACAGTAAGAAGGAAAAACAAAAAAACAACAAATAAGGTGGGACATGGCCCAAGAATTTGAGGTATATATAAAATTTAAAAATTGCTACTAGCCAAAGAAGAGTTAGATAAAACATTCATCCACCCAATATCTATTGACAAAGCTACTGGAAAAATTAGATAGCCCCAAACTGACCCCTAGATTATATGAGAATTTAATTTATGGTAGTGGAAAGTGAAAGTATTCGTTGCTCAGTCGTGTCCGACTCTTTGTGACTCAATGGACTGTAACTCGCCAGGCTTCTCCATCCATGGGATTTTCCAGGCAAGAATACCGGAGTGGGTTGTCATTTCCTTCTCCAGGGGATCTTCCTGACCCGGGATGGAACCTGAGTCTCCTGCATCACAGGCAGATTCTTTACCATCTGAGCCACCAGGGATGCCCCATGGTAGTGGGTATACCACATAAAAATAAACGGTGCAGCAAAAAGCTATTTGGAAAACAAAGTATAAAGTGTAGATCCTCATCTCATATCCTATACAACACAGAGTAATTTCTTAGATGAGCTAAACAAAGAAATAGGACAGAAATAGGAATAAAACTAGGCAAATAGGTATCCAAAATTGCTAGGAATAAAATTTTTAAGTAGTCATGTATGGATGTGAGAGTTGGACTATAAGAAAGCTGAGTGCCAAAGAACTGATGCTTTTGAACCATGGTGTTGGAGAAGACTCTTGACAGTCCCTTGGACTGCAAGGAGATCCAACCAGTCCATCCTAAAGATCAGTCCTGGGTGTTCATTGGAAGGACTGATATTGAAGCTGAAACTCCAATACTTTGGCTACCTGATGCAAAGAACTGACTCATTTGAAAAGACCCTGATGCTGGGAAAGATTGAGGGCAGGAGGAGAAGGGGACAACAGAGGATGACATGGTTAGATGGCATCACTGACTCAATGGACACGAGTCTGGGTAAACTCCAGGAGTTGGTGATGGACAGGGAGGCCTGGTGTGCTGTAGTCCATGGGGTCACAAAAAGTCAGACACAACTGAGCGACTGAATTGAACTGAAAATTTTTAAAGTTAAAAGAAAATGGAGAACTCACAAAGAAAAAGAGCCTTGACAACACATAACCACCTATGTTTAAAAACTTTAAAAAAATAGAAAGACACAGTTTGTATATAGAGGAAAACAAGTGAAATGAGATTGAGAGTTAAAATGTTTTAATTCACAGTATAAATTAATGCATACTTTCTAGTTTTATCAAAATTAATTTTCTAGTTTTAGCCACAGATTTGATAGAAATAAGGTTAACACTTACAACGTGGAGATCTTACAAAATGATGTGGGAAAACTGGGAAACAGTTATTAAGAACAGAAGTGAAGAAGAAAAAGCAAGAGTGGGAAGGGGATGCAAAGGAAATATAAGGTGCATATATGGTTACAAGAAATATATCAGGAAACCAGCTGCCTTGGATATGAAGAACTGTGATGCAATTCACAATTTAATTTGAAACTCATGGTCTTAGACAATTTTTGGTATATCTAACATGGATGACAATGAATCAAAGTACATACAGTATTTCCAAATAGGGTGATTTGTTTATGTAGGGTTAGGCAGGACTAGAGAAATCTTACTTTTAATTCTAAAATAGTTTGTGAATAAATCATTTAACACAGTGTCATGAGTCCCATAACAAAGTTAAGAGTAACGAAAGTGTTTCTCACATGTTAAACTGCCAAGATAGGAGTTTTATGGTATCAACTGCCTTATCACTACTTCCTCCTTGAGTAAAATTTACTAGTTTGTCAGCCAAGTTAACATATATTGCTCTCACTTTGTTAAGAAACATAAAATGTTTGGCATCTGCCTAGATGTTTGAAATACGCCCTGGAAAGGTGCTCTCTTAGCAACTGACTTATGGAATGCTACAGATTTGTAATTGCTTGTTTTTGATTAAATAAGGAAAATTATAGGCAGCATACCTACTTTGGTGTACAATCATGCCTCTGACAACTCACCACCTCTAGGGCACTTATTCTGAAGGGCTTTCTAGAGAGTGATGATTTTGCTCTGTTTTTCATTTTTCTTACTAGATTGAGAGCTCCTTGAAGAGATTATGTCTAGCTTTCACACTACATTCACACAAAATGAGAATTAAATAAAAGAAGCTTAAACATTTCCCTCGCCAAGTGGCCCTTATAAGTTACTGCAGGCATGTGTAAAAATACTGAGGAAAGAATGGTGGGTGTGGTCCCTGAATAGCCAGGAAAAAAGTGACTCATGGTACAGAAACCAGAATCCTCTAACACCAGTTCTGATTAAGCCAACTGATACAGAAAATACTGTAATCAAATTGAACTGAAAGGTTTCTATGAACAAGGGCACTTCCCTCCCACATTTCTCTTAACAATGAAAATTCTTGGAGTCTGTTTAATTTAACACAATTAAAATGATTCTACAGTATCTATAGGGTAGTAAACTTTCTCTCAGACTTCTTAAAATACTAAGAACTTTTCTACATTATAAAGAAACAACTATCTGGGTATTTGGAATATACACCTTTGTTTAAAGCTTGTTTAAAATGCTATATTCATTACCATCTTTCTAAATTCCATATACATGCGTTAGTATACTGTATTGGTGTTTATCTTTCTGGCTTACTTCACTCTGTATAATGGGCTCCAGTTTAATCCATCTCATTAGAACTGATTCAAATGTATTCTTTTTAATGGCTGAGTAATATTCCATGGTGTATATGTACCACAGCTTTCTTATCCATTCGTCTGCTGATAGGCATCTAGGTTGCTTCCATGTCCTGGCTATTATAAACAGTGCTGCAATGAACATTGGGGTACATGTATCTCTTTCAGTTCTGGTTTCCTCGGTGTGTACGCCCAGGCAAAAACCACTACAATATTTAAAGTAATTAGCTTCCAACTAATAAAAATAAATGAAAAAAAAAATGCTATATTCACCTTCAGTGAATCACTAACTATGGCTGATGTCTGCAAACAGTAATGCCAACTGGGCTGTTTTTGTGTTCCTTTTCCAAGCAAGCTGTCTTTAACTTAGGCAGTTTCTTGGGGAAACTCTAACACTGGACACAGGTCATTTTTTGATTCTCATTAAGGGAATTAAAGTTGAAAAATAAATTCAAAGTTTATTTAATATGTTTTTCCATTCAGATTGCTATCATTGTCAGTTCAGTTGCTCAGTTGTGTCTGACTCTTTGTGACCCCGTGGACTGCAGCACACCCAGCTTCCCTGTCCATCACCAGCTCCTGGAGCTTGCTAAAACTCATGTCCATCAAGTCTCTGATGCCGTCGAAGCATCTCATTCTCTGTCATCCCCTTCTCCTCCCGCCTTCAATCTTTCCCAGCATCAGGGTCTTTTCAAATCAGTCAGTTCTTCCCATCAGGTGGCCAAAGTATTGGAGCTTCAGCTTCATCAGTCCACCCAATGAATATTCAGGACTGATTTCCTTTAGGATTGACTGGTGGATCTCCTTGCAGTCCAAGGGACTCTCGGGAGTCTTCTCCAACAACACAGTTCAAAAGTATCAATTTTTTGGCACTCAGCTTTCTTATAGTCCAACTTTCACATCCATACACGACTACTGGAAAAACCATAGCTTTGACAAGATGGACCTTTGTCGGAAAAGTAATTTCTCTGCTTTTTAATATGCTGTCTAGGTTGGTCATAGCTTTTCTTCCAAGGAGCAAGTGTCATTTAGTTTCATGGCTGCAGTCACCATCTGCAGTGATTTTGGGGCCCAAGAAAAGAAAGTCTGTCACTGTTTCCATTGTTTCCCCATCTATTTGCCATGAAGTGATAGAACCAGATGCCATGATCTTAAGTTTTTTGAATGTTGAGTTTTAAGCTAGTTTTTCTGTTCTCCTCTTTCACTTTCATCAAGAAACTCTTAGTTCCTCTTCACTTTCTGCCATTAGGGTGGTATCATCTGCATATGTGAGGTTATTTATATTTCTCCAGCAATCTTGATTCCAGCTTGTGCTTCATCCAGCCTGGCATTTTGCATGATGTGCTCTGTTTATAAGTTACATAACCATGGTGACAGTATACAACCTTGAAGTACTCCTTTTCCTATTTATAACAGTCTGTTGTTCCATGTCCAGTTCTAACTGTTGCTTCCTGACCTGCATACAGGTTTCTCAGGAGGCAGGTCAGGTGGTCTGGTATTCCCATCTCCTTAAGAATTTTCCACCTTTTGCTGTGATCTACAAAGGTTTTAGCATAGCCAATAAAGCAGTAGATGTTTTTCTGGAACTCTCTTGCTTTTTCTATGATCCAGCGGATGTTGGCAATTTGATCTCTGGTTCCTCTGCCTTTTCTAAATTCAGCTTGAACATCTGGAAGTTTATGGTTCACGTACATTTGAAGTCTGGCTCGGAGAATTTTGAGCACTATTTTGCTAATGTGTGTGTACTTTTGCCCTTATGGCAGAAAGTGAGGAGGAACTAAAAAGCCTCTTGATGAAAGTCAAAGAGGAGAGTGAAAAAGTTGACTTAAAGCTTAACATTCAGAAAACTAAGATCATGGCATCTGGTCCCATCACCTCATGGGAAATAGATGGGGAGACAGTGGAAACAGTGTCAGACTTTATTTTTTTGGGCTCCAAAATCACTGCAGATGGTGACTGCAGCCATGAAATTAAAAGACGCTTACTCCTTGGAAGGAAAGTTATGACCAACCTAGATAGCATATTAAAAAGCAGAGACATTACTATGCCAACAAAGGTCTGTCTGGTCAAGGCTATGGTTTTTCCAGTGGTCATGTATGGATGTGAGGGTTGGACTGTGAAGAAAGCTGAGTGCCGAAAAATTGATGCTTTTGAACTGTGGTGTTGGAGAAGACTCTTGAGAGTCCCTTGGACTGCAAGGAGATCCAACCAGTCCACCCTAAAGGAGATCAGTCCTGGGTGCTCACTGGAAGGACTAATGTTAAAGCTGAAACTCCAATACTTTGGCCACTTGATGTGAAGAGTTGACTCATTGGAAAAGACCCTGATGCTGGGAGGGATTGGGGGCAGGAGGAGAAGGGGACGACAGAGGATGAGATGGCTGGATGGCATCAGCGACTTGATGGACATGAGTTTGAGTAAACTCCGGGAGTTTGTGATGGACAGGGAGGCCTGGCGTGCTGCGATTCATGGGGTTGCAAAGAGTTAGACATGACTGAGTGACTGAACTGAACTGAACTTGCTTGATGAGTGCAATTGTGTGGTAGTTTGAACATTCTTTTGCATTGCCCTTCTTTGGAACTGTAAAGAAAACTGACCTTTTATAGTCCCTGGCCACTGCTGAATTTTCCAAATTTGCTCGCATATTGAGTGCAGCACTTTCATAGCATCATCTTCTAGGATTTGAAATAGCTCAGCTGGAATTCTATCACCTCCACTACCTTTGTTCCTAGTGATGCTTCCTAAGGCCCACTTGACTTCACATTCCAGGATGTCTGGTTCTAGATGAGTGAGCTCACCATCCTGCTTATCTGGGCTATCATTGTTGGAGATTTATAATTTCTTTTCTCAAAGAGGATGCTTTTTTGCTTGTTTTATTTGCTTATTAAAAATAATTTTAAGGTCACTGCAGATTACTTATAGTTGTAAGAAATACAACAGAGAGGTTTCCTGTACTTTTAACTCAGTCGTGTCCAATGGTGATATCTTGCATTAAAATAGTAGAAAATCAGAGTCAGGAAATTTCATTGATACAACTCACCAACCTTAATCAGATTTCACCAGTTTTATATTCATTCAGGAATAAAAAGAAACAACTGATACAGAAAACAACCTATATGGGACCCAGGGGAATTATGTTGAGTGAAAAAAGCCAATCCTCAACAGTTACATACTATATGATAACATTATGCAACATGCTTGGAAAGACAAAGTTATAGAGAACTGATCAGTGGTTGCTAGGTGTTAAGAGATGGGGTGTGGACGGAGGTGGCTGAGACTATATAAGAGTAGCAGGAGGGATCCTTGGCAGAAAATATAGGTTGACATTCTGAGGTTACAAGTGACCATTTGAAATGGGAATACAGGAACACTTTATTACAGTTCCCTTTCAGAATAGAAAAAAAGTGACAAATATATGTAGTTTTCTTCTTTTTTCCCTCTAAAGATGAAATTGACATCTCGGAATATCTGTTAGTAAAAAGTTCAGATCACTAGAGAAGAATAAAAAGCGTATAAGAACTCACATCAATTCTAAAAGTTAGAGGCTTTAATGTTACTTTAATAAATGTACAAAATTTACAAATCTCCCCAAGTATGAAAATGTGAATATTCTTTAGTAATCACATATTGTTGTTCCTTGAAGAAATATATTTAATTGCTGCTTCACCCAGAAGCCAAGACAGCTCAGACACTAGCTGCTCCAACTGTATCTAAGGTCGTGTGCCACTGCCCACAGAGAGTCCTGTGCAGACCTAACCTCAGGTTTTAGCCTCAGGACTTCACACCCTCCTCAGACGTTCCACCCAATCTTTGCACAGGTGAGGTCAACTACAACCAGGCTTATCTGCACTTGGAGAAGTTGCCAAATGAACAATTTCCTCTGTTTCTTTAGGGCAAGGACTGGTTTAGACAAGCTAAATATTTTGGCTTTGGACTGTTCACCAATTCATTGCTGCCCCAGGTCATAACAGTATGCTCAAAGAAACTTTAAAAACAACTTGTGTGAGACTAAGTTTTAGAAAGCTCTTCATCAAAAGAAGTTGCTAGAAAAATGGCCCATGCCTGTTAAAAGTTGTTAGAACTTGGAAGAAAAAATAACAAGCAGTACACATAATTTCATGGGAAATTGTGCTCATGATTTTAAACAGTAAGGTTGGATTATTCTGTAAGGCATGAAAACTCATAAAATATACTTCGATTTTGGAGAATACTACGAACAGTTCTTTACAAAACAGTATTCTGGTAGCTATCCCTGGTTGAAAAAAATACAAAGGTGCCTGATTCTTCCAGTGGAAAAGGATTCTTTCACAGCATGTTCTTTCATTCTTTTATTTCTCTCTTCCCTTGGTCTCCCTTTTCCCCATTCTAGCTGTCTTCCTGTGTTCAGTTCTTCAATGCTTTTTTCTTGGGCTACACTAAATATAGGTAAATTAATTTCTATAATTTAAATAGCTATTGTAAATTAAAAAGGGGAGATTACTCCACTTTTAGAATCAGGTCTCACAATAATTCAAGCAAAAGTTTTAAGTAAGCAAAGGTTATCAAACGGTGTTTTCTTTCCCTTTGGAATTAACTGAAAACCAGAACTGTAAAATAAATAGAAAATCAATCTTATGGTATTTTAACAATTAGGTTACTTATGTATTTAAAGGTTGTATATGGTGAAATTATTAGTACTGTCCTGGTTTCACATTAAGATCTTCAAAAGGATATTTAAAAGACGGGAAGAAACTTTGCCAAATTTTATACAACTCAAATTTCTGGCTTTTAAAAATTTTTAAGAAAAGAGTTAATAAAAATTACTTTCTATTTATAATTATTAAAGACATGCTCATTGTGAAAAAAGACATTAATCTTTAGAAAAGTGGAGTAGTATTTTCTAAAACACAGAACCTCTTTCATTAACAGTAAGTCAGAAATCCCCTTAAACAGAATAATAACATTTCACATACTTAAGAGAAGATGAATGGTATACAAGGTCAATTAAATTAAAAAATGGGAAGTTTTAGTGTTGATTTTGGGTCACATATTTTTATTGCAAGTGCTTGTTTCTGAAATGAATAGTTCTCTCAGTATGAGAACATGTGTTTGTATACACACACACACACATATATATGTTTTAAGTTATTTTTGCTAAAACTAGAGAATATGCATTAATCTATACTACAAATTAAAACATTTTAACTCTCAATCTCATTTCTCCTGTTTTGTAAATTGCATTATTACAGACTCTCAATCACCAAATTACAAAGCCTTGATTGCTTTTTCTGATTATTACTGCACATGCTATCCCTGTTAAGTCTGGATGACTTTACGCTCATGGTAGCTCTCACACAGATGGCTCTGGTATACTTGGTATAACTCTATGCCCACTACCTGATTAAATCCTCCGTTGCATGTTATTTGGACATGCACTTCTCAAGTTTTAAGGTACATTACAGATCACCCGAGGACTTGTTAAATGCAGATTGCTTCAGTAGGTCTAGGGTAAGACTTGAGACCTTGGATTTCTAAGTTCCAGGTGTTCCGACCCTGCTGGTCCTTGACTACCCTTTGAATAGCAAGGATGTGGAGTTATGGATCTGCCCTGCCCAATGTGGTGGTCACTACCTATATGTGGCTGTTGAGCCCTTGAAATATAGCTGAGTTGACTGAAGAACTGAACTTTTCATTTAATTTTCATCAGTTTGCATTTAAGTTTAAAAGCTTAATAAGCATAAAATATTTTTCCATTACACAAAAATTTATTATTTTGGTAGAATTATATTGCACTTTTATCACTGTATCATTTAAGACATTAGTGCTGAATTGTAGTGCTTGTGTCAGGCATGTGAAGCAGTTGAATTGTATACATAAACAACTAATCTGGTGACTGTCAATGAATTGAACAATTTCAAATTTTTTTTTTACACAATAGTGTTCTTATCTGAATATTTTATGTAGACAGCATGAGTTATAATAATACTTGTATAAATCATGATGGGTAATTAAATGAAAATACTTATTTTTATTAGACTATAGTTAAATTATTTATACTTAAAAAAGTAGGTATGGAGAAATTTTTTTAAATGACATACTTATGCAGAATAAGATGAATTAGCTAGTAATACAAAAAAAAAGACTAGAGGAAAATATTTTGAAAATTTTATGATGAATGCAATTGCAATTTACAAAGCTGTTTGTAGTATAAAGTTTTTTTAACCACATGAAAAGTGAGCAATTGAGAGATATTTTGCAAATGTGTGATGGGCTGGTTAAAGCTTTCTCTTGAACTTCCCTGGTGGTCCAGTGGTTAAGAATCTGCCAGCTATTTTAACAATATTGATTCTTCCAATCCATGAACACGGTATATTTCTCCATCTGTTTGTGTCCTCTTTGATTTCTTTCATCAGTGTTTTATAGTTTTCTATGTATAGGTCTTTTGTTTCTTTAGGTAGATATACTCCTAAGTATTTTATTCTTTTTGTTGCAATGGTGAATGGTATTGTTTCCTTAATTTCTCTTTCTGTTTTCTCATTGTTAGTGTATAGGAATGCAAGGGATTTCGGTGTGTTAATTTTATATCCTGACACTTTACTTTATTCATTGATTAGCTCTAGTAATTTTCTGGTAGAGTCTTTAGGGTTTTCTTTTTTTTTTTTCTCCTATATATATATATTTTATTTATTTATTTATTTATTTATTTATTTATTTATTTTTCCATTTATTTTTATTAGTTGGAGGCTAATTACTTTACATCATTGTAGTGGTTTTTGTCATACATTGAAATGAATTAGCCATGGATTTACATGTATTCCCCATCCCGGTCCCCCCTCCCACCTCCCTCTCCACCCGATCCCTCTGGGTCTTCCCAGTGCACCAGGCCTGAGCACTTGTCTCATGCACCCAACCTGGGCTGGTGATCTGTTTCACCCCAGATAATATACATGTTTCGATGCTGTTCTCTTGAAACATCCCACCCTCGCCTTCTCCCAGAGTCCACAAGTCTGTTCTATATGTACAGGATCATGCCATCTGCAAACAGAGAGAGTTTCACTTCTTCTTTTCCTATCTGGATTCCTATTACTTCTTTTTCTGCTCTGAATTCTGTGGCCAAAACTTCCAAAACTATGTTGAATAGTAGTGGTGAGAGTGGGCACCCTTGTCTTGTTCCTGATTTTAGGGGAAATGCTTTCAATTTTTCACCATTGAGGGTAATGCATGGTGTGGGTTTGTCATATATAGCTTTTATTATGTTGAGGTATGTTCCTTCTATTCCTGCTTTCTGGAGAGTTTTAATCACAAATGGATGTTGAATTTTGTCAAAGGCTTTTTCTGCATCTATTGAGATAACCATATGGTTTTTATCTTTCAATTTGTTAATGTGGTGTATTACATTGATTGATTTGCAGATATTAAAGAATCCTTGAATTCCTGGGATAAAGCAATCGCTATCAAGCTACCAACGGTATTTTTCACAGAACTAGAACAAATAATTTCACAATTTGTATGGAAATACAAAAAACCTTGAATAGCCAAAGTAATCTTGAAAGAAGAATGGAACTGGAAGAATCAACCTGCCTGACTTCAGACTATACTACAAAGCCACAGTCATCAAGACAGTATGGTACTGGCACAAAGACAGAAATATAGATCAATGGAACAGAATAGAAAGCCCAGAGATAAATCCATGAACCTATGGACACCTTATCTTCGACAAAGGAGGCAAGAATATACAATGGAAAAAAGACGACCTCTTTAACAAGTGGTGCTGGGAAAACTGGTCAACCACTTGTAGAACACTTTCTAACACCATACACAAAAATAAACTCAAAATGGATTAAAGATCTAAATGTAAGACCAGAAACTATAAAACTCCTAGAGGAGAACATAGGCAAGACACTTTCCGACATAAATCACAGCAGGATCCTCTATGACCCACATCCCAGAATATTGGAAATAAAAGCAAAAATAAACAAATGGGACCTAATGAAACTTAAAAACTTTTGCACAACAAAGGAAACTATAAGCCAGGTGAAAAGACAGCCCTCAGATTGGGAGAAAATAATAGCAAATGAAGCAACAGACAAAGGATTAATCTCAAAAATATACAAGCAACTCCTGCAGCTCAATTCCAGAAAAATAAATGACTCAATCAAAAAATGGTCAAAAGAACTAAACAGACATTTCTCCAAAGAAGACATACAGATGGCTAACAAACACATGAAAAGATGCTCAACATCACTCATTACAGAGAAATGCAAATCAAAACGACAATGAGGTACCATTACACGCCAGTCTGGATGGCTGCTATCCAAAAGTCTACAAGCAATAAATGCTGGAGAGGGTGTGGAGAAAAGGGAACCCTCTTACACTGTTGGTGGGAATGCAAACTAGTACAGCCACTATGGAGAACAGTGTGGAGATTTCTTAAAAAGCTGGAAATAGAACTGCCATATGACCCAGCAATCCCACTTCTGGGCATACACACCGAGGAAACAAGATCTGAAAGAGACACGTGCACCCCAATGTTCATCGCAACACTGTTTATAATAGCCAGGACATGGAAGCAACCTAGATGCCCATCAGCAGACGAATGGATGAGGAAGACTGTGGTACATATACACCATGGAATATTACTCAGCCATTAAAAAGAATTCATTTGAATCAGTTCTAATGAGATGGATGAAACTGGAGCCCATTATACAGAGTGAAGTAAGCCAGAAAGATAAAGACCAATACAGTATACTAATGCATATCTATGGAATTTAGAAAGATGGTAACAATAACCCTATATGCAAAACAGAAAAAGAGACACAGATGTACAGAACAGACTTTTGAACTCTGTGGGGGAAGGTGAGGGTGGGATGTTTCAAGAGAACAGCATCGAAACATGTATATTATCTGGGGTGAAACAGATCACCAGCCCAGGTTGGGTGCATGAGACAAGTGCTCAGGCCTGGTGCACTGGGAAGACCCAGAGGGATCGGGTAGAGAGGGAGGTGGGAGGGGGGATCAGGATGGGGAATACATGTAAATCCATGGCTGATTCATGTCAATGTATGGCAAAAACCACTACAGTATTGTAAAGTAATTAGCCTCCAACTAATAAAAATAAATGGAAAAAAAAAAAAAAAGAATCTGCCAGCTAAAGCAGGGAACACAGGTTGGATCTCTGTTTGGGAAGATCCCACATGCCGGGGAGTAACTACAGCCAGGAGCCACAACCAGTGAGTCTGCTCTCAAGGCTGCTAGCTGCAGCGACAGAGCCTAGGCGCCTTAGAGACTATGCTCCACAACAAGAGAAGAGGTGGCAATGAGAGCACCTACGAGGAACGGAAGTGAAGCCCTGCTCCCGAAACTAGCGAGCGCCTGAGCATTGTAATGAAGACCAAGAGCAGCCGAAAATAAAAATAAATAAATAAATAAAAAGTTTTCTCCTAACAGTCAAGTAAGAACTAATGAAATCAGTCACTTGAAATCAGAAGTAAATGTTCAACATTTGTTAATTTTGACCAGCTTGGTTGGCTTTTTTGCATAAAAGAGTAAACCATTTCTAAATCAATATGGTAATCTTGGCCTTGACAGAAGAAATGTTTTATAAAAATGAAAGACCTTCAATTATTTCACACATGTTCACAGAATACAAGACATTTCTAACAATATCAATGATCAAATGATTCAAAATTTGAAAAACTACAAGTACTTTACTTCAGCTTTAGATGAGCCATGTGATATGAGATAATATTAAATGCATACTTCAGCCAGGTGTTGTCGCTTGGCTGCTCTATACAGCTTGCAGGATCTTTCCAGACCAGGGATCAAACTTGAGTCCCCACAGAGAAGACACAAGTCTTAACCACTGGATCACCAGCGAATTCCCAAGGGAAGTATTGTCTTAAAGGACTTCCAAATTCACATAAGGTTGTCAATCTACAGCCTAAAAAATTCAGACTCATGGCACAGACATTTTAACCTTTACATGTGTGACATGAAGACTTTCAGTTGGATAATGAAGAAAAGTTTGAAAAGCTTTTTTTTTTTTAATCATAATAGAAGGTGCTCCAGCTATGTTGGATCAAAATTTCTGATTTGTTGACATCTTCAAACAAGACTGTTTTCTTCATTGTTTCATGCCATTGTAGGATTTTGAAAATTTCTGTCTCAGTTCTTGAAGTTGACCATATGAAAAACACCATGGACACAATTGTTAACCTTGTTTAACGTATATGTGCAAATTTGATGACTCGTCACTAGTTTAAAAGACAGCGACTTTAAAGATCCTCTCCTCTTTGCTAGGGTTACTTGGCTGAGTTGTGGAAGAGCTTAATAAAGACTTACTGTATTTTTAACTCCAGTTGAAGATTTTCTTAAATGATTGGTTGCCTAATACTTAACAAAGACAAAAAATGGAAGTGTGCTTTACACTTTATTATCAATATTACACTGTACATGAATGAGCTAAACTTGAAGCTCCAAAAAATGAGAAAGCTTATTTGTGGAGCTAGACAAGTGTAAGAATTTATACTGATACTGAAAATTTTCAAATATGTAAGTCAATAATAATGATTTACCTATTATCTAACACCAATCATTATGTAGATTTTATTACTGATAATATGTAGATTAGGCTCAAAAACCTTAAAAATTTTGACATCTGCTTAGTTGATATTGATAAACTTACAGTTGCTTTCAGTATATGCAATACTCCTTTGAAATTGATGGTAATTAGAATTACTGACATACTTAACTTGAAAAGATGTAGTTTTCAAGTGATTTTGCTTTAAAGATTGAATCTTCTAAAAACATGAAAAAATTTTGCCAATATGGACATAAATATTAAAAGAAAAACATTTTTGGTATTCATTTCAGTTACTGCAAACTTTTTAACTTTATTTGGAACATTTGGGTATATGAATCTACTTTTTAATTATAAATGCTGTTAAACAAAATCAAAGCAGTTATTTCCAATGAAAATTGACTGCATGCATTAAGATACACTTTAAGTGTATAGTAACATTGGACTTCAAAAATACAGTACGAGAAAAGAATGTAAAAATGTCTAATGAATTTTTAGCACTTTTTCATGACCATATTTTAGACATATTAGACTAAAAATATACCTAAGATAATTTTATCTGTTTGTCTCCATGCTTTTAAAAAACGTGGTTACTAGAAAATAGACAAGGCATAGTTGGTTTCCAATATATTTCTATTAGAAAGTGCAGGTCTAGACTTTTATAAAAGTCTCTTCTCTGTTACTCAATTATTTCCAAATCTGTTGCTAGGTTAACTTTCTTAAAGTATAGATATTCTTCTTTCACCATTCTTCATCCATCCATTCACCAAATATTTACTGAATACCTGCTCTACGTCAGTGATGGTTCCAAGGTAAATTAGAGAACACATGAAAGACAGCTGCCCTCCTCATGAAGCTTACCCTCTAGTTGGTGGATACAGACAGAGGATACAAGTTTAACAGGTAAATAATACACAAGAAAGCAATCAGGAATGCCAAAAGACTTATCCACCGACAGTGAGAGCTGGAGCGTTAGTGGGGTAATGATGCAGGGAGGCAGAGGGGTTGGAGAACAAGGCGGGAAGGCGGGGGAAAGCAGTAAGGGATGGGCGTGTGGGGTGGGGGGAGGATGGCAGACCAGGGAGGACAGGCTTTGTAGGAGTTGGGCTTTCACTCTGAGATGGAAAGTTAGACAGGTTCTAACAAGTTTTAAAAGGCTATTTCTGGCTGCTGTGTTCAGATTAGACTGTATGGGGGTGAGGCAAGGGTAAAAGCTGGGTGATCTGGTAGGAAGTATAGTTTCAACAGACAGGAGATGATGCTGGCTTAGACCAGTGATGCAAGTGTCAAAATGTGGCAAAACTGCGGTTTTTAAACAGGAGGGCCAACAAGTTAGATGTAGAGTGTGAAGGAAAGAGGAGTCAGATTACAGATGGAACAAATTGATCTTTCTTCTCCTCTTGTCAAATACCTTCAATGGCAATCCATTGTCTAAAATCTTAGACTGGTATTCAAGTGCCTGCCTGCTTTAGTCCCAACATAAAAACTCCCCCATAGCCCCCAAATGTTATTTCCTAATGCTTTCATCTTTTCATGTTTTCCTTATGTCCCAAAGCCTTTAATAATGACAAGGTGATGATGATGAACTAACACAAATACAAATTATTATTTTTTTTAGGAATTTATTATATTCCTGGTAGTTTTAGCCTCTTAAATTCTCAAATCCTATGAACAAATTATAAACAGATGTTACCATCACATTTTAGATACAAAAACATTAAGAGATAATAGTTAAATTAGCATACAAAGCCAGCTGACTTTGACGCTCAAGATAAGACTTTTTCTTTCACACCATGCTCTTCAGGCTGCACACTGCCTGAAGTGCTCTCCCTTTTACATGTATGGTCTAGTTCATGTGTCACCTTTTCTCTAAAAAGTCGCCTTATTCTCTCAGTCAAAATTAGGTTTTATTCCTCTAAATGAAATTGTTAAAATAAATCATTTTCACCTATTTCTCTGCACCTAATATTTCTTCTTCTATTATTAATAATAATGACCATAATAGTTAATATTTATTAAATAATTACTATGTGCTATTTTTTATATATACACACACATACACACTATCATATTACCTTACTTTATTAACTATGCTTGATATTCCAAAACTTTTAATTCTAAGCATTCAGAAGAAAAGAAAAATTTAATTAAATGGAGGAAAAAACCCACCCTTTAATTTATTCTATATGTAAAAATTAAGAAAGAATATTTGTAAATGGGATTCCCTGGTGGCTCAGATGACAAAGAATCTGCCTGCAAGGCGGAAAGACCCAGGTTTGATCCCTGGGTAGGGAAGATACCCTGGAGAAGGGAATGGCTACCCACTCTAGTATTCTTGCCTGGAGAATTCCATGGAAAGAGGAGCCTGGCAAACTAAAGTCCATGGGATAGCAAAGAACTGGAGATGACTGAGCAATCAACACTTCACTTTTCACTTGCAGGATGCAAAGATACACTAAAGTGTAAAAAGGCCTGGCCATATAAACTGAGGCAGATATAGCACCAAACTACAAAAAAGCTTAATAAGATGGGGGTCCAAAAGTTTTTTTGGTCAAAAAATAGAGGACTTTTACAGACTTTTTAGTTGGAAATAACTTAAGTGTACATAAGATTTGCAAGAGTAGAAACATCATTTGCCCAGATTTACCTAATTCACAAAGTCACCCTTTTGCCCACATGTTCATGAGTGAGAAATAAAGTATTCTTGCAAGCCACTGATATTTTGAGGTTGCTGCTACCAAGATTTTGCATACTCTCAATCTCTCACATATGTACGTTTGTATACACACACATACGTAAATATGTACACACATATTCTATTCAAGGGTTCTTTATCCCTACAAACTTCAGGATTTCTTAAGTAAAAGGATATTCTCTTACACAACCATAGTACAGCTATCAGATTTAAGAAATTAACATTGAGCTGATACTATTATCTAATCGGTCATCTATATTCCAATTTTGTTAATTGACTCAATAACATCCTTTGTAGTGTTTCCCCTGTTCAAGTGTAGGATCTAGCCTAGGGTCAGGTATTTTATTTAGTTCCATGTCTCTTTACCCTCTTTAATCTGGAACCTTCCCCGCCACCTCCTCAGCTCCTTCTTCCCTCCCGTCATCCTTTCTTCATTTTCCTTTCTTTCTCTTTCTTCCTGTCCCTCTCCCTCACCCCTCGCTCTCTACCTTGTCCTTTCCTTTCTCTCTTTGGTCCTTCTTTCTTTCTTTTCATTCTTTTATTTTTTATGGCATTCACATTTCTAAAGAATATAACACCTATACACACACAGACACATACACTTTTAAAAATAAATAAAACTGTCCTCATTTGGGGCTTGACTGATGCTTCCTCATGGCCAGGTTCAGGTTTATACATTCTCAGCCATAATACTACGTAAGTGATGGTGTATCCTTTCAAGGTTTCACATTTGAAGTCACACATATCCATCTGCTTTTCACTGGTGATATCCACTTTGTACCAGTTTAGGAGTTGTCTGATTTCACTATCATATAATTACTATTTTCCCCTTGCAATTAACAAGCAGTTTATAGACAGTCACTTTAAAGCCATATAAATATGTGAATATTCTGCTTGTCATAAAAAAATTCCCCCTAGATTAAGCATTTTATGATTCTAGTCTGATCAGTCATTACTGAAACATGCAAAATATTGATTTCCCAAATCCAGCAGCTACTCTGATAACTGTTGTTGCCAGTCAGCACTCAACAATCTTTAATGAGCTAGAGCCCTCAGCTCTCCCCGTCAATTAATTCACTTCTTCACTCATGATATGGACTCATGAATCACTTATTTTCATGGTTAGTTAGATCATCACTATATTTAATTATTTTGGTGCTCAACTACTTTCAGACTGGGCAGTGGAAAGTGCGTCAAGCTAGTTCCTTAAGACATGCTCCCAAAATTTTGGGGATTTCCTTATTTTCTAGCATAAGATGTTTTAAGCTCCTTTTGTACTTACCCACCCTCAGTCCTGAAATCAGTTATTTCTCCAAGAAGCCTGTATTCTTATTAGTGGGGAATAGCTTCTGGGTACTGGGATATGCTAGGTGGTCATTGCTGTTGGGATATCTGATTCTTGGTTCTTTCAGCTGTTAGAGCTAGAAATATATATATATATATATATATATATACACACATATATATACACACACACACACATATAAACTGCACAGACATATATATGGGCACATATATATTCATATTCACATAGATACATATATATTTTAGAAATGATGCATTCACAATGATACCTCCAAATCTAGTCCATTCAAAGAATTCTTTCTTGACTTCCTAAATTCTATTTTGTATGTTTTTGCTTTTTCACAGAGATTCTGGCTCTCAACAACAATCAAAACATTTACAGAGACCTATATTACATCTTGGGCTTCCCAGGTGGAACTAGTGGTAAAGAACCTGCCTGCCAATGAAGGAGACATAATATTCTTGATTTACACATTCTTTCCTTTAGTTTCATGAAAATATTGCTCCACAAATGCCTTACTTTGTATGTCACATCAGGAAGGCTGATGTTGGTCTAACTCTATTACATTTGTAAGTTATTTGATCTTTTCATTTGGAGGCACTATGCATTTCCCCCCCCTCTATCTTTAAAGCCTGCTAGGATATATCCTAAATTGATCTTTCCCCACTACCCAATAATAGTTTCAGGTTATCTTTTATTTCTGAAAAGTTTTCTTGGATTATAGTTCAAAATATTAGTGCTGTTCAGTTGTTTTGATTTACTTTCTCATGAAAATCCTTTACTTACTTCATTCTTATTTTTCTGGTTTTCTTTGATGCCTTTTCATTTGATTATAGTCTTCCTTGGGACACCTATAATATAGTTTTCATTTCTATATCATTTTGTCTTTTTCTTTTCTTTCTTTCCTAGGTTTTATCAACTCTCATTTCATTTCTGTTTTTTTGTCATTTTCTAAGTCTTTGTTTTTAATTCCTTATTTTGAGTTATTCTGTGTTACAGTTTTAAGGTTGAATTGTTTTGGGGTATTTTCATCAGGGAGAAAGTTTTAATTCATATTGTCTGATATTTACAGTTGTTTTGTAATGACAGGGACAGATTTTAAAATTTTTTTTCCAATTCCTTTTTCTTTTACAGGAAGAGTTCTTAGTTCAACAGCACCCTCTTCTGTGCAATTTCTTTTTATGGATCATGTTGTTGATAGTCACGGTGGAGGGTAGATGGAGGAGGCTTGGTATGTCTTGTTTCTTTTTCATTTCTGCAAGATCCTTAATTCCCCCTCTTATTGCCTTCTCTCTCATCCTTTCTTAGCCTCCAAGGGACACCACCCCTTCTCTGCTTATGTGATTCCAGACGCTGCTGCTCCTGCTCGCACATACTCCCCAAGCTCTGAGGACCACCAAGTCCCGGCCACTGTTCGCTGTGCTGTCATTGATAGCTGCATTTTTCTCTCCAGGGGTGATTTCACTTGCAGTACTTTGTCTAATTGCTCTGCTCTCCTTACTCTTTTCAGAGTTTATAAGCCTCCCCTGCTCTCAAGTTTCAGTGGCAGGCAAGCTGCAACAGTTTGTTGGAATTTTAAACTCTTATTTATATGCACCTTGAAGGTTCTGGTGCTCTATCCAATAGGCATAATTAAGGTATAGTTCCTGGGAATTCTCTGGCAGTTCAGTGGTTAGGACTCAGTGCTTTACAGCTCTGGGCCCAGTTTCAATTCCCGGTCAAGGAACTAAGATCCCAGAAGTCGTGCATGATGTATCCAAAAAAAAGGTGTGGGTTCCTGTACGGCTTTATGTGCTCTGCAAATGCTGTGTTTTCTGGGAGGAAAATATTGGGGAGGCTCAAAATCAGGTGACTGCCACTGATCTACAGCAATGTCCTCTTAATTTTCTATTCTTATTAACATTTTATTTGTTACTTGTATCTCTATTTCATGATATCGTTGCATTTGTTTTGCTGTGTTACTTAAAATTCTTTGAAGAATGATAGAGTGAAAATAAATTTTTACTTTTTATTACTAAAAAAATATTAAAAGACGCTCTGCCTTGGAAGCTTTCCCCCTCCCTTGATTTGCTTTTAGCTTTAATAAAATGAATATGAATAACAAAAGAAAAGAAAAAGGAAAAATAGAAGAGAAAGAAAAAAAGAGTAGAAAAGCAATGAGACTGATCATTTCAGTCCATAGATAACCAACTCTGAAAGCAGCAGTACACTATACTATACTGTTTTTATCTGTAGGCTCTCAGATATTTTACAGCATCAATGTACTGCAACTATATCTCATTTGTTTACACACACATTCGCAAGACACATATAAACAATATATACACTTACTTGTTTCACACTCTGGAGTTCTTCTGTCAATTGCTTCCTCTGCCTTTCCGATTCAAATAATTTTTCCTATATTAAAAACCACTGAATTAACAACTTGTTAAGAAGGTATCAATGAGCATGATTTTCAGGACTTCATTTCAAGGCATATAAATTCCTCAAACATCCAGCTTCTAGAATCTGGAAATGTAGCTCCCAGTGACTTTTCTGCCTTATACATACCAGTTAAAAGTAATTAGCTTTTTACAGTATAATTGGGATGTAAACATATTTTCTGTTACTATAATTAGTCACATTTTTTTTCCTGTGCCAGGCGGCATGTAGGATCTTCATTTCCCAACCAGAAATTGAATTCAGGCTACAGCAGTGAAAGCCTGGACTCCTCTAACTACTAGGCCACCAGGAAACGCCTTACTAGCCACTTTGTAAAAAACCTAAAAACCTGAGGTCCAAAATAAGTCAATCAGGATAAAAATGTATAAATGTCACATAAATGCTAGGTAATAGTTATCAGTGTCAAAGAGGTTGCAAATTGAAGAGCATGATTATTATAACTTAGGAGTCCCTCTTACTGTATGTACAAAAGAGGATTATGAAACTGAGTTGAACATAATGTTCCCAATTTAGCTAATTTTTATAAGATTATCCATAAAAATGAACATATAACTAGTGTAATCTAAATATGAAAGAATAGTTACTAAGGTGGAATAACATTGGCATCCCAAACAAATATTAAAATCTTTGAACTTAAAATTAAGGATATTGAGAATAGCACTCTAAAACATTCAATTTTGTTATGTTATAAATAAATCCACATTTTATTGATCAAATCAGAGATACTACCAGTACTTTAAGAGCCATTTTACTATAAACCTGACCAGAGGAATTGCTACAAGAAGCAATCTAAAAAAAAAAAAAAAAAAAGAAGCAATCTACTTTCTGCTATACTTGAGCTCATTTTTTGAAATGAAGGTACAGGAAGATGAATATAATATAGCAATCTAATGAATCTGCCACAGAACAGGAGCCAAGAAACTTCTGGCTCCTAGGCTTTTATGCTCTGGTAAGTCACCTTCACTCTTTGTGTCCTAGTTTTTTGCATCTGTAAATGGAAAATATATCTATTTTCATTCAACTTTGCAAAGCAGTAGCAATGTGAACTCTGCGAAAAGGCTTTAAGTTAAATAAAGCCCACGGAACCTTAAAAATCATTCTTGCAGAATAAAAATTAGCCATTGGCATCAAATTTGCTTGGTTCCATTTTTATCTGTACCTCAAATCAGACATAATAAACAGAGATGTCACAGGATAATGGGAAGTGATGAGAGACATCTACACATTCTGTGAAATTCATTTAACAACCTCCACTTTTTGTGTGTATAAAACAAGTAGAAAAACTCAAAGTACAAAGATTATCTCAAACAAAACATTTATTGCTGTGAAGTTTCTTCTGTACTTAAACAAATGGTTCTCAGCCAATAGATAGGTTTTCAGGTAAAGGAAATTATATAGAATTTATTTTACCTGTGATTTCAGGTTTTGTCACAGTAGGATATGTTCAGTTACATCTCGTAAATTTTAAATACAAATCCTGATTTATTCAACAGTTCCTCCGGAAAGCTTTGTTTAAATATTAAATGAATATATCTTTAAATTAAAATTCTAATTATTACCACTGATATTCCAGTAAAAAACAAAAATATATCACTAAATTTAACAATGATAAACACTGGGGCTTCCGTGGTAGCTCAGACAGTAAATAATCTGAGAGTGCAGAAGACCCAGGTTTGATCCCTGGATCAGAAAGATCCCTTGGAGTAAGGAATGGCAACCCACTTTGTTCTTGCCTGGAGAATTCCACAGACAGAGAAGCTTGGCAAGCTACAGTCACAAAGAGTCAGACATGATCAAGAATTAAGATGAAAAATATAAATATAGCTTTAATAATAAATTGACAGTAGTTTTTTCATATTCTCTTAAAAAACATGTGCAGTGTTGGTTATACTGGTAAGATAGCATTTTTATATAATTTACTCTTTGTAAGTCATTGAATCTTATGTTTCATCAGAATTTTCTGAGGCTCTCAGATCTTTTTCATTTCATCATAGGGAACTGGTTAAATAATCTAGAACAGAACCTTTGGAGGATAGGAGAGGCACTGAAAAGAATTAGGTAGATTCATTTATATTAATCTGAAAAGTTACCCAAGATATAATGCTAATAACAAAGAGAAAAAAAGAAGACAAGTTGAAAAAAAGTGTATAATACAAGAAACAATTCTGTGAAAGTTAAAGAAGCATGTATACACATATTTTTTAGCATATGCTTGGGTACACAGAGAAAGTCTCTGAAAGGATAAATAAGATATGTTAAACAATAGCTTCCTCTAGAGGTCAGAATTCAAAAAATAAGGTGAAAAGGAAATATTTCTTTTTTTAATTTGGTGTAAAGATTTTGCCTCAATAAAAATGAAACAAATAACAGAATTTCACTTATTTAAAAAACTAATTAAAAATAATTTGGTGGCTCAGTGGTAAAGAACCTGCCTGCCAATGCAGGGGACGCAAGCCTTCAGAACGTGACCTGGGAAGAGTCCTACATGCCACGGAGAAACAAAGCCTGAGCACAGATTTCCTCTGTCTAAACCTGTGCTCTAGAAACTGGGCACCACAGCTACTGAATCCCGCTTGCCCTGGAGCCCGCGCTCTGCAGCAGTCCAAGTCACCACAATGAAAGGCCGTGTACCGCAACCAGAGAGGAGCCCCGGCTCTCTGCAATTAGAGGAAAGCCTGTGCAGCAGTGAAGACACGCACAGCCAAAAATAAACACAGAAAAAATTTAAATATGTTCCTATCATGAGTGAGTGGAAAACAAGCAGTTATACTGTTTTTCTTGAAGACCTGAAAAATATAATGGCTTTCCATAAAAATTATGATGCAAATTTAATATTCTAAACACAAAATTAAAACATATATAGAGATCTAAAATCTTACAGTATATTTGGGAAATACATTGTGTTTTTATTTCCTTTAAATCTCAATGCATTAAATTTCATATTATGTTAGCAAAACAAGATGTCCCTGAAGCATTCCCATGAACATAGGAAAAAATGTATTTTTCAGTGAACATCTGAGGACCTAAAATTGTCATGGCTTGCTTCACTGGCTCTTAATCCTTCCCACTAATGTGAGGAAAAAAAAAGGGTTAGAAGTAGTCAGATTAGAAGGTATGATTACAAACCACACTGTTCACACTGAATCTGTGAATATAAATAATGAGTATGCGAGCTCAAAATTTACTCTCTAAAGGTCACACCTAACACATAGACCCATCGCAAAACTCATTACTGGACACTCCATTGCACTCCAGAGAGAAGAAATCCAATTCCACGCACCAGAACGCTGACACAAGCTTCCCTAACCAGGAAACCTTGACAAACCAATCGTCCAACCCCATCCACTGGGTGAAACCTCCACAATAAAAGGGAACCACAGACCACAAGAATACTGAAAGCCCACTCCAGACACAGCAATCTAAACAAGATGAAAAGGCAGAGAAATACCCAACAGGTAAAGGAACATGAAAAAAGCCCACCAAGTCAAACAAAAAAGGAGGAAATCGGGAATCTACCTGAAAAAGAATTTAGAATAATGATAATAAAAATGATCCAAAATCTTGAAAACAAAATGGAGTTACAAATAAATAGCCTGGAGACAAAGATTGAGAAGATGCAAGAAATGTTTAACAAGGACCTAGAAGAAATAAAAAAAAGTCAATTAAAAATTAATAATGAAATAAATGAGATCAAAAACACTTTGGAGGGAACCATGAGTAGAATAACAGAGACAGAAGATAGGATAAGTGAGTTAGAAGATAAAATGGTGGAAATAAATGAAGCAGAGAGGAAAAAAGAAAAAAGAATCAAAAGAAATGAGGACAACCTCAGGGACCTCTGGGACAATGTGAAACGCCCCAACATTCGAATCATAGGAGTCCCAGAAGAAGAAGACAAAAAGAAAGGCCATGAGAAGTTACTAGAGGAGATAATAGCTGAAAACTTCCCTAAAATGGGGAAGGAAATAGCCACCCAAGTCCAAGAAACCCAGAGAGTCCCAAACAGGATAAACCCAAGGCGAAACACCCCAAGACACGTATTAATCAAATTAACAAAGATCAAACACAAAGAACAAATACTAAAAGCAGCAAGGGAGAAACAACAAATAACACACAAAGGGATTCCCATAAGGATAACAGCTGATCTATCAATAGAAACCCTTCAGGCCAGAAGGGAATGGCAGGACATACTTCAAGTAATGAAAGAGAATAACCTACAACCTAGATTACTCTACCCAGCAAGGATCTCATTCAGATATGAAGGAGAACTCAAAAGCTTTACAGACAAGCAAAAGCTGAGAGAATTCAGCACCACCAAACCAGCTCTTCAACAAATACTTAAGGATCTTCTCTAGACAGGAAACACAGAAAGTTGGTATAAACGTGAACCCCAAACAACAAAATAAATGGCAACGGGACCATACCTATCAACAATTACCTTGAATGTAAATGGGTTGAATGCCCCAACCAAAAGACAAAGGCTGGCTGAATGGATACAAAAGCAAGACCCCTATATATGCTGTCTACAAGAGACCCACCTCAAAACAAGGGACACATACAGACTAAAAGTGAAGGGCTGGAAAAAAATATTCCACGCAAATGGAGACCAAAAGAAAGCAGGAGTCGCAATACTCATATCAGATAAAATAGACTTTCAAATAAAGGCTGTGAAAAGAGACAAAGATGGACACTACATAATGATCAAAGGATCAATCCAAGAAGAAGACATAACAATTATAAATATATATGCACCCAACATAGGAGCACCACAATATGTAAGGCAAATGCTAACGAGTATGAAAGAGGAAATTAATAGTAACACAATAATAGTAGGAGACTTTAATACCCCACTCACAACTTTGGACAGATCAACTAAACAGAAAATAAACAAGGAAACACAAACTTTAAAGGACACAATGGACCAGCTAGACCTAACTGACATCTATAGGACGTTTCACCCCAAAACAATCAACTTCACCTTTTTCTCAAGTGCACACGGAACCTTCTCCAGAATAGATCCCATCCTGGGCCATAAATCTAGTCTTGGTAAATTAAAAAAAACTGAAATCATTCCAGTCATCTTTTCTGACCACAGTGCAGTAAGATTAGATCTCAATTACAGGAAAAAAATTATTAAAAATTCAAACATATGGAGGCTAAACAACACGCCTCTGAATAACCAACAAATCATAGAAATCAAAAAAGAAATCAAAATATGCATAGAAATGAATGAAAATGAAAACACAACAACCCAAAACCTATGGGACACTGTAAAAGCAGTGCTAAGGGGAAGATTCATAGCATTACAGGCCTACTTCAAGAAACAAGAAAAAAGTCAAATAAATAACCTAACTCTACACCTAAAGCAACTAGAGAAGGAAGAAATGAAGAACCCCAGGGTTAGTAGAAGGAAAGAAATCTTAAAAATTAGGGCAGAAATAAATGCAAAAGAAACTAAAGAGACCATAGCAAAAATCAGCAAAGCTAAAAGCTGGTTTTTTGAAAAAATGAACAAAATTGACAAACCATTAGCAAGACTCATTAAGAAACAAAGGGAGAAGAACCAAATTAACAAAATTAGAAACGAAAATGGAGAGATCACAACAGACAACACTGAAATACAAAGGATCATAAGAGACTACTACCAGCAGCTCTATGCCAATAAAATGGACAACTTGGAAGAAATGGACAAGTTCTTAGAGAAGTATAACTTTCCAAAACTGAACCAGGAAGAAATAGAAGATCTTAACAAACCCATCACAAGCAAGGAAATCGAAACTGTAATCAGAAATCTTCCAGCAAACAAAAGCCCAGGACCAGATGGCTTCACAGCTGAATTCTACCAAAAATTTAGAGAAGAGCTAACACCTATCTTACTCAAACTCTTCCAGAAAATTGCAGAAGGTAAACTTCCAAACTCATTCTATGAGGCCACCATCACCCTAATTCCAAAACCAGACAAAGATGCCACAAAAAAAGAAAACTACAGGCCAATATCACTGATGAACATAGATGCAAAAATCCTTAACAAAATTCTAGCAAACAGAATCCAACAACATATTAAAAAAATCATACACCATGACCAAGTGGGCTTTATCCCAGGAATGCAAGTAATCTTTAATATCTGCAAATCAATCAATGTAATACACCACATTAACAAATTGAAAGATAAAAACCATATGATTATCTCAATAGATGCAGAAAAAGCCTTTGACAAAATTCAACATCCATTTGTGATTAAAACTCTCCAGAAAGCAGGAATAGAAGGAACATACCTCAACATAATAAAAGCTATATATGACAAACCCACAGCAAGCATCACCCTCAATGGTGAAAAATTGAAAGCATTTCCCCTGAAATCAGGAACAAGACAAGGGTGCCCACTCTCACCACTACTATTCAACATAGTTTTGGAAGTGTTGGCCACAGCAATCAGGGCAGAAAAAGAAGTAAAAGGAATCCAGATAGGAAAAGAAGAAGTGAAACTCTCTCTGTTTGCAGATGACATGATCCTCTACATAGAAAACCCTAAAGACTCTACCAGAAAACTACTAGAGCTAATCAATGAATACAGTAAAGTTGCAGGATATAAAATTAACACGCAGAAATCTCTTGCATTCCTATTCACTAACAATGAGAAAACAGAAAGAGAAATTAAGGAAACAATACCATTCACCATTGCAACAAAAAGAATAAAATACTTAGGAGTATATCTACCTCAAGAAACAAAAGACCTATACATAGAAAACTATAAAACACTGATGAAGGAAATCAAAGAGGACACAAACAGATGGAGAAATATACCGTGTTCATGGATTGGAAGAATCAATATTGTCAAAATGGCTATACTACCCAAAGCAACCTATAGATTCAATGCAATCCCTATCAAACTACCAATGGTATTTTTCACAGAACTGGAACAAATAATTTCACAATTTGTATGGAAATAGAAAAAAGCTCGAATAGCCAAAGTAACCTTGAGAAAGAAGAATGGAACTGGAGGAATCAACCTGCCTGACTTCAGACTATACTACAAAGCCACAGTTATCAAGACAGTATGGTACTGGCACAAAGACAGAAATATAGATCAATGGAACAGAGTAGAAAGCCCAGAGATAAATCCACGAACCTATGGTCACCTTATCTTCGACAAAGGAGGCAAGGATATACAACGGAAAAAAGACAACCTCTTTAACAAGTGGTGCTGGGAAAACTGGTCAACCACCTGTAAAAGAATGAAACTGGAACACTTTCTAACACCATACACAAAAATAAACTCAAAATGGATTAAAGATCTAAATGTAAGTAAGACCAGAAACTATAAAACTCCTAGAGGAGAACATAGGCAAGACACTCTCCGACATAAATCACAGCAGGATCCTCTATGACCCACATCCCAGAATTTTAGAAACAAAAGCAAAAATAAACAAATGGGACCTAATGAAACTTAAAAGCTTTTGCACAACAAAGGAAACTATAAGCAAGGTGAAAAGACAGCCCTCAGATTGGGAGAAAATAATAGCAAACGAAGCAACAGACAAAGGATTAATCTCAAAAATATACAAGCAACTCCTCCAGCTCAACTCCAAAAAAATAAATGACCCAATCAAAAAATGGGCCAAAGAACTAAACAGACATTTCTCCTAGGAAGACATACAGATGGCTAACAAACACATGAAAAGATGCTCAACATCACTCATTATCAGAGAAATGCAAATCAAAACCACAATGAGGTACCATCTCACGCCAGTCAGGATGGCTACTATTCAAAAGTCTACAAGCAATAAATGCTGGAGAGGGTGTGGAGAAAAGGGAAACCTCTTACACTGTTGGTGGGAATGCAAACTAGTACAGTCACTATGGAGAACAGTGTGGAGATTTCTTAAAAAGCTGGAAATAGAACTGCCATATGACCCAGCAATCCCACTTCTGGGCATACACACCGAGGAAACAAGATCTGAAAGAGACACATGCACCCCAATGTTCATCGCAGCACTGTTTATAATAGCCAGGACATGGAAGCAACCTAGATGCTCATCAGCAGACGAATGGATGAGGAAGCTGTGGTACATATACACCATGGAATATTTCTCAGCCATTAAAAAGAATTCATTTGAATCAGTTCTAATGAGATGGATGAAACTGGAGCCCATTATACAGAGCAAAGTAAGCCAGAAAGATAAAGACCATTACAGTATACTAACACATATATATGGAATTTAGAAAGATGGTAACGATAACCCTATATGCAGAACAGAAAAAGAGACTCAGATGTATAGAACAGACTTTTGGGCTCTGTGGGAGAAGGCGAGGGTGGGATGTTTCAAGAGAACAGCATTGAAACATGTATATTATCAAGGGTGAAACAGATCACCAGCCCAGGTTGGATGCCTGAGACAAGTGCTCGGGGCTGGTGCACTGGGAAGACCCAGAGGGATCGGGTGGAGAGGGAGGTGGGAGGGGGGACCGGGAAGGGGAATACATGTAAATCCATGGCTAATTCATTTCAATGTATGACAAAAACCACAAAAAAAAAAAAAAAAAGGTCAGCTGAGGAAACAAATATTAATTCGATATTAATATCCTATACTAAACTATCTGATATTGATATTCTTTTAAAAAAAACAAAAACAACAACTAAGTCTCGATACTCCAGAATTCAACACAAGATAATATTCTTTCTTTTCTTTATACAAAAGAAAATATAAGGTAGCTAAATTGGAGATTACCTTAAGTGCATTCACTTCTTCCAAGGCGTCATTTCTTTCACGCTTAAGCTTTTCCATTTCATCTGTTTCTAAGGAATCACCTGTCTCTTGAGAAATCTGTATGCAAGATAAGAAGGGAGAGTTAGAATAAGACACAGAACAATGGAGTGGTTTAAAATTGGGAAAGAAGTATGTCAAGGTTGTATATTGCCACACTGCTTATTTAATATATATGCAGAGTACATCATGAAAAATGCCAGGCTGGATGAATCACAAGTTGGAATCAAGACTGTCGGGAAAAGTATCAATAACCTCAGATAGGAAGATGACACCACCCTAATGACAAATAACAAAGAGGAACTAAAGAGCCTCTTAATGAGGGTGAGAGAGGAGAGTGAAAAGTTGGCTTAAAACTCAACATTCAGAAAACTAAGATCATGGCCTCTTGTCCCATCATTTCATGGCAAACAGAGGGGGAAAAAGTAGAAACAGTGACAGATTTTACTTTCTTGGGCTCTTAAATCACTGTAGATGGTGACTGAAGCTATGAAATTAAAAGATACTTGTTCCTTGAAATAAAAGCTATGACAAACCTAGATAGCATATTACAAAGCAGAGACATCATTTTACTGACAAAAGTCAGGTCTAGTCAAAGCTATTGTTTTTCCAGTAGTTATGTACAGATGTGAGAGCTGGACTATAAAGAAGGCTGAGAGCCAAAAAATTGATCCTTTCGAACTGTGGTGTTGGAGAAGACACTTGAGAGTCCGTTGGACAGCCAGGAGATCAAACCAGTCAATCCTAAAGGAAATCAGTCCTTGAATATTCACTGGAAGGAATGATGCTAAGTTGAAGCTCCAACACTTTGGCCACCTGATGCGAAGAGCCGACTCACTGTAAAAGACCTTGATGCTGGAAAAGATTGAGAGCAAGAGGAAAAGGGGGTGACAGAGGATGAGATGGTTGGATGGCATCATGGACTCATGAACATGAGTTTGAACAAACTCTGGGAGACAGTGAAGGACAGGGAAACCTGATGTGATGCAGTACGTGGGGCCACAAAGAGGTGGACATGATTGAGTGACTGAACGACAGCAACAAAGCAATCACAGGGAAGAAACTGTCAATATCAAAATACAAGAGAAAAGTTATACATTAGATACTAATTATGAGAGCTAACATAAAATTCCTTTTTTGATGAGTCTTAGGCTTTTGCATTCCAATAACAAGATTCAGTTTCTTATTTTGGAGTTGTTTCATTAGATAAAAGAGAATATTAAATAATCTGGGGTAACAATTCACTCATCGAGCCGGTGATGCCATCCAGCCAACTCATCCTCTGTCGTCCCCTTCTCCTCCTGCCTCCAATCCTTCACAGCATCAGGGTCTTTTCCAATGAGTCAACTCTTCGCATGAGGTGGCCAAAGTATTGGAGTTTCAGCTTCAGCATCAGTCCTTCTAATGAACACCCAGGACTGATCTCCTTAAGGATGGACTGGTTGGATCTCTCTGCAGTCCAAGGGATTCTCAAGAGTCTTCTCTAACACCACAATTCAAAAGCACCAATTCTTCAGCACTCAGCCTTCTTCACAGTCCAACTCCTGCTTCCTTTTGCCCTGACACATTTGCTTTTGTGTATCTATGGTCATTATCCATAATATATATGATCTCATATTCTTCATCTGTTCTGTTATTCTATTTCATAAGTACTCACAGAATTAATTCTTAAACTGTTTAGATTACTTCTGAATACAATCTCAAATGTAGCAATATTCCCAAAGTGTGTTCCAAAAGATTAGTTTTACATAAAACCGTAACAGGGTGATGGTGACGGTGGTAGTGGTCCTTGCAGGTCAGATAAGTTAGAGAAATAAAAGATTTAGAAAAAGTTACCCTTCTTTCCTGCAGGTCTTCTAGTAGCTTTGATATGCTAATAAGCATTTTGAATATTCCAAATGGTAACATAACGACTTGTTTTCCTCAAGTTTTCTGATCATATTACACACACAACCCTCCTTTATTTTGTACCATCTCATGGGACTGATGTCTACCTAGCACATTCTGGGAAACACAGCTACTGAACATTCAGATTTGCTTATTCTACCTCGTTACCTTAAGAAGCAAAAATAAACAGAATTTAAGAGTTTAAATAAGAATCCAGATAACAGAGTTATAAAAATTTACTAAGATAAATTATAGATTGGGGTTTTTAGGCATGTACTCATCATTTTTGAGTTTAAAATGAACATATATCATGAATGAAAGAATCCATGGTATCATTTTGGGAGGCAAAACACTACACTAACATTCATAGAACAAACTATGACTTACAAAATGTTTTACAACTCTATTGTTATTTTAGGGCTAAGCAGCAAAAACTGGCGATAGATAGTACTTGTGAATTCTTTGAAAAGCCCCTTCGTGGTCAGTGACTTTCCAAATATGACTCAACTAAACAAGCAGCATCAAATGAGATAAACTGTTGCTTTTAACATAAATGACTCCAGACAGATAACTATTTTCTAATCTACCTCCAGCTCTTGAACTTTATCCTCTTTACTGTCTTACATCTCTTTCTTACCTGGTTCTCATGATATTCTTTTCAACCCTTGGGCCCCCTGGCCTCTGTGATACTTGGTAAATAACACTATAAATCATTTCTCCTCTGCTTTCTCAAGTCTGCAATAGTATCATGAGACCCTACAGAAAGTCACTGCACTGCGCTCAGCGGGCCTCACCTCAATTCTCCCTTCACTACTGCTCCATCATCATTTTTAAGTTATGTGACTTGTGCCAGTCTGGATAGCCACTACTGCACTGGCCACATTCACAACCTCAATTCATCTTAAACAGAACAAGCTCTGTTTCAGTCTAATTTTATTGATACAGCCTTCCATTATGAACCAGCCCATCCAACTACCTCCTTTCCTTAAAATTTCTGTGTATTCCCTTATTTCGCCCTGCCTAATCCTTTTATTTCTTATACTCTGCTTTACATGTCTTTCCTCCCTCCCGACATTTCAGTAGTATTACTTGTAGTGTCACCAAAGAGACTGCTATGAAAAAAGATATGCCCCTCATCAACTTTCGTTAACCACTTTGTTACACATAGTATTGCTCAACCATTTGTCCTTGAAACTTTCTCTTCCCTAGGTTTTCGATACTCTACTATCTCATCTACCCTCAGGATATTTAGGCTGTTTCTAATGACTTCATTTCACTTCTACTTCTTAAATGGAGAAAAGAGAGGTTCCCCAAAGTTTGTCCTTTTCTGCCACCTTCTCTACAGGCTGTCCCTGAGGATAACATTCACTGCCATGCTATTACAACTATCACCCTCCACATAATTCGCAAAGCTCTCTCCTGATGTATAGTTCCTTATTCCCTTTAGGTTCTTTATACCTGTCAGCATCATGAACTTACTCTTTCCAAAACACAGCCCATCATCTTCTCTATCTTTCTCTTCTTATTCCTTCTTCCTAGTAAAAGAACCATATATCATTAATCACCCTAATAAAAAACTTGGGGACTGCCTCTAACTCATTCTCCTTTGCTCTGACATTCAAACGCATGCCTCATTGACGGCACACTTGCTTTGGTCAATGTCTTAGACCTGTCTCTCCATTTCTTTCCCATTCTTCTCACCTCTCTTTATTCATCCATACTTACAGTCTTTCTCTGGTCCCATCTAGACTACCAACCATCACTTTAACCCCTTCCAAGATAGACAACACTATTTAAGATTACTATTTCTAAAATATCACTTTGATGATATCACTATTATCCTTAGTGGTTACTAACTTAACTACGGTTTCAGTCAGTCAATTCAGTCGCTCAGTCGTGTCCGACCCTTTGCGACCCCATGGATTGCAGCACGCCAGGCCTCCCTGTCCATCACCAACTGCCGGAGTCCACCCAAACACACGTCCATTGAGTCAGTGATGCCATCCAACCATCTCATCCTCTGTTGTCCCCTTCTCCTCCCACCTTCAATCTTTCCCAGAATCAGGGTCTTTTCCAAAGAGTCAGTTCTTTGCATCAGGTGGCCAAAGTATTGGAGTTTCAGCTTCAGCATCTAGTCAATGTCTAAGTTTAATATTTACTCTTCCTTTCTTCTCTGATCTGCATGTACTCAATTATCTTTTTTAAAAAGTAGATTATTCTCTGCTTACTATCACATTGTACACATTTATTTTTTCATGCTAATACTCATCACTCTGATCACCTCTTGAGCAGATAAAATCCTATACGATTCAAAACTCACTCAAGGGACTTCCCTGGCAGCCCAGTGGTTAGAACTCCATGCTTCCATGACAGGGTACCTGAGTTTGATCCCTGGTCCAGCAGGCCATGTGGCACAGTCAAGAAAACACCAAAACAAAAAATGAAAACTCACTCAAATGCCACCTCCATTATGAATTTTCTCTGAGTACTCTAAGTTCTATTATTACTATGGCCCTATCACAAGGCATTTTTAAACTTTGTTTGTATACATGAATTTTCTTACATTATATCCTAAATTCCTTGAGGGACAGGCTTGAGTTTTATTTTTCTTATAACATGTGCTGGGGCAACTAACAATGCCACATACACTGTAGCTATTTAATATACATGTAATCTTTTACAGATGAGGATATAGTGGAGTGACTATAAAGTGTTTACTGCTACACACAGTGAGAAATATCATTTATATCATGACCCAATTATCAGTTAAACATTATCACTTTTATTATACACAGTTCACTTTACTATTTTCCATTCTATTCTATTCCCCTTGTTAAAATACAATCACTTAACTGATTGAGCAAGAACCCCAGTTGTGATTTTAATATAACCTATTTATGAGACATGATTACTGTGGTAAACCCATCATATCATCATGGACCATCGTCTGCTGATGCTAAGTTTAGAATACTGCTAAATGTAGGCTCCAACCTTGCCTTTTCTAGATGTAATCTTGTCCCAGCTGCAGGTGTAGCACTGTGTGAATTTTTAATATATTTTTAATATAGCAGTGATGACTAGAATCACAGCAAGATAATTATATTTTTGGTTCTAAATGCCATATTATTCCAAAACCAAAAAGTTTTTTGTCAACTAAACAAAAGTAGGACTTACACTGACTCAGCAATTCCTTCTTAAAAGATAGCATTTCAAGAAATCTTATGAGTCAGACAGAATGATCAGCAAATGAAGCTAGTTACAAAAGAGTACATATTGTATGATTCTATTTATTATTGTATCCATTATGCTTCAGTAAAAATATTTTTAAAAAATAAAGGAAAACACAAGCCAAAAAACCAGAGAAACATATGGGTAAAAAACAAGCATTCTTAACAGATGGATTATAAAATCTGACTCTCTTCTTTAAGATGACATGGTTGAGGGGGTGAGCACACTGGAATTTCCCCATCTTCACAGAATGTCAGTAGCCTGACCTTAGATCAACTGATATACTACTTCATATGAAGCACTATAGTGTTACCTAAAACAAACAAATAAAATAGAACAAAAAAAACCTTGGGAATAATACTAAAAATATTTTTAGAGTTTTTTTCTGGTAAGCTACTTGACAAGCAGTGATTTTTAACAGTATTTTCAATAACTCATTAGTAAATTATAAGACCTAATATTTACTGGACTCGAACTGAGTATTAAATAAGAACACAAGGATGTAAAAAAGGCTAAGTAACGCTTTGAGACTTTTGCTTCAGTTACATATGTGAGTGTGGTGAAGTAAAAATGGATTCTTATCATGGAGTTATGGATTCAGGTGGAAAAAAAAGGAAAGCCAACATTTAATGGGGACTCTTCTGTGTGTTGACAAGCAGAATATTACAGAAGAATTCTTATAAACTGATATAATGATTCTTGCACAATATTTGATCTGAAGCTACAAACAGGAAATTATTGGCACATAGGCCTTGTACAATTACCATCAGCACTTTGCTCTTGCTATCAAAATGCAACATACTGCATACATTCTTATTTGCTCTAAAATCATATTGGTATTGACAAAAGGGAAGTAAATTACTAATTTGGAGACCAAGTATTTCTTTGCAGTTGCTAAGAAAGCTCTGCATGCTCATTCCCTACCTGGCTTATGTAAGCTCCCCACCACCTTTGCCTTCCCTCATCAAAATGGGCATGGTGGCTTCTAATACTGTTTGGCAATTGGGAAACAATGTCCTGCTGTCACAAAGGTGGGTAAGAACGTAACACCGAGATGAGAGGGAGGAAACTGTGCTCTTACTGCTTCAGTCTTCCTACTCTAAAAGCTACAGAATCAGTCTTGCTAAATCAGTGCTTCACTTCGGGGACAACTGAGTAATTTCCCCGAGTTCCCAAACCACCAGGTCTTTGGGAATTCTCATTCTCAGCAATGGGAATGCTCATTCATCACTGGTGAGAATACAGAACAATACAGCCACTTTGGAAGAGAGTTGGCAGTTTCTTGCAAAATTAAACATCCTTTTAACATATGATCCATCGATTAAGTTTCTTGGTATTTACAGAAAGAAGTTGAAAAATCATGTCCACAGAAAAACATGCACTTGGACATTTACAGAGGTTTTATTCATAACTACCCAAACTAGGAGCAATTGAGATGTTTTTCAGTGGGTAAATGGATAAATCACCATCCAGATAAGAGAGATGAAAAGACATGGAGAAACATTAAGTGCAGATTATTGTCTGAAAGAAGCCAATCTGAAAAGGCTGTATACTGTATGATTCTAAGTATATGACATTCTGGAAAGGGCAAAACTATGGAGACAATAAAAGGATCAGTGGTTGTGATGGATTTGGATGGGGGGGGTGGTAAGGCTGTAGAGACATGATACACAGTACACAGAGAATCTTTTATGTAATAAAATATTCTGTATGATACCATAATGATTGCTATATGTCTCTATACACTTGTCCTAACCTACACAGAATGTACACACCAAGAATAAACCATAATGTAAACTGCAAACTTTGGGTGACTATGCTGTGTCAACGAAGGCTCATCAATTATAACAAATGTGTCACCCTGAAGGAGGAGGTCAATAACAGACAAGGCTAAGCATGTATAGAGGTGTGGGTATTTAGGAAATCTCTGTATGTTCCCCTTAATTCTGCAGTGAAACCAAACCTGCTCTAAAATAAAGTCTTAAAAAAAACCACTTTATTATAATGGCAAAAAAGTGTGACATATCTGGAAATAAATATAACAGAGATTAATAAGGCTTGTATTGGAAAAAATACCTCGTGTGTTATACACTTATACATTATATATTGAGAAGATATAGATGAATAAGAGGCCAAAACATGTTCACAGATAGATTTAAACTCATAAAGATGTTGATTTTCCCCCAAATAATCCATAAGTTCAAAGTAGCAAGATTCTGGCTAAAATTTATATAGATAAGATAGCCAAAGTAATATCTGAAAAGAACAACAAGGTGGGAAAATATATCAAGACTTATGAAGCCAAGTCAACCAGTAGAATAGGCCCATGCATATATGGAAATCTTATAAATGACAGAACTGGATTGCAAATAATCCTTCCAACTCATTGAAATATGAATTCACATTTTAAAAATTACCTTTAAGAATTTTATCAAAATTCATATATAAAACTTAAATTTTTTGACTGTTTATCAACAGTATAATGACAAACCAATTCAGAAGAAAATTTTAATATGTAAGAGTTTATGAACATAGTGAGTTAAAACAACTACATTTGAATTTATTTAAATTTGGGGGTAGCAAAATGATAGGGTTACTAAGGAAAGATTTTTAACCTTGATATTATAACATATCGGGGTAACATTCTAGGGCAATATGGAAGAGAAATAAGAGTTAAAAGAGACAGGAAAGATGATAAAATTCTGAGAATAATAGTTTGCATTTACAAACCACAAAATCTCAGTCCAGTCCTCCCCTGACTTGTCTTTGGCAACCACAAGTCTGTTCTTTATGCCTGCAAGTCTGTTTCTACTTTATAGATAGGTTCATTTGTGCCATATTTTAGATTCTATTAACACATAAAAGGGATACCATGTGGAATTTGTCCTTCTCTTTCTGAGTTACTTCACTGAGTATGATAATCTCTCTAAGTGCGTCCACCTTGCTGCAACAGCATTACTTCTGTTTTTTTATGGCTGAGTAGTATTCCACTGTATATATGTACATCTCCTTTGTCCATTCACCTGTTGATGGACAGTTACATTGTTTCCATGTCCTGGCCATTGTAAATAGTGCTCGATGAAGGCACATGTACTGTTTGGCTAAGGTGTCTAACAGCAGGATTGCTGGATCACATGGTTTTCCATTTTCTGAGGAACCTCCATACTGTTTCCCATAGTGGTTACACCAACTTACACTCCCGCCAACAGTGCAGGAGTTCCCTTTTCTCCACACCCTCTCTGGCATTTGTTATTTATAGACTTTTTAATGATGGCTGTTCTGACTGGTGTCTGGTATAGTAGTTTGATTTGCATTTCTCTAATAATTGATGATGTTGAACATCTTGTCGTGTGCCTATTGGCCAACTGTATGTCTTTGAAGAAATGTCTATTTGGGTCTTTTGTCCACTTTCAATTGGATTATCTGGTGTTGTTGAGTTTTATGAGCTATTTCTATGTTTTGGAAATTAAGCCCTTGGTTGCAAGGTTTGCAAATATTTTCCCCCATTTCATAGACTGTCTCTTTGTTTTGTTTATGGTTTACTTTGGTGTGCAAAAGCTTGTAAGTTTGATTAAGTCCTAATTTGTTTATTTTTGTTTTTATTTCTACTGCCTCGGAAAGCTGACTTAAAAAAACACTGGTACAATTTATGTCAAAGCATACTTTGCCAAAGTTCTCTTCTAGGAGTTCCACGGAGTCTTGTCAGATATTTAAGTCTTTTTTCCTATCATATTCTATCTTTCTTTGTCAAAGATTAACTGACCATAGGTATATGGGTTTATTTCTGGGCTCTCTATTCTGTTCCATTGATCTTTGTATCTGTTTTTGTGCCAATATATGCTGTTTTGATTATGATACCTATCTGGGAGGTTATGCCTCCTGCTTTGTTCTTTTTCCTCAGAATTGGTTGGCGATTCTGGGTTTCATGGCAATTCTATAGTTTAGGATTTTTTTTTTCCAGTTCTGTGAAAAATGTCATGGGTAAATGATGGAGATCGGGTTAAATCTGTAAATTGCTTTGAGTAGTATGACCATTTTAATAATATTAATTCTTCCAATCCAAGAACATATAATATCTTTCCATTTCTTTGAATCATCTTAAATTACCTTTATTAATGCTTATAGTTATATAAGTTTTTCACCTCCTTGTTCAGGTTCATTTCTAAGCATCATTTTTTTTTGGTGTGATTTTAAAAGTTATTGCTTTTTTACTTTCCTTTTCTGATATTTCATTGTTAGTGTAAAGAAATACAACCAATTTCTAAATGCTAATCTTGCACCCTATTGCCTTGCTGAATTCATTTATTAGATCTAGTAGATTTTGTGGAAATTCTTTAGGGTTTTCTATATATATAATATCATTTCATCTGCAAATAATGAGAACTTTATCTCTTTCCTTCCAATCTGGATATCTTTTATCTGATTGCAGTGCCAGGACTTCTAATACTATGTAGAAAAGAAGTGGTGAGAACTGACATCCTTGTCTTGTCCTAGATTTTAGTGATAAGGCCTTCAGCTTTTTACCATTGCATATTCTATTGGCTGTGGTTTGTCACAGCTTTTATTACATTGAGATATGTTTCTTCTACATCCAGTTTGGTAAGGGTTTTTTATCATGAATGAATGCTGAATTCTATCAGATGCTTTTTTCCATCTGTTGAGATGATCATGTGGTTTTTTTACTTCTTCTCTTGATGTGGTATATCACACTGATTGACTTGTGCACTTGAACCATCCTTGTGAACTTGGAATGAATCCCACTTGATCATGATATATGATCTTTTTTATGAACTGTTGGATTCAGCTTGGTAATATTTTGCTGAGAGGTTATGCATCTACATTTATCAAAGATATTGGCCTATAATTTTCTTTTTGGTGGTAATTTTGTCTGGTTTTCATGTCAGGGTAATGACTTCAATGTCTTTGGGAGTGTTCCTTTCTCTTCAGTCTTTTGAAAGAGTTTGAGCAGGATTGGTAAAAGTTCTTTGTATGTCTGGTAGAATTCATCTGTGAAGCCATCTGCTCCTGGACTTATGTTTGTAGGGAGGCTTTTTTTTTAAAATTACATATTCTATTTCCCTTCTAGTGATCAGTCCGTTCAAAGCAATCTTGAGAAAAATAATTACAAAGTTGGAGGTTTCACAGTCCAAAACATAAGCATACACTATAAAGCTACAGTAATCAAAACAGTTTGGTACTGACACAAAAATAGATACATAGGTCAATGGAACAGAATCAAGAGCCCAGAAATAAACCCACACTTAGAGAGTCAATTAATCTACAACGTAAGAGGCAAGAGAACACAATGGAGAGAAGAGTCTCTTTAGTATGTGGTGCTGGTAAATGGGACAGCTACACACAAAAGAAGGAACTGGACTATTTTCTTACGCCATATACAAAAAGAAACACAAAGTTAATTTAAGACTTAAAAACTGTAAGACCTGAGACTATAAATCTCCTAGAAGGAAACATAAGCAGTATACTCTTCGACATCAGCCGTAGCACAGTTTTTTTTTTTTTGGTATCTCTCTTCAAGCAAGGGCAACAAAAGCAAAAATAAACAAATGGGAATAAATCAAACTAAAAAGCTTCTGTACAGCAAATGAAAACACCAATGAAATGAAAATGCAACCTACTGAATGAGAGATGTTATTTGCAAATGATATATACAATAAGGGGGTTGATATCAAAATACAAAAAAACTCATACAACACATTATCAAAGAACAAAAACCTCAATTAAAAATGGGCAGCGGATGTGAACAGACATTTACCAAAGAAGATATATTGACAGCTATCAGGAACTTGAAAAGGTACTAAACATTACTAATCATCAAGGAAATGTAAATTAAAACCACACTGAGATACCACCTCACACATATCATATGCTTATTATCAAGAAGACTATAAATAAGTGTTGGTAAGGATGTGAAGTAAAGGAAAACTCTCACACTGTCAGTGGGATTGTAAATTGTTGCACCCACTTTGGAAATCAGTATGCAGCTTCCTCAAAAAACTGAAAAGAGGACTTCCCTAGTGGTGCAATGGTTGGGAGTCTGCCTGCCGATGCAGGGGACACAGGTTCAGTCCCCAGCAGAGGAAGAATCTATACCACAGGGCACTGTAACTATGGAAGCATGTGTGCCCTGGAGCCTGGGCGCCACAACTACTGAATCACACGAACTGCGACTACTGAAGCCTGGGGGCTCCAGCACCAGGATCCGCAACAGGAGAAGCCACCACAGTGAGAAGCTCGGTGCTGCAACCCGAGCAGGCCCTGCTCACCACAGTTAGAGAAGGCCTGTGCAGAGCAACAAAGGCCCCACAGCCAAAACAAATGAAGGATTTTTACACACCGAAAAGAGAACTACCATCCAGCCCAGCAAGTCCGCTTCTGGGTATTTATCTGGAGAAAAATAAAACACGACTTTACAAAGATGTGTCGCAGCACTATTCACAAAAGCTAAGACATGGAAACAACCTAAGTGTCTGTCAATGGATGAACAAACAAAGATGTGGTATGTGTGTATAAACATATATATAAACACACACACACATGCATATATATGATGTTATATATTTAACATTATACAACATATATATATTATTACTCAGCCATGAAAAGAAGGAATCTTGCTATTTGTGACAACATGGGTAAACATGAAGGGTATTACACTAAGTGAAATAATTCAGAAAAAAAAAAATGCCATATGACCTCATTTACATGTGGAACCTAAAAAACAAAACAAACAAAAGGAATAAAACAAAACAGAAATTGACTATACATACAGAAAGCAAACAGGTGGCTGCCAGAGGGGAGACAGGTGGGGATGGATGTGAAATAGGTGAAGGGGATTAAGACATACAAAGTTCCAAATATATTAAATAAACAAGTCATAGGGATATAATGTATACATAGAGAATACAGTCAATAACATTGTAACAACATTTATCATGATAGGTAGTAACTGGTTTTATTGTTGCTATCATTTCATAATGTATAAAACTCATTCTCTATATTATACACCTGAAACTAATATAATAATACATTTTAATTATAACTTTTAAAAACTATGTTGATAATAATTGGAAACCAAACCAAACAACCAACCATTACACAATTAGACTAAGGTAGTTTTAAAGCAAGAAACATTCTCAAGATGAAGAGATTCAACAACCTGTCAGACTATGACAACTCTAAAATAAAAATAATAATAAAAGCTCATGATATGCAAAGCAAAAATTAGCAGAGCCAAATGGAGGAAATTTTAAAACATCTGTCTCTCAGTTACAGACAATACAATAAAAGGCAACAACAACAAAAAAAAATAAGTAATGAAAGGGAAAATTTTCAAATAGAAAATTTGAATCACATGATCTGAACCTTGACCTGACACATAGAAAGCACTGCACCCAACAACTGTAAAACATACGTGCTTTTCACACAACAGAAAACATTCCATAAAATTGACTAGATGCTGGGTATATGGTCAAAGGATTAATACCACACAGAATATGTCTGAATTAAATATGTCTGTGAATATGTCTCTGAATATGGCCCTCTAAATTAAACTAGAAATCAATAACCAAAAGGGAACTATAGTATATCACTAGAAAATGTTTAAAACAGTTTAAAATAAGTCAAAGACATATCCACAACAGAAAAATTATATACTGTTGAGTGATTATTAAAATATTACCTATAAAAACTTAGGGATATGGGGTTTTCCTGTTGGTCCAGTGGTTAAGACTCTGTCTGCTAATGCAGGGGACACAGGCTGAAGCCCTGGTCTAGGAAGATCCCACACGCCACGGGGCAAGTAAGCCCATGTGCCACAACCACTGAGCCCTGATGCTGCAAGTCCTGAAGCCAGTACACAGAGAGGCGGTGCTCTGCAATGAGAAGCCCACGCACCCCAGCCAAGAGCAGCCCTGCTCACTGCAGCTAGGGAACGCCCATGCTCAGCAACAAAGGCCCACCACAGTCAAACACTTAAGGACAGAGAAAAAACTTGTGGGTGTGAGTACTCTGTAAAAATTGTGTTGGGAGTTCCCTGGTGGTCTAGTGGTTAGGATTCATTGCTTTCACTGCAGAGGCCTGGGTCTGATTCCTAATTTGGAAACTGAGATCCCATAAGTTGTGTGATGGAATAAAAAAAAAAAAATTGTACAGTATATCTATAACATAAAAAGCAGTATCATCAAAAATAAGGATTAAAAATTTGAAAAAAATCCATGCTAATGTTTAATAGATTTTAATATCTTGATGAAAAGAATTTTTTTCTAGGAAAATGTAGATCAACAACATTACCCAAGAAGAGAACAAACATTTGAATAAAGCCACCTTAGAAGACATTATATAGGAAACATCCCCTCTCCTGAAAGATCTAGGCCCCAATCACTTGGCATATGAAACATTTTCAAGCCTTCAAGGAACAGGTAAAGTTTCTATTATTTAAATTGCTTCAGCAGAACTGGATGACCCATGAACAATGTGAGGGGTTAGGGGCAATGATCCTCTACATAGTGGAAAATCTGAGTATGACTTTACAGTAAGCCCTCCACATCTGTGATTTTGCACCCAGGCATTTAACAAACTTTGGATTATGTAGTACTATAGTATATAATACTGAAAAAAAACCTGTGATGCAGTGGACCTGTACAGTACAAACATATGTAGTTCAATGGCTAACCATAAAACTTGTTCATTAAGTAAGATAATGGTAGTTTCTTTTTCAGAAATTAAAAATGGAAAATGGCTCAAATATCATGGAAATTAGGTTCTTGCTCCATTTTGTAGCTCTTATTCAATAGCATTCAGAAAAAGTAAAAAATTGTGAAAGAGACAAAAGTAATTAACTTCAAATGTCTACCTAGAAAACTCAAGATAAATAACTGAAAAATAACTAGAATGAGGGAGTTCAGTACAGTGGCATCACACAAAATAGCCATTCAAAAATCAATTTTTATTAATAAATTAGAAAATATAATGACTAAAAAAAAGTCCCAGTTTCAATAGCATCAAAAACTATAGTTTACCTATTTGACTTAACAAGAAATATTCAAGACCACTATGAAGCAAGATATAATTTCCTCTTTCCAAACATCAACAAAGACCTAAATGAATGAAGAAATAAACCATTTCACTTCTCTCAAACCATCCTCTATAGTCAATAAAATTCCAATTAAAAACAGAAAGTCCCAACTGAATTTTCATTACCATTGCACAATGATTCTAAAGATCATGTAGTTAGATAAAAATCAAGAAGCTAGCAAAAGAAGGAAAGACTTGACCTAACAGATATCAACCTAGATCTATTAAGCTAGGGTAATCAAGATAATACTGTCCTGGCAGAAAGAAATAGACCAATGAAATAGAGTGGTTTGTCTAGAAATATCTTGAGTATTCATATGAAATTTAGGACATATTAAAATCTGTATTTTAAATTAGCTGCAAAAGTGGAAAAGGATAGTTACTGAATAAATGATGATGAATAAGGGCAAGTGGTTATTTATTTGAGGCCCAACCTCATGAATAAACAAAAATTACTTATAAAGAGTATGTTATATATATATACTATAAAATGAAAAGATCTTCCTTAATAATGTACCAAATATCCATAAAGAACTGAAAGATTTGACAATAAAAATATCAAAGTTTTATAGAACAAATGACTTACGAAGTTAACAGACTTCATGACTTCATTTCAGATAAAGCACAAAAATAGAAGAACAGATCTATGTTGTTGGAGGGCCAAAGAGTAGCCTGTTACCTTGACTTGGGGTGGGGAGGGTCAGCATAGAGAACTAGAAAGGAGCGTGGGAGTGGAGACATCAGGGTCCCAGTGGTCTCTTTAACCCTGCGTTTCTTGGTGTGGGTGCTGACTACACAAGGATGGTTCAGACTGCAATATTTTAGGGTTAACATTTCAGATATAGTACTCTTCTGTGGTAAACTTAAAGACGAGAGTATCATAATGGCATAGTGAGAGAGGAGGATAAAGGAGATCAAGACAAAATTTCACTTTTGATTTTTAAATTATCTGTATTTCATATATTTACCCAGGAAGCACGTTTAATCTGCTTAACTTATTTTCTAAAAAACAAGCAAGCATATGTATGTGACATGTAACACGTAAGACGTGCTGTGCTGTGCTTAATCACTCAGTCGTGTCCGACTCTTTGTGACCCTGTGGACTGTAGCCCCCCAGGCTCCTCTGTCCATGGGGATTCTCCAGGCCAGAATACTAGAGTGAATTGCCATGCTCTTCTCCAGGGAATCTTCTCAATCTAGGGATCAAACCCAGGTCTCCTGCACTGCAGGCAGATTCTGTACTGTCTGAGCTACCAGGGAAGCCCAAGAATACTGGCGTGGGTGGCCCATCCCTTCTCCAGGGGATGTTCCCGACCCAGGAATCAAACTCGGGTCTCCTGCATTACAGGCGGATTCTTTACCAGCTGAGCTACCAGGGAAGTCCATTTAAGACATGACTTAAGTGCAATTAAGACAATTCTATAGGGCATACTCTACCTGTGAATTTAATATGCTGGTAATTTCATGTGCATTGACACTGGCTTCATCCAATTGCAAGCAAAACAAGTTTTTGGCAACGTGGACAAAATCTAAAACGGAACACATTTCAGTAAGAATACAGCACTTAACCTTATCTAAGTAAACTTTACCTTTCTCTACATGAAGTTGAAGCTATATGTTATAATAACGGTTAAAATTTAACTGACTTAAATAGGATTAATAACAACAACAATAGTAGTAGCAGTAATAATAATAATAGCAGTGAATGTTTCTGTAACTGCCTCAAATGCTAGGAATGGCACTTTGTAATTTCATCTCCAGAATTTTCTGAGATAGACCCTTTAATCCTCTCCATTTTATAGTTTGCGGCTAAGTCAACTTGGCAAATAAGTAGCAGAGCATTTAAAGTCTGACTCAAAGACATATTCTCTTGGTTGTTATATAACACTGCCTAATGCCAACCTGGCAAACTGTAAGTTTCTTTAGACATGCTCATCTATCTTCAATTTTTAAAAAAATTTGGCTATTATATTTTTACTTTCCAATGATCTTTTTAATTGTTCCTATTTTACAATATCCTACTTTATTTCATGGAAAGCTTAGTTTTGTTTATTGTTTCTAATATATGGTTTACCTGAAGTTCTCTGCTCTTGCAATATTCCTTTTTTCTGAGTTCCTCTTTTTCTATTTATCTGCCACTTTGGGGCTTTACATTCTACATTGAAGGATTTCTCCAAATGTCTCTTAAATCCTGGCTTTAAGTTTACATTCAAGAAAAATTAGGTACTAAATCATTGATTGGAAATTTTGTGTGCATAACTCTCTTTGTTAGCCAGTGGGTTTCACTTCAGGTAGCCAACTATTTTGATGTCTTGTTCAGGTTCTTTGGAGAAACTCCTACAACTGGTTACCCTACCCATAGGGTATGAATATGGTTGCAAATATCACTGAGCAATCTGAGTGTGTGTTGTGAGAGATAATTCACCATACATATCCCTAAATTCCCTAGCTGCTGGCAACTATAGGTGCAGAATCAATCTGGTTTAAGTTCTCAAGAGGATAGACTTATTTTCCTCTGCAAGGGTAAGGGAGTGGTAGTTGCTGGATTGCTTGAAAGAGGGCAGGGAAAAGCATACCTAATTGCTCCTTAAATAGATTCCTAACAACTCTGTTCTAAATGCCCTGCCTACACCCAGCCTTAAGTACCTGATGCTCTCAATTCCTAAACCTTTATAGGAATTGGCTTGTTCCTGCTGTGATTCCCCTGTCTTTTCAATCACTTGGGCTTTACATGCCTCTGCTCACTAATTCATTTACTGTCCTCATTTACTTTCTGTCCTTATACATGCTGGTTGTACATGTATTTCTGTTTCTTGTTCTCATTATTTGGTGATTTTCAAAAGGAGAGGGGAGCAAATATATTTTTTTAGCACTTCAAAACCCCAAATTTCTTTCTTTAGCAATGCTGATGCTTTTAGAATGATACAATGTTGCATCTACTCTATAAAAAAATTATTAAATTCTTAATGCTGTTAAGGATACAAAAAACAGTTACATTCAAACATTACTAGTGGCAGAACAAATATGCGTGTAAAATCTGTATGCGTGTAAAATCTCTCTGAAAAACAATTTATCAATACATATGAAAAGTCTAAGCCACTTGTGGGAATTTATCCTAAGAGAAAGAAGAAAAAAGCTATATAAATATAGAATTATTTATATTATCAGTTAATGAAAAACCATCAACATTTCCAATAGTGCGGTCTATGATATTATTATATCATATTGGTTGAAAAAAAAGTTTAGACTTTCATAATAGCAGAACTAGGGCTTCTGTATTTTGTATTATTTCTTTAGTTATTACTAAAGTAACATTTATGCAATAAATTAAAAATAGACCATAACATGATAGAATGATATTTTAAAGCTGAAAGAGTCTAAGAAAGCTCTCCTTTCTGTTGACTCAGTTAGGCCAGTAATTTTGAGTTTTTAGAATACTGTTTAAGGCATTATGTGCATGCTCAGTCGCTTCAGTTGTGTCTGACTGTTTGAGACCTCATGGACTGTATATAGCTCTCCAGGCTCCTCTGTCCATGGGATTCTCCAGGCAAGAATACTGGGGTGGGTTGCCAGGCCCTCCTCCAGGGGATCTTCATGACCCAAGGATCAAATCCGCATCTCCTGCTTTACAGGTGGATTATTTACCGCTGAGCCACCAACAAAGTCCCACCCTTTAAGGAACTTGACATATTAATAGAAGTGGTTTTTGTTTTTCTTTTCTTCCTTCTAAAGAAGAGGCACTCTTAATGAATATGGGCCACAGCAACTCTTTGACCAAGTTTCTGTGATGATGCAACATGATGAACCTCACGTTACCTCCAAAAGACACTGTCCCCTTTGGGTCTACTTGTATTTGCTGTCTCAGGGCTTGGTGTTGCTCTTTTGTGGGCTGAATTCCAAGATAATTTAGAGCCTGGAATGGAAAGGATGTATGTGAAGCAATTTTTACAAATCTCCAAAGAATAATTATACATTATTTTACAACCCAGTGAAAAGAATCAATATCCGGAACAGTGACCATGATCAAAAAAGGTCTGATAAATATTTATGAATTAATTTTCCATTAAACATTATCTTCTTGATCTTCCACCACCTCACTTTTTTCCCCAAGGAAAGCTGGCACTTTAGCCAGTGTCAAATTTGTAAGCATATCCCTAGAACCAAAATTCAAACTATTTCTTAGTTTTTAAAAATATGTGACAAGGAAGAAGAAAAATGCAAGAAAATTCTAATAAATCTGACTTAATGTCAACTTTTTGTTTGATATTTTGTACTTGAGACCAAAACTAAGGTTGCCAAGAATTGGGTCGAATACAAAAAATTCTAATTTTTGGTTTGTTTATGGGCAAGCTTAAACAAATAATAAACTAAAAAGCATGCTCTGGAACCCACTTCTTTCTACTGTCTCTTTTTAGTACCCATAATTGGTTAAAATTTCAGAGACTGATAGTTGTATTACTATTTCAATGTTTACTCTCTCCTTGTTCTTTAGTAACAGAACCACAATTTCTAGCTAAAAACATCATCAAATAGCTAAAAGATATTTCCTAGCCTCCTTTTCAGCTTGATGAGGCCATATGACCATGTACTAGTCAAGGAGATGGAAGGCAAACTTGCAGGGAACTTCCAGCAAGTCTTTCAAAAGTAGGGGTAGGTGCTTCTTGTCCCTTTTCCTTCTCACTTAAGTCTTAATTAAAAGAAAGAAGAAAAAAAAAGAATGAAAAAAGAAAAAGAAAGGAGGTAAGAAAGAAAAGCTTGCTGGAATTTAAGTTATCTTGATTCATGAGCTACCTCAATAAAGATGGTGGAGCAGAAAGATACTTAAAGCATGAGGAACCTCCATGCCAGCCCTGGATTACCTTCTTTCAGGTTTCTTTTTGGTTTAAGATAAACAAAACTCTAATGGAAATCACTGTTGGTTTACGTTCAAAGGTTATATATAGCAAAATATAGCCATACACTAATGCATAAAATCTAACTAGATGACCTATTATTAGATTCTGGCAAGAACATCAAAATTAAAATGTAGGTAAAAGTTAATACTAGTAATTGCCCTTTATATATTGCTTCCTCCTTTGAAATTTGCTAAGTCATCCATCACTTCATTTACCAAATATGTATTTAGTGCTTACTATTTGTTATTCACTGAACTATGCAAAGGGACATACAGATAAGATATTGCCACTACCTACCATCATCTCTATGGTGAAAACAACATATAAATAAATGTAACTAGTGTAATATGCAATTTAATAAAGTGTGTACAGAGTGTGTGTGCTTATTTGCTCAGTCGTGTCCGACTCTTTGTGAACCCATGGACTGCAGCCAGCTAGACTCCCGCAGCAAAAATAAATAGGTCAATGTATAGATGGCTGGGCATAGTGAGAAAAGTAAACAAGAAGAAGGGAAAACATCAGGAGATTTCTTCAAAAGTGATTCTAGAGCTTAAGTCAGCATCATCTGCCTGCCCTGTCTATACAGTCATAGCCTTGCATAACATAGGATAATGATTCTTAACTTTTGACAGTTTTTTCCTTTAGTCATAAAAATTCCAGATACAGAAAAAAAGGAAAAAAAAGGAAAAACAATAATACAAAGAACACCTAAATAGACACTCATTGGTATCTACCTATTTAACAAATAAACATTATACACTTGGCTGAAAGCTTTCTCCATTGTTCTCAGCAGGAACCAGTATCCTAAAGCTAAGGTAGCCTTCCTGTTCAGGATTTGAGGCCATTACATTTATTCCTTAATAACACCTACTCTTATATATTTATGATTTCACACGAACAGTATAAGGCAAAGGATAGCCTTACAAATTATTTTTATCTTTTACCTCAGTGTTATAGTTTAATATTGAACATACTGACAAAAACTAAAGTGTGATAACAGCAAATGTTGTTAAGAATGTAGAAGAAAAGAAGTGCTTATATACTAGTGTTGTGCATAAATTGGTACAACCAGTTTGGAAACAATTTTACAGTATCTAAGAAAGTTGACAGTATATATACCCTATGATGAGGAGATATGTAAAATGTCATTATAAAAAACAGACTGGAGAAATTCTAAAAAGTCCATCAATTAGAGAATGGATAATAATAATACATTCATCCAGTTGGACACCATTTAAATTTTAAAAAAGTGAACTATTTGCTGTTATCACACTTTAATTTTTGTTAACATGTTGATTATGGAATCGTATGTTGTTTGTTCATTTGTATTCTAACTATTGATACAAGATTTAACTTCCTTTATATATTTCCTAGCAATGTTTTTGACATAACTTATTTAGAAGTATATTTTAAATTTTCATATACAACATTCTAGGAAGTATTTTCTTTCTTTTTTTATTTTTTAGTGAGTCCTAATTTGGTTGCATTCTCCAAATTGTAAAAACCCAAAATGTTCTGCTGCTGCTGCTGCTAAGTTGCTTCAGTCGTGTCCAACTCTGTGTGGCCCCATAGACGGCAGCCCACCAGGCTCCCCCGTCCCTGGGATTCTCCAGGCAAGAACACTGGAGTGGGTTGCTACGTCCCTCTCCAACACATGAAAGTGAAAAGTGAAAGTGAAGTCACTCAGTTGTGTCTGACTCTTCGCGACCCCTGGGACTGTAGGCTACTAGGCCCCTCCACCCATGGGATTTTCCAGGCAAGAGTACTGGAGTGGGTTGCCACGTCCTTCTCCAAAAGTGTCCTGAGACATTGCCAAATGACCCCTGAGGCAAAAGACCTGCATCCCTGACCTTAAGAACCACTGCTCCAGAGACAAACACTATTTGTCAACTGGTGTATAGTTTTCCTGACTTCTTCTTTGAATATAGCATCTATATATTAAAAAAATTAAATAACATATATTTTTGCCAAAATTAAACTACATACAGTGCTTTCTATTTTATGTCATTGTGTCCAACTCTTTGCAACCCCATGGACACACAGTCCTCCCAGACCTCACCATCTCCTGAAGTTTACCCAAGTTCATGTTCATTGCATCAGTGATGCCATCCAGCATCTCATCCTCTGATGCCCTCTTCTCCTTCTGCCCTCAGTCTTTCCCAGCATCAGGGACTTTTCCAACATGTCGGTTGTTTGCATCAGATGACCAAAATACTGGAGCTTCAGCTTCAGCATTAGTCCCTCTAACAAGTATTCAGGGTTGATTTCCCTTAACATTGACTGCTTTGATCTCCTTGCTGTCCAATGGACTTTCAGGCATCCTCTCCAGCACCACAGTTCAAAGGCATCAATTCTTTGGTGTTCTGCCTTCTTTATGGTCCAGCTCTCACAACCATACATGACCGCTGGGAAGACCATAGCCTTGATGATACGGACCTATGTCAGCAAAGTAATGTCTTACTTTTCAACACCCTGTCTAGATTTGTCATAGTTTTCCTGCTAAGAAGCAAACGTCTTCTGATTTCATGGCTACAGTGACCATCTGCAGTGATTTTACAACCCAAGAGGAAATCTGTCACTACTTCCACCTTTTCCCCTTCTATTGCCATGAAGTAATGGGGTCAAATGCCATGGTCAGTTTTTTTTTTTTTGTTTTTCTTTTAACATTTAGTCTTAAGCTGGCTCTTTCACTCTCCTCATTCACCCTCATCAAGAGGCTCCTTAGCTCCCCTTTGCTTTCTCTCATTAGAGAGGTATCTTCCGCATATCTGAGGTTTATGTCTCTCCCGCCTATCTTTATTATAGCTTGTAACTACCACAGCCTGGCATTTCTCATGATATGCTCAGGTATAGGTTAAATAAACAGGGTAACAGCAGACAGCCCTGTTGTACTCCTTTCTCAATCTTGAACCAATGAGTCCGGTATTCCCATCTCTTTAAGAGCTTTCCACAGTTTGTTATGATCCACACAGTCAAAGGCTTTAGCATAGTCAATGAAACAGAGGTAAGATGTTTTTCTGGAATTCCTTTTTCTGTTTTTTTCTGGTTTCTATGATCCAATGAATGTTGGCAATTTGATTTCTGGCTCCTCTGCCTTTTTAAAATCCAGCTTGGACATCTGGAAGGCCTTGATTCACATAATGCTGAAGCCTAGCACATAAGATTTTAAGCATGACCTTAAAATCTCATCCTCCATGACTAGCATGGAGGATGAGTGCAACTGTCCGATGGTTAGCACATTCTTTAGTATTACCCTTCTTGGGAATTGGAATGAGGGTTGACCTTTTCCAGTCCTGGGGCCACTGCTGGGTCTTCCAGATTTGCTGACATATTGAGTGCAACACCTTGATGGCATCATCCTTTAGGGTTCTGAATAGTTCTACTGGAATTCCATTACATCCACTAGCTTTATTAACAGCAGTGCTTCCAAAGGCCCACTTGACTTCACTCTCCATAATGTGACTGACCACATGATTGAAGCAATCTGGTTCATTAAGATCTTTTTTGTATAGTTCTTCCATGTATTCTTAACATCTCTTCTTGATCTCTTCAGTGTCTAAGTCTCTACTGTTTCTGTCCTTTATAATGTCCATCTTTGGGCAAAATGTTGCCTTGATATTTCTAATTTTCCTGAAGAGATCTCCAGTCTTTCCCCTTATTTTTTTTTCTTTTAGTTTTATGTACTGTTCATTTAATAAGGCCTTCTTGTCTCTCCGTGCTATTCTTTGGAACTCTTTGTTTAGCTGGATATACTTTTCCCTTTCTCCCTTACTTTCCACTTCTTGTCTTTCTTCAGCTATTTGTAAAGCCTCCCCAGATAACTGCTGTGCCTTCTTGCTTTTCTCTTTCTTTGAGATGGTTTTTTTCGCTGCCTCCTGTACAATATTACGTGCCTCTGTCCATAGTTCAAAATTATTTAAAATACCAGATAGAAAATAACAAATCATGTCATTTTCACACCTTTTTCAAGATTCCACATTGTCACTGAGCAGCGCTAGCTGCATGCAACAAATTCTGATAAATTCTCTTTTCATTTTCATTCTGTTACAAACATTTTCTAATTTTTCTTGTTATGGCTTCTTAGATACACCCATAATTTAAAAGTGGACATTTAATTTTCATATACATGAGCTTTTAAAATTAATTTCTCATTATATGCTTTCTTCCTTGCAATCACCCTCTGTGTTTCTTCAGTTTTTCAACTTTATTGAGACTTTCAATGGCTAAGTCAAAGATCTCTCTTGGTAAATGTCATATTGCACTTAAAAATATGTGGGTTATTTTCAAATATCTTTGATGATTGATTTCTAACATGATTCAGACTCTGTATGATTTCAATACCTTTAGACCATGAAATTTTTGCACCTTGTTTTATATCCTTGGGTATGTTAAAGTGTCTCCTGGTTTATAGTCTATAAGAATTTGAATAGAATTTGTATTCTGCCATTGTGTGAAAATTGTATAAATCTTAATTATATTGAATTGGTTCATAGTGCTTTTCAGATCTACCATATCGTCCTACTTTTCTGTCTATTCATTCTATTAATTTTTGAGAGTTTGATATTGAAACTCCAACTATTAATAAAAATTTTAGTTTATCTACTTAAAAATAATTGTAGTATATAGTGGAATGATATGTAACTCTGTTCTGCATTTTTCAATTCTCCTATAAATGTGTTATTATACTTTTACTATTTAAATGACAAAAAAGAAAGAAAGAAAAAAAATAAATTAGAAACTCAATGGCTATGTGAGGTTAGGAGATGACTGCAAAGAAAGTAAATTAGAGAAACAATGCCTCACTGAAGTCAAATAGTGGGTAATTATAAGCATGTAAGCTGGGAAGAGGCTAATCAGAGTTAAAGTGTTATAAGTATTTAAGTACCTTGTACGTCTGAAAGAAAGGTAAAGATTCTGATTAACTTAAGACTAAGTTCAAGATGAATGTTTAAATTTTAAGGTAACCATTAAAAGATTACCAAGAAAAGGCTTAATTTCTAAACATGATGGGGAAGAATAAAAATAAAATTCAAAAACCACCAACAAAAAAATCAAACCAAAAAAATACAGTAAAGACAGGGGGGAAAAAAGAAGGGATTAAAAAAGAACAAAGAAAAAATTTTAAATATGACAAGATAAAGAAATAAAAATGCATTATAATAAGACTAAATGTAAAGTATATGGAACAATGGGAACACTTCCATAAGACTGGTAGGAATGAAAATTTGCACAATTACTTTAGAAAAAACATACACGAATTGAACAATTATTTTCTGAGCATATACTATGAGCCACATGCTTTTCTAGGAATTGAGGAAACAGAAGGAAAATTTTAACAATATCTCAAGCAAAGCTTAAAGCAAACACTTTGACCTCATTAATATTTTAGCAATCAACTTGTGAAAAGCATATAAATGATACTCAACATTTAGAATAGCATTACCTATTGAGGAAAGAGGTATATATGATCAAGAAGAAAGGCACAGGCAATGTCAAAGATTCTCATTCTTACCTGGATAGTGGGTACATGTGTATTTATTATTCTTTAATCTTTAGACATAAAATTTAATCATTCTTGCATATAGTTAATATTTTCATATAAAGAAATAAAAACAATTTTATAAAAATAATGCAAATAAAATATCCATCACAGAAGGTACTCAATATACAGTGGTTCTTATTATATTAAGCAATAATAATACTGAAAAATGCAATTAACTAAGTGCAAATTGTTCCTGAGTGAAAGAGCAACAGATGAAAGTTTTGTTGAAAGTAAAATTTACTCTGGAAGAACACAGCATGCCGGTGAGGGAGGTAAGCTCATAAATTTAAATTGGAAGTAATTTGATGGGAGATGAAGATGGCAGAGTAGGAGGACATGGAGCTCACCTCTTCCCACAAGCACATAAAAAATACATTGACATATGGAACAATTCTCAAGGAAAAGTAACTGGAAACTGGTATAAGGACATTCATACAACTGAGACTGAAAGAAAGATATGGCTAGCTGTGCAGGCCAGGAAGAGAAGTGATCGGGTTGGGACCTATGCCTGTGGTTGGGAACTTAGAGGAAAAGAGAGATCACAGGGACGGACATTCGTCCTGGGAGTGAGTGGGCTGAACCACAGACTGGGTGTCCCAGTCCCAGTCTGGGGAGACACAAGCCCCCGCGGGTACTGGGAGAACCGTGAGAACAGACAGAAAGGGTGGAGAAGCCCAGAGGTCACTCATGAGGGGTGGGCAGGCACTCGCGCAGGGTGGAGAGAGGTCTGTGCTAGCAGCTGCTGCCGTGCTGTTCTCCTCAGTCCAAGCAGAGAGAACACCCAGTCCCACTCAGTCTACGTCACAGCATGTACTGGACCTAGGGCACCCAGGACCTGGGCAAAGACTTGGCTTAGGGGTGCAGAGGTGACCTGGGGGTGCAGGGTGCAGCCCAGGTAGGCAGTGGCGGCTTGCTCAGGAGGTGCCCCAGAAACAGCCCACATTTATGACGGTAGCATGGGGGCAGACTTCCTGCGCCTGCCTTGCTAAGTACACCAGCCTAAGCTGAGCAAACACGCCAGCTTGGCTCACTCTAAGCCACAGGACAGCACTAGATCTGCGGCCACCACACCAGGGAAAGGGGCGAACATGGGCTGCATCTGAGCAGAGATGCTGCTGTCTGCAGAGGCAGACTTAGACGTCTGCAAATATACAGCCCCACTTGCTGCAGGACTCCCCTCCTTTGGGGCAAAGGCCCCAGTGCAAGGAGAAGTAAAAATACATACTAAGGGAAACAGAGCCAGTTCTAGCCTGACCTTCCAGGATTCTGCTTTGGCCACTTGGGAGCAAATCCTGCCCCTGACAGGGTGGTGACATTCAGTGACCAGAGAAGTCCCATCTCATACAGTGTGCAGGTTCTAGCTCCTCCATCAGCAGCCACACCTCCTACCAAAGTGACAGGTGCCAGCACATCCTGAGGAAAGATGTGATGGGCACCCATATCAAATCCAGCCCTTCCGCTAAAGACACTGGGCACATGCAGTCTGCATAGGGATGCTCTCACATAAGAATACTCCCTCAAGACCACAACAGGCACATCTTTCACCTAAATTCACAAAGACAGAGAAAACTAAAATGGACAGACAGAGGAACTACTCTCAAATGAAAGAGTAACAGAAAATCCCTGAAGAAAGTAAATAATGAAACAGAAATAATTTTCCAGATAAAGACTTTAAAACATTGCTAACTGAATTAAGGAAAATAATTTATCTAAACACAGATCATTTGAACAAGGAACTAGAAAATATAAAAAACATACAGTTGAAAACAGATAATTAATTAAATATCTGAAATAAATAAAAAAAATCTAGAAAAAAATGGATGCAAAGTAAATGACACAGAAAAATGCATTTGTGATCTGGAAGATAAAATAATGGAAATCATCCAATCAAAACAGCAGTTAGAAAGGCAAATTTTAAAAAGTAATATATGACATCTTTGGGATAACATTAGTATGCCAATATTCACATTATAGGGTTTCATATAATGTGAGAAGAGAAGCGAGAGGAAAAAAGGGTATCAAAAGCATGCGTGATTAAGTTGTGGCTGTAGATATCCCAAACGAAAGGAAGGAAACGTTATCTGGGCACAGGTAGCACAGAGGCTCATTAACAAGATGAACCCAAACATACCTACAGTAAGATATGTCATAATTAAAATGGTAAAAGTTAGAGACAGTTCTAAAAGCAGCAAGAAAAAAACAGAGTCATATACAAGGGAATATCCATAAGGCTAACAGTTGATTTTTTTGTAGAAACTTTGCCAGTAAGAAGGGAGTGGCATGTATATTCAAAATGTGGAGACTCTACCCAGCCATATTATCATGTAGAAAAGAAGGAGAGATGATATCTCAGGCAAGCAAAAACTGAATGAATTCAGTAATACCAGATCTACCCTTAAAAAAAAAATGCTGAAGGATCTTCTCTAAATGGAAAGGAAGTAAGCATCTATAGGAAAGGATAAAGCCCATTAGAAAAGACAGATATATAATAGGGATCACAGTTTACTTAAAAAGCTTAAATGAGCCAATATGTGGATTAAAAGATAAAAAACTATAAAAGCAACCCTACAAGAAACAGTTAAGGGATAAACATCAACAGTAAAATCTGAGATCAAAACCTAAATATGCGGGAGGAGAGAAAAAAATGTAGGTCTTCCAGAACACATTTGAATTTAAATGCCTTTCAGTTTAAATGAAGTAGATATAACTCTGGGTCAACATACGTGAACTCCATGGTAACCACACAGCAAAAACTTACAAAAGATACACAAAAAATTAAAAATAAAAGAAATCAAGCAAATTACTCAACAAAATCATCAAACCACAATGGGAAAAGCAAAGAAAGAAGAAATAAACAGAGAAGCCCTATAAAAATGACAGAAAAATAAGTAATAAAATGGCAGTAAGTAATTTCAGTTCAGTTCAGTCGCTCAGTTGTGTCTGACTCTTTTCAACCGCATGGACTGCAACACTCTAGGCTTCCCTGTCCATCACCAACTCCCGGAGCCTACCAATAATTACTGTAAATGTCAACAGAATAAACACTCCATCAAAAGATGGCTGATTGGATAAAAATACAAAATCCTTCAATACACTGTGTAGAAGAGAATCACTTTAGGGAAATGAATCACTTCATACAGACTGAAAGTGACGGGACAGAAAATAGCTATTTCATGCAAAATGAAAATGACAAGAAAGTGGTAACAATATGTGTATCAGACAAAATAGGCTTTAAAAGAAAGGTTATTACAAAAGACAAAGAAGAACATTATGCAATAATAAAGGGATCAATATAAGAAGATATTACACTCATTAATGTATGCACCTAGTAACAGGAGGACCTAAATATATAAAGCAAATATTAATAGAAACAAATGAAGAAAATGACAATAGTACAATAACAGTAAACTTTAACATCCTGCTGACATTAATGGACAAAACTGTCCAAACAGAAAAATCTATCAGAAAATCAATAAGGTCCTAATGACACAATAGAGTTGGATTTAATTGATATCTACAGGGCACTGCATTCCCCCCAAAGGAAGCATATGCATTCTTTGCAAGTATGCATGAAATGTTCTCTATGATAGATCACATACTCAACACAAAACAAATCTGAACAAATCTAAAAAATTACATCAAGCATCTTTTCTGACCACAATGGTCTTAAACTAGGAATCGACCACAGAAAGAAAAATACAAAAAGAATAAACACAGGGAGACTAAACAACCTGCTATTAAAATGGGTCAATGATGAAATCAAATAAGACAAATAAAAATGAAAATATAACTTTACAAAATCTTTGAGATGTTTAAAAGAAAAAAAAAACCAAACAAACCAAAAACAGTTCTGAGAGGGAAGTTCACAGTGACACAGGTCTTTCTCAAGAAATAAACAACCTAACTTACCATGCACGAGAATTAACAAAAGAACAAAGCCAAAAGCCAGCAGAAGGAAGGAAATAATAAACATCACAGAGGAAATAAAATAGAGATTAAAAGACAATAGGAAAGAATAAATCAAGAGGTGATTTTTTTGAAAGGATAAATAAAATTGACAAATGTGTATCTTGGCTCACCAAGAAGAAAAAAAGAGGACCCAAATAAACAAATTAAGAAATGAAAGAGGTTAAATAATAACTGACATCACAGAAATACAAAAAATCATGAGAATACTATAAACAGTTATTTGCCAATAAACTGGACACCCCAGAAGAAACAAATTTCTAGAAACATATAAACTGCTAAGACTGAGTCAAGAAGACAACAGACAATTTGAACAATCACTAGAAGTAAAAGAGAATCTGTAATAAAAATAATAGAATCTGCAAACAAAAGTCCAGGACCAACCAAATAGCTTCACTTGGGAATTCTACCAAACAGAAAGAACTTATACCTATCAGTCGTGAACTATTTCAAAAAATTTGAAGAGGAGGAAGCACTCCCAAATTCATTCTACAAGGCCACCATTATTGTGATATCAAAACCAGACAAAGATGCCACAAAAAATTAATTATGTGCCAATATCATTGATGAATACAGATGCAAAATCCTCAAAAAATATTAGCAAACCAAATCCAATAATACATTAAAAAGATTATACACTGTGATCAAGTTGGATTCATTCCAGAGGCACAAAGATGATTCAATGTATGCAAATCAATCAATGTGATATATACCCTATTAACAAAAGAAAAGATAAAAATCACATGATCATCTCAAAAGACGCAGAAAAAGCATATGACAAAATACAACATCCATTCATGATTAAAACTTGCATCAAAGTGAATATAGAAAGAACACATCTGAACATAGTAAAGGCCATTTGCAACAGACACAAACCCAAGATAATACTAATGATGAAAAGCTAAATTACTTCATGCTAAATTCAGGAACATGACAAGAATGCCCACTCTAACCATTTCTACTTAAATATTAGAAGTTTCAACCACAGCAACAAGACAAGAAAGAGAAATGAAAGGTATCCAAGTTGAAACTGAAAACGTAAAATTGTCACTATTTGCAGATGACATCTGAGAGTCATCTGTTCTATAGAGAGAAAACCCTAAAGTCTCTACAGAAAACTTTTAGAACTAATAAATGATTTAAACAAGGTAGTAGGATACAAGATTAATATACAGAATTATGTTGTGGTCTATAAACTAATAATGAAATATCAGAAAAGAAAGATAGCTGTTTAAAAGCCATATCAGAAAGAATAAAATACCTAGGAATAATCTTATGGTGAAAGACATATACTCTGAAAACCAATAAAACAAAAATGAAGGAAACTGAAGTTGATATAAAGTGGAATAAGAGATCTACAGATTTAATTCAATCTCTATGAAAATATCAGAACATTTTCACTGTACTAGAATAAACAATCATAAAATTCATATAGAAACAGGAAAGACTGCAAATGGCCAAATCATCTGTAACAAAGGAGGTAAGAATATACAATGGAGAAAAGATCATCTCTTAACAAGTGGTTCTGGAAAAACTGAAGTCACATGTAAAATTACGAGATTAGAACATTCTGTCACACCATATACAAAAATAAACTCAAAATGGTTTAAAGGCATAATGTAAGAACAGAAACCAGCAAACTCCTAGAAGAGAACATAGGCTGAATACTCTTTGACATAAATTATAGGAATATTTTTTTGAATCAGTCTCCTAAGGCAAAAGAAATAAAAGCAAAAATAAACAAATGCAACCTAATTAAACTTAAAAGCTTTGTCCAACAAAGGAAACCATAAACAAAATGAAAAGACAAGCTATAGAATGGGAAAAAGTATTTGTAAATGATGCACCAGACAAGGGATCAATATCCTAAACATATAAAAAACTCATAAACTCAATATAAAAAAAAAAACACCAAACAACCTAATCAAAAAATGGACAGAACACAGAACCTGAATAACCATTTCTCCAAAGACATACAGATACCTAATAGGCACATGGAAGGACACTCAACAAAACTAATTACAAGAAAAACGCAAATCAAAACAATAAAGAGATAACCAGTTCACTCTTGTCAGAATGACTACCACTGAAAAAGCCTACAAATATTGAATGCTTCAAGGATATGGACAAAAGGGAACCCTCTTACACTGTTAAAAGCAGTGTAAACAGGTGCTGAAATTTTGGAAAATAGTAAATAGCTTCCTCAAAAACTGAAATTACAACTACCATATATGATTCAGCAACTCTACTCCTGGGTATGTATTGGGAAAAAAATGAAAACACTAATTCAAAAAGATACACTCACCCTAATGTTCATAACAGCACTATTTATAACAGCTATGTCATGTAAGCAACCCAAGTGCCTCTCAACAGATGACTGGATTAAGAAGATGGGTGTGTGCTTGTGTTTGTGTGAGTGTATATATAATGGAATACTACTCAGCCATAAAAAATGAAATTCTGCCATTTGTAGCAACATGGATGGACCTAGAAAATATACTTAGTGAAATAAGTCAGACAAAGACAAGAATGATATGATATCACATGTGGAATCTAGAACACAATACAAACATATATACAAAACAGACTCAAAGGTATAGAAAAAAATTTATGATTATCAAAGAGGAGAGGAAAGGGGGGAATTAGGGACAAATCTCAGGTATGGGATTAACAGATATAAGCTACTATATATAAAAGAGATGAAAAGCAAAGATTTACTGTATAGCACAGGAATTATAGTCATTTTATAATAACCTATAATGGAGTATAATCTGCAAAAATTCTGAATTACTATGCAATATACTTGAAGAATATGGAGAAGGAAATGGCAACCCACTCCAGTATTCTTGCCTGGAAAATCCCATGGACTGAGGATCCTGGTAGGCTACAGTCCCTGGGGTCGCAAAGAGTCGGACACGACTGAGCGACTTCACTTCACTTCATACTTGAAGCTAATATAATATGCTTCAATTAGAAAAAAAAGTGCAGGTAACTTATCTTTGATTAAAAATAGGTTCCAATAATTTCTTGAATAACTAATGTCATCTTTAAACTGTAAATAAAAATACAAATTTGTGAGTTTAACTGTAAATAAAAATGTAAATTTGTCAGACACATAAATGTCCTTAACTTTTTCTGATATCTAACAAATGATGAATTTTAAAACTGTCACTCCTTAATAGATTAGTCACGTACTTCCTAACCTAATACAAAGAATACCTCATTAACTATATTCAGACATTGGGTACCATTGCTCACTACAGATTTCTTCAAATGTTATAGAAATGGCAAGAATAAAGTAAACATCAGTGAAATGGCATCTGTAACCCAAAGCATCTTTCTCCGGTGCAAAAATAAAGATAGCAAGGAGGTGCAATAATTTTCCACCTTCAAGCCAACTAAAAAGTATATCCCTATTTCTATGTTTAACCATACCTACTTATAAGTTTAACAATGGGATCAAACGAGACACATAGTATTAGTTCAGTGTTAGGAATTACTTTCCAGTATATCCTGATATAAAACTGTCTCCGTAGACTACTAAAACATGAAGGAGTTCATGAAGACAATGCCCCAGAAACATACATTTCACAGGTAATTTCCCTCATCAAATTCTAACTTCTCTGCCTTTCTTAAAAATTGTACCCCCCACCCAATTTTTTGTTAACTTGTTCTGTTAAGAAAAATGATGGATAAGGAAGAAAATAAGATAACTGGGACATTGTTTCTTAAAATAAATTGCAACCCAGAAAAAAAAATTGTTTTGGCTAATGACTTAATAACCACACAACCAGTCAACACCTTTTCCCTGTGAAATATTTTATATTACCAATTTCCTAGATACTATATGTAAATACTTATAGGAAATAGAGCAAAAAGATAGAATTTTATTATATTTTAAACACTTGAACACATTTATCAGTAAATAGGAAATATGTTAAAAATGTAATGGACAATAAAGTTGAATCTCTCTACAAAGTAGCAACTAAAATAGAAGGATCTATTTCAAATTAAACTGATACAGATATTACTACATTAATATGCAACTATTTAAAAAGGTAAGAGTAACTTAGAAAACACGGGTGGATAGAAGCTAAAATGGATTTTAGAAAAAAATATTTATTGCATGAAATTTAGTTTCAAACTCTGAAAACAAAGACTGCTCTACTAAATACAGTCACTGAAAATATCTGGAATAAAAGCAGGGAAGCTGAATTTACACAGAATGTAGGTTTCCTTAACTATAAAACTAATTTTATTTTGCTACAAAAATAATCAATTTCCTTAGACTAAAAGGAAGACTAAAAGTGGAATACCGATTCAATATGCAAGCAACTCACAGTTCTCGGAATCAATACAATTTAGATGATTTTCATATCTCTAAGAAAATTAATCATTTTTTTTAAAGTATGTGCTAGAAAAATTTAACTAGCTTAATTCAAGGAATAAACACTCCCAGGGAAAGTCATTAGGTGGATAATTTTCTCCTTATCCAGAGGAATGATTAGTATTAAACCTTAGATATTTCAAAATGTATATAACAGCAATATCATTAAAAAACAGTAGTCATTCATTTTTAGATATTAATAGATATGGTTTTAAACCTCAAACATTCTATTTTTTGATGATGTTAATGTTACTGATTGTAAAACTTGCCATTATCCAGAACTTACATTTCAGCCACAAAAAGAAAGTAAAACACAGGAAAAGATACTCAGGACTTTGAAGACACAAGGGAGACATATCAAGTATCTAATTAATGAGAAAATTTTATAGACCACAAATCAGATTTGTGTGATGGTACAGATTTAAGTAATGGTACAAAGAGATTGCAAGCTTTCACTTGCTGATAAAACACAGAAGATTTCAGGGTACTGTAAAGTGATGTTCATTTGCTACAGATGTGCAAAAATGGCAATTTTGGCCTAAACTATAAACGTCAGCAAGAAGCTGGACAAAGGAGTTGGAACTGAGTCAGAATTTGAACAATGAGTAAGATTCAAACTCATGTTATAAGGGTATTATTAGAGGACCTGCAAAGGTCTGAATATGTGAGTGAATGGTAATGCATAATTACTCTAGCTATGCATTTTTATACTCTTCCGAAATGTAAAAAATCATGATTCACAAAAACTGACAGGAAAGTAGAGGCTGTGAACCTTTAGCGCTATATCCATTTTCATATTTAAAAAACAAATGAACAACCCAAAAACCTTCATACATTTTTGCTGTCAGCTCCCAGGTAACCTGAGAGGAAAAGTTTTTAAATCTTTTTCTGCTTATAATTTTTCTTTTTTAATCATCTTGTTTCTTTTATAAATAGAAACTCTCAATATAAAGTTATCTTCCATATGATTTTTTTGGGTACATTGCTACCATTTTCTTTTTATCTAAGTAGGTTTATATTTCGTTGTTTAGGATTTAGCTTCCCTTCACTTTTTCAAAAATTGAGTAAAGGGGTATTACTTCCTTGCACTTATTGCCATTACAGGTTTGAAGTCTAATTGACTGCAAATGGATAATTCAAGAAACTAGTGGCTCCAATCTTTTATCCTCACAAAGAATGACAATACTTCCTTGCTATAGTTTCATGGAAGAAAACTGAAGAAATTTCAAGTATTTACCATTTCCAGTTTCTCTACCTTAACTCGAACAGATGGACTTAGGGAAATCTTCTTTCCTTGTGGCCCATAGTTATCAGTCCAAGCAGGGGCAATATCTAAGAGACAACAGGGTACACATTAATAGGAAATTTAATTGGAATAGAACTTTTCATTTGACAGGAGGTATTCTTGGCTCCTGCTGTTCAGAAAGAATTCTGGCTAATCAGTTGGCAGCTTTCACTTTTGTTTTCATTATTTTTTGTTCTTTAAATCTAAAATGTATCATATAAACCAGCTTCACTTAAGCCTTGAAAGACATGGTCTAAAAACAGTAGCCAATTATGCATTGAGTCCCACAGAAATATTAATTTAAAATACAAACATACATCCCACCACTTACTTACCCTGTCATCATAATGCCTTATTAATTGCAAAATGAAAGTCTTTTTTTCTTCCAAACTTAGTAAAATCATATTAGAAATTCAAAAAGGTCATAATTTCTCTTTAGCAAAAGCAGTTTGCTATATGAGTTCTGAAGGTACTATGGAAAAACTCACAAATGCAAACTGTTTCAAGGTTGTACAAAAAGTATGATTAGTCTGAGAACTTCTTGAACTGAAAATCTTATTTCTTATTTTACAGAAGGGTTATATTTTGAGGAGCATAAATGATTCTCAAGAGTTGAGTGTCGTACACCTCTTACCCATTCTCTAACGCCTTCTCAGTATACCCTGACTATTTAGATGAGCTCTATCCTTGATTTATGAGTAAAAACCAGGTGTCCCAAGGGACTAGAATTTAAAAAATTATTTGCCTTAATATGCCAAATTTTCTCAGATTTCTGCAATTCATGTCAATCTTTGTATCTAAATTGTCACCATTCTAAATACACTTTTAAATGGTATTTTACTAGTTCTACATAGAAACAAGAGGAAGAGAAAAAACTTTTTAAAATGTCACATTTTTATGCAGTGTTTTAATTTTTTTTTTTTATTTCTCAGAGCATCTGTCTCTGAGTACAAAATGATTTGCATTCTCTTTCCTAAGAACATAAGAAGTGCATATGAAAATAAATAGTCTTCCTCTAAACCTTTAACACTTCCTTAACATTCTATGTAAAATCTTGAATATAACTTATAGGTGTCAAGATCATAAAAAAAAAAAAAAAACGGTTACTGACTTTTAACTTTAAATGGAATTCAAAGGTTGAGAAAGACTGATTTTAGTATAATAGAATTTTTACAAATTTGACAAAGGCAACAAAGATGCCTTTTTACTGTGATACCTAATTGTTAGCCAAGGGCTAAAAATAAATTATGAATACATTCTTTTTCCTCTTAAGAGAAATTTTTTGCCAAACTTGAAGTGTAGCATAAAAGGTCAGCATGGAGTAAAGTGGTATGGAAACCCAAGTAGGAGATAAGTCAAACATTATTTTTCATTTTTAGGGTGTGGACATGTGAGTCTTGACAATGACCTTTTAGCCTGGTTCCTGACCTACAATTAATGCACACTAACACAAGGTGGACCCAAGCTAACTTAATCATGAACGCAGATCAAGACTAACCCTGAGTGTGAATTACTCAATTCAAGTGTGCGTGGAAGGGATGCAGGGGAGACAAAAGAGAGGGCAGGACAGGGACACATACCAAGGCATCTGTTTTTACTTATGTTTTCCTACTTATCCAGGCGTAAACATTCACTATGTGCAACAGTGGATATAAGAGAAGATTAGCACAAGAGTTGGACAAGACTTAGCAACTCAACCACCATGCTTACTTTTAGCCAGGCAGTACACTAAGTACTTTGGAGAAGGCAATGGGACCCCACTCCAGGACTCTCGCATGGAAAATCCCATGGACGGGGGAGCCTGGTGGGCTGCAGTCCATGGGGTCGCTAAGAGTCGGACACGACTGAGCGGCTTCACTTTCACTTTCCACTTTCATGCATTGGAGAAGGCAATGGCAACCCACTCCAGTGTTCTTGCCTGGAGAATCCCAGGGACGGGGGAGCCTAGTGGACTGCCATCTATGGGGTCGCACAGAGTCGGACACGACTGCAGTGACTTAGCAGCAGCAGCAGCAGCACACTAAGTACTTTATGTGCATAAATGCATTAATCAACAATAACCACAGTGACACAGGTATTATAATTTCCAATTAAAGATGATGACACCAAGACCCCAAAAGGTAAAGAAACTGGCACAATATACGGCAAGTAGGCAACCATGTAGGATTCTAATCTCTTATGACTCCTTAAGCCAATTGTTTAAATGTGTCAATATCTTTCATAATCAGTCTTTTCATCCATAAAGCAGGAGGAATAAAACAGATCACTTTACAGGAACTGTAATGGTAAAATTAAAAACCCTAGAAAACTACTATGAAAACTATGTGTACGTATGTGTTAAGTCACTTCAGTCGTGTCTGACTGTTACCCACCAGGCTCCTCTGTCCATGGGGATTTTCCAAGCAAGAATACTGGAGTGGGTTGCCATGCCCTCCTCCAGGGGAATCGTCCCAACCCAGAAATCAAATCCATGTCCCTTAGTCTATCTGCATTTGCAGGTGGGTTCTTTACTACTAGTGCCACCTGGGAAGCCCATGTAAACAATAAAGTACTGTTAATAGTAATGACGGCATTAGCGAAGCAAAGTCGCTCAGTTGTGTCCGACTCTTTGTGACACCATGGACTGCAGCATACCAGGCTCCTCTGTCTATGGAATATATATACATACAAAGATTAAATAGGAGACTAATGTAAAATTATACTAACCCCTCAATGGCTTAACAAAATCTCTCTTCTAGCCAAGCATCCCCTAAATCTTTACCTTGAGCCAAAACTTTAGGAAGATCTAGGCATAAATCCAGCATGCGTTTGTGCATGCTGTAATTCATGGTAGCTTGATCTGGAAAGCACCCACCACAGACAGTTTTCCTCAACTTCCAGTGTCCCTCTCAGTTTCAGCCTTGAGCGCCTTATTTACTTACGCATGTGGTGGGGGATTGAGAATTTTCAAAGTATGGCTTATTTCTCTTGGATCTTCTCTTCCTTTTCTTCTTTTTAGAAGAAAGGAAATGTTTTATGAGTGCAAAATCAATGCCATTTGGTTAATACTATGAACCTTACCCATAGATGTTTTTCTCATCACTAGCTTGTTTTCAGTTATAAAAGCCTTACTGTAGGAGAATTAAGGCTTCTGCTGTGGTAAAGTTAAAGTAGTGGCTGTCTTTCTTCACACAATAATTCTTTACTGACTTCCTCAGGAATGTCTTTAGTGTGGTTTAAGCTTCCTCACAAACTCTCCCTTCAGCTTATGGCAATAGTAAACAGCTGTATTCTGAAATGTGAAATTTATATAACAGAATAGTTTCTAAAAGCATACTCAAGTATAAAGTGGATTAAAAAACTTCTAACCAGTTTTACTGGCTTCCCTGGTAGCTCAGCTGGTAAAGAATCTACCTGTAATGCAGGAGACCCTGATTCAATTCCGAGGTTGGGAAGATCCCTTGGAGAAGGGATAGGTTACCCATTCCAGTAATTTTTTTTCCATTTATTTTTATTAGTTGGAGGCTAATTACTTTACATCATTGCAGTGGTTTTTGTCATACATTGAAACGAATTAGCCATGGATTTACATGTATTCCCCATCCCGGATCCCCCTCCCACCTCCCTCTCCACCCGATCCCTCTGGGTCTTCCTAGTGCACCAGGCCCGAGCACTTGTCTCATGCACCCAACCTAGGCTGGTGATCTGTTTCACCCTAGATAATATACATGTTTCGATGCTGTTCTCTTGAAACATCCCACCCTCACCTTCTCCCACAGAGTCCACAAGTCTGTTCTATACATCTGAGTCTCTTTTTCTGTTTTGCATATAGGGTTATCATTACCATCTTTCTAAATTCCATATATATGTGTTAGTATACTGTAATGGTCTTTATCTTTCTGGCTTACTTCACTCTGTATAATGGGCTCCAGTTTCATCCATCTCATTAGAACTGATTCAAATGAATTCTTTTTAATGGCTGAGTAATATTCCATGGTGTATATGTACCACAGCTTCCTCATCCATTCGTCTGCTGATGGGTATCTAGGTTGCTTCCATGTCCTGGCTATTATAAACAGTGCTGCGATGAACATTGGGGTGCACGTGTCTCTTTCAGATCTTGTTTCCTCGGTGTGTATGCCCAGAAGTGGGATTGCTGGGTCATATGGCAGTTCTATTTCCAGGTTTTTAAAAAACCTCTACACTGTTTTCCATAGGGGCTGTACTAATTTGCATTCCCACCAACAGTGTAAGAGGGGTCCCTTTTCTCCACACCCTCTCCAGCATTTATTGCTTGTAGACTTTTGGATAGCAGCCATCCTGACTGGCGTGTAATGGTACCTCATGTGGTTTTGATTTGCATTTCTCTGATAATGAGTGATGTTGAGCATCTTTTCATGTGTTTTTTTGCCATCTGAATATCTTCCTTGGAGAAATGTCTGTTTAGTTCTTTGGCTCATTTTTTGATTGGGTCATTTATTTTTCTGGAGTTGAGCTGGAGGAGTTGCTTGTATATTTTTGAGATTAATCCTTTGTCTGTTGCTTCGTTTGCTATTATTTTCTCCCAATCTGAGGGCTGTCTTTTCACCTTGCTTATAGTTTCCTTTGTTGTGCAAAAGCTTTTAAGTTTCATTAGGTCCCATTTGTTTATTTTTGCTTTTGTTTCTAAAATTCTGGGATGTGGGTCATAGAGGATCCTGCTGTGATTTATGTCGGGGAGTGTCTTGCCTATGTTCTCCTCTAGGAGTTTTATAGTTTCTGGTCTTACATTTAGATCTTTAATCCATTTTAAGTTTATTTTTGTGTATGGTGTTAGAAAGTGTTCTAGTTTCATTCTTTTACAGGTGGTTGACCAGTTTTCCCAGCACCACTTGTTAAAGAGGTTGTCTTTTTTCCGTTGTATATCCTTGCCTCCTTTGTCGAAGATAAGGTGACCATAGGTCCGTGGATTTATCTCTGGGCTTTCTATTCTGTTCCATTGATCTATATTTCTGTCTTTGTGCCAGTACCATACTGTCTTGATGACTGTGGCTTTGTAGTATAATTTGAAGTCAGGCAGGTTGATTCCTCCAGTTCCATTCTTCTTTCTCAAGGTTACTTTGGCTATTCGAGGTTTTTTGTATTTCCATACAAATTGTGAAATTATTTGTTCTAGTTCTGTGAAAATTACCGTTGGTAGTTTGATAGGGATTGCATTGAATCTATAGATTGCTTTGGGTAGTATAGCCATTTTGACAATATTGATTTTTCCAATCCATGAACACGGTATATTTCTCCATCTGTTTGCGTCCTCTTTGATTTCTTTCATCAGTGTTTTATAGTTTTCTATGTATAGGTCTTTTGTTTCTTTAGGTAGATATACTCCTAAGTATTTTATTCTTTTTGTTGCAATGGTGAATGGTATTGTTTCCTTAATTTCTCTTTCTGTTTTCTCATTGTTAGTGTATAGGAATGCAAGAGATTTCTGTGTGTTAATTTTATATCCTGGAAGTGTTGGCCACAGCAATCAGGGCAGAAAAAGAAGTAAAAGGAATCCAGATAGGAAAAGAAGTGAAACTCTCTCTGTTTGCAGATGACATGATCCTCTACATAGAAAACCCTAAAGACTCTACCAGAAAATTACTAGACCATTCCAGTATTCTTGGGCTTCCTTGGTGGCTGAGACAGTAAAGAACTTGCCTGCAATATGGGAGACCTGGGTTCGATCCCTAGGTTGGGAAGATCCCCTGGAGGAGGGCATGGCAACCCACTCCAGTATTCTCGACTGGAGAACCCCATGGACAGAGGTGCCTGGCCGGCTACAGTCCATGGGGTCGCAAAGAGTCAGACAGGACTGACTGACTAACCACAACCAGTTTTACAGTTTAGAATGTTTTTGAGATGGGAACAGGGGTAGATTTGCCTCATTAAGTTTATTTTTGTTGAGATTATATTAACACTCATATATTTTTAAGATTAATAAATACCAGCTGGCTGATGGTGTTTAGATGTGACAGTTAAGGATCTAATTTGGGAACAATTTATAAATAACTACTGAGAACAAGTCACAATGTATGTGAGTTACCTACAGAATTTAGAGTTGACTTTGTTTTTTTCCCCTCAGAAATATCTTGTCTACTACATTCTTGTGGAAGAAAATGGTTGGTCCTAAAGTCAATTCCATTTCAACTCTAGAAAAATTTCCCATTCTAATTGCATTTTAATATTTACATAGAGCTTACTCACTCAAATAAATTTTTCAGTAGATTATTTTTCTACAACAAAATCAAGCATCATTTTTTACATTCACTGGCGCAAATTTACCTCAGTTTATTCATTACTGTAGGATCTCCTTGCTTTAATTGGATTTGCCTCCTAGGAGCACCTGACATGTAGCTCATCCTTACTTTTTTGCTTTTGATGATGGTGCCTCATTCACTTAGGATGATCTCTTATCTTCTTGCATCCACTGACATTTATCACTTCTTTCAAGATATACATGATGTCTGACTTTTGCCAAGAAATTTTTCTCTATTGATTTCTGTATCTTGTTCAGTCACTCAGTCATGTCTGACTCTTTGTGGCCCACCTGGCTCCTCTGTCCATGGAATTTTCCAGACAAAAATACTGGAGCAGGTTGCCATTTTCTAGTTCAGGGGATCTTCTCGATCGAGGATCAAACCCTCATCTCGTGTCTCCTGCACTGGCAGGTGGATTCTTTACCGTGAACACCACCTGGGTATTTTGTGACAAATCAGTAACTATGTACTAGCTTCAGGGGTAGAGAAGGAGGATGTAAAATTGAATTGAAAGACAGAAGCTTTCACTTCTGCTCTAAAATACATGTCCTGGAATTTTATCTGAGCTATATTCTAAACTTCAGTTTCTGTAAAATTAATAATAGCAAAATGTACTGAGCATATTCTCTGTACTAACTACAAATTGCTTAATATACACAATCTTGTTTAATACTCATAAGAACCCCGAGAGGAAACTATTTCAATATAAGCTAATTCAGCTAATAAGTTGGGAACAGAGATCTGAATCTCTAAGTTTGCATTCAGGGCCGGGTAATTAACATTGTATTTTCCCTGTATCACACTCCAGTCACTTACAACTTGTTTTCTTAATCCACTTTGTTCATGTCTTCACATGTCTTGTGCAAGTATGTTATTCATCAATAAGATAGTGTGTGTGTGTGCGCCATGTGTGCTAGGTCGCTTCAGTTGTGTCCGACTCTTGTGTACCCTATGGACTATAGCCGGCCAGGCTCCCCATCCATGGGATTCTTCAGGCGACACAGTATATTTCTCTTGTTTATTGACTGATTTCTGGGTCTTCCCTGCTGCACACAGGCTGTCTGCAGTTGTGGCGAGCGGGGTCTGCTCTCTGGTTGTGGTGCACAGGCTTCTTTCCCACTGTGTGGCTTCTCGTGTGGCAGAGCACAAGCTCGAGGGCACATGGGCTCCAGCAGCCATGGAGTGTGGGCTCACTAGCTGCGGCTCGTGGGCTCTGGATTGTGGACTCACTACCTGTGGCACACAGGCTGAGTTGCCCTGGGGCATGTGAATCTTCCCAGACTGGGACTGAACCTGTGTCTCCTGCATTGGCAGGTGAACCACTGGAGCACAAGAGAAGTCTGACAGTATACATCTTAAAGTCCCAAAACTACTCACCTCCCGCGCTAGTCAACACAGAACATGGCACATAGTCAAGTACTTATCCAATAAAATAATCATACATATACACAAACAAACATACACATATATAATGATTTCCAATCTGAATAATGAAGGTTTTTAACCTCATATTTTATTTGACAATATACTATTAAGTATCTCACGAGAAATATTCTAATTCCTTTATAATTCTTACTGAACCATGATAGTACATGACATACTCAGTAAACATTTACTGAATAAATAAATGGCTAAAAGACACATTAAGTAGTTCAATTGTTTTCAAAATTAAAAACAAGTTGCATAAATGCCTCTGCACCACTGTTTGCTTCTTTCATTTATCTTCTTTATCTCACATGCGTTCCCAATTTAAAATAAAAACAATATACCAAGAGAAAGGAAATTAATTATGTAAAGGAAATAATACTAAATAAGTTTCTAAAGGCCAACAAATCCCATTAAGTAAAAAGGCATACAATTGATGGCTAAAGATTGCTCCTAACCCACTGGTAAACACTGCTCCAAGTCAGGGAGACCACTATGGAATCCACTATAAATTCCTGTTAAGTATAGGAGCTACGTGCTATAGTATGAATGTTGTGTCCTCTCAAAATTTCTATGCTAAAATCCTAACCCCCAAGATCATGGTATTAGAAACTGGGGCCATTGGGAGGTGCTTACACCATGAAGGTGGAGCCCTCATGAATGGAATTACTGTTCTTATAAAAGAGAACCCACAGTGCCCCCTAGACTTTTCTACCATGTAAGGACACAATGAGAATTGCAACCACAAGAAGGCTTTCTCTCAGATCATGCTGGCACCATGACCCTGGACTTCTAACCTCCACAACTGTGAGAAATAAATGTCTGTTGTTTATAAGTTACCCAATCTGTGGTATTTTGCGAAAATAACCCAGACTATGGCTTTATTGACTATACCAAAGCCTTTGACTGTGTGGATCACAATAAATTGTGGAAAATTCTGAAAGAGATGGGAATACCAGACCACCTGATCTGCCCCTTGACAAACCTACATGCAGGTCACGAAGTAACAGTTAGAACTGGACATGGAACAACAGACTGATTCCAAATAGGAAAAGGAGTACATCAAGGCTGTATACTGTCACCCTGCTTATTTAACTTATATGCAGAGTACATCATGAGAAACGCTGGGCTGGAGGAAGCACAAGCTGAATCAAGATTGACGGGAGAAATATCAATAACCTCAGATATGCAGATGACACCACCATATGGCAGAAAGTGAAGAAGAACTAAAGAGCCTCTTGATGAAAGTAAAAGAGGAGAGTGAAAAAGTTGGCTTAAAGCTCAACATTCAGAAAACTAAGATCATGGCATCCAGTCCCATCACTTCATGGGAAATAGATGGGAAAACAGTGAAAACAGTGGCTGACTTTCTTTTTCTGGGCTCCAAAATCACTGCAGATGGTGATTGCAGCCATGAAATTAAAAGATGCTTACTCCTTGGAAGGAAAGTTATGACCAACCTAGATAGCAGAGATATTACTTTGCCAACAAAGGTCCATCTAGTCAAGGCTATGGTTTTTCCAGTGGTCATGTATGGATGTGAGAGTTGGACTATAAAGAAAGCTGAGTGCCGAAGAATTGATGCTTTTGAACTGTGGTATTGGAGAAGACTCTTGAGAGTCCCTTGGACTGCAAGGAGATCCAACCAGTCCATCCTAAAGGAGATCAGTCCTGGGTGTTCACTGGAAGGATTGATGCTGAAGCTGAAACTCCAATCCTTTGGCCACTTGATGCGAAGAACTGACTCATTTGAAAAGACCCTGATGCTGGGAGGCATTGGGGGCAGGAGGAGAAGGGGACGACAGAGGATGAGATGGTTGGATGGCATCACCGACTCGACGGACATGGGTTTGGGTGGACTCCGGGAGTTGGTGATGGACAGGGAGGCCTGGCTTCCTGAGGTTCATGGGGTTGCAAAGAGTCGGACATGACTGAGCGACTGAACTGAACTGAACTGAACCCAGACTATGACACTATAAAATTTTTACTAACTCTTATTTTGTGGTTTTAATCTACACAATGCTACTAAAGATTAAAATATGTAAGTAACAATTTTCTTAATAATTTAGACACATAATTAACTCTTCTTTTCTACACAATTTTCTATAAGGATAGTTTTTCTTCTTTAATTTGTTTTCTCATTTAACTTTTGGAGAAAATTTAAGGGGAAGATTGTGTTCTTGATATTTGAGCCTGGAAACACTTTATTGATTGATAAAAATCCTTTTTTTATGGGTAACTTACACAATTAATCCTTTATTGTTTAAAAACATCAAAAAGTCATTTCATGAAAATTAAGAACCAACAATCTGAATTCATAATACTCAAGTGTTTTCCAATTTATATCTATATAATCTCTTCCAAGGAAAATAAAACGTATTTCTTTTCTTAAGCCATGCTCCCTTCTATAATTTCTCTGAAAGGTGTATTTAATATACCTCACCAGGATTTCACTAAAAGGACAAGGAAACCTAATCTTGATTTAAAGAAGACTTTTCATTATGTGGTTTCAACAGTCCATTGATTATTACAGCTTCATAAACACTATTATGATAATGTATCTTTTAAAATTTCAACCCCTTGTTCAGGAAAATTTTCAATGAAAGTCATAATCTAACAGAGACCACTGCATGATAGATTAATTTTTCTCTTTTATTCAATGAAGAAAAAAGAAACAATGCACTCTTCTCTAAAGTCTATTGTCACCTTATGCACTCCTCCTTGAGAGAGTAATTGAAAAAAATAACAGGAAAAAGGAATTAAGTGTGCATTTACCTGTATTAGACATATCTGTAGGGCTGTTGTCTGAAGAACTAACTGGAATCTCTTCTGTTTTCTTGTATCCAGTTTTTATCTAAGAAAGAAAATGAGGAATATGAAATGTCATTTTCTAAAGTAGGTCAAAGACCAGACTAGGTATTCATGTTAACATAAAAAGAATGATTAATGAGATTAAAGCAACAGTCCTGAAAATATGAAACCTTTAAAATTTTGGTATATTCACCTTCAAACAAAGCAATTTAGAATTAAAGTAACAGCTGCTTTTAAAGCTCCACCATAACCAAGGATAACAAAATATAAGGCTATGTACCATGTCTCTGAAAAGGTATTATAACCCCAAATGAAAAAGTATAAGGGCTAAGAGAAAATCTTAAACTCTATATCTGATTAGCATGGACCCAAAACTGAAGATATCTATGATGAAATTTATCCCCCTGACTAAAAGCCTACTTGAGTTTCAAGTTTATTATATATGCTCTATTCTATAATTCATTATTAACTGCACTGTAGCGATTAGTAATTACAGTCATCCCTTTGTATCTGCCAGTTTTGCATCTGCATATTCAATCAACAGCAAATTGAAACTATTTTTAAAAATTCCAGAAAGTTCCAAAAAGCAAAACTTGAATTTGCAGCACCAGCAAATATACTGGCTATTAAGTGTAATCTAGAGGTGATATAAAATATAAGGGGAGGGTGTGCATAGATTATATGCAAATACAACACCATTGTATACAAGAAACTTTAGCATCCTTGGATTCGGGTATCTGCTGTGGGGGCTCTGGGAGGAGGTTGTCGTGGATATCTACAGATATCAAAGGATGACTGTAATTATATTGATTTCCATGTAGAAACTCCCCCTTTTGTGTGATTCATTGTTAAAGACCCTGATTCTGGGAAAGATTGAAGGCAAGAGGAGAAGTGGGTGACAGAGGATGAGATGGATGGATGGCATTGCCAACTCAATGGACATGAGTTTGAGCAAACTCCAGGAGACAGTGAAGGACAGGGAAGCCTGATATCCTGCAGTCCATGGGGTCGCAAAGAGTCGGAGATGACAGCAACTGAACAACAACAAAGCTGAATTATATTCCAGCATATGCATGTGAGGGAACAATATCCGCCTACACTGTGTAGAAAAGAGCTGAGGAACAAAAAGGAAGATTGCTCGTCTTCAGTCAAGCAGAAAACAGAAAAAAATAATAAATGGAATAATATGAGAGACTATCTGAATATAAATATAACATTTCATATCACAGTTTTGAGTATATCTAAGCATATCTTCATGATGTCATTCCTGATTATGATTTTCCTGACATAGAATACATTGACCTGAAAAATTATTAATAGCACAGCATAAAAATCTTAAACAAAAAAGATCTTTCAAGGAAATACCAATTGGTTAACAAACTATATTACCAAAATTATAGTTCTATTATGTTTACAACAAACATAATGACACACAGAGGTTTATGGACAAACAGAGAAACAAACAGAGAAATATAAGATTACCTGATTCCTCCTAAAAGAAGGTAAAATGGCATCTGTAGATTTGGGAGTGGATGAGGTCTTTGGAATTAGTATTTCAGGAGGAGAAGAAATAAGGCTAAATTTTGAGGCTTGAGGTCTATATTCTCCTGTAGCTTGTAAATGGGATGAACAAGATGGATTTTCTAAATGGCTGCTGTCAGATTTCTGTCTTATGAATGCTATCTCCCAAGCAGATTCTGACCTAGCATTAAAAAGAAATCACTTTATGGATACAGTACAATTGAATTCTAAGATGACATTTCAAATATTAGCAGAAAAGACTTGTTTTGGGTCTAAAGTAAGTACTAGGACAACTTAAATTTCTATTTTTATGGAGACATGCTAAATGATTCATTCTATCTTACGGCTAGAATAGTTACCTCAACTTGGCTCTGGTAATTATGCTTTTTGCTTCTTCAAATGATACACCAATCATAGACTCCTTGTTTATTGAGACAAGTTGATCTCCTGGTTTCAAACGTCCATCCTAACAAAAATAATAATATTTGTAAAGAAACTGATTAAGGTGTTTCTTAAAAACATTATTGACACAATTTTTAAAATTTTAATTAATTTACTTAACTGGAGGCTAACTACTTTATGATATTCTGGTGTTTTTGCCATACATTGACATGATCAGCCATGGGTGTACATGTGCCCCCCAGTCCTGAACCCTCTTCCCACCTCCCTCCCTATCCCATCCTTCTGGGTTGGCCCAGTGCACCAGCTTTGAGTTCCCTGCTTCATGCATCAAGCTTGCACTGGTCATCTATTTCACACACAGTAATAAACATGTTTCAATGCTATTCTCTCAAATCATCCCACCCTGCCTTCTCCCACAGAGTAAAAAGTCTGTTCTTTACACCTGTGGTCTTTGCGGTCTCACATATAGGGTTGTCACTACCATCTTTCTAAATTCCATATATATGCATTAATATATTGTATTGGTGTTTTTCTTTCTGACTCACATCGCTCTGTATAATAGACTCCAGTTTCATCCACCTCATTAGAACTGAGTCAAATGTGTTGTTTTTAATAGCTGAGTAATATTCCATGGTGTATATGTACCACAGCTTTCTTATCCATTCGTCTGCTGATGGACATCTAGGTTGATTTCATGTCCTAGCTATCATAAACAGTGCTGCAATGAACACTGGGGTACACGTGTCTCTTTCAATTCTGGTTTCCTTGGTGTGTATGCCCAGCAGTGGGATTGCTGGGTCATATGGCAGTTCTATTTCCAGCTTTTTCAGGAATCTCCACACTTCTCCATAGTGGCTGTACTAGTTTGCATTCCCACCAACAGTATAAGAGGGTTCCCTTTTCTCCACACCCTCTCCAGCATTTATTGTTTGTAGACTTTTTGATGGCAGCCATTCTGATGGGTGTGAGATGGTACCTCATTGTGGTTTTGATTTGCATTTCTCTGATAATGAGTGATGTTGAGCATCTTTTCATGTGTTTGTTAGCCACCTGTATGCCTTCTTTGGAGAAACGTCTATTTAGTTCTTTGGCCCATTTTTTGACTGGGTCATTTATTTTTCTGGTATTGAGCTGCTTGTATGTTTTTGAGATTAATTGTCAGTTGCTTCATTTGCTATTATTTTCTCCCATTCTGAAGGCTGTCTTTACACCTTGCTTATAGTTTCCTTCATTGTGCTAAAGCTTTTAAGTTTAATTAGGTCCCATTTGTTTATTTTTGCTTTTATTTCCATTACTCTGGGAGATGGGTCATAAAGGATCTCCCTGTGATTTATGTCAGAGAGTGCTCTGCCTATGTTTTCTTCTAGGAGTTTTATAGTTTCTGGTGTTACATTTAGATCTTTAATCCATTTTGAGTTTATTTTTGTGTATGGTGTTAGAAAGTGTTCTAGTTTCATTCTTTTACAAGTGGTTGATCAGTTTTCCCAGCACCACTTGCTAAAGAGATTGTCTTTTCTCCATTATATATTTTTGCCTCCTTTGTAGAAGATAAGGTGTCCATAGGTGTGTGGATTTATCTCTGGGCTTTCTATTTTGTTCCATTGATCTGTACTTCTGTTTTTGTGCCAGTACCATACTGTCTTGATGACTGTAACTTTGTAGTGTAGTCTGAAGTCAGGCAGGTTGATTCCTCCAGTTCCATTCTTCTTTCTCAAGATTGCTTTGGCTATTTGAGGTTTTATGTGTTTCCATACCAATTGTGAAATTATTTGTTCTAGTTCTGTGAAAAGTACCATTGGTAGCTTGATGGGGAATTGCACTGAATCTGTAGATTGCTTTGGGAAGTATACTCATTTTCACTACATTGATTCTTCCAATCCATGAACATGGTATATTTCTCCATCTATTTGTGTCATCTTTGATTTCTTTCATCAGTGTTTTATAGTTTTCTATACATAGGTCTTTTGTTTCTTTAGGTAAATTCATTCCTAAGTATTTTATTCTTTTCGTCTTAATGGTGAATGGGATTGTTTCCTTAATTTCTCTTTGTTTTCTCAGTGCACAGGAATGCAAGGGATTTCTGTGTATTAATTTAATACAATTAAAGCAAAGCACAGTATTAGTAGAGAATGACTTAAAGAAAAGAGTAAAAAGAAAATTTTTGACAAAGAGTTTCAACAGTAAAAAGTTTTTATTAAAGTCTGGCTTGGTAATGTACAAGTTTTCCTGATAGCTCAGTTCGTAAAGAATCCGCCTGTAATCTGGGAGACCCCAGTTCGATTCCTGGGTCAGGAAGATCCCCTGGAGAAGGGAAAGGCTACCCATTCCAGTAATCTTGGGCTTCCCTTGTGGCTCAGCTGGTAAAGAATCTTCCTGCTATGTGGGAGACCTGGGTTTGATTCCTGGGTTGGGAAGATTCTCTGGAGAAGGGAAAGTCTACCCACTCCAGTAGTCGGGCCTGGAGAATTCCACGGACTGTGTATTCCATGCGGTCACAAAGATTCAGACACAACTGAGTGACTTTCACTTTGCTAATATACATGAATGAAATGGAAATGCTCATGTATTCCTAGAATAAACTTTCATGTTAAGGTATCCTGAAGATATGAAGACACAGCCTGGTATACTAGGAAAAGAAGCCTGTTTTAAAAGGTCAGTTGTTTGAGACAAAAACAGGTCTGTCTGTGATAAAGTAGGCCAAATAATTCTAGGATATTTCAGAATATAAGACTCATTCAGTTTAATTTCTAAGCATTCCTGTATCTTTCAACCCATCACACATTAAGAGTTATTTTCACGGTTAGAATTTTTTAAAATTCTGCCAATGATCTTAACTAAATTGATTCTACCCACATTTCTGTTCATGGTCAAACATCATCTTTTTTGGATCTGCTGTCCTTCCTGTGACTGACAAAGAACCAGCTGGTTATACAAGGAGTTCTACTGACATCCTACTAATAACAACCAATCCTAACTGGCTGCCTGGCATTGTCTTTTCCAGGACCTATCTCTGCCAATGACTATACGCGTGTGTGCTAAGTCGTGTCCGACTCCTGCAACCCCATTGACTATAGGCCACCAGGCTCCTCTGTTCAAGAATACTGGAGTGGGTTGCCATTTCCTCCTCCAGAGGATCTTCCCGAACCAGGGACTGAACCTGCGTCTCCTGCATCTCCTGCTTTGACAGGCAGTTTCTTTACCACTAAGCTACCTGGGAGGTCCCCTTGCCTAAAACTAGCCTAACTGTATAAGACAAAGCATAAATGTTACAAGATTCAATGTATACATTAGGTAAGTTTTCTTGGTTTTCATTCATCTTTTAATTCAAACTGGAAAATGAAAAATGAACTCTCTTCATTTTCAGTTCCTAAGATGCTTCTCAATCATTAGTACAAATACAGAAAGCATTATTTCTACAACTAGGGAAAAGTTTATAAAGTCAAAAAGCATTTTTACCCTTGAGGGTATTTAATTCCACAAATTCAAGGAAATAGCTTTTAAAAAGCCTTATCGTCTAAGCTATATCCTTGGATAACTAATCTTTGATTTGAACTGCATTATATATAACAATGGTGATTTATGGTTACTTTACTGTTGAGTAACAATGTTTTTTTTTAAAAAATGTATTTTTTATTATCTCTTACACTGAACACTGAGTATACAGGAAGGCAAATAAATATAAACATGTTATTTCTAATATTGTGTAATAAAAGATAAGATAATCTAAATGAATAATGACCCTATGACCATTCTGAAATATAAACATAAAACCACAAAGTCAATTTGATTTAAAATATATAGTATTTGAAAACTAATTTGGATTTTATAAGCATGTGATTAAATATAACTAGCAAAGTTTGAGAATACACAATTGCTATATTCACAAGTGATTTTTTTCCCCCCTCCTTCCATTTGATCAATGTATGGGGACTAAAACACAATAGTAATGCTGGAAAAGGCTAAGCAGCATGGAGAAAGTATCTACCATATGGATGCTACATGTTCAGTAAAATGAAGGAGCTGATTTTGTAATATTTTATAAAATCAAGTCTGATGACAGACTTTGGTAACATATGCATTGAAGTCAACTATGTTCAGACTATACTTAGAAACTTACATATGAGAACTTGCGATTTAATATGCTAAATATTAGCCTGAGGATGTCACTTCCCTGAGATTAAAGTGAAATGGTGACAAACAAAGAAACAAAACAACCTTTTCGCCATAGGCAAAAAGATATGGCTGGTAAAAGTTACCAAAGAACAAACAAAATTCTGGAGAGCACTTAATTCTGAAAAGGAGGGTGGAGAATATAATGGAGTGGGAGGAAAACACATAGGAAGACTTAATAGCAATATTTTCTATTTAAGTCAAACAGTGAAGTCTAAGTGGACTCATGGGTGTTCATCATTATGCTTTATAAGTCAGATATCTGCTCCAATATCTTTTTGTATGTGTAAAATGTTACATTATTAAAAGAAGAGAAAATTTCCATCCCATTGAAATAAAGCAAACACTCATAACATTTAGGGCTTCCCTGGTGGCTCAGTTGGTAAAGAATCCACCTGCAATGCGGGAGACCCCAGTTCAATTCCTGGGATGGGAAGATCTCCTGGAGAAGGGAACAGCTACCCACTCCAGTATTCTGGCCTGAAGAATTCCAAGGACTGCATAGTCCTTGGGATTGCAAAGAGTTGGACACGACTGAGTGACTTTCATTTCATGACATTTAAGCTCAACAATGTTTCTAACTAGATGAATTTTATTTTATTTTGGTTCTATATTCCAAAATTTGCACTGGAAGTAGGGTCAAATAGTGATTTTTTTAAAATCTAACTTAAAAATAAATAAATGTCTGTTAAATCCAACTCTATCCCATTTGGAATCTGCAAAAAATTCTTCCTTAGAATCAGCTTAAAAAGGCAGATTATAACTGAAATTTAATGACTACACTACTATTGACTTATATCCCAAAGCCTGGCAATAACTTAGGGAAAGAAAGGGAACAATGAAGGAAGCTCTGCTTCATTGAAGCAAAGCATTTGAAGGACTCTGACAAGGGGAAAAAAGTTCTTTTAGAAGTGGGGTGGTGGACAGTAAATATTTGGTTGTTTTGTTTTACCCTAAATACTCTTAGTATTAACAGTTCCTGGTTTTTATTAAACTTCCTTGGAAAGGGAAAATTCCATGATGATGACTAGAGGCCAGATGGCAACTCCACTGTCTGCTATTTGGGCAGGAGCCTTCAGAGGCAGTGGACTGGTGAGGAGAAAAGAGAATGAGGCATGGAAACCAGATAGATCTGAATTCAAATTTGAGCTCCACAGATTGCTAGCTAAGATGTTCATAAACAATGAGAGAAGGTGAAGGAAGGTGATGCAGGAGGTGCATCTCATCCACAAAGAACAAAGAACTAAATTCTAAATCGCCAGAGACAGTTCCTCTCTTTGTATCTTATAGAAACCACAGCTGGTTGTCAGTGTTATGGAGAAAAGGACTTCAGAAAACAGAAGTCCGTAACAGGATTGAGGTGGCCTACCTTCTCCCACAATCTCTTCTCTGGCCACACGGTATTAGCCATACAGAGAAAAAGCTCTCAGGAGGCAATTTAACACATCTTATATTAATATTAAGGTACACCAATGTACTGAAGTAGTGTTTTCCAAGAAGACAAGAGTCAGAGAAGAAGAAAGTCTCTGACTGTGGCTGCTGGTGTTTATATATATTTTTCTTTCTAAAGAGTACTTGCAGCAGTTTTTTTTTTTTTTCTTTTTCTTTTGCCTCCAAGAATAAGATCTTAGCTGATCATGTGAATTTCTGAACCGGTTTAAAAGTCAGAACCTGCAAACTAAAACAAAGCTATTTCTGTAAAAGTCTGGCATTCAAAGCCTGTGAATTCTACCCCAGCTTGATTAATGTGTCTGTGAAGATAGTGACTTCAGGGATTTGCCAAGGCCTCTTCCACACTGTCTAGATTCTGATTCAGCACTTACTGAGCAACCACATAACATGACAGGCAAGGTGCCAAGCACTTTCACACACCCAGCTTCAGTCTGAATTCATTCTCATTGACATTTATAAAGATGTTGAAATAATAATGCATTCTTGAATACTTGAATACTTCTGTTAAAAACTGCCAACACTGTCCATTTCATATTATAATGACTATTACAGAGTTTACCAAACAATGTATGACCACAGTGTCAGAAACTATCTACACAGCCTGACTCTAACTCAGTATTTCTCAACACAAAGACTGCTCCTGCGAGCTTTTGGATTTCTTTCCCATAATTTCATCAAGTGGCAATGGAGGTATCCTCTCACAATACCAGTTATTAACAAGAATGCAGGCAATTTATTTAATCTCCATGAGACTCATTTTCTTAGCTGTGAGGTGGGGAATAAGTACCTATTGCACAAGGTTGCTATGATAAATAACGCATATAAAATCCTAACACATTGTAGGTGTTACGGAGAGGTGAATCAGAATTCCATATCTGTTGAAGGCAATTTTCAAAGTGATAGAAAATTTAATCCTCCCAGTCCTCAAATTAAGAACCCTTGATGACTGTCCACTGACGGGAAAAGCTGAAACTCCTGAATTTCCCAAACCCAGAACAACAAACTAGATGCAACCTACTTTTTCTAGCCTCATATCCACTTTCCCTCCTCAGCATATAAATTCTTCATCCTATTCTCAGAAAATGTACTTCAAACCTGCCATGGTCTTTCAAACTTTAGTGTGCTTATACATATTAATTCTTGTCTAGAACGCCACCACTCACCTTGACACTTCTGTCTGAGGAACTCTCATTTAAACTTCACTGCCAAATTCAAACATTATCTATGCTGTAGGTTTTCTCCAACTCCACAGATTTACTTAACTGCCTCCTTATCTTTGCTCCAAAGGCACTTTCACTTCTCTATATTACTGTACTTACTCCGTACTATCCTTATTTGTTTACATATCTTTTTCTTCCCCATTAGACTATATTACTTCAGCAACTCCCAAATTAACAGCACACATTCTTTCAACTGACCAGAACTATGCCCTTTTCATGGTTATTTCCCTGAGCATAGTGCCAAGTATAGAACAGGTCCACAATAAATGAAAGAGGCCCAGGAAACACTGAGGAAATTAAGGTGGCTCTAACACAAATAACAGCGGCAAAGGAGAAAAGTGCGTGACATTGAAATGTGAATCCTCTTGGCTGCTACTGCTTTAGCTCCCACCAAAGGATTGGTTTCTCTGCCCCTTGTCATCTAGAGACCTTTGTCCTACCTAGCCAAAAAGCCTTTGTCCCAGTTCCAGTGACACACCATATCCTGAAAATAGATTTCTTTTCAAAGTTAGATATGTCCAGCTATAATCCTTTGTGAGCAATGACTACTAGTATCCATTTATATGATCTTTGTCTTAATCTGTAAGATTGGACCAAAAAAAAAAAAATCCTGAATATATCACATCTAAGATCCATAATACTGATTATGAGATACACCATTATTTTATGTAATGCTAAGAGAAAATACACTGTCGGTTACACTATGACATTTACTATAAGATCCATTTCAATTTCAGAGATGCTGGAGAGAATATACACATAGACATATGTACACACAGAAACCCCTATGTGTGTGTACAGAACATCCTAGGTGGTGCTAGTGGTAAAGAACACACCTGCCAATACAGGAGACATAAAAGATGCGAGTTTGATCCCTGGATTGGGAAGATCCCCTGGAGCAGGGCATGGTAACCCATTCCAGTATTCGTGCCTGTGTCTTCATGGACACAGGAGCCTAGCAGGCTGCAGTCCATGGGGTCACAAAGAGTCAGGCATGACTGAAGCAACTTAGCGCGTGCTAAGCTGAGCGCATGCACACATGTGCATGTACATACACATGTGACTACTCATCTATACACCTGTTTTATAAATATTGGTGTGTTTCTATATGCACACAGTCACTTCTCGGTGCTGGATACCAAAATTCACAGATGCTCAGCTCCTTACATGAAATGCTGTGATAGCGGCATGAAATCCATGCATACCCTCCCTGTGCACTTTAAATCATCTCTGGATTACTTGTCATACCCAATACAATGCAGACTCTATGTCAATGATTGTCTTATGGCAAATTCAAGTTTGCTTTTTGGAATTTTCTGGAATTTGTGTTTTTGAATATTTTCAATTTGAGGTTGGTTGAGCCCATAGCTTTGGAATCTAAGGATATGGAGAGCTGACTGTACGTGTGTGTGTGTGTAGTCTAGAATCAGGTAAACAAAATATATCGGGTTTGAAGAAAAATGTCTGATTCCTGCCTGCTCTCCTTACAGTACTAGCAGAGAAAGGAAAAAAAAAAAAAAAGTATTGTTCAGAATTAGACACAAAGAGCTAGGAAGAAAAGGCACTTTGGTGTGGAGCCCAGATAGTGGCAGTTGAAAGGTAAATAGGCAAATCAGTAATTCTCAGCAACATGACTAAAGAATTACTCATTCATTGGTTATTAATTTAGTAATCAATATGTGTCAGGTACCATGCCAGGGACTAAAGATATTATTGTGAATAAAACAGATAAGGTCTGTGCACTTAGGAGACATCCTCAGATTTGTGGTTCAGGCAGAGCTGGTAAACACAGTCACAGGTACTGATGTACGATCACAAGCTGACCCTGGTGACTATGAAGGCGAGAAACAAACAGACAGGAGACAGGAAGGAAAGGCGTGCAGACAGGAAACACCTGGCCCCAGACTTGGGTGGTGGCGTGGGTGCGGGGAACACAGGGAACACCTCTCTGTGGAAGGGGTCTTTGGGCTCATGTTTAAAAGTCATGGGGTAGTGATAGTCAGGGGGAGCAGCATACAAGATGAGAAAGAAACTGGCCCCTTCCAAGGACTGAAAGAATGCTACTCTGAAAGCGCAGGAATGGTGAGTCAGAGAAGTGAGGGGCAGAAGTCACCCTATACAGAGCCTTGTAGCCAATTAAGTATTAGTAGGCTTGGTTGAGAGGGAAATAGGAATGGTGCATAAGAACAGACAAAGCTCTCTGTGAGGTTTGATATAAACTGATGACAACTTAAACAAAGGTGATGGCAGTGGAGATCAAGAAGACTGATGAATTCAAGAGCTATTTAGAAACAGTCAACAGTAAGTACTAATGAATTAGATATGGGTGTTAAGGGAGAGGAAGTATTTAGGAGGAGATCTGGTTTTCTGACTTTGTGCAATTGGAAGGTGTTATTCACAGAAACTGGGAACACTGGCAGAAGGCCTATTTGGGTAGAAATGGGTAGATGGAAGGTACGACATGACTATCATAAATCCTGCCTCAGACAAGTTGTATGTGAGATGCCTTGAAGAGATCCAAGCGAAGATGTGGATCAGGCAATTGGATATGTGTGTATGAAGGTCAAAGGAATGTCCCACTCCCCAAAATTTCTAAGACTGAACACTGAGGACTCCAAACTGATACGGAATTGGCTGGTGGAGAGAAAAGAGCCTTGGAGTTCCCATATTTAATCCTTCCCTTAACTCAGTACCTATTATAGTTGTTCCTAACCAATAGGCTACCTCTTGTTCTTAGAGTTGGGACAATCAAGAATCTTCTTTCCTACTCAAAGCAGCAAAAACATTTCAAGATGTTTCAAGTTTGAACTCTGAATATGTTTTTTTCAAAGAAACATGACCATTTTGGTTACTTAACCAGTATTTTATTTCATATCTTCCAAGAGGAAAAATATTTTTGTGTGTGTATGAGGGGAAGGGGGGGAAGCTAGCCATGATTAACTAAAGATAATTAATTCCAACAACCCCCTATCTATAAAAGTTTGGAAATATAAATTAAATATAATCTATCTATAAGCTTGAGATTGGCTATATTATTAACTCTGAAACAATATAATGTTAAAATTACAGCAAGTGAAAGTACTCATATGCATTTAAAAAATATTAACAGTTGCTCAGTGTACCAACTTAATAAGGATAACCTATGAGCCTCTGTTTCCTATTCTGTGAATATACATGCAGAAATGTGTGCAGATTAGAAGTTTATTAACAAGCCTAACACAGTATTTGTTGTTGCTGTTGTTTAGTCGCTCAGTTGTATCCAACTCTTTGTGACACCATAGACTGTAGTCCACCAGGCTCCTTTGTCCATGGGGATTTTTTGGGCAAGAACACAGTATTTAGAACAAAGTAAATTCTATTATTCATTAAAAATATTTTTATACAAAATTGAATTACTTTGTCTTTTCAGAGCAAAAAATGTATGTACTTCTCCATCTTGAGGAAGAACATAAAAGCAACTGTAAGCATTGCAAACTCACTTATTCTTCTCTGTCTACACCCTTCTCTATTTTGGCAATTTTCTTCTCTTGGACACAACCAAATACTGTAAAAATACATTAATAACTCAATGCTGCTCTCTAGTGGTAAATACAGAATATACTTTATTACATGGTTTTGCTTTCTAATAACCTTTCAAACAACGAAATTCTCAGAAAATCAGCAAGAGAAAATGTATATTACAGGTATAATTTCTTATTCAGTGATTGTTGACAGGAGATGAGTCACTCAGCACCTAGTCACTACTATTACTCTAAGTACAAATATTTTTCATGGGGAAAAAAAGCACAAATTGATGTTTGTCTTAAAAGTAAATTCTTATCACTTGTTAGGTACCATAATCCACTGCATTACTTCAAGTATAGTCTAAGAAATAGCTTAGCCATACTGAATACACACACCCTTTAGCTTTAAAACTAAAGTAATATATCTCAATTCTTAAAAGAAAAATTTTCTTTTGTTTGTTTGAATTTGTTTAAATTTAGCATTTAAGTATGCTCTTATTTAGTTAATAAATAAAACTCAGGAGCCCAAAATTATATCATTATAATATCCTATTGTATGTTTGTATGCTCAGTTGCTCAGTCATGTCTGATTGACGCTTTGCGACCCCATGGACTGTACCTTGCCAGGCTCCTCTGTCCCCGGGATTCTCCAGGCAAGAATACTAGAGTGGGTTGCGATTTCCTACTCCAGAGACAATATCCTATACCTACTGTATAACACTTACAGCTTGGTTAACTGTATTAGGAAGACACTGTATTATCTTCACAAGCCTGAGAAAATTTAAGTATATTGCTTTGAAAGTTTTGGTTAAATTGATTTTTTTTTTTTCCCCAACATGGAAAAAAATCCACTTGAATAAACAAACTGTTTGCTAAACAGTGTTCAGGATAGGACTGGGGGGTAAGGGTAGGACTATTTATTCAACAAAAACAACTAGAATAAGAACAATATAAACAAACTTTGTAAGAGGATCCTGTCTCATGTTAAATAGCTTGATATTAATAGACTATTTTATTAAATTCTTTATATACTATATCTCTCCAAAAAGGATTGGAAGAAATTTTCAACAAAAGAAATATAGAATCATGTTAGCAAAACAGAAATAACATGAAATTCAAGAGAAATGAGCACGAAAATATAGTAATCAGTTTGTTAACTAGGTGCTTCAAATATAAATCTGAGCTTCCTAGCAACAAGAGCAAAGACGAATTCATGATTTACGTATTTCTTACAGTGATGAGAAAAGTAAGGCTTTCTCATTCCTAAAAAAGATATTTTCTATCCTTAATTCTAAATCTAATTTCTCATATGGACAACTAGTAAGTGACAACAAACTTATCAAGAATTACTGCAAATTCACAAATGAGTAGATTTTATTTGCTTAGTTCTGCTTTGCATTTAAGAGAGGCCAAATGAACAGAGTTTAACTGATCTAAGTTAACCCAAACTCAGAGCAATGAATAGAGAACATGTCTTTAGATATGATTTCTCTCAGACTTAGAATAAAAGTTGAACAGCATATAATTAAAAATATATAGCCTTTAGTTAGAGCTTAAAATCTGCTATTTTCATATTTAATTCATTTTTTTCTTATGCATTTGTTAAGTTAAAGCTCCTTGAGTGTCAAGGCCTACTTCCACTCTCTGTGTCTTTCACTGAGAAATGGTCACAGTGGACACTAAATTAACATAAAAAACTTACTGATGACGAAACAAACCTCATCACTAGTGGTTTTGTCTTTTAGGTGAAGAGTTATTTTATCTTCGTTTTTACCTTATAACAGTCTCCTCCAGGAATGATTTCCTGAATATATACCAATGGACCTTCATTCCGGTTAATCCCTCCTAGGATCTTCAGACCAAGGCCTGTTTTCTTGGTAACTGTAATCATCTGAAAGGCAGGATCCCTAAGATAAAGTAAATTAGCATGCATAAATTAGCCTAGAGATGGTGGTCCACCAAGGAGACCCTGCCCAGAGATGGGTACCTACTTTTTCTTTAAACTCTTTGTTAACTTCTTAGGCCTAGATAATTCAAAATACTCAGTACATACTAGCAATGACATTTTTAAAAGTATGATCATACAAAGGCAATCAAATGAATTTTCTTAGCCCTAATTCTAATTTTTCTGTAAAACAACCAAACGATAAGAGAAATTACAGCAATAATGCTTATTTCTTTGGAGTAGAAGAATACTTTAAAAATATTATTTAAACAAACTTAAAGATTAAAGGTAACTGCAGAGACTTGCTTTAAACTGACTTTTTACTACACTTTAGGATTCCAAAACGAAACACTTTAATGAATCGGAGAAGGGACTTTTAAAAGACACGCTTGTGGCCATTTCAAGCAAAATAAATATAACCTTAATTTGAATCTCAAAAAAAACACAAAAAACCCTCAGTTTATGCTTTAAGAGTATTTTCCTGGTACAAAGCACATGCTCCAGCTGTGATTTCTGCTGGACATAAAAGTGATGCTACTAGGAAAGAAGGAACTGTTAAAAAGAATTCTGCAAAAGGTACACCCTCCCCGCATCCCAAGTTGTGTTTCTGAATAGTGGTCAGAACAGACTTTTATTGGTCCAAGAGAACTTGAGTAAAGTAAGAAATGAAGCTCAGGGCTTACTTACGGTGTAGTGGGTATTGTGCTAAGCAATATTCACACATTATGCTATTCAATTCATTTGATATTTATAAAATCCCTAAGATTATTACCCTCTTTTTTCTAAAAGAACCCAAATCTGGGCAGGTTGACTTGGTGGCCTAAAGTTACAAAGCCGGAGAACAGCAATGTGAGCCTGGTCTATCTCGCTCCAGAGCCAAAGTGTGGTCTTAAGGTCTACGATCACCTCAACCTCGATGCTTCACTGGTACATTAAGCCACTGTTAAATACAGGACTTCTGCTGCTGCTGCTGCTGCTAGCTGTCTTCAAATGTGCCATCACAGAAACCACTGTTAACAAGAGTTAGTTCATATTTTACATAAGGTTACAGCTTTGAAAAATTTTTTATATTTAACTTTTGCCATAGAAATTCTAGCTATATCTTTATGAGGACTTGTATTCAAAAGTTAAATAATAAAAAAGTATAATGAAAGAAATTAAAACTTTAAAAAACAAATTTAAAATTTGTTTAAACTTAAAAAACAAATCCATATTTTTGAGTATTTTGATCTTTATATAGCACAGAGCACATCTGTTATGGTTGTATTACACTGAATTCAACCCTAGGGTAAGAGGGCCTATGTGGTTACTAGGGTCATAGTCAGTTAGCTAGGGAAAAAGGCAGAAAATGTTCTATTGTCAGATTTCAAAATCTTTCTTGACAGGAGATTAGGCTGCAAAGAAATAAAGAGATGAAGCCTAGAAGCGGGGGAGATGAAGGAGAAAGGGGACAAAGGTCTCATTAGGCACCTCCAATAACCTCTTAAACTGTCTAAATGTGAATTCCCCTCAATGGGGGTACACACGATCTCCAGCACACATTACTATTTCAATAAAGTATTCCTCCTTTTCTAACCCCAGCAGAGTATCTATGATTAACACAGCAGTGTATTTACTTGCTAGGACCTTACTTTAAAATTCCCTCACTGTGGGACTTCCCTGGTGGTCCAGTGGTCAAGATCCTGTGTTCCCAATAAGGGGGCCTGGGTTTGATCCCTGGTCAAGGAACTAAATCCCACATGATGCAACTAAAACTCAACACAACCAAACAAATAACTAAATAAAACAACAATTTTTTAAGTCTCTCCTTGTTAAGAATTTACATTACTTAATTTATTTTTGCAATTAAAAATAGTTCTGCTGCTCAAATTTAATCATAGTAACAGAATCTACAAGCTAAATCCAGGCAGAAATACTGCTTTTTACCTAATCAGATCAATGTAAATGTAAAACTCTAACAATATATGACAAAGCTTTAGGAAAGAGGTACTCCTACACATTGTTGGTGGTAATCAAAAATGGTATAACCTCTGAAGAGGGGATTTAGTAATCTCTAATTTATCCTCTGGGCTTCCCCGGTGGCTCAGTAGTAAAGAATCCACCTGCCAGTGCAGGAGACATGGGTTTGATCCCTGGGTCAGGAAGATCCCCTGGAGAAGGAAATGGCAACTCACTCCAGAATTCTTGCCTGGGAAATCCCATAGACAGAGAAGCCTGCATCCACGAGGTGGCAAAGGAGTCGGACACGACTTAGCAACTAAACAACAACAGTTTACCCACTAATCCAACAATCTCATTTTTTGGAACCTTTCCCAAAGATAATTTGGTGACAAATACAAAATGACTTGTATACTAGGTTAGTTATTTGGCATAATTTGTAATCACCAAAAACTGCAAACAGTTCAAATGTCCATCAGTAAGGTACTGGATAAATAAACTATGGTATTGACATATTAAGAACAGAATACTATACACCTACAGCAAGGTACAAGGAAGAACTTTATAAACCAATATGAAGTGACCATTAGGACATAACTTTAGTTTACAAAAGGGCTGTTCAAAATATCATATATACAGGACTTCCCCGGTGATTCAGGGGTTCCCTGATAGCTCAGTTGGTAAAAAATCCACCTGCAATGCCGGAGACTCTGGTTTGACTCCTGGGTCAGAAAGATCCACTGGAGAAGGGATAGGCTACCCACTCCAGTATTGCTGGGCTTCCCTTGTGGCTCAGCTGGTAAAGAACCCACCTGTAATGCGGGAGACCTGGGTTCGGTCCCTGGGTTGGGAAGACCCCCTGGAGAAGGGAAAGGCTGCCCACTCCAGTGTTCTGGCCTGGAGAATCCCGTGGACTGTATACTGTCCATGGGGCCGCAGAGAGCCAGACAGGACAGAGGGACTTCCACTTCCACTCTCCCGTTGACTCGGCGGTAAAGAGTCCACCTGCCAGTGCAGGAGACACAGGTTCAATCCCCGGTCCAGGAGGATCCTGCAAGCCACAGAGCGACTAAGCTTGTGCACCACAGTCATCCAGCCTGTGCTCTAGAGCCTGAAAACCACGACGACTGAAGCCTGTGCTTTCCAGAGCCTGTGGTCTACAAGAGAAGGCCGCCACAGTGAGAAGCCCACGCACCACAACTAGAGAGCAGCCCCAGTTCTCCACAGCTACAGTAAAGCTCAACCAGCAATGAGGACCCAGCACAGCCAAAAATAAACAAATAAAATTATTTCTAAAAAAAAAACAACAGAAAATACCACTATATATAATATGCTACCTTTTTATTAAGAATGCACTGGCAAGTGGAGCCTGGGATATTGGGTGTTTTAGGACATCTTGCCTTAGTAATATGCTTCTTTCTCATTAGCTTTATTTTGCCTTAAGTAGTTGAATAAAACTCTGTGCTGTCACAGAGCAAAGCTGTTCAGTACCAGCGCATGGAGCACTGTGGACAGAATTCTTCATCTACCGCACAGCTGGGCCTGGCTTTTGTCTCTAGGAGACTGGAGCTTCCCAGGGCTCCCAGGAAGAGGCATCAGAGAAAGATACACTGAGTTTAACTGACCTGAAACCATTCTCTAGGAAAGACCTTAAAACTTGAGTCAACACTGGTGTACACTCGTTTACTAAGTAAGCAAGAGTAGAAGAATGTCTAATGTCCAGTAGCACTTTATACAGAATAATAATCGTTTTGAGAAAAAATTTAATTATATACACACATACATATATGACATGCATATATATTTATATGGATATGTATTTGTTCATTCAAAAAGAAACACTGAAAAAGAATTAAGAAAAAGATGCTATTTATAGGAGAAAGAGGGTACAGAAAGAAGGATAAGACTGAAAGAAAGACTTCTCTGAATATACTTTGTTATATGTGTGTTACATGTTTGCAAAATGTCCACCAATTCTTCCCATCTCTGTCTGGATGCCCCCAAGAATGTGACTTTACTGTTCCTTCCATGAAAAAGTAAAGTCTGTAACTCTAGACCTTGAATTTAGACTTAGTTATCTACATTGCTTCAGTCAACGGTGCATAAGCAAATGTGAGGAAAACAGACATTTGAAAAACACTCGTGCTTGCTGCTGGGAACCACTCTGCAGCATGTGAGAAAGTCTGAGCTAGCTGCCTGGAGGGTGGGAGACCAGGCTGAAAGGGACCTCAGCCATCCAACCTTCCCAAACGAGGCCCCAGAACACATCTGTGAGGCTATCCTACTGGAGCCGCTGCAGACCGGAACTGTCCACAGAATCATGACAAAGAATAAATGCTTGCTTGTTTTAAGGTATTAGAGCTTGTTTGTTACTCAGCAAATGTTAACCTGACATTATGTTATAGTTATACTGGAAATATAAAATACTTTAGATATTTAAAAAATCAGATCAAATTTTTAAAAATCCAGCTCTATAAATAATTCTAAAAGAGAATGCAGGATTTATCCTATACCTTGATTTACAGTGGAAGGTAATTACTGATCAACCTTTTTATTGCCACTATCTTACACCACAGGTAGTTAGCTGTATGAAACTTTTCTCCTAAAATTAATATTCTACATATTTTAAACTATGATACTTCAAAACATATTAAATTTAATTTAGAAATTACTTTTCAAGTAGACTGGATGATACTACAGAAAATGTATTTTTATTCATGGTTTCACCACAACTGTAGCCTTGGATTTAACAGCTGCGAAAACGAAGATCTTGATGAAGAGTCTATAAATTCTTCTTTTTCCTAAGATTAGAGAAGTAGAAAATAAATTGTCATATCTTAGAACAGTCAAATTTGATTTCAGTTTTGCATAAAAATATTACATATACTTGGCATGTAAATAATAATGTGCCCGTGTATAGATGATAAATGTATTTTATATATTTTAGGCTATGGCATTTTAGTCATTGCTGATAATATTTGAGAACTATAAAGATAGTTCTATAGATAGATAGCTAGATGGAGTTACAGGACTATATCTATATCATTATATAAAAATCTGCATTTTTTAGCAGAAGTGAAGAACGCAGATGAACTGGAAAACCTCATTTTGCAGCAGAACTGACCCTGCGGCTCGTGGAGTGCACTACCCTAGGGAAGGAGGCTCTCCCAGCCCTGGACCGGCGTCCCGCCTCACCAGTTTGGTACCTTTTGTTTTTTGAAAGAGGTGGATCCAAAAGAGCTGTTTCTAAGCCACACTCCAAGCGCCTGAGACTCTGGGCACAAGGACACTTTTTTTTTTTTTTTTGGAATCTCACCACACGGGTGCTCTGACCTGCTTGGAAGAGGCCAACGGGGCAGCTTCGGAAGGGCTGGGCTCCCCCTCCCTGGTGAGGTGCTGGGGCCACAGCTCTATGTAGAATCATCTTCGTGGGCCCTGATGTTAGACTCCCCCACCCCCAGATAATTACCTTTCAAGTCTTAGGTGAGCAGAATTGCATATTTATTGAGAAAAACAAAGTGGACCCTTAAAAAAAAAAAAAAAAAAGAACACAGTTAAGTATTAGGTAACTATTGTAGCTTCCACCATTACTAAGCTTAAAAACCACATAATAATAAAAGACTGAGCAGAACGTCTCTTGTGAGCACAAAACTAGGAATTTTATAGTCAGAATGTCTGCAAAATAATTATACAATACACTTTGAAAAAATTCATATTGTCTCACCAACTATCTTGAGGGACTTCCTGCAGATCCTACATTACTCTGACTCATATTACTCCAAGAGCTTCTTAAACGCCTTCCTATAAAAAGAAAAAAAATACTATTCTTAATGTCTTATATAGCTCCACTTGAAAATTACAGAGAATAGTACAGTTTCATTTAATTGAAAAAAATGTATTTGAACAGAGATTTACCACTTCTGCATAGGAAACATACATGAAGTACAAAAACTTGAAGTTGAGAAAGACATTAGGACCATTTAGCACAACCCTCTTACTAAAGAAATGAGTAGCTAGATCCAGTGAAGGAAACGGCAACCCCCTCCAGTGTTCTTGCCTAGAGTCCCGTGGACAGAGGGGCCTAACGGGCTGCTATCCATAGCGTCGCACCGAGTCGGACACGACTGAAGTGACTTAGCAGCAGCAGCAGCAGTTTTATTCAGATTGCATTCTTTCCCTATGCAAATGAGAAACAGTCAATTGTTTTCCCAGCTAGAACTCAGACTTCAGAGCCCACAGCATGGAAGTTGACATCAGACAAGCCTGGGTTCCAATCTGAGCTTCTAGGCTCCTTCAAGTATCAGTTTCTTCATAGGTAGAGTAGGTAGTAGTGATGGTTTTAATACACATGTCAAAATGTACCAAACTGTCTCAGCAGAAATATGTGCTATCTGTTAAAAATCAAAAATACTTTAGTAAAGATAAATTTTTTTAAAAATCTGATTTTCATTTAAGAACGTCAGCCTGACTTTGGCATATATCTTCTTTTCCTCTAAGAGCCCACTAATACAAGAGTAAAGGGTTACAAACAGTATAAACTCATAATGTTAAAAAAATGAAAGAAAAGTCATGAGATGAAAAATTTCAATTAATTTCTGGAAGACAAAAAATAGACAGTAGGATGATAATTGATAAAAAGAGGACTGAAGAAGCTGAAAGCTAGGGAAAGGCTTTGTAACACTTTTAAGTTTGAGCACACATAAAGAAAATGGTAATATCTGTAGGGTGTACTGGGGTAAACAGAGGTGGCATTTACACCTCTAAGAAGCCCACGCACGCCACACCTCTAAGAAGCCCAAGGGCAACCACTAACTCAGCACACCATATCTGATTCATGGCAAAATTCTGACCTCAAAACAGCTAGAGCTGTGGATCAATCCATCTTGCAGAATCCCAGAGAGGCTGAGGACTCAGGGCCCAGAGTTCTAAGCAGAGAGAAACTGAGGCAGAGAATTAAAATTTCTTCTCCAACTATGTATGTGAAAGAAACCCTAGATTCTTCCATCAATAAATTAAACAGACTCTGAAGAAAGCACCAACTACCTTCTGGGATCCTAACAGAGTTGTTACAATGACCCAGAGTCAAGAGCTGCTACATCAGTCCACAAGACTAAGGCAGCTGTATTAGAGAGTTCAATTCTAAAAGGAAGTTTTTATAAATACATTGGAGACTGCTTTATTAATACATGTTTGTTGAGGATTCCCAACCCTTCAGTGGTGAAGCTTTGATATTACAATAATATTAGCAACTACCATTTGGCATTATGTGTCACACACTGTGCTAAATATTTCAAATGTATTTATCTTATTTAATATCATGGAAAATACATTAGATTTAAGTAAAAAAAAAAAAAAAAAGCCGAGTTCAAATGGCAACACTGCTCTGTGGCAGCCATACAGTCTGAGAAAGTTACCTAACTTACTGACATCACTTCATGTTAAGGTAAGAACAGTAACACCTAGCTCAAAGGGTTGCCGGGAGGATTAAGGGAGATGTAAAAAACTGAGCCGTCTTCAGTGTTGCCAAAGCAGGTAAGATCTGGTAGTGATTTGTCTTAGCAGGGCACTGGGTCCCTGGATCAGGGAACATATCCAAGCATAATGGATGTGTCACTGTAAAATTCTATAATAGACTCCATATAGCGTCACTTAAACTTTTTACCACTTTAAAGTATTAAAACGAAATTTCAGTTTTTAAATTATTTCATTCACCTAACATACCTGACATTGTCTTAAGTGCTGGAGGTAAAAAAAAAAAAAAACAAAAGCAAAGAGTCTATCCCTAGAGATAACCAAACGAACAGACATCAGGAGGGTGCTGAGTGCTCTGACACTGGTGTGCACTGGGTGCTGGGGACATGGAGGAGTCACCACGCAACACCAATACAGCCAGGCACTCTACTAGAGCATTTTACTCTCTGAGGAGCACCAGAAGACAGGTAATATGCACCCATTTTACATTAAAAAATCAGTTAATGGAGAAACTATGTGACTTGTCTATGACCACAATGTTAAATAGCTGTAAAGCAGAATTTGAATCAGTTCTACCTGGCTTCAAACGTAAGCTTTTTTCACTATAGCATGCTGGAAAATTAATTAATGTGGAAAAATGTCATCCTCCAACAAAGTAGGAAAAGAGAGTGTTGGTAAATGTAGTAATATGCTGTTTCTCTTTTATGAAAATGTTAGGTTGGTACAAAAGTAATTGCAGTTTGGGCTATGAATTTTAACTCATTATAACTAGGTTCAAACACATACTTATTAATCAAAACAGGAACCATTACAATCAACCCATTTTTGCCAACGAGAAACAAGTTTGTTTATTCCTGTATTTTAAAAATTCATGCTGTGGGATTCAATAAACTCTTGGAAAGCATTTTTTGCATCCTGCTGGTTGTGGAAACATTTTGCCTGCAAAACATTCACATGCTTGAAGAAGTGGTGATCAGTTGGCGAGAGGTCAGGTGAATATGGTAGATGAGGCAAAATTTTATAATCCAATTCGTTCAACTTTTGAAATGTTGGTTGTGCAATGTGTGGTTTGGTGGTGGTGTGCAGAATTGGGCCCTTTCTATTGATCAAAGCTGCTGCAGACCTTGCAATTCTTGGTGCATTTCATCAATTTGCTGAGCTTACATCTCAGATGTAATGGTTTCGTGAGCATTCAGAAAGCTGTAGTGGATCAAACAGGCAGCAGACCACCAAACTGTGGCCCTGACCTTTGTTTGGTGCAAGTCTGGCTTTGGGAAGAGCTTTAGAGCTTCTCGGTCCATCCACTGAGTTGGTCGCTGCTGGTTGTTGTACACTATTCACTTTCGTTACACATCACAATCCCATTGGAAAATGGTTCATTGTAGTTGCACAGAGTAAAGGAAGATGACAGTTCAAAATGACAAGTTTTTTGATTTGCAGTCAGCTCACGGAGGCACCTATTTATCAAGTTTTTTCACCTTTCCAATTTGCTTCAAATGGATTTGCTTCAACAACTTTAGAATGGTTGACTTTGAGTTCTTTGGCAACTTCTCATGTAGCTGTAAGAGGATGAGTTTCAACGATGGCTCTCAGTTGGTCACTGCCAACTTCCAATGGCCGGCCACTACGCTCTTTGTTATCAAAGTTCTTGTCTTCTTTGCAAAACTTCTTGAACCACCACTGCACTGTACTTCTGTTAGCAGTTCCTGGGTCAAATGTGTTGTTGATGTTGTGAGTTGGCACTGCTGCTTTATGATACATTTATAAAACTGAATAAGAAAACTGCTCATTTTTGCTTTTTTATCTAACATCATTTCAACAGTCCAAAATAAATATAAAATAAATAGCAAGAAATAAGTCACTAGCAAAAAAATATAAAGCAAGAAATGTGTATTAAAATGATGTATAACATAACCACATTTACTTAAGAATGTATTGTAATTTGTTGTCTTTCAGTAGCTTAGTCGTGTCTGACTCTTTGTAACCCCATGAACTACAGCATGCCGGGCTTCCCTGTCCTTCACCATCTCCTGGAGTTTGCTCAAACTCATGTCCTTTGGGTCGATGATGCCATCCAACCACTTCCTCCTCTGTCGCCCCCCCCACCCCCCCTGCCTTCAATCTTTCCTAGCATCAGGGTTTCTTTTCCAATGAGTTGGCTCTTTGCATCAGGTGGCCAAAGTATTGGTGTTTCAGCTTCAGCATCAGTCCTTCCAATGAATATTCAGAATTGATTTCCTTTAGGACTGACTGGTTTGATCTCCTTGCTGTCCAAGGGACTCGCAAGAGTCTTCTCCAACACCAAAATACAAAAGCCATCAATTCTTCAGCACTCAGTCTTCTTTATGATCCAACTCTCACATTCGTACATGACTACTGGAAAAACCATAGCTTTGACTAGTACTCAACAATACTGGAGTAGATTGCCATGCCCTCCTCCAGGGGATCTTCCCAACCCAAGGATCAACTCACATCTCTTATATCTCCTGCACTGGCATGTGTGCGTGCTAAGTCGCTTCAGTTGTGTCCTACTCTCTGTGACCACATGGACTGTCCACCAGGCTCCTCTGTCCACGGGATTCTCCAGGCAAGAATACTGGAGTGAACCCAGGGATTGAACCCACGTCTCTTAACTCTCCTGCATTGACAGGCAGGTTCTTTACCACTAGCATCACCTGGGAAGCCAATTCTTCACCACTATTGCCATCTGGGAAGCATAGTTCTGATTTAATTCTTAGACATTTTTGGTATTCACTTAATGCCTTTTAAAACACCTATTATTTTGTAAAACTTGTTTTGGAATGCCTAGAAAAGTACCTTTTAGAAAACAATTTATTTCACCCCAAATTCTACCACATGATTTAATGTCTTTATTTTCAACTTTTGGCTTCTCCTCACAGCTTGTGGTAGCCTAGTTCCTTGACCAGAGACTGAACCCTTACCCACAGCAGTGAAAGAATGGAGTCCTAACCACTGGACAACTAGGAAATTCCCAAATGTCTTTTTGTTAATGTAACTAATGAACCAGTTGAAGGAATAACAGGCACAATTAATATGTTAGATTTTAGTTGAAAACTGTGTAACTGCAATATGTGGATTTATATCCAAGTGCACCTTATTTAGCACTTCAATACATGTACACATACAACTTATAGACAACTAATTAATTAGAGGACTTGCGTTGTTGTATGGCAGAAACCAATAAAATATTGTAAAGGAATCATTCTCCAATTAAAAAAAAAAGAATATACTCAAAATATAAAGTATAGCATGGTACTATAATTAAAAAAAAAAAAAGACTTACTTATTTATCATTACAAAGATACAAAGACTAAAATAACACTTCTGGAATAGACTCACGGGAGCTTTATAAGCAAGAACCTAATTCCCCCACCTTGATAAATTTTTATACCTACTTCAAATTTCTTAACAAGCTATGTTGCCAAAGAACCCTAAAGTCTTTTAATTGCTCCCCTAAAGTGAAAAGATAACCAAAAGGAAAGAGACAAAGGACAAGATGTAGTAACAGTGGAGGAAAGATTTATTGGCTTAATACTGAATCCAAATCCAAAGTCTCTTCCCTCTCCCCTCTTTTGCCTCCTACTTCATTACCATCATCATCATTATTTTAAAAAGCACTTGAGAGGGCTTCCCTGGTGGTCCAGTGGTTAAGAATCCATCTGCCAATGCAAAAGACATAGGTCCAATCCCTGATCCAAGAAGCTCTCATGTGCTGAGGGGCAGCAAAACCTGTGTACCAGAACTACTGAAGCCCTTGCAACCTAGAGCCTGCACTAGACGACACGAGAAAACACCACATTGAGAAGCCTGAGCACCTCAACGAGAGTAGCCCTCACTGGCCTTAACTACAGAAAACCCACACACAGCAATGAAGACCCAATGTAGCCACAAGTAAACAAATAAAACCACAAAAATAAATAAATAATTAAAAAGGACACGAGAAAGGTGCTTCGTCAGAAGTTACTGAGGTGATACACATTTAAATGTCTTTGAAGACTCATCAGATTATTTCAATCAAGTGACTGAGGATCTTCAGTCGATTATTGAGTGTGAGAGTTTATGCTTATGTTTTTAGGGTCAGAGTAAAGAAAAAAAGGAGATGAAGGAGGCTTTTTCTTAGGAAAGAGCACTCATTGTTAGCCTTTCCAAGGGCGTAAATTGTTCTTTCAGGTTCACACACTACATTAAGTTAACCAGATTCCAGACAGGACATACAGGGCATTTCTTGATTTTATGTTCAACTAAGAAGATTTGGCTGAGGACAGAAACATCTAAGGAAGTTAGGTAAGTGTGGCTTTCAGTACTTGTAAAATATACCTCAAAAGCAAAAATTTAGCACATTTAAAGAGCACATTTAATGAACAATAAGAAAAAAACGGATTAGGAAAAATGAGAAAAAAGAAACCTTAATGAGCGCATTTGGGGAAACAGGATATTAGTAATGGTAGGAAATCCAGAGTTTGTCTATGAAAGCAAGACACAGAGTCTCTTTAAAACTCTACAAGTGGCAAGTGGTGATCCATGAAGCATGCAAAAATATAATAGCTCATGAATATCATCATAGAGTAGTTAACAATGAGAAAACATCAGAAACCACCTAAAAACGTAAAAACTTATAATTGGTTATATAATTTAGAATATACCCACATACAAGAATACTACATAATCATCAAAAATGATCATGCAGATCCAATCCTCTGGTTTGTTGACTTGGAAAGAAGTACCCAATACACTATTAGGTGAAAAACAGCAGCTGTGTAAAAACAGAATGGACAGAATAATCTCATCATTTAAAATCACATTTATGGAAAACTATAACTAAAATGTAAATAATAATGACTGATAAGTTTATTTTGAAAATCAGCTATTTTTAAGTTTCTTCTTTAAATTATTTTTTATTTTCTGAATATTAAATGATGAGGATATATATTTTGCTGTATTATTTTGATAATAAAGAAAAAATATTTAAAAAATTAGTTATTAGGTTTGGTGTCTAGTATTCAAGACAGGTTCCTTCTAGTTATCTCTCTTTAAAGTCATTTTCCTTTTAAGTCATTCTTTTATTTACCTTTGTTAAAATAGCAGCAAATTTTAAAGTTGTAAGAGGAAATAACATAGATCCGGTGTTTGCTAAAGAAAATTGGCTATATCCTTTAAATCATGTCTTATGACTACTGAGTTGTAAGCAACTTAGCAAGCTGTATATGAATAAATAAGGGATTCCCTGGTGGCACTAGTGGTAAAGAGTGTGCCTGCCAATGCAGGAGATACAAGAGATTCAGGTTCAATCCCTGGGTCAGGAAGATCCCCTGGAGAAGGAAATGGCAACCCACTCTGGTAATCTTTGCCATGGGCAGAGGAGCCTCACGGGCTACAGTCCATGGGGTCACAAAGATTTGGACATGACTCAGTACACACACACAAATAAATAAAATATACCTTTTTCTGCTATAATTTCAAAAGAAATGACTAGTCAAAGAGACTCATAATACCAACAGTCTGAAATTAACAGTCTCTTTAAAAAGAAATGTGGAATTCTTCTTGCCACTGATTCTGTTTAGAAATGCAGTGCATTGAAGAAAGACTGAACTAAAAGTTAAGACATACAAATTTAAGTTATATTTCTGCTGCCTAGGAGCATGTGACTTTGAGCAGCCACCCACCTACTCTGCCCCCCAGTTTCTTCATATATAGAATAACAGGATCATTTATACCTTTAAAGGTTACTTTTTGACCCTACAAATTAACCCACTCCAGTATTCTTTGCCTGGAAAATTCCACAGACAGAGGAGTCCAGTGACGCTACAGTTGATGAGGGCACAGAGAGTCAGACACAAGTGAGCACACGTAATTCATTGAACTAATGCTAAAAATGTAAACATTGCTTGTTATAAGTTAGACCTATAGATTCAGTATTATGTGTCATTACACACACACACACACACACACACACACACACACACACAAAGAAATAACAGCATTTAGAAATTGTGACAATTCTTTGTACAACTGACAGCAGAAATTCTTTGAGACAGCTTTAGCTATTTATATAATCCTAGGGTTGTTTAACTTATATGCAGGGCACATCATGTGAAATACTGGTCTGGATGAATCACAAGTTGGAATCAAGACTGCTGGCAGATGGTAAAGATCTCATTTAAAATTTATGGAGAATTCAAAAGCTTTAAAGACAAGCAGAAATTAAGAGAATTCAGCACTACCAGATCAGTCTTGCAACAAATACTAAAGGGACTTACACTAAAGGGATTTACACAAGAGAAAGGAAAGGCCTACAAAAACAAACCCAAAACAATCAAGAAAATACTAATAGGAACATACATATCAATAATTACCTCAAATGTAAATGGATTAAATGCACCAACCAAGAGATACAGATCGACTGAATGTATACAAAAACAAGACCCATATATATGCTGCTTACAGGAGACCCACTTCAGACCTAAAGACACACACAGATTGAAAGTAAAAGAATGGGAAAAGATATTCCATGTGAATGGAAACCAAAAGAAAGCTGAGTGTAAATCCTTATTTCAGACAAAATAGACTTTAAAGAATATTATAAGAGACAAAGAAGGACACTACATAATGATCAAGGGATCAATCCACGAAGAAGACATAACAATTGTAAATATTTATGCACCCATAGGAGTACCTCAATACCTAAGGCAAGCAGTAATAGGCATAAGAGGGGAAATCAACAGCAACATAATAATAGTAGGGGACTTTAACACTCCACTTATGCCAATGTACAGATCATCAAAACAGAAAATCAATTAGGAAATACAAACCTTAAATGAAATATTAGACCAAATAAACCTAAGTGATATCTTCAGGACTTTCCATCCAAATGCAGAAGAATACACTTTCTTCTCAAGTGCACATGGAACATTCTCCAGAATAGACCACGTCTTGGGCCACAAATCAAACCTCAGTAAATTTAAGAAAACTGAAATTTTATCAAGTATCTTCTCTGATCACAATGCGATGAGACTAGATATCAACTAAAAGGAAAAAAAACTACAAAAAAAACTAACTAAAGATTAAACAATACATTACTGAATAACTGAAGAAGATACTGAAGAAGTAAGAAAAGAAATCAAGAGATTCTTAGAAACAAATGACAATGAAAACACTATGACCCCAAACCTATGGGATTCAGCAAAAGCAGTTCTAAAAGGGAAGTTTATAGCAATACAATCATACCTCAAGAAACAAGAAAAGCATCAAATAGACAACCTAACTCGACATCTAAAGCAGCTGGAAAAAGAAGAACAAAAACACCCCAAAGTCAGCAGAAGGAAAGAAATCATAAAGATCAGAGCAGAAATATATGAAAAAGAAATGAAAAAACAATAGCAAAGATTAATAAAACTAAAAGCTGGTTCTTTGAGAAGATTAACAAAACTGACAAACCACTAGCCAGACTCATCAAGAAAAAAAGGGAGAAAAATCAAATCAACAAATTTAGAAATGAAAAAGGAGAGGTTACAACAGAAAACACAGAAATACAAGGGATCATAAGAGAACATTATGAGCAATTATATGCTAATAAAATGAACAACTTAGAGGAAATGAACAGATTCTTAGAAAAGGTCAAACTCCAAAGACTGAACTAGGAAGAAAAAGAAATTATGAACAACCCAATTACAAACACTGAAATCGAAACAGTGATCAAAACTCTCCCAGGACCAGATAGGTTCACAGGGGAATTCCATCAAACATTTAGAGAAGAGCTAATGCCCATTTGTCTGAAACCCTTCCAAAAAATTGCAGAGGAAGGAACACTTGCAAACTCATTCTAAGAAGCCACAATCACCCTGATACCATAACCAGGCCAAGACAACACCAAAAAAGGAAATTACAGGCCAATATCACTAATGAACATAGATGCAAAAATCCTCAACAAAATTCTAGCAAACAGAATTCAAGAATACATTAAAAAGCTCATCCACTGTCATCAAGTCAGGTTTATTCCAGGGATGCAAGGATTCTTCAATATATGCAAATCAATCAAAGTGATACACCATATCAACAAATTGAAAGATAAAAACCATATGATCATCTCCATAGATGCAGGAAAATCTTTGACAAAATTCAGCATCCATTTATGATAAAAACACCTCAAAAAATAGGCATAAAAAGAACCTACTTCAACAGAGTAAAGGCTACATATGAAAAGCCCACAGCAAAAATTATTCTCAATGGTGAAAAACTGAAAGCATTCCTCTAAAGATCAGGAATAAGACAAGAGTATCCACTCTCACCACTATTATTCAACATAGTTTTGGAAGTCCTAGTTAGGGCAATAAGAGAAGAAAAATAAGTAAAAGGAATCCAGATTGGAAAATAAGTAAAACTCTCACTGGTTGCAGATGACATGATACTATACATAGAAAACTCAAAAGACACTATCAGAAGATTACTAGAGCTAATCAATGATTTCAGCAAAGTCACAAGATACAAGGTCAATGCACAGAAATCACTTGCATTCCTATATACTAACAATGAAAAATCAGAAAGAGAAATTAAGGGATCAATCCCATTCAACATTTCAACAAAAGGAATAAAATATCTAGGAAGAAACCTACCTAAGGAGATAAAAGACCTGTATACAGAAAACTATAAGACACTGAAAAGAAATCAAAGATGACAAACAAATGGAGAGATATTCCATGTTCCTGGGTAGGAAGAATCAATATTGTGAAAAAGACTATACTATCAAATGCAATCTACAAATTTAACACAATCCCTATCAAATTACCAATGGCATTATTCACAGAACTAGAACAAAAAATTTCACAATTCACATGAAACACAAAAGACCCTGAATAGCCAAAGCATGCTTGAGAAAGAAGAATTAACCTGGAGGAACAAACCTTCCTGACTTCAGACTATACTAGAAAGCTACAGTCATCAAGACAGCATGGTACCAGCACAAAAACAGAAATATAGACAAATGGAACAAGATAGAGAACCCAGAGATAAACCCATGCAACTATGGGTACCTTATTTTTGACAAAGAAGGCAAGAATATACAATGGTGCAACGACAGGCTCTTCAATAAGTGGTGCTGGGAAAACAGGACACTTACATGCAAAAGAATGAAATTAGAATACAACCTAATGGCACACACAAAGATAAACTCAAAATGGATTAAGGACCTAATTGTAAGACCAGAAACTATTAAATGCTTAAAGGAAAACATAGGCAGAACACTTGATGACACAAATCAAAGAAAGATCTTCCATGACGCACCTCCTAGAGTAATGGAAATAAAAACAAAAATAAACAAGTGGGATCCAATTAAACTTAAAAGCTTTTACACAGCAAAGGAAACTACAAACAAGGTTAAAAGACAACCCTCAGAATGGGAGAAAATAATAGCAAAGGAAACAGCTGACAAAGAATTACTTTCCAAAACACACAAGCAGCTCATACAACTGAATACAAGAAAAGCAAACAACCCAATCAAAAAGTGGGAAAGGGACCTGAAAAGACATTTCTCCAAAGAAGACATAAGATGGCTAACAAGGAAAAGAAAAGATGCTCAACATCACTCATTACTAGAGAAATGCAAATCAAAAACTATAATGAGATACCACCTCACACCAGTCAGCATGTCATCATCAAAAAAACCTACAAACAATAAATGCTGGAGAACATACAGAGAAAAGGAACACTCTTGCACTGCTGGTGGGAATGTAAACTGATACAGAAACTATGCAAGATGGTACAGAGATTCCTTAAAAAGCTAGGAATAAAACCACCATATAACCCAGCAATCCCACTCCTAGACATATACCCTGAGGAAACCAAAATTGAAAAAGACACATATACACCCATGTTCATCTCAGTACTATTTACAATAGCTAGAACATGGAAGTAACCTAGATGACCATCGACAGATGAAAGGATAAGGAAGTAGTGGTACATATATACAATGGAAAAAACATAAAAATGATTTGTTCTAATGAGGTGGACGAACCTAGTACCTATTAAACAAAGTGAATAAGTCATAAAGAGAAATATAAATATCACATACTGACACATGTATATGGAATCTAAAGAGATGGCCAAAGATGGAGAAGCTCTACACAGTCAGCAAAAACAAGACCGGGAACTGATTGTCACTCAGATCATAAACTCCTTATTGCCAAATTCCAACTTATATTGAAGAAAGTGGGGAAAACCACTAGACCATTCAGGTATGACCTAAATCAAATCCCTTATGATTATACAGTGGAAGTTAGAAATAGATTTAAGGGCCCAGATCTGATAGACAGAGTGCCTGATGAACTATGGATGGAGGTTTGTGACATTGTACAGGTGACAGGGAGCAAGACCATTCCCAAGAAAAAGAAATGCAAAAAAGCAAAATGGCTGTCTGAGAGGGCCTTATAAATAGCTGTGAAAAGAAGAGAAGCAAAAACCAAAGGAGAAAAGGAAAGATATTCCCATCTGAATGCAGAGTTCCAAAGAATAGCAAGGAGAGATAAGAAAGCCTTCCTCAGTGATCAGTGCAAAGAAATAAAGGAAAACAACAGAATGGGAAAGACTAGAGATCTCTTCAAGATGATTAGAGATGCCAAGGGAACTTTTCATGCAAAGATGGGCACAATAAAGGACAGAAATGGTATGGACCTAACAGAAGCAGAAGATATTAAGAAGAGGTGGCAAGAATACACAGAAGAACTGTATAAAAAAGATCTTCATGACCCAGATAATCATGATGGTGTCATCACTCACTTAAAGCTAGACATCCTGGAATGTGAAGTCAAGTGGGCCTTAGAAAGCATCACAATGAACAAAGCTAGTGGATGTGATGGAATTCCAGTTGAGTTATTTCAAATCCTGAAAGATGATGCTGTGAAAGTGCTGCACTCAACATGCCAGCAAATTTGGAAAACTCAGCAGTGGCCTCAGGACTAGAAAAGGTCAGTTTTCATTCCAATCCAAAAGAAAAGCAAAGCCAAAGAATGCTCACACTACCGCACAATTGCACTCATCTCACACGGTAGCAAAATAATGCTCAAAATTCTCCAAGTCAGGTGTCAGCAATACGTGAATGGTAAACTTCCATATGTTCAAGCTGGTTTTAGAAAAGGCAGAGGAACCAGAGACCAAATTGCCAACATCCGCTGGATCATCAAAAAAGCAAGAGAGTTCAAGAAAAACATCTATTTCTGCTTTGCCTATCCCAAAGCCTTTGCCTGTGTGGATCACAATAAACTGTGGAAAATTCTGAAAGAGATGGGAATACCAGACCACCTGACCTGCCTCTTAAGAAATCTGTATGCAGGTCAGGAAGCAACAGTTAGAACTGGACACAGAACAACAGACTGGTTCCAAATCAGGAAAGGAGTTGGTCAAGGCTGTATATTGTCACCCTGCTTATTTAACTTATATGCAGAGTACATCATGAGAAACACTGGGCTGGATGAAGCACAAGCTGGAATCAAGATTGCTGGGAGAAATATCAATAACCTCAGATTGCTGATGACACCACTCTTATGGAAGAAAGTGAAGAACTAAAAGCCTCTTGATGAAAGTAAAAGAGGAGAGTGAAAAAGTTGGCTTAAAGCTTAACATTCAGAAAACTAAGATCATGGCATCTGGTCCCATCACTTCATGGCAAATAGATGGGGAAACAGTGGAAACAGTGACAGACTTTATTTGGGGGGGCTCCAAAATCACTGCAGATGGTGACTGCAGCCATGAAATTAAAAGATGCATACTCCTTGGACAGAAAGTTATGACCAACCTAGACAGCATATTAAAAAGCAGAGACATTACTTTGCCAACAAAGGTCCATCTAGTCAAGGATACGGTTTTTCCAGTAGTCATGTATGAATGTGAGAGTTGGACTATAAAGAAAGCTGAGCACCGAAGAATTGATGCTTTTGAACTGTGGTGCTGGAGAAGACTATTGAGAGTCCCTTGGACTGCAAGGAGATCCAACCAGTCCATCCTAAAGGAGGTCAGTCCTGGGTGTTCATTGGAAGAACTGATGTTGAAGCTGAAACTCCAATACTTTGGCCACCTGATGCGACAAGCTGACTCATTTGAAAAGACCCTGATGCTAGGAAAGATTGAGGGCAGGAGGAGAAGGGGACAACAGAGGATGAGATAGTTGTATGGCATCACTGACTCGATGGACATAAGTGTGAGTAAACTCTGGGAGTTGGTGATGGACAGGGAGGCCTGTCATGCTGCAGTCCATGGGGTCGCAAAGAGTCGGACACGACTCAGCGACTGAACTGAACTGAACTGAAAGAGATGGCAGTGATGAATTTACTTTCAGGGCAACAAAGGAGAAACAGACATAGAGAACAGACCTACAGACATGGGGGGAGGAGAAGAGGGAGAAGGGGAAATGTATGGAGAGAGTAACATAGAAATTTACAATACCATATGTAAAATGGACAGCCAATGGGAATTTGGTGTACGACTCAGGGAACTCAAACTGGGGCTCTGTGACAGGCTGAAGGTTGGGATGGGGAAGGAGATGGGAGGGAGGGAACATGGGTGTACCTTTGGCTGATTCTTATTGATGTATGACAGAAAACTACAAAATTCTGTAAAGAAATAATCCTTAAATTAAAAAATAAAAAAAAGGAATGTGTGATTCATGACAAAAGTATCATAATATAATAAAAAACAAACAATTGTAACTTAAAAGAAAAAAAAAAGATTGCCAGGAAAAATCAACAACCTCAGATATGCAGATAACACCACCCAAATGGCAAAAAGTGAAGAGAAACTAAAGAGCCTCTTGATGAAAGTGAAAGAGAAGAGTGAAGAAGATGACTTAAAACTCAACATTCAAGAAATGAAGAACATGGTATCCAGTCTCATCACTTCATGGCAAATAGATGGGGAAAAAAATGGAAATAGTAACAGACCTTACTTTCTTGGGCTCCAAAATCACTGTGGATGGTAACTGCAGCCATGAAATTAGCTTGCTCCTTGGAAGGAAAGCTATGAAAAACCTAGACAGCATGTTAAAAAACACAGACATCACTTTGCTGACAAAAGTTCATCTAGTCAAAGCTACGGTTTTTCCAGCTGTCATGTATGGATGTGAGAGTTGGACCAGGAAGAACTGATGCTTTTGTATTGTGGGGCTGGAGAAGATTCTTAAGAGTCCCTTGGACAGCATGGAGAACAAAGCAATCAATCCTCAAGGAAATCAACCCTGAATATTCATTGGAAGGACTGATGCTGAAGCTCCAATACTTTGGCCACCTGATGTGAAGAGCCAACTCGCTGGAAAAGACCCTGACTCAGGGAAAGATGGAGGGAAGGAGCAGAGAGGAGAGACAGAGAATGATATGGTTGGATAGCATCACCAACTCAATGGACATGAGTTTGAGCAAACTCCGTGAGACGGTGAAGGACAGGGAAGCCTGGCGTGCTGCAGTTCATGGGGTCACAAAGAGTTAGACATGACTTAGCCACTGAACAACAACAAGGTTCTTTAAGAACATTGGTAGAAGGCAGGAAGCACTCCCTTCCCTGGGGTAGACTAACTGATCTTTTTAAAATGGCAGAAAAGTTTCAGGAAATCAAGATTGTCATGATTGATTGGTCAAAGGGTTATTTCACTATCTCTTTTATTTTCTACCCAAAGGCAATATTCCCCTAGGTGGTGCCTTCTTTTTTTAAATTTTCAAGAATCTAAGCACCCATTTGAATGCAGAGTTCCAAAGATTAGTAAGGAGAGATAAGAACACATTTCTCAGTGATCAATGCAAAGATACAGAAAAAAACAATACAATGGGAAAGACTAGAGTTCTCTTCAAGAAAATTAGAAATACCAAGGGAATTTTTCATGCAAAGATGGGCACAATAAAGGACAGAAATGGTATGGACCTAACAGAAGCAGTAGATATTAAGAAGAGTTGGCAAGAATACACAGAACAACTATACAAAAGAACTTCACAAATCAGATAATCACAATGCTGTGATCACTCACCTAGAGCCAGTCATCCTGAAAAGTGAAGTCAAGTGGGCCTTAGGAAGCATCACTACGAACAAAGCTAATGGAGGTGATGGCATTCCAGTTGAGCTATTTCAAATCCTAAAAGATGATGCTGTGAAAGTGCTGCACTTAATATGCCAACAAATTTGGAAAACTCAGCAGTGGCCACAGGACTAGAAAAGGTCATTTTTCATTCCAATCCCTAAGAAAGGCAATGCCAAAGAACGTTCAAGCTATCACACAATTGCACTCATCTCACATGCTAGTAAGGTAATGCTCAAAATTCTCCAAGCCAGGCTTCAACAGCACATGAACCTTGAACTTCCAGATGTTCAAGCGGGATTCAGAAAAGGCAGAGGAACCAGAGATCAAATTGCCAACATCTGCTAGATCATGGAAAAAGCAATACAGTTCCAGAAAAACATCTACTTCTGCTTCACTGACTATGCCAAAGCCTTTGACAGTGTGGATCACAATAAACTGTGGAAAATTCTGAAAGAGATGGGAATACCAGACCACCTGACCTGCCTCCTGTGAAATCTGTATGCAGGTTAAGAAGCAACAGCTAGAACTGGACATGAAACAACAGACTGGTTCCAAATCGGGAAAGGAGTTCGTCAAGGCTGTATATTGTCACCCTGCTTATTTAACTTATATGCAGAGTACATCATGAGAAACACTGGGCTGGATGAAGCACCATCTGGAATAAAGATGGCTGGGAGAAATATCAATAACCTCAGATACGCAGGTGACACTGAGAAGGTAACAGGCAGGAAGGCCAGGGATCTCCAAATGGAGCAAATAGGCTGCAAGTGTCAGACATTTTTATCTCTCTTAAGAGGCAGGAGGAAACAAACTAGTGATATTTTTTTCCTTCTCTATACAAATTTAAAAGGAGGTTTCTCTTAAAATACTGTTTTGCCATAGTGACACCTGGTTTCACCTGAAGTTGCTGCTGCTGCTGCTGCTGCTAAGTCGCTTCAGTCGTGTCCGACTCTGTGCGACCCCATAGACGGCAGCCCACCAGGCTTCCCCGTCCCTGGGATTCTCCAGGCAGGAACAGTGGAGTGGGTTGCCATTTCCTTTTCCAATGCATCAAAGTGAAAAATGAAAGTGAAGTCGCTCAGTCATGTCTGACTCTTAGCAACCCCATGGACTGCAGCCTACCAGGCTCCTCCATCCATGGGATTTTCCAGGCAAGAGTACTGGAGTGGGGTGCCATTGCCTTCACCTGAAGTTAACTATTCTCAAACCTTGAGCTAACCAATGCATTTTTCTTATGGAAATGTTTGTCTTAAACTATGTTAATGTACTATGCATTTACCCCAGACTGTCTTCAAGTAGGTTAAGCCTAATGGCTCAGAACCTACTTCACAAACCAGTATGTTATACTCAGATATTGTTCCCCTAATCTATGTAAACAAACCTATTTGTATGGTAATCTGCCCGTCTACAAGATTCAAGTCAATCGTTTTATGGCCAGGGATGAATTGTCTGGTCTGGTGCTGAGATTATCCCAAAATACCCTTTATGGATGAGGGGCCTGGTGCCATTCTGAGTTTTAAGACATTCCTTTCTTCCATTAACAGACTGCTAGTGACTATATAACATCCAGCTGAAGACTAGCAGGGGGGTACTATTTCTGCTCTCTTCTGATGCCTATGTCAGAAGCTTTCTCTATCTTCTTTATACTTTAATAAAAGTTTATTACACAAAAGCTCTGAGCGATCAAGCCTCGTCTCTGGCCCCAGATTGAATTCTCCTCTGGAGGCCAAGAATCCCAGCATCTTTTCGTGAGTCAACAACCTTTCAACACCATCCAGATGGCAGAAAGCGAAGAAGAACTAAAGAGTCTCTTGATAAAAGTGAAAGAGGAGAGTGAAAAAGCTGGCTTAAAGCTCAACATTCAGAAAACTAAGATCATGGCATCTGGTCCCATCACTTCATGGCAAATAGATGGGGAAACAGTGGAAACAGTGACAGACTTTATTTGGGGGGGCTCCAAAATCACTGCAGATGGTGACTGCAGCCATGAAATTAAAAGATGCATACTCCTTGGATGGAAAGTTATGACCAACCTAGACAGCATATTAAAAAGCAGAGACATTACTTTGCCAACAAAGGTCCATCTAGTCAAGGATACGGTTTTTCCAGTAGTCATGTATGAATGTGAGAGTTAGACTATAAAGAAAGCTGAGCACCGAAGAATTGATGCTTTTGAACTGTGGTGCTGGAGAAGACTATTGAGAGTCCCTTGGACTGCAAGGAGATCCAACCAGTTCATCCTAAAAGGCATCAGTCCTGAATATTCATTGGAAGGACTGATGCTGAAGCTGAAACTCCAATATTTTTGCCATCTTATGCAAAAAGCTGAAGACCCTGATGCTGGGAAAGATTGAAGGCGGGAGGAGAAGGGGACAACAGAGGATGAGATGGTTGGATGGCATCACCGACTCAATGGACATGAGTGTGAGTAAACTCCAGGAGTTGGTGATGGATAGGGAGGCCTGGCGTGCTGCAGTTCATGGGATTTCAAGGAGTCTGAGATGACTAAGCAACAGAACTGAACTGAACTGAAGGTCATCAGCAATGCAACTCATTTGTCTTTGAGTTGGAAGGATAGCAACATGCAAGCCACAGGTCAACCCAGTGGGGAACAACAGATAATTGCTTCAAAAAAGCAGTCCTAGGCTTCTTGAAAGGAGATCATTAGACCAACAGCTCACTGCTCTCACAAGTTTCCTGAGATTGACTGCCCTGTGCTTGCTAAGCAATGTGATCGTATGGACCTCCTGTGCTTATGACAGTACGCCTAAGAAGCCAAGGCCTCTGCTTTTATGGCATATACATGTTTCATTGGGAGATAATAAAAATGCAAACATGAGCTAGTTTCAGATGCAGAAAGGTAACAGATCATATGTGACTAGACAGAGGAGAATTAATTTAAATTCCAGCTAAGATCCACATAATAGATGAGCCAGGAGAAAATTACAGACCCAGTATTCCAGGGGGAGAACAGGTATCAAGGTAGCAAAAAGTCTGGAGTGTTTACAGAACAAAGAGTGTGGCGGTACCATGGTGGATGGGGAGAGAAAAACGAAGTCAGAGAAGCAGGTAGGGTCTTAGAATCTTACGGGTCACTGTAAGGAATATGAATTTTTGCTTGATCTTATTTCATACAATCTGACTATTCTCAGAAGACCTGCATTTGCTTTTTGCTTTATCTCCTATCTTTAACTTCTGCTTACTGAACCCTAGCCTGAATTATGTCAAAATGTCAGTCAGGCCATCTGAGATATAATCAATCTGGGGGAAAGGGACAGTACAAAATGAAAATGTAAAACCCCTTGCTAAAAAAAAAAAATTATTAACAATTTCAAGATAGTGACAACAGAGCACTAAACTAAGTACGTGGTCCAACTAAGTGAGGGGCCTAGTTAAGAGCAAAGCCCTGTGTGGGTGACTGCACAGCTCACAGACCCATGAGGCTGGTACTGATCTTGAAAAACATTACTTGAAAAAAATAAATACCTTTTACTGATAAGTGACTTCTGTTTTCTTTTCACCTTAACTGTCAATCATAAAACTTATTTAAGACCTTTTAAATGGAGTAGCCGTTCAAACATGTTATTTAAAGGAAGCTGCCAGGAAATAAGAAACTAGAATATTAAGACTTACTGAGAGAACTTCATGCCACTATTGTGCACTAAATGGAAAACATAATAAACACAGTAAATATACTAAACACATAGTAAAGATATAAAAAATGTAATTATAAACTGAATTGTAAAAGCAATACATCTTTATAATCTTTGCATCTTCAGAAAGCCTAAAAAACAATAATCAGATAAGAAAACATTGTGACTATCAAACCATTTTTTTTCCATTTTTCCTTCTTTTCCTACCTTCAGCTATTTCACTCAACTGTCACCCCCCCAAATGGTCTGCATGAAAAATAACCCACTATTTTACCTACTATGTAAAATTGGACATAATCATAGGTAACTAGAAAGGGTTCACAAGATTCAATTAGTTACTACTAAAAAATGATATTACAAATTAAAGGGGCCAAGTCTGAAATGTCAGTCCAGTCCCTGATGTTTTAAGTTTGAAACAAACATTTCTACCTGCAGGAAAGGGCTGCACTAGCCTTGCCTGAGGTGTCCCCATTTCATTCATGGTAGAAGCCATTACTCAGTATTAGTTATCATAATGATTTATGCAATGTCACAAGCATATTCAGGCTCATTAAGAACTGCAGTCAACACTGTATTACTGCTATCCAGATTATTGTACCTTGGAAAAGAGTAATTTCATTTGCAACTAATTATAAATAAAAATCCAAAACAAAGACATTATTATTGACAAATTTATGCTGCTACCTGTTTGATACACTGAAGGGTTGCCTGGGAAAAAAGAATGGTCAAAGGGAATGCTTTGTTGGTTTCAGCGACATTAACATTTGCATGGGGTTTGAGTCTATGCTGTAAGGAATTTAAAATATGAAGTGTTTCAACCTAAAAGAGATGACAATCTAGTGTAAGAACTAAGGTAGTTAACAGATGAAAAAAAAAAAAAAACACCTGACAAACAAACATTCTCATAACACAAGAATAAATTTTCAGAATCAAAGCATCTTGAAATTTTTGTGCCAAAGTAGAAGAGTCACAAGATACCTTTTGATTCTTTTGTTCTTTGGTTTGTAATTTTGTGGCCTATGACCACAAGTTAATCAATTGCTCTTTTAAGGTGACCATCATCACTCACCTGGGCTAGTGCAACTGCCTCCTAACTGTTCTATTTTCTTCTTTTGCTCCCTTCCCCTTAGTCCACTCTCCATTCCAAAACCAGTATCTTTTTTAAAATGTGAATCAGATTTCACTTGTAAGCTTCATATTACTTTTAGAATAAAATACAAACCCTTGATACTCCAGTTAAAAATAAATTTAAAAAAATATAAACCTTGGACATGGCTTAAAAGGCTCTATTACCTGGCCCCGTAGACCTGCTCTGACCCATTTCTGACCAACTTTTCTTCCTGCTCACAATGCTAGGAACACACTGGCCTCCTTTTTGTTTTTCAGTGGTAAGTAGCTCTTTCCTGCCTTCCCGCCTTTGCATGACTTAGAACTGTCATTGGTAGGTTGCTCCTTATCATCACTCAGGACTAGACTCAAACAGACCTTTCTTTAGTGCCCCTCCTCCTGACTTTCAATGGCTGTACTGATTGTTATCTGAAATTCTTGTGTATCTGTTACTTGCCTTTCTCCTGAGTCCCTTCAGTAAAAGGACACATTCTATAACTGACCTTCTTTAACTTTCTCTGTGCTGTAGCCCCAGTAGGTAGAACAATGTCTGGCCAACAAAAGTACAATAAATAAAATGTTGAATGATTTGAAGTCATTTAACTTACCAGGATTTTAGTTTCTCATCCACAAAATGGGGATAATTATAACTACTCTGTAACACTGAAGAAGCTGAAGTTGAACGGTTCTATGAAGACCTACAAGACCTTTTAGAACTAACACCCAAAAAAGATGTCCTTTTCATTATAGGGGACTGGAATGCAAAAGTAGGAAGTCAAGAAACACCTGGAGTAACAGGCAAATTTGGCCTTGGAGTATGGAATGAAGCAGGGCAAAGGCTAATAGAATTTTGCCAAGAGAACGCACTGCTCATAGCAAACACCCTCTTCCAACAACACAGGAGAAGACTCTACACATGGGCATCACCAGATGGTCAACACTGAAATCAGATTGATTATATTCTTTGCAGCCAAAGATGGAGAAACTCTATACAGTCAGCAAAAACAAGACCAGGAGCTGACTGTGGCTCAGATCATGAACTCCTTACTGCCAAATTCAGACTTAAACTGAAGAAAGTAGGGATAACCACTAGACCATTCAGGTATGACCTAAATCAAATCCCTTATGATTATACAGTGGAAGTGAGAAATAGATTTAAGAGCCCAGATCTGATAGACAGAGTGCCTGATGAACTATGGATGGAGGTTCGTGACACTGTACAGGAGACAGGGATCAAGACCATCCCCATGGAAAAGAAATGCCAAAAGGCAAAATTGTTGTCTGAGGAGGCCTTACAAATAGCTGTGAAAAGAAGAGAAGCAAAAACCAAGGGAGAAAAGGAAAGATATTCCCATCTGAATGCAGTGTTCCAAAGAATAGCACGGAGAGATAAGAAAGCCTTCCTTATCAATGCAAAGAAACGGAGGAAAACAACAGAATGGGAAAGACCAGAGATCTCCTCAAGAAAATTAGAGATACCAAGGGAACATTTCAGGCAAAGATGGGTTCAATAAAGAACAGAAATGGTATGGACCTAACAGAAGCAGAAGATATTAAGAAGAGTTGGCAAGAATACACAGAACTGTACAAAAAAGATCATCACGACCCAGATAATCACAATGGTGTGATCACTCACCTAGAGCCAGACATCCTGGAATGTGAAGTCAAGTGGGCCTTAGAAAGCATCACGATGAACAAAGCTAGTGGATGTGATGGAATTCCAATTGAGTTATTTCAAATCCTGAAAGATGATGCTGTGAAAGTGCTGCACTCAACATACCAGCAAATTTGGAAAATTCAGCAGTGGCCTCAGGACTAGAAAACGTCAGTTTTCATTCCAATCCCTAAGAAAGGCAATGCCAAAGAATGCTCAAACTACTACACAACTGCAGTCATCTCACATGCTAGTAAAGTAATGCTCAAAATTCTCCAAGCCAGGCTTCAGCAATATGTGAACCGAGAACTTCCAGATGCTCAACCTGGTTTTAGAAAAGGCAGAGGAACCAGAGATCAAATTGCCAATATCTGCTGGATCATCGAAAAAGCAAGAGAGTTTCAGAAAAACATCTATTTCTGCTTTATTGACTACACCAAGGCCTTCGACTGTGTGGATCACAATAAACTGTGGAAAATTCTGAAAGAGATGGGAATACCAGACCACCTGACCTGCCTCTTGAGAAACCTGTATGCAGGTCAGGAAGCAACAGTTAGAACTGGACATGGAACAACAGACTGGCTCCAAATAGGAAAAGGAGCATGTCAAGGCTGTATATTGTCACCCTGCTTATTTAACTTCTATGCAGAGTACATCATGAGAAACGCTAGACTGGAAGAAGCACAAGCTGGAATCAAGATGGCCGGGAGAAATATCAATAACCTCAGATATGTAGATGACACCACCCTTATGGCAGAAAGTGAAGAGGAACTAAAAAGCCTCTTGATCAAAGTGAAAGAGGAGAGTGAAAAAGTTGGCTTAAAGCTTAACATTCAGAAAACTAAGATCATGGCATCTGGTCCCATCACCTCATGGTAAATAGAAGGGGAGACAGTGGAAACAGAGTCAGACTTTATGTTTTTGGGCTCCAAAATGACTGCAGATGGTGACTGCAGCCATGAAATTAAAAGACGCTTACTCCTTGGAAGGAAAGTGATAATCAACCTAGATAGCATATTAAAAAGCAGAGACATTACTTTGCCCACAAAGGTCCATCTAGTCAAGGGTATGGTTTTTCCAGTGGTCATGTATGGATGTGAGAGTCGGACTGTGAAGAAAGCTGAGCGCTGAAAAATTGATGCTTTTGAACTATGGTGTTGGAGAAGACTCTTGAGAGTTCCTTGGACTGCAAGGAGATCCAAGCAGTCCATCCTAAAGGAGATCAGTCCTGGGTGTTCATTGGAAGGACTGATGCTGAAGCTGAAACTCCAATGCTTTGGCCACCTCATGCGAAGAGTTGATTCGTTGGAAAAGACCCTGATGCTGGGAGGGATTGGGGGCAGGAGAAGGGGACGACAGAGGATGAGATGGCCAGATGACATCACCGACTCAATGGGCATGAGTTTGAGTAAACTCCGGGAGTTTATGATGGACAGGGAGGCCTTGTACTGCGATTCATGGGGTCGCAAAGAGTCGGACACGACTGAGTGACTGAACTGAACTGATAACTACTCTGGACATTAGCAATAAAGCCTAATGTTTACTAAATGTTTACACTGCAAAAATCACTTCACATGCCTATCTCCATATATACTGTTACGGTTTTTATTTTGCAAGTAAGGCCGCTAAGTTTTAAAGAGGTCAAATGACTGGCCTAACGACACAAGGCCATAGTGAGGACCCGGGTATGAACCTAGACCTGTGTAACCTCGGAATCTGATCTCTTATAGTTCCTTGCAAGATGCTTCGTTTCATTACGGCAAAATCGGCTATGCCGTCCGCCCATTGGGTCTGTAGGACAACTGAAAAAAGCTATTACATCCCCCGTGAGTTTATTTTTCAAGATAAGCAGTCCATTCCCTTCAACCCCTCCTTAAATGATCCTCACATCCCGGTCACCATCCTCTCAAAAACCAGTCTGAAGACGTCTCTCCCGCCCCAGAACTGGTTAATCTTTCACTGGGCAAGCGGTTACGGGACAGGAGACCAACAGAAGCCGATTCCCAGGGGCTGAGAAAACAAAGGTGCGCGTGGGTCCAAGCGGGCTGTGATGACACAGGAAGGCTTCCCGGGAGATAATGTGAACCCAAACCCAGGACACTGATAGCGGACCGGCCACCAAGGGCCCGCGCGGAACACGGCCGCGGGCGGACGCCACGGCGAGACAAAGCCTGCTGGGGGCTGGAAATTTCAGGGACACAACCCCATGTGATGATGGCGTGCACGCAGAGGAGCGCGAGGCATTTTCCTGAAAGTAAGTTAAACGAATACTGGAGGGAAGCGAAGTGGGAGGAACAGTTATTAACAAAAACGCGAACTTACCCGGCCACCCGGCCTCCGTAGCCCGACCAGAAAAGCGGCTACCTGAGGAGACCCGTAGCCTAGGCAGCGGCGGGCTCAACTCAGAGCTCGCGAGACCAAGGAGGCCTCGCGAGATCCGCCCCCCTGCCCCTCACAGGCGGGCGCGCTTTCTGGGCGTCATGGGAGGGCTCTGGCGTCCGGCTTGGAGACGCGTAGTTTTCTGCGGGTGGCCTTGGAGCCACGTTGGGCGCCCAACCCGGGCTGCCGAGAGGGCAGAGCCGTGTCTCAGGCCGGGGAGGAGCGGACCGGCGGGTACTGAGCAGGGCCTGCGGCGGCTCGGGGCATGGAGGCGCCCGAGCCCGGCGGAGCAGCCGCTTCGGCGGCCGAAGAGCACGAACCCCTATACGCGCTCGCAGGAGGAGGACTGGCGGCGGCGGAACAAGACGGTCCTCACCTACGTGGCCGCGGCGGCGGTGGGCATGCTGGGCGCGTCCTACGCCGCCGTGCCCCTGTACCGGCTCTACTGCCAGGTAGGGCTGGCGCGGCCCGCCGGGCGGCCCTTCTGGAGGGGCGGAGGGCCGGGGCGGCTCCGTAGAGCGCGGGGCCCGGTGGGAGGACTGTCCGAATATTACCTCCCAGAGGAAAACGGGCCTTGAAGTTCGAGAAAGCTAGTGACAGAGCTGCCGGCCCAGCTGGAGCTCTTGTGTTCTTGCCCATACCCCACTGCCGAGTGAAATTCCCTGATCTCAGAGCTACCACCCGAAAGGTCTGCAGCCTGCACTCCTATATTCAGCAATCTCCTGCTGCTCACACGTCTGCCTGCTTTTAAAATGTATTTATGTTCATTCCCTCTGAAACACATACAGGTTCTGTGCAAAGATTAACCGTGGAAACGGGAGTTTGCTTGCTACTTCTGCTTAAACTGGGAGGAGCTTTTTATCTGTGCAAACTACTGTGATTTAGGACTTTGTATAGATGATTTAGGACTTCGAAGCTTTTCTCCTTTTTAATATGAAACTGTAATGTCCCCGCCGGGCTCCCTTTTAGATCAGAAACTCTAGTGCAATGGTTTTCAAAGTGCAGACCCTCCCAGGAGCAGCAGCATCATTACCTGAGAGGGCAAGTTGAGTAGACTGTTGGCTCCAACTCCAGAACTGTATAATCAGGAACTCTGGGGAGCCAGCAACGTGTATTTTAGTAAGTCCCTAGTAGATCTTGATGCAGACTAATGTTTGAGAACCGCAGGCACAGGGCTACTTCACCTGTTACATATACATGTTCTGCCAAGTTCTTAAGCTGCTTTGGGCATTAGGTCACCTGTGGAGATTCTTAAACGTATCAGGGTTTCCCTACCTCAGAGATTCTGATTAGAAGACCTGGGTAGGGTCCAGGAATTTGTTTTAAAACCATGCCGTGAATGAGAGCTACACATTCACTAAATGAGTAATAGAGGGTTCCCAAACTTTGTTGTACATCGGAATCACCAATAATAATGAAACTGGAATCTAAAGGACTTTTTAGTCTCTTAATATCAGCATTTATATGGGAAGGGGCAGTGGCTTGATTGCTGGAGGATGAGTGTAGAATGTGAGTTAATGTTCATCACAAGCTAGCCTGGACCAAGCATGAATCCCAAAACTACCATTGATGAAATCATAAACAGAACTGAATCCAAAACATCTCGTGTAGATATCCCTAAACCACGGGGCATGGACAGGGGGAGGTGGGTGGTTGATTTTATTTTCCAGGGAATATTTAACAATATCTAAAGACATTTTAGTTGCCACAACCTGGGAGGTGAAGGGGGAGGGTGCTATCTAGTGGGTAGAGGTTAAGGGATGCTGCTAAATGTCCAGCACTGCAGAGAATAAACCCCTCCCCCCACACCAAAAAAAAAACAAAGAATTATCCTATCCAAACTGTCGTTAGTGCCAAGATTGAGAAACCCTGCCCCAAACTGAAATGAATGACAAATTTCATTCACATGGGTGAAAGTGCAGGGCAGGAAAGTAAACATCTATTGTGGTTTGCAATCCTAAACTTAAATCTCAGTTGGATGTTCAGTAGTGACATTTCCAAAAGAACATCTCCTTTAATTTTTGGAATCACAGAACTTTAGAGCCAAAAATAAAGGATTATGTAAACCACTTCATACACCAAGCTCATTTTATGAGTATAGAAAGTGTAGCCCAAAGAAAGTAAAACTTAGTTTTGGGAGCTACTTAGTGACAGAACTAGACTGGAGCACAGGACATTTTCTTTTCAGGGCCTTTTTCTATTCTTGTTTAATTTTGCAAATTACCACTTACTAATTTGAAGACTGTATTCAAAGACTGTCAGAAAGAAAACATTCAAGTGACTCAGGTTCTTCAGAAATAAGCTACATCTTAAAATGTAGCCTTCTTGAACACAAGAATAGGCTTGCTCTCTGATTAAACAAGGGTATAAAGGCTTGCCCTCTGATGTGTCTTATAGGGTTGTAATGTAGTTTCATAATGCGTGGCAGTTTAGTGAAGCTGGTTGACTTGTTTAACAAGCTAAGGTAGTAGTACTGTGTTTTGCTGGGAGTCTTCCATAGCCTCAAATTTGGTATTTTTTTCCCAGTATAGTAACAGATTAATTATCCGGAGACCAGAATTCTGGCAACCTCAAGCATCAGAAGAATGATGACCCTGGAAGTAAGGATTTTTTTTTAAGCATCTCTGATAAGGAAATAAGTAATGGCAATGAAGATAGGCAAGAAGTGTCAGATACAGATTATCCAGATGCCTTATGATTAGTCCATTGAGTGGCCAAAGAGATCAGGTTCTCTGATTAACTGATGATACCTACGTAAAAGCTGTACAGTACCAAAAAATACAGAAAACATTTACAGAAACATTTTACCAACATGGCAAAATACTTAACGATGCTTGAGGAAAGCAGACTATAGAAGTGAATCTACAAATTAATCTGTACACTAAAAGTTATGATACAGAAAAGGACCAGAAAAGAATGTGGAAAATGGAATTAAATAGTTTTATTGAAATGACAGCATTGTGGGTATATTTTATTTCTATTAATAATAGTTATGAAATACTAGCAATAGCAAAAACATCATAAACTAAGATGTTTAGTGAAAAGTTCAGCTAAAAATTCAGAGCTCTGTTATCAGTGGAGAATCCATTCTCTTTCACATGATTCATTTTTGATCATTTTGACAACCAGGTAATTAGAAAAATATGACTTTAACATAGATAGACCCTTGACACCCAAAAAGTGGTCAAATCATTAGCACATTCATAGGAAAATAGTCAGTGATAGTATGTATACCTTGCTGCTACTGGATTATTGTTTTTAGATTTCGTTTCATCCAGTAAATAGGTCATCAGCACCTAAAACTACTGTACTTTTGTTTAGCATATTATGCCTTGTTATCTTTTTCTAGACTACTGGACTTGGAGGATCAACAGTAGCAGGTCATGCATCAGACCAGATTGAAAACATGGTACCTGTTAAGGATCGCATCATTAAAATCACCTTTAATGCAGATGTGCATGCAAGTCTCCAGTGGAACTTTAGACCTCAGCAAACAGAAATATATGTAAGTGCTTAAAGCAATGCTTAAAAGATTGTTTTTTCCAATTTAAAGATTGATTCTTTCATCACTTACTGTTTCACAACTTAGGAAACACTCATCTAAACTTAATTTCAAAATACTGACAGACTCCATTACTGTAATTCTTTCATTCCCACAGACTACTTTTTGACAGTGCACTACCCCTAATGTAACAAAATATTCTTTTAAGTTACATGGCATCATAATAAAAGTCACTTTGGAGCAATGGGAAATGTCTTATTTTTATTAGAATCATATTAAGAGTTCACTAAAAAGTTCTCTGGTCACCAGTCTTAAGAGTAGGAACAGCTGTCCTGGTGTATCAGACATTAAAAAATATGTCTGCAATGCAGGAAACCCGGGCTTGATCCTTGGGTCGGGAAGATCCCCTGAAGAAGGGAATGGCTTCCCACTCTGGTATTCTTTCTTGCCTGGAGAATCCCATGAACAGAGGAGCCTGGCGGGCTACAGTCACTGGGATTTCAAAGAGTCAGACACAACTGAGTGACTGGCACTTAAACTTATTTACCCCAGGTAGAGATGATATAGCAAACTGTTGAAAAACATTGGTTACACTGGAAAGTAGTTTGCTGATTTACATCAAAATAGCCCTCTCTCTTAAAATAAATTTAAGGAGTTTTGAAGTAATCATGCTAAAAAGTTATATTCTAGCTCAGAAAGACTATGCACCTTAAAAGTTGCCTAACGTCTTACCTAGAGAATTTAACTGAAATTACCTCATGAACTGAAGAATAGCCGGAAAAGTTTAATTGTAACTCTTATTGGAAAACTATGAATGTTAGTGCTTTCCCAGGTTAGCAATCCTGACTGAATCTCTTCAGTGATTGAGGGTGTTAAAGACTGGTTCTGAGGATTAATTCCAGTCACATAGTAGTATACAAGGTATTAGTGGCTAACCTGGTACGTGTGACAGAGCATCCTTTGGACACTAGTCAGTGTCCAAATACTTTAAAGCTTGCGATTTATTTTATCCATTATTTTCTCTCAAAAGAAAAGTATTAGTGCTTTTTGGCTAAATAAAATTTCTATTTAGTCAGTTTTACTTTGGTTATACATATAATTTACTCTGGTTGTAAACCAAGTTTAAGGTTGGTAACGTTCTCTAAAAAGTGAAATGAAAGTCGCTCAGTCATGTCCAACTCTTTGCAGCCCCGTGGACTGCATGTAGCCAGCCACGCCACTCTGTCCATGGAATTCTCCAAGCAAGAATACTAGAGTGGGTAGTCATTTCTCTCTCCAGGGGATCTTTCCAACCCAGGGATCAAATCCAGGTCTCCTGCACTGCAGGCAAATTCTTTACCGTCTGGGTCACCAGAAAAGGGAAGCCTTTTTCTAAGAAGAATCTTTAATCAATTTATATAATATTCAGGGATAAGTGTTAAGAAGTTAGACTTGGCTGTTCTTGGACACATTTTAAATAACTTCATCTGCAGATTATCACTTGAAGACTTCAGACATACAAGAGAACAGTCCGTAATAAGTATGTGTAATAGAGCAATAGTTCTCCACTGACATGCAAGTAACATTTGAAGATCAAATATTCTTGGGTAGCATTCACAGTTTATTTTGCTGACTGTTAAAATTAGGTTAGGTATTATGGTCTGAAATGAAAATAATGACTAATTTACTATGGAATGCAGATTTGTAAGATTTAAAGTGTTGATAATTTGTATTTTCCTTAAAACAGGTAGTGCCAGGAGAGACAGCACTGGCATTTTATAAAGCTAAGAATCCTACTGACAAACCAGTAATTGGAATTTCTACATACAATGTTGTACCATTTGAAGCTGGACAGTACTTCAATAAAATACAGGTATAACTAAAGGCAAATGTTACAGAATGTGATAAAAGTACATGAGATTGTTTGGTACTAAATTTATTGCAGTGTTTTTTTAGAATATACAAATTTTTCAAAGTTCATTTATTTTAAACTTCAAACTGTTTTTTCATTGCTTATAATAATTATGCAGAGGTTGAGAGCCAAACTATACGGATATCCTTTTTTTTAAGATTAGAAGAATTTGTTGATTCTCGATCTTTAAAAGCAAAACTCAAGAGATGAAAGATGCGGTTATCCTATCATAGAATTTAAAGATTATAATTAACAGTATGCTTATTAAAGCCAATAAATGAAGCATAGTTTCTATTCTAGGTAGCAGAATAGAAATACTAATTAATGAATACTTTTCTATAACTTTTAGTGCTTCTGCTTTGAAGAACAAAGGCTTAATCCACAAGAGGAAGTAGATATGCCAGTATTTTTCTACATTGATCCTGAATTTGCTGAAGATCCAAGAATGGTGAATGTTGATCTCATCACTCTTTCTTACACTTTTTTTGAAGCAAAGGAGGGGCATAAGTTGCCACTCCCAGGCTATAGTTCAAATCACCAATTAAGTCCTCCTTCAAATTTGTGACTTTTAAAAAATCATGTACCTTGTCATCTCAGAGAAGTATTTAAAATAATATGAAGCCTTCTGTTTTAAATGTTACGTACTGATGGTTCTTTTCTTCCCAACTCATTTATCCCACTTAGAATGTACGACAGTTCAAAACCATGTATGTTGGCAGAAATTTGATGGTTCCGCTCCCCTTTTAGGTTATCAGCACTTCGTACATGTAGCAATAAACTTTTTATTATTATTTCTCAAATGGTTATTTTCATCACAAACACTCACTATTTTCAAAGCTCAAAACGAAAGAGTAACCACTGAGCCCTAACAGCTTACCCAAAGACTACACTTTGACTTCAAACCTGACTGTATTTTCCCTTTCAGATCTAGAGCTATTTTACATTCAGAGTGCTAAATAAGTACTTTGAAATTCTGGTACCATGAAATTTAAATAAAATGCATTAAGTATATCTAGTAGGCTTCCAGCATTTCTTGTGATAATTCCAAGTCCCCAGATTTTAAATTATAAGTGAGATTGTGAAGATTTACTAACATCAGTTCTTCTGGAAAAAAAAAAAAAAAAAAAAAAGTTCTTGAACTGTTTTAATAGTAGTTCATTTGTCATTATAATTTATGACAAAGGAAAGTACAAGTTATCCTGAATGTTTTCCAGTAGACTTTCTTCCAAAAAGACAAAAACAACCATTTAGTGTTACAAAGAATTGTATTTAAAGGCAACCAATGTAGAATCCAGTGACCTCTTGAGGGTACCTGAAATACAGTTGAACTACAATCATCAAAGCTTTCACAACTTATAATTCTAAAAAAGAGTGTTATTTATAAAGAAGTGCAAATTGACTTATACATTCAACTTTAGTTAAATAAAGGCACTCAAGTATTCTTCCTGAATAATACAGTCGTGCTTTCACTTACTAACAATTATTTTGTCCTGAAACAGTCTTCATCCACTCTTGCCCCATCTCCTGTGATGATTCTAAATGAGGAAGGCCTGTGAAAACACAAGGTGCTGCACTTAACCTGGTTGGCCTAAGTACCATGAACTTTTGTTCTGCCTAAGTTTTAAGGGAATATATGTCACAACCAAGTTCTTCCAAGATAAAGCTCAAGCTGCTGTCAGAAACCACATATGTAACTCTCGAACCGTGACTCTTCTGTCTAAACCTCGTTAATGCAGAGGAAAAAGTTTCACTGTGGTTTTGAGGTTTGGGAAGGTCTTAACTTCTGGGTCTCAAAGCTGGACAGGGTCCCCCTTTTGGAAAATTGGCACCCATAACGCTGCCAGTGAACCGGTCATCCGTTTCCACCTGGAATAAAAGAAGAGTCAATGATCTCCATCCTTTCCCCCTTCCCCCAGCCCTTGATAACTAGGCAGCCACGGTCAAGTAGAGGAAATGTGGGAAAGTAGTGCATGCTGCTTCCACGAGGGAAGTGTGGAGGGAGCAAATATGGTTAACAGGTTACTGGTGGCTGTGTGCATTTATTAGTAAATAAATGGAATGATCAGTAAAGCAACAGAATCCAGACCAACCTACAACAACAATAAATGGGTCCTACCAGTCCCAGTCAGCAAGTATTAACTGCACATAGAAGACAAATCTGATTCTAGTGCTAAGAATTTTTTATTGATTGATCAGCTGTTTTTGTTAGCATTAATATTTTTATACCATAAACCAATTTCTGCATTCCCAAGATTTATAATTTTTAGCTAACATGGTCACAAAGAATCTATCTCATTGATCATTACAATTTGAGTGCCATAGGAACTTGTGTAATACTTCACTCATCAAACTGCCAGACTGAGACGGCCCTTACAAAATGTAAATAATAAATGTAGAAAGTGACAGTTACACTAAAATCGTGTGGGATGTAAGGTGTGTGAGTTGAAGTCTTTACCTCAACAATCACTGACTTTGAGCTCCTTTGTGGTGGTGAACATCAATGTCTTCATAAATAGCTCTGAAACAAACACGCCATCATGGTAAATTGATAAATATGGTTATAGGTCAATTTCAATGTACTATTTTGGCTTTTAACTGCCATCTTAAAGCAAAAATCTGGTGCCATTGTAGGTGTTGAGGCTATATCAATAAATAAAAACAAAGGTCTCTGCCCTGAAGCTTACATTATAAAAACTATTTTAGATCCTAATGCTGCTGTTCCCATGCATCTTACAAATATTTATCTTATATAACCGTCTTATAATTTAATGAGAAATATGGCTCAAATTTGGACAGCTTGCTTTCTGCTTTAAAAAAAAAGCAAAAATTGTTCAGCTTTCCCTGGCTTAAAAACATTAGAAATTAATATTCTAGCTTATTTAACCAGTCATCTTTGTACTTTGTACATAGTCATTTTTCTGTGATAGTCTTCATTTGTCTTAACATATGTCTACAGATAGAAAATATCTATATCTACAAATATGGCATTAATATACACAGTATAGCAATACATGACTAAGAAAAAATATTTCATAAAAAAAGCACTTTGAAGACATAATCACCAACTTCAAGAAGTGCCAGTGTGGTCCAGAAATTCTATTTCTCTGTTTTGTCTTTCATTTTCCTCCTTCACTCTACTCAAATCTGGCGCCCCTCCTCTCAGAAAAACCTCATATCTTAATAAATTAAATGTCTTTACGTGGAAACCTGATGTTCCCATCAACAAATCTTCAAGTCTGTTTTCATCTGCACCATCATCTACTTTTATGATCCTATCTATTGACCCCTGGCTTCTTAAACAACTTCACTCAGTCTCCCTCCCTGAATCTTCAATTTCTTATTCTCTACCTCAGGATTCACAGATGTTCCACCATTTCCTATTTTATAAAATAATACAGTCCTTTATCCCATGTCTACTTAATTGCCTCAGTAATATTCTAGCTGCCAGACCACTTTCCCGAAACCCTTCGTGTTTTAAGTTTCTTTGTAAGTTACCTGTGCACTGTCTTCTTCATCCCTTTTTAATGCACTGAAATTTGCCTCTGTCCCTGTCAACTTCTACTGAATCACTCATGATGATCTGTTACTTGGTCCATTATCTGATGTTGAGTCCTTGTCTGTTTTCAGCAATGTTCATCACAGTTGTGCACTCCCTTCTTTTTGTTTCCAAACTGAGATTTCCATATCTGGTAATACAGGTTTCCTGTTATTCTCTTTTCTCTTGACTTTTCCATTTCTCTCCCCCACTGGGTCTGCAACACTGATTCCCAAACTTGTCACTACACTAAAAACTGCAGGTCTTAATTTGAATGTCACTTCTCAGGCTTTCTGTTATATATCGTCAAGTCAATATCTTTCATACTGTTAACACAAACTGCAAATACATGTTTGCTTGCTGATTTAATTTCTGGCTCCTTATTAGATTTGCCCTCCGTAAGGTTCAACATGATAAACTAGGCACCAATCATTTTCCCTTGTACATAATTGATTTTCGGTCATTTGTCAAATGAGTGAATTGTGTATGTATATGTATATTCATAAGTACTATATGTTCTGCTGGAGTAGAAATTCTTAACCTGGGGTTCATGGACAACCGGTGATGTAATAATCCCAGAACTTTCATGTAAGACTTTATGCTTCTCCTTAGGGAGAAGTTCCCTGGATCTCATGGAACATTTAAAGAGACTGAGACACGCTACCACCCAGAAAGTAAGAACTATAGTGGTGGTGGTGCTTCTTCAGTCCTTAAGTCATGTCCAACTCTTTGTGACCCCATGGACTGCAGCATGCAGGCTTCCCTGTCCTCCAGAATCTCCCACAGTTTGCTCAAGTTCATATCCATTGAGTTGGTGATTCTATGTAACCATCTCATCCTCTCCTGCCTTCTTCTCCTCTTGTCCTCAATCTTTCCCAGCATCAGGGTCTTTTCCAGTGAGTCAGCTCTTTGCATCAGGTGGCCAAAGTTTTGGGGCTTCAGCTTCAGCATCAGTCCTTCCAATGAATATTCAGGGTTGATTTCCTTTAGAATTGACTGGTTTGATCTCCTTGCAGTCCAAAGGACTCTCAAAAGTCTTCTCCAGCACCACAGTCTGAAAGTGTCACGAGCTTTCAAAGTGGTAGGGAGTTCCAAAACTTCAGCTCTCCAGCTTCTTGCTATTTCTTACCTTTAATATCTCCTGCAGCACCACATCTACCACTAACATATTCAGTGATATTTTATTGAACAGAATGAAAGTTTCACAATCTTGTTAGGAAAAAATATTTAATGAACTCCTAAGCTTATCGTAATAAGCCTGGGACTGTATAGTGGCTGACTCTTTAAGATGAGACAGGTTCTGCAGGCCCGCTTCATTCACTTATAAATCATTCCAAAACATCACTACCCTGAGGGTGTGAACCAGGGGGTTCGGGTCAAAACCTCAAATGCCTACACATGTCAGGCAGATCAGATGAAGGTATGTGGGGGGCCTGGTGAACTGAGCGCAGCCCCAAACTATTGGTAGCATGTAAAAATGCAGGCCTGGCACTGTTGTCATATCAAGCATCCAGAGGTTCAGATAGTGAAATATCCCACCTTTTAACTTGGCAATTAATTTTTACGTGCATATTTAAAATTCACATAGGTCAAACAAAACAGTTGCAGGCAAGATACGGCCTGCAGGCTGCTAGTTTCTAAACAATGATTTCTATAAAAATGCTTTAATCATTTTAAAACAATTTTGGAGGTAACTTTCAGTTAGTCAAAATATATTAAAACTAATGAGCCTGTGTGTGCATGCTCAGTTGTGTCTGACTCTGTGACCCCACGAACTGTAGCTCACCAGGCACCTCTGTCCATGGAATTCTCCAGGCAAGAATACTGGAGTGGGTTGCCATTTCCTACTCCACTAATGAGGCTACCATCCCATAAATATTTATATACACTTGACCAGTATGAAATCACAAAATAATGTTGCTTTAAGGATTCCGAGTTAAAAAGTGATTTTTACATTAATAAGCACACTGTTGTCATAGGTAGTGAAGACTAAAAACAAGTTCCTATGTAAGTTTTCTCTGGCATCAGTCCAAGGACAACTAAAATATCCCATGAACATTGTACTTAAGTCATCAATCAGTGAATAGTGCCCTTCTCAAGCTGGAGGGAATCTGACTTTCTTCCAAGGCGTCTATAAGGAATACGCTCATGCACATGATGGTTCTGCTTGTTTCTTAGTGTGCAGCCTCAGTGTTTTTAAGTCACAAGGTCAAGAATGACGAGACCAACGTTAAGAGCAACAACCACACAAAATTTCATAGGTCACTTTTATATTCGGTCATTGATTTCTGCAAAGGCCTAAACAAAGTTAAATGTATAACCAAATCCTGTGAGCTCTGCTACCAAAGGGAACCAAGACAAAAGAATGACCCTTTTGTAAATGACTTACTCTGTGGTGACGGCAGGAGCTAAGGGGTCAAACTCCATTACTTCACAGTAACTGGGGGGCTGGAGGTCATTCTTCGTCATCGCTGTAGGCAACAAAAAGAAACACATTGTGCTTTTTTGGGGAGATGCACACAAGGAGCACTCTCTACGACTCCGACTTCAAACAAGATGCTAACGGACCCCTGACAACCAGAAACACGCACGCTGGTGCCTCTGTGCTGCTGCCGGGTACAGCAAGTCTACAGACGGCCACTCAGACTACAGGTTCATTCACCGCAGCACTCAGAACAGTCTTCAGGGCAACACAAGCATCCCCAGTCTCCTGACGTCAGTCCGGGGCTTCCCTTACGGCTCAGCGGTCAAGAATCCACTTGCCAACGCAGGAGATGTGCCTGGATCGGAAAGATCCCCTGGAGAAGGGCATGGCAACCCACTCCGATATTCTTGCCTGGGAATCCCCATGGACAGAGGAACCCGGCAGGCTACAGTCCATGGGGCTGCAGAGTTGCACATGACTTAGTGATAGATGACAACAACAGTCTGTTTTTAGTTACCAGTAAATCTCTAGCAGACCCATCTATTCTCATAAATTTCCTTATTTGGTGCAAATAATAAGGTCTTGAGTACCTGGATGATTGCTGGGCAGAGGTGGCAGTCTCTGGTTTGATGGTGTTGCTGGAACGGTCTGCAGGCTAACTGGCTGCAGTAATGCTGCATTTGAATGTTCCAGAAACTGAGGAGAGCAGAGCACACGTTCAAATAAACATTCTAAGCTTTTATGATTTTGATTCCTAGCCTTCCAGTGGCACTATCCCAAGAACCATATATTCTCAATCAGATAAGAATTACTAATGATTAGTTTTAGTTTAATGACTTAGATGATTTAATGATTTAAAACTAATGATTAGTTTTAGTTTAATGATTTAAATGATTTAATGATTTAAAACTAATGATTAGTTTTAGTTTAATGATTTTAGTTTTTAAGGTAATATCCCCTTACAAAACCTACTGCTTTTCTGCCTGGTTTCATGCCCCCTGCACCTTAATTCTCATATAAAATGTAAACTTAAATAAAATATATTGCTTAAAAAAAAACAAAAACCAGGAATGTATGGCTCAGTCCAGAGTCTCCTGTCTCACACTGAATATAAAACCTTGGCCTCAAAGAGGCAAAACCATTAAGTACAAAAAAGCGTATCTGTCAGACCTGGTCAGGAGAATGCCTCACCACGGGGGACACGGACCAGAGCCCTGTGGGTCCTGCGATTATCTGAGGGGACACGGGTCATGCGCTCTGAAGCAGGCAGAGCCAGTGCAGCTGAGGCAGAGTAGGCCGAGGGAGGGGGCCGGCCGGCCGCACAGCGCAGAGGCCGTGGGAGAGGTCAGAGGGCTTCTCAGGCTTTTATTGAGTAAAGTGGAGTCAGAGAACCACAGGTGGCTTTAGAGCGATGAGTAACATAAACTTTACTTTTAAAAAAAGACTGCTCTGGTTTCTGTTCCGAAAACAGATCGTATGATGGGGTGGGGGTGGAGAGGGAGGCGGAGGCTGGAACAGGGCAGCCCTGCAGGCGGCCACCGCAGTATCCATCTGATGCAGCTTGCTCGGGAAGTAAAGGGAAGGTGGGAGGAAGTGGCTGGATAACAGATATATTTTGAAGGCAGAGGTAAAATGGCAGAGGTCAAGCACAGTTTCCCAAGGTCTTTGACCTGAGCAACTGAAACAGTGGTCATTTGCAGAATGGGGAAGACGGCAGGAGGAGCAAATCGGGAGCTGAGGCTGAAAGAAAGCAAGGGGAGATGTGAAGTGGAAGATGGAAATGTGAGTTCTGCGCGGGGGGAAGGGGTATGGACTGGAAACAACTTGTAAGTGCTCAGAGTCTGAGTGGTATTTCATGATACGAGACCAGAAGACCAGAGAGGAAAGAACGTGGGCAGAGAAATCTGAGGCCCGACTCCCGGGGTCTCCAACACTGAGAGGCCGGTGGAGAAGAGGTCAGCAAAGGGGTGCAGAAGATAGCAGCGGGGAGCCGGAAGGGAGCGGTGTCTGAAAGCGCGTGTGCGGACAGGAGGGCTGACCGGCTCTCAGCTGCTGACCAGGTCGGCTGAGCACTGAGCTCTGCGGGACCAGCCAGTCATGGGGAGGTCCCTGCTGACCTCGCCAAGAGCTCAGCCCCTGGGGCGGCTGAGATGAGAACTTGTCTGAAGTCCCTCGGAGGACGGGAGGAAACAGAGCAAAGACAGCAAACAAGCAGTTCCAAGGGAATTCGGATCCTTTACTATCTTCCTAATGGAAGTGAGACTGCGCTTATCTTGAAAGATTCAAGAGGCAAAAGGAAAAGCCCTCACAAGGGCTTCATTAACACCTTATGAAGAAATTTTGAGCAGAATGTGTGAAGCAAGGACTGGGAGCTCCATTGTAGCACGATAATCTGCTCCTTGGGGGCACTGCCCAGGAAGGCCTTCATTACTTACACTCTCGTATGTGTGACTTGAGGCGAGGTTTTGGCTGGTCCTTTGGGCAAACCTAGGATAGTGTGATAATACAGCATGATTACCCTACAGTGAAAACAATCAAAAAGACGACCCTCCTGGTCTAAAAACAATACCCAAAATGCACCTTCAGACTGCACAGAAGTATTAATTTCACAGCACAATTGCCAGTGGTGTTGGTGCCCACCAGGTCACAATGCCCAAACACCAAAGAGAATGAGGACAAAGTACCGCTGCTGGGCAGCGGCAGCCCGAGACCCTGGCGTGCACACTCTATCGGTCAGAGCAGAGCCTTCAGTCTTCGCAGGAGCAGCTGCCACCCCACCACTTCTAAAGGATGAAAGGCAAGGCAGAGCGGAGCTGAGGACGCGGGGACAGTGTGAAGTTGGAGTAAACACACTTGCCCTGTCTCTTTCACCAAATGCAACTATAAAATCTGGACAGAAGGCATGGAATAAATATCTGAGAACTGCAAGGTAAATTACAGGCTAACTGGGAAAAAAGACTTGAATTGGAGCATCAATGAATTGTTGGTAAAGTTACCATGTTCTGCCCCTCTGGGCACGCAGGGCAGCCTAGAGCCCAACTGGACAGTGAGGATGTACAGAGCTCCAGGAGAAGACGCTCCTTCCCACTCAAGGAGCAGGAAAGGGAACCCGAGTGCCCAGAGTGTGCGGGGCAAGCCTTGTCCCTGTCTTCCTCTTCATCTCTCTGACCTCTGGGCAATCCCACGGTGGCCGCAGGGACCTCAGCGGCACGGCCTGATGGGGCTTACACCTCTGAGAGGCGACTTCCACTCTAAGAGGGCAGCTGTGATCAGCCCAAGAGGAGGCAAAACTGTTTCTTTTATCCTTCTGTCCTGCCGTTCCCAGTACACGCACAGTCACGGAAATGCATGACACAGCAAACTTGCAGCTTTCTGACTGGAGAGACGGAAAAGGGAATCCCAGGAGAGTGAAGACGGAGGAATTCAGGAAAATGACCTCAAAGCTGTTTATGAGATCCTGGGCTTACACCCTGATCTACACACCCATGGCTGATCCCAATCAATGCTAAGATGCTGAGAGATGAACACACAGCCTGCTGTCCAGGCCGAACAGTGATGACTGGGTGGCACGTGTGTGGGACGCATCTCAGTAACACTGCAGTGGCTTCGAGGGTTTAACTGACATCAGAATGAAAGCACGCAGGAGGCAGGCTGAAGCCGCGGCATAAACCTCACTAGGCTGCCTGCTAAAATCAAAGTACCAACGTTCTCAACAGGATTTACATAGACCAGGTGTTTCATATCATTAAAAATGCTCAAGATACAACCCCAAATCACTATGCATATGAAAAACTGAGAAAATTAAAACTTGCAAGAGAAAAGACAGCAGTGGTTGATACCTATTAATAGAGGACACAAATGATGAAATTATCTCACAATTTTAAAGCAACTATTATATAAATGTTTCAACAAGAAACCGTTAACACTTGAAAAAAAAAACATTCAATAGAAGTTCTCAGCAAAGAAACATAAGATAGTAAAGAAGAGTCAAATGATAGTTTTAGAATTAAAAAATAAAATTAACTAAAATTTAAAAAAATACAGAATGAGAATGAGCTAAACAGCAAAATGGAGCTGACAGAGGAAATCAAGTGAGAAAAGCAATGAACAGACCCCTAGGGATCTATGAGATGACAACAGATCCAATGGGGGCATCCAAAGTCCCAGAGGGAGAGCCAAGTACATAGCGCCGAAAAGCATACTTGAAGAAATAAAGGCTGAAAACTTCACAAATTTGATGACAGAAAAATCCAGATTCAAGAAGTTCAGTGTAATAAGCTGAATGGAGGCTCCCAAAGAGTTATGTCCTTGTCCTAATTTCTGGAATCTGTGACTGTCACGTTATCTGGGAAGAGTCTTTGCAGATATAATTAAGAATACTGAGATGATGTTTGAGTGGGCACTACATCCTATGATACGTGACCTTAAAACAGAAAAATGGGGACCTGAGAAATGCCGGGGAGAAGGCAATGTGAAGATGGAGAAAGAAAACAAAGTGTGTGGCCACAAGATACAGAAGTAGAGGAGTGTCTACGCTCCCCAGAATGCGGAGGAGGGAAGAATGACTCCTCCCCTCAGAGTCCTGGGAGGGGACGCCTTGCTTCCATTCAGACCTCTAGTCTCCAGAACTCTAAGAAGGTGAGTTCCATCACCCACTTTGTGATAATGTTTTCATGATAGCCATAGGAAACAAATACACTCAGCAAAACAAAGACAGCCATACTTAGACATATCATAATCAAACTGTTTAAAGTTAGAAAAAAAGAAAAGTTCTTGAAAGCACAGACAGAAAGAAGTAACACAGAGTCAACACAGGAACAAGAGTTTGAATGAATGTTAGATTTCTCATTAGAAGCCATTTAGGCCCGAGGACACTGGGGCCGTGTTTAAAAACTGCTGGAAGCAAAGAACCATTAGCCCAGAATCTATGTCCAATGACAGTACCCTTCAGGAACAACAATGAAAATGAAACACACACATGAAACATACTAAGACGCTTTCACTGCCATCAGATCTAAAATAATGCTGAAAGAAATTCAGAGACAAGGGAGACTGTACCAGAGGGACATGAAAGGAGAGCAACAGAAATGGTAAACGCTAGGTAAATATGGCGGACTATTCTACACTTCCTGAGTCTTGGAAATTTATATAAGGGTTGAAAGGAAAAACTGTATTATGAAAAAATTGTAAAATAATTATTCATTGTCTGGTAGTGGTTTTTTAACATATATATACATAATATATATGATAACTATAATATAAAGGGGAGAGCTGTATGATAATAAAGTTTCTATATTTCAAGTGGGAAAATACTGGTTTTAAATACACTAAAAAAAAAAATGCAATTCCTAGAGCAACCAGTCCTCCCCTCCCCATATATAAACTGTACAAAAATATAATTTCAGAATAAAATGGATACTGAAACATCCAAATAGCCCAAAGTATGAAGGAAAGAGGAAACAGGAAAAAACAAAAAACAGCCAAAAAAACAGCAAAGGAAACAGACAGAAAAGCAAATCACACAATTGTGGTCCTAATCCAGACATATATTATATTATTATTATATTTATTATATTTTATTTAATAATATAAATGGTCTAAGCATACCAATTAAAGACAGATATTATCAGAGTATATAAAAACACATGACCCAACCATAAGTTATCTGTAAGACACTCACTTCAAATAGTTAAAAGTAAAAAGGTAGAAAAAGATATACCATGCAAATACTAATCAAAAGAAAGCTAGAGTGGCTTTGATTACAATCAAAGTAAACATCAAGGTAAAGACAATTGCAAGGGATAAAGAGGGACGTGACATAAAGATAAAGGAGCCAATTCACCAAGACGACAGCAATCCTGAAGGCAAATGCGCTGAAAGAGCTTCAAAATACAGCAAGCAAACAATTTTACATAACCTTTCCAGAAATACCACGTACCATACGACTGTTCAGACCCTATTGTCAAAAAGACCGACTGTAACGACACAGAACAGACGGTGGCTGCAGGGGGTGGGGGTGGGGGTGACTATAAAGGACTAGCTTAAGGAAGTTTTTTTGGATAATGAACAATTCTATATTCAGACTGTGGGGATGGTTACATGCATCTATATATATGTAGGAAAAACAGAGCTCTGCAGCAAACAAAAAAAAGGTCAATTTTACCATATGGAAATTGTAAAAATAAAATTAGAGTGAAAAGAAAAAATAGAGAGCAGGTACTGAAATCAGACTCACTTGAATCTGAATCCTCTTTCTGCACTAGTTGGACCACCTTTGTTTGGCAAGCTGATATTCCTGTCTTGGTTTCCTCGCCAGGACAGTGAGTCCTGGGGGTCCCTTCCTCAGAGCACTGCAAGGAGCACTAGATTAAGGAACCAGGGAGCGTTTCTTATTCTTAGCCTGCTGCCTGATACTAAGCAGGCTATAAATATGACTTTATCCTATCATCACCACTGCTTTTCAGGAACCCTTCCCATTATGAGAAATTCCATCACTCATTTGTTCTGTAATAAATTATACTGCAAACGAAAGAGGGGTGGAAAAATCTTAAGACTGTAAGATATTCTGACAGCTGATTGTGCCTCTCATATTTAATCTTTGGGCTGCCCAGCTGGCTCAGATGGTAAAGAATCTGCCTGCAATGCGGGAGAACCAGGTTCAATCCCTGGGTCAGGAAGACCCTCTGAAGAAGGGAATGGCAACCCACTCCAGTATTCTTGCCTGGAGAATTCCATGGACAGGGGAGCCTGGCAGGCTACAGTTCATGAGGCTGCAAAGAGTTGGTCATGACTGAGCGACTTTCACTTTTTTTCGCAAGTAATCTTTCACACATGATTCAACTCAGATCCATGCCTTAGGTAACATTAGTGCTTCAATTTCCAACACTATAAAAAACTGGTCTAGTGACAGTTTCACTCAGGTTAAGTTTTCAAAAATTAGAAAATATATGTTCAAAAGACATCATCTAGAAAACAAAACAGATGTCACCCATTATCTTTCATTCCAGTGAATTCTAAGAACTATTATTTTGATATTTGGATCTTGGATAGACAATCATAATAGAGTTTCTAATGATCAGCTGATCACTGTTTTATGGTTCCCCAGAGACTCTTTAAAACTAAAGATTCCTGCTATTGAATAAGAGTTTCTGGGGTCTAGCCATTTTATTTTTTAATAGTCACTCAAGATTTTTATGCACCTTGAAGTATGAGATCCATGAAACCAAGCACTTATTAGCTAGGATTTGATCTTTGTGTGGTTTTATACATTTTTTTTGGTAATGGGATTTCATTTATATGGTCAATCTTTCCCAACAAGATTTGCAGGATAAAGGAAAACAGAATCCGCTACTTCAGACCACATAATTTACTAAGCAACTTCACTGGAGTTCTGCCTACATTTCAACAATGACTTGCAGCTCAGAGGTCAACACCAGAAGGCGTCCAGTGAAGGTTCTGACCCAACCTGGTGGTTCACACGACAGCCACATCCCAGCGCGTGAATCTCTCCTTCTCTCTTCTCCCCTTACACACTTTCCTCCCCTCTTTTCCTCCCGAGTTTGATTCTCCTTTCTCTTCTCCTCCCTCTGCACCTCTTTTAACACAGAAAAGCAACTAAAAAAAGTCCAATGACATAAAAATACAGCCAAGATATGCTGTTGTATGAAAAACAAAAGAAAGTTTTGAAATAGTACGTACAGTATGCTGCCCTTCATTTAATAAAGAAGAAAAATAGCTCATATTCCTATTTACATACAGACCCTTTGGAAGGGTAAGTAAGAAACTAACAAAGGAGTTCCCTGGGTGGAAGCAGGTATGACCTGAGGGAAGGCAATAGGCAGGCTAGGAGTGGGGGGAAGATCGAGGACTGTCCTTGTGCGCATTTTTATATTGCTTTGATATCTGAAACACGGAGATGTACTGCCTATTACCTGAGATACATATATTTAAAAGGGAAAAAAGAATATAGGACTTGATGGAAGGCAAAGTTAACTTCTGTTTATTTTTTTGCTATTTATCTACTCCATCCTGCCTCTTCTTAACCTTAGGTAACCAAGCTTTGTTTAGGTTCTTCTGCATTTTTCTTCTCTTTCTTTATGCAAAGAGAGGCAAATATTAGCATATATTATTTCCCACTTTCTTACACAAATGCAAGAGATCATATACACACTGCTTTGCAGCTTTTCTCACTTAATAAACTGGTGATTGTCTCTCACGTAGAGGGCACACTTTTTTTCCACAGCAGTGTAATATATTATGTAGATGTTTATTTAACCATTCCTCAAACTGAAGGGTATTTGTTTCCAATTGTTAGCTATTGCACAAATGTTGTCAAGAACAATTGACTTTATTTTGCATCAGTGAGCATAAATACCTAGAAGTAAGACTACAAGTTCAAGGTACATTTATAATTTTAAATACATTTATAATTTTAACAGAAATTGCCACGTGCCCCTAATAAGAACTGCACAATTTTGTTATAGTATTTGTCTCTCCACAGTCAACAAACCACGTTAACAAACATGCAAGCTGTGAGGTTAAAAACAGTCTTATTGCATTTTAACTCATCCTTCTGTAACTGTAAGTAAGGCTAAGCATCACTGAGCAAAAATATGTTCTTAGGTCATTTGTATTTCTTTTTTGGTAAACTGTTAGTTCACCGGATCTGCTAGTTAATTGGTATATGAACTTGGGTAAGTTCTGTTCTCTATATCTCAGGCTTTTTTCCTATAAAATGGGAATAATGATAACAGCACTGATTCAAGAACTACTGCAAAGATTAAATGAAATAAAAACAGCTCAGCAAAATGTCTCCCACATAGCGAGTGCTCTGCAATCTGTGTGGCCATTTCTGTTCTCACTGTCAATATATTTTTCCTACCTCCTGTTACCACTAAAAAAAAAGAGAAACAGGATTTACTGAATGCTTATTATGTACAGAGTGCTATCCTAGAAGGTACATGTAGCATTTCACAGAATCTTTTTAAGAATCCTAGAGAGGATTCTTGGAAGAAAAATGAAGGCTCATGCTGGTTAAGTTTCTCATTCAAGGTCACACAGCTACTAAGAAACAGTACTGAAAGTCTAAATCAGTTATGTTAGATCCCTAGTGAAAATGAACGTGTTAGTTGCTCAGTCATGTCTGACTCTCAGACCCCATGGACTTTAGTCTGCCAGGCTTCTCTGTCCATGGGATTCTCCAGGCAAGAATACTGGAGTAGGTTGCCATTCCCTTCTCCAGGGGATCTTCCTCACCCAGGGATCGAACCTGGGTCTCCTACATTACAGATAGATTCTTTACCATCTGAGCAACCAGGAGCAGTATTGAAATTCTGTATCGGTTACATCAGATTCCTAAGTCTCCACCTTTTCTATTATGTTATGCTTTCTTAAATATGAGGAATAGGAATAAGAATGAGATTGAATTAGTTCTGGAGTATTACTGACATACTTACAGGGGTGTTTCTGTATTTTCCAAGGCTAGCAGATCCACCTGTGTATTAAGACTGGGTTTGAAGTTGTTTGGTACAACTGGACTCAGAGAGCTGAAATCTAGAACACAAAATGTACTTGTTCAGCTTTAAAACATTTTGTTTATCAGTTCTGTTGGATTTTCCATGGTTACCAAAAAAAAAAAAAAAAAAACCCGCCACCATCAAATGAAAGAGATTGAGATAGTTCTGTCACTATAAAATCATGGTATTTCCTCAAATAAAAATTAAAAATCATTTATGGCAATTAGAAAGAGAGAAATTCCCTGTCATAAAAAGAGGATGCTGTAAAGGTAACAAACATTATTATATTGGGTTTTCTAAAATCCCAGGCTGACTCAGAATGGAAGGGATTTTATGTCTTTTCCTGTGAAGCACAAAAGTAAAAAGTTGTGGTATACACAGAGTTCTACACTCACATCTCCAAACTCTTAAGTTCCCATAATCAAGAGATACCCCAAAGAGAATAATTATTTCTCCCCCGCTGTTACCACTGGTAAAAACCTGAAAACTCTTCAATATAATGGATTCCAAATATCCCACTGGTCTAAGAAAGCAGCTAACATTTTAGAAATGTGGAAAGTTATAAGAAAACCACAAGTTGAATAATACTGAATATTTTGATTCTAAAAAATCTTGCTAACATAAAAGGCAAACAAACTGATTTTAATTTGGCAGAAAAACCTGGATTTCAGGATTTTTCATTACATTTGGTGGTAGCTTAGTCACTAAGTTGTGTCCGACTCTTGCGACCCCATGGACTGTAGTCTGCCAGGCTCCTCTGTCCGTGGGATTCTTCAGGCAAGAATACTGGAGTGGGTTGCCATTTCCTTCTCCAGGGGATCTTCCCATTCCAGGGATCGAACCTGGGTCACCTGCATTGCAGGCAGATTCTTTACCAACTGAGCTACGAGGGAAGCCCCCATTTTACTTTGTAATTTACCAAAACTCTTTGGGAAGGATAATAGGTAACAAATGAATTAGACAAATAGGTAACCCTAAGCCTACAGTGCAACATCATCCTTTACTTTCACAAAAACCCATTAATGCAACTCACTTAGTAGGAAAGTCTCAAGAGTTGGGTTGCTAAGAAGTGACAGAACTGGACTGGTGGATTTCAACTTGGACTTCTCTGACTCAAAAGCCTGTGATTTATCCTCTACATTTCACCACTTGAGGCCTCATAATTTCTGATTTTTTCTCTCTGCATCAAATATTCCCTTACCTGAAGCTACAGTATGGCAGAGAAACCCAAAGATAATAGTGAATGGGTTCAGAGTACATCTAAATGCTGCCCAGGGAGTTGAACAAGCTGTCTAAGTAGGCCAGGCGAATCCCAAGCCAGTGGGATGGGTTTCAAGGACCTCCTCCCCTAGACGCATCCCCTTCCTGTACTGGGTATGACCTAACCACTGGCCAAGAAGTAATTACATCTCCTGATACAGTTCTCTGATACTCAAATTGACTTCAGTCCTTCTCAAGTTGCATTTAATCAAGAAACCAAGGAGAACTGTTTCACATCAAGCTCTTCTGCTGGTCTGAAAAGACCCATGTGCTTATTTACTTAAGTCTGAAAGCTGAGCATTCAGGGTGCTGACTTCTCCCAGGGTGGTCCTAGGCATCGGAAGGCTGGGACTCAGGTCAAGGAGATCTGAGGATGGGGCGGAAGGTTCACTGGTAGTCTGAAAACACAGGAAACAAAAACACAGTTTAGAAAAAAACTGCATCAGGCAGTTTATCATGGCTTTCTCCCCAGAGACTTCCCTTTGAAGAAAGGAAGCTCTTATTTTGGAGGTACCCTGGGAGAGAATTCTCCATTCCACTGGCAACACTAGGAGTAATCCCATCAAAACTGACATGGCTTCCCTGCTTAATCAGAGAATCGTCTTATGAGCTCTTATCAATAACTCAGTGAGTCATTAAGGCAAATACTCTGCACTACTAAAACATTCCAAATCGTTAATGCATATTTCTTCTTTTTTAAGACTTGTTTTAGGTAAGCTCTGCTCCTTACCATGCAATTTGTAAAATTTTTAATTGTTCATTTTATAACATTTCTATTTACTTACACTGGCATCTTCCCTCTGGTTCTTATTTTGCTCCAAAATCCTTTGTTGGTTTCGAGTAAACCTGTTTTGCAAGTATTTAAAAGAAAACAGATATGAAAATGTTATAATATTTAACAAATTATTAATATGCAAATATTCACCAATAATCAACTTCATCCATAATCAATTCCCAATAAAGTACTTTAATAACTTTTTCCCAGTTCTATGAGAAAATGGACAAATATTATAAATACTAATAATACAATCACCAAGTTTTACGGTCTCTATTAACATTATGTATTTCCTTGTACTATTTTTTTTTCCGTAAGTTAATCTATTTTAAACTTTGTTGAAATTATATCTACATAATTCAGTATCATAATTCCATTACGTTGACATCATTTTTCTAGTTATTCAGAAATACAACGTTTAGTGGTTGTATACTTTACCTTATGAATGTATCACATACTTAAATATTCTCCTTATTCTCAAATATGTTTGCAATTTTGCCAAAATTGTCCAAAACTATCATTCTACATAAAATTCAGTCAACATATTTTCATTGTTTAATCTTCATTTTTATAAGATGCTTGGCACCCAAAAATATTGACCTTTGACAACTTTGTTTTAATTTTACACTGTTCTTACTTCACTGTGGGTAAAGGAGCAGTGAAATAAATCAGTAAGAGAATAGGTTTGAACGAATAGTGAAGCTGAAGGCAGAAATCCAAAGTAGAAGCATTAGCTTTATTACTGAGTAGTTATAAGACCATACTTATGGACCTCAGTTGTCCAACTATTCACAGAGAATAGTAATGTTTGAGCCATTTCCTCAGAGAGCTATTTTAAACAGCAAGATATAGGTAGGTAGGTAATATAGGTGGATGAATGTGGACATGCTTTGCAAACTAAAAGCTGCTTTAGAAACACATAGTATTACTATTATGACACATCGATTCCATGAACCTAAACACTTTTAAAGTCTAAAAGCTTACACTGAATTAGAATATGGCTTAGATTTAAGGATGTTTCCTGTTCAACACACGGGCTTTTCTTCTGTCTGCTAGTGGCACTGGCTTCTTGCGTGCTAGCTAGTTATGTGCAAGGTGTGACCAACCCTCACAAATCAAACCTTGAGTAACAAATTTCTGTTTCCTTATTTGCACAACTATTCCCTGGATGTAACGAGGGGAAACTTTTGGAGATTCTGAAACAGGATGAGTGTATTTTGCCTGTGGGATGGATGTGAATCTTTAAGGAACAGAGCGCAAACACTGGTAAGCAGAATTATCCCCCTGACCCCACCAAGATACCCACACAGTAAATCAATGGAACAGTGAGCGTGTCAGGTTAGAGGGCAAATGGACTGAAGGTTGCCAGTGGGCAGACTTTAACTGGGAGATTATCCTGGACTGTTTACATAAAGCCCAGTGTAATCAGAAAGGCCTTAAATGTGGACAGGGAGACAGAGGAAAGGAAGAGGGATACAACGTGAGAAGGACCCCGTCAGACAACGCTGGCTTTGAAAACGGAGGAAAGGTGTCAGGAGCCAGGGAAAATGGCATAAACTGCACACTGCAAGGAAACGACCCTCCTCTAAAGCCTCCAAGAAGAAACAAAGTCCTGATTCAAAGCTCAATCAGAAAAAGCTGTTCACAGAAATAACCCACTCTCCTAACATCAAGACCAAATAAACACACATTCCCCCTCAGAGGAAGCTTTTAGTAAGTGGTCTCATGGTTTGCAATAATAGAAGTCTTCAAAATGAAAACCAGGAGTCGGGACCCGACTGAACACCGTATGGTTTCTTTAGCCATCTTCCTACTTAGAAAGATTTACATCAAAGCAAACGAAGGGTGAGAACAGCGAGTCCCATCTGCACAGAACGCTCCTCGCTCTGACAGTGAGACGCTCTGACAGTGAGACGCTCAGAGGAAACTTGTTCCACAGCTGGGCGTCTGCTTCCTGATTCTCCTGATTCATTCGGATCAGCGGGGGAAAGTCCAGACCGTAATTTAAAAGACTCAGCGGGACAAGAGGAGGAGGACAGGAAATGAACAGATTAACGAGCTAGCACCAGCGAGGTGCTTTCATCTATATTATCACATTTAATTCTCACAAAGAAAATAAACAAGCCCTTTCCAAAGAGGCAGTAGTCCCCTTTTAATAAACAGGAAAAAACCCCAGTCGTTAAAAAGTCAAGCAGTCTGTCCAGAATGAACAGCAAAGTTTGAAGCCAGGCCTGTTTACCTCCTTCCCTTAGTCACACGGGTCCCCTTCTCCATCAGCTGGTGGGAGATGCGGCCACTAACTCCAGAAAGGCTCAGCAAAAGCGGTTCCCCTAAGGGCATCTTGAAATGTCACTTTGCAGAAAACCTCTGGAATTTAGTGAGTAGGGGCCACATAAGGGAAAACTGTCCTACTCAAATGCCAATACAGTCCCTATTCTAAGGAAAGATCTAGAAGCAGTTTGGGGGGTCTTTAGAGGCCCAGGAAGGCTTAGGGATAGGTTTGGAAAGAGCCCAGGAGACGTGCCTGAAGCTGTGTTTATATTTAGCACTTTACCGAAGACTGAGGAGAAAGCCACCTCAGTCAAAGCAGCTGCCCTGCTCTGCCCTCCCCGGGGACAGGTCCCGGCGTCCCTCCAGGCCCGCTGTGCCCTGGCCTGCTCCTTCCACACAGAAGCTTCCCTGCCTTCTAACATGGGCCAGGTCTGCCTGTTATTCTCACCAAACAGACCTCGACTCCGTTCATCCATCTCCCTTCCGTGTGCGTGTGTGTGCATGTGTATGTAAACACACATATATATTATTGAAGGTGTTTTCCTGACTATAGGCTTAACTATAGATTACAATAGATTATAAGACTATTACTTATAAATAAATGACTTGGAAACAACTTAAACACCTAACCAGTGAACTATGAGAGAAGAATGGACTATTATGCAGCTGTTAAAAATAATGGTTTGGCTAAAGCATTTAAGAAACATAGGGTACACAAATACAGTGAAGAAAATCAAAGGAGAGACAAAAGGATATGTTCTTTATATCATCATGACTACAAAACAAAGTTTAGAAAAAAACTAAAATGTTTCTAACATTCTAACCTGTATCCACAGGTTCTTTATCTGTGGATTCCACATCCAAGGATTCAACCAACCTCAATATGAAAATATTTGAAAAATTAAAAAAAAAAAAATCCCAGAAAGTTCTAAAAATGAATTGGAATTTGCCATGCACCAGCAACTATTTACATAGCATTTACATTGTATTTACAACTATTTACACAGCATTTACATTTATTAGGTATAAGTAATCCAGAGATGATTTAAAGTATACAGGAGGATGTACATTAAAGTGTACATGTAACCTATGCATAGGTTACATGCAAAAACTATACCATTTTACATAAAGGACTAGAACATCTGTAGATTTTGGTGTTGCTGGGGGTGTGGGTTCCTGAAATCAATCCCCTACAGATACGGAGGGAAGACTGTATTTAACATTTTTGCCTTCACTCTTTTCTGGATGGAATTAAAAGAAAAACAAAGTTCATGTTCACGTACAGATTACCCTCGCTGCTCTGACGTTGTGTATACTATCTTCTTCTTCCTTCTCGCTACTGTTCCCTGTGGTTCTCCACCTCAAACTTAGGGTAAACCTCACTTTCACGACAACGCTCAGCCTGTACCACTGGTCTGTCTGAGACCCGATGATGTGCGCAGTGCAGACACCTGGTGATTCAGATCCAGGCTCTGCTCACAGGTCAGCATGTGAGCACAGCTTACACACTCATGAATGCCGCTCGCACTGCCCAGGCCACGCTCATTCCCGAAAGCCGTATCACATACTCCTGGAAGAGCAGGACCAGAATTCCCCGCCTTGGGAGGCAGGCACCCATGTCCAAACTTGTTCTTGATCTTTCTGAGCGCCCACCGGCAGGCACTGAGAATGCTGAGCACTGGAAGGTGTGCCCAGCCCTGGAGGACGGTCAGAGAGGCTGCCCACTGCTCACCTCTCACACCCAAGGATGGCATTGTTCAAATCCTCGTTCACTTGAATCAGCTCAGCAGTGACGTCTTCATTCTCCACCACCACAAGCAGGTCCATGATCCTCTCCTGCATCTCCCGACCCGTCTTATAAAGTTTCTGTCAAAGAAGGAGAGAGATTTCTTCTTCCATGCTAAGAACCAACTCATTAGCCCTTCTGAACTAGTGCAACCAAGGCTTCCCTGGTGGCTCAGATGGTGAAGAATCTGCCTGCAATACAGGAGACCCGGCTTCGATCCCTGGGTCAGGAAGCTGCTCTGGAGAAGGGAATGGCAACCCACTCCAGTATTCTTACCTGGAGGATCCCATGGACAGAAAAGATGCAATCTATGAGGTTGCAAGGAGTTGGATGTGACTGAGCCACTAACCCTTTCCCCTTTACTTTCATACAATTGTGACCACTTCCCCATGAGTCACCTATGGGAGATTACCAAAGTATTTAACTATGGACAGCTCATCCTTTCTCTATCAGAAGGGCCTCAGAACAGTATTTTCCTCTAAAAATCAAAATAGGGATCATAAAGACAACGTATTATACACTGCTATAACACTGGACTAGAAATTAGAACTGGTGTATAGGAATTCTAGGTTCATGGCTTATTAGAAAATAATTAGAAAGAATTATTATTTAGAATTTTTATATTTTATTTTTATTTTATTTTTAATTTATTTTTACTTTATTTTATTTTTCATTTTATTATTTTATTCTAAATAGTATTATTTAGAATAATTAGAAATAATTAGGTTCATGGCTTATTAGAAAATAATCACTTACTTTCTAAATCTCAGTTTACTTACTTGATAAGTGAAAAATACACTACCTGCTACACACATCTACCTCAAGGGGTGACATAAAAATCAAATGAGATGTGTATAATGAGGAACTCTATAACTATAAAGCACAACATAAAACATAAAGTGCTACTGTTATTTGTGGTAATGGAAGAAAGAAGTAGTCAAAATGCATTTACAGTAGTATAATTTTCCTATTATGTTTTACTTAAAGATGTAAAGTTGATAGTTACAACATTACATTCCAAGGTAAACTGAACCTGGATTAAAAAACCAGTCATCAATCCCATCTTTATTTAGATGGCCTGGAATCACCATTATACAAGATTCCACTCCCCAAGCCAGCCTTTTCTCATAGCATCAGAAGCTCCTAGAGCAGACTTACTGATTCAGAACTGCCGAGACTGAGAGTCTGGGGATTCACATTGTTTAATGAGCATCTCAGTGTTCCTCATGTACACTGACATTTGAAAACTGCTATCTTAAAACCAGGGGGCTTCCCAGGTGGCTCAGTGGTAAAGAATCTGCCTGCCAACAGGGGAGATGCAGGAGACACGGGTTTGATCCCTGGGTCGGGAAGATCCCCTGGAGAAGGAAATGGCAACCCACTCAGTATTCTTGTCTGGAAAATCCCATGGACAGAGGAGCCTGGTGGGCTACAGTCCATGGGGTCACAGAGTCAGATGGGAATGAGTGACTGAGCACACACGCATCTTGCAACCTAATTTCTCTTAGGCAAACCCTCAGTGAGCCTGAGGAGCATAAAACTGATACTAATACTCCTTCAGCCCACCTTGCCAGAACTTGTCCATGTAACAGTACACTGCTGTCTGAGCCGCCGGAGGAGCCCAACAGCACCTGAGCGTCAGGCAGGAACACAGGGACGTTCCCCTCTCGGGACGAAAGCAGCAGAGCTGGCTGCACTGCAGCACCATTTACTACATTATCCAATCTCTTCCCTCAAGAGAGACAGGCCTGCTGAAAAACTGACTTTACAAAACCATTCAGCATCTCAATCTGTCACAAGATTTCCAAGAGGAAATCGCTAAATAAATCAAGCCACTACTAGCCGGCATTTAGACTCAGAGGTAAAGGCTACCACATCTCCACAGAATCTTAACAAAAATGTTAAGACAGGAGAGAAGGGAAAGGGGAAAAAAAAGTGAAACACAGAGATGTCAGACTGGGTTTTCACACTCACATCATACAACTAAAATAACTGGCCACATTCCCAATGATGTGGTAACTGTCAGCCGCGGCTGACGAACTTTTTCTTGAAGGTTCGACCTTCAAGAAAAAGTTTTTGCTTTGTCGACCACATGGTGTGTGTGGCAACTACCCAACTGTGCCATGGTGCAAGCAACCACGGACAATATGTAAACACACGGGTGTGGCCATGTCCTTGTAAAACAGAGTCAGGTGGTGGCTGAGCGTGACTCACTTATGGCCCCGTGGAAGACAGCAAACGAGAAGACTTTAGACTCAGTGGACCTAAGGCCTGTCCCGTCTACACACCTGATACGGGGTCTGGTTAAAACTCGGCCTCAGTTTACCTTCTGATCTATCAAACAAGGACAACAACCATCACGTAGGGTTGTTGTAAGAATAGGAAATGACGCGGTTGAAACCCCACTGTGGGACTTCCCTGGTAGCACAGTGGGTAAGAATCTGCCTGCCAACACAGGGGACGTGGTGTGATCCCCAGTCCACGAAGGCTCCACGTGCCACAGAGCTTCTAAGCCGCGCGCCATGACTTCTGAAGCCCACCCACCCGGAGCCTGTGACCAACAGAAGGCACTTCTGTGAGAAGCGCATGCGCCGGGATGAAGAGTAACACCCCCCACTGCAGCAGCTAGACACCCAGCTCAGCCAGCTGAGCCGCTTCCAAGCAACGAAGACCCAGCTCAGCCAGCAATAAACAAACAATTAAAAATTTAAAAGCAAACAAACACTGTGTCTGGCACACAAGGCAGTCAATGAATGCATTATGGGTACCTAAGGAGGTATCACTAGCAGCTTAACTAGCTAACTAATACATTCCTGCAATACCTGTGGCATTACCCAGGACCCAGCATTAAACAAAGGCAAAAACTAAGAACAGCTTTTGCTGCAACCCCATGAGGAACAAGCACTTTTCCTCTCGTTCTGCATTAGCGTGCAGAACAGTTCTTCTTGCTCACTGGCAGCCTTGCTAGAACAATGTCAAGATCAAGGAAATACAATGGCTCTTAGATGCCTATGACAAAAATGTAGAAATTAATTTGAAATGAATTTGCAGCCAACATCAACAGCCCCTTGTCATGGGAGGACCGACCCTTTGCCCTCTCAAGAGACAGATGGGATGGAGACATGAAAGGAACACCACATTTCTCAGCAGGCTTGCAAAGCAGAATCTGAAAAACCTCTTCAAAAGCCGGCCCGCTCTGATCTTTGCAACTGATGTCTGTCTCGGAAGAAAGTCAAGCCATCTGGAAACGGTGCAGATCAAGCACCGTGAACCAAAAGGATGGGTCAGAAGCCCCCCACAGCAGGCTCGCGCAGGGCTGTGGATGTGGGGATCAGGGCAGGGAGCCCAAACACAGAAGCACAGGTGCTGCGCAAGTGCCCATCACAGGGGCCCTGGGATTGCCTGACTTCCCCCCGGATCAAAGCAAAGGCAGGCGCTAAGCCAAAGGGAATGTAACAACCATCTCAGAAGTCTCGGGAGTGAAACAAGAGCAGCTCACCTAGAGCCGCCTCTGCTGACGCCCAGACGGCGCCCGCTCTGCCACAGAGCACAGGGCGTCAGGGAGGAAGATTCCATCACGCTGTCAACTCCAAATGCAACTGCCCCCACTGACCAACACAGGGCAACTCAACAAAGAAAGTACAGTGTCTGAACATGTCCTCTGAGAAAGTGGTAACGGGCAGAACGGTGTTTGCGGGCAAGCCTTCTCTGGAAATGGTATGTCCAGCACTGCCGCTCACACACCTCTCTCCAGGACCTCCCACCCAGACAGCGGGAGAACCCGAGACGACGGGAGCCACCCGTGTCAGAGTCAGTGCGGGTTCGCGGTGAGGAGGGAGCGCTACCCTGGAGAGAAGGAAGCCTCAGGAGGACGAGCTTTGTACTGCAGCCCTATCTCTGCTGCCACTGCATGGACAAGTCACCACCTTTCTAAACACGCGGCCTCCTCTGTAAAGGAGAGGGAGATGGTCCCAAAGGCATTGAAAGGGCCTTCCCCTCTTAACACCTTACAAGTCTCTGAAAAGGAAAGACTGCAAGAGTTATCAGAGGAGAAGGCGTTTTACCAATTATTCTCAAAGGACCAAATTTCAGATTCATATGATTTTAAACTTCGCTTTCCTGGTAGCTCAGACAGTAAAGCATCTGCCTACAATGCGGGAGACCCGGGTTTGATCCCTGGGTTGGGAAGATCCCCTGGAGAAGGAAATAGCAACCCACTCCAGTATTCATACCTGGAAAATCCCATGGACCGAGGAGCCTGGGGGGCTACAGTCCATGGTGTCGCCAAGAGTAAGACACGACTGAGCGAGTTCACTTTCACTAATAAGTTATAGTAAGACTTATTCTAGTTGTGCTTTTAAAATCTGAGCTCACTTTATTCTACAGAAGACTAAAACATCCTCTTCTTTCGCTGTCTTACCGGGTCAAGGCAAAAACTAAAATGGGAGCTCAGCCACTCACGAATAAGAGTAAGGTGATTCAGAGTCAGGTACACAATGCTTGGAGAGCAAATGCAAGAACAGAACATGCAACGACATTCCACTACTGTGACCAGAACAGATACTTTTAACTCATCACAACGCTCATTAGACTAGACGCACCCTCAGAATCTCAGCACGCCACCCTGGCAAACTAAAAGAAATCCCGTCTCTGCCCCTTAAGAAGTTTGAAGTCCCAGAGCAACAGAGTGGCTGGGAAATATGCCTTTCACCAAAACAGTTCTATTGCCTAAGAGTCTAACAAAGAGAAAGGAGCTCTGAGAACTAGCAGGTCTGCAAGATCTAACTCTCCTGCACAGATTGGAAGAACAGATAGGGGATTCCAAGTAAGTATACCCAGATTTCAGAAAGAAGGAAACAGGCAGGGGACGCGTTTCAAATAAACAGAACAGCTGCGAGAAGTTACGTGCCAACAGACAAACTAGGAAATGGTTCCAAGTAGAGGCTGCTTTTAATGGTAACAAATTGCATACACGACTGTGATGGCTGGTAAAGCATAAGAAGAGCCAAGACATTTGTGAGTGGAGACTTTTCCTGTGGGCTGCACACCTTTTTGCCTTCCAGATCCACCATCCACACTCTGCCCTGCTGAGTGTCCCAAAGCTGACCCAAGGCTGACCCAGAGGGAGCATGCCGCCAGGCCCCTGCCATCTCGCTTCTGACTGGCTCAGCTGATCCAGGGGAGGAAACGGAGAAGGAAGGAGGTTACGGTCAGGCTCCTTATCAATGCCGGTCCTGCAGCCAAAGACACCACTGCCCTCACAGCTGCCTGCCTAGTGCGACTCCTCCCACTGGGTTCTGGAAAGAGTTCCCTCTTGCCTATTTATGCCTAGAGACATCAGCTGACAGCCCAGGGTAACAAGCTAGCTACTGTGGTTTCTCTGAACCCTGCAGTATCTTGCTAAATAAAACATTACCTTAATTTAATTCTTTTCAAATTACCCAAATGGAGCATGCCATCTGTTTGACCGATAAACCCTAGAAAGCATGAAAACAGAGCAATTTAAATATTATGGTAGCAAAACAGGGATAGACAAAGAGATCAAACCAAGAGAACAGCCTCTGGGAAGACATCCTTGCTCTGAAGTATAAAATGTGATAAAGAGGTGTTTGCAATCAGTGGAGAAGGTATAAATTGTTAATAAAAGTCATTCAGCCAGCCAGCCATAGAACTGAAAAAGATAAATGGAGGTAAAATCTCTAACTCAAACCAAGGATAAAAATTTTAATTTTAAACCACATAAAATCGAGGGAAAACCCACTGATTTATTGAAGATATCTTTGTTGAGTGATTGCATGGTTCAGCACTGCTCTGGGAGCAGAACCTGAGCAGTCAACAAGGCGAGCCTGTGGAGCATCCACTCCAGCAGGCAAAGGCAGCGCACGAATGTGCAGGAAAAATCAGCAGGCTGGAGGGATGACATGTGGGCACCCCTGGGAAGTGGCTGACTTTACACTGGGGGCCAGGGAAGACCCCCCGATGAGGTAACGTGCTAAGTTAGAAGGAGAGAAACAGCTGGCTGTTAGAAGACGCAGGAAGCATGAGGGTCAAGGGTGAAACAGCTCCCCAGCAAGAATGAACTCTGCGTGCTCGAGGAACGGGAGGGTGGCCAGACGGAGGAGAGCGCCTGTGCTGGGGAAGGAAAGGCAGGCAGGAGGAGATGGGGAAAGGTTTTATGGCCAGAGGAAGGAGGCTGGGTTTTATTCCCAGCGTAAAAGGGGAGGCCAATGAAGGGTTTCCAGAAACATGATCCGGTTTACCTTCTAAAACGTTACATAGAGATGCTCGGTACCATCAGTCACCGAGGGAAATGCAAATCAAAAGTATAAGAAGATACCACTTCACACCTAAAGCGGCTCAAAAAAAACAGTACAAGTGTTGGCCAGGAAGTGGAGAAACAGAGACCCTCTGCATTGCTGGTGGGAATGGTCAATGGTGCACCACTGTGGAAAAGCTTATCAGCTCCTCGCAAAGTTAATCAGAGCTTTCCATATGACCTGGTCATGCTACTCCTGGCTATACACACAAAAGGGCACAGGTATTCAAACAAAGACACACGGATGTCCGCAGCAGCACTAGTCACAACAGCCAAAAGACAGAAGCAAGTCAACTGTCCATCAACTAACAAATACATAACATATACTGAGAGTATATACATACAACGTAATGTGGGCTATAAAAGATCCTATGACATGAGTGAACCTTGAAAACACTATAGTAAGTTAAGAATCATATTTTATAATTCCGTTTATATGAAATGCTCCAAAAAGGTAAGTCTGTAGAAACAGAAAGCAGGTCAGGGGTTGCCGGGGAGCGGGCAGAGACCAGAATCGGGAGAGATGTGTGATGGGCAGAGGGCTTCCTTTGGGGATGCTGGAAATGTTTGGGACCCAAATAGAAGAAATTAGGGGAATGGATAGTTAGAGAGTTTGGGAAGGACAGGTACATACTGCTATATTTAAAATGGATAACCACCAAAGACCTCCTCTATCAGCACATGGAACTCCACTTAATGTCATGTGGCAGCCTGGATGGGAGGGGAGCTTGGGGGAGAATGGATACATATATATGTATGCCTGAGTTCCTTTGCTATCACAACATTGTTAATTGGCCATACTCCAGTACAAAATAAAAAGTTAAAGAAAATAAACAGAGGAAATGGTTGTGAACGTGAATGCCACTAAATTAGACATTTTTTATTTTTTGGCTATGCCACATGGCTTATAGGATCTTAGTTCCCTGACAGGGATCAAATCTGAGCCCTCAGCAGTGAAAGCACAGAGTCCTAATCACTGGATCTCCAGGGAATTCCCTAAATTGCATATTTAAATTGCCAACTTTAAAATGATTAATTTTGTTATGTAAATTTTACTTCAAGAAAAAAAAAAAGCTATACAGTTCTTGGTTTCCTGCATAGCACTGTACTCTGTCCTGAAAATATCCCTGACAACAAAATACCTAAAAATATTGGATACAAAATATTTTAATATGCATTCTTAAACTTTGAAGAAAGCATGAGAAGTCCTCAAAAGCTAAATCCAAACAGGATCCAAAGATACGGAGGCAATAAAGGCACAAGGGTCTGAAAGGCATCTCTAATCACCCCAAGAGGCAGGAGAGCAAGCCTGCGGTCTGAACAAGGGGCTGGGATGGATCAAAGACCCCCACACGCAGCTGGAACATCTGGGTGGCTACAACCTATACATGAAATAAATATATACATTGATCTGTGGCTCCCCCCATTCCTGACAGAACTCCTAAATCCCTTGGAACTTCCCAGGTGACAAGAGCATCTTTTGTTCTGACAAACTCTATTTTTCTGTTGTTGTTGTTCTGACAAACTCCTGGATGGTGGCTGGTCACCAGAAAAACCAAACATGATTAGAAGGTTGAAACTTTTAGCCCTAACCTCTATCCTCAGGGTATGGAAGGGGCACTGAGATGAGAGCTAATTGATCATGCCTACTTAACGAAACCTCTGTAGAAACCTGTCAACTTCGGGATTCAGAGGGCTTCCGGGCTGGTGAACATACACACAGGCTGGGATGGGGGTGCACTCCAACTACGCAGGGATACAAGCTTCATGTTGAGGAACGTCCTAAACCTCACTCTCTGTATCTCTTCACCTGGTTTTCCATCTGCATCATTTGTAATACTCGTTACAATAAACCAGTAAATATATGTACATGTTTCCTTAAGTTCTGTGAGCCATTCACTCAAATTATCAAACCATGAGGAGGGTGCTGTGGGAACCCACAGTTTATAGCCCGATGGTCAGAAGTGCGGGAGACTCAGACTTGCAAAGGGCATCTGAAGTATGGTGGTCTTGTGGGGCCAAGCTCTTAACCTGTGGGATCTGATGCTAACGCTGGGTATTTAGGGGGGTCCCAGGTGGCGCTAGTGGGAAAGAATCCACCTGCCAATGCAGGAGAGGTAAGAGATGCGGATTCAGTCGCTGGGTCAGGAAGATCCCCTGGAGGAGGAAATGGCAAGCACTCCAGTATCCTTGCCTGGAGAATCCCCATGGACAGAGGAGCCTGGAGGGCTACAGTCCATAGGCTCCCAAAGGGTAGGACACGACTGAAACAACTTAGCATGCATGCTGGGTGCTTAGTGTCAGAACGGAATTTCTTTTTTAATATTTATTTGGCTGCTCTGGGCCTTAGCTGCACTGTGGCATGTGGGATATTTTTTTCAGTGACAGCATGCAAACTCTGAGCTGTAGCATGGGGATTGAGTCCCCAAAACAGGGACTGATCCCTTGCATCGGGAGCACAAAGTCTTAGCCAATGGACCACCAGAAAAGTCCCAACAACTGACTCTGATTTTAAGACACCCAGCTGGCACTGGAGAATAGGTCAGTGTGGGCAAAAAACCCACACATTTGCTATCAGAAGTGTTAAGTTAAAAAGTTAGGAAAAGCAGCTCACTTGAAGGAACATAGCAAAGAGAAGGAGACGCCTCGGCTTTGGAGGGAGAATTCTAGCAGCCTGACCGCATTATCATCTCTCAGGCTCTCTGAGAATCCATGAGTCACTTGAAGTCCTTTTTCTCGGGCCTGATTAGTGACACTGGAAGTTCTCCACTCATGGAGGGAGGTGTTGGTTACTAGAGTTCTTCTGAAGAAAGTCACACTGGAAGGGTGTCTTCCTCCTGGGGTTGCGTGAACCTCAGGTGGCTGGTCCCACCTTCAGCACCGGACTGTGACTATTCCCACTCTCCTGGTCCTCTGTCTAGGTTCTCCTGTAATCCTTGGAATTTATTTTTATTTTCATACTGTCGACTTTAAAAAAGCAGCACAGTGTGAGAGCTGTGAGTGAAGTTTTATTTGGGGCAATGAGCAGCAGCACCTCAGACAACTCTGAGAAACTTTCAGAGATGCAGGGGGAAGGGACAGTGTGTCTGTGATTTTGGTAAAGAGGCAAGTGAGCAGAAAGTGTGAGTCGCTCAGTCGTGTCTGACTGTCTGTGACCCATGGACACATGGGTCCCACATGGAGCCCACCAGGCTCCTCTGTCCATGGGATTCTCCCGGCAAGAATACTGGAGTGGGGTGCCAGTCCCTTCTCAGGGGATCTTCCCAACTCTGCGACTGAACCCTGGAATCCTGCGTCGCAGGCACACTCTTTACCGAATGAGCCCCCAAGAAAGCAGCTGGTAAAGGGGGAGGACATGCAATCAAGCACATACTTCTTGTGAAGTTCCTGCTGGTCTCGTGAAGCTTCTGCTAGTCATGAGAAAGAGTCATCATGAAGGACTTTAGTGCTTTTCTAGGTATGAGGAGATAAAAGCACTGGGCTCACAGAATTAGCTCCTGAGAATATCTAACTATCTAAAGACCCGGCCTGCCGGTTTCCCGGGGCACAGAGCGCCTCATTTCTGCTCTCCACCCTGAACTCCTTCGGCGGGTGTTGAAGGTCAGCAGCTGCAGGAGCACATGGTTTGATCCTTGCAGAGGTGGATGGCAGGTGCCCGTGGCACATGCCAATTTGTAGCTGACAATATTTTGTCTGTTGTTTCAAAGAGGTTTGGGAAAGAGGTGAACTATTTTAACAAGCTAAAAGAAAAAGAAAAAAAAGATTGATTAGCTAGTTTGGGAGGAAAAAAAATAGTGTCTATTTCCCAACTCTCAGGGTGGACTTCAGACCCTTTTCGTGTTTCTGGACAGATGCACTCTGTATGCCATGCGTTGCTCTAGGGCCCTCGATGCCTCATCTGTCCCCCACCCATCCCCCACCCCAACTCTGAGGAGCCCCCTCCTGCAGGCTCCTGCTGAAGCCTCCCAGGGGCTTAGCAGGGGAAGCCAGGCAGGGAGCCACTGATACCTGGGGGCCCTGGCTTCACTAATCTGTACCATTTACACAGTTGCGAGAAAACTTCTGAAAAAGTACAAATTAAAAAAATTACTTTGTTTCTCCACAGTTTATCTTTGCCAGTTTCATTTCTAGATTCCTGAACCAAGACAGGTTCCTTTCCTCTACTTCCGTAAATTGCATCATATTATTTTAGATCAACCATAGTGAGGTAGGATATTATGATACAAGAAATATATATTTGGTCTTCATCCCCAGTTCCTAACACAGAGCTTCTAAAACCCTTGGGATTTCCTGAGTAGTAAGTAAGAGAGAAACAGCTTTTGTTATACTTAGTAAGTCCCTTTCAACCAAGCAGGAGTTTATGCTAACGAGATGATTCTTGGCAGACAGGGGCGGCTGCCTGAGAACCCGACCAGGGATCAGAGAGCTGAAACTTGCAAACCACCTCCACAACCTCCAGGATGGAAGGGGGCCAGGGCTGCCTTAATCAACAGTGGTCAGTGATTATATAAATCACGCCTCTGTGATGCAATCTCTATAAAACCCTGAAAGACTGCGTTCAGAGAACCTCTGGGTGGTGAACGCATCCAGGTGCTCGGAAGATAGCGAACCCCAACTCCGCAGGGACAGAGCTCCTCTGTCCAGAACCCTTCCAGACCCTTCCCTGCATGTATTCTTAGTCAATGAAAAAAATGCTGGCCGCCCCACTGTAAACAAAGGATGCTGCAGCTGATGACTTCAAAGGTGGTCACAACCTAGAAGCTGAGAGTTATGTTTTCTCTGGTGGGAATTTTGGGGACTTCAGGTCTGGGAGACAGCATCTCAAGTGACCCTCAGAGACCTGTTCCAGGAGGCGGGGTGAGGGTGAGGGAGGAGTCAGGTTATACAGAAGCTTGCAGCAGGAGCAGGTAGTCTGAATATCAAAAGAAGATTGTGAATAAACCAGGTATCTCAAGTTAAGGAATTTAGCCCTGCTTTTCTACAAATGGGAGGAAGCCAGAGTCTGGGCTTACTGAATTGGTTCCTTGCATTTGCATCTCACTATCTGAGGCCAGCATACTGTGATTTCATTATTCACATCCTTAATTCCCTGCTCACCACAGGGAGTGAGAGCAGCCGGCATCAGCAGGGCTGTTGGATGGCAGGCAGTTCTTCCGGGGCTCAGACATTCACATCTGGAGGGCCAGAATCCCAGATGGCTGTGACCTCCCCGCTCATTGGTATGGCAGGAAGCAGTCCATTTCACAGAGCCAGCGAGCCAACACATTACAGCCTCCCCAACAGTGAGCTCCGAGGGAGCCCGGCTAGAAGCAGGAAGCCTGCATCCAGCAGTGGGCCTATGCAGCTGCCCCCACCCCGAGCAGGGGACACTGGCCCCAGATAACCAGGAATGATTTCAGAACGGGACTCACATCCTCCCACACATAGAAAAGCACTACCTTTCTCAACCTGAGAAGCTTGGTTTTCTACTTTCTTTCTGGCGATGCTGGGTCTCCGCTCTGCGCGTGGCCTTTCTCTGGCTGTCGTGTGCGGGCGTTCGCTGCACTGTGTCCTCACTGAGGCGCGCGGCTCTATCACGCAGGCTCGGCCAGCAGCTGCGGCTCGCGGGCTCCATGCGGGCTCAGCGGTCGTGGGGCACAGGTTCAGCTGCTCCGCAGCACGGGGACTCTTTCCGGACAAGGATCGAACCCGAGTCCCCTGCATTTGCAGGTGAATTCTTAACCCCTGGACCACCAGGGAAGCCCTGGTCGTCGTTAACAGTACCCTTTTGATGTGCTGGCTACCTGGTCTTTGTTACAAAAACTCTTACATATGTCTCCTCCCGGCTTTTTAAGAGTAGTACCTTAGAGCACGCGACAAGCTGTGTCTTGGGCCTAAGCCCTCAGTTTTGTCCATCAAATAAAACACAATTCTACACTTTTAGGTCGAACATTTTTCAGTTCAGACATCATCTGGCTGTTCACCTGTATCCTCTGTAATGAACTGATAACAGTAAATAAAGTGTCTCCCTGGATGCTGTGAACCATTCTAGCAAATTACTAAACCTGACAAGGGGGTCTCAGGGGCCCCCAATCTGATTTGTAGCCAAAACGGGGCAGAGGGTGGGTAATCTGAAGACCCACAATTTGTGATCGGCGTCTGAAGTGGGGACAGCTTCGTGGGACTAAGCTCTTCACCTGTGGAGTCTGTGCTGCTTCTGGGTAGCTAATGTCAGAATTATTTAATGTGAGGGAAAAAAATTCAGACCTAGTATCCAAAGTGTTGTGAGTAGAGAAACAATTTCCTTTTATGATGTTATTTAGATTACTAGAAAAAGTTCAAATACTTGTCGAAAGAATTTAAGAGCAGCACTCCCCACACCGGATCTCTACATGCTACTACCAAAAAGCATGGGAGAGAAATAAAGTTGCACAGTCAATAGGCTCCATAAACAAACTGACCGAGGGCCAGAACCATTCAACTTGAATTGGCCATGAGTGCGTTCTAACGCTGGTTTACAGCCAAGTCTCTTTACGATTCAAGGCAACACACAGCCCTAAGCTCTGGCATCAAAACAGCAACCAACAAATCAGTATTATTCTAGCAAAATTCAACCAAACATCTGGACCCAAAGACTTGGACACAAAGAGACATTTAGTACACTCCAGGATGGCAGCAAATAAAACAGGATTCACATATTTGAATGGGATGTTTCAGTGGACATCTTACGAAAGGATTGTTAGCCACAGATGGATGAAAACATGAGAGAAAAATCCTATCACTACATTTGAGAGCTCTGAATGGCTGGGGAGATTGTATGGAACTAGGAATATTGCTGTGTCCCTTCTTAAAAAATATTATCTGCTACATACCCTTTTACTTTGATACCAAATTTTAAAAATTTTAGTTTAACATGCTCAATATCGTAAGTCACAAAATTTCTATCTGTAAACATCCTCAACTGTGGATTTTTAAAAAGGGATTACTACATAGGAACTCTAATGATTAATTTTCTTTTTAATCTCCTCATCATTTCAGTTTAGTCACTCACTTGTGTCTGATTCTTTGTGACCCCATGGACTGCAGCACGCCAGGCCTCCCTGTCCATCACCAACTCCCAGAGCTCACTCAAACTTATGTTCATCGAGTCGGTGATGCCATCCAACCATCTCATCCTCTGTTGTCCCCTTCTCCTCCTGCCTTCGATCTTTCCCTGCACCAGGGTCTTTTCAAATGATTCAGGTCTTCACATCAGATGGCCAAAGTACTAGAGTTTCAGCTTCAGCATCAGTCCCTTCAGTGAATATTCAGGACTGATTTCCTTTAGAAATGACTGGTTTGATCTCCTTGCAGCCCAAGGAACTCTCAAGAGTCTTCTCCAACATCACAGTTCAAAAGCATCAATTCTTCGGCATTCAGCTTTTTTATAGTCCAACTCTCACATCCATACATGACTACTGGAAATACCATAGCTTTGACTAGATGGACCTTTGTCGGCAAAGTAATGTCTCTGGCTTTTTAATACGCTGTCTAGGTTGGTCATAGCTTTTCTTCCAAGGAGCAAGTGTCTTTTAATTTCATGCTGCAGTCACCATCTGCAGTGACTTTGGAGCCCCCCAAAATAAAGTCTCTCACTGTTTCCATTGTTTCCCCATCTATTTGCCATGACGTGATGAGCCCAGATGCCATGATCTTAGTTTTCTGAATGCTGAGTTTTAAGCCAACTTTTTCATTCTTCTCTTTCACTTTGAACAAGAGGCTCTTTGGTTCCTCTTCACTTTCTGCCATTTGGGTGGTGTCTTCTGCATATCTGAGGTTATTGATATTTCTCCTGGCAATCTTGATTCCAGCTTGTGCTTCATCCAGCCCAGCATTTTGCATGATATATTTTGCATATAAGTTAAATACACAGGGTAATAATATACAGTCTTGATGTACTCCTTTCCCTATTTGGAACCAGTCTCTTGTTCCACATCCAGTTCTGTTGCTTCTTGACATGCATACAGATTTCTCAGGAGGCAGGTAAGGTGGTAGTCCCATCTCTTTAAAAATTTTCCAAAGTTTGTTGTGATCCACACAGTCAATGGTTTTAGCATAGTCAATAAAGCAGAAGTAGATGTTTTTCTGGAACTCTTTTGCTTTTTCGATGATCCAATGGATGTTGGCAATTTGATCTCTGGCTCCTCATAAATCTCCTCATACATAGGATTTACATGTACAGAACTAAGTCCAATGATAAATGACTTGCCCCAGACTAAGAACCCCAAAAATTGTTACCAAAGTGATATAACATTGTTAAGTAAAATATCTTAAAAATAATATACTTAAAGTCACTGATCCAAAATATTGATTATTTTTCAATGTATATTACACTCTCTTGTTCTATAGGATATTAACAGATACTTAGTAAATGGACAGTCTTTGGTCAACAAATCTGTAAATGTTGGGTTAAACAAAGACTCTTTCAACAGATGAAAAAAAAAATAAAATACTCAACAGGGTATTCACCCTGGTGGTCCAGTGGTTAAGAATCCAGCTTGCATCCAGGTGACTTGGTTTCAAGCCCAAGTGGTGGAACTAAGACCCACATTCCTCAGAGCAGTTCAGCCACGTGCCGCAGAGACCGAAGCCCACGTGCCCCAGGCCAGGGCAGCACCACCAGAGCCCACGCTACGCAAGCACGCAGCTGAAGCGCCGGGGCCCGTGGCCACAACTGCCGAGTCCTCCTGCTGCAATGAAGATCCCGTGGGCCGCAACTAGGGCCCGGCCCAGCCACATAAACAAACGTGGCAATTAACTCAAAACCACTCAACAAGGTATCAGCCAAATTTAGCAACACATAAAAAAGAATCATACACCACGATCAAGTCAGATTCACCTCAGCATCACAAGGCTGGTTCAACAAATGCAAAATCAATGTGATACACCACAGTGACATAAGATAAGACAAAAACCACGTGATGGTCTCAGTAGATGCAGAAAAAGCATTTATAAAATTCAACATCCAATCATGATAAAAACTCTTATCAAAGCGTGTAGAGAAGAAACATATCTCAACATTACAAAAGCCATTTATGCCAAATCCATAGCCAACATGATACTAAATGGGGAAAAGTGGGAAGCCTTCCCAATAAATTCTGGAACAAGACAAGGATGCTCGCTCTCACCACTGCTCCAACACAGTACTGGAAGTCAGAGTCAAAGCAATTAGAAACACACAAAAAAGAAATAAAACATATCCAAATTGGAAGGGAAGAGGTAAAACTGTCATTATACGCAGATGACATTATACTCCATATAGAAAACCCTGAGGACTCAACAGAAAAACTGTTAAAACTGATAAATGAATTTAGCAAGGCAGCAGGATACATTAATACATGGAAATGTGTTGCATTTCTTTATACTAGCAGATGAAATATCAGAAAGTAAAAAACAACAACAAAAAAAAACATTTAAAATCTCATCAAAAAAAAAACCACCAAAAAACCTAGGAATAAACCTAACCATCATCATAAAACTGAAGATAAAGAAAACTGAAGATAATTCAAGGAAATAGAAAGATATCCCATGCTCTTAGATTAGAAGAACTAATACAGTTAAAAAGGCCAAAATACTCAATGCAACCCACAGATTTAAGGCTATCCCTATCAAATCACCCATGACTTTTCACAAAATTAGAACAAATAATCCTAAAATATATGGAACCACAAAAGACACAGAACTGACAAGCACCCTGAGGAAAAAGAACAAAGCTGGAGGTATACCCTGGGCAAACTCCAAACAGTACTACAGAGCTGCAGCAATCAAAGCCGTGCGGCATGGGCACAGAAAACAGACTTCAGATCAGTGGAACAGAACAGAGCCCAGCAGTGAACCCAGGGTCACACCTACAGCTATGCAGGTCACACGACACCTACGGTCGGGTAAGCTCTGACAAAGCAGGTAAGAACAGACAGTCTCTTCAGCCTGTGGCGCTGGAAAAGTTAGACAGCCACACGTAAACCAATGCAGTTAGAACACACCCTCACTCCATAAACAAAAATAAGCTCAGAATGTCTTAAAAACATAAACCTAAGACACGATACCATAGAACTAGAAGAGAACATAAGCAGAACATTCTCTGATGTAAACTGCAACAGTGTTTTCTTAGGTCAGTCTCCCAAGGCAATAGAAATAAAAGCAAAAATAAACAAATGGTATCTAATCAAACTTATTAGCTTTTGTACAGGAAACCACAGTTCAGTTGCTCAGTTGTGTCCACCTGTTTGCGACCCCATGGACTGCAGCACGCCAGGTTTCCCTGCCCATCACCAACTCCTGGAGCTGGCTCAAACTCATGTTCAACGAGTCAGTGATGCCATCCAGCCATCTCATCCTCTGTCATCCCCTACCACAAACAAAACAAAAAGAAAATCTAAAGATTGGGACAAAATATTTGCAAATGATGCAGTCCACAAGGGCTTAATTTCAAAAACATATAATGAGTTCATACAACTCAATAACAACAAAAAATGAACAACCCAATCAAAACACACACACATCTGGCCAAGAGACACACAAAAAGATGTTTAACAGCACTAGTTATTAAAGAAATGCAAAGCAAGACGACAGTGAGGCATCATCTCACACTGGTCAGAATGGTCATCACCAAAAGTCTACAAATAGTAAATGCTGAAGAGGGTGTGAAGGGAATGTAAACTGATGGGAATGTAATCTGGCACAGCCACTGCATAAAACAGTGTGGAGGTTCCTTAAGAAACTAAAAATAGTGTAACCATATGACCCAGCAATCCCTCTTCTGGGCACATATACAGAAAAGATGAGAGCTCGGATTCAAAGAGAAATGCACACACCAATATTCACAGCTGCACTATTTATAATACCCAAGACATGGATGCAACCTAAGTGTCCCTCAGCAGGTGATTGGATAAAGGAGATGCTCCCAAGCTGTGGTTTTAAACCCTCTACGCACCGGAGGGACACCACATGCTCAAACCCACTGATGGTGGGTGGGGGCAGCGGCCCCGTGAGGGGTCCATGACTCTCCTGTGCTCTCTGAAGGTAGGCTTGCATAGATATAGCTGGAGAAATGACCTGTTCTTTCTTCTTTACCCACTGGCCACAGCATGGTGACCCCTGGATTAGAATAAACAATCTAGGACACTCAAGACCGCCCACAATGAGTACCACCACAGAACACAGAAGGAAATGAAAGCTGCTCTGTGACTACAGAGCATGGAAGCCACAAGATGGAATTAGGGGCAGCTAACAAACAACTAAGACACGACGACCCCTCTCCACGCCTCCCTTCCCACAGGAGGCCAGACAGAGAAGCAGGAATATCCGTGTCCAAGTGGGAGCAATGCTTGGGACAGAGACAATGGACACTGTGTGCGGTTGCTAGTAGCGTCCAGAAAAAATAGGAAGTATGCATTGAACAGCAAGGAGATCAAACCAGTCAATCTCAAGGGAAAGCAACCTTGAATCCTCATTGGAAGGACTGATGCTGAAGTTGAAACTCCAGTATTTTGGTCATCTGATGCAAACAGCTGACTCACTAGCAAAGTGCCTGAAGCTGGGAAAGATTCAAAGCAGAAGGAGAAAAGGGCGTCAGAGGATGAGATGGCTGGGTGGCATCACTGATGCAATGCACATGAACATGGGCAAACTTCAGGAGATGGTGAGGGACAGAGAGGCCTTATGTTGCTGCAGTCCATGGGGTCACAAAGACACGACTGGGCGACTGAACCACAACACGTAACTCAGAAAACTACTGACCAATACACCCCACCCAGAACCACCCCATGCTAATGATGCCATTGTTGTTGTTTAGGCATGAAGTCATGTCTGACTCTGTGACCGCATGAACTGTAGCCCACCAGGCTCCTCTGTCCATGGGATTTCCCAGCCAAGAACACTGGAGTGGGTTGCCATTTCCTTCTATGGGGATCTTCCTGACGCAGGGATCAAACCCACCTTGGTAGATGGATTCTTTACCACTTCAGAATCCTCAGAATCGACCTCAGATGGATTCTGAGCGACCAAGGAAGCCCCACGTCAATGCTACAGTCTGAAAACTGCAGCAAACGCAGAAATACTCAGAAACAGTACTAAGCACAAGATGCAGCAATACTGTCTTCCCTTCAGCACGAGCAAGCTGGCTCACAGAATGCAGACCAGCTGTCAGAGGTCTCACACCAAACGAGCTCACGGGACTTCCCTGGTGGTCTGGTGGTTAAGGACCTGCCTGCCAATGCAGGGGACACGGGCCTGATCACTGTCCCGGAGGACCCCACATGCTGCGGGGCAACTAAGCCCATACGCCACAGCCCCCGAGCACACACACCCAGCACCCGTGCTCCGCAGCAAGAGCAGCCGCCGCAGTGGGCAGCCCGTGAGCGGCAGGGAGGGCCCGGGACAGCCAAAGTGAACCAGTTACTGTTCAACAACAAGCTTACTATCACCAAAGGAACCCGTGCTCCACAGCGAGAGCAGCCGCAACGAGCTTACTGTCACCAATCTGTCCAGATATTTAAGGGATGAAATGTGAGAGGTGATGAACAAAAGAACTTGCACCCAAGGAAAGAGAATCCACAGAGCAAATGGAAAAGTGCCTTTACCAACAATTATCCTTAAAAGATAAAAGGGGAAAGCTCATCCATGAAAGAACTACTATAATGAAATAAATTTTTAAAATAAAAAATTGTTGAAATAACAAATGGTGCTGGGAAAACTGGAAAGTCATATGTCAAAAATGAAATTAGATCATTCCTTAACTCCATATGCAAAAATGAGCTCAAAATGAATTAAACACCTAAATGTTGGACCAGACACTTTACAACATAGGCTGAATACTCTATGACACATATCATGGCAACATCTTTTTAAATCCACTTCCCAGAATAATGGAAATAAAAGCAAAAATAAACAAATGGGACCTGTTCAAGCTCAAAAGGTTTTACACAGCAAAGGAAACAATAAACAAAACAGAAAGACAACCTACAGATTGGGAGAAAATATTTGCAAATGATGTGACTGATATGGGATTAGTTTCCAAAATTTACAAACAGCTTATGATGCTTCTAGCATCAAAACAAACACCCACTCAAAAAAATGGGCAGAAGATCTGAATAGACATTTCTTTAAAGAGTACATACAGATGGCCAATAGACACATGAAAAGATATTCAAAATCGCTAGTTATTAGAGAAATGCAAATCAAAACTACAATGAAATACCACCTGACACCAGTAAGAATGGCTATCATTAAAAAATCGACAAACAACAAATGCTGGAGAGGGTGTGGAGAGAAAGGGAACCCTTTGCCCCAGAAAAAAAGCTATGGCCAACCTAGACAGCATATTAAAAAGCAGAGACATTACTTTGCCAACAAAGGTCTGTATAGTCAAAGCTATGGTTTTTCTAGTAGTCATGTATAGATGTGAGAGTTGGACCATAAAGAAGGTTGAATGCCAAAGAATTGATGCTTTTGAACTGCGGTGCTGGAGAAGACTCTTGAGAGTCCCTTGGACTGCAAGGAGATCCACCCAGTCCATCCTAAAGGAGATCGGTCCTGAATATTCATCGGAAAGATTGATGCAGAAGCTGAAGCTCCAATCCTTTGGCCACCTCCTGCGAAGCACCAACTCATTAGAAAAAAGTCCTGTTGGTGGAAAAGACTGAAGGTAGGAGAAGGGGAGGGGATGACAGAGGGTGGGATGGTTGGATGGCATCACCACCTCAATGGACATGAGCTTGAGTGTGCTCCTGGAGGTGGTGGAGGACAGGGAAGCCTGGCGTGCTGCAGTCCGTGGGGTCACAAAGAGCTGGATACAACTGAGCATCCGAACAACAGCAACAACACAGCCACCACGGAGAACAGCATGGAGGTTCCTTAAGAACCACAAGCAGAGCTAGGGTGACCCTGCAATCCCGCTCCTGGGCCTATGCACAGAGAAAAACACGGCCCGAAGCGGCAGGCCCCCAGTGTTCACTGCAGCGCTGTTCACAACAGCCAAGACACGGAAACGACCTGCACGGCCACTGGCAGATACATGGACAAAGGTGGTGCAGTGTACGCGATGGGACATTTACAGCCTTTAAAGAGTGAGGCACGGCCATCCGCAGCGACACGGAAGCCCGCAGCAAGCGTTACACTGACTGAAGTCAGTCAGAGAAGGGGAAGCACCCTGGGACACCCGTTATGTGTGGCCTCTAGAACGAACCTACTTACAGAACAGAGAGGCTCACAAACAGAAAATGAGCTCATGGTGGTCAGGGGGAAGGCTGAGAAAGGACTCTGGGAAGGCCAGGTACACACTACGGTATTTAAAATGGATAACTGGAAAAGACCTACCGTAGAGCATGGGGAACTCTGCTCAGTATTACGTGCCAAGATGGATGGGGGGGCATCTGGGGGAGATGAATACACACAAACGCATGGCTGAGTCCCTTCACCGCTCACCTGAGGTTACCACAACACTGTTAATCGGCTGTACCCCACTACAAAATGTTTTTGGTGCTAAAAAAATAAACAAAAATAAAGTCTAAAAAACTTGAAATAAAACATTCATTAGCAGGGCTGAATACACAAACCGATATTCAAGCTTAAGAGAAATAATATGTGAACTGGAGAAGCTTTGCTAGACTTACAGCACAAAAGAAAGAATCAAAATGTATAAGAAAGATGAGATAAGAAAAATATAACTAAAAGTTTCATCATCCATACAAAGAGAACAGAAAGAATACTAGAAAAGAAATATCTGAAGTAAGAGCTGAGAATTCCCCAGAACTAAAATAAACATAAGTTGACAGTGCAAAAGGCCTCTCAAGTTCTAAGGAGATTAAAGTTAAGGGAAATACACATATGCATAAACATGCACACACACCCCTGTACACAGTATAGTGAAATTTCAGAGGCATTAGAGAGAAGTCACAAATACAACCAGAGGCAACAGATTATAAAGCAAAGGTGCAAGAATCCATAATACCATACTTCTCAACAGCATCACTGGGTACAAGAATAATGAAGCAAGCAGTATCTTTGAAGTACTTAAGGAAAATAACTCTGTATCTAGAATTCTGTATTAACCCCTTTTATCTGTCTAAGGATAGTAACCATTTTTAGAGAAAACCAGGAGACCTTAACACAGCAGCCAAAAGACATCTTTGGACATGTAAACCCTCAAGGTTTACCACTAGTAACGATTTAAGGAAATAGCAGTTAAATATAAGCGGTAATGTCAAAAAAGGGCATTTTTACCATTTACTGTTTCCCAAGCAAGCGATAATCAAGAAAAATTTCACTTACTAACAATCAAAGGACTTAAAGGAAAGATAACAACAACATGAGACTGGGGAGTGGGAATCGGAGAAAAGCAAAAACATGGCAAGTTTCTTAACTTTCTTGGGAAGAAAAAGATTTAGAAACTGATGTTTTTTTCCCTCTGCTTCTAAAATTATGTTAGAAGTGTGTGTTAAAACTTAAAATAGATAATTAGGACAAACCTATCAGAGGGAAGAAACGGTCTGGATGCAGAGACACAGAAAAGGGCCCAGGAGGGGCCCCACCGCAGTCGGAACTGCTGGAGGTCCTTCCCACACTCACGCAGGTCCCCATGCACCGTCCACTGGCTCGGTCCCAGCCTCAGCAGTGCCTCTCTCTGAACCTTTCCAGAAACCCTCCCCTTTCTCCATGCCCCCCACTTCGGAACCTACAGTATGATAAATACATTTCTATTAGAGCAGCAATACTATAACACTTCATTTTACAAAGCAATCTTGCTTACTAGTCCCAAGTCCCATAAGGACTAGAGACAGCCTCCTCATTTCTATATCCTTTACCACATTGTAGTTACTCATTATGTTTGTTGAATAAATAGATACAGAGGCAACATTACACATTTAAAACAATTACAGACTATCAGAAATTGTACATGGCAAGGCTATCAATGATTAATGATGTTAAATTATTTATTGCAAGAGGGTAAATACCACATCTGACTTACTACTGCATTTCTGATAAAAGTTATCCGTCCATCTTCCGGTTAAGTTTAAAAAATCAACGAAAGACGGGAAGGAGATGGACTAGTCAATGTGAGGGTGTCTTCCATCTCACAGGCTCTAAGTTTAGAGAATAAGAGACACTGTAACCGATTGTCCCTGAAATCATACTTCACCTGCAGAAGCTCTATGTCTTCATGGTTCTCAGAACCAGGAATGTTCTCCATCAGTATGGCAGACATCACTCTCACATTCATTTTCACCATATCCAATTCACTGTGCAGTTTTCCAATCTGCAGAAGGCAACACAATAACCAGTAAGCGAGACACAGAATAACTCTGCTTCCTGCTCGCAGGGAAAACACTTCTGTAAAATCTAGTGCTTTTGAATTTATATAAATGTACATATAATTATTTCACAAGTGTATAATCTGTCACCTTCTAAAAGGTCTTGAGAGAGCTTGTATTATGTTTAAAAACATGCCCTAGGAAAGTTGAAGGGGAAAAGTCAGATTAGAACCAACATGGAGAAAAGAGAAGATGACCATATCAGGAACCTGGACAAAATGGCAAATGTGAGTCTGGATTTCCTGGAAACCAATGGAGGAGGAAAAAAATGAATGTTTTATAGTCCCATAATATTAAAGAAGGAAGAATCAATAGAGAAACAGTTTTTTTTTTTTTCTTCCTGGATTATAATTCCAAGAGAAATTAATCACATGGACTACTATATAATACCAAATAATAATAATTCGAGGTCTTCTTTTTTTAACCTTTGGCCACACTGGGGCTTTCCTGTGGCATATGGGCCTAACTGCCCTGTAGCAGGTGTCATCTCAGCTCTCCAAGCAGGGGTGGAGCCTGCGTCCCCTGCATTGGAAGGCGGATTCTTAACCACCGGACCACCAGGGAAGTCCCTACAAAGTCTTAAATGATAGTTCTTTTATAGCAGGACGGAAATGAGCTTCATTTAATAACTGCTTGTCTAAACCTTTGATAAACAGATAATAGACAAAGCAGTAAATGAAATTCGATTGGCACAATTAATATCAGTAATAAGACTACCATTCCCTGAGCTGTCTGAAATGGCATATGGGCAGTCTTATCAGGAGCAACAGGATCAGTTGCTTATATAAACTCCATGCACAGTCAAGCCTCCACAAAGCCACATAAGCCACAAGACAAGCACGGCTGTTAAAGTTCAGGCATTCAGAATCAGGCAGAATTCATGGGGTTAATTCCATTTAGAGCTGAGCCATCATACACACACACTTTAGTCCCCTTCTCTGTAGAATGAGGCTAAAAGGTACCTCCACCTTATGATAACATCGCTAAGAATAAACAAACTATATATAAAGTGCTTAGAACTTAGAAAAAGTCATCAATAAATACAACCATTGCTACTGTTACCTGTTCTGGGACCAGCGTAATAGTGGAGATCTTGGGAACCACAGAAGGAAGAGCTGGTGCAGAAGGAACAGATGGTGGTGGATTCAGTGCCATCTACGAAAAGTGGAAATATTATTATTGGAATTAACTTGGCCACTGCACACCCGTCTTTCTGTTCAGATGACTCACTCACGAGGGAGAGTCAGCCCTCAGGACAAAGCCTTCACAAAGGTCAGACTCTGGTGTACACATGAATTGCTTTTCCTATCAAGGCAGGACTCATCAATCTACAGAAGGGAAGAACTACTGTTTTTACATTATGGAAATGACAGGAAGCCAGGAGTTGACTTATAATCAGTCTCTCAAAGTGTTATAAGCTCAAAACCTGGAACATTATTTACAGACTTGAGAATGAATACACGTGAACATCAAGAGACTCTTGTATGGGCACAGTATCAATAAACAAATTCATTACATGACTCCTAACAGATACCCTTGCCAGTGTAGCACAGTCTTTTCTTCTGAAACTGCCCCTACTCTGCTCCACCTAAACGATTTCTATATGGAGCCATCACATTCTGCCAAGACCTCAGTTAACTTGTACAGAAATGGAAAACTGACCCACGTTGCTTCAATGAGTCCTTTCTCTGCAATTGTGAGCTTTGAATCTGAAAAAGCTAAGGCTGCAACATGAAAATGTGCGAGCTGTGTTGTCTACCATTAGCGCCACCCGGGGAGCCCTGCACAGAGTCAGACTGCAGTTACTTAGCAGGCACATGCATGGCAGGCCTGGCGTGCTGTCTACCCCATAGGGAAAACTGGTCTGCAATGAGAGAAGAATGGGCTGATTGTCGAAGGGGAGTAGACAAGTAACGAGGCATTTGAATCTTGGTTCTCTGTTGTTCCAAACATGCAGCTAACACCAGCCTTCTTGTGGCCTGGTTATTCTATGATATCACAGATTCATCTTTCAGCTTAAGCTAGGTGGAGCTAGAGTCATTCCTTTGAATGAAAAAAGACCCAAGCCCTTCACTGTCTTTCTCTACACAGGTCAAAAAAGGGCCTCCTACCTCTTGTCTGGCTGTTTCAGTCTCTGCGTCTGATGAAGGAAACTGAACCCCTTTCTTAAGGAGGTCCAGGTACACGTCTTTCACTTCACTGACATCCACACCTCCTGGGAAACCCTGTGACCATGTCTGAATTCAAGAGACGGAAAGTTTGAGAGAGAAAGGAGCAGCGAAACAAAACAATTCTGAAAGTGACGACCAAAAAACCAGAGCCTGACAATTATGAAGCTCACTCAGAAAAAGAAAGCTACTTTTTAATGCCATACACAAAATGTACACTTTTTACAGGTTTTTTTTTTTGCAGGGTTGGGGGGGTGGAGGCGGTTACTTGTTTTTGGCTGTGTCACACAGCATATGGGATCCTAACTCCCCAGCCAGGGATTGAACCCACACCCTCGACAGTGAAGGAGCTGGAAGCACGTTATCTTAATCACTGGATCATCAGGAAAGTCCAAAACGTCCATTTTTAGAGATTAGAATAATGTAAAATATTTTTAATCATCAGACTGCCATGCCTCAACAATTTAATGAAACTCTAGAATAGATACTATTGATTGTTTTTGCTATACTAAATCTAGAATTAATAGACTCTAAAACAGCATCAGTAGATCTTTTGCCAAATAACTCTGCAGGCAGTGAGTTATCGAGCCCAGAACATAGTTTCCACATCTGCAAAATAAATGTATACATCACTATCTCTTCTATCTGATATACATAAAACAGAAACTGAGAGACCAGTATGGGAAAGACTATAAATTCTTCAGAAAAAGGCCAGTGTCCAATGCCAAGAAATTATTACACGGAAAACAATAATAAAAACACTCTGAGCCTCAATCCCAGGCTTATAAAGGATCACTGAACCAACTGGGAGTTAGGAAACTAAGCTTCTAATCTTAAGACATTCATCCCATAAGGTATATAACAGACTTACCTTAATGAAATTCAAAATTCTATTCTGAATGTCTATCGGCAAGGTGTATCTGGGATTCAGCAGCTTAACTAGACTATCTTTAACAAATTCCTTCTTCACAATCAGAGACTGGAAACTCGGACCACAGTTCTGCATGCACATGTCAATAAGCTAAAGAGAAAAATCAAACATTTCATCTCTTTGGCAAAACCACCCCCAAAATATGAAACAAAAATTGCTAAGTAATGATTTCCACCAGCACTCTAATTAATAAACAAAATTTGGTTATCTACTAAAATATATGGCAAAATGTTCAGTTCTAGGAATGTGAGGAAATGTAGGGCAGAATGTAATTGCTTAGCAGACAGACAGTCTTGCTGGGGAGCCGGGACATAATTATAAGTGAAATGATAACATTGGGAGGTGGTAATGTCAAGGGCCAGGCAGAGGTGCAAACAAAGCATGTTGGCTCTAGACAAGGTGACATCTGTCCTAGTGTTTCCAGGGAAGTCCCGGTGAATTCCTATTGCCTCAGCTTTATTAATGACATCATCTCCTTTCAGTTCCAAAAACGTCCTTGCCTGGATGAAAACTTATATGGTTACTCCAGCTACAGACCTTTACAGGCAGATGTGACCATTTACGGCCATGTGTTTAAGACTTTTGGAAAAAGGTGGTCCTAAGCTGGCCTTTGAAAAATGGTCAAGAAAAGGACAAATGCATATAAAGCAATAGTCCAGACAGGTAAATCATAAAATAAAATATATGTACAGGTGATGAAGTATATGAGCTGTGAAAAGGAAAAGAAGTTTTCTGCTTTGGAGAGGCTTCTTTATATTGACAAACTGGAGACCCTGGGGAACTGTATGGATAAAGTCTGGAGGGGCTTCATCCAGACTCTGCAGAAAGTTGTGCGCCAATGTAAAGAATCTGGACATTATTGAGAAGGCACCAGGAAGCCACTGGAGGGTCCTTAGTTTGTCCCCATCACACCTCCATCCTGAACTTGAGAGAAGGTTGGTGCAGCACCCCACAAAAGCAACTGGAGGGCAAAGACTCTGAAATGACGGAGAGATCCAGCAAGGATCCCCTGGTAGAGCCTGATGCAGACAGGCCTAAAAGAGGGTGATGAGGGTCTAAGGAAGGGGAAGACATGAGAATCATGATGGAAGGACTTCCAACAACCAGTTATTTGTTGACAGGGAAAGGCTGAAAGTTAAATGACTGTCACTCTGCATGAGATTGATACCACTCTGGATGGAAATCTGGAAGTGGATGGGATAGTATGGCTGGCCTAAGGTCAAAATGATGGGTGGAAACTTACATATTTTGAGTTTATAAGTGCTGCAGACTGAATGTCTGTGTCCTTCCCAAATTCCTATGGTGAACCTCCTAATCCCTAACATGATGGTATCTGGAGGAAATTAGGTCATGAGGCTGGAGTCTTCATGAATGAGATTGTTGCTCTTCAGTTGCTCAGTCGAGTCTGACTCTTTGTGACCCCATGGACTGCAGCACGCCAGGCTTCCCTGTCCTTCACAATCTCCCAGAGTTTGCTCAAACTCCTGTTCATTGAGTCGGTGATGCCATCCAACCATCTCATCCTCTGCCGTCCCCTTCTCCTCCCGCCTTTCTTAGACAGGAGGGATAAGAGATCGATCTCTCCTTGGCCACAGGAGGCTACGAGAAGACAGCCATCGACAAGCCAGAGGGCGGGCCCTCCTCAGACAGTGGACCTGACCTTGGACTTTATAGCCTCAAGGACTGGGTCAAATAGAAACGTCTGTTGCTTAAGCCACCCAGTTGATGGTATCTTGTTAGGAGCAGCTAAGATAACTAAGACAAAAGGACAGAGATATTCAAGTGGAGACTTCTTGCTGAGAGCTGTACACGCACAAATACAGTTCAGGAGAGGCTTAAGCCCAAAGTGAGTAACTGGGGCTGCCGAGGATGAGCAGAGAGGAGGAGCACAGTGGGATTCAACTGGGAGGCCGGAAGGGGGATCAAGAAAGGCAGTCCGAGCAACCAACGGAAACGGAGGCATGAAATAAACAGAACATGAGGCTCATAAAGTCAAAAGTGGGCAGGAGTTTCAGGACGATGGAGTGTCAAACAGTTAGGACTATGGAGTGAGAAAAACTCAGGTTTGTTGATTAGTGGAGTTATCAGTCATTTTGAAAAAAAAAAAAAAAAGATTTTCAATACAGCAACATGAACAGAAGACAGGCTAAGAAAGAATGAGCTGGTACTGAAGGACTGCATGCAGAAAGCGTATTTCTGAAAGTGATCTAAAAACACAATGAAATCTCTAGTGGCCATGCTTCTACCTTCTCAGAGGTCACAAAGACCATAATGTGACCAGGATAGGTATAATCTCTGCAGAAAAGGAGTCCTGAAAATTGATTTTACACCATGCTCTGTATTCTGTCACTTTAATGGCAACACAAAAAGAAGAAGGTATGAAAGCTAAAGTTTTAAGGGCATCACTGCTAACAAAGCAACCATAAAATATAGAAGCTAGGCACATGCAGCATGTGAAACACAGGGAGGGCCTTTAACCACAGGAAAATAAAATCAGAATCCCAAACATAGTAAGATGAATCTATTTTAATACAACTTGTTTAGAGAAAGACAAGTTGAATAACAAATGACTTTTTGCTTAATACACTATTATGATGAGTTTTTATCAGGTGAAATGCAGAGAGGAAAAAGTGCTTCTAGTTCAATGGGAATTTATAGAAATACTTCACATAACCAGTTAAGCAGTCTGAGGCAAAATACTTTGCCTCCAAATCTCATCTTCCATAATAGTAAAGTAAATGCTAAATATTCCACAAAGCACTTTTTATTGTTGGAGCATCAAGATTTTAGGTTAATGGGTAACCTTCCCAGGAAGTTACCTATAAAAATCAAAGAGTCAGTATGAAATGCTGAGAATGTTAACATCTGGAGATCATAAACCATGCCCTTTGTGTTTTCCCATTGGAATCTAGAGTGTCAGGAATGATTACTTCTATGCTATCGTCTCTTCCTTCATGTCATAGTACCTCTCACACCCCAGCCCACTTAGCTAAGCAAGTAAACTTACAGTGGTGAATTGGAAAAACCATAAACCTTGTTTCTACACATCTTGGAATTGGGCTTCGGTGCAATTTATGTGTTCATGTAACCTAGGAACATGGAGCTACCCAGGTGGCATAGTGGTAAAGAATTTGCCTGCCAGTGCAAGAGCTGCAGCAGACGCAAGAGATGTGGGTTCGATTCCTGAGTTGGGAAGATTCCCCGAGAGGAGGAAATGGCAACCCAGTCCAGTATTCTTGGTGGAAAACTCCATGGAGACAGGAGCCTGGTGGGATACAGTCCAGGAGGCTGCAAAGAGCTGGCCACAACTAAGCGAGTGAGCACTCATAACCTATGAACCAAGAAACCGTAATCTGAGGTGGAGGAGAGAACCCAGGGATCCAGGAGGAGGCAGCAACTGAGAGACCACAGAGGATTGTGATCCGAGGCCTCACAGCTGCCCCTCTGCACTTGTCTGGGCAAATCACTGATCCTGACCAAGCCTCAGGATCACCAACTGCAAAATGAGCCTACCTTCCTCCAGAGACCTGCTGTAAGGCTGAAGTGAAAAGTCATGTATATGAAGCACCTGACACATAGCAGGACCTTAATAAATGCTAAGTACTGTGATCGTCTGCTCACAGGGATAATTTCCCATCAAGAAAGAAAATATTGATGAGCCGAGATAAGTAGTCCTTTCAAAAATGCTAGAAAAAAAGAGCTCCGTGGTAGGTTTATTTCTCATGGCAAATGTCTAAACTAAGCATAGTAACCCAGGCTCTGGGGTCATCCAGAGCTGAAAACCATACCATGGTAAGGCCACTTTAGGGGATGAGCTTACTTTGTAAGTTTCTAGAGGAATAAAGACATTTTACACTAATTGTGAAGTCCCCATAACTCACCACCCAAGGGATGCTTCAACTAATTAACTGATTCCCAGGAACCTATTCAACCACTTTCCTCTTCACAATAATAGTATCTTGCTGAGACTTATCATAACTGACTCATCCAAGTAAAGACTAGACTGGCTAAGAATTATCAGTTCAGTTCAACCTAGATGTCCATCAACAGATGAATGGATAAAGAAGCTGTGGTATATATACACAATGGAATATTACTCAGCCATAAAAAGGAATGCATTTGAGTCAGCTCTAATGAGGTGGATGAACCTAGAACCTATTATACAGAGTGACGTGAGTCAGAAAGAAAAATACTGTATTCTAACACATATATATGGAATCTAGAAAAATGGTCCCGAAGAATTTATTTACAGGGCAACAATGAAGAAACAGACGTAGAGAAGAGACTTATGGCCATGGGGAGAGGAGAGGAGAGGGTGAGATGTATGGAGAGTAATATGGAAACTTACACTATCATATGTAAAATAGATAGCCAATGGGAATTTTCTGTGTGGCTCAGGAAACTCAAACAGGGGCTCTGTATCCACCTAGAGGGAAGGGATGGGGAGGGAGACGGGAGGGAGGTTCAAAAGGGAGGGGATGTATATAAACAAAAAAAAAGTGTTATCAGTTCAGTTCAGTCGCTCAGTTGTCTCTGACTCTTTGCGACCCCACGGACTGCAGCACGGCAGGCTTCCCTGTCCATCACCAACTCCCGGAGCTTGCTCAAGCTCATATCCATCGAGTTGGTGATGCCATTCAGCCATCTCATCCTCTGTCATCCCCTTCTCCTCCTGCCTTCAACCTGTCCCAGCATCAGGGTCTTTTCAAATGAGTCAGTTCTTTGCATCAAGTGGCCAAAGTATTGGAGTTTCAGCTTCAGCATCAGTCCTTTCAATGAATATTCAGGACTGATTTCCTTTAGGATGGACTGGTTTGATCTCCTTGCAGTCCAAGGGACCCTCAAGAGTCATCTCCAATATCACAGTTCAAAAGCATCAATTCTTTGGCACTCAGCTTTCTTTATAGTCCAACTCTCACATCCATATATGACTACTGAAAAACCATAGCTTTGACTAGACAGACCTTTGTCGGTAAAGTAGTATTTCTGCTTTTTTGCTGTCTAGGTTGGTCACAGCTTTTCTTCCAAGGAGCAAACATCTTTTAATTTCATGGGAGCAGTCACCATCTGCAGTGATTTTGGAGACCAAGAAATTAAAGTCTGTCACTGTTTCCATTGTTTCCCCACCTATTTGTCATGAAATGATGGAACTGGATGCCATGATCTTCATTTTTTTGAATGTGGAGTTTTAAGCCAGCTTTTTCACTCTCCTCTTTCACTTTCATCAAGAGGCTCTTTAGTTCCTCTTTGCTTTCTGCCATAAGGGTGGTGTCATCTGCATATCTGAGGTTATTGATGTTTCTTCCAGCAATCTTGATTCCAGCTTGTGCTTCCTCCAGCCCAGTGTTTCTCATGATGTACTCTGCATGTGAGTTAAATAAGCAGGGTGACAACACACAGCCTTGATGTACTCCTTTTCCTATTTGGAACCAGTCTGTTGCTCCATGTCCAGTTCTAACTGTTGCTTCTTGAGCTGCATACAGATTTCTCTGGAGGCAGGTAAGGTGGTCTGGTATTCCCATCTCTTGATAGGAAGAATTATAGCCTGGTAACTAAATGGTTTTTAAAATAAGACAAAAGAACAGGCTTCTTGACAAAACTACACCACCAACTGTTAGGAAATCAGAATCTAGTCAGATCCCAGCAAAGACCTAATCTAGGCTAACAAGTCCATGAAGAACCTAAATGACAGATAATACAAAGGACATTTATAATCACCTTTGACAGGCTCTCATCACTTCACCGTGATCAACTGGAAATGCAACATATGAGGATCCATTGTTAAAGAGTTTATTGGTAAACAAATACTTGCCTTTGACAGACACTGGATATTTCTTTCTGTGACTAGTTTCTCTCATAATTAAGTGTGGCTTAAGTTTATATTAAAGTCTGTTCTGAAGCATTAACACAGCACTCCAGTGTAGTGAGTGAGTATGAGGTAGGGTGCCTGGGCCATTAAATTAAGAACTCAGGGAAGGCTGCATGAAGCTATCAAGAATCAAAGGCCAAGTCAAACAAGCCCAAGAGGCAGGAAGCTTAATAAACTCTGCCCCTGACGTGAGGAGCTCTTCTGGCTCCTAACCTGTGACTGTCATCTCTACTCTGGCACGGGTCTCAGACTCACTTGCTCTCACATGCTGGTATGGAAATCGGGAGGCGAGGACGAAACAGTTACCAGAGGTGGAACAGGGAACACGCAGTAAGCTGTGAGCAAGGCCTGAGCGATCAGATGAGCTGCAGGGGAGAAAGCGTGGGGCTTCCAAAAGCGATGGGGACACGAGACACAACACTCAGGATCAGAGTCCTGATTCATCCCCGGAGGGAAGGAACCCGGACGGAGGAAGTGACAGACCAGGGACAAGGAGCCACCGCAGAAAGGACGGGGAAGCTGACTGCAACACAGAGAGACAAAGGCATCACACAGAATCCACAGCTGTCAGAAGGTGAAACGCCGCATGCTGAAATTCAGAAAGCGGCGTAAATTCACCTTCTGCCCTTAGGTTCCTCAGTCAATTCTCCTAACCTTCAGCAGTCCTGGGATGTCCTCCACTTCAGGGCACAGCTGTATACCCTTCTACGCCAAATCACAATCATTCCTTGAGTCCTTCCTCGATGCTAGGAGAGGCGGGTGGGGGCTGAAGGACACTCAGTCAGTCAACACCTGATACCCTAGATCTTCCACCACAAAGAAGTTGAAGACAGAAATGAAATACAGTGACTGTTCTTTCAAGGGGCGTGATTTGTTCAGAGAAGCAAGGTGGTGAGGGGCAAGAGCATGGAATTTAGAATCTGAGACCTGAACTGAAATCTTGCCTATGCTACTTAAAACTTAGAGGAAAAAAATAAAAAACATCACTTAACCACACCAAGCATCAGTTTCTTCATCTAAGAAGTGGAGTCAATAATACAACTTCTTCACAGGGTTGTTGAGAGCATCAGCCAAAGTGAAAGTGAATGTTACTCAGTTGTGTTCAACTCTTTGTGACCCAACGGACCGTAGTCTCCCAGGCTCCTCAGTCCATGGAATTCTCCAGGCCAGAATCCTGGAGGGGGTAGCCTTTCCCTTCTCCAAGGGATCTTCCCAACAAAGGGACTGAACCCAGGTCTCCCACATTGCAGGCAGATTCTTTACCGTCTGAGCCAGCAGGGACGCCCAAGAAGACTGGAGTGGGTGGCCGACCCCTTCTCCAGCAGATCTTTCTGACCCAGAAATCAAACCAGCGTTTAATGCATTGCAGGCAGATTCTTTGCCAGCCGAGCTACCAGGGAAAGTACCAGGCAAAGGTGTATTTTTATCACCAGCCCACCATTCTCCTGTCTCCCCCGAGCGCCTTATCCTCTCTCCATTCCCTCCACTCCATGAGCTCCCTGAGGAGGCAACCATGGTGAAGGAGAGGGGAGAGGTCCAAAAAGGTGGAGGCGAAAATCCCTCTAAAACTGTATTCTGACCCTAACTTGTAGGGTTTCTTCAGTGACAGTATCATTAGACTTCATTTCTTCTCCAAGTAAGCAAGATGTGCTAAGTTCTTTTTCCCCTGAAGCTAGAAAAGGGGGGGCGAAGCTCAGCTCTGCTCCACAGCCCTCTAGACAGCCATGCCCAGCCCTCCTACGGGCAGTCTGATGCTGGCAGAGGAGCACCACAGCCTGGCATGGCATGGCATGGGGCCAGGATGAGGTCAGCAAAAGCATCCAGAAGACACCAGCAAGCACACAGCTCACTCTCAGGCAGCAGGCAGGGTCTGCAAACATACCGACCAAAGTGAGACCGGCCACTCCCCCGGCCACTGCAGGGGGCACACAGCCAGGGTTGGGGGAAAACGGTAACACGTCGGGTAAATGTCCACACCCACATCAAGAAACCCGGTGCATAGAACCGTTTATATCAACAAAGAACTTAACTCAAATTATATCAGGCAGCAGAACTTGGCTGGACCCTAGAGAGCTGCCAGCGCCTCAGAATTCCAGAGGTGTGCAAGAGAGGCGGGGAGCTAACGGGGGCGTTTTTCAAGCTTCAGTTCTCCCCACATGTGACACATACACAGACTTCTTGATCAGTTCAGTTCCTCCAAGTTGTTCATTACCAGTTCTCATCTCCTAACCAGGAAAATAATGATTTTCCAGGAACACTTACTTTCCACCAAATTAAATGCTCCTACAATCACTTCTGTAATTCTCAGTAAATGAATCATTTTAATCCATACTGTACATAACTTTTTGCAAACCTATTATCCCAGAGTATTTGTATCCTTTAGACCCAAAATTAGAATTGTGACTGTAACTTGGGCAATCTTAGTCTCCATTTAACATTAAAGTACTTACTGACAAGGTGAGTTGGATTTCTTTATGATTGTAGTTTTTGGAAATCCTTTTCTTCAAAGCTTTTACTGCATCTTTTGGCCTATGACAATAAACACAGTAAAATCATCAATGTAGGCAGTGCAGAAAGCAAGTCCGTCTTTGAAAAGCACTGAGCAGCATGGAAAGAGTGGCAGACGAGACACCCAAGGTCTGGGCTCTCCTGCGTAGCACTGGGCAGATGACTGAACTTGTTACACCCGTCCCCTCACACATCTAGGCAGAAATACCACCTACCTCCTTATGAGAACCAAATAAAGTACTCAGATGACCATTACCTAGAAAGCACTACATGTGAAATGTACTCACACCCACAGCCCTCCCTATGTCAACGCACAGAACCACCTTACATGAAATGAATTTCCAAAAATGTGACCTAAGTTTATTATTAGTTATTTCCTAGGCACCCTATTGTTTTTGTTCCATCGCTGAGTTGTGTCCAACTCTTTACGACTCCATGAACTATAGCCCGCCAGGCTCCTCTGTCCATGGGATTATTTAGGCAAGAATACTGGAATGGCACCCCACATGCCATCTCCTCCTCTACGGGATCTTCCTGACTCAGGGATCAAAATCGCATCTCTTGCGTCTCCTGCATGGGCAGGCAAATTCTTTACCACTAGCACCACCTGGGAAGCGCCAAGCACCCTACAGGCAGTGGGATATAGGAGGAGTTAGGACTAACTAGGACTAATTGATATGCTACAACTTCATGTTACAAAAGGAAGAACTATGTATAAGTAGACGGTCCAAATTCACTTCAAGATGACCAGTTTTAAGTAAGTAATGCGAATGTAATGTACACCATGATGACTACAGTTAATACTGCTATATGATATATTTGACAGCTATTAGGACAGTAGATCCTAAAAGTTCTCATCATGAGGGAAAAAATTGTTTCTGTAATTGTATGCAGTGTAACTGTGATGCTAACTTACTGTGGAAATTGTTTTGTAATATATGTAAGTCAAGTCATTTGCTGTACACTTTAAACTCATACAGTGTTGTATGCCAATTACACTTCAAAACTTAAAAATGGTACAAATCCTTTTTGCATATTACCTTCTAATTGTGTTATGTTTGCATGGGTAGAATTTCTATTATATGATAATATAATTATATAACATTATGTATACTTACATACAATTGTAACTATTATAATAGATATATTTCTAAAAAATCATATATAAAATCTAAGACGAAACTCTTGTAAGAGTTTAAAAGAATAAAGATATTGTTTTAAAAGAAAAATATTGGGGGAATTCCCTAGTAGTCCAGGGGCTAAGACTGTGAGCTCCCAAAGCAGGGGTCCAGGTTTGATCCCTGATCAGGGGACTAGATCCCACATGCCACTAAGACCTGACATGGCTAAAGAAATAAATATAAATAAAAAAGAAAAAAATAAGTAAAACAATTTTACACTGAGATCCCCTTTTTGCACACTATCAATGAAGAAGTCAGTGTTATAACTGAAGAAAATGTTCAGAGGAACCAAATATAGTAAATAAGATTATAAAGAAACCACTATAAATACTCTAAAGCACTAGTTAGTACTTTAAGCACTTTCCATTATTAGAGTCAATAATTAAGTGTAATGCTCTCTTCATCAACATCAGTTCTGTTCAATCAGTCGGTTCCAACTCTCTGCAACCCCCCTGGAATGCAGCTCGCCAAGCTTCCCTGTTCATCACCAACTCCCAGAGCTCACTCAAACTCATGTGCATTGAGTTGGTGATGCCATCCAACCACCTCATCCTCTGTCATCCCCTTTTCCTCCGGCCTTCACTCTATCCCAGCATCAGGGAGGGTCTTTTCCAGTGAGTCAGTTCCTAGCATTAGGGGACCAAAGTATTGGAGTTTCAGCTTCAGCATCAGTCCTTCCAATGAATATTCAGGACTGATCTCCTTTAGGATGGACTGGTTGGACCTCTTTGCAGTCCAAGGGACTCTCAAGAGTCTTCTCCAACACCACAGTTCAAAAGCATCAATTCTTCAGTACTCAGATCTCTTTATAGTCCAACTCTCACATCCATACATGACTACTGGAAAAACTATAGCTTTAACTAGACAGGCCTTTGTTGGCAAAGTAATGTCTCTGCTTTTTAATATGCTGTCGAGGTTAGTCATAGCTTTTCTTCTGAAGAGCAAGTGACTTTTAATTTCAAGGCTGCAATCACCATCTGCAGTGATTTTGGAGCCTCCAAAAATAACATCTGCCACTGTTTCCACTGTTTCTCCATCTATTTGCCATAAAGTGATGGGACCGGAAGGAATGAATGTTAAATTTTAGTTTTAGATAGAATGTTAGTTTTCTGAATGTTGAGTTTTAAGCCAACTTTTTCACTCTCTGCTTTCACTTTCATCAAGAGGCTCTTTCTGCCTCTTCATCTTCTGCCATAAGGGTGGTGTCATCTGCGTGTCTGAGGTTATTGATATTTCTCCCAGGAATCCTGATTCCAGCTTGTGCCTTATCTAGTCTGGCATTTCATATGATGTACTCTACATATAAGTTAAATAAGTACAGTGACAATATACAGCCTTGACGTCCTCCTTTCCCTATTTGCAACCAGTCTGTTGTTCCAGGTCCAGTTCTAACTGTTGCTTTTTGACCTGCATACAGACTTCTCAGGAGGCAGGTCTGGTGCACTGGTATTCCCATTTCTTGAAGACTTTTCCACAGTTTATTGTGATCCACACAGTCAAAAGCTTTGGCGTAGTCAGTAAAGCAGAAATAGATGTTTTTCTGGAACTCTCTTGCTTTTCTGATGATCCAGGGGATGTTGGTAATTTTATCTCTGGTTCCTCTGCCTTTCCTAAATGCAGCTTGAACATTTGGAAGTTCACCATTCACGTATTGTTGAAACCTGGCTTGGAGAATTTTGAACCTTACTTTGCTAGCATGTGAGATGAGTGCGATTGTATGGTAGTTTGAACATTCTTTGGCATTGCCTTGCTTTGGGATTGGAATAAAAACTGACCTTTTCCAGTCCTGCTGAGTTTTCCAAATTTGCTGGCATACTGAATGCAGCATTTTCAAAGCATCATCTTTTAGGATTTGAAATAGCTCAACTGGAATGCCATTACCTCTACTAGTTTTGTTCGTAGTGATTCTTCCTAAGGCCCACTTGACTTCACATTCCAGGATATCTGGCTCTAGGTGAATGATCACACCATCGTGATTATCTGGGTCATGAAGATTTTTTTTGTTTAGTCCTTCTGTGTATTCTTGCCACCTCTTCTTAATATCTTCTGGTTCGGTTAGGTCCATACCATTTCTGTCCTTTATTGTGCCCATCTTTGCATGAAAAGTTCCCTTTTTATCTCTAATTTTCTTGAAGAGATCTCTAGTCTTTCCCATTCTATTGTTTTCCTCTATTTCTTTGCACTGATCACTGAGGAAGCCTTTCTTATGTCTCCTTGCTATTCTTTGGAACTCTGCATTCATCAACATAAACTAAGATAATCTCTTTAGCTGTTCATGATTACTTTTAATGTACAGGAAAATCAAGAGAACCGTACCCCTTACAATAAGTTGTAATTCACACTAAGTCACAAAATAGCCTTAATGATTTTGTTTAAACTTCAACTGCTTAAAGTTTAAGAAGTGTAACAAAAGATATCATATTGTTTAAGAACTCAGCATAAACATGGATGAGTTGGCATTCAGCAGAAAAAATTGTCTTGTGACAGGCAGAGGAAAACAACTGTTAGATTATTTCCTGGTTGATAATTACAACTGCTCAGAGACAGTTCACCACCAGGAGTCCACTAGCTTCTTCATAATATTTTCAGTTACAATAACATAAAATATTGGCAATCAGAGCAAGAAGAATTCCTAAAGAAGGAAAGAATATTTCTTAAAGAACAAGGGATTTGAGCCTCACAGAGACAGAATTTGAAATTATTAAGGAAAAGGCAAAGAGAAAAATTATAATGGATTCTCAGATATTCCACATGCTGAAAAAACCAGCTGTCCTAATATTTCAACCTGACATGTCTTCAAAAGGCAGTGGGTGCTTAAAAGGTGATGGAAACACTATTTCAACAAGAAAAACAAAGTCTGCAAGAGAAAACTCGAGTTTGCAGGAGAAAACACACTATAGTTCTGACGCTTCTTATGAGAGACAAACACATGAACCACACTCTGAACTCACCCATCGTGGGTGGTGTTAATTATGTCACAGATGTGCATGAACTGGCCCCAGTCTTCTGTCTGCACTCCAGCAAACGTAGCCTTTTCTGCAAAGAAAAAGTTATGTTGAGTCTGAGCTACAACAGAATAAAACTTGTCTCAAAAAAAAGTGGAAGTGTTAGTCATTCAGTCATGTCCGACTTTTTTTGACCCCCTGGACTGTAGCCTGCCAGGCTCCTCTGTCCGTGCAATTCTCCAGGCAAGAATACTGGAGCGGGCCGCCATTCCTTTCTCCAAGGGATATTCCAACCCAGGGATTGAACCTGGGTCTCCTGCATTGCAGGCAGATCCTTTACTGTCTAAAGCACCAGAGAAGCTCCAAACATGTCTGGTTTTCCAGAAGCAATCTGCCTGGGGTTCCCTAGCAAACACCATTAAGTTTATATCACCAAAAGGCAAAGAGATTTTTTTTTTTTTTTGAGCAATTCCCAGTAATTCAAGAATCAGTCAAGATCCAGGTTCAGAGTGCTGCTGTTGCCAAAGTAATAAATGATCTATATTAATAAAGGCTGCAGGGCCAGACTAGCCCACCTAATCTCCATCTGCCTGCCTGTCTTTCAGAGAAGGACAGACACCCACAAGGTGAAGTGTATACTGCTAAGTATTTTATCTTACGCAACTTCATTTAACCCACTGTCAGAGATGATGACATAGAAGTTCAAGAAGGTTAAGGAAATTACCCAAGGCCACACAGTCAGTACAAGGTAGAACTAGCATCAAATCTAGGTTGTTTTTGTTGGCTTTTTTAAGTCACTTATTCTCCTTGGACGAGTGGTGTTGAGAAAAAGAGAGATCTACTGAAACTGTGTACTTGTCAGCACCTGTATTAACCAGTGGTGCACCAGACATACTTGAAGGCTCCTGTACCTGGAACCCCATCATTAAACAATCAAATAGTTTTTCCCTGTCCAGACAGCCTCCTTAAGAATACAGAATGCCACCTGCAAAGAGGATCATAGAACACTCAACCTGAGTGATCTTAACATCTTTCCTACAAGGAAAGGAGAATATTCCTGAGCATGAAAACATGAGAACCAACAGGGAAAGGAGCAAAAATTAATTAAAAGGATTAAGAAGAGGATAAAGGTTTGGCTGGTGGAACTCCAAAGCCGAGCCTTAAACTTTGGAGCCTTAAACTCCAAAGCTCCCCACTTAGGAGAAGCACTATGTGCATTTGGCATTCAAGATGGACAAAGCTTACCAACCTAGTGTTTACTCACAACGTTCTTTCAGGCAGTTTCTTTGCTCCCCATCCCAGGCTCCTTCCTCCCACCTTCCCATCTTCCTAGAAATCTCCTACCAACCCTTCAAAAGCCACGGCAGAGTTAAGTTCTCCCTTTTCATAAGTTTTGGGTGTTTTACATTTCTCTACTGTCGCAAAGGTACTGTACTAGAATCACTTCCCCATATATGTATGTATCGTCCCCATACCTTGATGGCTGAGACCAGGTCTTGCCTGTGCCTGCTTCAGGTCCAGGCATACAGTTGGCGGTCAGTCAATGTGCATGCCACCAAAGAATAAATCAAACTATGAAGATGCAGTCCGATTCCATTTCTGGTAAGGGTTTATCTTAACATCCGACAGAGAAAAAGCCAGCAACAGTTTGGAAAGCATTTCCTCCTCAATGGAAGTTACACTCACTATCTCATAAAGTTGTGGGAACCAAGCTTCAGGTTGGGTGGCGTGTTCTTTTTAAAGAGCAGTTAACTAAACTGCAGGCTAAACTGTCCACATCTGATCTTCCTTGACTACCAGGCTCTCCTGATTTCCTCGTCCCACTAAGTTCGCCGACATGATCCTCTCTGATTGGCACCTGCGGGCACGGGTGCCACACTCGATTCCTGAGGGAGGCACGCAGCCAGGGGGGGCAGGGAGCGGCGTCGGCAAGCAGCCCCGGGCCCGGCTCCGGCTTCCGCGTACGTCGCCGGGGGCGCGCCCACGGGGAGCCAAAGGAGTCGGGGAGACACCTGCGTGGCCCTCGGTGGCCCGCAGACGCCTCTGCTGCCCCGGGAGAGAGCCTGGCCTCCCCTTCCTTCGCTCCTGTGCTCAGCATGTCCCTCCTCTTTGTTCCTCCCGAAAAAGGAGCTCGGGCTGTAACGGCCTGAAATCCGCGAGCACGCGTCTGGACACCTGCCTGTGCCGGCGAGGTCACTGCACTCGCCCTCCTGGAACCTTCCCCTCGCAGAGCGGGCACAACCCTTGGCTCGCTCCCGCAGAGGCTCGCCCTGCCCCAGAGGGTGGCACCCCCGCGGAGGGCCAGGCCCGCCGCCCCCGCCCCCCGGGCCACCTGTCCGCTCCCACGCCCTGGAGGGCGCTGGGGAACGGTGCGGAGCCGACCCGCCCTGGAAGGCGCTGGGGAACAGTGCGGAGCCGGGCTTCGAGACGGACGGGCCGGGACAGGGGTGTCGCCGCACCGGCCGGCGCGGGCCCGGGAAAGTTTCGGGGAGGCGGGGACCTCCTCGAGCCGGGACCCACGCGGTCCCGTGGGGCGGAGAACGGAGTCGGGGCGCGGGGCCCCCTTACCTATTAGCTGGCCCAGGGAGCTCGCGTATGGGTCCCGGTGACTCCTGCCGAACGCCATGGCTGTGCCGCGAGCCCGCCCGGCCTCCGCCGCTCGCGACTCCTCCCGCACGGCCCCGGCTCCTCCCCCGGCCGCTGCGGGGCGCTGGGCGGGGCGGGGTCCCCAGGGGGCGGGGGTCCCGGGAGGGGGCGGGGAGAGAAGGGGCGGAGTCTCTGGAGGGGCGGGGCGGGGCGGGGCGCGAAGGGAGGGGGCGGGGCGTGGGGCGAGGGCTCAGAGGGGGCGGGGCCCTGAGGGGGCGGGGCGGGGTCCCCGAGGGGTCAGCCGCGCGCCCACCTGCGGCGCCCCGGGGACAGGCCTCAAGACCTGGGGGCGGCCTCTGGGGTCGAGGGCCCGAGCGCGGATCCTGCTGCTCTCGGGGCGGGGCGCTGCCCTTCTCGACGCCTCCTGCGCCGCCTTGTAGAGAAGGAAACAAGGAGTTAACACAGACTTCAGATCACGGTGTACATTAGCCACGTAACCCGCCCAGGTCAGCGTCTGGCACCCACAGAACAAATGTTTAGCCACTGAGGGAATCGAGCGCCTGGAAATATTTACCCCGCCCTGCTTATTGACCCGGCCCCGAGATCCGGGAGCGAAGGCGTGTCCCTCGCCCTTAGGCTGCAGGTGAGGGTCAGGAGGGCGGACTGGCTTCAAACGAGGCCCTGGCCGTCGTCTCGCCCCCGTTTCCCGAGGGACCGCGTGGCGCCGCCGAGCGAGCTCCGGGCTTCTCCTGGGAACTGTCCTCCGGTGAAGCTGTGGAAAGGAAAGGGCTTTCCTTCTGCCCCGGCGGACTCAGGCCGTAGAACTGCTTTGGAATGTAAATCCGAGCTTGAGCTCCTCAACTGCTTCCCGGTTGCCTTTCCCTCTTCTGGGGCATTCAATGAACCTCTGATTGGCTAGGCAACAATCTCCCGTGACGCCAGGGCCTGCTGGAGGCTGGGTGTCTCCAAGGTGATGGCAGTTCTCCAAGTCTCACTTCCTGCGGTCCGCTTGGGCCCAGCTCTACGAACCCTCCTTTGGTCCTGGAAATGGTGAGGAGATCTGCCTTATGTTCCTAGTCATATATGTAAGCATATAAATCAAAACCAATTTCCCAGTGTGCACCAAGGGGCTAACTCACTTGGGTGTTTTGCTCTAATTTATTTCTTATTTTACTTGACCCTTGCGAGCTAACACCTGGGATTCTAAAATCTAGAGTGAAACATTTTTGTTGTAAATGTCTCCTGCTGCTGCTCAGTCGCTTCAGTCGTGTCCGACTCTGTGCGACCCCATAGACGGCAGCCCACCAGGCTCCCCCGTCCCTGGGATTCTCCAGGCAAGAACACTGGAGTGGGTTGCCATTTCCTTCTCCGATGCTTGAAAGTGAAAAGTGGAAGTGAAGTCGCTCAGTCGTGTCCGACTCTTAGCGACCCCATGGACTGCAGCCTACCAGGCTCTTCCATCCATGGGATTTTCCAGGCAAGAGTACTGGAGTGGGGTGCCATTACTTTCTCCAAAATGTCTCCTACCTGTGACTAATACTCTCCACATGCATATCCAGGGGAACTCCTTTATATGGTGCCACTTATCTATTTCCTTAGTCATCACTACAGCTTCTGCTGACACTGTTGAAAACCTCTTGTGACATCACCAACCTAATCTCTTTCATATTATACAGTGTACAAAGCATTTCACTCTCTGAACCCTACAATCAAGCAACCTTAAAGAGAAAGTCAGTTTCAGGTTAGGCTGCTGTTGATGTCATGGCCTTCCATCAGGGCATGAGAACTAGGAGGAATCAACTAGCAGATTTTTAACATAACTGCTACTTCTCATTTTTTTTTTTTTTTAATTTGCTTGTGCTTTGGGATTGAGGCACCAGGGAGTACGTTCAAGACATTATGGCTGGGTAAACAGAACCAGGTTGATGGTTACTACTGAGGCAGGAGATAGAAGGACGCCAGGCTAGGCATTTACTACTAGCCTCCTGTTTATGTTTTCTGGGGAAGAAGGCAGGTGGGATCAAGGCTAGATATTTACAATCAGCCTTCTATTTGCACTTCAAAAGAGAAATAACAGGGCTTCTTTGGTGGCTCAGCGATAAAGAATCCATCTGCCAATGCAGGAGACAGGGGTTCAATCCCTGATCCTGGAAGATCCCACGTGCTGCACAATAACTAAGTCCGTGCACTGCAACTATTGAGCTTGTGCTCCAGTGTCTGGGAGCTGCAACTACTAAGCCTACGTGCCAGAACTACTGAAGCCCATGAGCCCTAGAGCCCGCGCTTTGCAAACTGAGAAATCTGCACATCTCAACTAGAGGGTAGCCTCTGCTGCTGCCGTTGCTGCCGCCCAGTCACTTCGGTCGTGTCCAGCTCTGTGCGACCCTATGGACTGTAGCCCGCCATGCTCCTCTGTCCCTGGAATTCTTCAGGCGAGAGTCCTGGAGTGGATTGCCATGCCCTCCTCCAGGGGCTCCTCCCAACCCAGCGATCGAACCTGGGTCTCCTGCGTTGCGAGCCGATTCTTTACCCCTGAGTCACCGCCTAAGTCCAGAGAGTAGCTCCAGTTCTCCAGAAAGAAAGAAAAGCATATATATGTGTGTGTATATATATGTATATACATATATATACACACATATATATACCTAATCTATATAAATATTTGATCTGAAATATAAATATTATATTTGTTTGAAATATATCAAAATATATATTGGATTTATATGCTTAACTATATATAAGAAATAACAACAGAAACAGGGTAAGTAGCCAGGCATTGTCCCCTGTGGACACTTTAAGATAATGGCTATGACAGGGACAAAGAGGGACTAAACCCTGTTGAGCAGAAGATCAAGAGCTTTCATCCTCGGGGCCAGGGAGACACTGCACAACTGCAGAAAGGCCTCCTTAGGGGTCAAAAGGAAGGGGGCACTGTCCCATAATATGTGATGCCTAGACCCCCCAGTAGGCCTCTGGGCTGGAATCCATCTTGGAAAAATGTTGCACATGCTTGTGGGAAGGGTCCTAGGGCAGGTCAGGTGTGGAAAAGGAAGCAAGATAATTGACCAAAGGTAAACAAAGATGCTGGAACTGCCTTCTACAAATGATTTAACTGCCTCCTTATTGTGCTCCTCCTCGTTAAGAAGACATCCACACCCTTGCTCTCCAGGTGTGAGTCTTAGCCTTGCTTCTGTCTTATTTAAACAAACTTTCTCTGTGTGCTCTCCCAATTGCGTGTGTCTCTAATAATAAACTTTGTACCTGTTTTTACAGTTTTTGCGTCCTTGAAAAATCCTTTTTTCAATGGGGCAAGAGCCAGGGAAAATTTGCTTCTAGCCTCTAGCCTTGATGATCTAGTGGGTAGGATTTCTGGTTTTCATCTGGGCTACCCAGGTTCAATTCCTGGGCAGGGAACTAAGATCTCGCTTCAAACCACGACTCACTACTGTCTCTCCAAGATCACTACCCGAAGCTTTTACCTCCTCATGTGCCCATGGAGGGTGTTGTAGTGGTTGCAGCCTTCTTTCTGTGTTCTGCCACTTTCTCCATGGTCCCCCAAGTCCCCAGGGGTGAAAATCAACCCTGTCAATGTTAATATGGTCTGAGAGTAGGATAGAATTCACAGCTAAGTCAAGGTCAAAGAAGAGGCAGACTCCCAGAAAGAAACAAGGATAAAATTTCTGGGTACCAGGAGCACTTTCTGAACACAAGTCGTAATGCTAGGTAGAAGCAAAGAAAATAATCTTTACTTTAAATACACTTAAATGCCTGGAACTGGCAGTCTATTTTAATGTGGTCTTCCTAAGCCTGAAGGCAGGAGGTATGCACTTCATTTTTACAAATATGTAATCTGAAACTAAAAAAAAAAAAAATAGCTTGACCTGAGTTTGAGTTATGGCTGCCTGATTCTAAAGCCTATATTTTTGTTACTACATGAATGTGCTCATTGAATAGGTCTCATTTATTTTATTTTAAAGGATCTGTTTGGTTCAAAGGGAGACCTCATGAAGAAGATAGGAATAGGAGTCGTCATATACTTGGCTGCCACAGGGTCCTGCTGTTGTTTCTATACTTGTTCAAGAATGCTAGTATTATCTGTGAAGTTGCTCAGTCGTGTCTGACTCTTTGCAACCCCATGGACTAAAAAGTCCACGGAATTCTCCAGGCCAGAATACTGGAGTTGGGTAGCCTTTCCCTTCTCCCAGGGATCTTCCTGAACCAAGGATCAAACCCACATTACAGGCAGATTCTTTACCAGCTAAGCCACAAGGAAAGCCCAAGAATACTGGAGTGGGTAACCTATCCCTTCTCGAGTGGATCTTCCCCACCCAGGAATTGAACCAAGGTCTCCTACATTGAAGGTGGATTCTTTACCAATTGAGCTATATTATCTATACTAGAACAATACTCTAGGTGCCATCTGCCAATGCAGGAGATGCAGGTTTGTTCCCTGGGTCAGGAAGATCTCCTAGAGGAGGAAATGGCAACCCACTTCAGTTTTCTTGCCTGGAAAATTCCATGGACAAAGGAGCCTGGTGGGATGCAGTTCATGGAGTCGCAAAGAATTGGACATGACTGAGCAACTGAGCACGCATACATGCTCTAAGTACATCACATACATTCTCTCATTTAATTCCAAAATAACTCTATGAAATCATTACTATTATTACTCTGTTTTACAGACTAGAAAAACCACAGTCACCTTGCTAATAAAGGACTCTCTGATTTCAAAAGCAGAAACTTTATTCTATGTACTGTCATAGATAAAGCCTAGATGGTAGGTAGTATCATTTACTTTTTAAAAGATGGGTTCTAGGGGATTGTACCTGGAGAATAAGGTCATGGCAAATACACGTCTGGAAACAAAGCTGATCCATCATGAGGTTTTAGGCAGTTAAGACTCTTTTTCAGTGCTCGCTTCGGCAGCACATATACTAAAATTGGAACGATACAGAGAAGATTAGCATGGCCCCTGCACAAGGATGACACGCAAATTCGTGAAGCGTTCCATATTTAGAAAAAAAAAAAGAGTCTTTTTCATCCTCTCGATTGACTCCGTTCTTACCACTAAAGTTTTTAGGTTATCAAATATGGACATGCCCTTATAAATCACATAATCCCTACCCTGTCATCTTATAGATGAAAAAAAATGGACAGCTAGAGATGGGAAGTGACCAGCCCAAGGCCATTCTGCTCCAGCTAGGAGACTGTAACAAAATAGCCTTCCCCGGAGTCCCAAACTCTTCTGCTACAGGCACCTTTTTTCTGTTTTAAAATTATGTTTCCCCAACCCTCCCCACAGTATTTTCTCTAGACTGCTCTTTATCCTTCTCTTTATCTAACGGGTTCAGTCCCAAATACCTCCACTGTCCTAAATGCTGTCCCAGTATGGACCGCCATTTGATGGTCGTTTCCATAGCTATTTGATCATCAGATCTGAGCCAGTTAACAGTCACATCCTCTTTTCCCTCTCTGCTATGCAATGCCATCCCAGCCACTCTTCTTCCCCCCTCACCTTTCAGGGCACCTCCCTGTCATATCCTCCTTTTTCTGGCTGCTTCTTCTCATGAGTTTCATCTGGCTCCACCTTCCTCCCTACCTGCTAAACCTGTCAACCTTCCCACAGTTCTGTAATCTGCCTCTTCCTCTTTATCCATTTCCCTCAGGATGCCTTCTCCTTGTCCCTTCTCCATGAAACCTTTCCTGACCAAGAGAACTGAGTCCTCCTTTCCTGTCTTACAGGTTTCTTTCTTGGAGCTCACAACCCTGTACTGCTTCTTTGTTTACAAGTATGTTCCCCACTCCTAGATATAAGCCCCTCAATGGACTAGAATCTGATTTGTTAGGTTTGGTATCCAGACATTTTAAAGGCCTTGCTGTTGTTGTTCATCTTCTTTAACCAACTCAGTTCAGTTCAGCTCAGTTCAGTTGCTCAGTCTTGTCCTACCCTTTGCAGCACCAGGCCTCCCTGTCCATCACCAGTTCCCAGAGTTTACTCATGTCCATTGAGTCAGTGATACTATCCAACCATTTCATACTCTGTCATCCCCTTCCCCTCCTGCCTTCAATCTTTCCCAGCATCAGGGCCTTTCCCAATGAGTTAGTTCTTCACATCAGAAAGTATTGGAGTTTCAGCTTCAGCACCAGTCCTTCCAATGAATATTCAGTACTGATGTCCTTTAGGATGGACTGGTTTGATCTCCTTGCAGTCCAAGGGACTCTCAAGAGTCTTCTCCAACACCACAGTTCAAAAGCATCAATTCTTCAGCACTCAGCTTTCTTAATGGTCCAACTCTCACATCCATACATGACTACTGGAAAAACCATAGCTTTGACTACATATACCTTTGTCAGGAAAATAATGTCTCTGCTTTTTAACATGCTGTCTAGGTTGGTCATAACTTGTCTTCTAAGGAGCAGGAGTCTTTTAATTTCATGGCTGCAGTCACCATCTGCAGTGATTTTGGAGCCCAAGAAAATAAAGTCTCTCACTGTTTCCATTGTTTCCCCATCTATTTGCCATGAAGTGATGGGACTGGATACCATGATCTTCATTTTTTGAATGATGAGTTTTAAGCCAACTTTTTCACTCTGCTCTTTTACTTTCATCAAGAGGTTCTTTAGTTCCTCTTCACATTTCTGCCATAAGGGTGGTGTCATCTGCATATCCGAGGTTAGGGATATTTCTCCCAGCAAACTTGATTCCACTTGTGCTTCATCCAGTCCAGAGTTTCTCATGATGTACTCTGCATTCAAGTTAAATAAGCAAGGTGACAATATACAGCCTTGACATACTCCTTTCCCAATTTGGAACCAATCCATTGTTCCCATATCCAGTTCTAACTGTTGCTTCTTGACCTGCATACAGATTTCTCAGGAGGCAGGTAATGTCGTCTGGTATTTCCATCTCTTTAAGGATTTTCCCAATCTAGCTCTGATGTTAATAGAGCTAGAATTATACTCATCCCTTCCCTCCACCATCTCAATATTCTGCCTGACTTTCTTGTTTTGATGAAGGTAGTTATTGATATGTTGGAATCACCTGTGGTGGTGGCTTTTTGGCTAAGTCATGTGCAACTCCTGTGACCCCATATACTGTAGCCTGCCAGGCTCCTCTGTTTATGGGGATTCTCCAGGCAAGAATACTGGAATGAGTTGCCATTTCTTTCTCCAGGAGATCTTCCTGACCCAGGGATCAAACCCACTTCTCCTGCATTGCAGGCAGACTCTTTACCAACTGAGCTACCAGCTACTGTAAAGAATAATGATACTTGGGTCCCAGACTCAGAGATTCTGATTTAATGAACCTGGATGCCTCAAGGATATCAAGATTTTTAAAGGTCCCCAGATTGGCTTGTACCATACTTTGAATAACAGATTGGAAATCCCATGCCTTCCTAAATAAAAAATCTTGAAATTATTCTCAATTTTTTTCTTTCAGTCAGTTTCAGATTCCTTTTGATCTTGGCAAGGCAGCAGTGAGAAGTGGCATGATGTGAAATCTTAATTCCCTGCTGGGAATTGAACCTGAATAGCCTGGATGAAAACCAGGAGTCCTAGAGACCAGACCAGCAAAGGCCAGAGACTAGAAGCTCTTTTTCCCTAGATCTTTGCCCTCAGTGAAAAATGCATTTATCATGGAGGCAGAAACAGTAAATGCAGGTACAGAGTTTATTAGAGACACAGCACAACAAGTGGGAGAACACACAGAGAAACAGATTGTTAAGACAGAAGTAAGGCGCATATGCACATCCAGAAAGAAAGGGTGTGGGTGTCCCTCTTAGGAGGTACTTGAATAGTGGTGATTAAGTCATTTAAATAGGGTGGTTCTTCCAGTCTTTGTTTACCTTTAGCCAATTATCTGGTGTCTTTTCCCACTGGGACCTTACCCTGGGTGTACACGGACCCGTCGGCCAAGATGGATCTTGAAGTGAAGGCTTTCGGGAAAAGCAAGACACATTATGGCCTGACGTCATCCCCTGACTTTTGACCCACGAGGAGCCTTTCTGTGCATGACTGGTGTCCTGGTCCCAAAAAGGGGGCGGGGGGTGGGGAGCAGGGATTCCTTAATCCTACACTCACACAGTGTATTGCCCCCTCTGTGTCCTTGCCATGACTTTACCTTAAAGGTGTTTACAAGAGACAAACACTGGCTATTTACTCCGCTTCTGTGTTTCCATTGCAGAGGGCAGACAAGAGGCTGACCGTAAATGCCTTAACTGGGGCCCACCTTTCTCTTGTCTCAGGAAATGCTAACAGTTCTAGGCACCCAGCCCAAAGCCCACTTCTCTGTGCCTCATGACATGCAAACAGTTGTAATGTTGGCCAGTTTTAAACAGAGGCCACTAGTAAATGTCTAACCTGTAAACCATCTGTCTCCGGCCTCACTTTGCGTCCTTTTTCCATCTCCTTGCCCTTTCTTTCTCTATGAATATTGCTCAATCCAGCAGTTCTTAAATACTATAAAACTTAATATTCTTTAGGATGAACTTGGACTGATGCTTGGGTTCTCTCAAACATAACCAAGACCCTCTGCATCTAAAGACATATTACTACTAATTATCTTTAAAAATAAATTTTCACCCAATAATTCTTGCCCATTATTTTTGAAAGCTATATGTACAAAGACATTTGTTGACTCTATTTCCACAGTTATTTTTTAATATCTAAATCTTGGAAATTAACTTCCAAGCTCAGTCTTTTCTCTCCTCCTGCTCTTGGACTTTCCGCTGAGTTCAGATACCCAAGATGAGAGGAGGCAGGAAGAGAAAGAGTGATGGCAGCTAGCACTGGTTGATGTGCTACTGTGCCAAATGCTTGAGAACATGCTTCGGTATCTCTAATACTAAAAATAGTTATAAATTAAGAATCATCATTCCCATTTTACTAACTGACTTGTCTGAAGTTACTCAGAACTGGGAGATGGATTTGAGTTTGTCTCACTCCAAAGCTTAGGCTCTTTTCCATTTTGTCACACTGCACCCAGAGCCAGGTTCCAATCAATCACTTTTTTCTTGTTCCATTTATTTTTATTAGTTGGAGGCTAATTACTTTACATTATTGTAGTGGTTTTTGCCATACATTGACATGAATCAGCCAGGGATTTACATGTGTTCCCCATCCTGATCCCCCCTCCCACCTCCCTCCCCATCCCATCCCTCTGGGTCATCCCAGTGCACCAGCCCCGAGCACTTGTCTCATGCATCCAACCTGGACTGGCGATCTATTTCACACTTGATAATATACAGGTTTCGATGCTGTTCTCTCAGATCATCCCACCCTCGTCTTCTCCCATAGAGTCCAAAAGTCTGTTCTATACATCTGTGTCTCTTTTTCTGTCTTGCATATAGGGTTATCGTTACCATCTTTCTAAATTTCATATATATGCGTTAGTATACTGTATTGGTGTTTATCTTTCTGGCTTACTTCACTCTGTATAATGGGCTCCAGTTTCATCCATCTCATTAGAACTGATTCAAATGAATTCTCTTTAATGGCTGAGTAATATTCCATGGTGTATATGTACCACAGCTTCCTCATCCATTCGTCTGCTGATGGGCATCTAGGTTGCTTCCATGTCCTGGCTATTATAAACAGTGCTGCGATGAACATTGGGGTGCACGTGTCTCTTTCAGATCTGGTTTCCTTGGTGTGCATGCCCAGAAGTGGGATTGCTGGATCATATGGCAGTTCTATTTCCAGTTTTTTAAGGAATCTCCACATTGTTCTCCATAGTGGCTATACTAGTTTGCATTCCCACCAACAGTGTAAGAGGGTTCCCTTTTCTCCACACCCTCTCCAGCATTTATTGCTTATAGACTTTTAGATAGCAGCCATTCTGACTGGTGTGTAATGGTACCTCATTGAGGTTTGGATTTGCATTTCTCTGATAATGAGTGATGTTGAGCATCTTTTCATGTGTTTGTTAGCCATCTATATGTCTTCTTTGGAGAAATGTCTGTTTAGATCTTTGACCCATTTTTTGATTGGGTCATTTATGTTTCTGGAATTGAGCTTCAGGAGTTGCTTGTATATTTTTGAGATTAATCCTTTGTCTGTTTCTTCATTTGCTATTATTTTCTCCCATTCTGAAGGCTGTCTTTTCACCTTGCTTATACTTTCCATTGTTGTGCAAAAGCTTTTAAATTTCATTAGGTTCCATTTGCTTAGTTTTGCTTTTATTTCCAATATTCTGGGAGGTGGGTCATAGAGGATCTTGCTATGATTTATGTCAGAGAGTGTTTTGCCTATGTTCTCCTCTAGGAGTTTTATAGTTTCTGGTCTTACATTTAGATCTTTAATCCATTTTGAGTTTATTTTTGTGTATGGTGTTAGAAAGTGTTCTGGTTTCATTCTTTTACAATCAATCGCTTCTTCACTGATCTTGCGAAATACCTGTGAAACTGAGCAAGACTCTGCAGGGCTCTCCCAGGCACAAAAACCCTTTCATGTCCCCCATTCTTGTCTGTAGAAAAAGTTTCAGTCGCCTAGGTCTTCTCTGTGTTTCAAAGAGCAGGGATAAGATGGTAACAATTAGAGAAGTGAAGGAATGTAGAAAATGAAAAGGGAAAACCAGTCAATCAAGAAAAGTAATGATAGCTAGAACAGCAATTCAGCAATAAAACAGAGTCCTAGTTTCTCCTCAAGGGGGATACACACAGCACTCTGAATTGTATCTTTGAGTTGTTCCACAGAAACTAAGACCCCCACCCACACACACACCCAGATGGAGGGTGATGACTACAGCTGACAATAAACAGGTAGGCCCCAGACTGGTTTGAACCAAAAGGATGATGAAGAAACCTCCTGATGTTCTTGAAACATCACCCTGTTACATCACCACCAGCCATTCAGAAGAAAGTTCACAAGCTAATGATGCAACCTGCAACCCGCGCCTCAAATGAGGTGAGGTGTTTGTTTTTAAAAGACCTTTCCTGAAAGCCACTGAGGAGTTCAGGTCTTTTGAGCACTAGCTGCTCTTTTCCTTTTCTTTGTTTGGTGCCCTGCAAAAAACACTGTACTTTGCTTCTCTACAACCCAGTGTCAGTAGACTGGCTTTGCTGTGCATCTGGTGAGTGAACTCAAGTTTGGTTTGGTAATACCTGCAGCATCTAGGCCAGCACTCCTCATACAGCTGTGCTAAGTAGAAGTTTGTTGAATGATTTCAAACCCTGACTCTTCTACCATAGTTGATCTTTAAACCACAAAAATGCTCTCATTAGCTACCTTCATACTTATAATTAAGGAGTGCAGGTCAAGAAGCAACAGTTAGAACTGGACATGGAACAGCAGACTGGTTCCAAATCGGGAAAGGAGTATGTCAAGGCTGTATATTGTCACCCTGATTATTTAACTTATATGCAGAGTACATCATGAGAAACTCTGGACTGGATGAAGCACAGCTGGAATCAAGATTGCTGGGAGAAATATCAATAACCTCAGATATGCAGATGACACCACCCTTACGACAGAAAGTGAAGAAGAACTAAAGAGTCTCTTGATGAAAGTGAAAGAGGAGAGTGAAAAAGTTGGCTTAAAGCTCAACATTCAGAAAACTAAGATCATGGCATCCAGTCCCATGGATGGGCTCCAAAATCACTGCAGATGGTGACTGCAGCCATGAGATTAAAAGACGCTTGATCCTTGGAAGAAAAGCTATGACCAACGTAGATGGCGTATTAAAAAGCAGAGACATTACTTTACCAACAAAGGTCTGTCTACTCAAAGCTATGGTTTTTCCAGTAGTCATGTATGGATGTGAGAGTTGGACCATTAAGAAAGCTGAGTGCTGAAGAATTGATGCTTTTGAACTGTGGTGTTGGAGAAGACTCTTGAGAGTCCCTTGGACTGCAAGGAGATCCAACCAGTCCATCCTAAAGGACATCAGTACTGAATATTCATTGGAAGGACTGATGCTGAAGCTAAAACTTCAATGCTTTTGTCACCTGATGTGAAGAACTGACTCATTTGAAAAGACCCTAATACTGGAAAAGATTGAAGGCAGGAGAAGGGGATGACAGAGGATGAGATGACTGGATGGCATCACTGACTAGATGGACATGAATTTGAGTGAGCTCTGGGAGTTCGTGATGGACAGGGAAGCCTGGTGTGCTGCAGTTCATGGGATCACAAACAGTTGGATACAACTGAGTGACTGAACTGAACTGAACTGATATCTGGGACTAAACAGCAGTTGTTGGCTAAATTTTTTTCATCTCAAAGGATTCCAATAAGGTTTTAAACCAAAGTTTTTTCTGAAAAATAAACCAAGGGAATGAATATTTTCATAACCTAAGTCAGCTTGCTTTTGGTGGCTTTCATGACCTCAACAGTCCACACTTATTTGGAGTTTGCAATTTAATTCTTGTGTGTTCTGTTGGAAATCTAGCTCAGGTTTGCAAGTCAGATCACCTAGTTTCAAATCCCAGATCTCAAATGATAAAAATAATTCCAATTTTATAAGGTTGTTTTGAAAAATGAGATGATATGTATAGCACTTAGAATGGTGCTCAGAATATACTAAGCTCAGTAAATATTAGCTAGTTTATTAATCTACTAGGTGGACTTAAATGTCAACTATTAGAAAAATGCTCTTGAGGTTTGGCAAGGTCTCTCTAAAAGTCCCTATTTAAATATGCAAGTGTTGCATATCTAAGAAAATAATGTCCTGTTAGCAACCACCTGGTAGCTCAGCAGTAAAGAATCCACCTGCAATGCAGGAAACACGGGAGATGTAGGTTCACTCCCTGGGTTGGGAAGTTCCCCTGGAGGACAGCAGGGCAACTCACTCCACTTCTTGTCTGGAAAATTCCGTGGACAGAGGAGCCTGGCAGGCTACGGCCCATGGGGTCACACACAAAGTCGGACATGACTGAAGCAGCTGAGCACAGTATTATAGCAGTCACACATTGAGCTTCTGTTGGCATGCTGTGATTTATGTGTGATTTTTCGATCAATTTACTGAAAAAGTCTTGTGGGAACAGGGATCAAAACACCCAAGCGACTCAGAACTAGCATAGAAGGGTGCTCCAGGGATGTTTATTCTCCAGGAGAGCCTTGAGAGAGAAGGTGGACTGCAAAGAAAGCAGGGACATTAATTTAGATGTTAAACTTGGTTCAAATGCCAGTGCTGTCATTCACTAACTGTGACCTTTGATAGGCAAATCGTTCTTTCAGAACATGTTTCCTTATCTATAACAGCGGAACCAATTCCATATTTTCAGTTTGTCTCACGATTAAATGACACAACATTTGAACACTTGAAACAAATGCCTTGGCCTATCGCTGGTGCTCAGAATTGTTAAAGCTCACAACCTAAAGTAGGCTTCTATTCCTTACTTTCTGCAACAGCATTTTGGTTATGCCCTTTATGATGCTGATTATAATCCAAAATTGTTTTGTATGATTATTATTTTTACTTATTGCCTGTTTGCTAAAGTTAATATCGCCGCTTTCAAACTGCAAGACATGCCCTTTTGTTATTCTACCTTGCATCGCAGGGAAGACCCACCACACAGTTTCTGATAGCATCTAAAAACACACCTACCCAAAGATTCATTTTTACTCCCCCATATTATGAATTCAGGCTCAGCTATTCTCTGCCTTAAAAGCAATACTCAAGAGACACGTGCTGGTGGGAACAGAAAGTTTGCTTTATTCAGTGAGACACTTCAGTCACTCAGTCATGTCTGACTGTTTGTGACCCCATGGACTGCAGCACGCCAGGCTTCCCTGTCCAGCACCAACTCCTGGAGCTTGCTCAAACTCGTGTCCATCGAGTCGGTGATGCCATCCAACCATCTCATCCTCTGTCATCCTCTTCTCCTCCTGTCTTCAATCTTTCCCAGCATCAGGGTCTTTTCCAGTGAGTCAGTTCTTCCCGTCAGATGGCCAAGGTATTGGAGTTTCAGTTTTAGAATCAGTCCTTCCAATGAATATTCAGGACTGATTTCCTATAAGATTGACTGGTTGGATCTCCTTGCAGTCCAAGGGACTCTCAAGAGTCTTCTCCAACACCACAGTTCAAAAGCATCAATTCTTCGGCACTCAGCTTTCTTTATAGTCCAACTCTCACATCTATACATGACTACTGAAAAACCATAGCTTTGTCTAGACGGACTTCTGTTGGGAAAGTAATGTCTTTGCTTTTAAATATGCTGTCTATGTTGGTCATAGCTTTTCTTCCAAGGAGCATGTGTCTTTTAATCTCATGGCTGCAGTCACCATCTGCAATGATTTTGGAGCCCAAGAGAATAAAGTCTGTCACTGTTTCCATTGTTTCTCTGTCTGTTTGCCATGAAGTGATGGAACTGGATTCCATGATCTTCATTTTTTGAATGTTGAGTTTCAAGCCAGCTTTTTCACTCTCCTCTTTCACTTTCATCAAGAGGCTCTTCAGTTCCTCTTCTCTTCCTGCCATAAGGGTGGTGTCATCTGCATATCTGAGGTTGCTGCTTTATTCAGGAGACCGGCATTCTGGGGAGATGGTGGACTCATGTCCAAAATCCAATTTCAAAGACTCTGATGGAATGAATGTTAAAAAAGGAGAACTAAAAAAAAAAAAAAAGGAGAACTACTGAGGGAGGAAGTCAGAATCTGTTCTCTTCCATTGTGTGCAGACTTTCTCCTGATTGGTTGGTGGGAGGTAACAGGGTGGTGCTACAGGAGTCTGGTGTTCAGCCAGAAGCTATCCTCCTCTGCCTGGGTGGGGGCCTTAATTCCTGCAGAAGAACTCAAAGGTTGTTATGTCCATTCCCTGAGGTGGAGTGAGGACCCTGACCAGAGGCGGCTCCGTTGTTTCTCGACTGCTCCTCCTTTGCTTCTTCATTCTCTCCCTTCCCTGATAAGCGACTGTTTGAAGCTGCCCTTTGGAACTTGGTTCTTCCCCGGTGGCTCAGAGAGTAAAGCGTCTGCATGTAATGTGGGAGACCTGGGTTCGATACCTGGGTTGGGAAGATCCCTTGGAGAAGGCAATGCAACCCACTCTGGTACTCTTGCCTGGAAAATCCCATGGACGGAGAAGCAAGCCTGTAGGCTACAGTCTATGGTAGGCTACAGTCTGTGGGGTCACAAAGAGTCGGACACGACTGAGTGACTTCACTTCACCCACTTTGGAACTCAGGGAAGCCCAAGGAGGCTGCTGCTGCTGCTGCTAAGTTGCTTCAGTCGTGTCCGACTCTGTGCGACCCTATAGACGGCAGCCCACCAGGCTCCCCCATCCCTGGGATTCTCTAAGCAAGAACACTGGAGTGGGTTGCCATTTCCTCCTCCAATGCATGAAAGTGAAAAGTGAAAGTGAAGTCGCTTGGTGGTGTCCGACTCTGCGATCCCATGGACTGCAGCCTACCAGGCTTCTCCATCCCTGGGATTTTCCAGGTAAGAGTACTGGAGTGGGGTGCCATTGCCTTCTCCGAAGGAGGCTGAATGAAGCCTATTTCCTACAAACAAGAAATGTAGCAGTAGCCTCTTAATGTCCTGCTGCATTTCACCTACCTCCTCATCTCTCCTTCATCCTTCAACCTTACTTTAACCTAGCTGTAAGGTCCCTTTTATTTATGTATATTTATTTTTAATTAATTTATTTGTTATTCTTTGCCTTTTCTTACTGTTGATGAGGTTCTTGAGGCAAGAACACTGCAGCGGTTTGCCTTTCCTTCCTTCTCCTGGTTACTTTTGCCTGTGCAGGGTCTTCATTGCTGCGCATGGGCCTTCTCTAGCGGCTGCAAGTGGGGCTACTTTAATTGCAGTGCCGGGTTCCTCATTGCTGTGGCTTCACTCATCGCAAAGCACAGGCTGTCAGCAAGTTAGCTCCAGCAGTTGTGGCCTGTGGAGTCAGTAGTTGTAGTGTGTGGGCGTGGTTGCCCCGAGGCATGTGAAATCTTCCCAGATAAGGGATCACACCCTTGTCTCCTTCACTGGCAGGTGGAGTCTTCACCACTGGGCCCTCAGAAAGATCTGGTCTTGCCAATGCTAAGATCCAAAAGATTTTTGTTTGTTTGTTTTGCTTTTTCTGCTGCACCACGTGGGATCTTAGTTCCCTGACCAGGGATTGAACCCATGGCTCTTGCATTGGAAGCATGGAGTCTTAACTGCTAGACCACCAGGGAAGTCCCTGGTCTTGCCAGTACTAAGGACAGTCCTATCAATTCATCTTACTTTTCTTCCTAATGCCATTTGTCACAGTTGACCCCTGCCTGCTTATTGAACCCATTGCTCCTCTCATGTCTTGTGATGAGAGGGTACACTCTCCTCTGCTTCCTCATTTCCGTACGGTGCTGATCTAAGCCTCTCTCTGCCCCGGCCTCCCTTTATCCTACTACTTTGCTTTATTGTCTTCACAGCATTTACCACTATTTGAAATGGTCTGATTTCATGATTCGTTTGCATGTTTACAGTTATCTCCCCCTCATCTGGCTCAGTGAGGGCAGAGGAAGGTCTGTTTGCTCATCACCACGTTGCTCAGTGACTGTGGCTTTGCTAGTACGTTCCATGGTTCATTGAAGGTTAGACTGTTGTAAGATGCCCTATTATTTCAGGAACTGTTAATAAGATAAAAGCTTTCCAATTAAACTATGACCTACTGCTTCCTGGTCACTTAGAATTTTTATTTTATATTTGTTTAAATAACCTTTTGTGATATAACAGTCCTGGATTTTTTTTGCATATGTGACTCCTGTTCATATATGAGCAGAAAAATGGAAGCAAACAATATAATAAAAAAATTTTCCCACACATGATTCAACTTTTCTGGCTCATTCCTAACTCAGAGATGTCACTGTGTCGATGTGTTTTCCACGCCATGTCATACTTTGTGTTGATTCAGCATTCCTCAGACTGCTCCCCTATTTCCTCCTGGTATTTTGTCCTAGACTGTTTACAGCCATTTTGCAAGTTTTGCTGGTGGTACTTTCTTTATGTTACCAGAAAGTATCAGTGAAGAAGATTGTCTTTTTTCTTCCCAAATGGTCCTCAAATAGCCTTGGGGAGGGATGACCGAAGCATGCAGTGGTTACTGTTGTCTCATGAGCCACAAACAAGAGCAAGCAGACTGTCCACGTCCAGGGAGTGACAACTCTAGCCACATCTCTGCTGCTGCCTGGTGACAAATTATAACACACCACAGGTTGCCAAATGCATCAGAAATGATAAAACATGGAAAATGATAAAATATGAAAAAAAGAGTATTTTAGAATTGTTGAAATTCGTTAGTAAATACTTTATAGATATTCAGTGGGTGAATAAATGAATGGAACCCATGTTGCTGCTGTGTAAGGCAACTAAAGTCTAAAATAAATCAGCTAAAAAAGAAAAATCACCTATGAAAGAAATTCCATGTTTTTAAGGATTAGTTCATCAGCCTTTAAATTCTGAAACCAGCAAGGAATTCTTGATGAGGACTATAATTCTATCTAGAGCAGGTTTTTCAATGGAGAATGCATTTTTTCACTTACTGTTTTATTTATCACTTATTTTATCTTATCTTAGAAGCCCACTTTAGCGTACTTTAAATTATCTGCTTTAAAAAAGGTGTAAGTATTACATTTTCAATAGGATGTCCTGGGTTTCTGCTTACGGAAAATAGAAAATATTTCATTTTTTTGGTAACCATGAGGGGGCAGCCTTGTTTTACTTTTCCAATTCTCCTGCAGGCCTAGCTGCATTGCCGCATTCTGGCAGAATGACTCCTGGCAGCCGGAGGAGGGTTCCAGGAAGGGCAGGCGCTGCTTTCCTGGGTGCTTTTCTGCTGAAGGCTCTCTGCTCTGCGGGGAGTCACATGGATCCTGCTCTTGCTTTTCATCCTGGGCTCTCACGTTGGCAGTAAAACCTGATGTTCTTTGGCAGGGAGATGGTTGTTTGGGGATTGACATGTATCACTAATGAGGTGGCTGCAGAAAGGGATGGTTTCATAAAAGCCATGTCTGGGATTTGAACCTCTGGATGGCAGTTATATACCTAGAGTTGTGCAAGCCTCGAAATACAGTAGAGTCTGCCTGGAGAGGCTACACTAGGAAAGATGTGAGGTTGAAGGTGGGTCTAGCAGTTGGCATAGATGGTCAGGGATAATAAAAGACAAAGCCTTATGTTTTATATCCTTATTAGATCATTTATTCATTAATTATTGAGTTTTATTGTATGGAGGTACAATATGAACTTCCACCTATTCAATTTTATATACAGTGGTGAAATATGAACTTCCAAGTTATTGAGAGAGACTGTCTAGTAAAAGATAGTCTCAATTCTGTCTAAGTGGTGAGTACAGAATGGGAACAAACTTTATATGGAAGGTTGGGTGCCAGCATGGATTAAAGGTCTGGCTCCAACCCTATCCTATGCTGCCCAGACCTTTAATCCATGTCAGCACCCAACCTTCCATACGATGTTTGTTCCCATTCTGTACTCACCACAAATACAGCAATGACCAGGAGAGCGACAAAGCTTTGGTTAAGTCTGGTTCTCACAAAATCTGCACCTGATTCCTTTATTGGGAGAACTTCTACTTTAAGGATTTTTTCATCTCTAGAGAGGGGCTAGCACTTACAAAGTTGTATCCAGATTCCTTTACAGTTAAAGTTCTGTCAGCTTTGCTAACAGAGCCCTGAGAGCTTATGACACCATTCACTTGTTTATTCTACAAACACATATTAGGGTCCCTCTTTTGCCAGCACTCTGCTAAGAATTAGTGGTATATGAAGGAGATAAAATCCAATCTGTGTACTCCAAGTACTCACAATCAAATAAGGAAGAACTCATAACTTAATGGGCAAAGTTAATATTTTGTGCAAATTGACAGAAAATTCACTTTTCATCAACTCCTTTTGAATCTAGGGATCACAGTTTTTCCTCACTGACTTTTAAAAAGAATCAGACGAGCTCCAAGATGGTAGAAATTATATTATTTCATTATTAGCCTTAACCTCATGTTATAAGGTGAATATCCTACCAAGTTCCTTACAAAAACATAACAAAAACACCAAATTGCTTTCTAGAGTTAAACAGAAATGCTTTTCAGATCATGTACCATTTTGACATTTCATATCAGAGGTTCTCATCCTGATTGGAAATCCCTTCTAATTTATAGAGAAAAAGCAGTTATTTAAGAGATAGTGTGGGATCAATATCACTTTTAAGTGAAGTTATTTATATTTCACCCTCAGAAAAGTCATCTATATAATTTGAATGTATGCATGTTTATTTAATCAGTAACATGCATACAGATCCAAATGCTTCTTAAGACAACTCTGGCACTTTCTCCTGAGGCTTTTACGCTCAAAATACCTGCTCTACTCCTGAGCCCTTCCTAAGAAAACCGATGTAAAACCCCTTTTCAGAGCACTTCCTTGCTTGGCTGTGTTCTAAATCAGGGATCAGCAGACACTTTCTGTAGAAGGCCAGATAGTAAATATTTCAGGCTTTGTGGGCAACTACTAAACTCTGTCTGCAAGAGCAGCCAAGATAATACACAAGCGAATCAAAGCACAGAAGCAGCTGGCAGGCCAGATTTGGGCTGTGGGCCATGCTTCGAAGAGTTCTGTTCTAAGTCATTTGACACCACCGCTTTAGCTGATTGGATCAGGAGAGGGAACTGAAGTGAGGATAGCAAATCTATTAGCCAGTCTCCAGGTAGTCAGCAGTCTTAGGAAGGACCTGGTATGAGACTTGGTATCAAGTAGTGTCTCTTGTTAGATTGCCTGCTAGCTGGCTAGCTAGCTAAGGCAATCATTAGTAGGATCAGCTACGGCAGGAGCCCAGAGTGGTCAGAAACTATTAGTAAACTAAGGTCAAAAGATAGAAAAAAAATGATATCCAAATAGAGAGTGAAGTGTTGGGTTGATAGTATCAGCAGTAGAGAATCTGAGAGGATTACCATTGATAAGGTTTGTCAGACTTCTGATGCTGATGAATCTTGTGAATTGTGTGTCCTAAAAAAACTCACATTTAAAAAAAAATGTGGTTTTTAAACCACATTCCAGCTTCAGTTCAGCCACTCCTGGGTTTCTGGGCGATTTCTGTTGTTCTTAATTCCACATGTAACCTCACAGTTGATTTCCCATTGCTACAGGTAACAGCTAAGAAACTCTATTTCTGATAGTTCTGAAGAGCCTAATACTCTCCTCTGCCTGCAGGTTGAGAGTCAGAGTTGTACATGAAATATTCATCAGTGAATATTGACTATGCCAGGAGATTTTCTTTGTTAATCATTCATCTTAGACTTTGTGTCTAGTCTTTGAATGGATTGAGTGTGTCTAAGTGAAGCTTCCCTTGAAAAGGCACAGACACATTTTCTCTGGGGCCTTTGACGAGGAACAAGGCCCTTCCGGGCTGCTCAGTGAGGCGTTCGAGCTCCAGATGGTGAAAACTGTTCTATGACAAGTCTAGTTTATCCCAGTTGTTGCTTCTATTGAGGATCTCGGGGAAATCTTTCCATATTCTCATCTGAGTGCAGTGAAGGATTTTGGGTTGCATGGGAACAGGTTTAAAGGAAGGTTACATTATTTATCAATATGCTTTCATGTCAGTTATCCCTGGCCAGAGATGAGTCCTTCACATCACTCTTAACAGCCCCCGGAATTTAATTCAAGCTTTGTCATTTTTGACAGTGTTTTATTGTCCCCTTCTCTGACTGCCAATCTTAAAATAACAGATTTTGGAAGAAATTTTTGTCCTTTTCTTCCACAGTATGGGAAAGAAGTTGCAATTTTGCAACTATTCAGGGTAGAAAGATTTTTTTTTTTGAAGGGCTGAGTTCTTGGATTTGTGAATATATCTCCTTTCACAGCTATGCTGAAGGATATTTCTCTGATTTATTCTTATTTATTATTAAAAAATTTTAGCCAATCACCAAACTGCATGGTGGCTCAGCTGGTAAAGTGTCTGCCCGCAATGCGGGAGCCCCGGGTTCGATCCCTAGGTTGGGAAGACCCCCTGGAGAAGGAAATGGCAACCCATTCCAGTACTCTTGCCTAGAAAATTCCATGGATGGAGGAGCCTGTTGGGCTATAGTCCATGGGGTCGCAAAGAGTCGGACACGACTGAGCGACTTCACTTTCTTTCACTTTGTTTCTGCTTTTGGAAACTATTTCTTATATATCTAGAAGTACACTGAAGTTATTAATATGAATTTCTTAGCATTCCCTCTTAAGAGCAGTGAGAATAGATATTGCTGTCATCATTCTGGTAGGGACTAAATTGAATTAATAGCATAGCTAAGATTTGAAAACTTGCCATGTGCTGTACACTGAGGCACAGAGTATTGTTCACTTGCCCTAGGGCTCACAGTAAGCGGTAGGTACTTTTGATTCCAGTATGTAACCACTGTTCTGTCCTGCTTCGACAGCTTTGTGCCATGAGTGCAGCTTCCAGAAAACACAGAGGCCATGGAGAGCTGAAAAAGAAAACCCAGGCGTGAGCAACAAGGCATTTGATCCTTCTAGAGTTCCAGTTTTCTTTAAGCAAGAGAAATAGACTTTCCTGGGTTGGATTTTAAGTAGCAAGTCAGACAGTCAAGTCAATGTTTTGATACCTTCTGTCAGGCACTTTCACTTTCAGAAAGGCAGTTCAGGGACCACGGGTGTGGAGACGGACAGAGGCCTGTGGTATACCCTTGTTTTACAAGAAGCTTGTCTTTTCTTTATAGAAAGCTATGTTCCATGCTGCTCACATAGCTGTTTCCTGCCCTAATTAATTTTTGAGCTCTCTGTAGGATTTTAATTACAGACCTATTAATTCATGGGAAAGTCGACAGATGTTGTAGGATGGTCATAGCAAATGAATAGACAGGTGCTGGATGGAAAGTCTTGAAGACTCTTCAGTAATTGACTCACAGACAAGTTACTACTTGGAACTAAGAAGCACAACCAGGAAGATGTTCTGTTACCTGGAACACATTTTTAGAAGGAAAGAAACTGAGGTTGAAAGTAGAGATTCCAGTGTGGACTTGCACTTTCTATTGGAATGAGGAGGGTGAGGTGAGGTTCCTATAAGGAGAAGGAGTGGGTTTGATATCGGGTTGGGTCACCGGGAAGACTCCAGCAGAGTCCTTTGGGAAGATATAAACAAAATGGAGACAAAAGAGGGTAAACTGATGCCTTATTTTTAGCAGTTTGCCCTCCAAACTCAATGCAAAACTCTAGAGAGTGCAAAACTATAGAAAATTCCCTTTTTGCCTCAGTTAAGAGCCTAGAATCAAAGCATGGAGACTGGCCAAAATGTTTTCCCCTAAAGTCCACTTCCAATTTCAGAGCTTTGTCCCATTGTCTAGAGAAAAAGCCACGCCAAGAGAGCCAGAGGGCAAAAAGAGCCCCTGTGTCCCTCTGCAAAAGCATCCCTCCTGCTGGCTTTTCCCCAGCCCAACCCTAGGGAAGGGGACATCAGAGCAAGCTGGTCAGCCTCCTTCTATTTGGAAGCAGCCTTTGCTCTGCCTGGCACCTGAGGGAAATCTAATAAACACTTTAACACTGTTTAAAGTTCTCCCCATAAAAGTACAGCCCGCAGTCTAAGGCTGCCATCCCGATCAGCACCCCTGCCCTCTGAAGACTGATGGCTTCCGCCTCACCCTTGGGAAGGTATAAAACAAGGGTGGGGGAGAAGCCAGGAGCCTTGAGTTGCCTGTAAAGGTCAATACCTCTCTCTGTAGGGAAGTCAAACCATTCAAACGTCAAGTCCCTAGGGCAGGATTTCTGTCAGTTGAAATTACATAGAAAGGATTAAATGCATTCAAGAAGGACTTCCCAATTAGTAGAGTGGTGAGATTGTGGAATAAGCAAAGATAACTAAAAATCTCTTTAACTCCTAAAAGGTGAAGATAAACAAATGCAGTTAAGTAGTTTTTCTAATTTGCCCTCTACCTTTCTAATATAGCTCTTACCAATCTTTAAGACACACCCCCACCCCCACCCTCGGAGGCAGAATTGGTGTCTGTTCCTTGTGCTTATTTCTAGCATACATTTGCATACTTATTTTTATACCTATTCATGGCAGAGAATGTAGTTCATTCTGCTCTTAAATATCAGTTGCATTATTTAAACATGATGTTATTTAAAAAAATGTCAACTAAAACAACTGTTTCAATGGTATCAAACATTATTTTTCCTGAAAAAATTCTATAATGAGGTTGTTTCTATAGGCAAAGTATGTAACTATGATTCCAAAGGTCACTGAGGAGATCCACATTTAATTGTCTCAAGTGAAATGGTTTCTTTCCCTTTAACCACCAGTATCCTCATTAGCAGGGCTTACCTACCCATCGCTCAGTGGTAAATAATCTGCTTGCAACGCAGGAGATGGCGATTTGGTCCCTGGGTCAGGAAGATCCCTTGGAGGATGGGATGGCAACCTACTCCAGGATCCCATGGACGGAGGAGCCTGGTGGTCTACAGTCCATGGGGTCTCAAAGACTCGAACACGCCTGAAGTGACTGAGCGCTCACATACGCATTCTCATTAGCAGAGCATTTCTTACACCCTCTCTTTATGACTCGTTATATCTATTTTTATTGCAAAATAAAACTCAAAGTCTCTCAAACATAGTAGCTGAAATAGGTCAGCAAAATCTGTTTTATTATATCAGGTGGATGACAGATTTTTTTCCTTCCTACTGGCATTGTGAGTTCCTGACAAACTTTTATAACTGACACTTGTCCTTGCAATGAAAATAATGTTTCTGAAATTTTCTAATAGCCAAATTATGTTATGAAAACACACCATTCCTGTATCTTGTGCTTTCCACAACTGGCTGCACATGAAAATCACCTGGGCACGTTTTACACACTGCAGCTTCTTACCTGCACATTGGATCAACAGAATCAGAATCTCAAGGGAATGAGGTCTAGGAATCTACATTTTCAAAAAGCTTCCCTCAGGATTCAGAGGTATAGCTGGATTTGGAAACCACTGTATGTGAATGCTTACTTCTTATAGCCTCTCAATGTTTAGAAATCCTTCAAGTGAAAAAATAATCATTTTTTTCCCCAGTTAAGATTATTGCAGGCAATAGTTTCCTAATTAATAACTGTGGAAAGAACATAATCTATTGTTAGTTCATATTCATAAAATGATCATACAAGGATAAAATATTTCCCAATTAACACTGAAATGAAGATTGCCAAGGAAGGCTGGACAAAGATTTGATGACACGATGGCTATGCAAGTATCACAACAAAGGTTGGCATATCATAGCTTAATAGATGATCAAAGATATACTTCCTTCCTTTTAGATTTCCAACCTTTTTATTTTCCATAAATACAGAGAACAAAGTGAAACATTATACGATATTAGTTATCTCTGGGATGTAATTGGAGCCAAATATATTATTTTTTCCTTTTACTTCTTCACTGACCATTTCCTTAGTCTCTAGCAAACTAACCTCTGTAATTAGACATTGGTTCTTCTCTGTCCTTCAACAAGACAGTCCCAGTTCTCTGTTTTTCTTGAAGACTAGCAACATTTTAGATAAAAAATCCACCTCTTTTTTCTCTTTTATCCCAAAGCACTTTGTACATCTGCTGCAGAGTTATCACACACAGGGTTTTAATTACCTAACTGTGCATTAATTTTTCTATTTTGATTAGTCTTTATAAATGAATGGATATTGAATTTTAGATATAAACAACAATAGCAGTAAAATTGGTTCTTGTCCTCAAACACTTAAGAATCATGCTGAGAAATTGGAGAAGGAAGCATTATCTAGGGAGTGAAGAACATTTGGTCCTAATGATGACTCTGTTGCCAACTGATGTATGATTTGAAATAAGTTACTGGACTTCCCTGGACCTTGATATTCCCATTTGTACAATGAAGAGTTTGGATAAACTCTTCTTAAAATACCTTATGGCTCAATAAGTCGATAATCCTAATTGAGGAGACAGGGTATGTCACATGAACAGACATAAGAATGCTTACAAAGTAATTTAGCAGTAAGTACACACAAGAGTAGACAGTGTATATTAAGCATTTAGGTGGGTCAACCAAGAGAGTGACCCCACTTGGTAGGCCTACACAAGAGACATTGACATCTTTACTGATGAGTTCTATGCCACTAAACTGTTTACAATAAAACATTTAAAAAGAAATGGTCATTATGTGAGACCAAACTACATGTATTGAAGTCTCCACAACAGGTAAACAGATCAAGAAAATTGGACTTGCTGTCTGCTTGTGCCAAGCACTTTCATATTCATCATTTAATTACACGCTATTTCAGTAACTTGTTAAAGGTCACTTGTCAGCAAATGGCAATCTGCAGATCCCAATGTAAATCTTCTAAGTCCAGTGTTTTGCTCAGTTCAGTTTAGTTCAGTTGCTCAGTTGTCTCCAAATCTTTGTGACCCTATGGACTGCAGCATGCCAGGCTTCCCTGTCCATCACTAACTCCTGGAGCTTGCGCAAACTCATGTCCATCGAGTTGGTGATTCCATCGAACCATCTCATTGTCTGTCGTCCCCTTCTCCTCTCACCTTCAATCCTTCCCAGCATCAGGGTATTTTCTAATGAGTTAATTCTTCCCATCAGATGAAAGTATTGGAGTTTCAGCTTCAGCATCAGTCCTTCCAATGAACATTCAGGACTGATTTCCTTTAGGATGGACTGGTTGGATCTCCTTGCAGACCAAGGGACTCTCAGGAGTCTCCTCCAGCACCACCGTACAAAGGCATCAGTTCTTCAGTGCTCAGCCTTCTTTATGGTCCAGCTCTCACATCCATACATGACTATAGGAAAAACCATAGCTTTGACTAGACGGGCCTTTGTCAGCAAAGTAATATCCTGTCTAGGTTTGTCATAGCTGTTCTTCCAAGGGGCAAGCGTCTTTTAATTTCATGGCTGCAGTCACCATCTGCAGTGATTTTGGAGCCCAAGAAAATAAAGTCTGTCACGGTTTCCATTGTTTGCCCATCTATTTGACATGAAGTGATAGGACCAGATGCCCTGATTTTAGTTTTCTGAATGTTGAATTTTAAGCTGGGTTTTTCATTCCTCTTTCACTTTCATCAAGAGGCTCTTTAGCTCTTCTTTGCTTTTTCTGCCATAAGGGTGGTGTCATCTGCATATCTGAGGTTATTGATATTTCTCCCAGCAATCTTGATTCCAGCTTATGCTTCATCTAGACCAGCATTTCATGTGATGAACCTACATATAAGTTAAATAAGCAGTTCATTGCTCCATGTCCAGTTCCAACTGTTGCTTATTGACCTGCATACAGGTTTCTCATGAGGCAGGTAAGGTGGTCTGGTATTCCTATCTCTTTAAGAATTTTCCAGTTTATTGTGATCCACACAGTCAAAAGTTTTAGCATAGTCAATGAAGCAGAAGTAGATGTTTTTCTGGAATTCTCTTGCTTTTTCTATGATCCAATGGATGTTAGCAATTTGATCTCTGGTTCCCCTACCTTTTCTAAATCCAGCTTGAACTTCTGGAATTTCTCAGTTCAAGTGTTGTTGAAGCCTACCTTAGAGAATTTTGAGCATTATGATGAGTGTATGTGAAAGTGAAAGTGAAGTCACTCAGTCGTGTCCGACTCTTTGCGACCCCATGGACTGTAGCCTACCAAACTCCTCAGTCCATGGGATTTTCCGGGCAAGAGTACTGGTGTGGATTGCCATTTCCTTCTCCAGGGGATCTTCCCAACCCAGGGATCAAACCCAGGTCTCCTGCATTGCAGGCAGACGCTTTACCGCCTGAGCCACCAGGGAAGCCCATGATGAGTGTATGAGATGAGTGCAATTGTGCAGTAGTTTGACTGTTCTTTGGCATTGCCTTTTTTTGGGATTGGAGAGAAAACTGACCTTTTCCAGCCCTGTGGCCACTGCTGAGTTTTCCAAATTCGCTGTTCTGCTGCTGTATCACTATTGCCTACCTTCCGCTTAACCTCATCCATTGCCTGTAACAAATAGGTTTGACTCTAGACCTCAAAGAAGCTAGTCAACTGGCTTTTATCTATCTCCTCTAAACTTTGGCTTGCATAATGCTTTTACATTTTTAAAGTTTTATTAAAAACATTTTTTTTTTGGCTGCACCATGTGACATGTGGGATCTTAGTTCCTCGACTAGGATTGAACCCTCACTCCCCTGAGGGGAAGCACAGGGTCTTAACCACTAGACTGCCAAAAGTCAATGAGGTAATATTTCTTATAATTCTCCATCCATTTTTTTGTTCTATTGATGACATTGTAGGAGCAGGCAGCTGCTGTTTCTGCTGATTTCTGTGTATCAACATATCAGCAGGGACCAAAAACCTCAATGCATATCTGTCTTCCTTGAGCCTGTGCTTCAGTTCCCACCATATCCAGCTGATTCTTCCAACAGTGATTCCTTTACTTTGAAGCATTCTTCTCAATAATTTTCTCAAGCATTTTCTCAATAATGAGAAAACATTATCATTAGGTTTCCTTGTAATGCTTTTCTCCGGTCCACCTTGTGAGCCTTTAGCACACACACACCCCGGCTGGTGCCACTAGAGTACTTCCTTGAGTTGCTGCTAACAGATTAATGGATGGTGGTTTATTAAGATGTATGGATGTGTCACCGAGTGCCATGCTAAAGCATTAGCTGCTCTGGAGGGCAGCTGCCGTTCTCTTGAGCTCTCGGCCAAAAATTAAATGATCAGGCCATTCCACCAGTGCCCAGAGCAGCCTTCTGCATTTCCTTCTCCGGAGTCCTCCCTGGGAAATATTCCACACAATGAAATGAAAATAAACTGAGAGAGAAGTCTATCTATCACATGCCAGGCCAAATACCCTGTTTCAGAAAGCTCAGAAACAGTAATGTGATGTTACACTCTTTCTCAGTCAGAGGCAATTGCTGGTTTCAGACTGCACGTGGTGAGCTGGAATCACCTCGCGGATGGCAGCCATCCTAAGCCTGCGATTGCAGCAGGCATTCAAGTTCGCCTTTGAAAGCGTGATTTTTCTTTCAATACCGCTCATTAGAGAGTGTGCTACAGACCAGAGGAAACATGTCATGCACTCAGGTTGAAATAATCCTTAAAAGTTACATAAAGGATGCTCCTATTAATTGCTACATTTTGTTCATTGTGAGAAAGCAAAAATGTAACCAGTGAAGTCCATTTGGCTCAGATATATTTTATAATTTTTAGGAGAAATGTATAGCTTGAGGATTTTGGAAGAGGACAAAAGATTAGCTAAAAATGATTAACTTCTAAGTGTGTAATAGAAAATCCTATGTTCAGTGTAATATACGTTCTTTTATAGGTGAAGAATTTTTGAGGTTTAATAGTGCATGGTCTTTTTTAAAATAGAAAAACTTGTCTTAGTAAATTCAGGTAGCAATTTTGTTTTTACTGTTGAATAAATAGCACAGTTGGTAAAGAATCTGCCTACAATCCTGGAGACCCCAGTTTGATTTCTGGGTTGGGAAGATCCACTGGAGAAGGGAGAGGCTACCCACTCCAGTATTCTGGCCTGGAGAATTCCATGGGCGGTATAGTCCATGGGGTCTCAAAGAGTTGAACATGACTGAGCGACTTTCACTGTCACTTTCACTTTGGAAATGATAGTTTATGATTTCCTACATGTGACAATTCTACTTGGAATCCAGGTTGTATAAAAATTACTCCTTTATTACTAAACTTTAAAGAAAACATGGTAAGTATTTCACATTTTTTATTCAAGTTAATATGAGATATAACATGTATAATAAAATTTATCCTGTTTTGGTATACAGTTCTATGAATTTTGATGGATGCATATATTGTTATGTAGCCACCATCTCCATTGGGCTTCCCTGGTGGCTCAGATGGTAAAGAATCCGCCTTCAATGCAGGAGGCCTGGGTTAGATCCCTGGGTCGGGAAGATCCCCTAGAGGAGGGCATGACAACCCACTCCAGCATGCTTGTCTGGAGAATCCCATGGACAGAGGAGCCTGGTGGGCTACAGTCCACGGGGTTGCACAGAGTTGGACATGACTGAGCGACTAAGCACAACCACTGTTACAGTCTAGATACACAATATTTCCATCACCCCCAAGTGTCCTTCTTGCCTCTTTGTAGTCAGTATCCACGCCCCCCCTTACCCAAGCCTTGGTAACTACTCTATGTGTTTCTTTCACTATGGTTTTGCCTTTTCCAAAATGTCATATACAAGGAATCAACTACTTGTACCTTTTAACCTGACATTTTCATTCAGCATAAAGCTCTTGCACTTCCTCCTTGTTGCATGTATCAATTGTTCCTTTTTATTGCTAAGTAATATCCAAATGTATAGATTGTTGATTCATTCACAAGGTAAAGGACATTACCTCAATCCCCCCAGTTTTTGGCTACTACAAATAAAGCTGCTATGAATATTCATGACAAGCCTTTCTGTGAGCATATATGTTTATTTCTCTTGGGTAATTACCTTGTAGTGGAATGGGTGGGTTATATGGTAAGTACCTACTTAGCTTTTTTAGAAATTGCCAAGCTGTTTTTCAAGGTGGTGGGCCATTTTACATTCTCATTAGCAGTATGTGAGAGTCCCCTTTGCTCTACATTCTCACCAAGTACTATGCTTGGGTGTTTTAATTTAGTCCCTCTAACAGGTATGAGTAATATCTCATTGTGGTTTTAATTTCCATTTTCCTAACAACTAATAAAATTATTAGTTATTAAGTACTCCACAAATCAAGATATTGAGTGTCTTTCCGTGTACTTATCTGCAATTGGTATATCTTCTTTGATGAAGTGTTTATTCAGATCTTTTCCATTTTTAATTGTATTGTTTGTTTTTTATTATTGAGTTATAAGAGTTCTTTTTTAAAAAAGTATTTATTTATTTGGTTTCACTGGGTCTTAGTCGAGGCACTCAGGGTATCCCTAGTTCTTTGTTGCAGTATATAGGGTCCTTAGGGTCTTTTAATTGCAAGCTCTTTGTTGCAGCATGTGGGATCTAGTTCCCTGACCAGGGATTGAACCCAGACTCCTGGCATTGGGAGTGCTGAATCTTAACCTCACTGGACCACCAGGGAAGTCCCCAAGTTATAAGTTTTTAATGTATTTTGGATATCACCTTATTATCTGATAAGCATTTTGGATGACTCACAAGCTGGAATTAAGATTGCCAGGAGAAATATCAGATATGCAGATGATACCACTCTAATAACATAAAGCAAAGAGGAACTAAAGAACCTCTTGATAAAGGTGAAAGCAGAGAGTGAAAAAACTGGCTTAAAATTCAACAGTCAAAAAGAAAAATCATGGCATCTGGTGTCACCACTTCATGGCAAATAGATGGGTAAAAAGTGGAAACAATGACAGATTTTACTTTCTTAGGCTCCAAAATCACTGCAGATGGTGACTGCAGCCATGAAATTAAAAGATGCTTGCTCCTTGGAAGGAAAGTTATGACCAACCTAGACAACATAGGCAATGGCACCCCATTCCGGTACTCTTGCCTGGAAAATCCCATGGATGGAGGAGCCTAGTAGGCTGCAGTCCATGGGGTCTCAAAGAGTCAGACATGACTGAGCCACTTTACTTTCACTTTTCACTTTCATGCATTGGAGAAGGAAATGGCAACCCACTCCAGTATTCTTGCCTGGAGAATCCCAGGGATGGGGGAGCCTGGTGGGCTGCTGTCTATGGGGTCACACAGAGTCGGACATGACTGAAGTGACTTAGCAGCAGGAAGCCTTGGAAGCAGCCTTGGAAGAAAAGCTATGATCAACCTAGACAGCACATTAAAAAGCAAAGATAGCCTGACAAAGGTCTTATAGTCAAAGCTATGGTTTTTCCAATAGTCATGTATGGATGTGAGAGTTGGTCCATAAAGACGGCTGAGCACTGGAGAATTGATTTTGAACTGTGGTGCTAGAAAAGACTCTTGAGAGTCCCTTGGACTGCAAGGAGATCAAACCTGTCAATCCTAGAGGAAATCAATCCTGAATATTCATTGGAAGGACTGATGCTGAAGCTGAAACTATGATACTTTGGCCACCTGATGTGACAAGTCAACTCTTTGGAAAAGACCCTGATGCTGGGAAAGATTGAAGGCAAGAAGAGAATGGGGGTGACAGAAGATGAGATGATTGGATGGCATCACTGACTCAATGGACATGAGTTTGAGCAAACACAGAGAGATGGTGAAGGACAGGGAGGCCTGGCGTACTGCAGTTCATGGGGTTGCAAAGAGTTGGACAGGACTGCATGACTAAACCACAACAACAGTGCATTTAAAAAATATTTTCTCCTATTTTGTAGATTTTCCTTTCATTTTCTTAGCAGTGTCCTCAAAGAGAAGTATTTAATTCTGGTGAAATCAGATTTTTTAAATCAATTTTTTCTTTGATACTTTATGCTTTTTGTTCCTATCTAAGAAATCTTTGCCTCACTTTCTTTGATAAGGACAACAATTCTTCAAAACCAAGAGATAATTTCTCCATGACCTCAAGACTTTCCTAAAATTTGCTGTGCAAATGTCTTCAAAATAAGACATTTTGAATACAAATATATACAAAATATTTCTAGCTGTATTATTTTAGTTCACAGTGATCTTTTCCTAATGAGAATTTCTCCACATTGACAGAGCCACCTTTAGGGTGTTTTTTTGTTTGTTTGTTTGTTTGTTTGTTTTATCATTTTGGCCAACGTTTGTGGCATGAGGTAGGGATAGAACTCATGCCCACTGCAGTGGAAGCATGGAGTCTTAACCCCTGGACTTCTGGAGCCATTTGGTTTGGAGGGGGGTGATTTGGGGGGCTCCAAAGTGCTCTGATACCATAGTCCTTAATGTCTCAGTGCAGGCAGAATTCAGTGAAAGGCAAATCTGTGATAGATAAGAAGGGATTTGTTACAATGCAGGAGATCCGGGTTCTGTCCCAGAGTCGGGAAGATCCCCTGGAGAAGGGCAGGGCAGCCCACTGCAGTGTTCTTGCCTGGAGAATCCCTTGGACGGAGGGGCCTGAGGGGCCGCAGTCCATGGGGTCGCAGAGAGTCGGACACGACTGAGCGACTAACACTTTCACTTTGATTGCAATAGGATGCTTATAAGGTTTACAGGTGGGTGGACAAGAGATGCGGTGCCCAAGAACTTACTGGGCTACAGATTTATAGTCAGAATAGGGAGGGGGGAAGAACTTTGCCTTTCCTGAGTAGATCTCATACTTCTATCATCAGCTCCTCCTTCAGGTTGAGCAGGGGAGTTTTCTTGTCCCTACATGTTCAAGATAGGTCCACAAATTATTGTTTTTATGTGTGCAAAGAGCATGTCCTAGGGATTATTAACTTACTGGGCTCACTGGACAATATGTGGGTCTCAAGTCACTGTTGTTTTATTGTTTTCAGCACTTTTCATGCTTCTGTTGCATGGCTTTGTTGCTAAGCAAGCCTGCTTGGTTTTGTGGTTAAGCAAGCCTGTTCTCTTGAATAATTGTAAACTTACAGGTGTCTCCCACATTTTTTCTATTTACAAGCCCCAGTGGAGTTAATTGTTTAATCACCTGTGCACGTGCACTTAGTTGCTTCAGTCATGCCTGACTCTGTGCGACCCAGCCCGCCAGGGCCCCCTGTCCATGGGATTCTCCAGACAGGAATACTGGAGTGGGTTGCCTTGCCCTCCTCCAGGGGATCTTCCCAACCCAGGGATCAAACCCGTGTCTCCTGCATCTCCTGCATTGGAGATGGATTCTTTACCACTGAGCCACTGGGGAATTTGTCCCTTTACTCTGTCCCTATCACCACCAAGGAAGTCCCACACCATTTGGTATTTTTATGCATGTGATTCATCATTAGGTACAAAGGTATCTTAGAGTTCTTTTATTTGCTTAATACCATGAGCTTCCTGGGTGGCTCAGATGGTAAAGACTCTGCTTGTAGTGCAGGAGACCAGGGCTTGATCCCTGGGTTGGGAAGATCCCCTGGAGAAGGAATTGGCTACCCACTCCAGTTATCTTGCCTGGAGAATCCCATGGACAGAGGAGCCTGGTGGGCTACAGTCCTTGGGGTAGCAAAGAGTCAGACATGACTGAGCAACTAACACTTTCACTTTCATAAGCATATTATTTACTATAATAAGTTATTTGATATTCTTTGATCTACATTTCTTTTTTTATTACTCACCTGTAAGTACTTTAGCTTATCATTTAATGATATGTTGAAAAACCACAGCCATTTTCTTTTGAAGTATTGAATAAAGGCAGAATCAACTCACAATGGAGAAAGCTGTGTATGTGAAGTGCTGATTTATTTAAGTAAAAAGGGTGAAATTTCATTGTTAGTTAATTGTGCTATTGAATATATTCTTGCTTTTCCGCTTCACTTTTGCAGGGAGTCTTTTCCTACAGCTCCTATTCTTTGCCATGGTATATTTCATAAAATATTTCATAATTATATAGATCCCTGCACAGAAACAAAGCACAATGACGGAATCAGAAACTTAGCACGTTGGGTGTGACATACTGTGCTCACCTCAGTCTTTGACCCTTTGATTGCAGTTATTTATCTGTTTGGCTGTGCTGGGTCTTTGTCGCTGCGCGTGGGCTTTCTCTGGTTGTGGCAAGTGGGTGCCCCTCTCTAGCTGTGGTGTGTGGGCTTCTCTTTCTGGTGGCCTCTCTTATTGCAGAGCACGGGCTCTGGGGCTTTGGGGCTTCAGCAGTTACAGTGCACAGGCTTAGCTGCCCCTTGGCATGTGGAATCTTCCCAGACTGTGGATTGAACTCACGTCTGCTACATTGGCAGGTGGATTCTTAACCACTGGACCACCAGGGAATTCCTCAGTCCTTAATCTTTTTGTTGATTATGCCAGTTATGAAGATCCATAGTTATTTTATAAAAAAAAATATTTACTTTGATTTCTTCTCTACACAGTTACTGCTTCAGCCGTATCACTGCACCTGTGTCTATTTCTTATGCTCAATATAAGTTCTTAGAGCACAAGGACTATGCTTTATTCACCTCCATGTCTCCAGTACCTAGCAGAGGACCTTCATATAGGCACATCAATATTAAATTCCTGTCACAATTAGTAAAAATTGACAAAATTCTAATTTTATGTATTCATTTTTCTGGAAACAATGCAGTGGTTCTTGGAGATCAAAAGCTAGGTTTCACAGTTCGATGGACTTGGGTTCAAGTCCCAACTCTGTCACATCCTGACTGTGCCACCCTGGAAAGAACTTTACCTTCCGCACATTGATTTGATCATGTGCGTGATAACTCTCAGCTTCAGGCTGTTTTAAGTGCTGAATGAAATGAGTTACATAAAGTGCACAGCACAGGCTATGACGGCTGCTATTAGTGGTAGCATCAAAATTTATTTCTATGTCTGTGTTCACATTATGACATTATTCTGTCTTAAAGAAGTTTAAGATATTGAGTTTTACAGGCTGCCATCAAATTGTAAACTTTTTTAAAGAGTAAATTTGGCTTTTGTATTCTCTGAACCATTCAGAATTTCCCCCTCTTGTCTGGAATTTCACTTTGAGTGTTTCAGACCATGTTCCATCTATTGATGTTTGCTTAGTTTGAATTTTCTTAATGGTGTGTTGTAGTTGAATCTTATGTCAACTCTAAGGGTTGCGACTTCCCAAGTGAAAAGCGCACACAGTGGGTAACTATCTTTTCTTTATTCTCCTCACAAATATAAGGCTCTCATCTGGATTTTGCTTTACTCAGAAAGGGTGGACTCATTACCAAGTAGTGAAAAGCGGTCAAAATCATTTAAAATGTTTGTAAAAATGTTCTTATAATTTAAAAATATTTTAAAGTTATTATCTACCAATACCCACATGCATCCAGGATGCTCTAACTGAATACATATGATACCTTTTATTCTTTCACTCACTCATCTATTTGTCTATTTAAATGCTTCTTAAGTTCCTTCTACATCGGGTCCTGAACCTAGTCTTGGAATTCTTAGTGGTATACAAAGTTGCTTCTTACAAGTGTCTTAAATCATAAAATTCTAGATTAAGTGCACCTAGAAAATCTGCACTTTCTGAAAAATAATAGCATCCAATAGCATTTTTACACGAAAATAACTGAAAGGGTATACTGTATATTTCAAAAGTTTTAAACAATAATCTCTGGAGAGAGATGGATTTAAACTATCTCACAAGAACACAGTAAAGTTCAATCAGCCTTCAAGAGTACCCCTGAGTCCTTCCAATTTCACATCTTCTAACCCCCCACAGATATTAAGACACTGTGTCTGTGCCAACAATTTTCAGATTTCTTGTGAACTGAAGAATTCAAACATGGCAGAGACAATCTTCCCTAGAACAGTCTGTTTTTATAATTTCTCTAGTGTGAGTTCATGCCGATTCTTAGCTTGATTCAATAAAGCTAAATATATATCTTGTTGCATCTGATAATTTAACACAAGAAAACCATGATTCCTGGAATCATTTGGGCTTTGTCTTCCACGAACCTTTGTTTTTACAGTCAGATGTCCTCCGCATAGTACAGCCAGGTTATTTTGGCCTCCAGTGATAAAGTTTTGCCCCTTATTTTCCCTCCCTTTTACTCTGTGACTCCTTTCTCTGCCTCCCACCTCTCTGAAATCTCCCCCACACACTTACAAAACACAAACACCTGGGTCTTCATTCCTCCAATTTTTCTAAAGTCTTTTGCTAATGTTTCCATTAGTTTGGCTTTGCTTCCCTGAAGCAGGATAATTGATTTGCCTATATCCAGATCTATACATTATGTATTAGTAGATGAGAAATCATGCACAAATGGCAGGACTTGGCAGGAGACATCAACACAGATTAGCTCTAGCTGATCAAATAATAACCACAAGCCAGCTCTGCTCTCTGCTCAATGAGTCTCAAGAGGGAAATCACAGAAATCTTTCCTATTTTTCAGAATGGCTTTCCCTTTCTTGTACTTTTAATAAAAACGACTATTCCCTAGGCATCCTAGGGTAAAATTTAGTCCTAATCAGTAACAGTCATCATAGCATTAAACATTAAAGGGAAGAAATGTGATGGGGCTGTCAGAGTTCAGGGAATAATGGGGAGAGAACTAAGCTGGCATTAAAGCACCAATTAAGCACTTTCTGAGCAAAATGTGGAGTTCAGGAAAAATCTGAAAGAGCTAGGTAGCTGACAGGCTCATCGTGAAAAGAAAAGTAGTGGTGCATCCACTGAATCAACAAACAGAACCTGAGAAAAAGAAGTTGCCAGTATTTTTCAGGCAGAAAGAAAACATTTTCTCAGTGATGGCCTGGAGGCCAGTGGTGTAAATTTCCTCTCAAGCCTGAGTATCTGTAAAGGGTCCATGCTCTTTTTAGAACAGAACAGAATCTGTATGCGTGCTTGACAAGGCTGATTTATGGCTTCTTTGGGAACTTTGAACTCATCATCATTAGAGCTGGAAGTTTTGCTTAGCCCACAGCTTTACTACTCTTCCAGGAACATGTGACTTCCTGCTTGGGTGTTAACCCTACTTCAGGAGTGGGGTGGGAGGGATGGAGCTGAGGACTGGCAAGTGGAAGGACACAGTGAAGTCAGAGGCTGATCTGTGTGCTAAAGTTTCCGGCTAGTGTTGGTGGAGTGGATATATTTATAGGACCTGCCAGGTACGTTGAGACTAAGAGAACTTACAGGGTGGAGATTAACATTCTAGATAAGGGAATTTAGAAAGGTCCCTGGACCAATTCAGGGAGACAGGGTATAGGGATCAACTTAAAGGGAGTGTGAAGCAGCATGTGAAAGCAAGTGCACTGGCAACCCAGAAGAAATGTCAGATTCTATCTTTTAACTTCCTGCCCTTGCGCAGAATATTTAAAGGTCAACTGGCAGATGCATTACTTCTATTTTTAACTTTGGCCTCACTGACCCTTCTGATATCTTTATTTCCCTTGTCTCTGACCTTATGGTTCTGTGGTAGTAAGTACTCAGGCTTAGACACTGTAAATATGGAGTTCAAATTCCACCTCTGCCACTTAACAAACTCTGTTACCTGAATCAAGTTCATTCATTTCTTGGGGCCTCAACATTTTTGTTTACAAAGTAGAGAAAATTATTCCTATCTTGCAGAAGTGTGATGATTAAATGGCATGAGGTGTGTTGTTCAGTCGCTCAGTTGTGTCCAACTCTAGCAACCCCGTGGACTGCAGCACGCCAGGCCTCCCTGTCCTTCCCTGCCTCCCAGAGATTGCTCAGACTCATATCGACTGAGTTGATGATGCCATCCAACCATCTCATCCTCTGTCACTCCCTTCTCCGTTTGTCCTCAATCTTTCCCAGCATTAGGGTCAGCTTTTCGCATCAGTATGGCCAAAGTATTGGAGTTTCAGCTTCAGCATCAGTCCTTCCAATGAATATTCAGGGTCAATTTCCTTTAGGATTGACTGGTTTGATCTCTTCGCTGTCCAAGGGACTCTCAAGAGTCTTCTCCAACACCACAGGTTGAAAGCATCACTTCTTTGGTGCTCAGCCTTCTTTATGGTTCAACTCTCACATCCATACATGACTACTGGAAAAACCATAGCTTTGATTATATGGACCTTTGTTGGCAAAGTAATGTCTGCTTTTTAATACACTATCTAGGTTTGTCATAGCTTTCCTTCCAAGGAGCAAGCTAATTTCATAGCTGCAGTCACCGTACACAGTGATTTTGGAGCCCAATAAAATAAATTCTGTCACTGTTTCCATTGTTTCCCCACACATTATTTGCCATGAAGTGATGGGACTGGATGCCATGATCTTAGTTTTTTGAATGTTGAGTTTTAAGTCATCCTTTTCACTTTTCTCTTTCATCTTTATCAAGAGGCTCTTTAGTTCCTCTTCACTTTCTGCCTTTAGGGTGGTGTCATCTGCATATCTGAGGTTATTGATATTTCTCCTGGCAATCTTGCTTCCAACTTGTACTTCATCCAAATCCGACATTTTGCATGATGTACTCTGCATATAAATTAAATAAGCAGGGTGACAATATATAGCTTGATGTATGGTGTATAAAACCCACATTACATGGTCTGACATGCTATAGTTATTAATATGTCTTCTTATCAAGAATCTGACAGGTCCTGACCTAGATTTGCATCTTGCTCATTAATTTGTTGACATAATTTTAGGAACGGTCACCCCTAGCGGGTGTCAGTTTCCTGTATGTTCCTAGCCCAGCATCTTGACACTCTGTAAGCTGGGGATTATTTGCCATTTCATGAGTATCACCATGGGGTGCCCTTTAGTTGTGTAGTCATTTCAACTTTTGGGTTGTCTCTGTGATATTGTGATTTACAATAAGAAATACACGTTTGGTTTTCATCCCTCTTTCTGGCACAGAACTCTTAAAAATCTTGAAATTTCTTTAAGTGATGAGAGCCACAAAAGTGTCTTCTGTCATGTTAATGACTTTTAGACCGCTCCTCAGCAAGGGGACTAGCCTAGCATCTTGGCACTACGAGCTGGGACTTCTTGCCATTTCATAGGTCCCACCATGAAGTGCCCTTTAGTTGTTTTAGTCCTCCACCTTTTGGGTTGTTCTTGTGATATTGTGATTTGCCATAAGGAATATATATTTGGTTTTCATCCCTCTGTCTGACACAGAGCTTCTAAAAATCTGGAAATTTCACTGTGATAAGGAGAACTACAAAGGTGTCTTCTGTTAATGACTTTTAGACCCACCCAAGCAAGGGGACTGGTTGTCAGGAGACCCAGCCAAGTGATCAGTGTTGGAATTTTTAGTATCCCCCACTTCCACACACCTTCTGGGGAGGGGAGAGGAGTTAGAGGTCAAATCAATTGCCAATATCCAGTGATTTAATCAGTTGTGCCTTGTAATGAAGCCCCCATCAAACCCCAAAAGCGCTGAGTTCAGAAAACTCCCAGGTTGGTGCACACGTGGAGAGACAGGGAGAGGGCAGCCTGGGGAGGTGTGGGAGCGCTCAGCCCTTCCACATGCCTTACCCTGTGCGTCACCCCCATCAGCCTATTCCTGAGTTATATTCTTTTATAGTAGACCAGTGCTCTAGTAAGTAAAAGGCTTCTGTGAGCCCTGTGAGTCATTCTAATGAATTAGCCAAACTCAAGGAAATGATGTTAGAACTTCTGCCTATTGCTGGTTGATCAGAATCACAGACATCAACTTTAAGTTGGCAGGGGAAGCAGTCCTGTAGGACGGAGCCCTCAGCCTGAGGGATCTGATGCTCTCTCTAGGTAGGTGGTATCGGAACTGAATTGTAGGACACCCAGCTGATGTCAGAGCATTGCTTGTTGGTATTAGGAAGCCCCCTACCCCCTCCACAGTGGAGTTGGATACAGAATTCTTAGTCCCTTAGCCTTGAGTTTTTAAATTAAAATTTATATTTAATTGAAGGATAATTGCTTTACAGTATTGTGTTGGTTTCTGTCAAGCTATTAATCTTATTAAAAGATCCAAATTTCCTTCAGGATACCACCTAAGCAGATTCCTAGTACTTCTTCTCCACCATTCAATGGTTCCTCTACACTTCAGGAACATGTTAGGCCTTACAGTTGGTCTTCTCTATCCCTGGGTTCCATATTCATGAATTCAACCAACCCTGGATCAAAAATATTTGAGAGGGGCTTCCCCGGTGGTCCAGTGGGTAAGACCTCACCTTCCAAAATGCAGAGGGTATGAGTTTGATCCCTAATCAGGATGTTAAGATCCCACATGCATTGCAGCCAAAGACCAAAACATAAAACATAAGCAATGTTGTAACAGACTCAATAAAGACTTTAAAAATGGTCCACATCAAAATAAAAAACTATTAAAAAAAATTTGGGACAAAAGTTCCAGAAAGTTCCAAAAAGTAAAACTTGAATTTTCTTCACACTGGCAACTATTTATATAGCATTCCCTTGTGGCTCAGCTGGTAAAGAATCCGCCTGCAATGCAGGAGACCTGGGTTTTATCTTTGGGTTGGGAAGATCCCCTGGAGAAGGGAATGGCTACCCACTCCAGTATTCTGGCCTGGAGAATTCCATGGACTGCAGTCCATGGGGTCACAAAGAGTTGAACTTGACTGAGCAAGTTTCACTTATATTTATTACATATTGGAAGTAATCTAGATATGTTTTAAAGTGTACAGGAGCATGTGCATAGATTATATACAAATATTAATAATATACCATTCTATATAAGGAACTTGAAAAGTCACAGAATTTGTTATCCTTGAGTGATCCTGGAACCAGTCCCCTGTGGATACCAAGCACTGACTGTGTTTATATGGTGCTGGATGATCAAGAGTTAACTCAAGAGCTAGTGATGACATTATGATATTACCTACTTTTAAACCTTAGCTGGTAAGTCCCAATACACATGCATTTTTTTCTGTGCATTAAGCACTTGGCTAAGTGTTTCAACATCAACCAAGATATAAGATAATGCACTTTGAATTCAGTATAAACAGCATATTTAAATAGCCAAGCACCATTTAATAGTCCCAGGCACAGGTCATAGGAAATGATGTTTCTCCTTTTTTTTCCTTTAGTAGTCTCCCTATATGACAGAAACCAGGATCTATAATCACAAATACTAAGGGCTCACTTTAAAGCAAATAGCTGGTTGCAACAACTCTGATTTGGGAGAAATACCTGACCTTTACTAGCATATAGTTTGCTTTGCCCGAGGAGATTTGATTTTTTCCAAGCTGATCATCTTCTTGGGTAAATCTCCTTTTCCGAAAGCCTATTTTTTACCTGTGGCACCGTCAACTCCTGCCTTGTTCCACTTACCTTTGTTTTTCTTCGATGACAAATTGAAGACCTCCTACTTAAAGCACATCATTTCTCATGTCACTCCAGCTCAATGTGGTGGAGGACAGACATGCTTCGAGAATGACTACAGTCCAAGCGGGAGCCTACCTTTGAGCAGGGACTCCACCGACTAGGCTTCTGGGCTTTTTGTCCACGGAAAGCAGCTCAATGCAGCATTGCTGATTGTCCTCACTATTACTCTAATTTTTCCATTTTGTAAAATCCAAGAAGCTACACTTGGTTCAATATCATCTTCCCTTTGAATAGACAACCCACTCCAGTGTTCTTGCCTGGAGAATCCCAGGGATGAAGGAGCCTGGTGGACTGCCTTTTTTTTTTTTTACTCTTTTTTTTTTTTAATTAGTTGGAGGCTAATTACTTTACATCATTACAGTAGTTTTTGTTATACACTGAAATGAATTAGCCATGGATTTACATGTATTCCCCATCCCAGTCCCCCCTCCCACCTCCCTCTCCACCCGATCCTTCTGGGTCTTCCCAGTGCACCAGGCCCGAGCACTTGTCTCATGCACCCAACCTGGGCTGGTGATCTGTTTCACCCTAGATAATATACATGTTTCAATGCTGTTCTCTTGAAACATCCCACCCTCGCCTTCTCCCAGAGTCCACAAGTCTGTTCTATGCATCTGAGTCTCTTTTTCTGTTTTGCATATAGGGTTATCGTTACCATCTTTCTAAATTCCATATATATGCGTTAGTATACTGTAATGGTCTTTATCTTTCTGGCTTACTTCGCTCTGTATAATGGGCTCCAGTTTCATCCATCTCATTAGAACTGATTCAAATGAAATCTTTTTAATGGCTGAGTAATATTCCACGGTGTATATGTACCACAGCTTCCTCATCCATTCGTCTGCTGATGGGCATCTGGGTTGCTTCCATGTCCTGGCTATTATAAACAGTGCTGCGATGAACATTGGGGTGCACGTGTCTCTTTCAGATCTGGTTTCCTTGGTGTGTATGCCCAGAAGTGGGATTGCTGGGTCTGGTGGACTGCCTTCTGTGGGGTTGCACAGAGTCTGACATGACTGAAGAGACTTAGCAGCAGCAGCAGCAGTGTAAAGGTAAAAGAGAATTAAGATGAGATCAGAAATAAAGATTTGATAATATGATAATGTAAAAGGACAGTCATGTAAGGTAAAATGCCTTTTAAATTATTTCTTTCAACAATTCCTCTTTGCTTACAAACCAAGGAAGTATTGTCATAATTATGGGTATAGTCAACACATTGAAGGGATATGATGTAGAGAAAGAAACCTTTTGGGAAGCAGTTTTTAGAGCCTGAACACAGCAGTAGACAATGGCCAGTGATTCTTTCAGGTTGGGTCCATTTGCAGACACCCATGGCTACCAGTTGATGGACACTGATTTATTTGAAGATAGATAATGGTACCAGATGCCTCTACTCTATAACGCTTTGATTCTGTTTTTGTTGAACTTGAAATGTTAGTTATAGGTGTTCAGGTTTAAACACTTCCTCTCAAGTAAACAGGCCAGATCCCTTATGAAAAATATTTGAGTAGGAGCAACTACGGAAGTTGTGTAGATAAAGTCATTCTTTACAGAATGGATGAGATGAAAGAGCAAACCTGCCCTGTGTCATCACATATACCAGGAGCTCATTTGCTACTCAAGCAAACGTGGAAACATTTAGGGATTTTATCAGTGAGAAAACAGAATCTCAGAGAGGTTAACTGACTTTGCTTAAGATCCCCTTGGGAGTAACTGGCAGAGATAAGATTTGAACAATGTCTGTCAACCTTTTCATACTGTTTATGGGGTTCTCAAGGCAAGAATGCTGAAGTGGTTTGCCACTCCCTTCTTCAGTGGACCACATTTTGTCAGAATTCTCTACCACGACCCGTCTGTCTTGGGTGACCCTACAAGGCACGGCTCATAGTTTCCTGGAGTTAGACAAGGCTGTGATCCAAGTGATCAGTCTGGTATAGTCAAAGCTATGGTTTTTCCAGTAGTCATGTATGGATGTGAGAGTTGAACCATAAAGAAAGCTGAGCACTGAAGAATTGATGATTTTGAACTGTGGTGTTGGTGAACTTGAGAATCCCTTGGACTGCAAGCAGAGCAAACCAGTCCCTCCTAAAGGAGATCAGTCCTGGGTGTTCATTGGAAGGACTGATGATGATGCCACAGTTCCAATACTTTGGCCACCTGATGTGAAGAAATGACTCATTGGAAAAGACCCTGATGCTGGGAAAGATTGAGGGTAGGATGAGAAGGGGACCATAGAGGATGAGATGGTTGGATGGCATCACCGACTAGATGGACATGAGTTTGAGGAAGGCTGGGAGTTGGTGGTGGACAGGGAGGCCTGGCGTGCTGCAGTCCATCGGGTTGCAAAGAGCGACTGAGCGACTGAACTGAGCTGACCTGTCTACCTAGAGCACGTGCTCTGTTTGTCGATCTACTGTATGAGACATACGGTGCAACAGAAGCGGAATCAACTGAAATGCACGGCAGGACCTGGAGACGCGAATGCCAACACGGGCACGTGAGGAAACTTCCTGGAAGGAAGCGTTATGGTAAAGGCTTGAAGGTGGGGCTTGGAGTGAAAGATAAGGTCCAGGGAGAAGTGGGAGAGAGGTATGTTGCAGGCTTCAAAATGTGTGAATAAGTGATGTGGAGGAAAATGGGTTGTTCAAAAATGGCAGAAAATTCAGTACGACTCAAATATGAGCTCTGAGGAATCAAACGGAGTGTGCAGTGACTGATAAGACTAAAAATGTGGGCGGAGGCTTTAATATCCCAGCCCAGTGTGTGATTACCTTCCAAGTAGCTTACACTGTAAGTGATGTGACTTCAGAGGAGGAAAAAGCACGGTGAGCGTGTGCTCCTTGAGTCATTTCTGTAGTGGAAATTCTATGCTGACAGTGCCTCTCCCTCACTCTGTCTTCCCGAGTGATCTTTGAAAAAACAAACCTTGGATCTGTGTGTAGCAGAGAGCTTAGCAAGTCAGCTAGTGGATCAAGGAAAATTCTGTCATTCCTCAAACCCAGAGTTATCTGTTCCCTCAGCCAGAATAGCTGCCAGAGACCCTGGAGAAGTCTGAAAGCGCTTACCCATTCACAGGCTTATCAGGCAGAGCAGCTCAGAGGTTGTTTGTGAGAAAGACAGGATAGCAGGTCTCCAAAGAGAAGGAGGAAAATAACAGCAAAGAAAAAATATGTGTATCTATGTTACTGTGTATAGGCATATATGTGTACATGTGCTTATGTGTACATGTGTGTGTCTGCCTACTCTCCATCTATCATCTATCTAATCTCTTCTTCTCTGAGCCTTCTCATTTAGCTAGATACCTGTTTTAAGAAAAGGAATTCTTCACCAAAAGAAAATTGACATCAGATTTAGGTGGGGAGATTCCTGATTCAAGCAGGGCTGTTTTCCAAAAACAGTATGTGTATTCTCAAATAAATTTTCAGGATTAAAGTCTGAACATATAAGAAGATGTCTATGTCACGGTTTTTAAGAAAGTAGATAAGCAGCCTGTTTGGGAGAGAGGTGTGATAGACAGGAGTGAAGGGGTCACAGCACACAACATATACAGTTTATTATTTTATTATCTGGTGAGAATTTAGAAGGTTCTAATTCAAGATATTCATGTGCCTGTGTGGCAGTGGGATAGTGTAGAAAGTAGATGGACTTAATAGTCAGACCTAGGTTGAAATTAATTCATTTGTATAGCACATATTTATCATGCACTTGTTATATGCTAAGCCCTATGTTAGAAGCTGAAGATAGATTAGAACACAAGGGAAAAATACCTCCTGCATGGAGCCTGTGTCACCGAGTCTAGTCTGACCCTGCTTGCCACACAACAGGCCGATGAATCGAGAGATGAGCTGTTGGGGCAAGGAACATAGTCTTCATTTGGAAAGCCAGCAGACTGAGAAGATGGTGGACTGGTGTGAAATTCAGGTTTTTAATACTAAAATGGGGAGAGGGTACGGTTGGTTGGTGTAAACTTCTCGGTGTTGGAATCCTTTGTTCTTACAACGTCCACGTAGGTCAGCAAACAATGTTCCTGTAAACCTCCAACAAGACAAATGTCCCCCTCTGTCCTTTTTAATCTCTATATGAATGGAAAAGTATTCGCCCTTGAAGATCAGAGCCTTGAGAATGGGCTATCCTGTATAGTTCAAGCTATAGGTGGCATTCTTTTAGTGGTTAACTTGTAGCCAAAGCAATAGAATACAAAGGTTAGGGCAAAAGAAACCAACATGGAGTCATATTTGTTCTTCCCTATTACTCTTGCATTCCCTTCTGACCTATAGATTCCCTGTCATCTACTCAGGCCCATTCATAGAAAATCTCCTCCCAACATTAGTTTATCAAAGGAGTTGGCATACTATGGTCTGCAGTCCAAATCTGTCCTGACAGCCATTTTTGTACAGTTCAAGAGCTAAGGATTTCTTGTTTGTAAATGGTTGGAAAAAAAATCTCAAGAAGAAAAATATTTTGTGGTGAGAAGATTATATGAAATTCAGTCTTCATTGTCTATGAGCAAAGTTCTATTCGAATACAGCATTGCACATTTGCTTGTATCTGTAGCTACTGTCACCATCCAATGGCAGAGTCAAGTAGCTGTGTCAGAGACTGTAAAACCCATAGAGTCTGAAATATTGACCACCTGGCCTTCTGCACCCCTGCTCTAAAGTCTCTGCCCTTCCTCACCACACATTCTCCTTCCAGTTCATTCTCCTCCGGCTCCTGTCTCCATCTGTCCCCTGTGGCTGCACTTGTCCAGGAAAACAATATTTTTCATGTTGCCAGATCCAGGGATTTCCTGTTACTTACCTTTCAACCGCATCGCACACAGGTGGCAGCTCTCCTCTCGTGACCCCTTCTCCTCCTGACTTCCGTGAGCTGCGTTCTCATTTCTCTTCACCGTACTGTCCCCTGCGCCACCGCCCAGTCTAAGGAAAGCTGAAGGTCCAGAAGCTCCCATTGAGCTCACATAGCCTTGCTCGTCTCCTGTAAGGCATTCTGGTGTTACAAGCTCCCTCATGGGACTCTGCCTCCATCTGCCCTCAGGCACCTCTGGGCTTACTCCCTACAAGCTCCAGCATTGCCCCGCTGTCAGTTGCCCAGAAAGAGAAACTGTGGTGCATTTGAGGCTCACCGGGTCCTGTGGTTGGGGACCACAACCGCATCTCCATTCCCCGTTCCACTCGGGGCTCTGTGGTCGAGAGGAGAACGGTAGAGCAGAAAGCCAGGTGGCCATGTCTGATTACCCCGTGTCTGCTTGGTGAGAGAACGGCATCTCATAAGGAGGACACTGTGTTAGGTCACGTGTGATTTTTCCTAGACAAAGTGAACTAGGACAGTAGAAGCATGAAAACCTTCAGCAGAAAAGAAAAAGACATTCAGTTGTCTGAAGCACAGACAGAAGCTTTTTCAGGCCTATGTCAAGGAAATGAGGCATGAGCCTTTGTACAGGCGCATCCCTCCCCGGGGGCTTCCCAGGTGGCGCTAGTGGTAAAGACCCCACCTGCCAAGGCAGCAGACGTAAGAGACGCAGTTTTGATCCTCTGGTCTGGAAGATACTCTGGAGGAGGGCATGGCAACCCACTCCAGTATCCTTGCCTGGAAAATCCCATGGACAAAGAAACTTGGTGGGCTACAGTTCAAGGGGTCGCGAAGAGTCAGACACAACTGAAGCGACTTAGCACCCTCAAATCCCTCCCCAGGCAGGGCTCCCTCGGCCTTGGGCAGAGGGCACTTCCGTCTGTTTAGTTCCACCTGTGTGTCTCAGGCTTACAAGTAGCATTCCCACTTTGGGGCTGAGGGATGTTTCAGTATCGCCTGGGGCATTCTCTATCCCTGCTGAGCTGCGGTGTGGGTTCTTCAAGTTGTCTCCTGAGCTTCCAGCTGTCATTCTCAATAGAGCTCAGCTTACAGTTTCAGAAGTCTTGAGTAGTGTGCCCTAAAACCACAGGCATATTGAATTACTTACCACTTGAAACGGTTAGGGAGTTCTAGAACCTCTGAACCTGATGACCTTGGGTTGATGGAAAGGAGTGCTTTTATTGCAGAGCTGAGAAGACCCCAAGTCCCTGTGTCCCACCAGCACCTCTGGGGTCGAGGACCAAGTGCTGATTTCTACCAGCAGCCCCCCTGGATTCTCTCAGGTGAGCAGCAGCCTGACCTCTGCTTGCCTGCGGACGGTCCAGCATCTGTTCTCAAGCCAGAGCCCTGGGGACCGGCCGGGGGCTTTGTCCTTTATTTGGCTGCCTTCTGCGGGAACAGCCAGGTCATTCCAAGCTTTACTGTTTTCTTGTTTGGTTTGGTTATTTCATTTGGGAGGATTTCCTGGGTTAATAGCTCCTTCATTTCCTTCTCCCATTTTTGGGAGCAGGTTCTCTTTCTCCCTGCATTGCACCTGTGAAAGACGGATGCTGTCACAGCATCACCAAATATGGCAAAAGAGCTACGACCTCTTGGAATCTGGCATATGACTGTTTTGACTTCTATTCTATTATGCATGGAATTGAAGTAACATGAAGAAATCATGTTACTCTGAAAACAAGTCCAGTGGACTTAGGCCACCCACAGCACGTGTGGTAATAAAATGGTTCAGTGTGGGGAGGACTAATATTTGGGGCTTGAGGGAGAGAGGCAAGAAGATAGTGGCATCATCTTAAAGCCTAGGGGCTTATCTCAAGTTATGATTTCAAGTGAGCTGCTTAACTATGAGGTTCATTCTAGAAGAATCCTTAGAGGATTGTGTAAACATTCTAATGTGTTTAAAAGTATATGTTGAGTTCTCCCCAAAGAGCAATTTCATTAATTGCTGGTGTTACTACAAGCTAGAATTGTAATCCTTTTCTTATATTACAGAACATGCTTCAACCCAAGTATCTTCCTTATATGCTCTCATATTAAAAACAATAAACCAGAAATATCTTCAAGGATGCTGTTGATGTAATTCTTTTCAGATATCATGGGGTTTCCAAATGAGGCCTGTTTATAATAATGTCATCATTCAGTTTCCCGGAACTTTCACTTATTCTGTTTTGAAATAGTCAAATATTCATTAGTAATTCCTCATACTAGAGGGACAATGTTGTTCCAAATGGGGCTCCCTGGAATAGGGAAATGACAATTGTCCTGACATAGTATCATCAAACTAAGACCATAGGAGTTGTCTCAATGAGGAAGAAATGCGGACACTATGCTACACCATTATCAGCTGTGTTCTCAAGTTGGGAGTATGTGGTTCCTGGTTTCTGTCTTTCTCTTGTCCCTGATAACTTCCTCAACATTTTCAAGGATGCCCAAAATCCATCCGTTGCTCCTGTTACCTCAAGAACAGGTCAAAGGTTTGACTATGACCTCAGGATACCAGGCCTTCCGTGACCTGCCTGCCCTACCTCTCTTCTCCAGCTCCCGCGGCGGCCTCCCATGTATTCCACGCGAAGCCACACATCATTCTCGATATCCAATAAAAACACGTGTCCTGTTTTTATGTCCGAGCTTCTGGGCATGCGTCGTGTTATTTCCCGGAATGCCCTTTAACCCGCTGCCTGTCTGGAGAATGCCTTCTAGCGCTCACGCTTCAGTTCACCAGCCGCCTTCTCAGTGAAGCCTTTCCAGCCCTCCCTGCCCATCCTCTGCCCCTTGCTTGAGGCTACTGTGTCCTTCTTCACGTCACCCCAACACTTTGCAAACATGACATAGTAATTAGCAAGTATTTGCATGCTTGCCTTTCTTCTTTTCTAAGAAGGACTGGACGGTATGTTTCTTTTTTTAAAAAAATTATGTATGTATGGCTGGGGCTTCCTTGCTACACTTGGGCTTTCTCTAGTTGCGGGGCACAGGCTTCTCACCGCAGTGGCTTTCCATGATGCGGGGCACAGGCTTCTCACCGCAGTGGCTTTCCATGATGCGGGGCACAGGCTTCTCACCGCAGTGGCTTTCCGTGATGCGGAGCACAGGCTCTCAGGCGTGTGGGCTCAGTATCTGTGGTATACGGGCTTAGTCGTTCTGCAACATGTGGAATCTCTCGGATGAGGGATCGAACCTGTGTCCCCCGCATTGGCAGATGAATTCTTAACCCCTAGACCACCAGGGACATCTTGGACTGAATGTTTCTCACAGGCAGGGGTTGTATTTACCAGACTCAGTCTTCTTAGCGCCTAGAATAATACCCAGCATACAGCGTGCATGCTGGGTGCCCAGTCACATCTGACTCCTTACGATCCCACAGACTGTAGCCCACCACCCTCTCCTGTCCATGGAATTCTCCAGGTAAGAATACTGGAGTGGATTGCCATTTCTTTCTCCCCAACATACAGTAGGCACTCTGAAAACAAGAAGTATATGCTAATTAAATAATTAAAATAATTTTGTAAAGTGACACGTGTTTACTGAAATGCTCTATTTTCTGCACTGTGCTGGTGCTATGAGGGCTATGAAAGGGTCCGCTATTTCTCTACTCTTCGGACCTCACGATTTAACCTGAAAGAGAAGGCTGGCAGACTTGATGCAATTAGACAGTGTTTGCCAAAGAGTGTGCTGCAGAACACTAGCTGTGGGAGAGCTACATCAGAAAGGATTCTGTGGTCAATTAAATTTGCAATGTTGCAGATTATATCCTCCTTCAGAGATTTCAATGTACACACCCTAAAGACTCTGAGAAATCTTCTGATAAGGAAGCCTGTGTAAATATCAAATTGCCTGTGACCAGGAGCCTTTTTGACATGAGTAACACCTATCAACATCCTGTGCTTCCTCAGAACACTCTGATTTAAAGAACTGAGGTGAGCGTTAACCCGAATTAAACTACAGTGATGAGCACAGTAGTGCAAAGAAAGGGACATCATTATGGGTTTGGGTAGATAGGAAGAGATCCTAGTATCAGTCCAGCGTTGGGGAATTGAATTAAGGAAGATTTTATAACCCCAGTTTCTTTTTTAAAAAAATTTAATTAATTTTTGTTGAAGTATAGTGGGTTTACTCGGAGGTGTCAGTTTCTGCGGCACAGCGAAGTGAACCAGCCACACAGACACACATGTCCTCTCTTCTTTGGAGACCCTTCCCATTGCGGTCACCACAGAGCAGAGAGCAGGTTTCCTGTGCTATGGTCGGCCCGCACCCATTTAGATAGCTGGCCTATACACAGTAGTGTATATACGTCAGTCCAATCTCCCAGTTCAGCCCCATCCCCGCCTTCCTCCCTTGGAATCTATACTTTTGTTATCTGTTGGTGTTTCTATTTCTGCTTTGCAAACAGCTCAGAGGGTAAAGCGTCTGCCTACAATGCGGGAGACCCGAATTCAATCCCTGGGTTGGGAAGATTTCCTGGAGAAGGAAATGGCAACCCACTCCAATATTCTTGCCTGGAAAATCCCATGGACGGAGGAGTCTGTTAGGCTACAGTCCATGGGGTTGCAAAGAGTCAGACACGACTGAGCGACTTCATACCATTTTTCTAGATTCTGCACATTATGTGTTAATGTGCGATATTGCTTCTCTCTTTCTGATTTACTTCACTCTGTATGACAGTCTCGAGGTCCAGCCATATCTCTGTCAATGACACCACTTGGTTCCTTCTTATGGCCGTATAATCTAGGTTCTTCTATTTTCTCTTCCACGTTGTGTAAATAGCTGCCCTCCTCCTTCCCTGGGCAGAGTTAGATGGATCCTCCCGCCCGTGGTTGTGGAGACCTATCACACAGGGAGTCAGGGTGCTGGCTCCATTTCATTTCATTTCACTGCTGGTTCATTTCACTGCAACTCTGGGAGTTAGTAATTGTAATCTCTACTTCACAAATCAGAAACCTTTGGGTAGAAAGTGAATGTGACCTCCCTGTAGCTAGTAAGTAGCAGAGCCAGGACTCATAATCAGCTTTGATACCAAAACTCTGTAATTAACCATTAGGTATGCATTCTGCTGCATTCCCCCCAAAATTGGGGCATTCCCTGGGAAAGAGGAACATGAAAATATTTAGAGGCCTTTGATAGTTCCTTCTTTTGCCTAAGTGAGTTTGATAGTAGGTTTTATGTGTCAACTTGACTGGGCCGCAGCGTCTAGTTCATGTTTCTGTGAGGGTGTATTCAGATGAGATTTATATTTAAATTGGCGAACTTTGAGTAAAGCAGATTGCCCTCTATAATGTATATAGATCTCATCTAATCAATTAAAGGCATGCATAGAAGAGAAAACTGAGCTCCCCCAAGTGATTAGAAATTCTTCCAGCAGATGGCCTTTAGACTTCAACTGCAATATCAGTTCTTCCTGGGGCTCCAGCTTGCCGATCCACCTTGTGGATTTTGGACTTACCTCTTTCATAACTGCTTGAACCAATTCCTTAAAATAAATCATACACACACACACACACACACACACACACACACACAGAACTTATCAGTCCTGTTTCTTGGCAGAAACATAAAACAGAGAGGAAAGGAAACCATACAAACATCCTCTCAAGTTGCAGTTTCAAGCCATGGAATTACTAACCCAAGGGAGAGGGCAGACATTGTTTGCATAAGTGGATAGTTCTGCAGCAAATGTAGCTCTAGAGGCCAGGACTCACTGTTCTATGCTCTGGGCCACTGTGGGGACAATACAGCAATCAGAGCATAATTATTGCTCTGCACAGAGCTCTCCAGGCCTTGAACTTCAGATGGAGTAATGTACCTTCCTTGAAAGTCTGTTTTCTTTTATGAAAGGCATGTTTCCATAGAACTTCTTGATTCACTTGTAGTGAAATGTCAAGCCTGTCAGGAACACCATTCACCATCTTTCTGAGTCAAGATTTGAGAGTCACTATGGAGTGCTAATTTTGGCTCTGCCAGTTCTAACCATGTGACCCTGGACAAGTTTGAACACCCTTTGTCTTTGTTTTATCATCTGTAAAATGAGTACAATAACAAGATCTACCCCCAGAGGGTTTTGTGAAGTTTAGTTGAAACAGTACATATAAGGTGCCCTCAAATTAATACAAGGTAATCATTCAAATGTTAGTGATTATAATTATTAGATCTTAATAAGAATTGGCTTTCCAGCCATGTTAGGTAGTCTATTAAAGCTCCTTAATTTACTGATCCCACATTCTCCTTAATAAAATTTTCTCTTCAAGCATGACTCTGCAGCAATCCATACATCTTCAACTACACTCAGTGCTTTAGTTGCTGGACATTCACAGTTATACAGATTCTGTTCCCTGCTCTCAAGAAGTTTGGAGCCTTTATTAAACCAGTAAAATTCAACTGCTAGGATTCCTTAGTTTCTAAGGAGTTTAGCGGTACATTTCTAAGGCTCTTACTTTCATAAAGGTCTACATTACTGCTCAAGCCCAAAGTTGAGGCATTTACCTTGATTCTTCCCATTTCTCTACCCCTTGTATCTAATCCAGTAGCAAAATCTCATTACTACCATCTCATCACTTGTATGTGTTCTGAATCTATCCCCTTCACATCATCACTGGTCACACTTGTGGAATTCAAGCTGCAATAAAAATTTTATGTTTTCTTTGCCCAACTTGATTGAAAAGGGAATGTCTAAATCAAAGAATCCTTCACTGAAAGAAAATGCTGGGGCAATTTTGTTTGTACAGCTGAGGTGCTGTTCATGAAAGACTTTACTTTGATCTGATAAGAAAGCAGAACTAAACGGAAGTTTTGAGTATCCAATTATTCAAGTTGAAAGTGGGTCCCAATAAGACTAGATTTATCTGTTTTTCTTCTTGTCCCAAATGGTAGATTTCCTCTTTTAAGATTTTCTTTCATCTCTCATAAATCAAGTTTTATTGTCAAATTCTTTTTATCTGAGTTTGCCTTTAAGCATTTGCATTGTAACCTTTGATCTCTTTTTGAGAAGAGTAGGTGGAATCATGAAACGTAGAAAAGGTGTTGATTCCTAAACTATTGCTCTTCTTTTTCTATGTTGCAAATGACATTGATGTAGCTTCCCTCCACGTTTTGCTTCCTTTCTTCTTCCAAACACATGTTATCTCCAGAAGTTTCTGAGTGGGGGGAAACTAGTTCAGCCTCTGTTTTTTTCCAGCACCCATCAATTTTACAATAAAGAATTATGATATTTCTGATTCAAAACCAATGTGACTTGTTTTTCTTACACATCCTAGCCTATTTCCCTGCCATTAGTCACCTTAATTACACTATTGCCACCTAACCAGTGTCTTCGCCTCATTTGTGTTCCATCATTACCCAAGTTTTCACCCAGTTTGATATAAAAATATCAGAGTGGTATTTTTTTTTTTTTTTTTTGACTGTGGCTTGTGACCTGTGGGATCTTAGTTCCTTGACCAGGGATTGAACCTGGGCCATGGCAGTGAAAGCGCTAAGTCCTAACCACTGGACCATTTGGGAATTCCCAGAGTGGTGTTTTTAAAATGCCAACTCTAGCTGAAAACACTTGAGTCTTCCCGCCAGGCCCACTGGGTTTCTGTTCCTTATCCCTCTGACTCAGGAGACTCCAGCCACTGCTGCTGCTGCTGCTAAGTCACTTCAGTCGTGTCCGACTCTGTGCGACCCCATAGACGGCAGCCCACCAGGCTCCCCTGTCCCTGGGATTCTGCAGGCAAGAACACTGGAGTGGGTTGCCATTTCCTTCTCCAATGCATGAAAGTGAAAAGTGAAAGTGAAGTCGCTCAGTCATGTCTGACTCTTAACAACCCATGGACCGCAGCCCACCAGGCTCCTCTGTCCATGGGATTTTCCAGGCAAGAGTACTGTAGTGGGGTGCCATTGCCTTCTCCGGACTCCAGCCACGCTGGCCTCTAAATTCTTGGACAATCTCAAGCCTGTATGACCTTAGGGTTTTGAACCTTAGTTTGTTTATATCTGCTTCCTTCCCATCATTCATGGCTCATCTCATATATCATCTCTTCAGAGAGTCCTTCCCTGACCACCTACCCCAAGGGCATCTGCCTCACTGCTCCCTATCACCTCGCCCTGTTTGTTTCCATCAAGACATTTCCTTCAATGTGAAATCAATGAATTTATTTATTTGATTTTATGGTATGTTGTTTCTAGTTTCCCAGTATGATTATAAACTTCTGAGGACCATGAGCTTGTCTGGTTTGCCAATGTATCCCAAGCACCTAAAATAGTCCCTAGAACATAATAGTTATTCAATAAATATTTGTTCAATGAATAACTAGTTACCTAGACATGTTTCTTAATTATATTCTGATCTTGGACACATGTGTACCTCTTAATTGGTGGTTTGATACTAATTATAGGTTCATTTGAATATATCAAAACAAAGAATGCCAGCTATTTTCATGGAATAGGTTGAATTAATCTTAAGTCTGTGCAGTCATAATATATTAGGATGTATACTGATGAATAACTTCTAGCAGCATCATTTCTTGGACATCAGGGGAAATGCAGGGAAGATGGCAGAGACCACAGGGATGTCATTGGCTAAAGCCCATAGATGTGTGCTGTGCTAAGTTGCTTAGGTCGTGTCTGACTCTTTGCAACCCTATGGACTGCAGCCTACCAGGCTCCTCTGTCCATGGGATGCTCCAGGGAAGAATACTGGAGTGGGTTGCTGTGCCCTCCTCCAGGGGATCTTCTTGATCTAGGGATAGAACCCATGTCTCTTCTCTTGCATTTGCAGATGGGTTCTTTACCATTAGCACCATCTGGGAAGCCCTGAAAAAAAAATGCTGCATTGCAGAGGAAATGGGCAGTATACATGGGGAGAGCAAAGCCCCCACTACTAAACTCGGGCTCAAGAACTAGGCACAGACAGGGTTTGAACCCATGACCTTCAGTTTATGAGACCAGTGCCTTGCCACCTGACCATAGATGCATAAGCACCTGAAAATCAGGGAAGAGTATTTACTACCCTTTCAGCCCCCACCCCTTTCACCACTCACGGCAAAAGTCCTCCTTAAACATTCTTTAGCACAATCTCTCCCTCAGGCTGTGGACCTTTCCAGTCTAGGAGAACAAAGGAAATAAGTGACAGATATTATCTAGTGGCTCTCCCAATGTAGCTGGAATTTAATTTCAATAAAGCAGATGACTTCTTAGGGAGGGTGAGCTGAGCTATTAATTCATGGGAAGGAAAAGAGGAGGTTAAATGTGGGGCTATCAATCTGAGCAATGTCCTTGCAAGACAGATGATACCATCTTTCCTTTTCAATAGCCTTCCTGGCATCTAATTTGCATGAGTTGTGAGATAATGCTCAGCTCTGTCTCATTTGCAAATCTGGAAACCGAGGGGACAGACGCTGGGGCCTCCAACAGTAAATCCAGAAAGTATAGCAAGGTTAACTCTCCCCGTTTAGAGACAGAAATGATGTGCTGGTCATTTCCTGGATGAAAAAGAAGGACCTGCAAAATTATGGGGATAAATACTTAAGTAAATACTATTACAGCCCCTGAAATAAAAGAGTCAAAGAAGAAATTTACTGTCTCCAAATTGAGGGTATCTGCAGAATGCCACACCTTACTGAATGAATAAAATTCTTATCATGCAAAAGAGCAATCAGCAAGGTTGACAGTCAGGGCTTCATGATGTTTTTGGAATAGCTATCAAAAAAGTTTTAGGATTTTTTGTTTTGTATTTCCAGTTCCTTGTTTAAACAGCTAGATCCATGGCATTCATTGCCTCAAATGAGAAAGAAAGCCAAGAAAAACTGGAATTTTTTTTTTTTTTTTTTACAAAAGAATATAAGAATATAAGATGAATAAGAACCAACAATCAGGCCAGGAGACCAGATAGGGACTCCATAGGTTGGGAGTTGGAAAAAGTGTGAGGAGAAGCATGCAACATGGGCTCAGGTACTATGGGTCTCTTTAAAAACAGGGGTGGGAGGGTATCCCCACCTTGATTTACCCCCTCAAGATAATTTAGGCCCAAGAGAGCACTAAAAAATAGCAGGTATATCTGAAGACTCTGCATGCTGCTTCCAGAATAGAATCTCAGGTAACAAGATTGTCCCAAAGGGAAAAAGGTGGAAGGCTGTTCAGATATTTATACCCATGTCTTGCAAGGATGAGGCATATCTCTAAAACATTTTAGCCCATCCACATATCTTAAGTATTTTAGGTTTTCCCAAAGAGAGTTCCATGTCTAGCATTCACTGTGTTAATTAACATGCTACACATTTCAGTAATGAAAACCATTTCTGCTACTTTCTATGCTAATTAGCCAAACTTCAAGTGTTGACTAAGATATGAATAGAAAAGTGCCCTTGGTTATTGCCTGCAGACTGAGGCTCTTCTGCTATAATGCCAGCTGACCACCCTCATTGACACATGGGCTTTTCTGTGCTTTCTTTTTTATCATGATAGGGATGTATTAGCAGAGAGCAAGGGGAAAATATGTGCCTCATCATGGCTTTTGAATTTCTTAAATTTAGTTTCTAAGAATCATATTCAGATTATTAGGAAAAAGTGTTACAAATATCAATTATTTTCCTCAGTATAAAAAAAATTCCCCAGGTCTGGGAGAGGGAGACAGAAGGGAGAGGGAGACAGAAGGGAGAGGAAGTGATGAGAAGAAGCATGTGTTAGGGCTGGAGTCGGGGGAGTCCATGGAAGGGACTTTGATAGTGTCCTCATACTTCTCAGACTCGACTTGAGCAAGGAGTGACCAGAGCCCGTCAGTGGCGGGGGTGGTCATCCGGCCTCCCTGCTCGTGACCAGGGTGCAGCACTCTGTGCCCAGGGCCTCGCTTAGATCTCCTTCCTGGCCAGTGACATCTCCTCCTTACCAGTCACTAGTCAAGGTCTCCTGACCACTGGAAGGAAGACGCTTTTTGTACTTGGAGACCGCTCTGTCCCTGCCCAACACATCTGATACGAACAACTTATGGCTTGCCTCCATCTTGTAAGATCCCAAATAATTCATAAGCCCGAGAGGAAAGCGGGATGCGACCCCCGAGGAAGAAGGTAGAGAGCCCTGTACCTGTCACGGCAGTAATGGTGAGAAAGGGTGTGTTTCTACACCTGAACCTGTGTAGGGTGAAGTGGAAACAGCTAGTGATCCTCTCGGAAGCAAGAAAGTGGCAAATGATCCTCATCTTGACCTAGATTTTCATGTTTATTTCTCTTAATTGGACATATAAGAATTTAATTACTTGCTAGAAATTCACCTCAAATAGCTCATCTTGTGTGGACAATATGCTGTGGACCACTTAGATACTTTTGTTTAACTAAGCTCCCTTTTGTAGGGCCATTGATCACTCTTGAGTTGATCTTGGCTCACTTTTCCTTCACTGTTAATCCCTACATTTTGGCTCGATCCTTGCTGGCAATTTGTGCAAACTAATTTATTATGTAGTCATGGAACCACATGCCATGAACTTCATGGCAAATAGATGGGGAAAAAGTGGAAATAGTGACAGACTTTATTTTCTTGGGCTCCAAAATCACGGTGGGCAATGACCGCAGCCTTGAAATTAAAGACACTGCTCTTTGGAAGAAAAAGTATGACAAACCTAGACAGCATATTAAAAAGCAGAGATACCACTTTGCTGATAAAGGTCCATATTGTCAAAGCTGTGGTTTTTCCAGTAGTCATGTACTGATGTGAGAGTTGGACCATAGAGAAGGCTGAGCACTAAAGAAATGATGCTTTTAAGTTGTGGTGCTGGAGAAGATTCTTGAGAGTCCGTTGGACTTCAAGGAGATAAAAGCAGTCCATGCATTAACCCTGAATATTCATTGGAAGGACTGATGCTGAAGCTTAAGCGCCAATACTTTGGCCCCCTGATGCGAAGAACTGATTCATTGGAAAAGAACCTGATGCTGGGAAAGACTGAGGGCAAGAGGAGAAGGGGATGACAGAGGATGAGATGGTTGGATGGCATCACTAACTCAAAGGACGTGAGTATGAGCAAATCTGGGAGATGGTGAAAGACAGGGAAGTCTGGTGTGCTGCAGTCCACGAGGTTTCAGAGTCAGACATGACTGGGCACCTGAACAAATTTATTATGACATACACAGAGCTCTAACTTTTCAAGAACTTTCTGCTCAGATAAAATTAATTTTAGTCTTTACATTTAGTGAAAATAAATATCCCAGCTTTAGCTGCGTATAAGTAGAAAACCTATCTTAGGAAAATTATAGCTTTCCAAGCTTTTGTCTCTGGAGAGAAGTAGTTCTGAATAGAATGCAAGGAAAAGAATGAACAAAGAGCTAACTGACCAGGTTTGGACTTTAAAAGACCATGTAGGTAACTCCACAAGAGCAAAAAACAAGGAACTGAATAAAAATATGCACAGTTTAGTTCAGTTGCTCAGTTGTGTCTGACTCTGTGCGACCCTACAGGATTTGAATAGACATTTCTCCAAAGAATATGTACACATGGCCAGTAAGCATTTGCTCGACATAACTAGTCATCAGGGAAATGCAAATCAAAACTAGAATGAGATACCACCTCATACCCATTAGGATGGCCAGTATAAAAAACAAAACAAAACAGGAAACAACAAGTGTTGGCGACTATGTAGAGAAACTGGAACTCTTGTGCACTCTTGGTAAGAATGTAAAGTTCTGCAGCCAACTTATATTATTACCAACTAATTTCCAATTATGCCTAATTATAAAAATGGTCAATTAAACACTTATCAATGAATTTACCAATGATGCTAGATGTTCAGTGTAGGAGAGGCTGTACCCTCTGATGATGTTCCTTTCTCATCATGGCTTCTAAGTTTGCTGAAGAGTAGGGAAAGAGAGTACAAGAAGATGGTACAGAATTTTAAAAAATATGTATTTATTTATTTTGGCTGCACTGGGTCTTACTTGTGGCATATGGGATATAGTTCCCTGACGAGGGATTGAACCTGGGCCTTCTATATTGGGAGCATGGAGTCTTAGCCACTGGACCACCAGCAAAGTCCCTGGAATGGTTTTAAGTGTCGTGCTTAGATTGATACACATTTGTTCTTCTAAATTTCATTGGTCAGAATCCATAGTGCCACCTTAACTTCAGGTTGAACAAGAAGTGTGTTCTTCCTGGATATCCAGGAAGAAGAAAATGAAATAAAGATTGGTAAATGCACAGCATTGCTTCAGCCACAGAGAACTTTCCTAGATGTGAGAAATTAATAAATGAAGTTAACTCTGAATTTCACACTCATTTAAAAAATCAAACCAATAGTGAAAATATAATTATCATTCCAATTTTAATATTGTTACATTTGCTTCAAATATCTATTCATCCTATTCTTCCTGTTTCAAAAAATGACTTGAGAGGCCCTCCAATAGGATAGGAGTAGAGAAATACAGAATTAATTATGGAGAAGGTACTAAAATGTTACTTTGGGTTTCCTGGATGTCTCGGTGGAAAACCTCAATGACATCATTTTCTAAAAGTGTTTCTGTTTATTAGGGAATCTTAATAATTTTCTTGGTCTAATTTTGCTTTTGATATGTTTTATATAGAAGGTATTACACAACATGTTATTTTCAATAGCAAATTTGCTAGAGATAACATATTTTCAGTCCTTTCAATAAGAAGACAAAATGTTAAACTAGTTTGTAAAGGCATTTCTATAGTGAATTCATAGAATAACCCTTGCACGTAGCTTTTTGGGCTACTTGCTTTGATTCAGAGATAAAGCTTAGAGGATTGAAGGAAATGAATATTTAGCAAGTCTCTCAGCCTATCTCTGTAGAATATCAGTTGCTTTAGGGAGAGTTTGCAGATTAGATGGGTAGAATATATTATGAAGATCAGGGTCTCCTTTCTTAAGCATAAATATTCTGTGTTATTGATTGAAGGAGATTCATATGCTTTAGAAGAAAATGTACAAGGAGAAGAGTTAATATTTTGATGGGAAAACTAAGGAACCTGACTTGAATTTTTGCTGTGAGTATAAGTTTTAAAGTAAAGGGTCGAGAGCGCAGCTTTTTAAAAATTTTAAAGCATTGGTTAAGTTTTGAATTGACAGTGCCTAGAGCCCATTCCTGTGTGATCTATTTTTCATAGGGGTGGTTTAGCAAAGGCTTGGAAGAATCGTTTGGAGCTCATGACCTATTTTGAGAGGACTGACCCATACATTGTTCCCATCTGTGTGATCAAAGGTTTCAGCAGCCTGCTTCTGATGTGTTAAGCCAGCTGGTTATGTCTTCCTTACTGCCCAATTGTGAAGACGCACCACAGACCCCTGAATGGTCTTTTTAGTTGGGCCTTTGGATCTTCCTTGCTTATTCCTGATGTAATCTTTGTCTGACCTAACCCACTTCTGACCTTAAACTTCTGACTCCTTCCCTCAAATCTTCCGTTTCTGGCATGGTGGGTTCCTCCCTCCCTGTTTAATACTGCTTCTTCGGCGTCTTCCTTGCAGCCGTCATCAGTAACTTTGGGCTTGTGTGTGTCTTTCTGCTTCTTTTCCTACTGTGGTACATTGGCTGCTGCCCTCTAGTCTAGGGTTTCTGGAAACTCCCATAATAGCACTGAATCTGTGCTTATCAGGCAGGTCAGCCCTATCTTCTAAAGAGTAGAAAAATCTACTTTTCTGTCTAACTCTTAACATTCTCTGTCCGGTAAAATTTGAACATGTAAATATTCTGCAGTATACCAGTTGAATCTATAGCCTGCCGATTCTTTATGAAGGCAATGAATAGAAGGCTGCTTTTGTAAAAGGTATGGTTTCTTATACTTTGAAAGCATTCCCAAGAGGTGTATACTTGCACCATTAATTAGATTAAATTGATTGCAAGCATTTGAAATACTTTCTTTAATTTAAGGTGGTTGATCAGATAATATATGGGTGGATTTAGCATTGTGCAATGAGGTAGAGGTTGAATTCTACATACATGCCTTTGCCCTTATACGGATTTTTCAAGTTGAGGCATTTAGAATTCAAAATATTTGTGATTTTTTTAAACTAGAAAATTGCAAGATTTTGTGTTTCTAAGCAGATTCTGCAATATTTGATATTTTGATCTGTAAAGGTCCCAACTTGGATCATAAAGTTGACCAGATAACTTGCAGGCATCTATTTACATTGTTGTGATGTCTCTCTAAGTAACTTTCATGGTCTGGGACTTTGCAAATAGCTCTGGGTGACTGTAAAGAAAGAACCATTCTATCAACTAAGCTGAACCTTCTGCTTCAACTGTTATATCTTCTCCTTTTCTGCCAGGTGTTATGGGCAAAGCTCTATTACCTGGAGGGAAAGTGGTTGAGGAAAAAAATGGAGAATCAGCCTTTGTTCTTCAGAAGAGGGCCCCACTCATAGAGTGCTCAGATGTGGCCAGTGCCAAAGGCTTCAGATTAGTCCTGTGGGACCCTTGAGTGTCAGCCCTGCTGGCCACCAGAGCCGGGTGATCCAGAGGTGGTCTCTGGTGGTGCCCACAAAAATCAGGGGATCAGAGGAGGGTACAAACTCCTTGCTGGAGACAGTGAGTTAGATGACACCAAGAGGAGTGGGAAGATGGTGCTTTCCCCTCCCTCTCTCCTCCCCTCCCTCCAGGAGAGAATTTCAGCAAATGAGCCTCCTTCCAAGGAATCCTGGGCACTTTTCAACCAGGTCCCTTTGCATGAGGCCCTTGGGTGGGTGAGTCTGAGTGCAGGAGTTTTGGAGTGGTTTCTCAGTTCATTAGAGTCTTGTGGGTCTCCTGGACATCAACTCTGTTGCCTTTCAAGGCTAGATGTTTTGAAGGCATGTCTTTCAGGTGCAAGTCTTAAAAGTTGGGGTGCCCAATGTGAGGTTCAAATCCTTCACTTCTCAGGCAGAGAGTTCTCTCCAATTTTGAGTCATCTGCTTCTGCTGCTAAGTCACTTCAGTCATACTCGACTCTTTGCATCCCTATGGACAGTAGCCCACCAGGCTCCTCTGTCCATGTGATCCTCCAGACAAGAATGCTGGAGTGGGTAGCCATTCCCTTCTCCAGGGGATCTTCCTGACCCAGGGATTGAACCCAGGTCTCCTGCATTGCAGGCAGATTCTTGACCATCTGAGCCACCAGGGAAGTGGGTGGGATTTATGTCAACACTGTATGTCAACCTCTCCTACCTGCTTGATTGTGGGGTTTTCTGATGTGTAGTTTGGGGTGTTTTTTAGAGGAAATTCAGAATCACATAGCTGCAGATTCTGTGTGTCCATGGGGGGAGGTAAGTTCAGGATCTTTCTACATTACCATCTTGATCGGGAACCTCTGTACTCCTTTAGCTGAAGTAAGAAACGTGTCCTGAAGACTCTGTGGTCCCAGATAACCAATGCAAAGCTGAAATTAACACAGTCCCCCAAAGTTCACAAAGATTAATGTGCAACTGAATTATTTAGAAGGATCGACAGTTCTTTATCTTATCCATATGTATTGCCTGGTGATCCAGCAAGTTTGGTGCAGTTATGATGAGCAGAGATTTTAAACATAAGGTTAATCAGAATGTCCCTCTTAGTTAAAAATCAGCTCAGGGCTAGATAAAAATGTGTCCTCTGTGGGACAAAAATCAGCCTCATCCATATATTCCACTCCTTTTCAATAATCTCTCAGAATAACTTTGTCTGAACTGCACCCCCTTCAGGAGTGCTACTGCTTGTCAATGGATTAGTCACCAGGGATGGAAAGGTAGGAGTGGCAAGAATCAGAAATGATCAGAAATCCTTAGGATAAACAAATGAATGGGACTGGATTGACTTGGTGAGCCTGGTTTAAGTTGCAGCTCTGCTATATTATTTTCTCCTCTAAAACAGGTGCCCATGAAACCCTGGGGTTGGCTGATGCAAATTGCATGGTTTGTTCTCAGCCTCTCAGAGGTTACTGATTAGGCAAAGTCTAGCAGATTTATTGTTGCAATATCAAGTCTTAGTGCTCCCTTTTGTCATTGCCAGGCCCTAGTGTTAATTCTGGATCCTTGCTGGGTAGTAAACACCTGAAGTTGTTGTAGAGACAATCCATATACTTTCCTTCTGGGGTAATTTAGGTTAGGCTTTGTTTCTAGATCACAGGAGGTTAGCTGCAAAATACTGGTGAGTGAATTTAGTACTTGGCAAAGGCAACACTCTTCAAGTGTTGGGAGAGGCTGTGAGGCATCTTCAGTGGAGCTGTTGGGTAGTCCAACTTTGAGTTGCCATATGCTGCTTTTCGGGACTTGTCTGGTGATGCTAGTGGTAAAAAAACTGCCCATCAAGATGTAGGTTCAATCCCTGGGTTGGGAAGATCCCCTGGTGGAGGGCTTGGCAACCCACTCCAGCTTTCTTGCCTAGAGAATCCCATGGACAGAGAAGCTTGGCAGGCCAGAGTCCATCAGGTCGCAAAGAATTGGGTAGTCCTCACGCTTGCATGCTGCTCCTTAACTGCAAGACCAACTGGGAGCAGAGCTAGGTTGTCTCAGAAGACGCCGTGAGTCTGCAGAAGGGGCGAGAGATCTCTCGAGAGACTCCCTCCCTAGTTGCCTGCAGGACTGCTGGGCTCCTGAGCATAGACAGCTGAGCTCGTCTGGAGTGACCAGGAGTCTAGTCACTCCAGAGAGAAGGAAGACCGTAATCAGAATCACAAGCATTTCTTTTGGGGGGAAGGAGGAGGGACACATATTGAAGCTGGAAAAGCAAGAAGGATCGGATTACAATGAGCCTGTTTGTCATACTCAATGAGGAATTTGAACTTCGAATAAAGTATGTAAGTATGTATTTTATGGATGTATTTTAAAAACAGAAGCAACTTGATTAGACTTGGGATACATCTGACAGCAGCCCTGAGAGCTCTTGCTCAGGGACTTTTGGGTTTGGTAAAGTAGACTTGTTTTTCCAGTGGTCATGTATGGATGTGAGAGTTGGACCATAAAGAAGGCTGAGCGCTGAAGAATTGATACTTTTGAACTGTGGTGTTGGAGAAGACTCTTGAGAGTCCCTTGGACTGCAAGAAGATCCAACCAGTCCATCCTAAAGGAGATCCTTAGTCCTGAATATTCATTAGAAGGACTGATGCTGAAGCTGAAGCTCCAATACTTTGGCCACTTTCATTGGGAAAGACCCTGATGCTGGGAAAGATATAAGGCAGGAGGAGAAGGGTATGACAGATGAAGAAATGGTTGGATGGCATCACTGACTCAGTGAACCTGAGTTTGAGCAAGGTCTGGGAGATAGAAGGACAGGGAAGTCTGTGCTGCAGTCCATGGGATCACAAAGAGCCGGACAAGACTGATTGATTGAACAACAGCAAAGTGGATTTTCCCAAGGCCAGGCTGGTGATGTCACAGACACTGGTGAACCAATGAGGTCCCCATTAGGATCAGGAGACTTAACTGTTTTAACTATATTTTGAAATAATTATAGGTTTACAGGAAACTATAAAATCAATACAAAGATGTTAGTTGTCCTCAATAGTAATATCTCACCATCTGTATAGTACGATTGTCAAATCCAGGAAATTGACATCAGTGCAGTCCACAGAGCTTATTCAGTTTATCAGTTCACATTCACATGTCTGTGTGTGGGTAGCTGTACGCAATTTTATCACATGTAGATTCTGTTTTCATCACCCCAACAAAGATGCAAAACTGCTCCATCACCTCAAAATTCCTCATGATACCCCATTATAGTCACACCCATGGCAATCCTGCCTCTCCACCACTCCCCACTGACCATTCCAAGTCCTTGGAAAACACTAATATGTTTTTCATTTCTGTCATTTTGATACTGTTATAGAAATGAAATCACACAGTATAAAAACTTTTGAAATTCTTCTTTTTCCCATTCAGCATAATGGCTTTGAAATTTATCCAAATTGTCTTGTGTATCAATAATTAGGACATTAAACAGTCCATAAAAGTTTATTCCTACAATAGGTCTCAGTTGGTAACAATTTAAATATTTAAATAGAGGCCAAAGAAAGTGAAATGGTGGCTAACTGTTAAAGGGATTTTGCATTTGATTCTGGAGGATAATTATTACATATGATATGTCTGGAGCAATTGAGAGACTTGTTGTCAGCCACAGTAATCTTAGATAGAGGTGCGGTTTTTGATTTTCTTTTCCTGTGATTTGTGCTTTTTCTTTTCCTGGTTCTCTCTCCATATGCAAAATGGGAGCTGAAGTAACAGACCTCTATTTCTATCTCCAATTTTTTCCTCTGGAATGTGAGGGGTTTAAAATTTACATTTCTGCTGAAAGTGTCATTAGTAGGATTAAATGAGATTATGTGTTTTAGAGCAATATTTAAACTATCAGATTATTTGAGGGGAAGGATGGTTCTTAATATTGACATGTAGGAAGGGATTAAAAAATTACTTTTCTATTCCAAAACCACAGATTTAAAACATGAGAGGCAACCCAGTGTAAGAAAGAACAGGGCAATCAGTTCCAGCTATTAAAATCTGTGTCACCCGGAAAATTCACTTTTCTCAGGCTCCGTTTTATTTTTAATTTAAAAATGTATTTAATACCGATTTTTGTAGGAGTGACAGGAGATTGCATAAGTAATGTGAAAAGATCTTAGGTCATAGTATTTAACAGTGGTAGTTCTGCTATGTTTACAAGTGCTACTATTTTTATTTATCTATTTATCTATCTTAGTCCCTGTGAGTTGATTATTTCTGGAAAATACCAGTTTACTTTGTCAGTTTCAACACAACAGTTAAAATTCTGTTTCTTGCTTATTTACCCTATCTTGCCTAGAGCAGAGATATCTGAGATCAAGCCCCAGCTCTGTTACTCCTGCCTTGGGCAGAGCAAATAATCTTCCATCTCTTTCCTTATCTGTGAAATAGGATCTAATAACCCTTTGCCTGTGGAGATATTTTTTAAGATTATGAAAAATGCCTAACAAAATGACTGCTATGTAGCAGGTGTGGGGGGATAACAACAGGCATCCTCAAGTTTAAAATGAGAAAGTATCTACTGTTCTAGTGTGGAGTGGGCAAGTTACACCTTATAACTGAGACTCTTGCTCTGACTCATTGATTGAGGGGTGGTTGAGATCAGGAATTGAAAACAGGTGGCCCAAGGACTGACTCTTCCCTCTGAATGTGCTTTGTTTGATCAACAAATCTCTGCCTCTCTGTTCATCTCTCTCTCTCAGTCTCTCACTTGACTTTGGTACTTTGAACTTGAAATCCTTTAGGAGAGCGAGAATCTTGTTCCACAGCTCACATCACTCCCTGTTGCCTGATACCAGACTGTTTCACACACTTACTTTATACATCTGGACATTGGAAGTACTTGTACTTGACACAGTTGAAATGGACCGCCAATCCCAAAGTGTGATCTATGGAATGTTAATAAATAGTTAAAATAAACCTCACAGCTAAGTACATTTGGAAATGACCACCAAACAAGTTAAACAGAAGTCTTAACTTTTTTTTCCTGTTGCCAGAAGAATGTGGTTTATTCATATTAGCAAATATTTTAAAGCTATTAAAAAAAACAAGGTACTATCATATATAATGACATGGATGAACTTCACAAAGAACATCAAGGTAAAAATCTAGACTCAAGAAGAGATGTACTGTATAATTCGATACATTTAAAATGCAAAAACACATAAAACTCATAGAAGAGTTGGAAGTTAGAAGAGTGATCATCTTTTTGTATGTATGTGGTAAAATATACACAATACGAAACGTACCGTTTAAACCTTTTTTAGTATACAGATTACTGACCTGAAGTACATTTGCATTATTGTGGGAGCAGTCATCAGCACTGTCCATCTCCAAACTGAACTTCCATACCCAGGGACCAATAACCCCCTACTCTCCCTCCCCCTGCCCTTCGTTGTTTAGTTGCTAAGTCGTGTCTGACTCTTTTGCAACCCCATGGACTGTAGCCCCACGGGATTTCCCCGGCAAGAATACTGGAGTGGGTTGCCATTTCCTTCTCCAGGGCATCCTGACTCAGGTATTGAACCTGGGTCTCCCTGCGTTGGCAGGCAGATTCTTTACCGCTGAGCCACACAAGGAAGCCCCTGTCCTTGGTAACTACTGATTACTTTCTGTTTCTATGAATCTGACTATTGTAAATACAGAGATCTTTACTATTGAATTTCATAAGTACCAATGAAGAGAGGAATATAGGATTCACTGTTTCCTAAAAATATTTGATAACAGAATTCCTATCTTAGAGCATCTTTCAGGATTAGTCACCCATGAAACAATCTGCCTTAGGAAATTTCAGATGATTGTGTCGTGATAATTTACTCCCAGATGACTGGGTCTAGGGATTTGAAATAAATGGGCTTCCCTGATAGCTCAGTTGGTAAAGAATCGGCCTGCAATGCAGGAGACCCCCACTTCAATTCCTGGGTTGGGAAGATCTGCTGGAGAAGGAATAGGTTACCCACTCCAGTATTTTTGGGCTTCCCTTGTGGCTTAGCTGATAAAAAATCCACCTGCAGTGTGGGAGACCTGGGTTTGATCCCTAGGTTGGTAAGATCCCCTGGAGAAGGGAAAGGCTATCCATTCCAGCATTCTGGCCTGGAGAATTCCATGGACTGTATAGAGTGACTTGTACCCAGCACCCATTTATCTGAAATATGTGCAAAAAATACAAAAGAAACACACAAACACGTGGATATACCAAATAGAAATGATACTGAGTAGAACTGTCATCAAAGATTATAGTTTCAAAACTTACACATTTATGCAGCATCAATTAAGAAAAAACACCTGAGTCTTTTAAAGACAGTACTCACTCAGGCTAGTCGATCTAGCTTGAAAGCTTGAAGTTTCACATGACATTTCTTGAAATGCAGCTCATTCTGGGCTAAAAGGAGGCATCAGGAGATTCCATTGTTTTGATGTTTGCCATTTTTAATATTGTATGGGACAGATTTTTTTTCTTTCTGTTTAGAATGCTCCTGATAATTTGTATTACAATTCCGTATGATTTTAAGTGCATTAAATACAGTTAAAGAAAATAAGGGACCTCTATGGTAAATCAGAGGATCTTTTTACTGTGAGCATAACTTATTAGATTTATTCATTAGTTTATTTTTTAATTTTAGTTTTTATGAGTACAATATTTATGACAATGGGAGGTAGGTTAAGGATCTGAATCTGGGAATAAATGGAAAGTAAGAGAAATGTAGCCAGAAATTAAGCAAGAGTGCTTCCTTGATGGTTGTTTTAAGTGAAAGAAACAGAAAGAACAGAATGGTCTACTACTTCCACCACCTGGGACAATAGACTTCTGCAATGAATTGATCAGCTTTCCACATATTTATATTATATCTTTTTCCCTGTTAAAATTCCCATACCAAATCTCATAGACAGGGAATCTGAGAACCTGGCTGAATGTGAGGATAGCTTGAGGGTCATGGAGTTAAAGTGGACCCAGAGGCAGCATCTTGGAATGAAGCTTAGAGTCCCCCAAAAAAACTCAGTCTGAAGGGACTTGGTGGAGGCATGCTTTCAGGGATGGCAAAGAGGCAAATGCTGAAAAAAGAAACACTAAAGACAAGTTGGTCTTGCGATATAAATGATAGATTCCCAAGGAAGGAAATGCTGAGACATCATTCCAAGAACTCTTTCAGAGGTCTTGTGGTGGTTCAAGGGGAGCAGTCAGTGGGTTCACGCTCTAGCTTCTCTGTGTATAGCTGTCTCCTAACTCCGTCTGTCCTATGCCCTGCCAAAGATAAAGCCTGGCTGGAACTGCCTGGGTACACTCTGGTCGAAGACTCCCTGGTCTCAGTAGCAAGGAGGAACACGGGAAATGGATTTCTGAAATAGGTCTCCTGGGTATTAAACTTTTATTACTTAATGTCAAAATATATAAAAAGTTACATTCCTAAGAAACAAAAGGGAAAAAGCTGATTCTTTTTTTTTTTTTTTTTTAGTTGGAGGCTAGTTACTTTACAATATTGTAATGGTTTTTGTCATACCATGGATATGGTATGACATATGGATATGTCATATCCATGTCAGCCATGGATACACATGTATTCCCCATCCCGATCCCCCCTCCCACCTCCCTCTCCACCCGATCCCTCTGGGTCTTCCCAGTGCACTTGTCTCATGCACCCAACCTGGGCTGGTGACCTGTTTCACCCTAGATAATATACATGTTTCAATGCTGTTCTCTTGAAACATCCCACCCTCACCTTCTCCCACAGAGTCCAAAAGTCTGTTCTATACATCTGTGTCTCTTTTTCTGTTTTGCGTATAGGGTTGTTGTTACCATCGTTCTAAATTCCATATATATGTGTTAGTATACTGTAATGATCTTTATCTTTCTGGCTTACTTCACTCTGTATAATGGGCTCCAGTTTCATCCATCTCATTAGAACTGATTCAAATGAATTCTTTTTAATGGCTGAGTAATATTCCATGGTGTATACGTACCACAGCTTCCTTATCCATTCATCTGCTGATGGGCATCTACGTTGCTTCCATGTCCTGGCTATTATAAACAGTGCTGCGATGAACATTGGGGTGCACGTGTCTCTTTCAGATCTGGCTTCTGTGTATGCCCAGAAGTGGGATTGCTGGGTCATATGGCAGTTCTATTTCCAGCTTTTTAAGAAATCTCCACACTGTTTTCCATAGTGGCTGTATTAGTTTGTATTCCCACCAACAGTGTAAGAGGGTTCCCTTTTCTCCACACCCTCTCCAGCATTTATTGCTTGTAGACTTTTGGATAGCAGCCATCCTGACTGGCGTGTAATGGTACCTCATTGTGGTTTTGATTTGCATTTCTCTGATAATGAGTGATGTTGAGCATCTTTTCATGTGTTTTTGTGCCATCTGTATGTCTTCCTTGAAGAAATGTCTGTTTAGTTCTTTGGCCCATTTTTTGATTGGGTCATTTATTTTTCTGGAGTTGAGCTGGAGGAGTTGCTTGTATATTTTTGAGATTAATCCTTTGTCTGTTGCTTCGTTTGCTATTATTTTCTCCCAATCTGAGAAAAAAAAAAATTACATTCCTAAGAAACAAAAGGGAAAAAGCTGATTCTTTTTTTTTTTTTTTTTGGAGGCTAGTTACTTTACAATATTGTAATGGTTTTTGTCATACATTGACATGAATCAGCCATGGATACACATGTATTCCCCATCCCGATCCCCCCTCCCACCTCCCTCTCCACCTGATCCCTCCACCAATCTGAGGGCTGTCTTTTCACCTTGCTTATAGTTTCCTTTGTTGTGCAAAAGCTTTTAAGTTTAATTAGCTCCCATTTGTTTATTTTTCCTTTTGTTTCTAATATTCTGGGATGTGGGTCATAGAGGATCCTGCTGTGATTTATGTCGGAGAGTGTTTTGCCTATGTTCTCCTCTAGGAGTTTGATAGTTTCTGGTCTTACGTTTAGATCTTTAATCCATTTTGAGTTTATTTTTGTGTATGGTGTTAGAAAGTGTTCTAGTTTCATTCTTTTACAAGTGGTTGACCAGTTTTCCCAGCACCACTTGTTGAAGAGATTGTCTTTTTTCCATTGTATATCCTTGCCTCCTTTGTTGAAGATAAGGTGACCATAGGTCCATGGATTTATCTATGGGCTTTCTATTCTGTTCCATTGATCTATATTTCTGTCTTTGTGCCAGTACCATACTGTCTTGATGACTGTGGCTTTGTAGTATAGTCTGAAGTCAGGCAGGTTGATTCCTACAGTTCCATTCTTCTTTCTCAAGATTACTTTGGTTATTCGAGGTTTTTTGTATTTCCATACAAATTGTGGAATTATTTGTTCTAGTTCTGTGAAAAATACCGTTGGTAGTTTGATAGGGATTGCATTGAATCTATAGATTGCTTTGGGTAGTATAGCCATTTTGACAATATTGATTCTTCCAATCCATGAACACAGTATATTTCTCCATCTGTTTGTGTCCTCTTTGATTTCTTTTTTTTTTGACAGTTTTTTATTTTTTAATTTTTTTTCCATTTATTTTTATTAGTTGGAGGCTAATTACTTTACATCATTACAGTAGTTTTTGTCATACATTGAAATGAATTAGCCATGGATTTACATGTATTCCCCATCCCGGTCCCCCCTCCCACCTCCCTCTCCACCCGATCCCTCTGGGTCTTCCCAGTGCACCAGGCCCGAGCACTTGTCTCATGCACCCAACCTGAGCTGGTGATCTGTTTCACCCTAGATAATATACATGTTTCAATGCTGTTCTCTTGAAACATCCCACCCTCGGCTTCTCCCAGAGTCCACAAGTCTGTTCTAAAGGGTTATCGTTACCATCTTTCTAAATTTCGTATATATGTGTTAGTATTTATGTGTTAGTATATTTATGTGTTAGTATATATGTGTTTGATTTCTTTCATCAGTGTTTTATAGCTTTCTATGTATAATTCTTTTGTTTCTTTAGGTAGATATACTCCTAAGTATTTTATTTTTTTTGTTGCAATGGTGAATGGTATTGTTTCCTTAATTTCTCTTTCTGTTTTCTCATTGTTAGTGTATAGGAATGCAAGAGATTTCTGTGTGTTAATTTTATATCCTGCAACTTTACTATATTCATTGATTAGCTCTAGTACTTTTCTGGTAGAGTCTTTAGGGTTTTCTATGTAGAGGATCATGTCATCTGCAAACAGCGAGAGTTTCACTTCTTCTTTTCCTATCTGGATTCCTTTTACTTCTTCTTCTGCCCTGATTGCTGTGGCCAACACTTCCAAAACTATGTTGAATAGGAGTCATGAGAGTGGGCACCCTTGTCTTGTTCCTGATTTTAGGGGAAATGCTTTCAATTTTTCACCATTGAGGGTGATGCTTGCTGTGGGTTTGTCATATATAGCTTTTATTATGTTGAGGTATGTTCCTTCTATTCCTGCTTTCTGCAGAGTTTTAATCATAAATGGATGTTGAATTTTGTCAAAGGCTTTTTCTGCATCTATTGAGATAATCATATGGTTTTTATCTTTCAATTTGTTAATGTGGTGTATCACATTGATTGATTTGTGGATATTAAAGAATCCTTGCATTCCTGGGATAAAGCCCACTTGGTCATGGTGTATGATTTTTTTTAATATGTTGTTGAATTCTGTTTGCTAAAATTTTGTTAAGGATTTTTGCATCTATGTTCACCAGTGATATTGGCCTGTAGTTTTCTTTTTTTGTGGCATCTTTGTCTGGTTTTGGAATTAGGGTGATGGTGGCCTCATAGAATGAGTTTGGAAGTTTACCTTCTTCTGCAATTTTCTGGAAGAGTTTGAGTAAGATAGGTGTTAGCTCTTCTCTAAATTTTTGGTAGAATTCAGCTGTGAAGCCATCTGGTCCTGGGCTTTTGTTTGCTGGAAGATTTCTGATTACAGTTTCGATTTCCTTGCTTGTGATGGGTTTGTTAAGATCTTCTATTTCTTCCTGGTTCAGTTTTGGAAAGTTATACTTCTCTAAGAACTTGTCCATTTCTTCCAAGTTGTCCATTTTATTGGCATAGAGCTGCTGGTAGTAGTCTCTTATGATCCTTTGTATTTCAGTGTTGTCTGTTGTGATCTCTCCATTTTTGTTTCTAATTTTGTTAATTTGGTTCTTCTCCCTTTGTTTCTTAATGAGTCTTGCTAATGGTTTGTCAATTTTGTTTATTTTTTCAAAAAACCAGCTTTTAGCTTTGTTGATTTTTGCTATGGTCTCTTTAGTTTCTTTTGCATTTATTTCTGCCCTAATTTTTTAAGATTTCTTTCCTTCTACTAACCCTGGGGTTCTTCATTTCTTCCTTCTCTAGTTGCTTTAGGTGTAGAGTTAGGTTATTTGTTTGACTTTTTTCTTGTTTCTTGAGGTAGGCCTGTAATGCTATGAATCTTCCCCTTAGCACTGCTGAAAAAGCTGATTCTTAATGGACATGGGAATTGTGCCCTAAATTTAAGTTAAAAGGAGTTTTATTCTATTTCAGTGAAAAAAGAAATGATTGAAGAGGTTTGAATTAAAAAGGGCTCCGTATTTTTGAAAATCTTGATGTTGAAATTGTATATGAAACGTAATTTTAATTGGCTGTGATTGAAAATGTAGCTATTTCATTAACAGGTTATTAGTGTAATTTGGGTTGGCAAATGCAGATCTAGAGTGCTTTTTAGGAAAAAAATGCAGGTGGAACCTGATTTATCCTGGTAATCTGGAGAAAATATTACATTCTTCCTTTGAGATGCCTCCATGATTTGGAATATATTTAGCTAAACTTTAATAGCTTTAACAAACATACAAAAATATTAAGAACTCATGACTCTATTCCAAGATAATGAGTTATTTCTTCTGGAAAATTGTATGCAACTGGTGTGAAATTACCATCTATGAAAATTGGTATGGAATTACCATCTATGAAACAGTTCCCTAAGAAGCGATCCTGCCAAAATAGGACTGATAAGTCATTAGGAAAAAATATGTGTCTATAGGATAAGAGTACCAGTAAGGTTTTTCACCTTTGAGACAGAATTGGAGCAAGTCTTGGGAACTGGTTAAAGGCCTATTTTGTGCTCAGCACTTTTCTACATCAGGGATCAGCAAACCATTTCTGTAAAGAACAGGGCAAATATTTCAGGCTTTGTGGGCCATCTGGTCTTTATTGCAACTACTTTGTTCCGTCTTTGTAGCCCCAAAGCATCCATACACAATCTGTAAAGAAATGTGGTGTCTGTGTCCTAATAAAACTTTATTATTTACAAAAGAGGCAGCTGGCTGGATTTGGCTGCAGGCTGTAGTTTGCCAAATCCTGTTCTAGGTACTGAGTCCCAGATTAAGACTGTTGGTGCTAGAGGTAAAGAATCTGCCTGCCAATACAGGAGACGCAAGAGATGTGGGTTCGATCCCTGGGTCGGGAAGATCCCCTGGAGACGGGCATGGCAACCCACTCCAGTATTTTGGAGTGGGTTAAGTTTTTAAAACTCAGAGTCATGAGTTTTTAATATTTTTGTATGTTTATTAAAGCTATGAAAGTTTAGTTCAACATATTCCAAGTCATGGAGGTATCTCAAAGGAAGAATATATTATCTTTTCCAGATTATGAGGATAAATCAGGTCCCACCTGCAATCCCATGGACAGGGGAGTTTCACGGGCTACAGTCCGTAGGGTTGCAAAGAGTTGGACGTTACTGAAGTGATCTAGCACAGAGCAGCACATTGATCAAAAGAACAATGTTCTTATGTGGGGCTTGCATCATGGCACTAGGCTGGGGGTAGGAGGGGCTTGTAATAAAGAGAAATAGAAATCAATAAGCAAGAAAAACATGACATTGTGCCAAGAAGCTCCCCTTCTTCCCCCAGTGCATTTCCCCTTAGATTTCATTGCTAGAACTTAATCACATAAACCCACCCTCTGTGGCAAGGAAGGCTTAGAAAGTAGGGAACAGGTTTGTCTTGACTGGTTTAGATCAATCATGACTGACCACTAGGCTGGCTACATTATAAACATCAAATAGATGAGTTTCTACTGGTGAAACGAAGGGAGTTGGAAATTAGAGACACTACTATGAAGATTACAGGTCATTGTAGAAATGCTAATTATAGAGGAAATGAGAATAGCAGAGTGAAGAATTGTATCCACACTGTGATCACCTATATTAAGGTAAATTACTGAACATTTGAGCAGTGCTTATAAATGCACATTTCCTAATGTAATTCTCATAACAACTTTATGAGGAGGATAATATTTTTGCTCCCTTTTTAAAAGTGAGCAAACAAAGATTTAGAGAAATTGGGTAATTTGGCAAAGGTTGCACAGCTAATAAGTAGTCCATCAAGGATTCAAATTAGATTCTGTTTCTGAATCTTAACTTCTTTCTATATGGAATTTGTGTACAGAATGACTCCTTTTAGTAACAGAATGTATAAAGCTATGAAAAATATACAAGGAAACATGGATAAATGAAAACAGTTCATGTTTTTAGGACTGGGTTAGAAATTGAGATATATGTGATATTTCTTTCTTTAAAATTCTTTTCAATTTAATTTTAATGATCTTATGACCAACATAAAATTGGATGTGGGGCATTAATCCTTGATGGGAAAAGAAATAATTTACACTCTTTTTTCCAGACCTGTACTTCTTTACCTCTGTTGAGATTTTAATTTTTGATCCCTATAGTTTTTATTTATGATTTTCTTAAGATATTAACTACATTAAGCATACACATATTAATTGTACAGACTAGTGAATTTTTCAGATGTGTAAGTCCACATAATTACCACCTTGATCAAGTCATAAAACATATCCAAGGTCTCAGAAAAATCAATTTTGCCCCCTTTCTGGATGGTTTTCCTTCCGCCAGGTCTAACCACTATTCTGACTTGGACTGTCGTAGACACGTTTTCGCCTATTATTAAAAAATACTTGTCTGTATTTATTTATTTATTTTTGGCTGTGCTGGGTCTTCATGGCTGTGTGCGCGCTTTTCTCTAGTTGCAGCAAGTGGGCGCGACTCTCTAGCTGCAGTGCGCAGGCTTCTCCTTGCAGCGGCTTCTGGTTGCAGAGCGCGGGCTCTAGGGCAAGCGGGCTTCCGTAGCCGCAGCACGTGGGCTCAGGAGTCGCGCCTTCCGGGCTCTAGATCCTGGCTCTGTAGTTGTGGCAGGAGGGCTTAGCTGCTCTGTGGCATGTGGGATCGCCCCTGATCGGGTATCCAGCCTGAATCTCCTGCACTGGCAGGCAGATTCTTTACCACTGAGCCATCATGGTAGCCCACGTTTTTGCCTATTTTTAAGTGTCAGATAAACAGAATCATAACACATGCAATCTTTAGTGTCTAACTTCTAATATTTAATATTTCATCTGTGAGATTCATCTATATGGTAACATGTATCAGTAGCTTGTTCTTTTTTGTTGCTCTGTAGTATTTCAATGTATGACCATTCCCCAGTTTTACTCATTGTATAATGGATGGACATTTGGGTCATATTCAGTTTTTGGCTATTATGAATAAAACTTCCATTAACATTCTTATACCAGTCTTTGATGGATCCAACATTCATTTCTACTGAATGGTACTGCAGGGTCACAGGGTATATATGTTTAGCTTCGATAGATACTGCTAAATGTTTTTCAAAGTTGTCCCAATTTAGATCCCTACCAGTAAAATAAGAATGCCCCATTGTTTCATATCCTTGCCAGCATTTTGGCATTGTTGATCTTTCATTTTAGTCAACTCAGTGGGTATGTGGTAGTTTATTTTTGTTTAATTTTGTATTTCTTTGATAATTAATTAAGGTGGAGTATTTTTCATGTATTATTGGCTATATTGACATTTGATTTTGTAAAATATCTATCCAAGTCTTTTTGCATTTTAAAATCTAGGATGTCTATCTTTTTCATATTGAATTTTTGAGAGTTCTATATGTGTTCTGATACACAAACATCACTATCACTCAATTCGCTTTTATACTGTGTATATTGCAACTATCACTTCATGCTCTTTTATACTACAGAGACTCTTACAAAGTCAAGTCAACCTTCCATATTCAGTCTTCTTTGGCTAACACTTGCCAACTCCTGCTGTGTGTGTGTGACATACCTCCATGTGGTGAAATGTTCCTGTATCTTTTATTTTATCTTTTAAGAACCTCACCTTCTTCAAAATTCAGATGAACGCTTACCTCTTGGATGTCTTTGTGTGTATGCATCCATAGTCTGTAGTCATTTTAATACTGATTTTCTTCTCTCTCTCTAAAGAAGGCTGATACATTGCTTGTATTGGTCCTAAGTTTGTGTATATATGTGTGTGTTTTTGTCTTAGCACACAGTTGACACTCAATTAATGTGGATTCTGTTGTCCAATCTACAAATAGCTATAAATAAATATTTATGTGTCATAAATTCACAGTTATATAACATAGATGTAATACATTCTAAATAAATATTTTCTTCTTTGAGTAATTTCAAAAACTGCTTCACTTGACTGTCCTCATTTCTTTTTTAATCTCATATGCAATTAGAACTTTCTCAGTACCTGAAAATTAAAATGGAAAATTAGGTTCAATTTGGAAGTCAGAGTTTATTGTTGAATAGAATGAAATAACCTCCCAAGAGGTTTGTTTCTTAACATTTAATTTTGTTAACATTTTATAAATTTTTAAATAAAAGTACATGATAATTATAGAGCAAATACTTCGCAATCATAACCCCAGTCAAGAAATAAGCCATTTGCAACACCCAGAGCCCGTGAGGCTCTGCTCCATCAGACTACTTTCTCTCCCTTCATAAAATCATTAATTTTATGATACTTAATCCCTTGTGCTTCCTTAAATCATCTTACCATGTATGCAAACATTCCTGAATAAGTTTAGCTTTGCAAGTTTTTGAACTCTATATAGTATTAATCCTACTGTAAGAATTCTTTTAACTTGCTTCTTTGGCTCAACATTGTTTGAAAGATGAATTCATGCTGTGTGTCAAATCAATTTATTTTTATTTTTGTCCATATTCTGTTGTGTGGATGGAATTGTATGAATTACTATGTTTTATTTATCTGTTCTGTTGTTGATAGACTTTTGGATTATTCGTTTGGGGCTCTGGCAAAGAATGGTGTTATCAACATTCTTAAACAGGGAGCTTGCTGAGCATTTGTATGCATTTCTAGAGTAAATGCTCAAAAATGGTATTACTGGTCATATGGTAAATACATCTTTAATGTCCTTAGATAATGACATACCAATTTTCCCCAAGAATTTGGGGAAGACCATAATAATAGTCAACGTTGAATGATTTCCAGTCAAAGCTTGATTTTGGAGCTGGTTCTGAAGGCAAAGAATATGATGCAGAGAAGAAGTTTATTATTTCATCTGCCTGGTGATAGCAAGTGTGATGTTTGTGGAAGAATCAGGAAGAAAGCATGATGGAATAGGTACATAAGCTGCCATAAGAAAAACCTGAGGGTACAAACTCTGCCTTCACTACTGAACTGCTGTTGATTTCCAGCCCAGGTTCAATTTCATTACCTGGAAAATATATTAACAAAGACACACAGAGTTGTAATAGAGAATAAATGTATCAAATGTGAAGTGTGTAATGCAGTGCTTTGCACATGATAGGTTCTTAAATGTTATTTCTCTGTCGTTAAAGAAGGAAAGTATTAACCTGTCTTAATGCTCACTCTCTACTTCCGGAGATATTTGAGTGAGACTTTAAGATGTGTCTATTTTAAGGGTATTTCTCAGTCAGACTACAAAACCAGAACTAATTATAAACCCTCCAACAAAATCCACATGCATTCTCAAAAGCAAAGTCATAGGAAATCGGTGGAGCTAGATTCATATATTTTAAGATTATTAAGGTAATTTCCCTCTGCTGATGTCATATACAGATATTTTACACTTCATATTCTAGTGTGAAATCATCTATCATGTTTATAAGAGCTTAAATTCTGTATTCCATTCTACAAGGGAGGATGCTATATTTCGTGCTTCTGAAATGAAGGGTTTAGTCTGATTCTGTGATTTCTGTATTTTCTTCCACTTATCCAATTCCAGGGTCCCACTTTGAGCTTCTCTCTGATTAAGTGTTTAGTGTGACAAGGGGAAATTTAGTTTAACATAAAGTTGGCTAGCTACAAAGCCTCGGGTAATTAAGAAATCTTCATTAACTTGGCAAGACCTTTTTAGCTAGCTATATTTTGCCTTAATTATGGTAATAATAACAAAGTCAATGAACTTACTACCTTTCCATTAAGTGCCTCCAAATGTTTTATTCAAAAGAACAATGATTCTTGAAGGGTTATATATTACATGTCTCTGCATCATGAGCCTTATCATTTGATTAGATCACATAATCTTTGAGTTCAAGGTGAAAACTAGCTATGGAAGCATTAACATGGCTTTAATTCATACATGCCATTATGAAAGCCTTTAAAAATATACTTGTTAACTTTCTCATAATGATCTAGATGCTTAGTATTTTGGCCTGTTACCTTTTAACACTTGTTAGAGGTCAAGCGTCAATGGTTTGTCTTTCACATTCCTATGTGTTTAGCTGTTTTTAAGGTATTTAAGATTTAAAAAAAAAATTCATCCAGCAAAATTCAGTCTTCATGGTATGCAGTTCTTTGCCTTTATGACAAGTGAATAAAGTTGTGTATCCAGCACCACAGTTATGACACTGAAATTTCCGTTACACAAAAATTCTCTGATGATTGTTTTTTTGTAGCCAGCTCTTCTCCCAGCTTTACCATTGGCCAACATGAGTCTGTTTTCTTGCCTATAGTTTTGCTTGACCAGAACATCATATGATAAAATCAAACAATGTGTAGTATTTTGTGACTGTCTTCTTTGGTGCAACAAAATGCATTTGAGCGTTGTTCATGTGCATGTGAATCAACAGGTCACTCTTTGTCATTGCCGAGTAGTAGTTCACTGTAACTGTCTAGTACTTTGTTTATTCATTTGCAAGTTGAAAGGCACTTCATTTGTTTCTGGATTTTGGCAACTATGAATAAAGCTGATGTAAACATTTGCATACATTTTGTATGTGCGTGAACATAAAGTTTCATATTTCTTGGTCAAATACCTAGGAGTGAGATTACAGAGTAGTATGATAGTCAAAGATGCTTAGTTGTGTCTGACTCATTGCAATCCCATGGACTATACAAGCCATGGAATTCTCCAGGCTTGTACAGGATACAAGGATACTGGAGTGGGTAGCCTTTGCCTTCTCCAGGGGATCTTCCCAACCCAGGCATTGAACCCAGGTCTCCTGCATTGCAGGCAGCTTCTTTACCAACTGAGCTATCAGGGAAGTCTGCTAGTATGATAAGTGTTTGTTTAATTATAGTAAACCACTGAACTATTTTCCAAATTGGCTGCACCATTTTCTTCCAGTTATGTATGAGAATTCTCAACACTCTATATCCTATCACTTTGTTTTGTCAGCTTTTTATATTTTAGCCATTCTAATAGTTGAATAATTGTGCTTCATCATATTTTTAATGATGTTGATCATCTCTTTACATGCTTATTTGCCATTCACACATTTTCTTTGGTGAAGTGTCTGTTTAGATCTTCTGCACCCAACAAGGTACGTTGTTTCCTTGTTATTAAATTTTTAAGAGTTCTTCGTGGTTTCTGTTTGTAAGTTCTTTGTCAGATATGTGATTGTAAATGTTTTTTTCCTAATCTGTGGCTTGTATTTTTATTTAGTCATGACTTGCCTAGGGCAAAGTTTTTATTTTTTGATGAAATCCAATTCATTATGATTTTCCCTTTATGGATTATACTTTTAGTGTCATATCTAAGAATTCTTTACACAATCTGAGGCCAAAGATCTCTTATGTTTTCTTGTAAATTTTTTTACAATTTTACATTTTACATTTAGATCTATTTTCTGTTAATTTTTAAATAAAAAGTAAGATGTAGATTGTGATTCATTTTTATTTCTGCCTATAGATATCCAGTTGTTCCAGCACTGTCACTGAAAAAAACTTTCTCCATTAACTTGCCTTTGCAATTTTGTCAAAAATCAGTTGTCCATATATAAGTAGGCCATTTATGAACTCCCTATTCAGTCCTAATGATTTAAGTAGCTATCCATTCACTATGCTAGCCTAATTAATGTAGCTTTATATTGTCTTGAAATTGGGTAATTTGAGCCTGCTGACTTTCTTCTTTTAAGAATTTATTTGGTTATTTTAGTGGCTCTGTCTTCCCATAAATGTTAGAATATGCTTGTTAAAAATGTTGTGGTGAATCTGCTATAATCCAACATAGAATAAAAAATTCAAGAGAAAAAAAAAGTGTTATGAGGTTTTGATTAGAATTGTATTGACTCTATAGATCAGATTAGAGAGAACTGACAGCAATACTGACTCTTCCAATTTATTGATATGGTATATTCTTCATTTATTTGAATCTTTTTTGATTTTTCTTTCTTCATCAATGTTTTGTACTTTTCATCACATTGTCCTGAATGCATTTTGTTAGGTTTATACTTATGTATTTAATTATTTTGGTGTTATTGTAAATGATACTATTTCAAGTTTTGATTTCTAATTATTTGTTGCTAATACATATAAAACACTACTGACACGTTGTTAAACTCAATATTTCTAGAAGCTCATTTATAGGTTGCTTCAGATTGTCTATATAGATAATCAAGTCACCTGTGAACAGAAGAAACCTTTTTTTTCTAATCTGTATGTTTCTTTTAAAATTCCTCCCCCAAGACACTGTTTGGATCTTTCAGCACAATACTGAAGAGGTGTGGTGAAAGCATGCCTTATTCTCATTTTAAACATTGAGGATGATGCTATCTGTGAAGCATTTTATAAATGACTTTTATCAGGTTAAGGAAGTTCCTGTATGTTCATAGTTTCCAAGAGGTTTTTTTCTTTTAAAAATCATTAATGGATATGAGTTTTTCTCAATTGCTTATATGCATCTATTGAAGTGATTATGTGTTTTTTCTTCTTTAGTCGGCAAAGATGATTAATTATATTGATTGACTTTTGAATGTTGAGACAATCTTACATTTCTGGGATAAAAACCAAACTGTTCATGATCCATCTTATATACTGTTTGATTTGCTAATATTTTAACTCTATGGATTTTTTGAATTCATGCACCGAATTTTTTATTTTGGTAATGTCTTTGTGTTTGGTATCAAGGTAATGCTGGTCAGAGGAAATGATTCTGGATAGCTTCTTTCCTCTTCTGTTTTGTGGATGTAATCGTGAAGAATTCATATATTCTCTTCCTTAAATCTTTTGTGGAAGTGACCTGTGAAATCACTTGGGACTGGAGTATTTTTGTTAAAAATTTTAAACCAGAAGTTCAATTTATAGGACTATTTCAGTTATCTATCTTTCTTGAACTAGTTTTGGTAGTTTGTGTTTTCCAAGGAATTTGGACGATTTCATTTATGTTGCTGGGTTTATGGGCTTAATGTTGCTTGTAGCACATCCTTATTATTTTAATATTTGTGCTGTCTATAGTGGTGTGCTACTTACATTCCTGATATTGGAAAATTGCATCCTCACCCTTTTTTTTTTTCTTGGCCAGTCTTTCTTTAATGATTATGTTTTATTGATCTTCTCAAAGAACCAACTTTTGGTTTCATTGAAATTTCTCCATTGTTTTTTATATTTTAATTTCATTTATTTGAGATCTTAGGAAAACATCAGAGGAGAAAAAGTCTATTGTGTTTATCCAGATACCTGCCATTGTTGCTGTTTTTCTTTCATTCTTCAAGGTTCAAGTTTCTCTCTGGTTTCATTTCCCTTCTACTCGAGGAACATCTTATTGTGTTTGTTTCAGAACAGATTTTCTGGTGATAAACTTCTTCGGAAACTTTACATGTTTTTCTCCATTTGAAATTGGCTTTATTTTGTCTTCATTTTTTAAGGGCTCTTTTTTTAAAAAAATTTTTTAACTGGATACAGAATTCTCGTTAAGTGTTTCCTTCAACACGCTGAGGTGTTCTTCCACTTTCTTGTGGCTTTGAAAGTTTCTAAGGAGAAATCCGTAACTCACTTTGGTCACTTTCCTCCTTTTACGTCAGTGGTTTTTCTAATTGCATTAAAGCCTGTTCAAGCGTGAGACGCCCGGGGTGCAGAACTTGGCGAGGCGCCCCCTCCTGGTGGGGGGCGTGAACAGGCCGCGCGCACCGCGCCGAGAGCCGGGCCCTCACCTGTGCCTCTGGCGCTGTGCTTCCCGAGCGCTTCCGTCGCCCCACTCTCGGCCCAGCCCGGCTCCCCCTGCTCCTCAGGGCCTCCAGTCTCCCCGCTCAGGATGCCGCGTGCTAGCCTCGTGCCCCGCCTTGTAATTGCACACAGCCAGGGCTGCCGGGGTGTAATGAGGCGAGAGGGGAACACGCAACAAGGACATCCGCACACTCCCGGGACCGCAAGCATCCTTTCCCCACTTTCTCGGGCCAGAGAGACGGGTTTTCTCTCAGGGGTTCAGGTGCTCTCACCGTCCACCCCCAGCCCCACCGGGATACGGCTCAGCTCCGTGACTTGGGCAGCCCTCCAGGCACGTCTAGGAGAAAACAGACTGAGATTGAGAGAGAGAAACTTGGGGACTTTCTTACGCACTCACTACTTTACAGGAGGCCTTTTCTCAGTCCTCTATCTGGTGGTTGGTCTTCTGCCCAGGTGGCTCAGTGCTAAAGAATCTGCCTTGCCGACGCAGGAGACTCGGGTTCGATCCTTGGGTCGGGGAGATCCCCTGGAAGAGGAAATGGCAATCTACTCCAGGATCCTTTCCTGGAAAATCCCATGCAGAGAGGAGCCTGGCGGGCTACAGTCCGTGAAGTCACGAAGACTCGAACATGACCGAGCACGAACTAGCCAGAAAAAGAATTTTTTTCCCTTTCTTTCAGAAGTTTTGTTCTGCATTTGCACACCTCACTGCCTTGGGGTCAAAGAAGTGGGAAAAAGGAGTAATGAAACAGTGAACTCCACACACTCTGGTTGTTTAAGTTTCCCAATAGTGTTTGTTTTTCAGAATTCTCCATTATATGCTTTTTGTATTCTGGGTAGAGTGTTTAGTTGTAAGCAGTTGGAAGAGAAGTTATATGATAAGTTTATTCCATCTTGACACACACTGGCACTCCTAAGGTAATTTTAAAGGTGGAAAACATAAAAATGAATAAATTCCTGACTGACTAAGAGAGTGATGACCACATTTTCGAATCGTTTATCAATGGACTGACGTTTTAAAATACATCCCTGGAGGCACATTATTTGAAACTGGGCATGTTCTGGAAAATCTAGATGTGTTTCCCAAGTCTTTCAGATCTTAAGACTGGGTTAGATGGCTCTTCTTTATATTGTCAAAATACTATGATTTATTGCTTTCTTAGTTTTTTTCTGCGCTAAATTGAAATCATCCATTTCCTTATCTTTCTCTCACATTAAACCATTTAGTTCTTGAGAAAAAGAACTATGTCTTATTCTCTTGGACATTCTCAGCATTTAGTAATAATGCCTGGCAATCTATAGGCATTGAATACACATTTCTGAATAAATGGATAAAGCAAGCTATGGAAGATTCATTCACACTTTTTCCACATACAAATCAGTTCAGTTCTGTTCAGTCGCTCACTTGTGTCCGACTCTGCGACCCCATGAATTGCAGCACACCAGGCATCCCTGTCTAACACCCCTCCCGGAATTCACTCAAACTCATGTCCTTCGTGTCGCTGATGCCATCCAGCCATCTCATCCTCTGTCGTCCCCTTCTCCTCCTGCCCCCAGTGCCTCCCAGCATCAGGGTCTTTTCCAGTGAGTCAACTCTTCGCATGAGGTGGCCAAAGTACTGGAGTTTCAGCTTCAGCATCAGTCCTTCCAATGAACACCCGGGACTGATCTCCTCTAGGACGGACTGATTTGATCTTGCACACAACATACAAATACTTACACATACAAATCTCCATATACAAATACCTACAAATAAAAGATCCTGTTACCCAGTCGTGCATTATACACCCAAATGTTGTGAAGCCAACATGTCCTTTGAGATTCAAATACTGAGTTAAGTCCAATATGGTCCCACATGTTTTAAAAAATTTTTATGAAACATATTTAGCCTTTTTATGTCTCATTAATGAAGTTGTGATAGTTTCAGGTGGACGGCAAAGGGACTCAATAATACATATACAAGTATCCATTCTCCTCCCAACTCCTCTCCCATCCAGGCTGCCACAAAACATTGAGCAGAGTTCCCTGTGCTATACAATGGGTCCTTGTTAATTGTAGTTCAGTTGCTCAGTCATGTCTGACTCTTTGTGACTCCATGAACTGCAGCATGCCAGACTTCCCTGTCCTTAACCACCTCCCGGAGTTTGCTAAGACTCATGTCCATTGTGTTGATGATGCCATCCAACAAGTTCATCCTCTGTCGTCCCCTTCTCTTGCCCTCAATCTTACCCAGCATCAGGGTCTTTTCCAGTGAGTTGGCTTTTTGCTTTGGGTGGCCAAAATATTGGCGTTTCAGCGTCAGCATCAGTCCTTCCAAAGAGTATTCAGGACTGATTTCCTTTAGGATGGACTGGTTGGATCTCCTTGCAGTCCAGGGGACTCTCAAGAGTCTTCTCCAACACCACAGTTCAAAAGCATCAATTCTGCAGTGATCAGCTTTCTTTATAGTCCAACTCTCACATTCGTACATGACTACTGGAAAAATCATAGCATTGACTAGATGGACCTTTGTCAGCAAAGTGATGTCTCTGCTTTTTAATACACTGTCTAGGTTTGTTATAGCTTTTCTTGTAAGGAGCAAGCATCTTGTAATTTCATGGCTGAAGTCACTACCTGCAGTGATTTTGGAACCCAAAAAAAGAAAGTCTGTCACTGTTTCTATTGTTTTCCCATCTATTTGCCATGAAGTGGTGGGACCGGATGCCATGACCTTTGTTTTTTTGAATGTTGAGTTCTAAGCCAACTTTTTCACTCTCCTCTTTTATTTCATCAGGAGGTTCTTTTGGTCCTGTTAGCTTTTTGCCATAAAGGTGGTGTCATCTGCATATCTGAGGTTACTATTTCTCCTGGCAATCTTGATTCCAGCTTGTGGCTTCATCCAGTGCATTTTGCATGATATACCCTGCATATAAGTTAAACAAGCAGGGTGACAATATACAGCCTTGATGTACTCCTTTCCCAATCTCGAACCAGTATATTGCTCCATGTCCAGTTCTAACTGTTGTTTCTTGACCTGCATACAGGTTACTCAGGAAGCAGGTCAGGTGGTCTGGTATTCCCATTTCATTAAGAATTTTTCACAGTTTATTGTGATCTGCATAGTCAAAGGCTTTAGTATAGTCAATGAAGCAGAAGTAGATGTTTTTCTGTAATTCTCTTGCTTTTTCAATAATCCATCGGATGTTGGCAATTTGATCTCTGGTTCCCCTGCCTTTTCTAAATCCAGCTTGTACTTCTGGAAGTTCTCAGTTCACATATTGTTGAAGCCTAGTTTGAAGGAGTTTGATTATTTCTTTGCTAGCATGTGAAATTAGTTCAATTGTGCAGTAGTTTGAGCATTCTTTGGCATTGCCTTTCTTTGGGATTGGAATGAAAACTGACCTTTTCCAGTCCTATGGCATATTGAGTGCAACACTTTCACAGCATCATCTTTTAGGATTTGAAATAGCTCAGTTGGAATTCCATCACCACTATCTTTGTTCATAGTGATGCTTCCTAAGGCCCACTTGACTTCACACTCCAGGATGTCTGGCTCTAGGTGAGTGACTGCAGCATTATGGCTGTCCTGGTCATGAAGACCTTTTTTGTACAGTCATGCATATTCTTGCCACCTCTTCTTAATATCTTCTGCTTCTGTTAGGTCCATACAATTTCTGTCCTTTATTGAGCCCGTATTTGCATGGAATGTTCCCTTGGTATCTCTAATTTTCTTGAAGAGATCTCTAGTCTTTCCCATTCTATTGCTTTCCTCTACTTCTTTGCACTATTCACTTAAGAAGGCTTTCTTATCTCTCCTTGCTATTCTTTGAAACTCTGTATTCAAATGAGTATATGCTTCCTTTTCTCCTTTGCCTTCCACTTCTCTTCTTTTCTCAGCTATTTGTAAGGCCTCCTCAATCATTTTGCCTTTTTGCATTTCTTTTTCTTGGGGATGGTTTTGATCACCACAAAATTAACCTCTGTTCATAGTTCTTCAGGCACTCTGTCTATCAGATCTAATCCCTTGAATTTATTTTTCACTTCCACTGTATAATTGTAAGGGATTTGAGTTAGGTCACCCCTGAATGGCCTAGTGGTTTTCCCATACTTTCTTCAATTTAAGTCTGAATTTTACAATAAGGAGCTCATGATCTGAGCCATAGTCAGCTCCTGGTCTTGTTTTGGCTGACGGTATAAAGTTTCTCTATCTTTGGTTGCAAATAATGTAATCAATCTGATTTCAGCATTGACCATCTGGTTATGTCCATGTGTAGAGTCCCCTCTTGTGTTTTTGGAAGAGGGTGTTTGCTATGACCAGTGTATTCTCTTGGCAGAATTCTGTTAGCCTTTGCCCTGCTTCAGTTTTTACTTGAAGGACAAATTTGCCTGTTACTCTAGGTATCTCTTGACTTCCTAGTCTGACAAAACATGGTCCACTGGAGAAGGGATTGGCAAACCACTTCAGCATTCTTGCCTTGAGAAATCCGTGAACAGTATGAAAAGGCAAAAAGATATGACACTGACAGATGAACCCCCAGGTTCTAGGTGTCCAATATGCTACTGGAGAAGACCAGAGAAATAGCTCCAGGAGAAATGAAGAGGCTGAGCCAAAGTGGAAACAATGCCCAGTTATGGATGTGACTGGTGGTGAAAATAAAGTCAGATGCTATAAAGAGCAATATTGCATAGGAACCTAGAATGTTAAGCCCATTAATCGAGGTAAATTGAAAGTGGTCCAATAGGAGATGGCAAGAGAAAACTTTGACATTTTTGGAATCAATTAGCTAAAATGGGTGGGAATTAGCAAGTTTAATTCAAATGACCATTATATCTACTACTGTGGACAAGACTCCCTTAGAAGAAATGGAATAGCCCTCAAAGTCAACAAGAGTCTGAAATGCAGTACTTGAGTGCAGTCTCAAAAACGACAGAATAATCTGTTTGTTTTCAAGGCAAACCATTTAATATCATAGTAATCCAAATCTATGCCCCAATAACTAATGCCAAAGAAGATGAACAGTTATATGAAGACCTTCAAGACCTTCTAGAACTAACACCAAACAAAAAGAGGTTCTTATTGGTTATTTTAAATAAAGCATTGTGTACATGTCCATCCCAAATTCCCTAACTGTCCCTTTCCCCTAATCTTCTCCTAGCAAACATAAGTTTGCTCTCTAACTCTGAATCTGTCTGTTTTGTAAGTATGTTTATTTGTATCATGTCTTTTTAGATTCTGCATATAATGGATGTCATGTGATGCTTCTGCTTCTCTGACTTACTTCACTCAGTATGACAATCTCTGAGTCCATCCATACTGCTGCAAATGGTATTATTTCATTCTTTTTAACGGCTGTGTAATATTCTGTTGTGTATATGTACCACATCTTCTTTATCCATTCCTCTGTTAATGGGTATTTGGGTTGCTTCCATGTCTTTGCTATTGTAAACAGTGCTGCACTGTTTATAATAGCCAGGACATGGAAGCAACCTAGATGCCCATCAGTAGACGAATGGATGAGGAAGCTGTGGTACATATACACCATGGAATATTACTCAGCCATTAAAAAGAATTCATTTGAATCAGTTCTAATGAGATGGATGAAACTGGAGCCCATTATACAGAGCAAAGTAAGCCAGAAAGATAAAGACCATTACAGTATACTAACACATATATATGGAATTTAGAAAGATGGTAACGATAACCCTATATGCAAAACAGAAAAAGAGACTCAGATGTATAGAACAGACTTGTGGACTCTGGGAGAAGGCGAGGGTGGGATGTTTCAAGAGAACAGCATTGAAACATGTATATTATCTAGGGTGAAACAGATCACCAGCCCAGGTTGGGTGCATGAGACAAGTGCTCGGGCCTGGTGCACTGGGAAGACCCAGAGGGATCGGGTGGAGAGGGAGGTGGGAGGGAGGACCGGGATGGGGAATACATGTAAATCCATGGCTAATTCATTTCAATGTATGACAAAAACCACTGCAATGATGTAAAGTAATTAGCCTCCAACTAATAAAAATAAATGGAAAAAAAAAAAACAGTGCTGCAATGAACACTGAGGTGCATATATCCTTTATCTCCAGATATATCTCCAGATATATTCTCTTATCCCAGAGTGGGATTGTAGGGTCATATGGTAGCTCTATTTTTAGTTTTTTAAGGAAGCTTCATACTGTTCTCCATAGTAGCTGTACCAATATGTAAGAGGGTTCCTTCTCTCCACACCATCACTGGGATTTATTGTTTGTGGATTTTTTGATGATAGTCATTTTGACTGGCCCACACTTTTTTTTTTTTTTTTTAGATTCTCAGGGACTTATGTTCTTTCTTTTTTTTGGGGGGGGGTTGATGTTTCAATACAATTAAAACTTACCTCCTTTGACACTACTTTGGCTGCACAGTTAATCAAGGATGAAACTGAGCTTTTTTTTATTTATTTCCCAAATTCTCTATGGAAGGTGTGTGTGTATGTGTGTGTGTGTGTGTGTGCACATGCACACAATCTTTAGGAAGGTACATGATGATGAAAGTTATCATCTTGCAGACAAAAAATTTAGTATTAGGTGCTTTTAAGAATCTATCCATCACATTACTACATAATCTCCTTTCCCTTCCCTAGATTTAATTTTCTTAACATTATTATATGGAATGATTTATCTTTTCAACCTTCTACTGAGTTTGGGTCTACTTTTGCATATCCAAAAACCCATTAATGGACTCTGCTAAAATCAAGAGTAAGCTAAACTATTTTTAGTCCAACAGAAGGACTGGCAGAGGCTTTAAAGCTTCAGTTTCCTTTTGCCCTTCTCTTACTGAGCATGCATGCATGCATGCTAAATTATTTCAGTCCTGTCTGATTCTTTGTGACCTTGTGGACTGTAGCCCACCAGGCTCCTCTGTCCATGGGATTCTCCAGGCAAGAATCTGGAATACTGAAGTGGATTGCCATGCCCTCTTCCAAGGGATCTTTCCAATCCAGGGATCCAACTCACATCTCTAGTGTCTCCTGCATTGGCATGCAGGTTTTTTTTTTTTTTTTTTTTTTGCCACTAACGCCCCCTGGGAAGCCCCTCATGAGCTTAAGTATAAGTGTTAGTCATTCAGCAGTGTCCAGCTCTTTGTGACCCCTAGTTAGTCTCCTTTGTCCAGGGAATTTCCCAGGAAAGAATACTGGAGTGGGTAGCTCTTCCCTCCTCCAGGGGGTCTTCCTGACCCAGGGACTGAACCCAGGTCTCCTGCATCGCAGGCAGATTGCTTACTGCTGAGCCACCAGGGAAGCCCTTAATAAGCATACAGACACATTTTCAAGTGGTATGATTTAAACCATACTCTCTACCCGGCTTCCCTACCTCCACAAACACAGGAGCAGTTAAAGTCCACTTTGGGTTTCAAATGACAATTGAACTATACCGTTACACTTCCTGGTGTACATACACATTTATTTCCCAAAGACCAGAAAAATGCATATCTCACTGAGTATGCCTACCTGTTTGCAAAAGAAAATGAGATTTTGAACTGGAAGACCTGTGCTTGAAACCTGGCAATATAGCTTCCTACTTCATTTGAGATGTCTTTATCTCAAACTATGGAGGGCTTGTTACTTACATATAAATACTTATATATAAAGATAAATAAATAGATAAATATTAGTCACTCAGACACGTCTGTCTCTTTGCAACCCCATGGACTATAGCCCTTCAGGCTCCTTTATACATGGAACTCTCCAGGCAAGAATACTGGAGGGGTCGCCATGCCCTCCTTTAGGGGATCTTACCAACCCACGGATGAAACCCAGGTCTTCCGCGTCGCAGGCAGATTCTTTACCATCTGAGCCACCAGGGAAGCCCATATAGAAAGATACTTATATAGAAACCTGCATATTTTCATTCATCTATTTATTATATCTTTCATCTATGTATTACCTCTTTGGACCTCAGTTTTATCACCTGTAAAATGAGAATAACCATAATTTTGGACTCAAATTGCCTTTTGGAATTTATTTGACTTGTACATGAATCTGACTAAATGAAAAGGAAAAATGTTCTGGAAAATTACTGATAGTGATGAGCTACTAAGAAGCATATAACTGTAGTCAAGTGCCTTGACATTATCGTTAAATAAATCCATTGGAAGTTTAATGGTCGTCTTTCAAATCCACTTACTGTGATAAATGTTCACACTAAAGTCACTGGATTTGAAAGGCTAGATTGCATCACTCTTCACTTATTAAAACTTTTTTTTTAATATTTGAAAGTAATATTACAATAAAATAAAAGAAAGCTTAAACAATAAAATATATGATATTTACTATGTATTATTCTAATCCAATAATTGATATACTAGTTTTCAAATGCCCTTTCAATTCCACATGCAAATGTTAGTTTATAGTTGCTATCTTGGTGATCAGATTTCCCTCTCCCACCGCCCCTCCCCCGTTGGCTATCTATTTTACATATGGTAATGTAAGTTTCCATGTTACTCTTTCCATACATCTCAACCTCTCCTCCTCTCTCCCCATGTCCATAAGTCTATTCTCTATGTCTGTTTCTCCACTGCTGCCCTGTAAAGAAATTCTTCAGTACCATTTTTCTAGATTCCATATACATGTGTTAGAATATGATATTTATCTTTTTCTTTCTGACTCACTTCACACTGTATAATGGGCACTAGGTTCATCCACCTCATCAGAGCTGACTCAGATGTGTTCCTTTTCATAGCTGAGTAATATCCCATTGTGTATATGTAACACAACTTCTTTATCCATTCATCTGTGGATGGATGTGTAGGTCACTTCCAGGTTCTAGCTATTGTAAATAGTGCTGCAATGAACAGCTGGGTACATGTGTCTTTTTCAATTTTTATTTCCTCAGGGCGTATGCCTAGGAATGGAATTGCTGGGTCATATGGTAGTTTTATTCCTAGTTTTTAAAGGAATCTCCATACCATCTTCCACAGTGGCTGTACCAATTTCCATCCCCACCAACAGTGCAAGAGCATTCCCTTTTCTCCACACCCTCTCCAGTATTTATTGTTTGTAGACTTTTTAATGATGACCATTTTGATTGGTGTGAAGTGATATCTCACTGTGGTTTTGATTTGCATTTTTCAATAATGAGTGATGTTGAGCATCTTTTTAAGCATTTGTTGGCTATCTGTATGTCTTTTTTGGAGAAATGTCTATTTAGGTCTTTTCCCCACTTTTTGATTGGGTTGTTTGTTTTTCTGGCATTGAGTTGTATGAGCTGCTTGTATATTTTGAAAATTAATCCTTTGTCAGTTGTTTCATTTACTATTATTTTCTCCCATTCTGAAGGTTGTATTTTCACCTTGTTTATAGTTCCTTTGCTGTGCAAAAGATTTTAAGTTTAATCAGGTCCCACTTGTTTACTTTTGTTTTTATTTCCATGAAATATGAACTATGCCATGTTTCCATGAAACTGAGTCATGCCGTGTAGGGCCACCCAAGATGGATGGGTCGTGGTGGAGAGTTCTAACAAAATGTGGTCCACTGGAGAAGGGGATGGCAAACCACTTCGGTATTCTTGCCTTGAGAAGCCCATGAACAGTATGAAAAGGCAAAAAGATAGGACACTGAACGATGAACTCCCCAGGTCAGTAGGTGCCCAATAAGCTACTGGAGATCAGTGGAGAAATAACTCCAGGAAGAATGAAGAGACAGAGACAAAGCAAAAACAACACCCAGCTGTGGATGTGACTGGTGATGGAAGCAAGGTCTGATGCTGTAAAGAGCAATATTACATAGGAACCTGGAATGTTAGGTCCATGAATCAAGGCAAATTAGAAGTGCTCAAACAGGAGATGGAAAGTGTGAAGATCGCCATTTTAGGAATCAGCAAACTAAAATGGACTGGAATGGGTGAATTTAACTCAGATGACCATTACATCTACTACTGTGGGAAGGAATCCCTTAGAAGAAATGGAGCAGCCATCATGGTCAACAAGAGAGTCCACAGTGCAGTACTTGGATGCAAGCTCAAAAACGACAGAATGATCTCTGTTCAAGTCTAAGGCAAACCATTCAATATCATGGTAATCCAAGTTATGCCCCAACCAGTAATGCTGAAGAAGCTGAAGTTGAATGGTTCTATGAAGACCTACAAGACCTTATAGAACTAACACCCCAAAAAAGATGTCCTTTGCGTTATAGGGGACTGGAATGCAAAAGTAGGAATTCAAGAAACACCTGGAGTAACAGGCAAATTTGGTCTTGGAGTACAGAATGAAGCAGGGCAAAGGCTAATAGTTTTGCCAAGAGAACACACTGGTCATAGCAAATAACCTCTCCCAACAACAGAAGAGAAGACTCTACACATGGACATCACCAGAAGGTCAACACTGAAATCAGATTGATTATATTCTTTGCAGCCAAAAATGGAGAAGCTCTATACAGTCAGCAAAAACAAGACTGGGAGCTGACTATGGCTCAGATCATGAACTCCTTATTGCCAAATTCACACTTGAATTGAAGAAAGTAGGGAAAACCACTAGATCATTCAGGTATGACCTAAATCAAATCCCTAACAACTATACAGTGAAAGTGAGAAATAGATTTAAGGGACTAGATCGATAGAGTGCCTGATGAACTATGGACAGAGTTTCGTGGCATTATACAGGAGACAGGAAACAAGACCATCCCCGAGAAAAAGAAATGCAAAAAAGCAAAATGGCTATGTGAGGAGGCCTTACAAATAGCTGTGAAAAGAAAAGAAATGAAAAGCATAGGAGAAAAGAAAAGAGATACTAATTTGAATGCAGAGTTCCAAAAATAGCAAGGAGAGATAAGAAAGCCTTCCTCAGTGATCGGTGCAAAGAAATAGAGGAAAACAATAGAATGGAAATGACTAGAGATCTCTTCAAGAACATTAGAGATACCACAGGAATATGTCATGCAAATATGGGCTCAATAAAGGACAGAGACGGTATGGACCTAACAGAAGCAGAAGAGATTAAGAAGAGGTGGCAAGAATACACAGAACTGTACAAAAAAGATCTTCACGACTGAGATGACCATGATAGTGTGATCACTCACCTAGAGCCAGACATCCTGGAATGTGAAGTCAAGTGGGCCATAGGAAACATCACTACGAACAAAGCTAGTGGAGGTGATGGAATTCTAGTTGAGCTACCTAAAAGAAGATGCTGTGAAAGTGCTGCACTCAATATGCCAGCAGATTTGGAAAACTCAGCAGTGGCCACAGGACTGGAAAAGGTCAGTTTTCATTCCAATCCCAAAGAAAGGCAATGCCAAGGAATGCTCAAATTACCACACAATTGCACTCATCTCACACACTAGTAAAGTAATGCTTAAAATTCTCCAAGCCAGGCTTCAGTAATACATGAACTGTGAACCTCCAGATTTTCAAGCTGAATCTAGAAAAGGCAGAGGAAACAGAGATCAAATTGCCAACACCCACTGGATCATCGAAAAAGGAAGAGGGTTCCAGAAAAACATCTGCTTCTGCTTTATTGACTATGCCAAAGCCTTTGACTGTGTGGATCACAATAAACTGTGGAAAATTCTGAAAGAGATGGGAATACCAGACCACCTGACCTGCCTCCTGAGAAATCTGTATGCAGGTCAGGAAGCAACAGTTAGAACTGGATATGGAACAACAGACTGGTTCCAAATTGGGAAAGGAGTACAAGGCTGTATATTGTCATCCTGCTTATTTAACTTATATGCAGACTACATCATGAGAAACGCTGGGCTGGAGGAAGCACAAGCTGGAATCAAGATTGCCAGGAGAAATATCAATAACCTCAGATATGTAGATGACACCACTGTTATGGCAGAAAGTGAAGAAGAACTAAAGAGCCTTTTGATGAAAGTGAAAGAGGAGAGTGAAAATGTTGGCTCAAAGCTCAACATTCAGAAAACAAATATCATGGCATCTGGTCCCATCACTTCATGGCAAATAGATGGAGAAACAGTGGAAACAGTGGCAGAGTTTATTTTTTGGGGGGACTCCAAAATGGTGAGTGCAGGCAGTTAGTGCAGTCATAAAATTAAAAGATGCTAACTTCTTGGAAGAAAAGTTATGACCAACCTAGACAGCATATTAAGTAGCAGAGACATTACTTTGCCAACAAAGTTTTGTCTAGTCAAAGGCTATGGTTTTTCCAGTAGTCATGTATGGATGTAAGAGTTGGACTATAAAGAAAGCTGAGCATCAAAGAATTGATGCTTTTGAACTGTGGTGTTGGAGGATACTCTTGAGAGTCCCTTGGACTGCAAGGAGATCAAACCAATCCAACCGAAAGGAAATCGGTCCTGAATATTCATTGGAAATACTGATGTTGAAGTAGAAACGCCAATACTTTGGCCACCTGATGTGAAGAGCCGACTCATTTGAAAAGACACTTATGCTGGGAAAGGTTGAAGGGAGAAGGAGACGAGGATAACAGAGGATGAGATGGTTGGATGACATCACCGACACAATGGGCATGAGTTTGAGTAAACTCCGGAAGTTGGTGATGGACAGGGAGGCCTGGCATGCTGCAGTCCATGGGATTGCAAAGAGTTGAACACGACTGAGTGACTGAACTGAGCTGAACTGAGGAGGTGGATCATAAAGGATCTTGCTTTGATTTATGTCATCGAGTGTTCTGCCTATGTTTTCCTCTAAGAGTTTTATAGTTTCTGGTCTTACATTTATGTCTTTAATACTTTTTGAGTTTATCTTTATGTATGATGTTAGGAAGTGTTCTAATTTCATTCTTTTGTATGTAGCTGGCCAGATTTCCCAGCACCATTTATTGAAGAGTCTGTCTTTCCCCATTGTATATTCTTGCCTCCTTTGTCAAAAATAAGGTACTCATAGGTGCATGTGTTTATTTCTGGGCTTTCTATCTTGTTCTATTTGTCTATATTTCTGTTTTTGAGCCAGTACCATACTGTCTTGATGCCCATAACTTTGTAGTATAACCTGAAGTCAGGAAGGTTGAGTCCTCCAGCTCCATTCTTCTTTCTCAAGACTGCCTTGGCTATTCAGGGTATTTTGTGTTTCCATGTTAACTGTGAAATTTTTCATTTTAGTTCTGTGATAAATGCCATTGGTAATTTGATAGGGATTGCATTGAATCTGTAGAATGCATTTTATAGTATAGTCATTTTCACAGTTTTGATTCTTCCTACCCAGGAACATGGAATATCTCTCCATCTGCTTATGTCGTCTTTGATTTCTTTCATCAATGTCTTATAGTTTTCTGAGTACAGTTCTTTTGTCTCCTTAGATAAGTTTATTCCTAGATATTTAAATTTTTTGTTGCAGTGATTAATGGGATTGATTCCTTAATTTCTCTTTCTAATTTTTCACTGTTAGTATATAGAACTGCAAGTGATTTCTGTGTATTGATTTTGTATCCTGCAACTTTTCTAAATTCACTGATTAGCTCTACTAATTTTCTGACCCTGTCTTTAGGGTTTTCTAGGTACAGTATCATATAATCTGCAAACAGTGAGATTCTTCTTTTCTGATCTGGATTCCTTTTATTTCATTTTCTTTCCTGATTGCTGTAGCTAGGACTTCCAGAACTATGTTGAATAATAGTGGTGAGAGTGAACACCCTTGTCTTGTTCCTGATCTTAGGGGAAATGCTTTTAGTTTTTCACCATTAAGAATAATGTTTGCTGTAGACTTATCATATATGGCCTTTACTATGTTGAGGTAGGTTCCTCCAATGCCTGTTTTTGGAAGAGTTTTAATCATAAATGGGTGCTGAATTTTTTCAAAGGTTTTTTCTACATCTCTTGAGATTATCATATAGTTTTTATCTTTCAATTTGTTAATATGGTGTATCACATTGATTGATTTGCATATGTTGAAGAATCCTTGCATTCCTGGAATAAACCCAACTTGATCATGGTGTATGAGGTTTTTGATGTGTTGCTGAATTGTTTCCTAAAATTCTATTGAAAATTTTTACATCTATGTTCATCAGTGATATTGGCCTGTAGTTTTCTTTTTTGTGTGTTGTCTTTGTCTGGTTTTAGTATCAGGATGATAGTGGCCTCCTAGAATGAGTTTGGAAGTGTTCCTTCCTCTGCAATTTTTTAAAAGAGTTTTAGAAGGACAGGCATTAGATCTTCTCTAAGTGTTTGAGAGAATTCTGTGAAGCCATCTGGTCCTGGGCTTTTGTTTTTTGGAGATTTTTTTTTTTTTTAATCACAGTTTCGATTTTAGTGCTTGTAATTGGGTTGTTCATGATTTCTGTTTCTTCCTGGTTCAGTTTTGGAAGATTGAACTTTTCTAAGAATCTCTCCATTTCTCCCAGGTTAACCATTTTATTGTAATATAATTGTTCATAAAGTCTCTTATAATCCTTTGTACTTCTACATTGTCTGTTGTAACCTTTCCTTTTTCATTTCTAATTTTGTTGATTTGATTCTTCTCTCATTTTTTCATGATGCGTCTGGCTAAAAGTTTGTCAATTTTGTTTATCTTCTCAAAGAACCAGCTTTTAGTTTTATTAATCTTTACTATTGTTTGTTTCATTTCTTTTCATTTATTTCTGCTTCGATCTTTATGATTTCTTTCCTTCTAAGTTTTTTTTTTTGTTGTTGCTTGTTGTTCTTCTTTTTTTCAGTTGCTTTAGGTGTAAAGTAAGGTTGTCCATTCGATGCTTTGCTTGTTTCTGGAGGTATGATTGTATTGTTACAAACTTCCTTTTAGAACCTCTTTTACTGCCTCCCATAGGTTTTGTGTTGTTGTGTTTTCATTGTCATTTGTTTCTAGAAATTTTTTTATTTCATCAGTTACCTGTTGATTATTTAGAATTGTGTTGTTTAATCTCCATGTGTCTGTGTTTCTTACTGTTTTTTTCTTGTAATTGATATCTAGTTTCATAGCGTTCTGGTTGGAGAAGATGCTTGAAATTATTTCAGTGTCCTTAAATTTACTGTGTTTGCTTTGTGACCCGAGATGTGGTCTATCCTGGAGAATGTTCCATATGCACTTAAGAAGGTGTATTCTTCTGCATTTGGATGTAATGTCCTGAAGATATCAATGAGATCCATCTCATCTAATGTATCATTTAAGACTTGTGTTTCCTTATTTTCCACTTTGATAATCTATCCATTGGTGTGAATGGGGTGTTAAAGTCTCCTACTATTATTGTGTTACTGTCAATTTCTCCCTTTATATTTGTTGTTGTTTGTCTTATGTATTGAGGTATTCCTATGTTCGGTGCATAGATATTTATGATTGTTGTGACTTCCTCTTGGATTGATGCCTTGATCATTATGTAGTGTCCTTCCTTATCTCTTGTAATCTTTATTTTAAGGTCTATTTTGTCTGATAATGAGGATTGCTACTCCAGCTTTCTTTTGCTTCCCATTTTCATGGAATATATTTTCCCATACTCTCACCTTCAGTCTTTATGTGTCTTCAGGTCTGAAGTGGGTTTCTTGTATACAGCATATATAGATCTTGTTTTTGTATCCATTCAGCTAGTCTGTGTCTTTTGGTTGGAGCATTTAATCCATTTACATTTAAAGTAATTGTTTATATATATGTTCTTATTGCTGTTTTCTTAGTTGTTTGGGGTTGACTTTCTAAATCTTTTTTCTACTCTCATATTTCTTGACTATATAAGTCCCTTTAACATCTGTTGTAAAACTGGTTTGGTGGTACTGAATTCTCTTTACTTTTGCTTGTCTGAAAAGCTTTTTATTTCTCCATCAACTTTGAGCGAGATTCTTGTGATGTACAGTAATCTTGGTTGTAGATTTTTCCCTTTCAGAACTTTAAATATATCCTGCCATTCCCTTCTGGCCTGCAGAGTTTCTGCTGAAAGATCAGCTGTTAAGCATACATACAAGGGGTTTCCCTTGTATGTTACTTGTTGCTTCTCTCTTGCTACTTTTGATATTCTTTCTTTGTGTTTAGTCTTTGTTAGTTTGATTAGTATGTGTCTTGACCTGTTTCTCCTTGGGTTTATCCTGTATGGGACTCTTTGTGCCTCTTGGACTTGATTGACTATTTCCTTTTCCATTGGGGAATATTTCAACCATAATCTCTTCAAACATTTTCTCATACCCTTTCTTTTTCTCTTCTTCTTCTGAGACTCCTATAATTTGAATGTTGGTGCATTTGATATTGTTCCAGATATCTCTGAGACTATCCTCAGTTCTTATCATTCTTTTTACTTTACTCTGCTCTTCAGAAGTTATTTCCACCATTTTATCTTCCAGTTCACTGATTCGTTCTTCTGTTTCAGATATTCTGCTATTGATTCCTTTTAGAGTATTTTTAATTTCAGTAATTGTGTTGTTTGTCTCTGCATGTTTATTCTTTAATTCTTCTAGGTTTTTGTTAATTGATTCTTGCATTTTCTGAATTTTGTTTTCAAGGTTTTTGATCATCTTTACTATCATTATTCTGAATTCTTTTTCAGGTAATTTTCCTATTTCCTCTTCACTTATTTGGACTTCTGTGTTTCTAGTTTGTTCCATCATTTGTGCAGTATTTCTCTGCCTTTTCGTTATTTTTTTAATTTATTGTGTTTGAGGTCTCCTTTTCCCAGGCTTCAAGACTGAATTCTTTCTTCCTTTTGGTTTCTGCCCTCCTAAGGTTGGTCTAGTGGTTTGTGTAAGCTTCGTATAGGGTGAGATTTGTGCTGAGTTTTTGTTTGTTGGTTTTTCCTCTGATGGGCAAGGCTGAGTGAGCTGGTAATCCTGTCTGCTGATGATTGGGTTTGTATTTTTGTTTAGTTTGTTGTTTAGATGAGGTGTCCTGCACAGGGTGCTACTGGTGGTTGGGTGATCCTGGGTCTTGTTTCAAGTGGTTTCCTTTGTGTGAGTTCTCACTATCTGATACTCCCTAGGGTTAGTTCTCTGGTAGTCTTCTTGCCTGGAGAATCCCAGGGACGGGGGAGCCTGGTGGGCTGCCGTCTATGGGGTCACACAGAGTCAGACACGACTGAAGCGACTTAGCAGCAGCAGCGGCAGGGTTAGTTCTCTGGTAGTTTAGGGTCTTGGAGTCCGTGTTCCCACTCCAAAGGCACAGAGCTTGATCTCTGGTCAGGAATGAAGATTCCACAAGTAGTTTATTATGGCATTAAGTGAGATTAAAACAAATAACCCCAAACTGGAAACTAAAAATGAGCCCTAGAGAAATGGCAGTTACAAAATCATGCAAATAATAATTAAAATAATAGAATATATATATATATGTATATATATCCATGAGAGAAGTCAAAACAGTCCAACAAAGATAAAGTACAGTAGATTGACCTAGTGAACAAAGGAAATCAGAAATTATATTTACCAGTTAAGAACAAAACTAACTAAAGCACAAACTGGAAAACAAAACTAAAGCAAGGTATCAATTGGGGAATAAAGCAATGAAAATAAAACTAACAAATACGTTGAGAGGAAAGGAAAGAAAGTAAAGAAAGAAAGAATATATATGCAAAGTTAAACAGAAGTAGATAAATAAGATTTTGTATACATTAAAGATTAACTGCAAGGGGAAAAGAACAGTAGGAAAAGCAAACAAAGGAGTAACTGCAGAAAATATAACAGGTTTAAAAAATTAAAAATTAAAATTAAAAAAATAAATGGAAAACGCCCCAGAACTGCAAAAACCCAACATAGAGGCAGAGGTTTATAACAACAATAAAAAAATGTGACTGAGAAAAAAAAGAAAAAACTCAAAAGCTTAATTACATTTCATAGTGCCAGTAAAACGCACAACTCCAACAGAGGGGGGAAAGCGGGGGAGGAAAAAGTCCAAAAGAATCTACAGAACAAGTCAAAACATAAGAATAGTAAGTGTTTTTCTTGCCTCACTGCTGTCAGCGTCCTTCCCCTCGCTGGGAGTCACAGTCCACCTCACCTCCCTCGGATGCCCTCCAGCACTGTGCTGGTCTCTGGACCTGCTGTGGGGCAGCTCAGATTCTAATCTGGTCCTCCTCCTGTATGTTCTTGCCTCCAATGTCCACAGCTATCAGAACTAGAGCATTTTCTTTTGTGGGAACTCTCAGTGGCCTTTTATATATTCCATTGACCCAGAGTCTGCTAGTTGGTCCTATGGATTTAGTCTGCAGCTTGTACAGCTGGTGGGAAGGTTTGGGTCTTCTTCCTTAGCCCCACTGCCTTTGGTCTTCAACTGTGGTTTTATTCCCACCTCTGCACGGGGGTCGTCCACTGGGCCATGCTCCCGAGGCTGCCCTGGAGGACGTGGGCTTGCTCCTGTGAGGGCCAGGTGTGGAGCTGGTGCAGCTGCTTGGGTCGCAGGGGTTCCGGCAGCACCAGGTACTCAGGGGAGTTGGCGGCTAGGGCAGCAGGGAATATAGTGCTCTAGAAGGGTATGGCGATCAATATTGGCCAATATGCTCCAGTATTCTGGCCTGGAGAAACCCCCTGACAGAGAAGCCTGGCAGGCCACCGTCTACAGGGTTGCAAAGCGTCACCAAAGAGACACCACCAAAGCGACTCTGCGCACATAGGCACAAATTATTTTTTTTTGCTTATGGCAGCTCTGCCCCAGTGAGAGTTGCGCATGAAGATGGCGCGGCTGCTTGGCTTGCTGGGACCCTGGTGGCGCCAAGTGTGCAGGGACATGGACGACCTCTGCTGCAGGGGTTATGGCCCTATCAGAGTCTTTTATCGAGCCTCTCATAGCAGGTGATCAGAGAGCCTTTGTGGCCAGTCTTTCTCTGTAGCTCTGCCCCTTCAGGCTTTTAGAGGGCTTCCTTGCCTGGGGTCCTTCTCTGTTGTTTGACGCATCAGGCACATAGAAGGACACCCCTGGGTGGGGTCCTACTCTGTAGATCAATGCGTCAGGCATTTGATGGGCCAGTCTCTCTATTGTTCAGCTGCCAGTAGCTGGCGTGTGGGGAGTCTATGGTGATGGCTCCACCCCCTATGCATGACTCTGCAGTTTCGCCTTGCTTCCATGGCTGCCTGGCTTTCCTCCACAGGCACTTCCCACCACAGTCTCCTCCCTCACATCCCCTCGATCTGTCTCTCCACAGTCAATAGCAGTCCTCACCCTGGGATTGCTTCACAGTCCTGAAACTCCAGCTCCCAGCCACTGCGCCTTCCAGGGGATCTGTGTCCCTGTCCAGGTCTGTATGGCTGGCGCAAGGACTGTCTGATTCTCATCCCATTTAGGCTGCCACAGATCAGCTGTTTCACTCCCAGCCTTAAATGTTCCTCCCCTGACTCAGACAATTGCCCTGATATGGGGATCGGACCCCTGCTTCAGTTCCCCACTCGCCAAGAGCAGATCCAGTCCTACTAACACTCTTGTTTTCCCCCTAGTTCCTTCATCCTACTGAGTTTTGCTTGGATCTATACACTCTCTCCCACTGGTCAGGGACTCCTGTCTGTTCTTAGCTGGTGTTCCTCATGCCCCTCTGTGTCTGAAGGTGTATTCCTGATGTATTCATGAAGAGAGATGTACTCCACGTTCACCTAATCCTCTGCCATCTTGTTCCAGTGACCAGACTTATAATCTGTTTTCACTTAATATTATGCTACCGTTACTACTTTCTACAATGATCTGTAGTGCTCACATTATCTTAATAACAGTACATTACATTATTTCACCAATTTAATGTGCCATCACTTACATGACCATTTAAATATTTTTCAGATATTTGCTGTTACAGATATTAGTGCACTATCTTCATAGATTTAGCTTTTTGATATTATTTTGTTCTTATTTCTTCAGGGTCCATCTTCTATGCTGCACTGTGCTAAGTCGCTTCAGTTGTGTCCAACTCTTTGTGACGCTATGGACTGTAACCCACCAGGCTCCTGTGTCCATGGTATTCTCCAGGCAAGAATACTGGAGTGGGTTGCCGTGCCCTCCTCCAGGGGATTTACCTGACCCATGGATCGGACTCATGTCTCTCATGTCTCCTGCATTGGTAGGTTCGTTCTTTACTACTAGTGCCACCTGGGAAGCCCCAGGATCCATCTTCTAGGAGACTCAAAAAATTATTGTACTACCTTACACTGCCACATGCACATAGGAATATACTAGGGTCAATAGAATATTCCTACTTTTTTAGAGTATTTTAAACTTTTGAATAGTTTGAATAATTAATTAATTTATTTTTACTTTTTCCATGCAAAGAAAAGTTTAATTTCATTCAGTACAGTGTAGCCACAGAATTTTTCTTTTCAGAGTCCAACACATCTTGGCATTAGTGAATAACATGCCTGCTGGAGCTTCGAGGTCTGCCACTGCTCATGTCGTCACTTTGGACTGGCTGCTCCTGTCCCATCCAGGGGAGGGCTGACGTTCTGTTGAATAATTTAACAAGTATAGTTATCTCAAGATTGGCTTTACATTTTTATTAATAGTGAGTTTGAACATTTTCTATATATTTTTTTATTAGAATTTCCTTTTATGTGACTAAATTGCTGCTATCAGTTGCCCATTTTATCTACTGGTGGCTTGAGATATATTTTTGTAATGTATATTAACAACCTGCTGTAAACATTTTTTCAACTTTTGCTTTCCTTTCTAACTTGTTTTATTTTTTATTTTTTAATGTAAATGCCTTTTGATTTTAGACAGTCAAGCAAGTCTTCTATTCTCTTTATGGCTTTTTAGATTACTTCAAATAGAGGAAATAATCATTTCTCCAAGGATCTGACAGATAATATTTTAACTTTTTTTCCATTTTCTTACACTAAAAACCTGAGATTTAACTCTTAATCCCTGAATTTATTTTGAAAGTTGGTATTTATATACATCAAATTGGCAGATTTAATAAAACACTATGCTATCAGGGTTCTGTGTACAAATACGGAGAAAGAGAGATAAAGCTGATAAACAAGAATTCAGGAGCATAAAAAAAAAAATCCAAGGGCAGAGAATTATTGCAAACTGACCAATGTATAACCAAGTCATATTTCTTCACATAACCATATTGAAAAACTGATGAACGTTTGAAAAAATTGTATCTTATAAAATTCTTCTCATTTTTCTGTTTTCTGCTTTTATGAATTTTGAAATTATATATTTCTTGGAAGTTTGGTGGAAATATTCTGCAGTACTACCTGAGTGTGGATCTTTTGTGAAAATTTTAAGATAGCTATGAACTCATCTACATCTCCCTGAGTGTTTTGATGTTATTATTTTTTGCTAGTATATTTTCATTTCATTTAAGTTTTCAAAATGTTTGACATACAGTTTTTCTTAGAACTTTCTTGGCATTAAAAAAAATCTTTAATGTAACTGCAGTTATTTCTGTTTTTGTTCACATTTTAGTTTGTTTCTTCTCTGTCTCATTTTCTGAATTAATTTTCCAGAGAATTAGTTAGTTTATCTCTTTAAAGGGTTGAATTTGTCTTTGGTGATGCTCTGTAATGACTTGGTCCTGTGTTTCATTTATTTTTGCTTTTAACTTAATTACTTTTTCTAATTTTATTATGCTTCACTTACTAATTTCAACTTTTAAATTTTCTAATATAAGCCTTAAAGTAGGCTATAATTTCCCTCTAAAAACCACTTTAGCTATATTTCACAGATTTTGGTACACAATAGTTTCTTCTAAGTATTTTAATCTTTCCATTATGATTTCCCTTTCAACTTTTCAGTTATTTAGAAGATATATTTAAAATTTTTCAGATCTTTGGAAATTATTAATTTTTTATTATTGATATTGAATTTAATCGCATTGCAGAAAGAAAATATAATCTGTATAATGTTAATTCTTTGAAGTCTTTTTGAGACTTGATTTATGGTCTGTAAATGCTAATTTCTTAAATGTTCCTTGCATACATGGAAAGAATATATGTTTTAAAATCAACAGGTGTTCTATGGACAACTTATCTTTGACAAAAGAGACAAAAATATGCAATGGAGAAAAGATAATCTCTTTAACAAGTGATGCTGGGAAAACTGGTCAACCACCTGTAAAAGAATGAAATTAGAACACTTTCTAACACCATACACAAAAATAAACTCAAAATGGATTAAAGATCTAAATATACAACCAGAAACTATAAAACGTTTAGAGGAAAACATAGGTAAAACACTCTCTGACATAAATCACAGGAAGATCCTCTATGACCCGCCTCCCAGAGTAATGGAAATAAAAACAAAACTAAACAAATGGGACCTAATTAAACTTAAAAGCTTTTGCACAATGAAGGAAACTATAAGCAAGGTGAAAAGGCAGCCTTCAGAATGGGAGAAAATAATAGCAAACAAAGCAACTAACAAAGAATTAATCTCCAAAATATACAAGCAGCTCATGCAGCTCAATACCAGAAAAATAAACGACCCAATCAAAAAATAGGCCAAAGAACTAAACAGGCATTTCTCCAAAGAAGACATACACAAGGCTAACAAGCTCAACATCACTCATTATGAGAGAAAAGCAAATCAAAACCACAATGAGATACCATCTCACTCTGGTCAGAATGGCTGCCATCAAAAAGTCTACAAACAATAAATGCTGGAGAGAGAAAAGGGAACCCTCTCACACTGTTGGTGGAAATGCAAACTAGTACAGCCACTGTAAGATTGAAAATTGAAGGCAGAGGAGAAGGGGACGACAGAGGATGAAATGGTTGGATGGCATCACCAACTCTATGGACATGAGTTTGAGTAAGTTCCAGGAGTTGGTGATGGACAGGGAAGCCTGGCATGCTGCAGTCCATGGAGTCGCAGAGTCAGACATGACTGAGCAACTGAACTGAATTGAACAGCCACTGTGGAGAACAGGAGATTCCCTAAAAAACTGGAGATAGAATTGCCATATGACCCAGGAATCCCACTGCTGGGCATACACACCAAGGAAACCAGAATTGAAAGAGACACATGTACCCCAATGTTCATCACAGCATTGTTTACAATAGCCAGGACATGGAAGCAACCTAGATGTCCATTGGCAGACGAATGGGTAAGGAAGTTATGGTACATATACACAATGGAATATTACTCAGGTATAAAAAAGAACACATCTGAGTCAGTTCTACTGTGGTGGATGAAACTGGAGTCCATTATACAGACTGAAGTAAGCCAGAAAGAGAAACACCAATACAGTATATTAATGCATATATATGGAATTTAGAAAGACTGTAACAACAGCCCTATATGCAAGACAGCAAAAGAGACCTAGATGTAAAGGACAGACTTTTGGGCTCTGTGGGAGAAGGCCAGGGTGGGACGATATGAGAGAATAGCACTGAAACATGTATATTACCATATGTAAAATAGATGACCAGTGCAGGTTTGATGCATGAGGCAGGGAACCCAAAGCTGGTACACTGGGACAACCCAGATGGAAGGGGTGGGGAGGGCAGTGGGAGGGGGCTTCAGGGTCGTGGGACACATGTTCACCTGTGGCTGATTCATGTCAATGTATGGCAAAAACCACCGCGATGTTGTAAAGCAATTAGCCTCCAATTAAATTAATTTAAAAAGATCAACAAGTGCTGATTTCTATATGTTTCATTATTCAAATCTTCCATATCTTTGTTTGTTATTACCTTAGCATATTTGTAGTATGGGAAGTGGATTGACATATTCTACTATGAGGGTGGTTTTTAATTTTTGGCTCTCCTTCTATGATATGGTAAAATTGATAAAACTAAAGGGAAAACTAGTGTGGTTCAAGCTATATATTTAGTAGTTACTCGTGTGAGGGAGAGAAGTCAGGAACTGCTATACTTGAGCTCTTTCTTAAGGCTAGATTCTTCTATCTGAATAAGCAGAATGACAAAGACTAACAGTAGGAAACAAAATGAAGGATATACAGTGTGAAAGAGGTTTACAGCTTTGGGAGTAGAAAATAAAGTAGAGATGAGGGAAAGGAGATGTTAGGTCATGTCTATCAGAAGAAAAAGGTGTAGAGTGGAGAAGAAGGGCAAAAGAGGAGAGGAAGACAGGGAGGAAAGCTGACTGTAACAAGGAGCATAAGAAATACTGCAAAAATATCTTGTAGATGTCGACTCTAGAATTTGGAGTACATCTTCACATCTTGTCTTCACATTTCCCCTGGAGAAGGAAACGGCAACCTACTCCAGTATTCTTGCCTGGAGAATCCCATGGACGGAAGAGCCTGGTAGGCTACAGTCCATGGGGTCGCAAAGAGTCAGACACGACGGAGGGGCTTCACTTTCTTTCTTTCTTTTCTTTCACATCTTGTCATGGGCTCTCCCTAGTCTTAGAGCGGTCATGCAAATGAGTCTTTCCTGCCCTTTGGATACAGGAGAAGCAGGTTGGAAGTGAATTGTTCCTGGTAGCTTTGGGTGCAGTGAAACCACAGGTGTCACTTTTGACCACTGAAATCCTGTTTCCATAGGATGATGACACATATCAGTGGAAGTGACATCCAAGTTGTCACAGCATGCCAAGGCCCCACATGCTGTCAGACTGTGGACTTCTCCTTTGGGAGAGAGGACCTTTTCTGAAATGTTTATTAGAAAGCTCAAAAGGTAAGCTTGACTTCCAAGCACCATTTATAGCTTTTGTAAGTATAAAAGCAAAGATTGTCTTACACCGTGTTCTAGAAAATGTTCATAATTTTGGAAGAAGGGAACAGATAATATTAGTCAATAAATCTCACTATCTGAGAGCAAGATTTGTGTGCCCTCATTTACATTCCAGACTAGGAAATGGTCTTTCATTGGATGATAAGAAAAAGACAGAAGCTCGTTCATGACTCTTCTATTAAAACCAAATTTATGAGTGAAAAAGATATAATGACTGAAAATTTTCAAGAATTATGAGGGAAGAAGTGAGCAGTGTGTTCTGCAGCTTTTGCTCTTGCTGTCTGTAATAAATCTGCGCTGCCCAATTGCTGCTCTTATCCCGGGGAGCTGAATGATGATGAAAATCTCTCTTCCACATTAGCAATCTGAACTGTGTAGCAAAATGTCACTTTGCTGAAGATTAGATGGCAGCAGGGGGGGTCAAAAATGCAAATGCAGGAGTCAATTCCACAAAAATTCCCCTACTTCTTGTACCAGGTGAAGGAAACTTGCTATTAGGGCTGAAATTTGTGTACCCGACCTCAGGCAGGATTTGAATTTTTGTCATCGGTTTTTTTCAAAAGTCACAGTAAGGAAAGCTGAACAATTGTGTGATGCTCAGCTGTCAAAACTCTTCTCCATGAGGCCCCAGTCATTATGAGTAGGCTACTGGCACAGAGCTTGACAGAATGATCAGTGAAAAGGCAAGATGACCCAGACCCTCAAACATATAAACACTTAATATACAGTTAAAACTTCATCTCACATCATATAGCCAAAAAAAGTGTTAGATTTTAATATAATGAACTACACAAGCATTATAGGAAACTGTCAGTGATTACTTCCCTTATCTCTGCACTGGAATGAAGTTTGTGGGATAGATGCAGGCAATATAGAATGCTGTGATTAAAAGCATGGCTCAGCAGTTAACAAGCTGCAATTTAATTTTAGCTAGCAACTTACTAGCTTTTTCACTTAGGCAAATTACCTAATCTTTCTAAATTCACAATTCTGCAGCCTGTAAAATGGGAGTGACAGTAAAAACTATCTTGGGTAAATTACGTTTCATAATCTAAAATAGTGTAAAATAATAAAGATTGTCACAGTATATAGCAAGTGGGTAATAATAAAACCTAGTTTCTTGTTTTTTTTTTTTTTTTGGCCAGGACAAAATAAAAAAGTAGATAAAGCTATAGCATAATAATTGTCTCATAATCACGTCTTTTGTCATTGTCAATTTATACATTGGAACAAAGAAGGGAAAGATATGTCTACATAAAACACTACAATTATATAAAAGAAACAATGGGAACCATCAAGCAAAACTATTTTTTAAAATATGTCTAATATATAAACTTTCTTTAGATCCTTTTTTTTTTTTTTTTTTTGGTGGAGTAGACTCACTTAAATTGAAGAAAGTGGGGGAAACCACTAGACCATTCAGGTATGACCTAAATCAAATCCCTTATGACTATACAGTGAAAGTGAGAAATAGATTTAAGGGCCCAGATCTGATAGACAGAGTGCCTGATGAACTATGGACAGAGGTTCGTGACATTGTACAGGAGACAGAGATCAAGACCATCCCCAAGAAAAAGAAATGCAAAAAAGCAAAATGGCTGTCTGAGGAGGCCTTATAAATAGCTGTGAAAAGAATAGAAGCAAAAAGCAAAGGAGAAAAGAAAAGATATACCCATTTGAATGCAGAGTTCCAAAGAATAGCAAGGAGAGATAAGAAGGCCTTCCTCAGCAATCAATGCAAAGAAATAGAGGAAAACAATGGGAAAGACTAGAGATCTCTTCAAAAATTAGAGATACCAAGGGAACATTTCATGCAAAGATGGGCTCAATAAAGGACAGAAATGGTATGGACCTAACAGAAGCAGAAGATATTAAGAAGAGGTGGCAACAATACACAGAAGAACTGTACAAAAAGATTTTCACAGCCCAGATAATCACGAAGGTGTGATCATTCACACTCACCTAGAGCCGAACATCTTGGAATGTGAAGTCAGGTGGGCCTTAGGAAGCACCACTATGAACAAAGCTAGTGGAGGTGATGGAATGCCAGTTGAGCTATTTCAAACCCTAAAAGATGATGCCGTGAAGGTGCTGCACTCAATATGTCAGCAAATTCAGAAAACTCAGCAGTGGCCACAGGACTGGAAAAGATCACTTTTCATTCCAATCCCAAAGGAAGGCAATGCCAAAGAATGCTCAAACTACCACACAATTGTACTTATCTCACATGCTAGTAAAGTAATGCTCAAAATTCTCCAAGCCAGGCTTCAGCAATACGTGAACCATGAACTTCCAGATGTTCAAGCTGGATTTAGAAAAGGCAGAGGAACCAGAGATCAAATTGCCAACGTCCTCTGGATCATTGAAAAAGCAAGAGAGTTCCAGAAAAACGTCTGCTTCTGCTTTATTGACTATGCCAAAGCCTTTGACTGTGTGGATCACAATAAACTGTGGAAAATTCTGAAAGAGATGGGAATACCAGACCACCTGACCCGCCTCTTGAGAAACCTGTATGCAGGTCAGGAAGCAACAGTTAGAACGACATGGAACAACAGACTGTTTCCAAATAGGAAAAGGAGTACATCAAGGCTGTATATTGTCACCCTGCTTATTTAACTTATATGCAGAGTACATTATGAGAAACACTGGGCTGGATGAAGGGCAAGCTGGAATCAAGATTGCCAGGAGAAATATCAATAACCTCAGATGTGCAGATGACACCACCCTTATGGCAGAAAGTGAAGAGGAACTAAAAAGCCTCTTGATGAAAGTGAAAGAGGAGAGTGAAAAAGTTGGCTTAAGGCTCAACATTCAGAAAACTAAGATCATGGCATCCGGTCCCATCACTTCATGGCAAATAGATGGGGAAACATTGGAAACAGTGGCTGACTTTATTTTTCTGGGCTCCAGAATCACTGCGGATGGTGATTGCAGCCATGAAATTAAAAAACACTTGCTCCTTGAAAGAAAAGTTATGACCAACCTAGACAGCATATTAAAAAGCAGAGACATTACTTTGCCAACAAAGGTCCATCTAGTCAAGGCTATGGTTTTTCCATTGGTCATGTATGGATGTGAGAGTTGGACTATAAAGAAAGCTGAGTGCCGAAGAATTGATGCTTTTGAACTGTGGTGTTGGAGAAGACTCTTGAGAGTCCCTTGGACTGCAAGGAGATCCAACCAGTCCATCCTAAAGGAGATCAGTCCTGTGTGTTCATTGGAGGGAGTGATGTTGAAGCTGAATCTCCAATACTTTGGCCACCTGATGTGGAGAGCTGACTCATTTGATAAGACCTTGTTGCTGGGAAAGATTGAAGGCAGGAGGAGAAGGTGACGACAGAGGATGAGATGGTTGGATGGCATCACCAACACAATGGACATGGGTTTGGGTAAACTCCGGGAGTTGGTGATGGACAGGGAGGCCTGGCTTGCTGCGGTTCATGGGGTCTCAAAGAGTCAGACACGACTGAACAACTGAACTGAACTGAACTGAGACTCACTAAATAACTTTTAGTGAGTCTATTTGCAATGCATTCTCTTTACTTTTTTCTTTTTTCTGAAAGCATCTTTATTTTATCTTCATTTTTGAGGGGTATTTTCATAAGATACAGAACTCCAGGTTGACCTTACATATATTATTCTATTATTTTGTGAACTTAATTGTTTTTAACATGAAGTCAACTTGTCGTTTTGTCATTATTCCCCTGCATGTAATGTTTTTTCCCCCTTGGTTATTTTTAATATCTTTATTAGAAAAAGTTTGGTTCCAGATATTGTATTATTTAGCTTTTAGATTTATAGTTGCCCCTTGAACAACATGGATTTGAACTGTGCAGGTCCACTTATACATGGTAGATATTTTTCAGTAAATACATATTACTGTACTAGAGGGCTTCTCAGGTGGCGCTAGTGCTAAAGAATCTTCTGTTAGTGCAAAAGAGGTAAAGAGACAGGAGTTCAATCCCTTTTTCCAATTTTAAGATAAATAATTACACGGTTTTCCCTTATTCAGGGAAGGCAATGGAACCCCACTCCAGCACTCCTGCCTGGAAAATCCCATGGACGTAGGAGCCTGGTAGGCTGCAGTCCATGGAGTCGCTAAGAGTCGGACATGACTGAGCGACTTCACTTTCACTTTTCACTTTCATGCATTGGAGAAGGAAATGGCACCCCACTCCAGTGTTCTTGCCTGGAGAATCCCAGGGACGGGGGAGCCTGGTGGGCTGCCGTCTATGGGGTTGCACAGAGTCAGACACGGCTGAAGTGTCGCAGCAGCAGCAGCAGGAACCTCTTATTCAGCTCTTTTCGGTTTCTAGCTGCTGTTTTCACTCTGGTATCCTTGGCATCTCTCTCTCATATATGTGTAATTCAGGGATTAGCCAAGCATTTGAGGAAAATCTCACATGCAAATTTGGGAAGATCTGGATATCTTTTTTATCTGCAATTTGCCCCTTTAATTTCCAACTTCTCTTGCAATTCCAAACTCCCTTTCTTGATTCCTTAGGTCAAAACCAAATCAAAACAAAATCATCTATGTCTCGCTTTGAAAATTGTAGCCACTCCATGCCTGCAGCTATGGAGTACTCTTATGGAACAAATTATATTAACATATATCTCACTTGATATGGTGAGACTTTCAAGAGTCAAATACCTTCCATGTTCTGCCATGTTCTATTTGATTTTGGTTGCTTTACTGTGATTTCAGTCATTTAAAAATTTCATTCAGTCATTAAATTTTTTTTTTGTCTAGAGTTTGTAAGTGTTATTTGCAAGAGGGATAGTCTGATAGGAAAGCTCTTCCATTAGTAACTCTATGTGTGTGTGGTCAGTCATGTCCAACTCTTTGCAACCCTATGGACTGCAGCCCACCAGGCTCCTCTGTCTGTGGGATTTTCCAGGCAAGAATCCTGGAGTATTGCCATTTCCTCCTCCAGAGAAATTTCCTTACCCAAGGATTGAGCCCACATCTCCTGTGTCTCCTGCATTGGCAGCTGGATTCTTTACCACTGGACCACAAGGGAAGCCCCTGGCAAAATTTACCAGAGAGAGTCAGACTCTAGGAGGATACAGAACACAAAAAGCATTGTAGGGAAACAATGCAAAACTGCATGGTTGCCAACTTTATGTTGATCTTATAGTGAAAGATGAAACTCTCTCACATGATTATGCCATTCAGAGAGGTTGTACCACATCTTCAGACTACAGTATAGCGAAAACCCAAGAAAATAATTTTGTTAGAGTCCAGATTTATAAGAAATGTTTAAAGTTTTATTATTTTAGAGGCCAGTATCAGTCAGAGTATCCTTTGCTTATTTTTTGGTTTGTTGTTTGTTTTTTATCTTAGAGTGAAAGTGTTAATTATTTTTATTTTCTTCTTGAATGATAGTTATTGAGGTGTAGAGACATGATCACTTGGGAGATAGAGATTTTATGAGTTTGTCTCATGTCTCATTATGCCATCTGTAATATTCCCTGGTAGCTCAGCAGTAAAAAATCTGACTGCAATACAGAAGACACGGGTTTGATCCCTGGGTCAGGGAGATCTCCTGGAGAAGGAAATGGCAACCCACTCCAGTATTCTTGCTTGGGAAATCACATAGACAGAGGAGCCTGGCGGGCTACAGTCCATGTGGTTACAAGAGTTGGACATGATTTAGTGACTAAACCACTACCAATATTCTTTTTTGGGAGTTGAAAATATGCATCAAGTTCCTTAAAGTTGTTCATATTATTTTGTCAATAATTCTAATATACAAAAACTCACACAAATTGGTGAGAGAAACTATAATTTGAATGGGATAACAGGCATATGCCTGAACTGGGAAATTGACAGAGGAATATGTAAATGAAAAAGATGGGGAAATGCTTCATATCATAAAAAGATCAAACAAATTCAAAGTACAAAAATAAATACAATTTTTATGGTATTACATTAGTGAAGACTATAATACTTAATATTCACAAGGATATAATTAAATGGATATTTTCATGTACTACTGGTAGAAATATAACTTGACAAAACTCTTTTGAAAACCATTTGTTTATATGTTTGAAAGCCTTAAATATTCTTACATTTTGATCCAGTTATTGTCTTTCCAAAATGCTATTTTAAGAAAATAATCAATAATTTAGAAACGATATATGTAAGTTAATTAAGAAATTTTTACTCAGCGCTAGTTAATTAAATATATGCTAAAATGCTCAGAGGTGAGACAGTTAATTCCAAAATGCATCAAAATGTATTGAAGGATGTATAGAGGAAGAATAAGTGGATAGATATATTCTCAGCTAAATATAATCAAACATTAATTAGTTAATGTTTCATTAATAGTAAACCTAGGAGTTTGGTATGCTGTTCACAGAATGATTCTTTCCACTTTTCAATATATTTAAAGTTTTTAAGTTAAAATGTTGGGATTAAAAAAAGAAAATAATAATTAATAACCACAAATATTTGAAAATAGTCTAATGTATAATAAGTTAGTTACAGTGCATACAAATGATAGATTAATGAGTTTTTAAATGAGTTTTTAACAAAATTTGTTTAATGAGCTTTCTATTAGGAGAGAATTAGATAATTCAGTGTACCCTTAATTTAAAAAAAGAAAATTATATGTGTTGTCAGTTAAAAAAGCTAACCAGAGAGAAAGGAATCTACATTTTACTATTTTTAAAAAGTTCTGGATTCTAGTGTTATAGATGTCTACCTTCTTTGTGCTTTTTCCCCATATTCCAGATGCTCTGTAGATCACATGTGTTAGTTTTTGTTGTTAGTGGAATGTAGTACTGCAAAGGTAAGACATCAGCCTAAAAAAATATCCATTTGTTACATTTCAGCTATCTTAGAGTTGTAGATTGTAGACTCTGAGTCTGATGTGGGTCACTATGGACTAAAATGACTGGACTGTGTCCCTTTTTTTGGAGACTCAAGGGGAGAATTTATTATTTTGTCTTATCCAACTTCTAGAGGCCACCCCTAAAACTTGGCATGTGCCTCCTCCCTTCAGTAAGGTTGCCTCTTCCTGACTTTTCTGCCCTAGTCACATCTTTAGGTTTCAGTATTCTGCCTACCACAGCATATATTACTCCTGTAAGCAAAACACGTACGTATTTAAAGTTAAAAACCACCTTAAATCATTTCTAAAGTAGTTCACTTCCAAATTTCTGTCTTAAGAAATGATAACAAATATAATCCTTGGTTTATGTAGATTATTCATTGCATTTTAATGATAATTGTGAAAAATTACAAGTAATTATCATTCCCCAAAAACAAATGAATGTAAAATAGTTTCATAGAGTATGATACTTATTATCCTATACAGTCATTAAAAATGTTTATGACTATTTTTATCTTCTTGGGAAATTCTCAGTTAAAATGTTGTGCATAAAAGCAGAATAAAAAGTCTATGTGCTGTTTGATTTCTATGTATATACTCTATGGGTGTATGTATAATCTCACTCTCTTTTATATGTATGTGCTGTGCTGTGCTTAGTCACTCAGTTGTGTCCGACTCTTTGTGGCCCCATGGACTGTGGCCCACCAGGCTCCTCTGTCCATGGGGATTCTCCAGGCAAGAATACTGGAGAGTTGCCATGCCCTCCTCCAGGGGATCTTCCCAACCCAGGGATGGAACCCAGGTCTCCCTCATTGCAGGCAGATTCTTTACCATCTATGCCACCAGGGAAGCCCATGTATATATACATATGTTTATGTATATATGTATGTATATGTATCATGACAGAGATGAAAGGTAGCACTATACAGTAAAATGTCAAGAAAGTGGTGTCCTTCTTGGTGGTGGCATTGTAGATGATTAAGATCATTTTCTTCTTAGTTTGTGTACCAGAAAATAAATTACTTTAAAAATATATACACGAGTGTATGTGTGCATATATATATATATGCATCTACAGTTGACTCTTGAAAAACACAAGTCTGTGCAGGTCCACTTATATGGGGATTTTTTCCCAATAGTAAATGCTACAGTACTACACAATTTGCAGTTGGTTGAATCCAAGGATGCAGAGGGCTGACTATAAGTTATACACAAATTTCTGACTACATGGAGAATTAACACCCCTGGACTGCAAGGAGATCCAACCAGCCCGTCCTGAAGGAGATCATTCCTGGGTGTTCATTGGAAGGACTGATGCTGAAGCTGAGACTCCAATACTTTGGCCACCTCATGTGAAGAGTTGACTCAGTGGAAATGACCTTGATGCTGGGAGGGATTGGGGGCAGGAGGAGAAGGGGACAACAGAGGATGAGATGGCTGGATGGCATCACCGACTCAATGGGCGTGAGTCTGAGTGAACTCCAGGAGTTGGTGATGGACAGGGAGGCCTGGCGTGCTGCGATTCATGGGGTTGCAAAGAGTCGGACACGACTGAGAGACTGAACTGAACTGAACTGAACCCTTACCTTGTTCAAGGATAAACTGTATGTATATACACACACACACACATACACACACACTCACCAAATAATATATCAAATATTTAAGGTGGGGGCCTCACTGTTCACTTTCTAATGAGGTATTTAGCTTTCCGATAGAGAAAGCTCGTACTTCCTATTTTCTACTTAAGAATGCTGTGATTTGTTATCTATTTATTTTATATTTATTGAGTTCCCATTATGTAAACAGCATTGTGAGGGGCCTGGGGAGCTGTTAGATTTGTCCTTGTCAATTTGTTTTTGACGAGTGAAGATTTTTCTATGTCTGTTTCTTCTCTCTACTCTTTTTTTTTTTATATCCTAAAGATAATTTTTAAGACATTGATATATTTCTAAACAGAAAGCAACTTTTACACTTTTCAAAATAGTTTTCTACTATCACTTGAAATTCAGGTGTTTATTGGAATTTTTATATGATGATCCCCTTAACACCTTCTGCAAAACTCTCTATTTTTCAAATACTTTCTAATGCTAGCCATAATGGTAAGAGGATATTTCAGAACTCATTTCTAAAAGAGCTCTATCCCCATTAGAATGAAATATCATATAACACTTAAAGATGATGTTTAACATCATTGAATTTATATTTTGAAGACAGTATAAAGAGAAAGAAGACAAATTCAGGTGCAAACAGAAAATCAAGATAAAAAACCCTGATACACATAAAATATTCAGATGCTTTGATACTCTTTTATTACTATTAATATAAATATTATTAACTATGAATGGCTCATCTTTTGGTGATGTAACTTCATCTTGTTAAGGTTAGAAAGAGAAGGAGATGAGGTTGGGGGTGTGTGAGAGAAACCCTTTTGATTTATCACAGCTCAATGGATTATTTTAATCCCTTAATGAGGCTGTGGGCATCTCTGAGTTGACATTGACTTCTTTCCCATATGTCTCCACTGATTGTTTCCCTATATACATTTTAAATTGTTCTAGTTTTCTATTGAAAATATAAAATTCCAAGTGGCCAGTTAATAAGATTACAACAGTTTTTAGAGGAGCATATCTTCAGCAATATGTGAACCGTGAACTTCCAGATGTTCAAGCTGGTTTTAGAAAAGGCAGAGGAACCAGAGATCAAATTGCTAACATCTGCTGGATCTTCGAAAAAGCAAGAGAGTTCCAGAAAAACTGGCTATGCCAAAGCCTTTGACTGTGTGGATCACAATAAACTGGAAAATTCTGAAAGAGATGGGAATACCAGATCACCTGACCTGCCTCTTGAGAAACCCCTGTATACAGGTCAGGAAGTAACAGAGAACTGGACGTGGAACAACAGACTGGTTCCAAATAGGAAAAGGAGTACATCAAGGCTGTATATTGTCACCCTGCTTATTTAACTTACATGCAGAGTATATCATGAGAAATGCTGGGCTGGAGGAAGCACAGGCTGGAATCAAGGTTGCCAGGAGAAATATCAATAACCTCAGATATGCAGATGACACTACCCTTATGGCAGAAAGTGAAGAAGAACTAAAGAGCCTCTTGATGAAAATGAAAGAGGATGGTGAAAAAGTTGGCTTAAAGCTCAACATTCAGAAAACTAAGATCATGGCATCTGGTCCCATCACTTCATGGCAAATAGGTGGGGAAACAGTGGGAACAGTGGCTGACTTTATTTTTCTGGGCTCCAAAATCACTGTGGATGGTGATTGCAGCCATGAAATTAAAAGACGCTTACTCCTTGCAAGGAAAGTTATGACCAACCTAGACAGCATATTAAGAAGCAGAGGCATTACTTTGCCAACAAAGGTCCGTCTAGTCAAGGCTGTGGTTTTTCCAGTGGTCATGTTTGGATGTGAGAGTTGGACTGTGAAGAAAGCTGAGCCCCGAAGAATTGATGCTTTTAAACTGTGGTGTTGGAGAAGACTCTTGAGATTCCCTTGGACTGCAAGGAGATTCAACCAGTCCATCCTAAAGGAGATCAGTCCTGGGTGTTCATTGGAAGGACTGATGCTAAAGCTGAAACTCCAATACTTTGGCCACCTAATGTGAAGAGCTGACTCATTTGAAAAGGTCCTGATGCTGGGAAAGATTGAGGGCAGGAGGAGAAGGGGATGACAGAGGATGAGATGGTTGAATGGCATCACTGACACAATGAAAGTGGGTTTGGGTGGACTCTGGAAATTGGTGATGGACAGGGAGGCCTGGCATGCTGCAGTTCATGGGGTCACAAAGAGACATGACTGAGTGACTGAACTGAACTGAACTTGAGAAGTAGGTTTTGGTATCTGAGAAATCTTTATTCAGATCCAGTCTCTGCTATTCTGTGAACACACTTCAAACTTAAATTTCTTCTTCAGTAACAATAGGGGTAAAATAACAAAGTAATTCACTATTTTCTTGTGAAATGAAATAACAGTGGGCCGTAAGAAAAATGTTAAAGTAAATGAATTAATAAAAGTCTTAGAATTCATTTACCTACTAGGTTCTGACCTTTTACTGAGAAACCAACTTTATATGGCATGGAGGTTTATTTCTTGGGAAATATAGTACGGGGAGTGAAGCTGTTCCTTAAAAGGATATACATGTGATTTGTTTCCAAGGCAAACCACTCAATATCACAGTAATCCAAGTGTATGTATGCCTAACCATTGATGCCGGAGAAGTTGAAGTTGAACAGTTCTATGAAGACCTACAAGACCTTGTAGAACTAACACCAAAAAAGATGTCCTTTTCATCATAGGGACAGGAATGCAAAAGCAGGAAGTCAAGAGATACCTGGAGTAACAGGCAAGTTTGGTCTTGGAGTACAAAATGAAACAGGGCAAAGGATAACAGAATTTTGCCAAGAGAACACACTGGTCATAGCAAACAAACCAACAAACCAAGAGACGACTCTGCACATGGACATCACCAAATGGTCAATACCAAAATCTGATTGATTACATTCTTTGTAGCCAAAGATGGAGAAACTCTATACAGTCAGCAAAAACAAGACCTGGAGCTGACTGTGACTCAGATCATCAGTTCCTTATAGAAAAACTCAGATTTAAATTAAAGAAAGTCGGGAAAACAACTAGTCCATTCTTGTATGACCTACATAAAATCCCTATGATTATACAGTGGAGGTGATGAATAGATTCAAAGGATTAAATCTGGTAGATAGACTGCCTGAAGAACTACAGACAGAGGTTTATAACATTATACAGGAGGCAGTGACCAAAACCATCCCAAAGAGAAAGAAATGCAAGAAGGCAAAGTGGTTATCTGAGGAGGCTTTACAAATAGCTGAGAAAAGAAGAGAAGTGAAAAGCAAGGCAGAAAGAGAAAGATATACCCACTAAATGCAGAGTTTCAGAGAATAGCAATGAGGGATAAAAAGGCCTTCTTAAGTGAACAATGCAAAGAAATAGAGAAAAACAATAGAATGGGAGCCCATTAGAGATCTCTTCAAGAAAATTAGAGCTATCAAAGGAATATTTCATGCAAAAATGGGCATGGTTAATGACAGAAATTGTAAGAAGTGAACAAAGGCAGAAGAAATTAGAGGAAGGGGCAAGACTACACTGAAGAATTGTACAAAGAAAGATCTTAATGACCCAGGTAACGAGGATAGTGTGGTCACTCACCTAGAGCCAGACACCCTGGAGTGTGAAGTTAAGTGGGCCTTAGGAAGCAGCACTACAAACAAAGCTAGTGGAGGTGGTGGAATTCCAGCTGAGCTATTAAAATCCTAAGAAATGATGTTGTTAAGGTGCTGCACTCAATATGCCAGCAAATTTGGAAAACTCAGTAGTGGCCACAGAACTGGAAAAGGTCAATTTTCATCCCTATTCCATAGAAGGGCAGCTTTAAAGAATGCTTAAACTGCTGGACAATTGTGCTCACTTCCCATGTTAGTAAGCTTTAGCGCAAAATCCTTCAGGCTAGACTTCAGCAGCACTTGAATCTAGAACTTCCAGATGTACATTCAGGGCTTAAAAAAGACAGAGGAACCAGAGATCAAATTGCTAGCATTCATTGGATCATCAAGAAAGCAAGGGAATTCCAGAAAAATATCTACTTCAGTATCATTGATTATGCGAAGACTTTTGACTATGTGGATCACAACAAATTGTGGAAAATTCTTAAAGAGATGGGAATACCAGACCATCCTACCTATCTCCTGAGAAACCTGTATGCATGTCAAGAAGCAACAGTTAGAACCTTACATGCAACAACTGACTGGTTCACAATGGTAATGGAGGTAAAGGTTCACAAGGCTGTATATTGTCCCCATGTTTATTTAACTTATATGCAGAATACATCATGTGATATGCTGGGTTGGGTGAATTAGAAGCTGTAATTAAGATTGCCAGGAGAAATATCAACAACCTCAGATATGCAGATATTACTCTAATGGCAGAAAGTGAAGAGGAACTAAAGAGCCTCTTGATGAAGGTAAAAGAGGAGAGAAAAAACTTACTTAAAATTCAACATTCAAAAAACTAAGATAATGGCATCTGGTCCCATCTCTTCATGGCAAATAGAATGGGGAAAAGTGGAAAGAATGGAAGACTTTCTTCTCTCAGGCTCCAACATCACTGTGGATGGTGACTGCAACCGTGAGTTAGAAGACGCTTGCTTCTGGGAAGGAAAGCTATGGCAAGTCTAGACAGCATATTAAAAGCAGAGACATCACTTTGCCAACAAAGACCTGCACTGTCAAAGTTATATATATATTTTTCAGTAGCCATGTGTGGATGTGAGAGTTGGGCCATAAAGAAGGCTGGGCACTGCAGAGCTGTGGTGCTGAAAGACTCCTGAGAGTCCCTTGGAAGGACTGATGCTGAAGCTGAAACTCCAACACTTTGCCATGTGACGTGAGCAGCTGACTCATTGGAAAAGACCCTGATGCTGAGAAAGACTGAGGGCAAAAGGAGAAAAGGGCAGCGGAGGATGAGATGTTTGGATGGCATCAGCGATTCAGTGGACATAAACTTGAGCAAACTCCAGGAGGTCGTGAGGAATGGAGAAGCCTGGCGTGTTGCAGTCCATGGGATCACGAAGAGTCGGACACAACTTAGCAGCTGGGCAGCAACAACAAACGTAATCACAGAAGTAATGGTACTTCTGATTATCTACAATGATACTCAACCATTTCCAACTGACTGTCCTTGGACTCCACGGTATCAGAGCAAGGGTACACTTTGCCTGTTTGACTGCTTTCTGTCTCCCTGTGGTCTCTAAGTTTTGTTGTTCAGTTGCTCAATCATGTCCAACTCTTTGGGACTCCATGGACTTCAGCACCCCAGGCTTCCCTGTCCTTCACTATCTCTCGAAGTCTATTATACCTAATTCCTCTTTGTAAGCTTATGCTCACTCCATCCAAACCAGAGGAAATTTGATCTGAGGCAGAAGGAATAGTCTGGCTCTCATCCCACAGCCTTAGCATAATTTCTTCTAGGTATTGATGCAGAGGGCTGAGATTGTGTTTTTATCTTTATTTCCTTTTTTTTCAAATAATTTTCCTATAAGCCGTCAATGACAAGTGGTCTTACTTGTCATAGTAAGTTTGACCTTCCTGGTGCTCCTGTAAAACAAAGTCCTTATGAAACTTTATCCAATCACTGTAGCTCTTCTAGTCTTAATGGAACATCCTAATCCTACCTACCTTCTTGGACTTGAGAGTATCACTTGCCTTGGATCTTTCCTGCTTTGTATTGTTCACTTGTGGGCAAGCTCATGTGTGATACTAATTTTTGACCTGAGTTAGTATTGTAGCATCTACTAAAGAATGTTTTTTAGCCAGACCAAAAGTCCAGACCAGGAGGACCAATAATGCCACCTGTGCAACTCTGGTCTGAATTCTTTGAACAAATATTTATTGAACTTCCTCTGTATGCCAGGATCCCAGAATATAGAGTTGATCACTACTGAGAAATTCTAATGTATAGCACTGACTACTCATAGCAAGAACAAAATAACTGTTAAGACTTGAATGGAGGAAGGGAGTCTGCAAGGGAATGATTGTGTTTGTGTGTGTGTGCATATGTGTATAAGGTGTGTGTATGTGACAGTGAAGGTAATATTCATTATGACTGAGCAACGGAAGCCTCAGCAAAATAGCAAGTGTTGGCGATGGCTAACATCTCATTTGCTTTCCCTGTGAAACCACACGCCCTTTCTTCCTAGGTTGCCACAGCGACACTGTCTGAGGTCGGCTCATGAGCCCAGTATTGGGAAATGGCATTTAGCATAGCTGGCGTGTTCCTGAGGCAACAGTTACCTACTGAGAGCAACAGCGAAGGCAAATTGCTTCTCAATTTTATGCAACACTGACTTGTCAACCCAGAGGATGCATTTCATTATCTGGGACTTTGCTGGGGCTTAGTCTGGATGGTGTATTGAGGCAAACCTGCCTATCAAATCAATACTTGAGGGGTTTATTTCTTAAATTTTTTCCTTTTATCATAAAGATAATTAAAAGCAAGTGAAAAAGAAGAAGTACAATTAAAAATGTTGGTAAAAATAGAAGAAAAAAAGAGAAAATGTAAGCTGTCAAGCAGCCCATTTTCTAGGTATCTAGACCAGCTCCAGCAGTCTCTGCTCTGCCCCAGGAAGGGCGTCCTGGGTTGTAAAGTGATGAGTTGCCCTGTTCTCTTCCCTTCTATTTCCCTCTTCTCATGACTCAGAAGGAAGGACATTTCTGCGACCCCATTTCACCATTTTAAGATTTCAGGGTTTCTGAATTCTATACCAGTTTGGCCCCACTGCCTTAGGATTCTGTTACATAAGCACAAGGATCTGAACCCTTATAGAACCCTCCTTTACCATTAATCCAAGTACCCAAGGAAAAATATATTCTTATCCACTCAGGCAACAGAAGAGAAGATTTTGAAAACTACTTCAAAAAAGTTTTGAGAACACTCTAAGTAATAGTGGTTTTCAACTTTTTCTTAGCTTTGGAGCCCTTTGTTAAAATCAGAGCTTTCAAAAATGTGGTGGAAATGGATGGCAACTTAATACCTCACATACGACACTCCAGAATGAGCCCTTCAAGGAGCTCCTTGAACCAGTGTCTTAAAGCCATCTGAGTATGTTAAATGTAACTCATGCTTATGATGGAAAATGTGAAATGTTCAAAAGAAGAAAAAGGGAAGGAAATCATATCACACAATAACTACCTTTAAACATACGTGCTTGCATATGTGTGTTTGCTTTTAAAGTTTTGAAAACACATAATTTTACGCCCCACCTTTTATTTGGGATTTTAGTAAGAATAATATCTATTCTTTGAAAATACTTAGTGCTGTATTATGGGGCTCTACCCTTTTCCTATTGCTACATACATAGTTTTTTCCCCAAAATTTTGTCTATTGTTATGACTAGTATTATGACACGTGGCTTTGTATATGTCCCAAGGGTAAATCACAGAAGTAAAAAAAAAAAAAAAATCTCAGTAAAAACATTTTATGGGAAAGAAAGAGTAAAAAAAGGCTCATGAATGTCTGTATGTCCAATGTTCCCTGAAGGGAACCTCAGCTATTATCCTGATTGAATACAGGCTTGATTGTTAAATCCAACAGGGTAATACAAACAGAAGTGAGCTGGTTGAGCAGGAAGAAAGTGCCCCTGCTTATTAGTTTGCTTCTCAGACATTTTGGTAAATGCCTAAGGCTAATATTTCAGGCTTTGAAGGTCAGATGATATTTTTAACCACTATTCAATTCTACTGTCATAGACTCAAAGTAGACATCGATAAGATGTAAGCAAATGAGCATGTTTGCATTTAAAGCTGTGTTCACATAAAACTTTATTTATAAGGACAAATAGGAGGTGAACTGATTTGACCTGCAGTCTATAGTTTGCTCACTCATGACTTCAAGCCCAAAGTACTGATTAGAGGTTCACTAGTGGGCAGTTCAGTTCTATTCAGTCGCTCTGTCATACCTGACCCTTTGTGACCCTCTGGACTGTAGCATGCCAGGCCTCCCTGTCCATCACCAACTCCCGGAGATTGCTCAAACTCATATCTGTCGAGTTGGTCATGTCATCCAACCATCTCATCCTCTGTCGTCCCCTTCTCCTGCCTTCAATCTTTCCTAGTATCAGGATCTTTTCTAAGGAGTCAGTTCTACCCATCAGGTGGCCAAAATGTTGGAGTTTCAGCTTCATTATCAGTCCTTCCAATGAATATTCAGGACTGATATCCTTTAGGATGGACTGGTTGGATCTCCTTGTAGTCCAAGGGAATCTCAAGAGTCTTCTTCAACAACACAGTTCAAAAGCATCAACTCTTTGGCACTCAGCTTTCTTTATAGTCCAACTCTCACATCCATACATGACTACTGGAAAAACCATAGCTTTGACTAGACGGACATTTGTTGGCAAAGTAATGTCTCTGCTTTTTGCTATGCTGTCTAGATTGGTCATAGCTTTCCTTCCAAGGAGCAAGCATCTTTTAATTTTCACTGCACTCACCATCTGCAGTGATTTTGGAGCCCAAGAAAATAAAGTCTCCACTTTCTCCATCTATTTGCTATGAAGTGATGGGACCAGATGCCATGATCTTAGTTTTCTGAATGTTGAGCTTTAAGCCAACTTTTAAACTCTCCTCTTTCACTTTCAACAAGAGGCCGTTTAGTCCTTCTTCACTTTCTGCCATGAGGGTGGTGTCATCTGCATATCTGAGGCTATTGATATTTCTCCTGGCAAACTTGATTTCAGCTTGTGCTTCCTCCAGCCCAGCGTTTCTCATGATGTACTCTGCATAGAAGTTAAATAAGCACGGTGACGATATATAGCTTTAGCATACTCCTTTTCTAATTTGGAACTAGCCCATTGTTCCATGTCCAGTTCTTACTGTTGCTTCTTGACCTGCATACAGATTTCTCAACAGGCAGGTCAGGTGATCTGGTATTCCCATATCCTTAAGAATTTTCCACTGTTTGTTGTGATCCACACAGTCAAAGTCTTTGGCATAGTCAATAAAGCAGAAGTAGATGTTTTTCTGGAACTCTCTTGCTTTTTTGATGATCCAACAGATGTTGGCAATTTGATCTCTGGTTCCTCTGCCTTTTCTAAATCCTTCTTGAACATCTGGAATTTCTGGATTTACATACTATTGAAGCCTGACTGGGAGAATTTTGAACATTACTTTGCTAGTGTGTGAGATGAGTGCAATTGTAGAGTCGTTTGAACATTCTTTGGCATTCCCTTTCTTTGGGATTGGAATGAAAACTGACCTTTTACAGTCCTGTGATCACTGCTGAGTTTTCCAAATTTGCTGACCTATTAAGTGCAGCACTTTGGCAGCAGCATCTTTCAGAATTTGAAATGGCGCAACTGGAATTCCATCACCTTCACTAGCTTTGTTCATAGTGATTCTTACTAAGGCCCTTTTGACTTCATATTCCAGGATGTCTGGCTCTAGGTGAGTGATCACACCATCATGGTTATCTGGGTCATTAGGATCTTTTTTGTATAGGTCTTCTGTGTATTCTTGCCACTTGTTTTAATCTCTTCTGCTTCTGTTAGGTCCATATTGTTTCTGTCCTTTATTGTGACCATCTTTGCATGAATTGTTCCCCTGTTGTCTCTAATTTTCTTGAAGTGATCTCTAGTCTTCCCCATTCTACTGTTTTCCTCTATTTATTTGCACTGATCATTGAGGAAGGCTTTCTTATCTCTCCTTGCTATTCTTTGGAACTCTGCACTCAGATGGGTATATCTTTCCTTCTTCCCCATTCTACTGTTTTCCTCTATTTATTTGCACTGATCATTGAGGAAGGCTTTCTTATCTCTCCTTGCTATTCTTTGGAACTCTGCACTCAGATGGGTATATCTTTCCTTTTCTCCTTTTGCTTTTGCTTTTCTTCTTTTCTCAGCTATTTGTAGGGCCTGTTAGAGAACCATTTTACTTTTTTGCATCTTTTTTCCCTTGGGAATAGTCTTGATCACTGCCTCCTGTACAATGTCAAGAACCTCCGTCCATAGTGCATCAGGCACTCTGTCTATCAGATCTAGTCCCTTGAATCTATTTCTCACTTCCACTGTATAATCATTAGGGATTTGATTTAGGTCATACCTGAATGGTCTAGGGGTTTTCCCTACTATCTTCAGTTTAAGTCTGAATTTGGCCATAAGGGGTTCATGATGTGAGCCACAGTCACATCCCAGTCTTGTTTTTGCTCACTGTATAGAGCTTCTCCATCTTTGGCTGCAAAGACTATAGTCAGTCTGATTTTGATATTGACCATCTGGTGATGTCCATGTGTAGAGTCTTCTCTTGTGTTGTTGGAAGAGGGTGTTTGCTATGACCAGTGTGCTCTCTTGGCAGAACCCTGTTAGCCTTTGCCCTGATTCATTTTGTACTCAGAAGCCTAACTTGCCTGTTACTCCCGGTATCTCTTGACTTCCTACTTTGTATTCCAGTCCCATATGATGAAAAGGATGTCTTTTTTGGATGTTCGTTCTACAAGATCTTGAGGTCTTCATAGAACTACTCAACTTCAGCTTCTTTAGCATTACTCATTGGGGCATAGACTTGGATTACTGTGATATTGAATATTTTGCCTTGGAAATGAACAGAGGTCTTCCTGTCATTTTTGAGATTGCCCCCAAGTACTGCATTTTGGACTCTTTTGTTGACTGTGAGGGCTATTCCATTTCTTCTAAGGGATTCTTGCCCACAGTAGTAGATATAATGGTCATCTGAATTAAATTCTCCCATTCCAGTCCACTTTAGTTCGCTGATTCCTAGAATGTCGATGTTCACGCTTGCCATCTCCTGTTTGACCACTTCCAATTTGCCTTGATTCATGGACCTAACATTCCAGGACCCTATGCAATATTGCTCTTTACAGCATCAGACTTTACTTCTGTCACCAGTCACATCCACAACTGGGTGTTGTTTTTGCTTTGGCTCCATCTCTTAATTCTTTTGGAGTTATTTCTCCACTCTTCTCGGGTAGCATAGGCACAGACCCCTGCCTCCGCAGCAGACACTCAAACACTCAAAGGCAGGTCTGGCTCAGTCTCTGTGGGGTCTCTGGGTCCTGGTGCTCACAAGGTTCTGTCTGAGCCCTCTGAGCATTTCTGGTGTATATGGGGTTTGATTCTAAACCTGATTTCACCCCTCCTACCATCTTGTTGGGGCTTCTCCTTTGTCCTTGCATGTGGAGTATCTTTTTTTGGTGGGATCCAACATTCTCTTGTCCATGTTGTTCCACAGCAGGGTGCAATTTTGGAGTTCTCGCAAGAGAAGATGAGTACACGTCTTTGTACCCCGCTATCTTGCCTGGCTCTTTCTCATGGGCAGCGTCACTGTAGATATGAGTATAGGTTACTCAGTCTGGTTACCACTTCTCCAGGCCTTGCAACTGGTAAACTGAGATGGGCCAACCAACAGGGTTGGCCATCTTCCTTTTTCTTTTCCCCTAAACACTGGTCATTGTGCTGGATCCAAGGGTGGTGAAAGTTGGATCCAGGCTTGCATGTGAGAAGCTGGTGGCCCTGCATAGGCCTTAAGGCTAAGCTGCAAGACTTTCCTGGTGGTCTAGTGGTTAAGAATCTATCTGCCAATGCAAGGGACATGGATTTGATTACACAAGCTATGGGGCAACTAAGCCCATGCACCACGACTACTGGGCCCACAGGCCCTGGAACCTGCGCTCTGCACTGAGGGAAGCCTCCACGTGTGAAGCCCGCGCAAGTAGAGAGTAGCCTCCACCTGCCAAAACTAGAGAAAGCCTGCACACAGCAACAAAGACCCAGCACAGCCAAAAATAAAAATAAGTAAATAAATAAAATTATTTTAAAAAGTTAAGCTTCATGAAAGTAAAAGTGAAAACTGCTCAGTCGTGTCGGACTCTTTGCAACCCCATGGGCTGTCAGTCCATGGAATTCTCCAGGCCAGAATACTGGAGTGGGTAGCTGTTCCCTTCTCCAGGGGATCTTCCCAACCCAGGTGGGTCCTGCATTGCAGATGGATTATTTACCAGCTGAGCTATCAGGGAAATCCCCAAGTTGCTTGATATAGCCCAATATTATCAGCAGTTTTCTTTAAGGAGTATTCAGCAAAGTTCAGCTAAAAACAAAGAATCTATGAATCATTTGCTATAATTTCTTCTGTGTTAAGCTCCTTTGGAAATCTTGCTTAGTAAGAGGGTAATAGGGCATGATTTGAGAATTCTTTGGTCCCCCTAGTTAGATACCATCAACATTTCACCCCATAATTTTCATGGAAGCAATAGCTTTTCCACATGCACTGTTAACAGGACCTTTCAGCACAATGGACTATATTTTCGTCCCTGGCTAAAACCAAAAAATGTCACTCGAGTGTCCATCTGCATGTGACTCTTTTTCAGAGAACAGCATTTAGAGATGGCAGGAAGCCAGATGGACTAATCTGATTGCAAGGAGAGCAGGGACTTCTGACCTGTCCCATAGGATCTTCTGTGAGGAAACTCTAATGAAAAATAGATTAGATTTTTACCAAGTGAAGCTTCTGATGTCAAATGCCTAAGTTGTACCATTTCCCATCCTCATTACAATTACTGTCATAAGAATTGATTCACATCACACTGTTTTTTTTTCCCTTGTTGCAATTTTACCAGAAAAAAAAAAAAAGATCCAGGAGTGCATTATCTGCACAGCCATGGGAAACACTGGTCCCTGTAATTGTGAGGTTTATTTTCTTGCTCAGACAATCTGTATATGAAGGTGCTTTATGAAAACTCATGTTCTCAGCTGGGAGAAGCATGCCATGGGATGTGGAAGAGGGAGAATTTGTTTAAAGGAGCAAAAATGACTGTCAGTAGCAGAAACTGGTGGCATAATTTATATATGCCAAATGATAGAGGGAGTGTCCTGGTGAAGAATTTAAAATGAAATAAGGATAACAACTAATAATAATAACCAAGGAGCAAAAAGTCAAATGGCAAAGGCTTACAGTCTGTAGTTAACTTTTTAAGATCAAGGTATTTAAATCATGCTGCCTCCAAGGGAATACTTTTAAAAGGGTGAACATTGAGAGCAATATGGAGACTTTCTAGTCCATTCTCTGCATTGTGCAGATGGGGACAGAGTCCTAGACCTCAGTAATGATCAAAATGTGAACCTGTCCACAGATCTCTGACTCTCAAACCTTTGAATTCCTTTAACCCATAATTTTCTATCTTGAGGAGCAAATGGTTTTAGACTCATTTCTCATTCAGACTTGGGCTCTGCATTGCTTTTCCTGTAGTGGAGATGGGTCAGCATTTTATGAGGTGTATTTTTAAGAATTCTAGTCTTAAAAGATAATTTATGTCAGGGATGGAGACTGGAGTGAGGATGTTTCTTGGTTAAATACATTTTGGAGGTAGCTGGAGAAGCTGCTCCCTGCATCCCTCTCTTGGATGGAATGACTCAGTTTAGAGTCCGTTTAACTTTATTTAACCCAGAGAATATGGAAAGAGAATCTGGAGACCATTTTTGATGTGTGTTAATAAGGCACTATAGAATAAAATTTGGGAAACTGATTTGGACCAGACTGTTCACATACTCTTGTCCTATGATGGACTTGGCCTCACTTAGGTGCTAGTTATAGCAATGATTTCAATTACTGTTTCAGAGAGAAGAGTGAACTAGTATTTTTCATTAAGATTCCATGATGTGACTTGCAATGCTCTTTATTTTATAATCATGGCTCCATTTTTGTCCTTTCATGACCCTATACTGTAGATTTTATTTTCCTTACTCTATATGAGGAACTTGAGATTCTAAGAGACAAAGCGGTGTTTCCAAAATATATCATAAATTACTTGTACAAAGGAGATAAGCAATCTTATCTAAACAGGTTATTTTTCTGCAAAAACTGGGCACTTTGAAATAGACTGTAGAAGGCAAAGGCAAGTAATCATTTCCTGGAAGAGTTTCTTGGAAGAGAGACATCCTAGACTTTCAGTGCTAAAACTGGGAGTCTCAGGGAGCCTGAGATGAGTTGGCAACCTCACATTTCTTCACATTAGCAGCAGAATAGACAGGTGAGACATCTCGGCACTCCTTCCTGAGAATCTTACTTTACACTGTGCTCCAGGTGGCCACTGCCAGTCACCTGAAACTTGGTGTGCATGTGAGTGGCAGAAAAGTTGAGGAGAGGGTATTTTTCATCTCTACTCTATGTTATGTTGGCTCATGTGAAATCTCTTGCCTATCAGATGGCCTGAGTGCTGGGCAGGGCAGCTCCTCTTGGAGATTCTGTTGCTGTATTTCAGACTCTAGGCCTTACCCTTATGGAATAACTGATTGGTTCAAGATCAAGACAGGTGTAAGACAGGGCTGACTGCTATCACCCTGTTTGTTTAACCTTTATCCTGAGCACATCATGAGAAATGCCAGGCTGGATGAGTTACATGCTGGAATAGGTAGGAGAAACATCAACAATCTCAGGTATGTGGATGATACCACTCTAATGGCAGAAATCAAAGAGGAGCTAAGGAGCCTCTTGATGAGGGTGAAGGAGCAGAGTGAAAGAGCCAGCTTAAGACTAAATTCTAAAAATCTAGGATCATGGTATCTGGCCCCATTGCTTCATGGCAAATAGAAGGGGAAAAGGTGGAAGTAGCGACAGATTTCCTTTTCTTGGGCTCCAAAATTGCTGCAGTTGGTGACTGCAGCCATAAAATCAGAAGACCATTGCTTCTTGGCAGGGAAGCCATGACAAACCTAGACAGTGTGTTGAAAAGCAGAGGCATTTCTCTGCCAACAAATGTCTGTATAGCCAAGGCTATGATCCCATGATCAGGTACAGTTATGAGAGCTGGACTGTAAAGAAGGCAAAACACCAAAGAATTGAGGACTTCAAACTGTGGTGCTGGAGAAGACTCCTGAAAGTCCCTTGAACAGTCCCAAGGAAATCAAACCAGTCAATATTAAGTGAGATCAACCCTGTATATTCATTGGAAGGACTGATGCTGAAGCTGAAGCTCCAGTATTTTGGTCATCTGATGCGAACAGATGACTCATTGGAAAAGTCCCTGATGCTGAGAAAGATTGAGGGCAGAAGGAGAAGAGGGCATCAGAGGATGAAATGGCTGGATGGCATCACCAATGCAAGCATGAACTTGGGAAAACTGAGAGATGGTGAGGTCTGGGAGACCTGAAGTCTCAGAGTTGGACAATTGGTGACTGAACAATGACAACAAGCCTTATCCACCATGGAATGAGATGACATTTATTGATTCTTACTTCCCTTCAGCAGATAGCTTTCATTTGTGACCAAAATCCAACCTTCCCAATTCCCAACCTATTGAACCTAGACTAGTTTTTTTCTTGTATTTTATTTTAGTCTCAGCTCTTGGTCCTCAGAACATGCTTTAAGCTAGTGATCTAACTCGATATCGAAGAGGGTGATTCTACCTATTTGAAATTGGAGTTAATTTACTGCAGCTTTTTTTGTTTTTTGGTGGGGTAGAAATATGTTTCTTCTCTCCTTAATCAACATAAAATCTTAATTAATCATGTCATAGATCAAGGTACATATTAAAATGTGTATTCCAGAGTAAATAATGAAGTCCTTCAAATCTCAGTTTATATGTTACCTTAGAGAACATGTTCTGATATCCAGAGCTGATTTCAAATCTCAGTTTATATGTTACCTTAGAGAACATGTTCTGATATCCAGAGCTGAAAAGCAGCCTTAATCCTCAGTCTTATACAATTTTTAAGTAAGCTTATAAAATAAAGCATACATAACATAAAGAAACAAATCATAAATATACAGCTTGATACATTTTATAGAGTGAACATTCTTGTAATCACTACCCAGATTAAGAAATAGAATATTAACAGCATGGTGGGCATCCTCCTCCTGCTCGTAGCCTCTGCCCTCCTCCAAAAATCAACCACCCTCCTGATCTGAATCACTGCAGAATAGATTTACTTGTGTCTGAGCTTTATATTAAGGGAATCTTTTGTGTCTGGCTTCCTTCATTTGCTATTATGCTGTCACAGGCATTCAAGTTGTTGTGTGTAGCAATATTTCATTTTTTCTTATTATCACATAGTATCTATTATTAGTCCCAATGCTTTTATGCATTCTACTGTTGAGAGATGAGATAAATAGAGGATGAGATGATTGGATGGCATCACTGACTCAGTGGACAATGAGTTTGAGCAAACTCTGGGAAATGGTGAAGGACAGGGATAGCTGGTATGCTGTAGTTCATGGGGTTGCAAAGAGTCAGACATGACAGTGACTGAACAACAACTGCTGAGAGGCATTTGTTTCCATTCCAGTTTTGACTAGTATAAACAGTGTTGTGATGAACTCTCCCACATGCCTTTTTAGTGTGTACATATAGCATTTCTATTGGGCGTGTAGCTAGGAGTAGAACTGCTGAGTCATGGTGGTGGATCCATATGTTCAGCTGGATCATATGTTCAACTGGATCCATATGTTCTGCTTCCCTGGTGGCTCAGTGGTAAAAGTATCTGCCTGCAAATGCAGGAGATGCTGATTTGATCCCTGGGTCAGGAAGATCCCCTGGAGAATGAAATGGTAACCCACTCCAGAATTCTTGCCTGGGAAATCCCATGGACAGAGGAGCCTGGGGGTTTACAGTCCATGTGGTTGGAAAGACTCAGACACAACTGAACACACACTTACACACACATATAGTAGTGGATCCATAAGTTCTGCCTTAGTAGATAATGTCAACCAATTTTCTAAAGTAGTTGTATTCATTTACACTCCTAGCAGCAATTAGAAGTGTTCTTGGACTTCCTCTGTGGCTCAGCTAGTTAAGAATCTGCCTGCAAAGCAAGAGACCTGGGTTCGATCCCTGGGTTGTGAAGATCCCCTCCAGAAGGGAAAGGCTACTCACTCCAGTAATCTGGCCTGGAGAATTCCAGGGTCTGTATAGTCCCTGGGGTCACAAAGAGTCAAACACAACTGAGTGACTTTCACTTTCACTTTCCTAAGCACTCCACAGCTTCATCAGTAACTAGTATTTATTATATTATAGTAAAGAAAGTATTTTTCCTAGGAAAATTTTTTGTGGAAGTTGATCCGCTCATTGATGCCTCTTGCCCTCCTGCCTCTGCCCTCTGCCTTTCCAGAAAATTCTCTAATTCTTTAATCCCACCACCTTGCTCATTCTGCATTTTCTCTCGCACTCTTTATTAGGAACATGAGTATCTGCTTTTGTGAAGAGAGCAAATGCAACGGTAACAAGAAAAATGAATCTTTAGAATTTTAGGCATCAGTATTGTGTGTGTCTTTTTAAAAGATTTAAATTTTTAGAGCAGTTTTAGATTCATAGAAAGTTGAGAGAAAGATATGAGAGATCCCATATATCCCCTACCCCCATGTGTGTATAACCTCCCATTATCAACATTCCTCACAGAGGACTGACTACATGTATTACAACTGATCAACCTACATCTTTATCATCCAAAGTACATAGTGTTCATGAGAGTTCACATTTGGTGTTGGACATTCTATGGGTCTGGGAAAATGTATAAAAATAATATGTGTCCATCATTATGGTATTATACACAGTAATTTCACTACCCTAAAAATCCTCTATGTTCCATCTATTTATCCTTCCCTCTCTCCAACCCCTGGCAACTGTTGATCTTTTTACTCTTTTCACAGTTTTCATAATTTTCCAGAATAGTATACACACACACACAAACACACACACACACACACACACACACACACACACAGAGTCATACAATATGTAGCCCTTTCTAATCGGCTTCTTTCACTTAGTAATATGCATTTTCGTTTCCTCCATGTCTTTTCATGGCTTGTTAATCCATTTCCTTTCTGTGTTGAATAATATCCCACTGTCTGGATATATACCACAGTTTCTCCATTCACTTACTGAAGGACATCTTGATTGCATCCAAGTTCTGGCAACTATGAGTAAAGTTTCTGTGAACATTTTGTGCAGGTGTGTTGTGCATACTTCAGTTTCCAACTCTAAATACGAAACAGCACAATTGCTAGATTCCAGGTAAGAGTATCTGCACGATTTTTGATTGTTCTTTCCGTGGCCTGCTCCACTCATATCCTGGCCACCCCCCCAACTCTATGCCAGATATTTCCACTCAGATACTCTTCAAATCATTTAAACTCAGCAGACCTAACATTAAAATCATTATCTGGCCTGTCAAACTAGCCTAACTTCTGAATTCTTTCTATTGTTTTTAGTAACCTCCGTTGTCCCCTGGCCACCTGGCTTAGCGATGCCTCGTCACCTTTCTATCTCTCCCTTTCCCCCCGTATACAATTAGTAACCAAGTTTTCTAATTCTTTCACTCCAAGTTCTCCTTTGTTAGAGCCCCCACTTTCCACTGCCACTATCTTAGTTCAGTATCTCATTTTTACTCAGGCTATTACAATAGCTTCTTCCTTGTTTCTAACATCACCGACTTAATGGACATGAATTTGAGCAAATGGCAGGAGATAGTGAAGGACTGGGAGCCTGGCGTGATGCAGTCCGTGGGGCTGCAGAGAGTCAGACATGGCTTTGCGACTGAAAACAACCTCCTTCTTTCTAAACTTCCAATTATTTGATTAATCCATTTTGTAAAATCCTGTTTGCCAAATAACTTTTCATAAGTGACACTTTGATTGTATTAAAAAATTATCAGTTATTTCCTAGTACCTGATGATTAAAGTCAAAGCTCACTCATCATCTTGTCAATCAAAACCCTCCGTATTCTGCTTTATACATGACTCCCTCTCTTCTGGGGGCTAATCCCCTCTCTTGACTGACTTTTCTCTCTCCCCTGATAACACTTTGTGATTTCCTACCTTTGTGCTTAGCTCAACTTGCTCTATTTTCAAAGGTTCCCCACGCCTACATTTATCTCTTCTTTGTTTCTCAAAACCAAATGAATAACTATGATTTTCCTAATTGTGTACTGATCATTCTATGTATAAATTGTCTCACTCGCCAACTAAACTACAATCTCTCTAATTAGAGCACTCTCAAATTTGACTAATTATGAGTCATCTAAACTTTGTAAATATATACAGATTCTTAGGTATATCACAAATTTGTTGCATCTTAATTTCTACGGAACTATGGAATTTCTATGGTATATGTGTGAAACATCATCTAATCATAATAGACACCAGTGTTTCTTCTCACATATTGCCTGTGGTGGCTTAATGTTCTTTGTGTATAATGAGATATTTTCTACTAGGTTACAAGACTGCTTAGGGCTCAGGACAGATCTTTATCTCTGTATGCCTTCCATTTCTCAGCACAGTTATTTGCACATACAAGATGCTTAGTAGGGTTTCCCTGGTAGCTCAGCTGGTAAAGAAATGCCTGCAATGCAGGAGACCCTGGTTCAATTCCTGGGTCAGGAAGATCTGCTGGAGAAGCAATAGCCTACCCACTCTAGTATCTTGGGGTTCCCTTGTGGATCATCTGGTAAAGAATCCGCCTGCAATGTGGGAGACCTAGGTTCAATCCCTGGGTTGGGAAGATTCCCTGGAGAAGGGAAAGGCTTAATGAGTATAGATAGAAGAAGTATAGATTGAATAATATAGATGCTTAAGGAGTATAGATTAATTAAGTAAATACTATAGTTCCCAGGAATGATAGTAATTATTTAAAAAAAAAAATTATCAGAAACATTCTAGCCAAACCTAATCCATTCTTGACTTTGCCATCTTTTTCTAGTATATGTGCTGCCGAAGCGAGCACTGCCATCTTTTTCTAAAAATGTCTTTTATCATACTCTGATCTCTCCTTTTGGCTGACAGAACCTATATTTCCAGGTTTAGTCTCAGGTTACAATTAATCCTGTGTCCATATCTTTTATTTCTGGGAAACCCTATGCCTGAATCAATGCAGGTACACTATGTTTGATGGAGAAAGGAGAATGTTATTCAGTCTAACAGAACTGTGAGCCTAGAGTATGGTATGAAAATCATGACTATAAAATTATTTTCCGCATATGTGTGAAGACAGAAGATATCAAAAACCCTGTGTAGTTTGTTCTTACAATTGCTCATGGTGATTTATTCTACTTCAAATCCCTTCTAAGTTTTTCTGAAGAAAGATAAGGCCAAATTACCTGCTGGTGCCTAATCTTTCAGTATGATTACTTAAAAGAACACTTTGGAGCAGTTTTGTGCTTTGATGATATTATGGTGCATTCACCATTTAACAATGGAGAGATGATTGTCATTTATGGGACCCATCCTCCCTACACAATGGTTTCTGATTAGGATAAGACTGAAATTGTTGCTGGTTAGAGAACCACACTGTGGTTGGCTGTTCGTGCTCCATATCTCCTTATAAAAAGGTGGCACCTGTAAAAATCAATAATGCATGAGTTGAGAAGCTGAGATGGCATTTCTGTTAAGTCCAGAAGGAATGACAGAATCAAACTTTCTCAGCCTTCAAGTTTCTCATTTTATTCATATCAGAGGGTTTATATGGAGCACCTGTGCTCTGCTCTTCACTCTACCAGCTGTTGTGGGTTAGACAAGAGAAATGTAAGTCATTATTCCTACCCTCAAGTAGTTTATGATTTTATTGGGTGAGACAAGACATTTAAACATATGCAATTAAAAGGCAATGGGAGGCAGTATGTGGACAAGTTGAAAAGCATGTTATGTAAGGAGAGAATGGGATCAGATTTATAAGAGAAGTAAATGAGCCATCTATCCTTCAGGGGGGTTGGATTTAAGAATGGTCCTGATTTTATGTGAGAGTAAAATGAAATAAGTAAATAAGGATCAAGAGCACTGATAGAGCTGCTTGTATTGTTTGTCTTTTAGGCAGGGGGTTGAACACTGAGTAGAAAATCTAAGAATTTTTAAGTGGACAACTTGGGTAATACTTAATGTCTTGTATTCATTACCCCTGAAGGTGCCAGAACATAAACAACCTTTTTTCTAGTGGGGGTATCTCATTTTGCATTTAAAAGTGATTTGATTTACAACTGGGCTATTCATTATCTTCATCAGTGGCAGCCTTTGAGCCATTCATTTGCAGTCTTTGCATTCTGCTGTTTCTCTCTGTGAGTACACTTCTCTCTGCAGTGATCTATGGTGCTCAAGACAGGATTTTTAAATGGACAGGCTGAAAGATACCGGCGCTGGGAGAGTTTATTAAAGCCACAGCCGATGAACTTGGTTCAGCCAATGTCTTTAAAAGAATGAGTGTCTGAAAAGCTGCAGGGCCCTGTATCATTTTAGCACTGAAAAATGAGACCGAGATTTTGAACAGTGTGAAATGGACATTCTGTTCTGCAGTCGAAAGTGTGTGAGAGAGGAAAGAGACCGTACCAGAAGAAGAACGAAGAAGAAAGTCTGAACAGGGACAGGTTTATGTAAGTGGCTGTTTTCCAGGGACTCTTGGGAGTCTGTTTTCTCAAGGGTCAGGGCTAGGGAGCAGGGTTTTTCTGGATAGATACCAGAAATTCTGCAAAGGTGATCTTTGCAGCTTCTTTATTTTCCTGTTTTAAGGGGGGAAAAGAAATGAAGCTTTAAATGAAACAGAAAATGCCATGGGTTATTTAGACACCCATTTACTTTTCTGTAGGCATAGGTTGGACCAGATGGTCCTGGAGAGTTTGTCCGGTCCTTGATTTTGAGGGTCTGTGTCTACTGAGAAAGCAGTTTGTATTTAATTTAGACATAAAATGTAGACTCTGTTGAACATTTTACAACATCGGCCAATCAGCTCAAATAATAATGCAGTGAATTTTGGTAAATGTACATTTTCTAGTATGTTACCTGGACTATAGATTCCAATTCCTACATTCATCTGTCTGTTCAGCCTCACTTATTGAGCACCTATAAGTGACAGCTCCTTCATGAATCACAGCCTCCCCTTTATGGATCACAGGCTTGTCATAGTGAAAGGGCTTGCATAACTTATTGAAGCGTATAACTTAATGAGCCATGTCCTGCAGGGCCACCCAAGATGGATGGGTCAAAATGGAGAGTTCTGACCAAAGTGGTTCACTGGAGGAGGAAATGGCAACCCATTCCAGTATTCTTGCCTGGAGAACCCCATGTGCAATACAAAAAGGCAAAAATATATGACACCAGAAGATGAGGCCTCCAGGTTGGAAGGTGTCCAATATGCTACTGGGGAAGAGCAGAGGACAATTGCTAACAGCTCTGGAATGAATGAAGTGGCTGGGCCAAAGCAGAAATGATGCTCAGTTGTGGATGTGTCTGGTAGTGAAAATAAAGTCCAGTGCTATAAAGAACAATAATGCATAGGAACCTGTAATGTTAGGTCCATGAATCAAGGTAAATTGGATGTGGTCAAGCAAGAGATGGCAAGACTGAACATCAATATCTTAGGAATCAGTGAACTAAAATGGATGGGAGTGAGCAAAATACTACTGTGGGCAAGAAACCCTTAGAAGAAATGGAGTAGCCCTCATAGTCACCAAAAGAGTCCAGAATGCACTCCTTGGGTGCAGTCTCAAAAATGACAGAATGCTTTTGGTTCATTTAAAAGGCAAACCATTCAACATCACAGTAATCCAAGTCCATGCCCCAACCACTAATGCCAAAGAAGCTGAAGTTGAATGGTTCTGTGAAGACCTACCATAACTTTTAGAACTAACACCAAAAAAAAGACTTTATTGTAGGGGATTGGAATGCAAAAATAGGAAGTCAAGGGATACCTGAAGTATCAGGCAAGTATAGCCTTGGAGTACAAAATGAACCAAGGCAAAGGCTAACAGAATTTTGTCAAGAGAACATGTCGCTCAGAATATATCCTCCTCCAACAAACCAAGAGATAACTCTACACATGAACATCACTAGATGGACAATGCTGAAATCAAATTGATTATGTTCTTTGCAGCCAAAGATGGAGAAGCTCTATTATAGTTAGTAAAAACAAGACCTGGAGCTGACTGTGACTCAGGTCATGAGCTCCTTATTGCAAAATTCAGACTTAAATTGAAAAAGCAGGGAAAACCACTAGTCCATTCAGGTTCCATCTAAATCAAATTATGACTTAGAATTTATAGAGTGGATTTATGCAGTGGAGATGATAAATAGATTCAAGAGATTAGATCTTGTAAACAGAGTGCTTGAAGAACTATGGACAGAGGTTCATAACATTGTACAGGAGGCAACAACCAAAACCATCTCAAAAAAAAAAAAATGCAAGGAGGTAAAGTGGTTGTCTTAAAAGGCCTTACAAGTAGCTGAGAAAAGAAGAGAAGTGAAAGGGAAGGGAGAAAGGGAAAGATATACCAATTAAATGAAGAGTTCCAGAGAATAGCAAGGAGAGATAAGAAGGCCTTCTTCAATGAACAATGCAAAGAAATAGAGGAAACAATAGAATGGAAAAGACTTTGATATCTCAAGAAAATTAGAGATATCCAAGGAATATTTCATGCAAGAACAGGCATGACAAAGGACAGAAATGGTAAGGATCTAACAGAAGCAGAAAAGATTAAGAAGAGATGGCAAGAATACACAGAGAAACTATAGGAGAAAGGCCTTAATGACCCAGATAAACATGATGGTATGGTCACTCACCTAGAGTTGGACATCCTGGAATATAAGTCAAATGAGGCTTAGGAAGCATAACCACAAAAAAATCTAGTGGAGGTGATGGAATTCCAGCTGAGCTATTTAAAATTCTAAAAAAAAAAAAAAAAAGATGCTGTTAAAATACTCACTCAGTGTATCAGCAAATTTGGAAAACTCAGCAGTGGCCACAGGACTGGAAAAAGATCAGTTTTCACTCCAATCCCAAAGAAGGACAATGCCAAAGAATATTCAAAGTACTGTACAGTTCTACTCATTTCAGATGCTAGTAAGGTTATGCTCAAAATCCTCCAAGCTAGGTTTCAGCAGTACATGAACTGTGAACTTTCAGACGTACAAGTTGGTTTAGAAAAGGCAGAGGAACCAGAGATCGAATTCACTGGATCATGGAGAAAACAAGGGGGTTCCAACAAACACCTACTTTTGCTTCACTGACTACCCCAAAACCTTTGGACTGGTGTGGATTTTCCACAACAAACTGTGGAAAATTCTTAAAGAGACAGAGGTGGTAGACCACTTTACCTGTCTCCTGAGAAACCTGTATGTGGGTGAAGATGCAACAGTTGGAATCAGACATGTAACAACCGAATAGTTTAAATTTGGGAAAGGAGTATGACAAGGCTGTATACTGTCACCCTGCTTACTTTAACTTCTATGCAGAGTACATCATGCAAAATGCTGGGCTAGATGAACTATAAGCTGGAATCAAGATTTCCAGGAGAAATATCAATAACCTCAGATATGCAGGTAACACTATTCTAATGCCAGAAAGTGAAGAGAAATTAAAGAGCCCTTGATGAGGGTGAAAGAGGAGAGTGAAAAAGCTGGCTTGAAACTCAATATTAAAAAATTAAGATTATGACATCCCGGTCCCATCACTTCATGGCAAAGAGGAGAAAAAGTGGAAGCAATGACAGATTTTATTTTCTTGGTCTCCAAAATTACTGCAGATGTTGATTGCAGCCATGAAATTAAAAGGCGCTTGCTCCTTGGAAGGAAAACTATGACAAACCTAGATAGCATATTAAAAAGCAAAGACATCACTTTGCCAACAAAGGTCTATAATAGTCAAAGCTATGGTTTTTCCATTAGTCATGTATGGATGTGAGAGCTGGATCATGAGGAAAGCTGAGTGCCAAAGAATTGATGCTTCCGAATTGTGGTGCTGAGAAGACTCTTGAGAGCCCCTTGGATTTCAAGGAGATCCAACCAGTCCATCCTAAAGGAAATCAACCTTGAATATTCTTTGGAAGGACTGTTGCTGAAGCTCCAATACTTTGGCCACCTGATGTGAAGAATTGACTCATTGGGAAAGATCCTGATGCTGGGAAAGATTGACAGCAGGAGGAGAAGGGGACAACAGACGATGAGATGGTTGGATGGCATCACTGACATGATGGACATGAGCTTGAGTAAACTCGGGGAGTTGGTGATGGACAGGGAGGCCTGGTGTGCTGCGGTCCATGGGGTCACAGAGAGTCAGACACGACTGAGCGACTGAACTGAACTGTAGTGGCTATCCAAGTGTAATGTTACTAACAAGTACATAATAGTAGTTATTATAAAAAACTGAAAGGAGGAAATGTCTCAAGGATAAAGGATTCATTTATCCATGTATAGTTTGGTTGTGTCATGTAGATTCCACACAATTTTATCTGTAATAAGCTAAACTCTACAGAAAGGACACTATATAACATTGTCTTGGCCACCACTTGTAAGAGACTCAGAAAGACTGCATACTAGCTCTACTGATATGTATGCTCTTGAGTGTTTAGTTGTTTCCTCTGGTTGCCTTTGGGGTGGGGAATAGAGCTACTTGAATTAGTAAGTTACAGTGGTCATCTGGAACAGGCATATGAGAAGAAATGATACATTTTGTGGAATTTTAATTTCTGATGGCTTCAAATGAATAACAGATTTCCTAATGTGTAACTTTGGTCACAACCATTAATGTACCCTGTCCATCTCTTAAATTGGGGGAAATAACATCCTTTCTTCTTTATAGGGTTGCAGTGAGGATCAAAGCCATGTGTATAAAGGTCCTTCATAGACTAAAAGTTGCCACATTCTGTTTGGGGGTCAAGAATACCAAATTAATCCCTCTGTGGAAAATCTTGACCTTTCAAAATATTCCACACTGTTCTTGACTTTCAGTTTTCCATCTCCTTATTTTATATGTAAAATTAATAATTCCAGAATTCACTGTATATGTATACAAACATACAAAAAGGCTGGATTTAGTTATACATTCACAGAATGCTTTTGTTTTTCTTTTACCATCTTCTTATCAAGCTACCTTTCATATAAAATTAAGTGACCAGTTAAGATTAACTGTTCAGGCCTAGCAGGCTGCTTTCTCTTCTGAGAATCTTCCTCCATAAATTGGTGCTCTGAGATCTCGCTCACTGTCACATCATTAATTGCAGAGCTTAATTTTTTTGCTCCCTTGCTTAGGGGTATTATCATTAAAGACTCACCGTGATTTGTCGGAGAGTCTGGGAGCTGAATTGCTGTAAGGAAAAGGTTGGTAAGCGTGAAACCTGCATGAGTTGAGAGTCAGTCAAACTCAGACCTGATAATACATCAGGAAGATATAAGATGCAATTCTAGTTCGGTGTCCTTCATGGGAATCGTGATATTTTCAGGCCTGGAAAGGATGTTGGGGAGAACCTACTTCTACCGTATCTCGTCTTATTGTGAAAATGATGCTGAAATGAATGAAGTGACTTGACCCAGCTTTTGCTTCAAGCACCAGAGCTCAAGTCTCTCAGCTTGGAGCTCTTTCTATGACACTCTTCTCCTTCCCCTTCTTGGTATTGTAAATTTCAGGGCCCTGGGGCTTCACAGTCCATTGTAGGATTTGTCAGGGCTATATAATGAGAGTGTTGCTTTTGGGTCATATTATTCAATTTCATGTTTCATCCTAGTAGGCAGGAAAATGGATTTTAATTTAATCTTTCAGTATCAAAATATTAAAAACTGTTTAGATGAAAGCATTTAGCTCTTAATGTGGCATGTTTGGCTCTATTGACATAAATTAATGTAGCTTATAAATTAAGTACAAATATGTGGTGTAGGGTTTAGAAAACCTGCATTCCATTTCTCCTCTCTCTGCCATTTGGCTGTGAGATTATCAGCATTTCCATGTTTTGGAATTTTAATTTACTTTTCTGCAAAACGAGAAGATAACTATCTACTACATAAGACTGCCATCTGGTTTAAAATAATTTGTGAATGTGAAAGCTCATGTTGCCTGTGAGATATAATGTACATACATTGATATTATTACTTAACTATGTGCTCCAGAGCCCTCCAGCTTTGCTGCCTCCTATATGTGGTTGAATCAAGTCACACACAATCCTAGCATTTCCTAGGTAGCTCTTCTGCAGGAAGGATCAAAGGAGAGTCTTCTTTAAAGCTTTTTAATTTTGATCGTTGGTCACCTTCCTTGTTGAATTTTAGTCAGATCTGAATTCTAATCATTAAGAGTTTTGACTCTGGCAATGAGCAATGTCAGGGAAAAGTCCTTTATATTAAGAAATCCCTGGGTTTGGAAGATGCCCTGGAGAAGGGAAAGGCTACCCACTCCGGCATTCTGGCCTGGAGAATTCCATGAACTCTATAGTCCATGGGGTCACAAAGAGTCAGACACGACTAATTAAGAAATTCACTCACATTAAGAAATCACAAATTAGGAGAGATATAAAGGAAACTGAGGCAATAGAACAATAGAAGGCTTAGTAGTCAGAGCCTTAAAAGAAGCTAGAGTTTACTTTGAATGTTCATTTTGAAGCAGAATTTTTGTGACTCTCCCATGCTCCATGTCCATGCTACTGTTAACAGATGTCCCACCTTCCAAAACAGAGAGGCAAGCTTGGCAGCTCTTCTCAGCGACAAATTTAATTATGACTGCAAATGTGATAATGGAGCAACCTTTCCAAGTTTTAATTGGATCTGCATTTGGCACAAGCCACCTTCGTTTTTACACCATATGGGTAACGGCGGAGCAAGGTGCTGTCTTGTGCCCTTGCTGTGAATTAGTCAACTCTTGATTATCTGCAGAGGAACCAACCATATAATGGTTCAGTCATGGCTTTTATAACCCCAGCCAGTTCTCCCTGAACCTAATAGGTGAATGGACTGCCTACTCACATTGTCACTTGGTTTAGTCTTGAGAACTATAAACTTATTTTAACATTTATTTGGCAGAGACTATTAATTCTATGTCAACTTATTCATCACTCCTTGCTATCAAATTCCATTCCAAATGTAGTACTCACATGATCTTAGACATGTACCTGGTTTTTTGATTTGCAAAATTCAGTACAAATTGTGCCATCCAGACACTAGTCCTATGGCTAGTAAAGGTAAGAGTTGCAGGTAAAGAAACTGAGCTTCAGAACAGTTGAGTGACTCATCCAGGGTCGTCTTGTAGGCAGGCAGTGTCACCTCAGTCTTATGTCCCTAAAGTTAGGGCTCTTGCTTCTGTATAACAGGTTCTCCAGAAGGACAAGGGGGTAATTTAGATTATCTGCTCTTTGGGACTGTGTACACTATGTGTGTGTAAGTTGTGTCCGACTCCTTCAGACCCCATGGACTGTAGCCCACCAGCCTCCTCTGTCCATGGAATTCTCAGGCAAGAATACTGGAGAGGGTACCCATTCCCTTCTCCAGGGGATCTTCCTGACTCAGGGGTCACACTTCAGGTCTCCTGCACTGCAGGCAGATTCTTTACCTTCTGAGTCACCATGTACACTAGAGCTTTCCTTTATTAGTGCAGATAATGGAGAATTTGAGCTTGAATAAACATGAGAAAGGATGGGGTGTATAGGTAAAAAAGCAGGGAAATCTTGATATGATATCCATTATCTCCCTAAACATTCTTCTCTGTCCCCCTTAGAATGATTATCCTCTCATAGTTTCAGGCAGGCCTGTGGTTGCTCACAGACATGAAGTATAAATGAAGAAGAAATATGATTTTTAGTACAAGTATTGCCCGAGTATTAAAATATTTGTCATGAACATGTAAAATTTTAAGCCAACAACATACATATTGAGTAACTATTAGGTCCTTGCCAGATGCTGGGTTAGACTTTGGGGATAAAAAGATAACTAAAATATATTGTCTTTAAGGCACTTATTGGCTAGAGGGAAAGGAAGACATAAATGACTTTGACACCTAGTAAATACAGAGTTAAAAGGAAGTCTGAAGTGCTCTGAGAACCCAGAGTGGGGAAAAGCTCATTCAGTATGGTGGTGAATTGCAACCCTTCTTGGCTTAATTTGGCTTACATGGGAAGTTGAGGCCTTTAATAATCATGAAACTTTAAAAAAATCTCTGGAGTCAAATGAAGCTATAATTCCAAATTAAGGCTGAGTGTATAGAAATACTTAACCTTTTAATGTTAAGGCTAAACCTTTTAAGATCAACTGTTCGGAGCCATATCTGAAAGGAGTCTTTTCACTCACAGAATGTATAGTCGGCATAAAAGCATGATGCTGAATAAAGCAGAGAAAGCACTCTCAGCAGCATAGCAGCATAGATCATTAGGAGGTAGGCAAACCCAAATAATGGAAGGACTTCAATTTAAAAATCTTGCTTTGGTCACAGCGACCATCCTGGGTGATTCCAAGGCGTGTGAAATAGTAAGGTTCCAGGTATCACATGGTTCCAAGGAGGGCTCTGAACAATGCTGTCTGAGCTGGGCTCAGGGATGGAAGGGTGGAAGCCACCTCACAAAATGCCCCATGCTGTCTAAATGCAGGGCAAGGGGGTGGGCTCTCCAATTTGTCAAAAACTCATTTTCAGGCCTCTAGGTCTCCTAGCAGCAAAATGGTTTCTGGAGCCTGCCTTCTCTTTTTCTGTGCCAAAATAGGAGTATTTACCCAGATGCAAAAGATGAAAAATAATGACATTAAAAAAGATTGGAGTGCTTAAAAAATATGGATTTAATTAAGCATTTCTACCATTTGGGGATAGAAGGATTCTGATTTGGAGGCACATGTAAGATGCAGCTTCTATCTTTTCACCACTTCTGGAATCACCATCCTAAATGTGCCTCACTGCTTGGCCTCTCTCTTGATCAAGTGGGTGGTTAACATGGAAATGATCCTCTGGTTCTTTTTGCTAAACATTAGTTGGTCAAATTAGATGGGGAAACAGTGGAAACAGTGACAGACTTTATTTTTTGGGGCCCCCAAATCACTGCAGATGGTGACTGCAGCCATGAAATTAAAAGACACTTGCTCCTTGGAAGGAAAGTTATGACCAACCTAGACAGCATATTAAAAGAGCAGAGACATTACTTTCCCAACAAAGGTCCACATAGTCAAAGCTATGGTTTTTTCAGTGTTCATATATGGATGTGAGAGTTGGACTATAAAGGAAGCTGAGCGCCGAAGAATTGATGCTTTTGAACTGTGGTGTTGGAGAAGACTCTTGAGAGTCCCTTGGACTGCAAGGAGATCCAACCAGTCCATCCTAAAGGAAATCAGTCCTGAATTATTCATTGGAAGGACTGATGTTGAAGCTGAAACTCCAGTACTTTGGTCACCTGATGCGAAGAACTGATTCCTTAGAAAAGACTCTGATGCTGGGAAAGATTCAAGGCGGGAGGAGAAGGGGACAACAGAGCAGATGAGATGGCTGAATGACATCGCCAACTCGATGGACATGAGTTTGAGCAAGCTCCAGGAGTTGGTGATGGACAGGGAGGCCTAGCGTGCTGCAGTCAATGGGGTCGCAAAGAGTCAGACACAGCTGAGCGACTGAACTGAACTGAACTGAGTTGGTTAAAGCATTCTTCCTCTGGTACAAAAAAATTAATGGTGTGTGTGTGTGTGTGTGTGTGTGTGTGTGTGTGTGCGCACGCAGAATGCAGCACAAATAGTGGATGCTGCAGTAATTCAATTTAGAGTAATATGCAGGTCTACAATTCCATTTTTTTTCCTGTCATTTCTTTCCCCATAAGTAACCATTATGGCGATGTGGCCACAATATGAAGTAAGCAGGCAGAGTGATATTCTGAAAAAGGTCTGGCTCCTAGGGCAGGGAGATGCATTTGGATCCACTCCTGAGGCTTCCTGGGTGGTGGAATGCCTTGTTGCTGCTGACACTGTGTTCTCCCCTGTGAGTGCAGACCGTCAGTTCCCATTTTACAGAATCACAGTCTCTTTCAAAGCCTTTCCTAGTTCCCTCTGGGAGTCCTCAGATGTGGGGCGTCTGCACACACGTGCGCAGCAACAAGCTGGAGTGGGTTGCTCTGCTCTGCTCTCTGGTCGAGCTTTTGACGCGCTTGGCAGCACCCCCCACCCCCCCACTCTCAGGCAGTGGGGCTTTGGGGGTTCGCTGTCATCCAGGGTCGGGGGGAGTCAAAGTGTGTTGGGCGTGCGGCAGTGGGACAGAGGTTTGGGGATGGGCTAGGTGTGATAACAGTGGCTTTCACTCTGATTCTGTCTCACTTCATAACATGTCCTGAAGAAGCAAAATTTGTTTCCAGAATCTCACATATCCCTTATCAGACGTTAACTTATAGTTTCTGGCCTTATTTTCTCTCTCTGTAGGACTTTGAAGCCTGTCCTTCTGGCCAGCAGGGAGACAGATGCCTAGCAATTCCCTCCCAAATCTAATTCTCCCCTCTATCTTTGACTCAAGGCTCCCTGTATTAAATTACATCAACCCTGCACCATAAAATCATATAAACAGATACCCAACAGAGTCACCAACCTGTCAGATCCACAAACAGCTCAGTTCTGAATCTCAGGTTTGAATCTGTGCAACCCCAAAACACAGCAAAGACAGCAGGAAAGCTCTGCTGGTAACCAGAAGGTTTCATGAGTTAGTATCTTACATTAATCATTCAGAAAAGTAGTAATTCTGAATCTTATCAGACCCATTTCAATGACAGAACAATGTAATATACTTGGTCAGTGCAAACTGAGTTTTGATAAGTGTATGTTGGATTCATCCTAGTTATAAGAACAGAACAACAGAATTATAATTTGGCAAATAATAATGGTTGTTTACCAGCTGAGCCACAAGGGAAACCCGAGAATACTGGAGTGGGTAGCCTATCCCTTCTCCAGTATATCTTCCTAACCCAGGAATCGAACTGGGGTCTCCTGCACTGCAGGCTGTGCTATCAGGAAAGCCCTGTAAACATATAGTGCCTTTTAAAACACTTCCAGAACCATCTTGCTTTTAGGAACTGTTTCTAAATGTTTATTTGAAATACACGTTGATTCAGGCATATCACTTACCATATCTTTATTGCACTTTGTAATAAAGTGACAATAAAATAATTAATAATAATAGATAACCGTTGTTAGAAATTTACTGGGATCAAGCACAGTTCTAAACATCTTATGCATATTAACACATTTAATCCTCTTTACAACCCTATGACATGGCTATTGTTATTATTAAAATTTTACAAGTGAGGAAACTGAGGGTCAGGGAGTTTAAGTAGTTTGTCAAAGTCCTGCAGCCAATAAGTGGTGAGGCTGAGATTTTTTTAAACCTTGGCAGTTTACTGTTTCTTCACTTTTCTTCTACACTTCTTTTTTCTTTTATACTTTTTAATAAAATTGTGGCAATGCGTGGTAGGTATTTGTTTAGCATCTTTCCTTCCCCACTGGATGCTCCCTGACAGCAGGATTCTAACTTAATGCCGCTCTGTGTTACACCTGGTACATGGTCAGGTGTAAAGTGCCTACTGAATATGGAATATAGGATTCATCAGTGGACCTCAGGACTATTTATCTATTTGTGTTTTGTGCATGGAAAATCTTGTCATGATTGAAATAACAGGGAACAGAAATAACAGAAATAAGAAGGAACATGTGGGCCATATTCGCATATTGTTCCCAACTAATTTGTGGAGAAAATCTCTTCCTAGATGAAAAGTTATGTGATAATCTGAAACACTACAGTAACTAATACAGGATGATAAGCTGGTACAGCTAGTGTGTGAGAAAGTCCGAAATGAATGACAAATATGGAAGAAGGAGCAGGGCTGGGATCTCCTGAGCTGATAAACATAGAGTGAGTTAGTGTTTGATTGAGAACTAAAACTGAAGTCTTTCATCTGCCACGTTAGAATGTTGCTAGCTGTTAGGTGCAACAGATCATTGTGGGTCAGTTAGGCCTGTGTGGATCAGGGATCCAAACCTACAAGAAGATAAGAGGATAGAAAAGAGCTAAAGTTACTGATTTCCAAATGCTTGAATGATCAAATAGCAAAATTAGTTGATTTATAAAACTCTTGGATCTGTAGCTTACTAAATTATTCACTCATTGATTCACTCACTCACTCACCCATCACATTTATAATTAGTGCTTACTATGTACCAAGTTCTGTTTTAGTCATGGATGTCTCTCGGTTTGAAAGAGAAGAGTAGAAAGCCCTAGGTTTTGGAATAACTTTTCTGACAAGGCAACAATTTCTTGGCAGCAATGTGACATTGTGGGAGGTGTTTAAGAAACCATAGCTGATTTTGGATGTGAATCACGTACCTGACTAGTTTTATCAATTTAACTAGCATATTTTGAGCACCCACTATATTTAAGCATTGTGAGAATAAAGTGGCAAAAAGTTCCTGCATTCAAGTAACTTACAGTGTACTTAGTTAGGTTTTAGGGAGGGGCTTTCCAGGTGGCACAGTGATAAAAAAAATTCACTTGCCAACTCAGGAAACTCAAGAGATACAAGTTCGATCCCTGGATCAGGAAGATTCCCTGGAGAAGGAAATGGCAACCTGCTCCAACATGTTTGCCTGGAAAATTCCATGGATAGAGGATCCTAGTGGGGCTACAGTCCACGGCATCACAAAGGGTTGGACATGACTGAACAATAGAGGGTATGCGTGCACACACACACACACACACACACACCCCAGAAGCTGTGGGAGTCCATAGATGGGGAGGGCCTTCTCATGTAATATAAACCGAAGAAGTGCATAAATTTATTATGCCTTGGCTGAGTGTCTGTGTCTGGTGCTTCCAACTATCCATGCTCTGTCCATCCTCCTGGGTACCAAAGCTTACCATTTCCAGATCACTTTTGTAGTAAGCTGTGGCAATGTAATTGGGTTCTACACAACAGAATGTGGGTAGAAGTGTTGCATCCCTGTCCATAAAATTCTCTCAAACACTGTCTCTACTGTTTCTTCATTTGGTGGTGGACAAGTGAGGGCTCTAGGAACCTAGGGTTGGGTGGAGCCATGAGACACAAGAAGCTGGGATGAAAAATGACCTGCTGATGCATGATGGGAGGTGGCATGAGTGAGCAGTTGGGATAAGCCATGATAAGCCAGTGTGATTTGGGGTCTGTGGCTTGCAGCAGTTAGCCTGCCTTAATTATGCCGCATGAGTGCTCAACTTACACAGTGCCAGATTCTAAAAGCCAGGACACTAAGTCCAGACATAAGGAGGGGCAAAAATAAAACTTGTAATCACGAACTGTGTTCACATCTACAAAGCACTTTCACGTACCAGTAGTTAATTTTGTCATTGGGTCTTATAATAACTCCAGGGAAACAGCACAAGTAGCAGCATTTCTACTTTTCCAGTAGGGAAACTAGGCTGTTTGTGTTAGTTAGGCTACTTGGAAACATGGGACTATCAAACTTTATTCAGTTAGGGAAAATTGTTCCTGGGGACGATCTCCGAACTAGGGCTTTTTCAACTAAGACAAAGTTTTACTCAGAAGGCTTTCCTAGCCTCTGCCTCCCTGCTTTAACCAGATCCATGAGTGTGGGATGAGGAAGAACACGAGAGAGGTGGGATCACCCTCTGGGGGCCCCACGGACTGTCCTGGGGTTGCTGTGGACTCCAAGAAGACAAGCTAGTCTCCACCTCATGGCAGAACTGGGCCGCCTCGCTGCCTGGATTACTATAATAGTTTGAGGGCATCCGGGTTCTTTAACTATAACTTCTGAGTGATACCTTTTCTCTTTTCACTCCTTATCCAGTACAGGCCATTCTACCCTCCCCAGAGCATCAGACTACCTGCAGCCCTTGGCATAACTTTCTCATTTTGGACTTTGTTGATATAATTGTGCATTTTATTCTTTCTTATAAAAGGAGATTTTTCTCATTCAACATTTTTACATAGCTTACAGGGACTCTGTACGGGCAATAACTCACTTCAAATCCTCCTACCCCAGTGAATTTTTCTAATTCAATTTAACTTCATCATTTTATGCAACTAGTATGCCTAACATATTTTACTAGGGATTGGGCATATAAAAATACTAGTGTATACAGATGTATAGAACAGTCTTTTGGACTCTGTGGGAGAAGGCGAGGGTGGGATAATTTGAGAGAATAGCATTGAAACATGTATATTACCATATGTGAAACAGATCGCCAGTCCAGGTTTGATGCATGAGACAGGGCGCTCGGGGCTGGTGCTCTGGGATGACCTGGAGGGATGGGATGGGAAGGGAGGTGGGAGGGGGGTTCAGGATGGGGGACACATGTACACCCATGGCTGATTCATGTCAATGTATGGCAAAAACCACTACAATATTGTAAAGTAATTAGCCTGCAATTAAAATAAATAAATCAAGAAAAATACTAGTGTATGATTCCCACTGTTAAATGGGTACTTTTCATAGAATAGTTTATAAAATTATTTAAACCAATCAAAGTGGCTTGAAACTCAACATTAAAAAGACTAAGATTATGGCGTCTGGTCCCATCACTTCACAGCAAATAGAAGGGAAACAAGTGGAAGTAGCGACTTTTATTTTATTTTATTTTATTTTATTGGGCTCCAAAATCACTGTGGGTGGTGATCGCAGCCATGAAACTAAAAGACATTTGCTCCTTAGAAGGAACACTATGACAAACTTAAACAGCATATTAAAAAGCAAAGACATCACTTTGCCGACAAAAGTACATATGGTCAAAGTGGTGATTTTGCCAATAGTCATGTACGGATATGAGAGTAGGACCATGAAGAAAGCTGAGAGCCAAAGAATTGATTCTTTCGAGCTGTGATGCTACAGAAGACTCTTGAGAGTTTCTTGGACAGCAAGGAGATCAAACCAATCAATCTTAAAAGCAAATCAACCCTGAATATTCATTGGAAGGACTGTTGCTGAAGCTGAAGCTCTAAAACTTTGGCCACCTGATGAGAAGAACTGACTCCTTAGAAAAGACCCTGATGCTGGGAAAGATTGAAGGCAAAAGGAGAAGGAGGCAGCAAAGGATGAGATGGTTAGGTACATCACTGACTCCATGGACATAAGTCTGAGCAAATTCCAGGAAATAGAGAAGGACAAGGAAGCCTGGCATTATGTAGTCCATGGGGTCACAAAGAGCCGGACACAACTTAGCAAATGAACAATAACACAGCAACAAACTAATCAATATTTACATTCATTTGGAATGACCTTATAAATTAAGTTTATACATTTATAAACTTACCTCCAGTGAACACCTGATTATACTGCATTGTTTTGTGAGAAGAGAACATATGAGACTCATCAGCAAAGAACTCTGAGGATGAGAGAGCAGATTTTACCAGGCTAGTCTGCAAGACTAGATAAGCCTAGTTGTAGGTCAGGGACTGTATTAGTCTAGACTCTTTTGGTAGCAAGTTATAGAAAATGCAATTCAAATTGGTGTTTGAGCCAAAGAGAATTTATTGGCTTCTATGTGTGAAGCATCTAGGCCATATATCTGTGTATCAGTGGGATTAGAAACAAATCCTCAAATTTCAGAGGTGGGAATTAGAAAGATTCTTTTCCTTCTAGGTAAATGGGCCTTTTCACACAGAAATAGAATCACTTAATGTAGATAAAACAACAACAAGCTTTAAGGCAACTACTTGTCTGTCTTAGATACAGTAAGAAACAAAGCATTTCAGCAAGGGCTAACAGATTCTCATCAATATGGCCAAGGAGACAATATAAATGCCCTGATAGCCTATGGTCCTTCATCCTCAAAAAAGTTGGGTCATTTTTTTTATTCTTATAAGATGAGAAAACACTTGTCTATCCAGTGGCTCCCAGCAAGTGTAGTAGCAGAAGGACAGGCTGTTGTGTGTGTATCTTTTACCTTGGGCTCCCAGAAGAGATGGACCCTCTTTTCTATGGCATCATCTGTGTATGAGTGAAGTCACTTAAGCACACCAAGTTTTGCCAAGACATTTAGACAATGGTGCTGAATGCAAAAAATCACAAATCTTTTAAATATATAATTAAAAACTACCTGTATCCTATCATTATAAACATAGCAGTTGTACCTAAATTCAAATTGCAGTGGTATTGTCAAGTTTTTGTCAAGTTGGACTAACCATCTTTTTCAGTTCAGTTCAATTCAGTCGCTCAGTCGTGTCCGACTCTTTGCAACCCCATGAACCGCAGCACGCCAGGCTTCCCTGTCCATCACCAACTCCCAGAGTCCACCCAAAGCCATGTCCATCGAGTCAGTGATGCCATCCAACCATCTCATCCTCTGTCGTCCCCTTCTCCTCCTGCCCTCAATCTTTCCCAGCATCAGGGTCTTTTCAAAAGAGTCAGCTCTTCACATCAAGTGGCCAAAGTACTGGAGTTTCAGCTTCAGCGTCAGTCCTTCCAATGAACACCCAGGACTGATCTCCTTTAGGATGGACTGGTTGGATCTCCTTGCAGTCCAAGGGACTCTCAAGAGTCTTCTCCAACACCACAGTTCAAAAGCATCCATTCTTTGGCGCTCAGCTTTCTTCACAGTCCAACTGTCACATCCATACATGAGCACTGGAAAAACCATAGCCTTGACCAGATGGACCTTTGTTGGGAGAGTAATGTCTCTGCTTCTTAATATGCTGTCTAGGTTGGTCATAACTTTCCTTCCAAGGAGTAAGCGTCTTTTAATTTTATGGCTGAAGTCACCATCTGCAGTAATTTTGGAGCCCAGAAAAATAAAGTCAGTCACTGTTTCCACTATTTCTCCATCTATTTGCCATGAAGTGATGGGACCAGATGCCATGATCTTAGTTTTCTGAATGTTGAACTTTAAGCCAGCTCTTTCACTCTCCTCTTGTACTTTCATCAAGAGGCTCTTTAGCTCTTCTTCAAGTTTTTACCAGTGCTGTTGAACTATTTAGATATTAAAAATATTCTTTATACAAAAAAATTTGAAGGGATTCAAGGCCCAAGTTCTCAAACAAAGGGTCATTCTCAATTCTCTGCTATCCTTTCCTCTGTGCTGATTCTTTCTCAGGCAGATTCTCTGTTTAATAAGCTGACTGCTGCTCCAGTGCTATATTTCATCCCCTCATTGTCCAATAAAGTCTTTCTTCCTCAAAATTGAAACAAAGTTCCTACAGTTGAGTTACTGAATCCTCTGAGGTCATGAGCCTATCCTGAATTAATCACTTCCAAAGAATCTCTAGGTTTTGATGTTTCATTTGGCCAGCCCTGGTCACATACCACCCATACCACATGGACTGGGATAACCAGGGATTGTTGAATCAATTGCTGTGTATTAAACTTTAGACTTCCCAGCTCTAGACCAATTTAGACACCACTTTAGAACAAGCCCTCATTTCAGGAATTATTACTTGTACCATTCTCCTTCCTAAGACCTATTTCTTTTTGATTCAAAATTCTTCTGTTTACAAGACACAGAAAGCAATTTATGGCCACTAAGGCCACACATTAAAAACACAAGAAACCCACAGACAATTGCTGGAAGGATCATTGGGTGTCTCACAGGGTCAAAGGATGAGTTAAGTGTACCTACGCAAGAGCAAGGAGAAGAAGAATCCACAGTATTTCAGATGCCAGATTGTATGCTATTTTCTCTTGAACAGTAGTGTCAATGTCACTCTATTACAAAGTCCTTCAGTCTCTCTCTCTCTCAGTTAAAAATATCCAGATTCTCAGAACAGAGCATTTGATTAGCCCATCTTGTGTCAAATGTAAACCTCTGGATCATTTAGCCTTTGCTGGGAGACTGAACCACATGATACAACATGAAAAAAAATATTGTCATCTCTTTTTAAAGGTGGAAAATTATGTTTATGGAAATAAAATTTTCCAATGCTGCATAGCTACTAATAGCAAAGCTAGTTTAGTTCTGATTAAATGTTTTTATAAATACTCTGTTTATAGTATCATGCCTGTTAAAGTAGCTATAATGGGATTCTAAGCCTATTAATAGTTGAATGTGATGATTCCGTTTTTACATTTCAGTGCCCTCTTTGTTTGTGTTTTATTAATTCCTTTATTTTAATCAGGCCACATTTAAAAATTCTAGTCTTTCTTAACAAGGCAGTGTCTTCAGGGAATGCGTATGGCTGGTGTCAAGATTAAAAATGGGATGTGCTCATCAGAGGCCAACTCACCCTTGGACAGTTATCCCTTCTCCTTCAGTGAGTGTTTCTTTCTGAGAGCTCTTTCCTTCTCACTTGTAGAACTTTGAGTTTAGTTGTTTTTTTTTTTTTGTTTGTTTGTTTTAAGAAAGAATTCTCTTATCATACTACCCTACACCCATGAACATCCATGATTTGAAAATCCAAATTCTAATAGTTTCTACTCACAATATGTGGAAAGACGAGTCAGAAGCACATTTCACAGTGAGAATGAAATGTGGCAGAACTAGCTAGGAAACAGCTGATGGTGCCACAGTTCTGTGAGAGCGATGGGGCTTCTCCCTTTGCCAGTTTTGGACACCAGACATTTGACTATCAGCGGCTTTTGACTTCATAATGATATTGCTAGTTGATATTAGAGGTCAGGTCATTTTCTAAAATACTTTTTGGAAGTTATATATATTCAATCAGCAAAACTTATTTTAGAAGCATACCTATATATCTATGAAACAAGTTAAATTCTATACAACGGCATTTTGTATGTTTATTTTTTAAGACGTGATTCTAAGGTTAGCTTCTTAGCCTCTTTACTAAAGAAGAGTTAAAGTGCTTATGGAGGCCCTATCTGACTTTTCTTCTTTCACCGTTGTTTTCATGGATGGGTTTCTCCTGATTTTAGGCAGCTCTCATCCCACACACTTCACGCTGGGTTAGTCACTTGTTACTGTTAGGGACTATTACAGTCCATAAGATTCAGGGCCTCTCAGCTGACAGTTGTTCATATTTCACTACTAATGCCAGAGTCCTTGTCTTTGTCTAAACATTCTGGGAGCTTCTCATTGCCATTGCTGTTTCCGTTTTCTGCTTGGTCCCTTTGATCTGTACGACTGAATAAAACCATTTCCAAGCATGGGATAGCTTAAGAAAAGCCTCCTTTCTGCAGAAATAAAGCAAGTCTGGCATAGTATCATCTAACATTCCCTTTCATTCCTTGATTCCCTTCTTTCCCCTTGCTTCCTCCCTCCCACTCCCCTGGCTATATGGACAAGTGGAGCATTGTTGCTCGAAGCTTCTCAGGTCAGGGTCGGTGTAGGTTACAAAAGCATATGTTGATGCGGCCTTCAGAGAGTACTGGGAGCCAAGAAACTTACCAGAAGATGTTGTGATATACCGCTCTAATGTCTGACCCCATCCTAGGCAATCTGGCTCAAAGGAGAGTAGGGCCACGTCCATGAGATAACTTTCCTTTCTGTGCTGGGAAAGTCATCAGGAAAATTATAACAGATTAGCATCTGACAGCCTGCAGAGCATTTCTACATGCATTATCTCCTTTAATCCTCACAACTCTGAGGTGTTATTATGATCCCCCTTTTCAGAGGAGGCTCAGAGTTAAGTACTCAGAGCCAGCATTGTGTCTGGATCGAGATCATTTAGTTCAAAATCTCATCTCTTTCCCTGATGCTTCATAACTGTACCAGAAAAGGGTGCAGTTTTTGTGCCTTTCTAACACAGAAACATACCTTGCATTGCCTTTGTGTGAGTATCCTGAGGAACAGGTCTGCTAAACAATTCCCTTAAAGAGAGACCTGTCAGGCAAGAAGGGGATCAACGTATAGGTCAAATGCAAGGAAACTTGCTTTAGATAAAGGATTGAAAATAAACTGTAGATGAAGATCAAATGAGGCTTCCCAGGTGGTGCTAGTAGTAAAGAATCTGCCTGCTAATGCAGGAAATGCCAGAGATACAGTTTGGAGTCCTGGGCTGGGAAGACCAAGTGATCAGGAATGGGACAAAGAGGTGCTATTTTTTTTTTTTTTTCTGTAATCAAGGAATCCACACAACTTGTACTTTCTCTAACAAATAGAGGCAAACAAATTGCACTCTTTTGCATGAGAATATTCTGTTTATTCAAAAATCGTAAGAATCAATATTTTAAAAAGAATTGAAATATTACATGTGTTGAAAAAAATCTTGAAATTCTCTAGAATAAGTCAACTAGCCAAGGCTATGACTAGCAAAGTTAAAACAGAAAGGAAGGCTTTTCTTGCCAAGAGAAACTGCTGCAGCAGCCAGAGAAGCCCCTTCAACATGCATTGTGAAAGGAAGCCCGGTCTGTGCTTGTCTTAGGCGATGAAGGAGGAGACTGGCTGAGGCTTTTTCTCCCTTTAAGGTTTTTGATTGTACAGAGGTGAAATGAATTCCGGACATTTGAAGACAAGCCTAAAATATGGAAAGCAGCCAAAGCTCCTTTTCTCGGTGTGACAATGTTGCTGACACACAGCTGGAGATTGATTTATAAGGAAAGTCTTTAACAAAGTACAACACATATGGACATTAGGCAGCTCCTTTTCCCTGCATAAAACAAAGTGATAAATGGTGTGTGAATTTTAAAGACATAATTTCTCCAATAAAAACTCTAAAACATGGGAGTTAAAATATCTAGTGATTCTCTCATTTCAAATTTACAAGGTGACTCATGGAAGAGAATTGAAAAAACTTAGTAGAAGTCTATTAGTCTCTTATTTAATGCTAGTCTTATATCACCATTTCCGTGCCTCACATTTATAAAATGCACTGTGATTTTCCTTAGAAGACTGAGGTGGGTTGGATTTATCACCAGGCTACCCGCTCTGCATGTCTATGATATCCAATTTTTATTGTTGACAATTAAATTAGGATGATTTAAAGCAGACCAAATCAGAAGCAGATCCTTAATCTATAAATCTTTGAAATTTATGGAAGAAAGTCAAGAAGACCAAATCAAGAGAAAGGTCGAGGAATATGCCAAAGTTTTATATGGCATCTGTCAACAAGACATCTTAGGTAACCCAATTACCTCCAGTTCACATAGTTCTTCTTTGGACATTTCACTTCGAAATTTTATCCCCTTAGGAGTCTAAGTAGCAGCCTGGCATCAAGGTCTAGAGCAAGGATTGGTATAACCAAAATCAGCCCACTGTCTGCTTTTATGAATAAAGTTTTATTGGCACACAGCCAAGCCCATTTACATTGTTTATGCCTGTTCTCACGCCAGAATGGTAGAATTGAGTAGTTGTGACAGTTTGACCTGAAAACCCAAAACTATTTACTGTCTGGCCCTGGTGTAGTCCCACTTATGCAAGTGTCATAAGGCTATAGAAGGGACTTTTTCCTTCCTATTCTTTGATTTATAGAAATTTTTTTTTCAATTGCATATCTATTATTTGGAAATTCATCAGACCTGGCTGTGGACCAGATTCTGTTCTTTACATTCAAATGACCATTAGACCTGGCAGACATTTCTCAGTCTGTGATTTCTCTATTTTACCATTTAAAATTTTTCAATAGAAAGATTAAATAAATTAAATTAATTAAAATAGATTAAGTTAAAAGAGTAAATTTTAATCTTTCAATAGAAAGATTAAAAAGTCATTTCTTGGACTTCCCTGGTGGCGTGGTGGATAAGAATCCACCTGCCAATGCAGAGGACACAGGTTCAATCCCTGGCCTGGGAAGATCCCACGCGGCAAGGAACAACTCAAACCGTTCACCACAACGACTGCACCTGCGCTCTCGAGCCCGGGAACCACACGGAAGAGTCGTCCCCACTCGCTGCAACTAGAGAAAGCCCGGGCACAGCAGCAAAGACCCAGCCCAGCCAGAAATAAGCTAACTAATTAAAAAGTTTAGAAAGGCATTTCTTGGCTGCTTAGCTAGCTTTACAAATAGCTGTATGTCCTGATAATATCCCCAGAGATCTCCAAGTGATTTTTCAATGACATTAGGTCACTAAGTGTCCACGGCTCTCCTCTCACTCCCCAGCCCCACTCTCATCACGTCTCCAGTGGTCAGAGAGTATGGTCCTGGGCGAAATGTGCAGGAGACACACAGAGCCCTTCCAGGTAAAACAGCTTTAATTGTCACGGTCCTCCTTATTGCAGGAATTGAGATTCCTGTAAGGAAATAACACTCTCTTTAGTGTGTTTGAGTTGAAATCCTAAAACTAGAAAGCTTCCTGCCAACAGTCTGCTCATAAATCCTTTTAAGCATGCAGCCCTTAACACAAGTCCCTACTAAATTAAATATCAAGCAGAACTAGGAAAGGACTGGTAGGTACACGTGATTATTTTATAAGGTTGAGGGAGAGAAAGTGGGGCAGGAGTTTGAAACTATGATTGCTGCTTCTCCCTTGTCATTTTCCTCATCTCCTGAAGAATCATAAGAAACTCCATTCTCCTGACCATTCATGTTCACTGTTTTCCTCGGCTCTGACACCAAGTGCCAAAAGTACTTACCCAGAGGACAGGGGAATTCAGGGTAGCTTTCCTTTTTATTGTTGAGATTCTTCCTTTAAACAAGGAATAGCTATCTTTGCAGCACTTCACCACATCACCTGAAGCAATAAAACAATTCACTAGTGATTCAACAACTTGTACATTTCTCTCCCCTATATCTCAGATCTCAATAACTTTGCAAGTCAGAAGTTAAATTCTCCAAATACCTCCTCCTCCTAATGTTACAGAGGAAAATAAAAATCATATTATCAGAAGAGAACTAGAAGCGTGAGTATATTTCACAACACAAGGGAGGCACTTGGGCTTTTTGGACAGTGTGCAATCAGTGAGTTCTAATCCTTGAGCTGTCTTTGCCTAGTTATATGTCCTGCAGGAGCCCTTGCATATCAATAGGTTTGTAAACGTTAAAAAGGAGAGAGATCAGGACTTGATTTTTAAAGTCTGTCTGGCATGTATATTCAGATTATACTCAGATTCAGAACTGTGAGGGCTGTCAACCTCTGAAACAGGTTTTTAGAGAATGGCAGTCTTGGGAAATTTATTGTCCTATGTCATCTTCCCTCTGGTCCTAAATAAGCCTATTTAGAACTTGCAGTGAGAAAGTACAAATCCTTGAATACCCTTGATAAGATAAATGGTCCTTCTGTTTGAAAGGTTGTGCTTCTTGACCCAATGTGTATCTTTGGCAGGTGGCCAAGTAGAATGATGAGAGAAAGAGGAAGTTGCTGCCTTTCCCACCAGAGCAGCTGAAACCACCGTGACCCTTGGAGATGGCTTTCGCATACTAAAGGGAATTTCAGCATTTTACATATTGTCTCATCTAGAGCCAAGGGAACAGACAGTAAGTTAAGTAGCTTCCTACCTAGGCCTATAATTTTGTGATTTTCTTAAGTCTACAATTGAAACCTTGATAAGCACACATTTTTATTGAGATGAACCTTGCCTTAAGAGCTGCAGATGGGACATAGTTTATTAGGAGACTCTCTATTAAGAAACATGTAATCCTCCCTTAGTTTTTATACAAAAATTCTCGACAGTGACACTGTAGTATTTGACCTTAATAACTGCACCTGGAATCATTCACTAAGAACACCAGAGGAATTTTGCCAACAAATTTAGCTCTGCACATTAACAATAAATGATTCTGAAATTACATTCATCTGCACTTTTTAGGAGGTTCTAAAGCAGCTCAGTTAGCCTTGATGAATTAGTTCTTTCTCTGAAATGGGAAATCATATAACTTATTATTAGCACATTTTATGGAAATGACACTAATCCAAATTGTTAGTAATTTAAGATGCATATTTCAGAAGTGCATGATTTAATTCAGTGAAATGGATGAGATTAAGAGTAAATTTCCTCCCACTTCTTGTCATGAAATACAGTACATGGAGGTGTTATAATGCATGGGAGGTAGATTTGGTAATACAGCACACTTAGCGATTTAAATCAAAGGATGTCTTTCTCTGGCATTCCACTCAGGGGTCCTGTGTAGAAGGAGGCTGCTCCCTGCCTGTGGAAACCAGTGATTCTTTTGCCATCTTTCTAAGTCTACAAGCACTTGGAATGTGTCAACCTTGAGACTGTTCAGGAAAGAAATATCTGTTGAGGAATAGGAAGAAAAAGAAAGAAAAGCCACATTGTTATCCAAGCCCTGAAAAAAATGCATAAACACTTTTCTTCTTACACCTTGAACCCCAATATATGAATAAGAGATTTAAGATCAATCTTTTAGGAGGTCGAAATAAGAGTTTCAACCTGCCTGCTTCACCTAGGAGAAGGTTGTTCATCTTCACTGCTCTGCCCTAGGTCAGGACTCTTGACATTTTCATCTGGAAAAGTACTGCAATAGCCCTGTAACTGATTCCTTTGCAACCAGTTCTGCCTCTGGCCCACCTGCTTTCCACATTGTTCACAGAGTCATCTTGTTGAAATAGAATTTAGATCCAATCACTCCCATGCTTAAAAATCCTTCAGTGGCTCCCATAACCCATAACCATCATGATGAAATCCAGATTAGTCAATACTGGAGCCAGGCTCCTTCCGCGTGATCTGGTCTCCCAGAGGGATGCTCGGCTCCGGTCCAATCAATCTATGTGCAGTCTCCCAAATGGTTCCGTTCTCATGCCCTTGACTTTCTGCACATGCCGTTCACTTCTTGTTTGAGCTGAAACTGCAAGGATGAGAAATGACGGCCAACTTTGTTGGGTACTTAATTATGAGCCAGATAGAATTCTGAGCGGTTTGCATTTATTAGAGCCAGATAGAATTCTGAGGGGCTTGCATTTATTAAGGCGTTTTAGTACATTCAGCAACAGCATGAGCAGGTACTCTTATTATCCTAACTTTCTAAAGGAGGGACCTGGAGCATAGAGCAATCAAAGAACTTGCCTGAGGTTACAGGAGAGTCAGATCCGGGACTCACCACATGCTTAGGACCACAGTACTCTGCTGCCTCTGGGTCTCAGGAAGCATTTATTCATACTTCACCTTTCAGATCAGAGATGTTTTGCTGGGACGCTCCCATTACACCCCCTATCTGAAGACAGTATTGTGTATCTGTGCTTTGTACACCATCTCCCTGTTGTAACATGTCACATAACTTGCCAAATTCCAGGAGAGGCAGGCATCTTGACAGTGTCTTCTGCCTTTTTATACTTAGTGCTTCATAAGTATTTGTGGAATGGAGAAAAAGTCATTGCTTCCTCTCTTAAATTATTTCCTTTTAAGATTTTCTATATTTCATGGGCTTTCCAGGTGGCACAGTGGTAAAGAATCCACTTGCCAATGCTGGAGATGCAAGAGACATAGGTTTGATCCCTGGGCTGGGAAGTAGGAAATGGCAACCGACTCCAGTATTTTTACCTGGAAAATCCCATGGACAGAGAAGCCTGGTGGGCTACAGTCTGTGGTGTTGTGAAGGGTCGGACACAACTGAGCACACACATACACATATTTCTAGTGAATAAATTAGCCTCTAGCAGCCAGGAGGTATTCAGTAAATGTTGGGTGATGAAAGAACAAATGAGTTTATGTCCCATTTTTTGGTGCCCATAGGAAGTAGGAGATCAGCTTCCATAAAAAATGCCATAAAAAAGTTCTCTTAATTTTCTTTGTCACTTTTTTGGCCACTCCCTTAATTATAAATACCCCCACTCCAGGCAACTATCAACTGTAAAGAAAAACTTCTATGATGTAGAAACAAGAAACTTCTCTTGTGTTACCTTTGACTTATAGAGTATAGCACATTGACTTTTAACATAAAAATAAAAAAATTACAACAGAATGCTCTCAAGATTACTATTTGCTATAGCAATAAAAGTGAAGGGAACACCTACTATATGCTGGGTCCTAGTGTAATCATTTTATATGATTTTATTTAGTCCTAGCACTTTTAGGATAAACATTACTCCCATTTTAGAGATGAGAAAGCTGAGGTTGAGAGTGATTAAATATCTTAGCAGAAGTGACACTAAGAGTAATCTGCAGAGTAAAAATCCAAACCCAGATCTGTCTGACTCCAAAGTATCTACCTGATTTAAGATCTAGTCAATGGCTTGGTTTCTGAGGCCAGGGTACCTATGTAACTGGCCACTCTTTGAGATTACACATTCTACTCAGCTCACCTCTTTGACAAGCCTATCTACTTCATTCTGCAGGGGCAGGCTCTGTACTGAGTTGACAGCGTAGTAGGAAGAAGACATCATTTCCTAGCTATAAAGAGAACAACTCCTGGGGCTAGATTGGCGTATGAATCCCTGCTTGCTTACTATGCATCTTGGGGTGAGTGGCTGAACTCCTCCGCACCCAGTTTCTCCACCTGAAAAAAAGGAATAACAGTAAATAAACCAGTTTACCATAATAAAACCTATCTTTTGGGGCTGTAGGACTCTGACTCCTGATCTCTGATCTAAGTTTCAGCTTCCCTACTAACATCCCAGTGCTGGAAACACCGCCATCTCCATGCCTCCTTAGTTCAGTGCTTCTGGAGTCTGCTTGTTCTGACTCCAGTATGCCACTCCTCAGTCCAGGCTCTGCCACAGGATGGAGGCATGTGGTCGTGAATGCCAACAATCCTTTTGCTAATGTATTCTTTCCTTAAGAAAGGATGGACGCTTCTTGCTTCAGCTCTGTCATGCAGTTTATGTATACACCCTGAAATATAAATTGAAGTCAATTACTTAAGGTTAGCAGTTGCAATTCCCAGTAGTAGTAAAGAAGCTAGCCATTTGTAAGTCATTTGTAGTAATCTTTAGTAACTGACAATTAGCCACTAATTAGCTCATTTGCTTGTGCTGTTTTTACTTAGTAAGACATTTAATGAGTTAATCACAAGCAAAAGAATTGAAGGGTAATTAAATGACAATTAAAGGGTTTTATATGTAAGCAAAGTACATTGTTTTAAATAATAATGTTTAAAACTAAAACTATGGACTAAATGATTTTAGGTAATGTGATAAGAATTGTTCTATCCCTTACTACTGATTTTCCTGGTGCATTAGTCTTGCTTGATGTGCAAAAGACTAAGGAAACCTTAGGTTATCAGAGTTTTTCAACCTCAACGCTATTGACGTTTAGAGCCAGGTAATTCTTTGTTGTGGAGGCTGTCTTATGCATCACTGAATGTTCAGCAGCACCCCAGTCCTCTTCCCACTAGATGCCAGTGGTACTCTCCCATTTGTGACAACAAGAATCTCTCCTGTCATTGCCAAATTCTCCCTGGGGGGCAAAACTGCCCTACTGGAGAAGCACTGGGTTATATTATATACCCTCTTCCTATTTTTTCTTTTCCTCAAAGGTATTTTATTTGCACTGCTCACCTGAAGCTGGTTTTTTTTAAATGCTCACCCCACTGATTGGACTGAAGCAACTTAGCATAACTGATACAGGGACAAGAGCACTGAATTTGGTACCCAAAGCCTGACTCCTAGTAAGTGTCCTACTTGCAGTGTGAGTAATAGAGCATTTTTGAATTTTAGTTCCCTCATCTTTTTAACAAGGTTAAGAGAATGATTTCTAGTTTTTGAATAGGGTCCTAAGACTTTGAAGGCAAAAAATGCTTTGCAATATGACCTTTAACCTTTGGTCATAAGGATCATCTCAACCTTCCCTTGTCTATTGTCTATTTGTTTCCTTTATGGAAATATATTTATTGAGTGTTTTTAATATGCCAGGCACATTTCTAAGCACTGAGGAGATAGCAGTGAACAAAGCAGACATGCGTATGTTACATCAGAGTGAGAGACAGCACAAAGACAATCAAGCAGAGAGTGGGGATGGAGTACTCAGTTTTTAGTAGGGTGGTCTGAGACGTCAGGTTAGAAGGAGCCAAGACTTGAAGAAGGGGAAGCGAATCATGTGGATGTCTGAGGGGAGAGTAAGCAAGACAGAAGGAACAGCCGGGACAAAATCTGTTTTCTTTCTTATACAAAATTTGAAAATTTTATTAACTTAAATAGACATCTTAACTGATCTTGTTGCTTATAAATTAAAAAAGAAAAAAAATAAATAAAATCGAGCATTTTGTTACAAACATCTCAGACATTTTCCTTTTAAAATATATTAATGCATGTTTTCAGGATACTTAAAATATGCATAATTATACCTTTCTATTGTAATATTGAGATAATTTGAAGAAATGAGGAATATCTTTGTATATTCCAACTAAGGATAGTGAAAGTAAAATTTTATTGAGAGTCAATTAAAAAAGAGAGAAACACTGTTGTGTTACTGTCTTTTAGTAGCACTAATTAGTTATTTTTTGTCAATTTGAGTCTATTAACAAGAGCTCAGCACAACATTAAAAAGTCATACTATGACCTAGGGCTTCCCAGGTAGTGCTAGTGGTAAAGACCGCATCTGTCAATGCAGGTTAGATGTAAAAGATGCAGGTTCGATCCCTGGGTCGGGAACATCCCCTGGAGGAGGACACAGCAGTCCAGTCCAGTACTCTTGCCTGGAGAATCCCATGGTCAGAGGAGCCTGGTGGGCTGCAGTCTATGGGCTTGCACAGGGTCAGGCATGACTGAAGTGACTCAGCACAGCATACTATGACCTGTACAATTTGAAAATCTCGGGATACCTATAAAAGCACCTCTTGTTTTAATTAGAGAGCCTAATAAAGTAGATAAATATTGGCTTTAGAATCTTAATCGTACAATACAAATCAGTCATAACTGCAATAAAGACCACGTGCTCTCGTTGCTAGATTTTCATATTCTTTTCAGGCCACAAAGTTCAAGGCAGATCATAGGTCTCACTTCATATTTGGTAGCATAAAAGCTGATTTTTTTGAGTGATATTTCCATCAGTGAACACTGTGGTTAATTGTACAATAAACTGACAATCTCACAGCCATTACCTGAGTCTCACAGACTATCTGTCCTGGAGCTCTACCAGTTCAGCAGTCTTTATGTCACTGTCTCTTGGATCATTTAGAATGTATTACTCTCTAGTAATTTCTCAGGAAAGGCACAAAGGAACTATGTAGTCCTCAAATCCTTGCATGCTCATAATAGTTTATCTGTGGGTTTTATACTTAAAAGTCAGTTTGCTGGTGTGTAAAATTCTCAGCTCAGATTTTCTTTCCCTTAGTAACTTAACATATTATCCCATTGTTATCTGGAATGATGCACCTGTGTAAAAATATGATGACACCTTTATTTTCCTTATAAGTGAATTGGTTGGTCTGCATGGATATCCAAAGGATTTTTTTTTTTTCTTCTTTTTCGCAACAGTCCTGTAGCTTTACTAGAATAAATCTCAGTTTGGGTCCTTCTGGGTTGATTTTCCCAGATAGATTGTGTACCCTTACAGAATATAATGTCAACTCTTTTTTTCTTTTAGTTAAATCTTATAGGAAAGTTTTTTTTTTAATAGGAAAGTTTTATTTGGTTAAAGTTGGTATATTTGTTCTGCTCCATTGCTTTGGTTCACTGCCTCAGGGATTCTATTAGAAGTTTTGCATGAGATTGTATTTGTCCAAAGGTGGTACACACATGCTTCCTCCACCCTCATGCTCTCCTCACATTACAGCTGACGCAGTTCTCATCGAGAAGTGAGTCTCTGCTCCCTCTTCTTGAAGCTGGATCATGCTTTGAAACTACCAATACCAATGGATGACAAAGAAGTGTTACTATATGACCTCTGATTCTAGGTCATGAGGAGAAGACAGCTTCCTCCTGGCTGTTTCTTGGGACAGAAACAGCCTTTGGGCTACTTGCCTTTGGGACCCTGCCCTCGGGCTGCGGGGGGCCCAGGCCACCTGGAGAGGCCACAGTACAGTATTCTGGCCAAGAGATCCAGCCAGGCTCTCAAAAATAACAGCATCAACTGCCAGGAACATGAGAGAACAAAGGTTTAGATGATTCCAGCCCCGTATCTTCCAGCTGAGGCCTCAGACATCATGGAGCAGGGGTAATCTCTTCCACTGATGTTTGGCTGACTTTCAGAAACCAAGAGGGATATTATATGGCTGTAGGTTTGGGGCATATTTGATACATAGCAGTAGAAAGTTAACACAGGTGTATTGGTTCTTCATTTTCTAAAACAATTTCTTTTAGTTGTTTTTGGTTTTTCATGTTTTTAAGGTTACTTTATTTTTCATTTCCAACTTTCATTGCCTCATATTTATTCTCTTCTGGGTTTCTTCTAATTTAGTCAGTCTTCACTTCTAAGTGATTTTTAGCATTTTAAATTTTTCTTGAGCTCTGTCCTCTTATTTTACCTTTCTATGTGGTACTCTGTCTTATATCACTTTCATGTACCTTTTAGCTTACTTGAGGAAGTTGGTCACCATTTTTGATTTGTGTTGTGGATACATCTTTCTGGTTTATTTTCATTATTTGTAGTGTATTAGTTTGTCCTCTGTTTTGCTTATGAGAGCTTTATAGGTCATATTGCATGTGCTGTCATCCAGTCGTGTTCAGCTCTTTGGGACCCCATGAACTATAGCCCGCCAGGTTCCTCTGTCCATGGGATACTTCAGGCAAGAATACTGGAGTGGGTTGCCATTTCCTCCTCCAGGGGACCTTCCCAACCCAGGGATTGAACCCATGTCTCCTGCATCTCCTGTATGACAGGTGGATTCCTTACCACTACACCATGGGGGCTTCCCTATGAGAATTTTGTAGGTCATATTACCCCCATCCTTTTTTATGTGCTCATTTTTATGTGAAACTAGTTTTCCTGAATGTTTAGGGGAAAGGGTTGGGTTGCAGTATTCATTCTGGTTTCCTGTGCTTGAGTTCTTTTCATTCTTTTCCTCGAGGTCATTCTGAGAGCTGCCTCTTGGTAACTCCTGCCCCAGCTGGTATCTCCTTGTCTCTGTGCCCCTCATCCCTGCCCTGGCCAGGAGGGATTTTCCTTCTAGCAACTTCTCAGTGAAGGCATTTGTCCAGGAAGGGGAGTTTTTGTTTTCAGAGTTCTTAGGGGCATATTTTTCAGCACAGATTTCTTGTACCTGCTGGCTATAAGGAAGTGTTCAAACTCCTCCCAGGATTGGCTCCTGTCCTCAGTCGACTGTGACATGTGCTGTCTAGTGCATTTCTGTTGACAATTTTGAGGTCCCCTGTTCTCAGGTGTGTGTAATGCCGGTGGCTTCCTCCCACACAGATGCTGAGACCACAAGGGCCTTTTGGCTCTAAGTGGTCATTCCCCACCCTTATATTTTGGGGTTTGTGGTAATACATCTGTTATATCGTGTTGTCATGGGTGTTGTCTGTGTGAGTTTTGCTTTGAGATTTTAGTTGCTTTATCAGTTTTAATGGGGGATTCAGGGAGAATCGACATCATTGCTATGGTCCCAGTATTCCATCCATGTATTTTAATCTCACTCTCTAGTATGTGTGTCTGAGGCCACCTCAGAGCCTCTTGTTTATAAAGAGAGGATATAAATAAATTTAGAGAAAAGTCTGTGGCATGTGACCCTGCCCTCTTAAAAGTCAACCTCTAGAAATTCGGCAGACAACAGAACCATGATCTTCCTAAGTGGTGCCCATTATAGTGTCTGCCACATAAAAAAACAAAAAGCAAAAAAACTTCTTATCCTAGAAATTTTAGGCTTCGTTACATGAAGAAATACAGGGCGTCTTTCCTTGACACGATCTCTTACAGTCAAAGCACTCTTTGTCTACAGCTCCTCTCAAGGACTCCAGAAACTTGAGAATTACTTGGAAGGTGAGGGGATGGGGCAGGAGTGAAATGAAGGAGAGGAAAATGGTGGGGATGATGCCAGTGCTGAATTCTCGAGTCACGTTGTTGAACATACTGGTAAGTCCCTTCTCTGTGTTGACTTTTGCCCAACAGTTTACCCTTAGCAGTTGGGAACAGCAGATGACATAAACTAACTCCCACCAAGAACTGGTGGGGGAAGAAAACCCTGGAGAAAATGAGTGGTAGATGTAATATCGTGAGCCCTGCCCTTAAACTCCTGTCTTACAGATTCTCTGAGGGCTGGTGGAGTTAACAGAGTCCTCAGTGCAGAAACCTGTGCTAGTCTCCTGATCTTCCAAGCGCGTGCTGAGCAGTCAGCTGAAACCCAGCTGTTGCTGACTTCACCTTGCTTTTAAGGTGTTAAGGGAGATTAGACTTGAATTACGTTTGGGAATAAATCTCTACTTTACTACTATGAAGCAAATAAATCCTTAATGGTATTAAAAAGGCACTTCAAGGTTTCTTTCTGCCTTTTTTTTTTTTTGCACCCACCAAATCTTACTTTCTAAACAACATATTGCTGAGTTAAGTGTAAACCAATCAGTAGCATATGGCTTAATCTTCTCTCAAATCCCCTTTGGGTGCAAGGAATTAACTGACAAACTTAGTAGCAAAAGCTTCCTTGTAGTATTTGGAACTCCAAACTCAGGCAGCATGCTTGGAATCACTTAAAGACTCCAATTTCAGTTAATGCCCTTTTCTCTATAAAAAAAAAAAGTCTTAGAGGGCTAATGGGGATGCAGCCTTCATACCTGGCTACCTTAAGCTCCCATGTCACGCTTTCCCGTCTGTCTTTTTAAAAAATTTTTTTAGAAAATGAGCATCAGTTAAATTCAACCCAAAGGGCCAGTTGCTTCCGTCCAGCGAGGCAGTCAAGCAAGGCAAATGCAGAAGCTGGGGAAGCTGAGGTGAGCTGTTTCTTGCCTATCTGTTGTTTCAGAAGTCCTTTGAATTCTAAGCATCCCGCAGAGAACTCAGAATGAGATAGAAGGGAGCAGGTTCATGTTTAATCCCCCAAATTCATTTCTTAAAGTTTCACTACAGGCAAATGCTAATGAAGATTCTTTTTTGTTTGTGGGGGGGCTTAAGCAGGAGAGTTAGTTGTTATGCAAGAAAGACCATGGGTTTTGGAGTATTGAGAGACTGGAGCTCACATCATCTCTCTGCCTTCCACTAGTTACCTTGTGCTTGTGTGTGTGGTAAGTCGCTTCAGTTGTGTCCAAGTCTGTGTGACCCTATGGATGTAGCCTGCCAGGCTCCTCTGTCCATGGGATTCTCCAGGCAAGAAGGCTGGAGTGGGTTGCCGTTTCCTTCTCCAGGGGATCTTCCCAACCCAGGAATCAAACCCAGGTCTCCTGCGTTGCAGGCAGATTCTTTACCCACTGAGCTATGAGGGAAGCTCTGAGGAAGTTACCTGGTGACTGGTTACAAAAGCTGAGCTGAAATGACAGGCGCATGCCCGGGCCTGGTGGGAACACCAGTCAGCTCTTGCCCGAGGCCTGGTGGGGTGAGCTCTGGGGCTGGGAGACTTTGGGAGCAGAAGGCAAAATCAATCAAGACAGCACTCTCTGCTTAGATTCTGGTCAACGTTAGAGCTGCTTCAGACATGGGAAATACCTATAGTAATTAGCAATGGAAATCACACTATCAGGGATCCTAAGGCAATTTGCATTCTACTTTTTGGTAAACTCACTCCCACTACTTAAGACACAAATAATTGCCCTCTGACCTCTAAAATAATACATTTTGCTCTTGCCTAACCGTGCACACTCTCCCTGTCAGCAGGAGGAGGAGCAGGAGCCGTTGTCTGTGCTGTGCTCTTGGGGGCTCAGAGACATGCTGGGCCAGTCTTTTTGGCTATGGATCTTAGACTCCTAGAATCCATTTCGTCATCTGTAACATGGGTATGATAGCATGTACCTCTCAGTGCTGCAGTGAGAATTCAATGAAATAATGTCTACAACATGCTCAACGCAATAAATGCCTCATCATAGGGGCTTATTGCTAGATGTCTCGCAATTTGCTATCTCCTGGTTTATGAAGTGCTACCCATCAATGGCAAAGATTTCCATATCCTGAAGGTGACAGGGCAGGGTGACTGTGAAGTTCAGGGGGTTCTGCTTGTATGTAATTTGATCGAAAGTTTTAGGAGTTGGAATGAGTCTTAGAAAAGTTATTCCCAAAAGCCCTTTAAAAGACATAGCTATCAAAAAGCAAGGTGCCCCTGAAACCTCAAGCTGCTGTTTCTGTGACACTGTTACATATGGGAATGGAATCTCCTTTCCCCAAATAACCACAAAATTCAATCAGTGTAATTACAGAAATCACAGCTGACTCATATTTTTTCTTCTGCTTTTTTATGTAGCTTTATTATTTCTGTCACTAGCTGCTTTATAGCTGTTTTATAACTCTCATAATGTTTTGAGATATCAAACTTCAAATAACATTTTTTTTTTTAATTTTGGGAAAAAATAAAATAGAAAAGAACATGGAGAGTAATATTACACCTATGTACCCACCATAGAAAATGAATAAATGTGAAACTGACAAATTTCTTTTTACTTCTGATATTTCTTTTAAGTTAAAGTTTCTATCTCACTAGTCCTATTCTTGCTTGTGTACCAAGTCGCTTCAGTCATGTCCTATTTTTAGTGACCTGATGGACTATAGCCTGACAGGCTCCTCTGTCCACAGGATTCTCCAGGCAAGAATGCTGGAGTGAATTGCCATGCCCTGCCCCAGGGGATCTTCCTGACCCAGGGATCGAGCACGCATTCTTATGCTTCCTGCATTGGCAGGTGAGTTCTTCTCCCAAATAGCGCCACTTGGGAAGTCCCCCTATTCTTGTTCAGTTCAGTCACTCAGTTGTGTCTGACCCTTTGCAACCCCATGGACTGTAGCATGCCAGGCTTCCCTGTCAGTCAACAACTCCTGGAGCTTGCTCAAACTCATGTCCATTAAGTCGTGATGCCATCCAACCATCTCATCCTCTGTCGCCCCCTTCTTCTGCCGCCTTCAATCTCTCCCAGCATCAGGGTCTTTTCCAATGAGTTGGTTCTTTGCATCAGGTGGTCAAAGTATTGTAGTTTCAGCTTCAGCATCAATCCTTCCAATGAACACCCAGGACTGATCTCCTTTAGGATGGACTGGTTTGGATCTCCTCGCAGTCCAAGGGACTCTCAAGAGTCTTCTCCAACACCACAGCTCAAAAGCATCAATTCTTCAGTGCTCAGCTTTCTTTATGGTTCAACTCTCACATCTATACATGATTACTGGAAAAACCATAGCTTTGACAAGATGGACCTTTGTTGGCAAAGTAATGTCTCTGCTTTTTAATATGCTGTCTAGGTTGGTTTTAGCTTTTTTTTCCCAAGGAGCAAGTGTCTTTTAATTTCATGGCTGCAGTCACCATCTGCAGTGATTTTGGAGCCCCCAAAATAAAGTCTGTCACTATTTCCATTGTTTCCCCATCTATTTGCCATGAAGTGATGGGACCAAATGCCCTGATCTTAGTTTTCTGAATGTTGAGTTTTAGGCCAACTTTTTCACTCTCCTCTTTCACTTTCATCAAGAGGCTCTTTAGTTCTTCTCTGCTTTCTGCCATAATGGTGGTGTCATCTGCATATATGAGGTTGTTGATATTTCTCCTGGCAATCTTGATTCCAGTTTGTGCTTCATCCAGCCTGGCATTTCCCATCATGTACTCTGCATATAAGTTAAATAAGCAGGGTGACAATATACAGCCTTGACGTACTCCTTTCCTGATTTAGAACCAGTCTATTGTTCCATGTTCAGTTCTAACTGTTGCTTCCTGACCTGCATACAGATTTCTCAGGAGGCAGGTCAGGTGGTCTGGTATTTCCATCTCTTTCAGAATTTTCCACAGTTGTTGTGATCCACATAAAGGCTTTGACATAGTCAATAAAGCAGAAGTAGATGTTTTTTTGAAACTCTTACTTTTTCAATGATCCAGCGGATGTTGGCAATTTGATCTCTGGTTCCTCTGCCTTTTCTAAATCCAGCTTGAACATCTGGAAGTTCATGGTTCATGTATTGCTGAAGCCAGGCTTGGAGAATTTTGAGCATTACTTTACTAGTGCAATTGTGTGGTAGTTTGAACATTCTTTGGCATTGCTTTTCTTTGGGATTGGAATGAAAACTGACCTTTTCCAGTCCTGTGGCCACTGATGAGTTTTCCAGATTTGCTGGTATATTGAGTGCAGCATTTTCACAGCATCATCTTTTAGGATTTGAAATAGCTTATCTGGAATTCCATCACCTTCACTAGCTTTGATCGTAGTGATGCTTCCTAAGGCCGTAAGGTTCTTCCTACTTAGAGTCAATCCTTAACATAACTTTTGTGTAAATCTTCCTAGCCCATGCTTTTGAAAATTTTTCACTATATAAGAAAGCTTAAAATTTATATGTAATAATATTTTGTATTTTTTAAAAAATTATGTGAACGTTTTGAAACTCATTTCATTGAACAACATTTTAGAGAGTGATCCATGTTTATTGACACATGCCAATATACTAGCTCACATTAGCCACTGAATTATATTTTATTATGTGACTGTACCAGAGGACTGTTTATCTCTTATTGATTTACATTAAAGTATTTCTTAACTTTTTGCTGTTTATTTCCCAAAATTCTTTAGTAGTTTGACAACATGTAAACTTACAAAGCTGCAAGATAAATAAAGCATGCTTTTTTTGGTAAAATAACCAGGAACAAATCATCACTTTCAGGATAGAATTCTGTAAGAAACTTTGCCCATTTGGAACACCAGCATCTTGACTATAATGGAATCAGTTCAATATGTTGGTTTATATCTGTGGATCTCAAATTTTAGTTTTTACTAGTATCACCCAATTTGTGTCCTTAAAAAACCTCTAGTTTTTCCCCTGGTTTATATTCCAGGAAGTCCCATCATAAGATCTGGACTGAAATTAGAGCATGAATTGGTAAGTGCAAGGCACTTTCATACACATAATTTTTCTCAGTGATCCTTGAATGTTCATTTTATAGATGAAAACACATTCAGAGGTGTCAGACAATGGCCCAGTTTTGTACAGCAAAAACTGAGCAATAGACTGAAAGTTGAACCTGCTTCTCTTTGATTCTAAAATCATTTTTTTTTTATTCCACATGTTCACTTATCCTAGTTAAGAGTTAGAACAATATCAGTATCAACTTCTGTAGTTTATACATGAGGGAATAGATTCTGAGGATAGATACTCTCTTAGAGCACTCACGGGAGTCTTACAGAAAGGTACTAGAGCACAAAGCAATAACTTATCTGCTTTTGTCTCTAGAGATTAATTTGTATTTCCTAGAATTTTATGTAAATAGAATCATATAGGACATATTCTTCCTTTTTCCTTTTTCTTTCTTCTCTTCTTTTTTTGGCCTGGCTTCTCTCACTTGGTACAATTATTTCGAAATTCATTCATGCTGATATATGTATCAATAGGTCATTATCTTTTATTGCCCAGTAGTATGCCATAATTTTGTTTATCCATTCAACATGGATTTTTCCAGTTTTTGCCTATGGTAAATCAAACAGCTATGAACATTTGTGTACAAACTTTTATGTGAGCATATGCTCTCGTTTTCACTGGATAAATATCTAGGAATGGGATGACTGAGCTGTATAGTAAAAGCATGTTTAACTTAAAAAACTGCCAAACTGTTTTATGAAATGATTGTACCATCTCACATCACTAGCAGTGTGTGAGACTATATCCTCATCACAGACTGGTAGGTGTGGTCATTTTAATTTTACCCGTTCTGATTGCACATGATATCTCATGGTCTGAATTTGGATAATGATGTTGGGCATCTTTTTGTGTCCTTATTCTAGATATTTTTGCCTGAAGTGTCTGTTCCAATCTTTGCCCATTTTTAATTTTTTAAAATTATTGAATGGTAAGAATTCATGATATAGTCTACATAAAGTTGATTGTTAGATATATTACTTCTGAATATTTTTTTTCTTGGTCTGTGGCTTGGTTTCTATTGCAATGTCTTTTAAAAATAACTTTTGAATTTTGATGAAATACAATTTATTGATTTTTTTCTTTTATAGTTTGGGCTTTCTGTTTCCTTTGAAATATTTTTTCTAGACCCAAGCCATTAAGATTTTGTCCTATGTTTTCTCCTAGAAGTTTTATAGTTTTTTCTTTTTTTATAGTTAGTTCTGTGGTCCATTTCAAGTTAAATTTTGTGACCTGTGTGAGGTAAAGTGTTTCATTTTTTGCTTATGGCTATTCCACTGTTCCAGCACCAGTTGTAAAGACTATGCTCTCTCTGTTGAATTGCCTCGGTAACTTTGTCAAAAGTTTCATTGACTATAGACACACACACACACAGTCTTGATTGCTGTAGTTTCATAATAAGATTTGAAATAAGATAATGTATGTTCTTCAACTTTGTTTCTTTTTTTTTTCAAAGTTCTGACTAGTCAATGACCTTTGCATGTTCATATAAATTTTACAATAGTTTTGTCAGTTTCTACTGAAAAGCCTGCTGGGATTTTGGTTGGCATTACACTGATAGATCAATCTGAGGAGAATTGATATCTTAATAATACTGAATCATCCAATCTATGGATACAAACTATATCTCCATCTCTCTAGGTCTTTAATTTCCCTCTACAATGTTTTCAACTTTTCCATGTAAGGTCTTGTATATATTTGGGTGAATTTGATAATGATAGCAAACTTGTTAACAGTAGTTAACTTAGTAGTTAACAGTAGTTATTTTATACTACTGTAAGCAGTATTTTCAGTTTCAATTTCTGAATGTTGATTTTATATAGAAATGCAACTGAGTTTTTTAAGTTAGGCTTTTCTTGTGAAATTTTGCCATCCCCAGTAGCTCTGGTAGCTTGTTTGTGGATTCTGCATGACTTTCTATATATCATGGCATCTTCAAATAAAAACAGTTCTAATTCTTCCATTCCAATCCAGATACCTTTTTTTAATTTTCTTGACTTATTGCACCAACTACAAGTATTAATAAAATGTTGAGTAAAGGGACTGAGTAAAGATATTCTTTGACCTGTTCCTGATCTTTGGGGGAAGTAAAGATCTTTGGGGGAAAATGCTCCATATTTCAACACTAAATATGATGATTATTATAGGTTTTTCATAGATGCCCTTTCTCAGGTTGAAGGAAGAATCATTTATGCTTAGTTTGCTGAGAGTTTTCATGAGGCATGGATGCTGGATTTTGTCAAATGTTTTTTCTTCTTCTGATCAGATGATCATCATCTTTGTTTTTAGCTTGCTAATATTGTTAATTATATTGATTGATTTTAAACATTAAATCAATCTTATGTTTATAGGATAAGCTAACTTGGTCATTATGCATTTTTCTTTTTAAATATTGTTAGATTTGATATGCTAATATTTTGTTAAAATTTGCTTTTTTATTTTTTTGTGAGGAATATTGGTCTGCAACTGTCTTCTCATGTCTGTGTTTCATTTTGATATGAAGATAATTATGGCCTTATAAAATAAATTAGGAAGTATTCTCATGTATTCAATTTTCTGAAACAGTTCGTGTATAATTGTATGATTTTCTTTTAAAGTATTTTGTAGAATTCACTAGTAAACCCATCTGAGCTTTGTGATTCCTTTTGTGAGTTCCCTTTGTGAATTTTAAACTGAGAATTCAATATGTTTAATAGGTGTAGGACTGTACAGATTATCTTACTACTCTTGAAGGAGCTTTAGTTATTTTTATCTTTCAAGGAATTTATAAATTTCATCTAAATCATCAAATCTATAGGCATAAAGTTCCTAACATTTCCTTATTACCCTTTTCATATATGTTAGGATCTATAGTCATGTCTTCTCTCTCTTTCAGGTATGTCTCCTCTCTTTGGGCTACTAGAGGTTTCTTACTTTTATTTATCTACTCAAAGAACAAGATCTTGGTTTTTATTGATTATCACTATTTCTGTTTGATCTTTCTTTTTTTTTTTGTACTTACTTTGGGTTTAATTTTGTCTACTCCATAATCTGATATTTTGTTTTTATTTTTATATAATTCAAAATACTTTCTAATTTCTTTTGAGTTTCTCTTTTTGTATTTATTCTGGAATACAGTTATATTATGTAGACATATATATATATATATATATTATATTGTGTCCTTATTTCTAGATATTTTTGCCTGAAGTGTCTGTTCCAATCTTTGCCTATTTTAAATTTTTTAAAATTATTGACACAGCATATTAAAAAGCAGAGACATCGCTTTGCAGACAAAGGTCTAATATAGTCAAAGATGTGGTTTTTACAGTAGTCATATATGGATGTGAGAGCTGGACCATAAGTAAAGTTGAGTACTGCAGAACTGTTACTTTCCTACTGTGGCACTGAAGAAGACTCTTGAGAGTCCCTTGGAGATGAAGGCAGTCAATCCTAAAGGAAATCAACCCTGAATATTCACTGGAAGGAATGATGCTGATCCAATACCTTGGCCACTTGATACAAAGAACCAACTCATGGGAGAAACCCTGATGCTGAGAAAGATTGAGGGTGTGAGGAGAAGGGGACAACAGAGGATGAGATGGCTGATGGTGTCATTGACTCAATGGACCTGAGTTTGAGCAAACTCCAGGAGATAGTGAAGGACAGGGAAGACTGGTGCGCTGCAGTCCATGGGGTCACAAAGAGCCAGGCAGAACTGAGCAACTAAATAACAACAACAACCTTTCCTAGCCTTGCTTTTAAATTTTTAAGGTGGTATTAGAGCAGCCCTTTGTCTACAACTTGTCTTTCTCCACAAAGACCATACTCTTCTGAATATCCAAATGTCCAATCCATTACAAGATTCATCCACTCTGCCTGGTGGGAATACAAACTATTCTTGGGCCCATGAGCTCTGGAGACTGTCCCTCTAGTCCTTTTGCATTGCTCTTTCCCTGACTTTGGCTAGTTTGTTTGTTTTTTTTCTTTCATGCACTAAGTTCTTTGTTGGAGGCTGGAGGGGAACTCACCACAGGCATCCCGAGCTCTCTTTCTGCACAGCTGTCCTCTCCGGCACTTCGCTCCGAGAACTCTTGCTGCCTTGACTTCTCTGGACTCATCTTTTCAGCTTCTTGACTCATTGTTCTAGAAACTCTGCAGTTGGTAAGTTGGAGCAATTGTAGGCTACTCTTACCAATTTCTCTTCTCTTGGGAATCATTATCCTGTGCTACCTAACATACAATGTCTGAAAATCTTTGTTTCATGTATTTCACCTCGTTTTTAAATTATTTCAAGCAGGGAGAAATCTAGTTATTCTTGCTGCATCTTGCCATGCAGTAATTTTTCTTTTACATGAATATGATCCTAGATTTCATTCATACAGTGTACTGAGCAACTGAGGTAAATAATTTCATAGTACTTGAAACTAAATAAGACTCAAACTTTTACGTTCAGTATCCATTTGAAGGAATTCATGACTAACCTAGACTGTAGCCCCAAAGTTGTGATTAGAATGAAAATGTGTTTAGAGTGAGGGATGATGACTGTCTTCACGAGTTTATTCTCCATGTAGCAGTCAGAAGTGATTTTTTAAAAAATCAGAAATCCAGTTATATTTGTAACTTTCTTAAGACCCTCCCATGGTTTTCCATTATACAAGAATAAAACCTAAACTCCGCACAAAAGCCTGTAAGCCCTCTGTGATCTGGCAGGAGCCGGTTTTCTGATTTTCTCTCCTAACAGTCTATCCCACTCCCTCTGAGCTTTACTCACACTGACTTTCTTGTTGCTCGAAAATATTAGGTTCATTGCTACTTTAGGGCCTTAATTCTTGTGGTGTCCTCTACCTGGACAGTCTCTCTATAACTGTCCAGGGCCAGCTTTTAAAAAAATCATTCACATTAGTATTCAGGAGTCACCTCTTCAGAGAAGCCAGCTCTGTTTATATAGCCAATTCCCACTGTACACTGTGTTTTTCAGAGCACTCACCACTGTTGTTCTCTGATTATATTTTGTTTTTTGTTTACTTATTTGTCACGGTCTTTTCTCCCAGCATGTAAGCTTCATGAGGAAGGGACTTTATTTGTCCTGTTTGCCATTACATGCCCAGTCTTTTGAATGGTATCTAGCATAGCGTAGATATGCAGTAAATTCTCATTTAATGTGTGAAGACATGCAGAAGACTAGAATTTTATATGTACTCCAGATATTATTCCTCTAATTATACCAGAGATAGAAAAGAGAATGATCATTACTGAGCACCTATTAAACACAAGACACTTTACATATATCATCTCACAGAATAAGGACAAAATAAAATCATTTTATAGATATCAGATGAGGTTCAGAAAGATTACTTTTTTTTTGTTTGTTTATTTATTAGAGGAGCAGGCATGTAAATATCAGTTGATTTTCTCCAAATGCCATCATCTTTCTATCATACTTCAGTAGAGATCCTCAGTTTGGTCAATAGAACACTAATGAGTTCATTAACTTCATCTAAAGGAAGCGGTCCCCTGGGTCACACAACATACTGGGGATGAAACAAAAGATGATTTTGCTTTGTGGTGGCTGACTCAGTGCAGGGGAAATAACAGACCTACATGGGCAAAATATGTGCATACCCCATATCATTGCTTCTTGTTCCTCCTCTCTCTCTCCTTTTTTCATTCTTTATACTCTCAAGACAGATTTTAAAGTCCCATCTTGAATTTAGAGTCCCATGTCTCAGTGTGGTCCTGCTACTGATAAGTCCTTCTCAGAGTCTGTTTTCCAGCTTTTGCATTCACTGTGTTGCTATCCAACATCTTTCCAACAAATGATCGTGTTCTCGCTAAGCTTGTCAGAGCTCATTTTTTGCTCTGAAAATAAAGAAAATCTCAGAAAAAAATGGAGTCAGTCAGCCCTGAAGGGGGAGCTCTCATACCCTCATTGCAGGAAGCAGGAAGAGAAGAATTGTTTCGACATCTGAGAACATGAATCATGTGGGAATTTTATTTCCTGCTTTAAAGAAGGAAAACTCCTCTCTGCTCTGGCAGCAAAGCTCTAACCATTGTGTACAGCCCATGAGAAAACACCAAAGCTGTAAACTCCTTTTCTTCTCCAAGGAAATTTTGTTCAGAACAGCCAGCCCTCCCTAGTTTCTTCCTTAAACCTAACAAAAGCTGACCTTCCCTTTGTCTCTTTGAACTTGCCTGTTTCACAATACCTTGCTTGCTCTGAACTGAAGTTCTTTGCTTTCTCAAGCCCATTTTGCTGGTAAAATAGATAACTGTTTTATTTTTGAGGTTGACAAGTCAAAGAAGCTGTCTGCAGCATGTCTGCGAATGTGTTTTGGATGTTGAAGGCTTTTTTCTAATTATAACATCCTGATTTTGACACAAAAGTGAATGTAACAGATAAATGAATTATTGTGGGGTAGAAAGGAGGTTTTTTTTTTTTTAAACTTTTTATTTTGTATTGAGGTATAGCTGATTATGGGCTATACCCCATACATGGGCTCTATGGGCTTCCCTTGTGGCTCAGCTGGTAAAGAATCCACCTGCAATGCAGGAGGCCGGGGTTTGATCCCTGGGATGGGAAAATGCCCTGGAGAAGGGAATGACTACCCATTTCAGTATTCTGGCCTGGAGAATTCCATGGACTGTATAGTTCATGGGGTCACAAAGAACCGGAAATGACTGAGCTACTTTCACTTCACTTCATAGCTGATTAACAAACAATGCTGTGATGGTTTCAAGTGAACAGTGAAGGGACTCAGACATACATATATATGTCCCATTATCCCACTAACTCCCCTCCCATCCAGGCTGCCACATAGCATTGAGCAGAGTCCCATGTGCCCTATAGCAGGCTGCAAGGAGTTTCTTTATATGGTAGTTGGCAGGCCCTTGAGTGCTGCTTTGACCTTTTACTAAGCTAATGACTCTGTGTTATTGAACCTTTATATGTTTCTAGATCACAGTCTGCCTGCAATGCAGGAGACCTGGGTTTGATCCCTGGGTAGGAAGATCCCCTGAAGAAGGGAATGCCAACCCACTCCACTATTCTTGCCTGGAGAATTCCATGGACGGGGCAGCCTGGGGGACCCCAACTCGAGAAGAGGAGGGCATGACTGAGCGACTAACCCATTCACACTCAAGGGAAAAAAAACATTGTTAAGGTGCTTCCACTTTCTTGCACTTCAGTTTCATGTGTCCTTTTGCACTGAATGTTTGCTGATTTGGTAGCAAACTGAAGTTTGCATTCTTATACTCTTTGCAATTGAACTAGCCTTTTGTCATATGAACTGGTTCAGCAAGTTTTCTTCTTGGCAATCAGCTTGCCTTAAGACACGCCCTTGAGAAAGGAGCTTTCATATTAAGAATGCAATTTATGCTATTTATTCTTCAGGAGGAACACAGGGTACATGAATCTGCCTCAGATTCCAGGTAATGGATAGACTTTCAGCAATACTTCCTTTACAGAAGTCATTTAGGCACATTCGAATTTCCAGCAAACCAGAAATAATTTAAAAGCTCAGTATACTGCGTTGTTAGTCATCAAATTTGGCCTAGGTGTCCCATTCCTTATAAAAACTGAACAGAAAGAGTTAGATCTTTTAGTACTCTAGCTTAATTCTGGGATTCTTATTCCTCAAAACCAGATTTATATTTCAAAGTAAAATGGCTCTAGAAGGCAATTAAAGAGATGGGACTCTCTCTTTAGATGATCAATCCACCTTACCTGTCTTCTGAGAAACCTGTATGCAGGTCAAGAAGCAACAGTTAGAACTGGACATGGAACAGTGGACTGGTTCAAAATCAGAAAAGGAGAAACATCAAGGCTGTATATTGTTACCCTGCTTATTTAACTTAAATGCAGACTACAACATGAGAAATGCCAGGCTGGATGAACCCCAAGCTGGAATCAAGACTGCTGGGAGAAATATCAATAACCTCAGATACACAGATGACACCACTCTAATGGCAGAAAGTGAAGAGGAATTAAATAACCTATTGATGAGGGTGAAACAAAAAGGTGAAAAAGCTGGTTGAAAATTCAACATTCAAAAAACAAAGATCATATCATTGGGTCCCATCAGTTCAGTTCAGTTCAGTTGCTCAGTTGTGTCCAACTCTCTGTGACCTCATGGACTGCAGCACACCAGACTTTCCTGTCCATCACCAACTCCTAGAGCCTACTCAAACTCATTCCATCCTACCATCCAACCATCTCATCTTCTGTCATCCCCTTCTCCCACCTTCAATCTTTCCCAGCATCAGGGTCTTTTACAAAGAGTCAGTTCTTTGCATCAGTGGTCAAAGTATTGGAGTTTCAGCTTCAGCATCAGTCCTTCCAATGAATGTGCAAGACTGATTTCCTTTAGGAAATGGACTGGTTGGATCTCCTTGCAGTCCAAGGGATTCTCAAGAGTCTTCTCCAACACCACAGTTCAAAAACATCAATACTTTGGCACTCAGCTTTCTTTATAGTTCAATTCTCACATCCATACATGACTACTGGAAAAACCATTGCCTTGACTAGATGGACCTTTGTTGGCAAAGTAATGTCTCTGCTTCTTAATATGCTATCTAGGTTGGTCATAGCTTTTCTTCCAAGGAACAAGCGTCTTTTAACTTCATGACTGAACTCGCCATCTGCAGTGATTTTGGAGCCCAAGAAAATAAAGTCTGTCACTGTTTTCATTGTTTCTCCATCTATTTGCTGTGAAGTGATAGGACTGGATGCCATGATCTTAGTTTTCTGAATGTTCAGCTTTAAGCCAGCTTTTTCACTTTCCTCTTTCACTTTCATTTAGAGGCTCTTTAGTTCATCTTCAGTTTCTGCCATAAGGGTGGTGTCATCTGCATATCTGAGGTTACTGATATTTCTCCCAGCAATCTTTATTCCAGCTTGTGCTTCATCCAGCCCAGTGTTTCTCATGGTGTACTCTGCATATAAGTTAAGTAAGCAGGGTGATAATATACAACCTTTATATACTCCTTCCCTAATTTGGAATCAGTCTGTTGTTCCATGTCCGGTTCGAACTGTTGCTTCCTGACCTGCATACAGATTTTTCAAGAGGCAGGTCAGGGGGTCTGGTATTCCCATATCTTTAAGAATTTTCCACTGTTCGTTGTGATCCACACAGTCAAAGGCTTTGGCATAGTCAATAAAGCAGAAGTAGATGTTTTTCTGGAACTCTCTTGCTTTTTTGATGATCCAGCGGATGTTGGCAATTTGATCTCTGGCTCCCCTATCTTTTCTATCACTTCATGGCAAATAAATGGGGTAAAAGTGGAAATAGTGATAGATTTTACTTTGGGGGGCTCCAAAATCATTGCAGATGGTGACTGCAGCCATGAAATTAAAAGACATTTGCTCCTTGGAAGGAAAGCTATGACAAGCCTAGACAGGGTATTAAAAAGCAGAGACATCACTTTCTGACAAAGGTCCATATAGTCAAAGCTATGGCTTTTCCAATAGTCATGTATACATGTGAGAGTTGGACTATAAAGAAGGGTGAGCATGGAAGAATTGATGCTTTCAAGCTGTGGTGCTGGAGAAGACTCTTCAGAATCCCTTGACCAGCAAGGAGATCAAAGCAGTCAGCCCTAAAGGAAATCAACCCTGAATATTCACTGGAAGGACTGAGGCTGCAGCTGAAATTTCATTACTTTGGCCACCTGATGTGAAGAGCTGATTCAGTTGGAAAGACCTTAATGCTGTGAAAGATTGAGGGTGGAAGGAGAAGGGGGTGAGAGAGGATGAGATGGTTGGATGGCATCACCGACTCAGTGGACATGAGTTTGAGCAAACTCCAGGGGATAGAGGAGGACAGGTAAGCCTGTGCATCCATTGGGTCACAAAGATTTGGACACAACTCAGTGATCAACAGTAACAGAAGGCAGTAGAAGCTAAGAAATACAAAGCAGAAACAGGAACACAGTGTATAACTGCATTTCTGAAAGACTTTAGTATAATGTGTGGGATTTAGACACAGAGATCTGTTAAGAGTGGGGACAAAAATGAATGAGGCAAATGCTTAGAAATGTAGTTGGTTATGAAGATTGCAGGGCTTCCCTGGTGGCTCAGCTGGTAAAGAATTTGCCTGGAGTGCAGGAGAGCTGGGTTCGATCCCTGTGTTGGGAAGGGCCACTGGAGAAGGAAATGGCAACCCACTCCAGTATTCTTGCCTGGACAGTCCCCATGGACAGAGGAGCCTGGCGGGCTGCAGTCCTTGGCGGTTGCAGAGTCAGACACGACTGAGCAACTAAGCACAGTCCAGCACATGGAGACCGGATTCTGGGAGGGAAATGGAAAAGTCCTTTGGTAACCTTTTGAGGAAAGGGATAAAAGGGGTGGCAATCAGGTTTCCAAGGAGAGGTTACTTCTCTGAGTTGGTAACAGACTGAAAGTGAAAGTCGCTCAGTCGTGTCCGATTCTTTGCGACCCCATGGACTGTACAGGAGTGGGTAGACTTTCCCTTCTCCAGGGGATCTTCCTGACCCAGGAATCAAACTGAGGTCTCCTACATTGCAAGTAGATTCTTTACCAAGTGAGCTGTCAAGGAAGATGAAGAAAAGTGGCACATGAGTAGGGTTCAGGAAGTGCTCTGTTCTATAATGGACTCTTCAAGTTCTAGGGTGAGGGAGCTCAAATTTGCAAAGGTATCAGCAGCCGTAGAAACTCAGCAGAGAGAAGAAAACCTGGAGGGAAGGGCCTTCACTGAGATCATGCCTCATTTCCAAACCCCGTCAGGTCTGGAAGGAAGACAGAGACAGAGAGTGTTGATCGAGTATGGAATAGGACACTGGAGTGGTGGGGATGGGAGGTGCTGAGGGACCAAATAGGGAGGACTGAGCAGATAAATTGTGTGGCGGTGATGAGGAGGACAGGGAACGATGGTGCTGGGAAGGAAAATGAGGGGTGAGTAGAGGTGACTATGGTCATGGTGGAGGTGGGAGGGGATTGGAGCGGCCGTGGTGGTGATGGCTCGGGAAACAGATTCTGAACGTGTATTTCTGGGGTGATTATTTTAAATCTTACACTTGTGGGGATCGGTAGGATAGACTCTGGACGGGATTTTTCAACAGATTCAGCAGAAAGATTCTAGATAGGGCACAATCAGAGGAAGCAAGGGAAAGGCTGATGTATATGACCTCCAAAGACTTAGAATTGTCTTTTACTATACTGCTTGCAAAGATCAAAGAGATGAATTTACATCTTTAAGTATTTATATTTCAGTTTTTTTTTCTTAATTAAGATTGGATAAAATTAGAAACTGAAATGCTCCATGGTGAGACATATTAGAAGTACCACATGCAGAGACGTTTATCTCTAAATTAATGTAACTGACTGGGCAAAGGAGTCAGGGAGACAAGTGGTTTCTTACTACTCTAATAATCTAGGGAGAGAGACACATTTGAGACATGACCAAGTGAAAAATATTACTAGATCTTTTCAGGTAACTGGCAGTAAGCAGTGGAGATTGTAACTATTACAAATATTTTATATCCCATTCATGTCCATTGTTTATTGGACCTTCCAAATGCTATATAATAATATTTTCAAAGACTCATAGAATTAAGAACACTCATTCTTGAATGGGGTAGGTGCTGTACTGATACTCGGTCAAGAGACATAATGTGTGAATTTTCTTTTTTTCTGCTCACTGCCCCTTTGAATAGTGATTAAATCCTCTTGTCAGATTTACAGCTCAAGGAACATTTGAGGTACGCAGCTTTCAGCCCAGCTTCTAGTTTCTAGCAGAAATCTAGCTGGTTTGTTCTTGCTATAATAAGTTGAGATCTGATCTTATTCCCAGTGGCTGCTCATGATACTCTGAACTACTAGAGAACATGTAAGCAACATCAACAATAACACAAATAACTCCAGAGGAAAAAAAAAAGCTTTATACTCTGGCTTCAGCCTACAGTATCATGAGTGTTTTCTTTCTTTCTTGATGCTTCTGGTAACTGTTTGTGGGAATATAAGGTAAACAAAAGGGCCACTCTCTTACAACCTTCAAATTCTTTTTTCTCTTTCTTCCTCCACTTTCACTGAGGATATCAGCCTTGATTTGGACATGGAAAGCGGTCTTCTTCAAATATCAGTGCTTGGTCAGGAGAAGGTAGGTGTTTAGTTTCTGGTTGGCAGCAGTTGGGAGAATGGAGTGGTGTATAAAGACCAATGTGTTTTCCTACTTTGTTTCAACAGAATGAGTAAACCATCAGTCTCAGAGTTTTAGGTTTTCAAGATAAATGTACATTTTTGACATTTCCTATGTGTCAGACATGAATATCTGTTCATTAAGCAGAAAATCAGAAAAGTCTATTTCAGAGTTCATGAGCCAGAGGAAAACTAAAGTGTTGGTTGGATGAAGCAATGTCCATTCTTTGGATGTTAAAAAGAGCAACCCTATGAAAGGCCCTTTTCATACTGTTTATGGGGTTCTCAAGGCAAGAACACGGAAGTGGTTTGCCATCCCTTCTCCAGTGTACCATGTTTTGTCAGAACTCTCCACCGTGACCCGTCCGTCTTGGGTGGTCCTAGATAGCATGGCTCAGAGTTTCATTGAGTTAGATGAGGCTGTGGTCCATGTGATCAGTTTAGTTAGTTTTCTGTGACTGTGGTTTTCATTCTGAATGCCCTCTGATGGAGAAGGATAAGAGATTTGTGGAAGCTCTGTGATGGGAGGAACTGGCTATAGGGGAATCTGGGTCTTGTTCTGATGGGAGGGGCCATGCTTCAGTCAGTCAGTTCAGTCCCTCAGTCGTGTCCGACTCTTTGCGACCCCATGAATCACAGCACGCCAGACCTCCCCGTCCATCACAAACTCCCGGAGTTTACTCAAACTCATGCCCCTCGAGTCGGTGATACCATCCGGCTATCTCATCCTCTGTCGTCCCCTTCTCCTCCTGCCCCCAATCCCTCCCAGCATCAGGGTCATTTTCAATGAGTCAACTCTTTGCGTGAGGTGGCTAAAGTACTGGAGTTTCAGCTTCAGAATCAGTCCTTCCAATGAACACCCAGGACTGATCTCCTTTAGGATGGACTGGTTGGATCTCCTTGCAGTCCAAGGGACTCTCAAGAGTCTTCTCCAACACCACAGTTCAAAAGCATCAATTTTTCAGCACTCAGCTTTCTTCAGTACAACTCTCACATCCATACATGACCACTGGAAAAACCATAGCCTTGACTAGATGGACCTTTGTTGGCAAAGTAATGTCTCTGCTTTTTAATATGCCATCTAGGTTGGTCATAACTTTTAGATCTCTAATCCAATTTTCTGTTGATGAAATCCTAAAAGATAATGCTGCTGCTGCTGCTAAGTCACTTCAGTCCTGTCTGACTCTGTGCAACCCCATAGACGGCAGCCCACTAGGCTTCCCCGTCCCTGGGATTTTCCAGGCAGGAACACTGGAGTGGGTTGCCATTTCCTTCTCCAATGCATGAAAGTGAAAAGCAAAAGTGAAGTCGATCAGTCATGTCTGACTCCCAGTGACCCCATGGACTCTAGCCCACCAGGCTACTCTGTCCAAGGGATTCTCCAGGCAAGAGTACTGGAGTGGATTGCTGTACTCAGTATGCCAGCAAATTTGGAAAACGCAGCAGTGGCCACAGGACAGGAAAAGGTCAGTTTTTATTCCAACCCCCAAAATGGCAATGCCAAAGAATGTTGAAACTACTGCACAATTGCACTCATCTCACATGCTAGTAAAGTAATGCTCAAAATTCTCCAAGTTAGGCTTCAAGTTAGGTACATGTTAGGTACAGGTACCTTCAAGTTAGGTACATGACTGAGGACTTCCAGATGTTCAAGCTGGAAAAAGCAGAGGAACCAGAGACCAAATTGCCAACATCTGTTGGATCATAGAAAAAGCAAGAGAATTCCAGAAAAGCATCTACTTCTGCTTTATTGACTACACCAAAGCCTTTGACTGTGTGGATCACAACAAACTGTGAAAAATTCTTAAAGAGATGGAAATACCAGATCACCTGACCTGCCTCCTGAGAAATCATGTAGATCAAGAAGCAACAGTTAGAACAAGATATGGAACAGTAGACTGGTTCCAATGTGGCAAAGGAGTATGTCAAGGCTGTATATTGTCACCCTGCTTATTTAAATTCTACACAGAGTACATCATGGGAAATGCCAGGCTGGATGAATCACAAGTTGGAATCAAGATTTCCAGGAGAAATATCAACAACCTCACACATGCATATAAGATCACCCTTACGGCAGAAAGCGAAGAGGAAGTAAAGAGCCTCTTGATGAAAGTGAAAGAGAGTGAAAAATCTGGCTTAAAACTCAACATTCAAAAAACTAAGATCATGGCATCTACTCCCATCACTTCATGGCAAATAGATGGGGAAACAATGGAAACAGTGAGAGACTTTATTTTTTTGGGCTCCAAAATCACTGCAGATGGTGACTGCAGCCATGAAATTAAAAGATGTTTGCTCCTTGGAAGAAAAGCTATGACCAGCCTAGACAGCATATTAAAAAGCAGAGACATTACTTTGCTGACAAAGGTCTGCATAGTCAAAGCCATGTTTTTTCCAGTAGTCATGTATGGATGTGAGAGTTGGACCATAAAGAAAGCTGAGCACTCAAGAATTGATGCTTTTGAACTGTGGTATTGAAGAAGATCCTTGAGAGTCCCTTGGAAGGACTGATGCTGAAGGTGAAACTCCAATACTTTGGTCACCTGATGCAAAGAGCTGACTCATTGGAGAAAACCCTGATGCTGGGAAACACTGAAGGCAGGAGGAGAAGGTGATGACAGAGGATGAAATGGTTGGATGGCATCACTGACTCGATGGACATGAGTTTGAGCAAGCTCCAGGAATTGGTGATGGACAGGGAAGCTGGGCATGCTGCAGTCCATGGGGCTGCAAACAGTTGGACATGGCTGAGTGACTGAACTGCACTGAACTGATGAAAGTCCCTGATTCCTCTTTTAAAATATGATGAAAGCCATTTCATTCTTATCCAAAAATATGCACATTTGGGCGTGCTTGTTATCTTCTCATTTCCAAAAATGGAATTCAGGAAGGGATCTCTTGTTTTTAAATATTAATACATGTACATGCAGTGGTTTATTCCTGAGCACATGAGGAGAATTTTTACAGTCTTTTATTCATAAATGGATTAACTACCTTTTACAGTCCCAAAGTGATAACACCCTTATCTCAGAAAGCTTTGAGCTGCTGTAGCTTCTCTCATGGGTCAATGTATACTCCATGTGTCATATATACATTCATGTCTGCAAATATAATTAGGAAAATCTGCCCCTTAAAAAAATGCTATATCCCAAAACCTAGCAGGAACATTTTTGATTATTCTCTTTTATGCATTAGAGTGTCTACTATATTCTTTTCAGGGTGAGAGTTAGCTACCTTTAAGGGAAGCTTAATTCTTCTATTTTTAAGGCAAATGGGGTCAGAAATAATTTAAATCACCTCAGAGGACCATGTGTTAACTCTTGGGAAATACTAATCCCTGAGTTTATGAATCTGGCCCTTTGATGGTTATGTGGGCCAACCCAGCATATTTATTTCTTTTCTTTTCTCAGAACTATTTTAAAAATAAAATATAAGTGATTCTTTGGTGGGGGCCCGGATAGAAAAAAATTAAGCTGTTTTTCATGTTGATTCCTTTCTTTTCTGAATGATAGCATCATAGATCCCAGTCTGACACCCGACACAATCAAATAAGCCAACTATAAAGTGCTCCCCTTCCCGGCTGCATTTCTCTGGCAGCCCTTCAGACAGCCCTTCTGCTGCTTAAAGGTGTTGGCGGTTTTCTGCTAGATCTACAGCTTTGAGGCCTGGCTAGGGTGGAAGGGTAGAAAAAGCTAGTAAAAGGGAAGAGCTTTGTTTACCTGCATCTGACTAATTCTCCAAGGTTTGGTTTACTCACTGTGCTTCAAAAAATGCTTCAGGAGAGAAACTCTCAAATCCCTTGATTGCCCATCTGTTTCACCAGGCTATCCTCCCCTGGTCGCTGTAATACTTCACCTTGCCTTCTGACTTCAGAACTTCAGTTCACATAAAGTAGTCAAGAAGAGTGTTTATGACAGAAAAGCTTAATAAAACCAAAGGAGGCTGGGAAATGGGTCACTGACGGGCAGTTATCATTGTTCCTGGATTTTTGTTTTTGTTACTGTTGTTTTCTTCTGTTTTGTTTTTGGCTAGAGGGTAAAATTCAAGTCTTAGGAACTACGTTGTGACATCTACTACAGACCTCCTCCCCAGAGACGAGCTGCCGGAATGACTCATCCATTTCCTAGATGGAAAACACAGAAAAAAGTGATCGAAGCCAAAATTGACTTTCACTTGGAATTAATCATTTTTCTAGTTACCCATTTTCTTTTTCCCTCTTTAAGATCAACACAAGGATAAGGAGGCTGACTTTGTGGGCATGCAGTCTATGTGGTCACCGAGTCTGAGTCCCCATGCCCAGAAGAGCCTCTTGATTTGTTTAATGGTTTTCGGCTCCCTTAAAATTCTTAATATTTGTTGCAAATTATTTAATTGGTTCTGAGGCAAATTAGAGGTAATGCTTATTTTGATGATGAACTGTGGATAATAACAGAAGTACCAGACTGGAAGCTCTCACCTAGGATGCATCACTAATTAGCAGTCTGAGCACTGAAAGTTAACCGTTAATCTATCTGGTGAACTTGGGGAGTGAGCGAAACTGGAGCAGTAGTTTAAAGCAGATGATACGTTCTGCTTGAGGTATTGTGATTTTTTGCTGCAGGGGGGAAGGGCTTCCCTGGTGGCTCAAATGGTAAAGAATCTGCCTGTAATGTAGGAGACCTGGGTTTGATCCCTGGGTCAAGAAGATCCCCTGGAGAAGGGAATGGCCACCCACTCCAGTGTTCTTGCCTGGAGAATCCCTTGGACAGAGGAGCCTAGTGAGCTACAGTCCATGGGGTTGCAGAGAGTTGGACATGACTGAGCAACTAACACTGCTACTACTGATGGAGCGGAATGAGGGGACCGGCCTCTGGGTGCCTGTTCCTTCTTCACTGTGAAGAGTGGGTCTTTTGTCTCTTGCATGTTCCAAAGGTCTCTTCAGGGTCAACTATTACTATTCTAGGAATAGTGTTCTTGGAGGTCAGAACTTATAATGTGGGATGAGGTAAAAACAGAGAGGCATAGAGTTCAGTGATTTTCCAGGATGAAAGGAGTTTATGTAAAGATTTGGATTGGGAGGGGACAGATGCCAAGAAAATTATGATGGCAAATTAAACTCCTCATTTGCCAGCTGAAATACTGTCTACACAATGAATTCTTCCTTGATTCACCTAGTTTCTTCGGACATTTCTTGCATCTGCACTCCCACAGGCCCTAAGATCTTATCACTTATTTGATACAAACATGCTCCTTTAAATAACATTTTGAAATAAAAATGCTATTATTAGCATTGCAGTACTATATTTTTTGTTTCTAGTAGAATAAAAGTTTCATTTGGATGGCCTACCTCCCCAGCCAGTTATAACTTAGAACATGGTAATCTATCAAAAATAGTTTTGACTGCATTTATGGAATGGATAAATAGATTATAAGCTCCTTGAAGATGGACAAAATTAATTTCTACTTCATGTATTTCTCTCAAGACTGAGCAGAAGATTATGTATATTCCACTGATACTGTTATGAAGTGATTTAACAATTGCTTCCCTGGCATGTTGCCTGGGGGAGATTTTATGAAGGTACACAGAAAGTTTTAGTATACTATAAAATAGGAAGTTCATATTCAGTTTAATTTTCTGGAGGAAACTGATCTTTCTTAAAAAAAAAGTCTCAAATAAGCAAACACCAAACAAATAAATAAGCAAACACACAAACAAATAAGAAATGTAAAAGAGAAGGAAAAAAGCAGCCCGTTTTTCTTTCATTTCCTAGCACAGTGACTTAAGTGCACAGAAAATCCTAATCTTTCAGAGGAAGTTATCCAAATGGAAATTATCCTCAAAAACAGTCCCAATTTCAGTGCTCAGATTGTAGAGCATAGACCAGCAGCCTTCCTGAAACCATAGCCTGAATTTTGCAGGTCATATTGGAAAAAAAATAAAATTCCCGTTAGAAATTATTTGATTCACAGTCAGTCTTTAAAGACCATATTTTAACCAAACATATAAACCAAGAATCAGAGCTTAGTGCCCTGAAACAAGAAGTATAGATAGTGTTCACTCACTGTACATTTGATAAAAATTTCCCTAAGACCAAGAGAAATTTGACCAAAGTTAGGCAATTATACACCACACTAAGAATGAACAGTTTCAAGTCCAATGGCCATAAAGAAGGGGACTAAACCCACCTCCTCATACAGGTACATGTGGAAAAATGTCCTTTGTGGGGCGAGGGGTGGTGGGGGGGAGATAAACTAGCTAAGCAACTCTTACATTTTGGGTGAACAAGAAAAACCCACATCCAAGAAGGCAGGAGAGACTGAAACACAGATCTACCCAGAAGCCTGACCCCTGGCGGGGTAACCCATGATTGGAGAGAACCCCAGATTCTGGGATGCTCTGGAAGGGGTGAGGGGTTTTCACCCCCACATCTAGGCCTTTAAGACGTGCACTTCAGACAGGAGCCCCCAAAGCATCTAGCTCTGAAGCCAGCTAGACCATAGCAAACAGAAATAATCCTTATAGGCTTTGCATGGACTCAGCCACCCTCAGGCCCAGCACAGAGGCAGCTGTTTGGAAAAGGCCCAGTCTCTACGGAAGAGACTCTTCTTAGAGTATTGGCCTGAGAGGCAGGCATCTGATTTAACACACATCTGGGGATCTACTGAAATACTCTCCAAAAAGACAGAGGCTGATGGATGCCATCTTTGTGGTCTGCCTGTATTCATGAGTTTTTTTTTAAATTTTATATTTCACATATAAATGCGATCACACAGCATTTGTCTTTCTCTGACTTGTTTTCCTTAGCTTAATGGTTTCTTTCACCTGTACTGTCACAAGGGCAGAATTTTCTTTCAGTGACTGAATAACATTCCATATATGTATATGTATACACACACTCACCATATTTTATTTATCCATTCATCCATCCATGGGCAATAAGTTTGTTTCCATGTCTCGGGTATTGTAAATAATCCTGCGAGGAAAATGAGAGTACTGATATCTTTCTGAGATAGTGATTTCATTTCCTTCAGATATACATCCAAAAGTAGCATTGTGGGATCATATGGCAAATTCTATTTTTAATATTTTGAGGAGCCTCCGAATTGTTTTCCGTAGTGGCTGTGTCAATGTACATTCCCACCAACAATGTACAAAGGTTCCTTTTTCTCCACATCCTTGTCAGCATTTATCTCTTTCTCTTGGATAATAGATGGTTTAACAGCTAGGAGGTGATATCTCACTGGAGCTTTCATTTCTGTTTCCCTGGTAGTTATTGTAGTTGTGTACATTTTGGCCATTTGCATATTCTCTTTGGAAAATGGTCTGTCCAAGTCGTTTGTCCATTTTAAAATCAGGTTTTAAAACGGCTTCACTGTTGGAGGGGCCACTGTGAGCAGGCAGGCTGCTGGCTGTGTCCCGCTGCTAGGTGAGGTCACAGGCCGGGCTCTCAGGAAAGGCACAGTTTTCAGTCGTCCAGGGGTGCTGTGGGCCGGGCTCTGTGGTTTTGCAGGGTCACCGTTCAGGTTCCCTGGTTGTGCTGGGCCAGTGGCTCAGCGCAACATTGGCGCAGGGCTGCAGGTTGGACTTCCTGCCTGAGTGGGCCTGTTGGACCGTGGCCGTGCGCATATGACTGGAAGCTATGCTCAGCGGCTGAACAGAGCTGCAGCTTTGATTCTTTGCTTATGTTCTGTGGATCAAATTGACATGCATCACTCTAAAAATTCTCACTCTGGGCAACGCAGTACCAGACACTGTTCCACAACATTTCAGTTGAAATCAAGTTAAAATACATTTTAATAATTGAAATGCTTGATCAAGATCCACACAGCTATTGGGCATTGAATCTGGAATTTGAATCCCTGCTTTGTCTGATTTTAAACCCTGTTTTATTCCCAGATGTTTTATTCCCAGTGCATGGAGTTCAACGTATTTTGTTTGGGCTCCACAGTGTTTTATTAAAAGGGCTTTTAATTATATATATGATAATCTCTGGATTAATACATATAAATATCTTTTGGAAGATGAAAAATAAAATGGCTGAGTTGAAATACATACTGGGTGGGTTTAAGAGAAGATTAAATGGAGAAGAGGAATAGATTAGTAAACTTGAAAGAATATCCAGAATAGAACACAACAGAGGAAAAAGACAAAACAAAAAATAGAGTGTCAGTGAGCTAAGAGATAATGTCAAACGACCACATAATTATGAAACTGGAATCCTTGAGGGAACAGACTGGCCGTTGGCAATGGCCTAAAATTCTATAAAATGTGCAGATGGGCCAATATTTGGTCAAGGCAGCCAATGCTCAGATACCTGCTTGAGATTCAGCAACGTTTTCCGAGACATGGTCCCAACAGGAATGCCCTGGTTAAGGGAGGAGACCCTCTGTCACGTGTGGCCAAGGCACTGCCTTTCTGAAGTATGTGAGATCATTCAGCTGATCTCAGGGGGCTGCTGAGGCTGTTGCCCAGGGATCTGAGAGAGGGGTGAACTGTAGTATCTTTAAGGACGGCGTATAGTATAAGACTATAGTATCTAGCAAGGAAGGTGGAGGGGTGAGGCCAGTCCCTCTGGTTAGGAGAGGTACAGCAGAGAGCCCAGATTTGGGTCCAGCCCTTAGCAAGGAGGCTTCCCTGGCCAAGCCATGCTTGCAGGTACCACTTGCATGGCCCCGGGCATGAGCCTCACGTAGAGGCTCACAGGCTAAGGGATCTCTGTTCCTAAGAGAGCCCAGTATGTAGCCAGCAATTACCACCTAGTGGCATAGAGCCCAGGACCAAGGAGAAGGGCAGCTTCTTATATAAGAATCCCATGGAGAGCTTACAGTCCTCTTAGGTGGTGCAGAAACTCTGGGACACATGAAAGGAGTTCACTGAAGTCTTTAGAATGAAGGTGTCTCTGGAGAGCCTTAAGGGAGGGTGCCTACTGTTTAATTTGGAAAGATTCTACAGACTTTCTTTGGAGGTGACCCTGTTTAGAATGGGAAGATTTACAAATAATGACGTAAATGGGTTTAAGTAAAAATTTGTATGTTGCTTCTAGAACCCTCTAAAACCCGAAAGATGTTGGGCTTGTTTTATAGTTGTAGAGGCTGAGAGTCCATAGCTGTTTATTGACAGTGTCAGGGATGGAGTGGCATTTGATTTGCCAAATAATTTTCAGGAATTTAATTGAGGCTTTGAACCATGTTTGAGGCAACAGCTCATCCCCGCCCTTTTTGAGCTCTTTTATGAGTATTTGTATTTACCAAATACAAATGTGTCATCCTGGAAGAGAATTTCATCAATGTAATGTCATATCTGTGCCCCAGGAGAAAGCTGAGTGCGGTTAAGATGTTGCCTGTGAAGATTATGTGTGATTAAAGCTGCTGAGGTACCCGGTGGCTAGATGGGTATACATATATGTATATATGTACCCGTATATAAAATATCCCTTCAGAAATGATGGCAAACCACAGTTGAGAGACGGCTGAAAAAGGCACTAAATGGAACATAGCCAAACCTATAATGGTGAATATTTACCAGTTCCTGATTAGATAGAGTCAGTAATTTCAATCATATGCCTTAATGGTGGGAACATGGAATTACATTTGAAGTAATCTACTGTGAAGCACCATTCACTCCTACTGAGTTTAAGAATAGACCAAATTGAGCTGTTAGGTGGAGAAGTAATGGGGATAATCATCTCTTATATAAGCTGGTGTCTCTGTGAAAGCCCTGTTTATTTTACCCTGGGCCGGATTAACTGCACAGTCCCTCCTGGGCTCACTTGTTTTCATTTACGTTGGCAGGCTGGATCCTATAGGCATTTGTATGCTACACTTCGGGAAGCCAGTCACCTATGTGAGTTAAACCCCCCAAACATACTAACCTTCCTAAAGGAACCTCCATATCACCTGTCTATTTTTTCAGATTCTCCAAAGCAAATGTTTCTTCTAGAAACATAGCTGGCATGCAGTTGATATGTTGAGTTTGAAATAGACAGTTCACTAACTTCCTTCTGTGAATTAAGCCAGCTTGGAAGACATTGTAATATGTAAGTTGGTGTCTGAACTGGGTTTGGGTTTTTTACTAACATTGCAAAAGAAACAAGTCAGTTCCCTCCCTGAGCTTATTTATAGAATGGAGGTATAATGTCATGTGTTCTAAAGTTATCATGTACCTTCAATGAGATCGAGTTTATTGACTACAAAATGGTTAATCAATGTGTAGCCTTCAGCACACCCCCCACACTTCTATTTCCAAAGGCATGTTCCCACCTTAGACATTGTTGTAAACAATCAATTACATTTTAATTGTTCATGGGATGTCCAGAAGGGTCCTCTTCTCTTGAGGCTGACTCTCTCATAGCTGTTTATAGCTTTGTTGGGCTTTACTTATACCGTGTTTAGGTACCTTGATCGCTTATTTCTAGAATTTCCTCCGATTTTTAAGTTTGAAGTAGAAATCTGAACTTGCTTCTACCTTAGGAAATTCATTTCCTGTGACAGTGCATGCGGCAGATGGTGTTCTCTGATCCTTCTGCTATACTCTGAAGGGTGAAGGTGGTTTGCATTTTTTTTCTTGATGATACTATTTCTTGTGAATGAAGAACATGAAAATAGAACTCACTGCCTACTCCACTTCTGCTTAGAAAACTGTCCTTCAGCTTTGCTCATTTGTATCCATCCTTTAAACCTTTCCACAGCCCACTTCTCCTCCTCCCTAAGGCAGCCAAACTCCCTTCTTCCATCTGACAACACGTCTCCCACACACCTTATATAATACTGGAAAAGAAGAGAACTTACATATCACCAAGTGTAATATTTTGAATTATTTTTCAAGCCAAATTTGCTCAATTTTCCTTAGCCATAAATAAAAAGAAGATTAGAACTTTGTAAACCAGTTTTCAAGCAAGCATGTATCTTAACATGGAGCTACCCTGGTGGATCAGATGAAAGAATCTGCCTGCAGTGCAGAAGACCTGGGTTCAGTCCCTGGATAGGGAAGATCCCCTGGAGAAGGAAATGGCTACCCACTGTAGTACTCTTGGCTGGAGAATTCAATGGACAGAGGAACCTGGTGGGCTATAGCCCGTGGGGTTGCAAAGAGTCAGACAGGACTGAGCAACTTTCACTTTCACTTTTTTCACCTTTCATATCTAAATATTAGTCACTTAAATACAAATAAAAGATGCAAACTGTATATAGAGTGGATAAACAACAAGACCCTGCTGTATAGTACAGGCAACTATATTCAGTCTCCTGTGACAAACCATATTGAAAAAGAAGAATAAAAATAGATACAAATAATATATACCTGATGCAAGAATTTAAACATTATGAAAGTATTTAGTGTAAGATTAATAGTGTTTTGAGAAAGAGAAGTATCATATGACATCCCTTGTATGTGAAATCTAAGAAGAAATGATACGAGTGAACTTTCTATAAAACAGAAACAGACTCACAAACTTAGGGAACAAGCTTATTGTTGCTGGGGGGAAGGATGGGGGAAGGGTAGTTAGGGAGTTTAGAATGGACAGGACACACTGCTGTAAATAAAATGGATCAACAAGGACCTCCTATATAGCACATGGAACTCTGCTCAATGCTATGTGGCAGCCTGGATGGGAGGGGCATTTGGGGAAGAATGCATGCTTGTGTATGAATGACTGGCTCCCTTTGCTGCTCACCTGAGACTATCGCTATATTGTTTGTTAATTGGCTATATTCCAATACAAAAGGAAGAGCTTTAAAAAAATTAATAGTGTTTTTTCTCAAGCTCCAATTCTGCTCTTTTCAATGTACCCACTGTTAAACATAAAATTGTCATTCTATATATTTTATTTATTTATGCAAGATTATATACCAATTACATACACATATAATTTTATTTTAAAAGCAAGATCACAATGTGTGTTATTCTGGATTTTTTTCACTTCAGTCTATTTCATGAATACATTTTCAAGTCAACGCTCAAAGATATAACTCAGTTTTTAAAATAAGTACATTGTATTCCATACTAGGAATGTGTATCATTTCCTCAAACATTCTCACATTGAGAGAAGTCCCAATTTTCCCAGGTTTTTTGCTAATAAAATGATGTCTTTATAAACATTCATATGTCTATATTTTATTTTTAAAATGAATTCCTGGAGGTAGGATTGCTTGGTTAAAGGATGTCTGCATTATAAATTTTAATATATACTGCCAGAAGGCTATTTAAAAATTGTTGCAAGTTAAACCTTTCAACAATGCCTGAGTAGACTTGTTATTTCCCTGTTTCATGAAATGTTAAAATTTTTCAGTTGGAAGAAAAAATTTTGCCTTTTAAAAATATGTGTTTATTTTGTGTTTTGTTAATTATTCTGCTTGACTGTATTTTCATATTGGGTTTTTGCATTTCATTTTCTGTGATTGTTTCTTCAGATACATTTGTTCGTTATTATTGTTTTATTTATTCTTTCCTAATCAATTTGAAAGATCTTTGTAAATTAATAAAAATTATTCTTTGCCTTTCATATGTAACACACATAGTTTGTATTTTCCTGTTTGTCTTTTATTTTTTGATTTTGTATATAGTATATTTGCCATAAAAATTTTTCTAAGCTTTATGGAATTAAATAATTAAAAAAATGCTCCTAGATTTTCTGCTTTCCTTAAGAAAATGTTGACAAGGAGTGGGTATTTTTTGAAACTCTTTATTTTGTGTTGTGGTATAGCTGATTAACAAACAAAGTGGTAATAATCTCAGGTGAACAGAGAAGGACTCAGCCATAAATACAGCTGAATCTATTCTCCCCCAAACTCCCTTCCTTTCCAGGCTCCCACGTAACATTGAGCAGAGTTCCATGTGCTATACAGTAGGTCCTTGTTGGTTATCCATTTTAAGTAGAGCAGTGTGTACATGTCCATCCCAAACTCCCTAACTATCCCTTACCTCTAGCAACAACAAATTCTCCTCTAAGTCTGGGAGCCTGTTTCTGTCTTATAAGTAAGTTCATTTGTATCACGTCGTCTTAGATTCCACATATCAGGGATATCATACTGTATTTCTCCTTTTCTGTCTGACTTACTCCACTCAGTATGATATGCTCTAGGTCAAGAAGTGGATGTTTTAAATAGAAGATTTTACATACAAATTCTCATATTTTTCTCATTTTGAAGAACCCATTCAGAGTTAAAACCTTAGGCTAGATTTCCATTGCACATAAGGAGTTTTCTCACAGTGTGTTCGCATTTATTTGGAAGTGTGTCTTCATGAATCACAAGTTTAAATGACTGTACCAGTTGTGGATTTATTGCATCTTAGTCTGAAATATACTCTTCTTCACTGTGCCTTGGATTCTGGAGCTGATTGCTGTAGACGTTTCTTCTTCCCAGCCGGCACAATGTGGTTCTGATAATAAAGTGTGCTGGAGCAGTTATGCAAGGCCAGGGCAGGAAGAGGTTTTCCTTTTTCCAGTCTGCTGCGACAGCCACCACGTTGGTGTGTGTGCCCGTGTGTGTGTGCAGATAATGGTGGGAGACGTGCTCACCCCTGCAGCCTCACGGTCTGGTTGCAGCCTTCACTCTCCGGCAGTCTCTTCTTCCATCGGCAGCTGGCCGGCCTGCAGTCTAGCTGTAGGGCTGCCCATTGGCAAGCTGCTTCTCCACAGCTGGCTGTGCGCTCAAGCAGCAGCTTTCCTTAGAGATTTGAATCCAGTCTGTGGAAAGGACTCCGACAAGTTCTGTATTCCTTCCTTGTTTGTTTCCCCTGTCCTAGAAACAGTGCTGCTTGCTGCAATGACAACTTCAATTGCTCTATGCCATAGAACTGCTGCTTTAGTGTTAACCATTCTTTACTCTTTATATTAAATTCTCCTTGTTAAATTACTGGTGTGATGTCTGCCTCTTGAGTTGGCCTTATCTGAAATGTAAACATAATGTTAAGGTTTCTGGGAGAAAGCAGATAATCCGGGCTACTGTGCATCAATAAGGATGGGTATGTAGATTTACCTTAGAAGACAAACTTACAAATACTCACCCCAGTGACAAATGAAGGCAATGTGATAGGTAGATAAAATTCCCAGTTATAGAACGTGTAGTAGTTTCCCAATCCACTGTAGTTTGTGTTTTGCCTTACAATGTTTGTCATAACTATGGATCACCTATATTTTTATTATTAATATTTTCCCTTCAACCAAACCATAGTTACTTGTTTTTAATTTTCATACAGTCTTAGATTCACAGAAAAATTAAGCAGATTGTGCAGATCAACCCATTTTAAACTTAACTAACTTATTCAAAAATTAACTTATAAAATGGTAGATAGTAAGAAAATATATTTGCCACAAAGAATCAACTGATAAAAAGTATTTAATTATTAAAATGAAATATTCACATATGAACAAAAATCATGTATTATAACATTATATGTACTGTGTTTGAGAAAGAGTACACCAGAATATCTCAGAGGCAAGTCTCCTTCTCTCCCTCAAATTCTGGACCATGGGCACAACTAGGTTCACGTGCTTTTTGTTGGTTTATTTAAGGAGGGGGGAAGATCAACTGTTCCAAAAAGCTATCTTTTATAAACAACAAGAATATCTACCTATCTATCTAAACATCTACATTTGCATTTGTGTACGTATCCACAAATATTTCTGAATACATGGCTAGTATCTAACATAACGTCTCAATCTATATACCATCATTTCCTTTTTACTGGGGATTTGTTCACTTACTTGACGGACTGACATAAATCAGCCCCATCATTATCCCTCAGCTATTCCTGACATTTTTATTTAAAACATAACCTTGAAAGGACAAAAACAAATTGCTTTCTCCATACTCTGTAAAACTCTATGGCAATCAAATAGTGCTATTCATGATTCATCAGCTATCAGGAAATGCTTTCAGGGAAGATAATGAGGAAGAAATTTCAAGGATTTTCTACTTTTGTTGAGTTGGAGCAAAGCAGGTGGGGTTGCTGTTGCCATAGTAACAGATCTGTCTGCATTAGTTCATAGCTTTGTCTTTAATAATAAGAAATTGGGTTCTCTCTGTGTGTGTGCATGAATGTTTGTGTACTTCTATTCCACTCAACATTAGATTTGTGAGCTAGCTTTATTGTAATGGGATATGTACATAGAGATCGATTTAAGGGCTAAATCAGTCTATTTTTAGACCTAAGGAATGGACTGTTCCCTCTTTTTACTAATAGCAATAACATTGCAATGAACATACATGTACATATCTCCTTGAACATGGAAAATAATCTTTAGAGAGCTTAAAATGGAATTTATGAGTTAGGGTTAGTATTTTATTAATTTTCAATTTTATTGGATGGACCAAAATTAAATTGATTGTATAAAAGTACAATATATCTTTGTACTTATAAAATATTGTATAAAAAGCAATATATGTTTCTACTTTCCCATACTGTTTCCAAAAGTTAATTTCATGAATTTTATTAATTTCATCCAGTTAAATGAATGTGTGAAATAGTCACATTTTAAATCTACACTTTCTCAACTGGTAGTGAAATATAGTATTTTTTCATGTATTTATTGACCATTTGTGTTTTCTTCTTTGTAAATTGCTATTGCAATATCCTTTGCTCATTTTTATGATCCCATGCCAGCCTTTTAGGCATATCTTTTCTATTTATTTATAGCAGCTCTATTAATATTTTTCTATTCCTACATGGCAGTTCATCAGTTTGCACAGGCAGGGTTCTGCTGTGTTAACAACCTCCATTCTCAGTGGCGTCACGCAGCAAAGGCTATAGGAAGTCTACTGTGGGTTCAGATGTCTCTTCGGGAAAGCTGTCCTCTGTGTTAACATTCAGCAATCTATACCGCTCTCAGCACAAATTCTCCTCCATAATTCCTGTGAAGGGAAAGAGAGCTGGAAGTTCTCACACTGGCAATTAAATTCTTATAAACTGATAATATAATATGTCTAGAAATGACACATTACCTTCTCTCACAACACATTGGCCAGAACCAGCCACGTGGCCCAGTTTCACTGCTTGGGGCGGGGAAGTGTAATACTGGTACATGCATAAAAGGAGAAAAGGGTGGCTTATGAACATTACTAGACATTTTACCACAGAAAGATTTAAAACAGTGTGGGCATTTATTCTTCCTGATAAACTTAACAATTATTTTAAGTTCTCTCCCCAAATAGCATTGGAGCTTTAATTAATATGGCTACACAGTTTCAGAAGAGAAGACTCTTGAGAGATCCTTGGACAAGAAGGAGATCAAACCAGTCAATCCTAAAGGAAATCAACCCTGAATATTCACTGGAAGGACTGATGGTGAAGCTGAAGCTCCAATACTCAGGCCACCTGATGTGAACAGGCTCATTGGAAAAAGCCCCGATGCTGGGAAAGATTGAGGGCGGGAGGAGAAGGGGGCGACAGAGGATGAGATGGTTGGATGGCATCACAGACTTGATGGGCATGAGTTTGAGCAAGCTCTGGGGATAGTGAAGGACAGGGAAGCCTGACGTGCTGCAGTCCTTGATGTCGCAAAGAGTTGGATATGACTGAGTGACTGAAGGACAGTTACAACAATATGACAACTGAAAGAAGGCTCCTTTTAGTTTGAATAGATTGTGAGAATAGAATGGAATAGAATGCTCCTTTTAGTCTAATGGATTATTTTTCCAGGTAATAATATTGAATATAATATATTCAATAATAATATTGAAAACAATACCTTTATCCAGTTCTTTCTCATGTCTGTATATTTTTTGTATAAATAAATATAATTTTTTCTGTTTAAGTAACAACAGTTTCAATAGTAGCCCATCAGGCTCCTCTGTTAGCAGCAGTTAGAACTGGACATGGAATAACAGACTGGCTCCAAATAGGGAAAGGAGTACATCAAGGCTGTATATTGTCACCCTGCTTATTTAACTTATTTTCAGAGTACATCATGAGAAATGCTGGGCTGGAGGAAGCACAAGCTGACTCAAGATTGCTGGGAGAAATATCAATAAACTCAGATATGCAGATGACACAACCCTTATGGCAGAAAGTGAAGAAGAACTAAAGAGCCTCTTGATGAAAGTGAAAGAGGAGAGTGAAAAAGTTGGCTTAAAACTCAACATTCAGAAAAAGATCATGGCATCTGGTCCCATCACTTCATGGCAAATAGACGAGGAAATAGTGGAAACAGTGACTATTTTTTTGTGCTCCAAAATCACTCCAGATGGTGACTGCAGCCATGAAATTAAAAGACACTTGCTCCTTGGAAGAAAAGTTATGACCAACCAGACAGCATATTAAAAAGCAGAGATATTACTTTGCCAACAAAGATCCATCCAGTCAAAGCTATGGTTTTTCTAGTAGTCATGTATGGATGTGAGAGTTGGACTATAAAGAAAGCAGAGCGCTGAAAAATTGATGCTTTTGAACTGTGGTGTTGGAGACGACTCTTGAGAGTCCCTTGGACTTCAGTGAGATCCAATCAGTCCATCCGAAAGGAACTCAGTCCTGAATGTTCATTGGAGGGACTAGTGCTGAAGCTGAAACTCAAATACTTTGGCCACCTGATGCAAAATACTGACTCATTTGAAAAGACCCTGATGCTGGGAAAGATTGAAGGCAGGTGGATAAGGGGACGACAGAGGATGAGATGGTTGGATGGCATCACTGACTCAATGGACACGAGTTTGAGTAAACTCTGGGAGTTGGCAATGGACAGGGAGGCCTTGGTGTGCTGTGGTCCATGGGGTCACAGAGTCGGACATGACTGAGCGCATGACTGAGCGACTGAACTGAGCTGAACTGAGGCTCCTCTGTCCGTGGAATTCTCAGGCAAGAATACTGGAGTGGGTAGCCATTCCTTTCTCCAGGGGATCTTCCTGACCCAGGGATCAAACCCAAGTCTCCTGCATTGCAGGCAGATTTTTTATCATCTGAGTCACCAGGGAAGACCATAGTGGTAATATTCACATGCAATGTTATCTTATCACTATAATGAGAATGACTTTAGAATTTTACAATTGAAAATGACATTTATTATCAGTTTATTATCTCACACTGTACATGATTAAGGCACTAAGATAATTAGAAGTAGATATTAAGTTTTGTAAGTTATCTTTTCCGTATCAAGATAATCACATGATTTATCTATTTTGACCTACTGATATGATGAATTAGATTAAAAATTTTTCCAATTACAAAGCTAACTGAGTCACATTATACTTTTAATTGTTATGGATTGAGTTTACTATTATCTAGAATTTTTCCATCAGTGTTTTTAGATATGTGCTTAGTCGCTCAGTCATGTCTGACTCTTTGTGACCCCATGGCGGCTCTGTCCATGATATGCTGCAAGCAAGAATATTGGTGTGGGTTGCCATGCCTTCCTCCAGGGGATCCACCCAACCCAACCTAGGTCTCCCATGTTGCAGGTGGATTCTTTACTGTCTGAGCCAGCAGGGACGCCCCTGGCCTAAACTTTAGTTCTCTTTGTGCTATCTTACATCTTGCTGTCAAGATCTGCCAGCTTTGTATGATGAATTACAGAGTTATATCTTTTTTATTTTCACTACAATAGTTTAGGTGGCATTTGAATTTTCTGCTAATTAAAATTTTGCAAGAAATCACTTATAGAAATATTTGGAACTGGAATTGATTTTTTATTTTATTTCTCAATTCATTCTTCATTCATTTTTTTATTCTCTTACCCTTCTTGGGACAATTTTGGTCATTTTTGCTTGCTTAGAAAATAGCCATTTTATTGTAATTTTTAAATATAAGCACAGAATTATAGTCTATTCAACCATTTAAAATATCCTCTACATTGATGGTAACATTTCTTTCTATAGTACTTTTGGGGATTATATTCTCTTTATAGCATATCTTTATTATTTCTTTCTTCTTGCCACTCTTTGTCTAATTTGATGTTAGTTTTTTATAAATTATTGTTCTGAATGCTTGATTTATTTTTATCTCTTATTTAATGATGACATCAATTATAGTATAAAATTTGATCACAATAAATTAGTCCATATCCCATAAGTTTTACCATAAACTATTCTCTTCACTGTTGCTATACATATTGTCTTGTAAAATCAGCTTTATTTTCTTCTCTTGCCCAACTGTTATTTCAAAAAGTCTCTTCTATTTTTAAATGATTGATTTTTTGGTTGGCAATTTTGTTTTTATTTCAGGCTTATTGCATTATTTATATGGTCATTTTATGTCTTTTTTTTTTGCTGTGAAATATTTTAGTTTCTTTACCTTGTTCTGCTAATAGCGTGTGCTGATTTTAATGTGTTCTAGGGCAATTTGAAGCACATGTTATTCCTATTTGCAGGGTACAGAGATATACATCCTTCTAATAACTTTTGTCTCTAAGCTCAAAGTTGACCCCTTGCAATCCATGCTCCATGCTGCTGTTGAGGAGGATTGAGGAGGAAGGTTCACGAAAGGAACTGGGTTGGGCTATAATTAGGCACAGTGAGAAGCATCAAATGTCTGTGGGTAACTGAGACACTATGTGAGAATTGCCTCAATATATCTGGTTTTGTTTCCTTTTACATGCCTTAGCATTCTGCATTTTTTATTATATTCTGAATTCTCTAGATCATAAAATATTTTACATATTAGAAAACAAAGTGCACTAGTTAAACAGTCGGAACCACAGTCCTTGCTGTTCTCATTTTTTGTTGCTGTTGTTTGGTTTTTATTTCATAATCATATATTTAACTTTGCAATCCAGTTAAACTTGGAAGGGGATGAGGAAAATATGAAACTCAAAGGACTGCAGTGAGAGCACAAAGATTATAGGATATTTCGAGCAGATGGGGGTGAAAGGGTGCTTTCCTCAGCTACAGAGGGACCAGTCTGGTGGTGAAGTTAAACACAGGTCAAATTTATGAGATTTGTCCAGAGTCAGCAATGGTGATCTTGCTGATCTTGCCGTTCCAGGACCCGAAGAGCTCCATGTCTCCCACAATGTTCATGCCCTCTCTCACATTGCCAAAGACCACATGCTGGCCATCCAACCACACAGTCTTGGCAGTGCAGATGAAAAAATGGGAATCATTTGTGTTGGGGCCAATGTTTGCCATGGACAAGATGCCAGGACCCATATGCTTCAGGATGAAACTCTCATCAACAAAATTCTCCCCATAGATGGTCTTGCCACCAGTGCCTTTATGGCATATGAAGTCACCACCCTGGCACATAAATCCCAGAATTATTATGCAAAAGCAGGACTGGCATGTAATAAATCATCAACAAATAATTTTTAAATAAACAAGTTTTGGGGGTACTTAATTTTTATAAATAAGATTTAAAGTTCAAATGAAAGGTTCTACATTGTAAGACTCATAAACAGAAGGACTTGAATTTGAACCTAGATCTTCTGATACTGAATCAGATTTTTTCTACTGAAGTGCTTCTTAAAATTTTGCATTCCTTTTGCAGCCAAACAAGAACAGGCATAGTTAAGGTAAAATTCTGCAAAATTTAATGGATTTGGGGTTTTCCAGTTTTTCATTTGGCATCTATCTCACATACATTAAGTTTTTGTAAAATAGTTATATATATATATGTATATACCTATATGAAATTGAAACAGTAATTATCTCAGTATTTTAAAACAGAGCAAAGGATTGACAAAGAATTACTGAATAGGATGAGAAATATATGCAGTTTTCGTGTGTGCATGCTAAGTTGCTTCAGTTGTGTCAGACTCATTGTGACCTTATGGACTGTAGCCCACCTGGGCTCCTCTGTCCATGGGATTCTCCAGACGAATACTGGAGTGGGTTGCTATGCCCTCCTCCAGGGGATCTTCCTGACCCAAGAATTGAACCTGTGTCTCTTATGTCTCCTGTGTTGGCACGTGGGTTCTTTACCACTAGTGCCATCTGGGAAGCCCTAGTTACTTAGTCTATGCACACTTATATAGGAAACAACCAAAAATATTACAAATATTGGTTCTAGGATGAACTTTTATTCTGTTCTTACATAGGAACTGGTTGAACTAAAAGTAGGAAACAGCAAAGAGCAATGTCTCTCTTGGTTCTATTTGGGTAGCATTTAAAAAATTATTTTCATTTATATTTTCCATTGATTCTTTTCTGCATTCTGTGCTATGTATACCCTATACTTGTTTTTTTTACAACTTCTTTTTTTAAATAATTCTGAGTACTAAAACTAGAGAATTTTCAGTACTTTTTCTCAGTATGTAATTGCTGAATGTTCAGACTTTAGAGATGCATCATTGATTATATCCCTGGATCTAACTATCTCTAGTTCTATTTATAAAGAAGTTGAGGAGGTTTTCTCTTCTCTCACATACATAGCACGTGTGTGTCCGTGCATGCACACACACACACACACACACACACACACACACGCTTCTAGAAGCTCTGTGTGGAGAAGCAGAATGCTTACTCACTGCCGCATATTTCTGGAGGTCCAACCACAATGTCTGACACCAAGCCAGTGCTCAACATCTGTCCAAGGTCTATTTTGTGCTCTCTCTCTTTCTCCATCTGAACTCTGCTCTGGGCTAGAGCAGTATGTGGGGATGAAAGTCAAGAGTTTTGGGATTCTACAGGGTACAATCACCCCAATACCAAAACCAGACAAATGTGTCACACCAAAAAGGAAAATTACAGGCCAACATCATTGATGAACATAAATGTAAAAATCCTCAACAAAATATTAACTCACAGAATCCAACAACACATTAAAAGGATCATATACTGTGATTAAGTGGGGTTTATTCCAGGGATGCAAGGATTCTTCAATGCAAATCAATGTGATATACCATATTATTAGTAACAAATTGAAAGATAAAAAACATATGATAATCTCTATAGATGCAGAAAAAGCTTTCAACAAAATTCAACACTGTCAATGACAAACTAGCATTTACCAAGAACACTGGCAATGACTGAACAACAAAGGCATTTGCCATCCGCCTCTACGGAGATTAAACAGAATGCTGATATAGCTGCTGACATTCAGCAACCTCTGAGGGAGTTCAGGCTGGGATGAGGCACTCTCTGCTCCAGGGAATCTGGTGGGACAGGTCTTTAGAGAGCTGGATGCTTTTAGGAACCGATTTTATGATCTCAATCCTTGCATCTCCTCATATCTAGGGAAGCACTAAATCCCTTCCTGGTGACTTCAGATCCTCATGACTAACAAAAACCTTTTGTAAAATGAGTGTTTCATGGCACTGAGCTCCCTCTTCACCAAAACCTTACATATATTGACTTTCCCCCACGGCCGCTTTGGAGCAGAGCTATCTCTCAGAGCTATCTGAGATGCTACCTCCCAGTCTGCAGTCCTCATTTTGCCCCAAATAAAGCTTAACTCACAACTCTCAAGTTGTACATCTTCTTTAGTTGACAGCACCCAGTTTTGAAAAATACTCTCCAGAAAGTGGTCATTGAAGGAATGTACCTCAACATTATAAAGCCCATATATGACAAGCTCGCAGCAAACATTATTCTCAATGGTGAAAAACCGAAAGCATTTTCTCTAGATCAGGAATAAGACAAGGGTGCCCACTTTCACCACTATTATTCAGTATAGTTTTGGAAGTCCTCACCACAGCAATCAGAGAAGAAAAGCTTTCTCTGCCCTGTCACTTTAAATAAAAATCTTTGCTGCACAAAGCTCTGAGTGACTGAGATTGTGTCTTTGGTCCCAGAGTTAAATCTTCTCCTTTGGAGACCATGGACTTGTCACTGAACACTGTTCACCGTTCACCATCAGCTATCAATATTTTCCTAATGAGTAAAATATTCAGTATACACATTGGGATGATATCACAAACTTAGTGTGTGATTTAAATAGTTCTCCAACCCATGTTTTCTGACACCAAATCTAGAGTTTACTCCATTCTGCCACCTAATTCTCTGGATAAAAGGTTTCAAAACACTTGACTTCCAAACACCATGGTATTTGTTTGCCTCTTTGGTTTGTAAGAGTTGTAGCACTTTATCTGCACAAAGTGAGGGTACAGAAATGTCTCTGTTCTGGTGCTTAACTGTTCTCATAATGGCTTTTGAAATCCCTTCGGGCATGTCAGCTTTGCTTTCCACCTGTCATCTTTAATCGTCCTAGTTCAGTTGGGCTGAGTAACCACCATCCAAAGTGGACCATTTTTTTCAGGTGATCATAAATTGGGAAATTCTTCCTAATCCAATCACTTGTGTCAAAGGCATAAGTATTATTTTAGCTTAAAGCACATGATCTGCCTGCCACAGAATACTTTTTGGGTATTAGTATCTTAGCAATATTTTTTGAAGTTTCTCATCCATTGCATCCCACCTGCTCCCTGCAGGTCATACGGCTCCCTTCCTTGTGATTATACAGCTCAGAGGATGCTCTATCCTACCAGTAAAATGGTCTTGTGTGGCCACTTGAAGTCATGTCCAATTATTCCATCCAGAGGCAATGCCATAGTCTTCCTTAAAAACTGTTTTCCAAGGTCAAAGTTCACAATATCTCCTGGTTCTGTCATAATGTCATCTTAATATTTACCCTTCTGTATTAAATGGAAAAACCATCACTACCACTTTCTGATTGTGGAGAAAAATTGCAATAGTAAGCTAAGCCAAAAAATGCAATTAGAATTCTTCCATGGAACAAAGGTCTATTAAAAATGACAAAAGAAAGCAATATCTTTAAGTATCTCAAATTTAAATACTCTGATAGTGAACAAGAAAAGGAGATTTAAAACATAGTTTTTAGTTCTGTAAAGAATTAGAGTCACAATAGTTTCTGGAATAAAGCAGATGTTCAATAAATGTGCCGAACAAATGAATGAGTAAATGGTTAGTGCATACAGCTTACCTCCTTGTTCATTGATTCAGAAATGCCTTTAGCCATCCTAGAAAATGGATTGTTTTCCTACCAATCAATCTTAACCTTCTTTTCTGAGTGATCTAAACACTAGTTAGTCTTCTATTTATCTTTGCTGTTACTCTCAAGCTAGGCTTCAGCAGTATGTGAACCTGGAACTTCCAGATGTACAAGCTGGATTTAGAAAAGATAGAGGAACCTGAGATCAAATTGCCAACATCTGTTGAATCGTAGAGAATGTACCAGAATTTCAGAAAAACATATGCATCTGCTTCATTGACTATGCTAAAGCCTTTGACTGTGAATCACAACAAACCATGGAAAGTTCTTAAAAAGATGGAAATACCAGACTGCCTTACCAGTTTCCTGAGAAACCTGTATGCAGGTCAAGAAGCAACAGTTATAATTGGACACAGAACAACAGACTGGTTCAAAATTGGGAAAGGAGTACCTCAAGGTTGTATATTTTCACCCAGTTTATTTAACTTGCATGCAGAGTACATCATGTGAAATGCCAGGCTGGTTGAATCCCAAGCTGGAATCAAGATCGTGGGGAGAAATATCAACAACCTCAAATATGCAGATGACACCACTCTAATGGCCAAAAGTGAAGAGGAACTAAAAGGCCTCTTGATGAAGGTGAAAGAGGAGAGTGAAAAAGCTGGCTTAAAACTCAACATACAAAAAATGAAGATCATGGCATCCAGTCCTATTATTTCGTGGCAAATACATGGGGAAAAAGTGGAAACAGTGACAGATTTTATTTTCTTCAGCTCCAAAATCACTGCAGACAGTGATTGCAGCCACAAAATTAAAGACAATCCTTGGAAGGAAAGCTATGACAAACCTAGGTAGTGTATCAAAAAACAGAGACATCATTTTGCTGACAAAGGTCTGTATAGTCAAAACTTTGATTTTTTCAGTAGTCATGTACAGGTTTGAGATTTGGACCATAAAGAAGGCAGATACTTTCAAATCGTGGGGCTGGAGAAGACTCTTGGGAGTCCCTTGGACAGCAAAGAGATCAAATCAGTCAATATTAAAGGAAATCAATCCTGAATATTCATTGAAAGGATTGATGTTGAAGCTGAAACTCCAGTGCTTTGGCCACCTGATACGAGGAGTTGACTAATTGGAAAAGACCCTGATGTTGGGAAAGACTGAGTGCAGAAGGAGAAGGGGGTGACAGAGGATGAGACGGTGGGATGGCATCGTCAATACAGTGGATATGAGTGTGAGCAAACTCCGGGAGATAGTGAAGGACAGGGAAGACTGGCTGCTGTCCATGGGATCACAAAGAGTCAGGTACTACTGAGTGCCTGAACAACAACAGTTTTATAGAAAGTTTCCTAGGCTCTCAAAACACTGTTCCATCTCCATAGCATATCAAGATCCTATCTCTCCGTCGGAATTAAGGTCTGTTTCCATTGCAATGAAACCTTTATGTTGTCACTTTCTGGATACCTTGTTAGGATGCCTCAATTGGGGGTGCTAAAACCTCTTAAAAAGCAAGGCCTAGGGCCATGGGTTTAGGGAGCAAAAATATTTTAAAATGAGTCAGTAGATACAATTAATTTGGCACATTTCCACATTCACCAGCCACTTGCTCACATTGCCCTCTCTTCCTAGGCAGCTCCCATTTGGAGTTTCTACCAGGGTGTTCTCTGGGGCTAGGCAACTTTATTCCTGCTCTTTGAATAACAGAGCAACAGGTGTACAAATGAGGGTAAGACCATACATGGCTCAGTTAATAGCACTTAGATGTGTCATTATATCCTTACCCCTTGCTGTATAAGGGGTAAATGTATATATATCACTAGTTGCAGGGAAGGACTAGAGTAGGACAGAGAATCCTTATTCAGTAATTGTGTGCATGTATCTTCAGTTGTATCTGACTTTTTGCAATCCCATGGACTGTAGCCTTCCAGGCTCCTCTGTCCATGGGATTTCCCAGGCAAGAATACTGGAGTGGGCTACCATTTCCTTCTCCATGGGAGCTTTCTGACCCAGGGAACGAACCACGTCTTCTGTGTCTTCTGAATTAGAAGGCAGATTTTTTTACCACTGGGCCACCTGGGAAGCCCAAATAATAATCGAAAATGTATGCCTTGTCTGCATGGGAGGGGAGTTTGGGGGAGAATGGATACATATATATGTATGGCTGAGTCTCTTCACCTGAAACTATCACAGCATTGTTAATTGGCTATACCCCAATGCAAAAGAAAAAGTTTAAAAAAGAAAAAAAATAAAACATGTGCCTTGATGCTCCAGTAGTTCATACTTTGTATAAAAAGAGAATCTAAAGATAATGATGACTTTTTTATTGTTAACTATTATTACATCCTTATCTTTACACAAATTCTGTTTCAGTGGAGTTTTGCTTCATTCTTTTTCTTTCTTTTTTGCTTAATATGGGTCCTAATTTCTCTCAAGAGTTGTAATCCCCATTCCTCCTACAATCAATGTTCTCACCTGTCTATGGTAAATACTCAATAACTATGTGCTTCTGTCAATGCTTTAAGGCTGATTTAGTTTATTATCCAAGTGGATTATATTGTCTCCCAATAAGTAGATGGGCTGGAGTAATTAAAAGTCAGCTCAGGCAGTTAGAGAACTGTGTACCTAGACTGCATTATTTTGACTCTTTATAAACTGTCTTTACTGAGCTAGGTTTGGAATGACACCAAGGTTAGTATTGAGCGGTGTTATATAAGAAACAGCTGTGTGAATCTTGCAGCTGCATGTCTTATACTGGTATTGAAGCTTTATAGTCTGTTCTGTTACACAGCTTCTTCTGTGTGAGGGTGCAGAATAAATTCTATTCATGCTTAAGCAGGAAAGGCTGGACTTCCTCTTGACAATATTGTAAATCTAGTAATTAATCATAATATTTTCACTATTCTTTGCTCAGAAAAGCAGATATAAATATGCATGTCCTTTTGTGAAAATGTATTATCTGCTACAAATTTTGCATCAGTCTTATCTTTGACATTTTTTAAATTTCATTGCTTTTTCACACCAATTATCTCACTTATTTCTAGGTTTTATATTATTCAATTGTTCACTTTTTTATAAGTTGCCTCAGATTCTTCCCCCTTGTTTTGAATAAGTCAGATAAGCATCTATAAATAAAAATTGTGTACATAAACACCCATAAAGAAATTTTAATATTCAATAGTTGGTTTAATTAGCTTAAAATACTTTGTAAGAATAAAATTAAATTTAAAACTGATTTTAAAACACTTGATTTTAAGCTCACTCTTAGCATAAAAATTACATTGTTTTAAATTTATATTCTGTTAAGCCAAATGTATATGTCTTTCTACCATTAATTTCTTCTGAATTAATTTTTCCAAGCCATATAATTTTAAATCATTTTAACTTTCTATCACTGGATTATTACTGCATTTTCTAATTACTTAGGGAGATTTGTTCTGGAAATATGCAGATGAGATTTTAGGTTTCTTATTCAGGCTTTTGATTTTTTTCTATTTAGGAATTTTCACATCTATATATTCTGAACCTTGAGATTGAAACCTCTTCAAGGTCAGGGCCCATAATGACTCTATCCTTTATTTTTCCTCACTAATAAAGCGTCTTCACTGCTTACTACCTCTGTGAACGTGAGCAGACGGCGTCTCCTCTCTGGACCTCAGTTTCCTCATTGATAAAATGTGGATAACAGCAGTAATCATCTCCTAAGTTTGCTATGGTTGATTTAAAGGATTACTCACATCAGGCATTTGTAGCAAGTGCTTTGGATATATTAGTAACAGCAAAGTAGCTGCTTAGCCAACAAATACCCAAACCTCAGTTGTTTTACAACACAGAAGTTTATTTTTCACTCTATAAATGAGAGAGGGTCGACTTTGTTCCACACAGTAATTCAGGGGCCCAGCTGATGGAGTCTCTGCCATCATCAGCATGTAACTTTTAAGTTTCTCTTGGGTGATCGATTATCTATTTACTTCAGGTGACAGTGCTGGGATATATGCCTGGGGAGAAGAAGGGTTAATGGAGAAATTCAAAAAACATCACTTCTGCCCACATTCCACTGGCCATAGTACATGGTCCTGTTTACATCTGACTGTGGCTGGGAAAGGTAGTAGCTGTGTGGGGAGCTTCTTCCCAGCAGTAACTCTTTTCTTTGGAAGAAGAGTGTGAATCCTTGATAGACAACTTGATGTCACCAACTCACAGATATATGGAAAGTAACTGGCACATGTTGAGTATTTTTTATTTATCTTTATATACCACTCAACACAATATATCATACTTACAATCCTTGTTAGACTTTCCAATTAGGCTGGAGTCCTTTGAAGTCATATGGAGACTGTATCCTGCACAGAGTCCCTGATTGTCGGCAGAACTGAAGAATAATGTAAGCTCTTATCAAATGTTTGATGAATAGGTGTCTGTGGATGGCATACATTTAAGAAATAAGTATCTGATCTGTTGTTGAATATACAATCATAATTATCATTTAGTTTTAACTGAAAATTACAAATACCTCCTCTACAGTTGGAAGTTTAAAGTTCCAAAAGAAGTGAACTACTTTTGTTGCTTGACCTCACTGAATATAAGCAATCTGAAGAAAAATAAGCTACTTGAGTGTGGATGGATTTGAAGAATAAAAGATGCTGCTATGGCAGTTAATGACAACATTGTCACCCCTTCAAAGTATTATATAATGGTTGTCACTAACTTCCTATTTCTCCACATGCTTTTTGGGAAATACTCAATAAAGCTAGATGTATAGTACAATTGATTAATGATTTTGTAATCTAAAATCAATATCTAGAGTTGTCTAGTATCGACCACACTTTCCTCCAGTGCTCCAGTTGTGTTAATGCCCGCTTTGCCAATTAGATAACATTCAATCTATCAGGGACTGGGCTGTTGAACACCAAGGCACATTCCCTCACAATTTATTTCTCAGCGTTTCTATTAAAGTCACAAAAGAGGACTCCAACAAGGAGTGAGTAGCTTGTAATCTCACCTCTGTATTCTCAGAGGCTTATATCGATATCCGTATCTTTTATGACATGCAACGCTTTCCTCTTGTGTGAAGGCAATGTCTTAGAATGCTAGAGTAATAGAGGTAAAAACTGGGATAAACTGTTGTGTCACTATTCCTCTGGAACTTTCACATCTCCTCCCCTTTTTCTGGCTCCTTTGAAGTCAGGACAAAAGGAGGGTTCTAGACTGTAGGAGAGAGTTTTTTATTTTGTTGTTTGTATTTTCCTTGTGGTTGTACATGCACTGTCTCATGGCAGGCATCCAGATGTTGGCTCTTCTGCAGGCTTATCAGTGGCTTCTCCAAAGCGCCCTATAGACACATCTCTCATGCACAGGCCCCTGATAGGGCTGCAGCTGGACCCTCCAAAACTTTTGCCTGCAGCAGAAACCCCTACAACCTCTTACAACTTGCTTGCTCTATTTCAGCAAAGCATGCTCTTTGGTAGAAGCCCAACACAACATGGTTACTTGGCCCCTAGGACGTTCATACCTCCTTATGCTTCCAAATCCTGAAGCACAGTCTCCTCAGATTCTATCTGGCAGTGATCATCTATCACTATGTATTAATAATAGCCCTCTTCTAAACATATAGACAAGGGATGATTCAGCCAGTGTCTCACCTTCAGATTTCCCCAGTGACTACTATTTGTGTTCGTTTGTGCCCTCAAATTCCTGGGTACACAGCAGACTCTTCAAACATCTCTATCCCTAGCTTCACTTTGGCTGCATAGCAATGTGGGACTGGCCTATGAATTTTTCTTGCTCAAAGGGCATTAAACCAGTGTTAAATCACTTCTTTTCTGATTTCAATCCAATATTTAAACTTTATTTCTCTTGGCATGATAAAGGGGAGACACCACCCTTAGAGAGAGACAAAGGAAAATAATTCTTCCCTTGTATGAAAACTCTCCTACCAATTCCATTCAATAATCATTTGAATTTCTAGACTCAAAAGACAGAATCAGAAGATGAAAAGTTTTCATAGTCACTGCATTGATGTGTTCATGTTTTAATGCAACATGGATTCATCTTATATTCAATAATCTGATAAGAATCTGTACAATCATCATAGATCAAGTCATTTCAGGGTCTTTAATTATTTTAAATTATAAAATCACATGCCAAATTCAATTTTGCAGTTCCCCTGACTTTCTATTATATTCTTTTTTTTTCCCCATTTATTTTTATTTGTTGGAGGCTAATTACTTTACAATATTGTAGTGGTTTTTGCCATACATTCACATGAATCAGCCATGGATTTACATGTGTTCCCCATCACGATCCCCTCTCCCACCTCCCTCTCCATCCCATTCCTCTGGGTCTTCCCAGTGCACCAGCCCCGAGCACCTGTCTGTCTCATGCATCCAACCTAGGCTGGTGATCTGTTTCACCCTTGATAGTATACTTGTTTCAATGTTGTTCTCTCTGAACAGCCCACCCTTGCCTTCTCCCACAGAGTCCAAAAGTCTGTTCTGTACATCTGTGTCTCTTTTTCTGTATTGCATATAGGGTTATCGTTACCATCTTTTAAAATTCCATATATATGCACTAGTATATTGTATTGGTCTTTATCTTTCTGGCTTATTTCACTTTGTATAATGGGCTCCAGTTTCATCCATCTCATTAGAACTGATTCAAATGAATTCTTTTTAATGGCTGAATAATATTCCATGGTGTATATGTACCACGGCTTCCTTATCCATTCGTCTGCTGATGGGCATCTAAGTTGCTTCCATGTCCTGGCTGTTATAAACAGTGCTGTGATGAACATTGGGGTGCACGTGTCTCTTTCAGATCTGGTTTCCTTGGTGTGTATGCCCAGGAGTGGGATTGCTGGATCATATGGCAGTTCTATTTCCAGTTTTTAAAGGAATCTCCACACTGTTCTCCACAGTGGCTGTACTAATTTGCATTCCCACCAACAGTGTAAGAGGGTTCCCTTTTCTCCACACCCTCTCCAGAATTTATTGCTTGTAGACTTTTGGATAGCAGCCATTCTGACTGGCGTGTAATAGTACCTCATTGAGATTTTGTTTTGCATTTCTCTGATAATGAGTGATGTTGAGCATCTTTTCATGTGTTTGTTAGCCATCTGTATGTCTTCTTTGGAGAAATGTCTGTTTAGATATTTGGCCCATTTTTTGATTGGGTCATTTATTTTTCTGGAATTGAGCTGCAGGAGTTGCTTGTATATTTTTTAAGATTAATCCTTTGTCTGTTGCTTTGTTTGCTATTATTTTCTCCCATTCTGAAGGGTGTCTTTTCACCTTGCTTATAGTTTCCTTTGTTGTGCAAAAGTTTTTAACTTTCATTAGGTCCCATTTGTTTATTTTTGCTTTTATTTCCATTATTCTGGGAGGTGGGTCATAGAGGATCCTGCTGTGATTTATGTCAGAGAGTGTTTTGCCTATGTTCTCCTCTAGGAGTTTTATAGTTTCTGGTCTTACATTTAGATCTTTAATCCATTTTGAGTTTATTTTTGTGTATGGTGTTAGAAGGTGTTCTAGTTTCATTCTTTTACAAGTGCCAGTTTTCCCAGCACCACTTGTTAAAGAGGTTGTCTTTTTTCCATTGTATATTCTTGCCTACTTTGTTGAAGATAAGGTGTCCATAGGTATGTGGATTTATCTCTGGGCTTTCTATTTTGTTCCATTGATCTATATTTCTCTCTTTGTGCTAGTACCATACTGTCTTGATGACTGTGGCTTTGTAGTAGAGCCTGAAGTCAGGCAGGTTGATTCCTCCAGTTCCATTCTTCTTTCTCAAGATTGCTTTGGCTATTCGAGGTTTTTTGTATTTCCATACAAATTGTGAAACTATTTGTTCTAGTTCTGTGAAAAATACCGTTGGAAGCTTGATAGGGATTGCATTGAATCTATAGATTGCTTTGGGTTCTATACTCATTTTCACAATATTGATTCTTCCAATCCATGAACACAGTATATTTCTCCATCTGTTTGTGTCCTCTTTGATTACTTTCATCAGTATTTTATAGTTTTCTATGTATAGGTCTTTTGTTTCTTTAGGCAATATCACTGATGAACATAGATGCAAAAATCCTTAACAGAATTCTAGCAAACAGAATCCAACAACGTATTAAAAAGATCATACATCATGACCAAATGGCTTTATCCCAGGAATGCAAGGATTCTTTAATATCTGCAAATCGATCAACATAATACACTACATTAACAAATTGAAAGATAAAACCCATATGATTATCTCAATAGATGCAGAAAAAGCCTTTGACAAAATTCAACATCCATTTATAATAAAAACTCTCCAGAAAGCAGTAATAGAAGGAACATACCTCAACATAATAAAAGCTATATATGACAAACCCACAGCAAACATTATCCTCAGTGGTGAAAAATTGAAAGCATTTCCCCTAAAATCAGGAACAAGACAAGGGTATCCACTCTCACCACTACTATTCAACATAGTTTTGGAAGTGTTGGCCACAGCAATCAGAGCAGAAAAAGAAATAAAAGGAATCCAGATAGGAAAAGAAGAAGTGAAACTCTCACTGTTTGCAGATGACACAATCCTCTACATAGAAAACCCTAAAGACTCTACCAGGAAATTACTAGAGCTAATCAATGAATATAGTAAATTTGCAGGATATAAAATTAACACACAGAAATCCCTTGCATTCCTATACACTAACAATGAGAAAACAGAAAGAGAAATTAAGGAAACAATACCATTCACCATTGCAACAAAAAGAATAAAATACTTAGGAGTATATCTACCTGACTTTCTACTATTTTCCTATTTTTGTGTGTTTTTATGTTTTGCTTTGTGCTTAGACCCTTTCTCTTTTCTTACAAATCACATCTTATAAGTCTGTGTTTCAATTTAATTTTCTTTGCATAACCCAAGGGATATATATCATGAAAATCTGTTGTTTTGCCACAAACAAAGAGGTTCTGATTCTGAAAATAAATACAGTAACTTGCATGAATATGTGTATTTTGGCTAGAATTTTATGTGATTATAAGTTAAGTATGTTGTCTACTGAGGTTGAATGGTAGCTATTCCTACTTGTCTCTCCTGTATCAGTCAAATTCATCATTAATTTCCTTGTTTATTTTGTTATTCATGATGGTGCTTAGATATTTAGCCATGCAGGGAGAAAAAAATGATCTTGGGATACGTTTAATTGTTTTCAACCTTAGAGCTTCAGTTAAAGTCCTGAGATTATAACAAAATGTTCTATTTAATACACTATTGGACTTCCCACTGGTTCTTGTGGTAAAGAACATGCCTCCCAACACAAGAGACACAAGAGATGTGGGTTCAATCCCCAGGTCAGGAAGATTCCCTGGAGGAGGGCATGGCATAATTACCTGGATAATTCCATGGAAAGAGAAGCCTAATGGCCTATAGTTCATTAGGTCGCAAAGAATCAGACATGACTGAAGCAACTTAGCATAGCACAAAATATAGTTACTCTAAACAGAAATTTCAATGATATATTTTCTTTTTTGTAAAATATGGGGGAAAAAACAACTTATCTGAGACTGTTGCCACGTATTTTCATTCATATGACAGTCAGTTGAAACCACAAAGTTGAATGAAATGCAGGTGCTGGAAGGTGGGGTTAAGCAGTCCTTTTCCCCACACCAGACTGATAGTACACACATTCCAGACTTCTCCTTAGCAAAATTGCAAATAGCCACACATCTTGAACCTTCAGAGTGATGTATGAACATTCAAAAATCCCCTATTGTTAAATTCACAGATGCTTAGGGTCTGCTATATGTAAGTAATAGGACTGTTTCAAAGATTAAAAGGAATTACATTTTTTTCCCCCTGATTCTGACATCATAAGTATCTCCCCTACTTGACTAAAATTTTTTTGAGGACTAGGATTCACTTGCTTCCCTTGTGGCTCAGATGGTAAAAACTCTGCCTCCAGTGCAGGAGACCTGGGTTCAATCCCTGGGTTGGGAAGATCCTCTGGAGAATGGAAGGAGTACCTACTCCAGTATTCTGGCCTGGAGAACACCATAGACTGTATTGTCCATGGGGTCACAAAGAGTCAGTCATGACTGAACAACTTTCACTTTTCTTTCAGGACTAACTTACTCATCTCTTTCCTCTTCCACTATTCCAGCAGGGTTGAACATATGATTTTTAGAGTGTTGCCAACTTGGATTTTGATCTGTAACCTAATGGGACCCTAAATCACCCCATGATTCAGGAAACTAGCAAGTGGTTTGGTCTCTTTGTCAAGGTTTTCTCCCCTTACAAAAAAATTCCTCAAAACCAGGTGTCTACATTTGCTGTTTCTATTTTCCCTATTTTCAGTCTCTTTTGAACCCACATTAATTGATTTTTTTTATTTCCTCTTCAACTGAAAGGGTATTACTCTTCGTCCTTATGATCACCATGGTACCAAATCCAGTAGGTGATTACTATTCCCCATCACATTAGGTCTATCAATATCATTAGGAAGAGCTGATCAATTCTCTTCTTGAAATACGGTATTGCTGATCCTGTTCATAGTACCACTTGTTTTGCAGTTCCCACTGTCCTCACTGTTCGCTGAACCCAGGGCAGGCGAGGCGCGAGCTAAGAGGCTGGAAGAAGATGCGAGGAATCTAGGAACCACAAAAGCATTTATTCTCTCCTGCTGACTCAGCAGCAGCCATAGCATAACCGAACCTAACACAACCTCGCTCCGGGCTGGCGCGGCGGCCGTAACAGTATTCTCTCCAAGCTGCCATAGCAGCTGTAGCAGGAGCCATGCTAAATTCTCTCCCGGCGTGGCTGACCCCATGGACACAGCCCTGACACAGCAGTCATGCCGCAGCTTCTAGACGGAACGCACATACTGCTTACCGCACACAGCCCGCGACCAAGGGGGTGCCTCTTGAATTAACGCACATGCGCAGTGCTGTAGACGAGCTGCGCTGTGACGTGGTCATTATTTACAAAACCTGGGCAGGAGAGCCTGGGTATGCCATCTTGGCTCATTTGCTCTCTCCCCACAGATACTTTCTTCGCTTTGCTTCTAGGAACTAGTCTCTACGAGTTTCCCTTCTACTTATCCCTCTTCCTCAGTTTCTGTTTTTTCTTCTTCATCGCCCTGAAGTCTGTCCTTCAGAGCTCTTGTCCTCAGGTTCTACACTCATTCCCTAGGTTATCTCTCCCAGTTTCAGGGTTTTAACAGCCATCTGAACTCTTAAAAGCTCCTAAATTTATATCTACAACCCACATGCCTCTCCCGAAATCATTCTCCTACATCCAACTGCCTACTCAACACATCCGCCTTAGATGCGAAGTTGTCATTTCAGACCTAATATGGCTAAAACAGAACTCTTGATTTCTGAGCTCCCAATCTGCTTCTCCCACAGGATTATCCTAGTGACTGGCAGCTCTGTCCCAGTCACCCTGGCCAAAAATATTGGAGTCAGCTCAAGCTCCTTCTCTTTTATACAATTATTTCAGTGATACCTTCAAAATATATCCTGAATCCAATCATTTCTCAAGACCTTCTTTACTATTTTATCCGAAATGATATTGTCATTCACTTGGGTTATGATAACCTCCTAATTTCCCTTGTCCATCACCACAAAGTAGGCATTCCAATAATATGAATTAACTAAATTCATATTTAGTTTGAATTCAGACTTTTGCTAAAGGAATACTTGAATGACTGATTGCCTATTATTACCAGGTGGCTATTTGGTGGTCATGTCACCCAGGCTTACCCTCAGGATTTGGGATGGCTTTGAGACACCCTCACCAATCAACACACATATGTGCACGTCTGTGTACACAATTCTCACTTCTTTTCTCTCCCAATAAGCTTTAAAGAGTGCCTTTTAATTCTTGGGAACGTTATTCAGTAAGACAGTGAGTGCCCCTGTAGGTAGCGAAAGGTGAGCTCCACCTTAGAGCAAAATATGGGGCTAAGCAGGCAAGACATTCCAAAGGATAGAAGTGAGAGCCTTTTTATTCCCCCCCTAAGGAGTAAGTTTCTTTCTATTACAAAAGGAAATTAACAGGGAATGTAATCTGGCAAAATTGCTATCTAGTTGGGGTCTTAGATATAGTTGGCTTCTGACTTCGCAGTGACAGGAAATAAAGATCTGTGACCACTGGTAGACATTTCCTTCCGAAAAGCGCCCCAATCAGCATTTGTGCTGGCTCAGTTTGTTTTTCACTCACTCTGACCCATTGCATTATTTATTGCCTCTGGTCTGAGGCTTGAATTTTACCTTAGACCTGCTTTTCTCATTGGCCTACTTTTAGGTTTCATGCTGTATGGACTTGATCTGCCTTTGGCTATTAGATTCATCAAAACTGTTCAGTTTTCAATAATAACTTCTAGTTCTTTGAGCCAGGTTCCCTAGGGCCTTTAGATCCACAGCCAAATTACAGAAATGAACAAACAGCTTTTCCACTTTCGCTAATAGGAAAGCAAACCTCTCATCACATTCTCAGCAAAGTTGGCCTTTCATCAAAGTCTCTTATTTGGGGTGACTGGGTGAAAGATGTAATCAAAGGACATTTGGTTCAAACAGAAAAGTATGGAACTGTTAGCACTTCAACCTTGCTTTGAGTATTCAGGCAATAATAATTATAGCTACAAAAGTTATTTGCCTTGTGTTAGGCAATGTGTTCTATTCTTTACTTTTAACTCTACTGATAGATAGCTTTATGAAATATGGACTATTTTTCTCTCTTTTCTATATAAGGAGATATAAAGTTTAGAAGAGTCAGGTGACTTGCCAAAAGTCACAGGAGAGGCAAATTACAAAATGGATACTCACAAAAGTACTCCTAATGCCAAAGACTATTATTTTAAAAACCTCCCACTACTGTCTCCCTTAGAACAAGGGTTGGTGATGATGAGGCAAGGCATGTTGCTTTCCCTTTCTGAAAGAGAAAGAACTCAATGCCTGAGTCCTCTCCTAGTCATTTTCATTTCTGTCCTGAAAGTGTAAGGTAGCAGAGTCATTTAGATGCACCTTTGGTGCCCAGGATGAAACAAATGATTTCCTAATGTTCCCTACTTGGTAGGAGCTTAAGGAAGCTACTTACTCATTTATGTCATTGAACAAACCATGAGATCAGGATATTTTTTTCTCCTGGCAGATTCTGAAAAAAAAAAAAAAAAAAAAAAAAAAATGGAGCCAGAAACGTTTTGGAGGAAAAAGCCACATTTGAGCAGCATTCTCCAGCTATCCTGTCCCAAGGCATCCACTTTCTTGTGATTTATTAAAAGTAGCTTTGACTCGAATGCTAATGTTTAAATTCAATTCTTAGTATATCAACTTCACTGTTTTTTACAGAAGGGCTGTAATTCCACCTTTGGGTCTATTTAGCTACATTAATAAGGCCCAAACCTATGTAAATAACTTTTGAATGTCTGAAAGTGAAAGTACTTCATGGACCAGACTGACAAAAACAAGAAAACCCAAACTCATTTAAGCCAATAATTGGATTATTCCTATTTTTGGCAATTCCTTATGTATTCCTCAATAGATTAACATGATTATACTTGAGACCCAGAGAGCATTAATTTTCACTTTAAATTAACGAGAAGGCACCTTGATAGATCTTTTATCTGGCCAGCAAGAGGTCTCCAGAGACTCCAAGAACTCATTAATATATTGAGCTTTGAAGTTTTGATTTGGCAGAATATCTGTGTTGAGTCATATTAAGTGGTGTAATGGTCAAATTCCTTCTCAGCTAGTTAACTCTCTGGGTTAGAAAGTGCTGCTAGCAAAACCATTTATTCTTTGTAGAGTAGAGAAAGTTGCTGTCCCAAACTATTGGTTGGACTGTTAACCCCAGTTTGTAAATGTTCGCAGTGTTTCACAAGGCAAAAGCTAGGAACAATCGAACCATGGCCTTCATTAGTGCCTTTTTTTTTGTACTTTTGTAAGCTTGATCTCATCACTGAAGGAAAACAAACAGCCTTGCTTTCCTTCTACCTCCAAGAATCTTGTTTTTCTTGGTCAAATCCACACCATTTTTTTTTTTCTTTTGAACTTTTTGTTTTGTATTAGGGTATACTGCTACTGCTAAGTCACTTCAGTCGTGCCCGACTCTGTGCGACCCCATCCCTGGGATTCTCCAGGCAAGAACACTGGAGTGGGTTGCCATTTCCTTCTCCGATGCATAAAGGTGAAAGTGAAGTTGTTTAGTTGTGTCTGACTCTTCGCGACCCCATGGGCTGCAGCCTACCAGGCTCCTCCTTCCATGGGGTTTTCCAGGCAAGAGTACTGGAGTGGGGTGCCATCGCCTTCTCCGATTATTATTATATTAGGGTTATATTAGGGTATAGCTGGTCAATAATGTTGTGATAGTTTCAGGTGAACAGTGGAGGGCCTTGGCCGTACATAGACATGTACCAGTTCTCCCCCAAACTCCCCTCCCATCCAGGCTGCCACATAACATTGAGCAGAGTTGCATGTGCTATACAGCAGGTTCTTATTGGTTATCCACTTTATTTTTATTTTTTTGATTGAAGGATAATTGCTTTGCAATATTGTGTTGGTTTCTGCTTTACATCAACATGAATCAGCCATGGGTATACATATGTCCCTCCCTTTTGAACCTCCCCCTGCAGTCTACCCTTCTAGGTTGTCATGGAGCCCTGGTGTGAGTTCCCAGTGTCATATAGCAAATTCCCCTGGCTGTCTATTATAGCAGTGTGTACATGTCCATCCCAAACTCCCTGACTATCCCTTTCCCCCAGCAACCATAAATTTATTCTTTAAGTCTGTGAGTTTCTTTCTGCTTTGTAAGTAAGTACATTTCTATCATTTCGTTTTAGATTCCACATATAGGGGATCTCATACAATACTTCTCCTTCTTTGTCTGACTTACTTCACTCAGTATGACACCGTCTTTGACCATCCATGTTGCTGCAAATGGGGTAATATGCCGTTGTATAAATGTACCGCATCTTCTTTATCCATCCCTCTGTCGACAGACATTTAGATTACTTCCATGTCTTGTCTATTGTAAACAGTACAGAAGTGAACATTTGGGTGCGGGGATCCTTTCAGATCATGCTTTTCTCCAGATACACACTCAGGAGTGGGATTGTAGGGTCACATGTTAGCTCTGTTTTTGTTTTTCTAAAGGATACTCCATACTGTTCTCTATAGTGGCTGTAGAAATTTACATTCCCACCAACAATGTAGGAGGGTACCCTTCTCTCCACACCCCCTGCAGCATTTATTATTTGAAATTCACCCCATCCTTTAAAAGAGAAAGCAGAGGCTCTTTGTATTACACCTAAAGGCATCAACATTGGGACTGGCCTAGGCAGCGCATATTACTTTATACCAAGGACCATTTTGCCAGTTGCTCTGTTGTTAAGGGAAACCCTTGTGATATCTGAGCAAGCATGGATAGAGACAAGGGTGGTTGCACTCTTGGTGTCCATCTTCATGTGCTTCTTTATTCAATATCTCCACTCAATAAATCCAGAGGAGTCTCTTATTTAATATATAAATACAGAACTCTGGTCTTCTCTTTGTGGAGGCTTGAATGAGGCCCCTTCCAAAAGATATTCTACCTGGAATCTATGACTATGACTTTATTTGGAAAAGGAGCTTTGTAGATGTAATTAGGTTAAAAATTTTGAAATGAGATCATCCTGAATTATCCAGGTAGATTCTAAATCTAATGACAAGTATTCTTATAAGAGGTAGAAGATACACAGAGGAGAAGTTCATTTGAAGACAGAGGCAGAGATTATGGTCATTCAGCTCTAAGCTAAGAAATGCCTGGAGCCACCAGAAGCTGAAAAGCTGGGGGAAGATGCTTTCCTAGAGCCTTTGGAGGGAGAACAATCCTGCTGACACTTTGACTTGGGACTTCTGCCCTTGTTTGTTATGGTAACCCCAGGAAACTAACTCCCCCTCAAATCTGCTTCAGCCCCAGCCTTCAAATGATGGCAGCTCTGACCTTCCAGCTTAAGCCAAAAACCTTGCGCTGGGGGAGGGGGAGTAACCCTTGACCCCTTTCCTCTCATCTAATCTATCAGCAAATCTTGTTTCTCTACCTTTAGAATATTCCATGACCTCAATTATTTCTCATTTTTTTCTATTGCTACAGTCATCATCTCTTGCCTGCCGTATTACAAAATCTTATTAACTCATCTCCCTGCTTTGATCATATCTTACTATCCATCATTTTCAACAGAACAACAGGAGAAAGACTTTAAAAACCAAATCGGATCATGACATTTCTCTATTTAAATAATGCCAGTGGTTTTCCACTTTACTGAATAAAAACCGAAGTTCTGACAAAGCCTGTAAAGCCCCAGGCCAAGTGTTCCTTACCCTTAACTCACTGTAAGAACTGTTCAGAGCACTTTTTAAAAATTTGCAACCCTTGCCGGTAAAGATACCCCATTCCCATTACCCTGATTAATCTCTCCCATTACATTTAGCTTTCAAATTTTAACTACGTGATTAACTTGTTAATTAAGTATATTGACTGCTTTCCCCCATTAGAATGTAAGCACCATGAGGGTGGGGTTGTTTGATTTTTGTTTGTAACAACAAAAATTTTGCTTACCACTGCTGTATCCTAAGCTCCTAGAATAGTGGGCAGCAAATTCTTTAATAAAGGGCCAGGGAGAAAATATCTTATTTACTATGTGATTCATGTGGTCTTTGTCCTTGCTATTTAATCTTGCCCTTGTAATATGAAAGCACCCATAGACTGGTGTAGCCATGTTCTAATAAAAGAGTTCTAGTAGTTTTCTGGTAGCATCTTTAGCATCTTCTATGTATAGTATCATGTCATCTGCAAACAGTGACAGTTTAACTTCTTTTCCGATTTGAATTCCCTTTATTTATTTTTCTTCTTTGATTGCTGTAGCTAGAACTTCCAAAACTATGTTGAATAAAAGTGGTGAGAGTGTTCCTGATCTTAGAGGAAATGCTTTCACCTTTTCATCACTGAGTATGATGTTAACTGTAGGTTTGTCATATATAGGGCTTTATTATGTTGAGGTATGTTTCCTCTATGCCCACTTTCTGAAGAGTGTTTATAGTAAATTAGGGCTGAATTTTGTCAAAAGCATTTTCTGCATCTATTGAGACAATGATATTGTTTTTATTCTTTAGTTTATTGATGTGATGTATCACCTTAATTGATTTGTGTATATTGAAAAATCCTTGCATCCCTGAGATGAATCCCACTTAATCATGGTGTATGGTTGTTTTTTTTAAATGTATTGTTGGATTTGGCTTGCTAGAATGATGTGGATCATATTTATTGAATTTTTTTTACAATATTGCTTCTTTTTTTCATGTTTTGTTTTTTTGGCCACAAGTCATGTGGGATCATATCTCCCTGACTAGAGACTGAACTCTTATCCTCTGCACTGGAAGATGAAGTCTTAACCACTGAACCGCCTGGGAAGTTCCTGGTCAGGTTCTTGGCTTGGGACCTCTTACTGGTTTAAACAGTGGCAGATTTTATTTTCTTGGGCTCCAAAATCACTGAGGATGGTGACTGCAGCCACGGAATTAAATACACTTGCTCCTTGAAAGGAAAGCTATGACAAATGTAGGTATGTGTTAAAAAGAAGAGACATCACTTTGCCAACAAAGGTCGTACAGTCAAAGTTATGGTTTTTCCAGTAGTCATGTATGGATGTGAGAGATGGACGATGAAAGCTGAGAGCCAAAGAATTGATACCTTTGAATTGTGGTGCTGGAGAAGACTCTTGAGAGTCCCTTGGACAGCAAGGAGATCCAACCAGTCAATCCTAAAGGAAATCAATCCTGAATATTCATTGGAAGGATTGATGCTGAAGCTGAAGGTAAAGTACTTTGGCCATCTGATGCAAAGAGCTGACTCATTAGAAATGATCTTGATGCTGGGAGAGATTGAAGGCATGAGCAGAAGGAGGCAACAGAGGATGAAAAGGTTGGATGGTATCACTGACTCAGTAGACATGAATTTGAGCAAACTCTGGGAGATAGTAAGGGATAGGGAAGCCAGGGGTGCTGTAGTCCATGGGATCACAAACAGTCGGCCATGACTATTGGCTGAAAAATACCAACTGGTTTATAGACCATCATTGTACCCACACAAGACAGAGAGCAAAGAGTAAGGAAGCCCTCTCATTCTCATAAGGACATTAATCCATTTATGAGGGTCCCACCCTCATGAAGCAAGGCCCCACCTCTTAATACTATCACGCTGGGGATTGAAGTTTCAACATATACAATTTAGGGTACCACATTTAGTCCATAGCAGCTATCTTGTATTTGTACATAATTTTAAATGCTGGACATTTTCACATGTACTAGTTCAGAGGATCCTTAGAGAAACTCTCTGATGTAGCTGAAGCTGGGATCCTCAGACTCATAGAAGTTGTGTGATCTCAAAGCCCCTCAGTTGGAGGCAGGACAGTATAAGAATTTTATCTTGGAATCCTGACCTCTGACCATGTGCTATTCCCATCTGCTGCTGCTGCTGCTAAGTCGCTTCAGTCGTGTCCGACTCTGTGTGATCCAATAGACAGCAGCCCACCAGGCTCCCCGGTCCCTGGGATTCTCCAGGCAAGAACACTGGAGTGGGTTGCCATTTCCTTCTCCAGTGCATGAAAGTGAAAGTGAAGTCGCTCAGTTGTGTCCAACTCTTAACGACCCCATGGACTGCAGACTACCAGGCTCCTCGTCCATGGGATTTTCCAGGCAAGAGTACTGGAGTGGGTTGCCATTGTCTACTCTGGCTATTCCCATCATGATGACCTTATTTAAAAGTGATTCTTCTTGAAAATGATGTGATTCCTCTAAAGCATCAAGTCTTTCAGTTTCAGTCTGGCACCGCACCCTCCCATCCCATGCTGGAGATCTAAGTTACACAGAACAAATAGAGATTTTCTCTGTGTGGTACCTGCATCTGGTTGTAGTTATTTGCTGAATAGGTTCCACAGTGCGCTATATTTCTAAGGTTTTTTCCCCTCACGTTTGATTTAAAGCAATGAAAAATGGAAGGGAATAATACACACAGGAAAAACATCACATAAAATACAGATGGGGCACTGGGATATGGTAAGAGTGAAAATTTTGATTATGTACATAGCTTTGGAGGAAGTTTCTGCTGTGAGTTCTCTTTCACGTCACCTAGCTGCACAGCACGTTTGGATGCCAGGCATCTATGCCCTGGCATTAAGAGTGTTTTTCCTGTGGGGATTTCTGGGAAGTCAGGTTGTCAGGATGGGGCAAGAAAGCACATCATGAGGCCTGATGCCAGCAAACCAGGAAGATTGCCTCAAGGAATGGCTTTGCCCGCATCCCATTTCCACAGAGAAAGAAAACACATCACTTTGCTTCTTGGTCTTCTTACTCCGCTGGACACCTATGGAGAAAAATCTAATCAAGAACACCTATGTGTTTCTATTTTGCAAGTATTTTTTCTTAAAATAATTTCTTTCAACCCCCTTCTTGCTTTCTTCCTTTTTTAACTAAAAAAATAAAAATAAAAAAACCCTAAAATTGCTAATTTCATTATAACCACAGTACAAGGGTCCTTCATAATTCATGGATTATTGCTCCAACCAAGCCTCGTTAATTTTCTGTGTCACATAAGTCTTGGGGCCCATTAATCTCAGGATTATTGAAAAAAGAATGCAGTAACTTTTTAAGATATTAATGCTATTTAGATGGGCCTTTGTGTACTAATTTGGATTTTGAAACTGTGGTTAGGATTGGGAAGAAAAAAGATGAAAGAGGAACTGTGACTAAAAAGACAGTGGTACCCAGGGGCTATATTGGTAATAAGATCATTTGAACATATTTTGATAATATGCAGGCACCAAAAGTGTTTGAAGAGTGGGATAAAGAGAAAGGAGAGTATTGGAAATGGCAGGGGAATGATTTTCTACTGTATCTCAGCTCAGCCAACAACACAACCAGGGAAGAGGAGGGCTGAATGGACACAAAATTTTGGTTGCTACACAAAATAGGATCAAAGGAAAGGGAAGAATAATCAGAGGTAATGATGATAATTTGTTTTTTAGTTCAGAAATAATTGACCTGCAGTGAAGACATAATTATGGTACATTAAGGAGATTAAAAGAAAGACAAAGGCAGAGGCATGGAGTGAAAACAAGCATGATTCAAGATCCTATAATTATGATGTTTCTATAACCACAATATTTTGATAGTAGCCTTTCAACCTAAAAACGCAGGAATAGCAGAAAACCAAGGCTGATTCCATTTCAGTTGCCAGATATGGGTTTTCTTTTTTTCCTTCCTGTTTCTTTTTCTTTTTGATTTCTTCTAACAGCTGCTGGTACTTGAATGGAATCTGCTAGAGGTAAGGATGTGTAAAGTGGAGAGAAAATGATGATTTATTTAGATGAGAAGAGTAAGTCTGCAATGAGAATTCTCCACTTCTGCCTTCTCCTCCAGCTTAAGCGAGGGTATTTTGGGCTAAGTCTGAAATTCTAGCAGCTCTCAGCTGGGCTTTCTATTAGATATGAATTTCCCAAAGTGTGACTTATGAGAAACATAAGATGATTTTAGTTTATATGCAAACAATTCTTTGTTGTTGTTGCATTCATTATGCATTTTAATAAGCATTTATAATGCTATGTATCCCTTAAATATAAATTATCATGGTTGTTATTTGTTTAGGATGAGTCCAAATAAACATAGTCAATTTAAAGTATAATGCAATTAAATAGTTGTACTAATAGTGTATGACTTTGGTACAAATCATGATAGAAGCTTTTATACATTACTGATGTTTGTGAAATGCTAGTTAATCCTTCCCTTTTCTTCATCCCATGGAGCTGTCCCATCACACATCCATGGCAATACATTGGGAGAGAGGTATGTTCGCAGTACGGAAACACCGTCAGAATGGAAATGGTACTGCTATGTACTGCCAGGTCTTCCCTGGTGGCTCAGATGGTAGAGAATCTGCCTACAATGTGGGAGACCTGGGTTTAATCCCTGGGTTGGGAAGATCCCCCGGAGAAGGGAAAGACTACCACTGCAGTATTCTGACCTGGAGAATTCCATGGACTCTATAGTCCATGGTGTTGCAACGTGCCGGACATGACTGAGCGACTTTCACTTCACATGCTGACCTTAGGTCTTCCCTGGTAGCTCAGCTGGTAAAAAATCCTCTGCAATGCAGGAGACCTGGGTTTGATCCCTTGGTTGGGGAGATCCCCTGGAGAAGGGCATGGCAACCCACTCCAGTATTCTTGCCTGGAGAATCCCATGGACAGAGGTGCCTGGGGGGCTGTAATCCATAGGGTTGCAAAGAGTTGAACTCAACTGAATGACTAAGCACGTCCACATACTGACCACATTGATGTTCATCTCAGCAATCTGTAATCTCCAGAAATCTGGGCTTGAATTATGTAACAAGTCAGCTTCTCACTGTTGGCAGGTTAGGCAGTAGTCTAGAGAGTGTGCTCAGAGAAACCCAGAGGTGCTACCAACGCTGCATGGTGTCACAGGGAATACATGTATTTTCTGTGTGTGTGTGTGTGTGTGTGTGTGTGTGTGTGTGTGTGTGTGTGTGGCGGGGGTGCTAGGTTGCTTGCAGGTATCCTGTGTCTCAATGTGTAACAGGTGGTGTGCTTTCCAGAACCACATAGACTCTTCAGTCAGGATGGGATCTGTCAAGAGAAACATACAGAACCTATTGTAAAAAATTCAGTCCCCCCCCAACTCAGTTTTCTCCTTAGCTAGCTTCTCCTGTTAAACAAAAGACACACACATTTTCTTTAAATCTAGGGCTCAGCCAATCATTTTTGGAGGTTCACTTCACTGCTTACTTAGTTTTTAGGAGGCTGGTGCTCACCATTCATTGTACTTTCTAATTGAACTTCTAAAAATCTTTTCAATCACATAAAAACTAGAACTGGCATCCAAATTACATGCTCAGAAGGAAGTGAGACAGTTTTTCTAAGTCCACAAGGTGAGCCGAGTGGTTTGCAGAGTCTAGAACAAAAATGGTCTCCAGGTTGGGAAACAAGCATAAAAATACCAGGAAAATTGGCTACAAATTCTTTTAAGATAGAAATATATTGCCAGGTAGACCTCAGAAATGCCATTTAAAATTCTTTCAAGATTAGTACCCAATCCTCCCACACTTTTCTCTTTCTGCTTTGAAAGCCTCCATCTACCGCTCTCATTTGGAGCACCCTCCAGGACCTTGGAGCTGAGTTCTCTAAGTCTGCCCTTTGCTCATGTCTCTGATTGTGAGTCTTCTTTCCCCCTAAACTCTTGCAGGACATTTTCCTCACCCAATTCCTACATTAGCCATCTTTGTTAGGGGGCATTATTCACCCTACAACACATGATTTCTAACTCATTCGCCTTTCAGAACTCCTGTTGTAGAAATGTTTAAGGTTGGACAAATGAAAAAGTCACTGGAAGTGTATATTTAACTTCAGCTAGCCATTTTATTTAATGTCCTTGCAGATGACATGAATTCTTAAATATCTGTTATGTATCGCACATCTTTCTATCTACCTATTTATATTTGTAGTGTGTGGTACACTGGGTACTGGATTCTTGACTGCAGCTGTTGGTCAGGTAACAACATTTGGAGTGTCTAACTTGGCCTTTCTACCCTGAACATCTTCCTCCTTCAGCTTCCATTTCAGACATGTTTAAAGGGCTCCCTTCCTCTATAAATCTTTGTCTCATAGAATTTCTCCAGATTCTTACTCTTGAACTCCCTTGCTATTTGCCTAATTAGTGTTATCAATCTTTTGCTTCAGATTCATTTCCTGCATTTTCTTAGACTTGATGTGTCATTAAAAAATGATTTCTACCTTACTCAGAATACTATCTTGGACTCTCTTTAGAATTCAATCTTGACTCATCTACCTTGTTCCTTTAAGAGTGTTTTATTTTCCCCCTCCCATATAGTAATAGACAGGAAGGTGAAATTAGTCCAACAATAAACCTTTCCCTACAAGTCTTCAACATTTTAACTTATCGACTGCACTGAACATGGCCCCACATAGAAACAGGTACAAGAAATCTCTGCCACACTCAGAAGTTTAGTTTACAGTTGACACCAGCATTTGTGTTGACAATTTCAACCAATACCTCTCTGGCCAGCCTGAATTGTGACACTCTAGTTTTAGCTTAGAAATGGCCTCAGATTCCTTCTCAACACGATGCTTGAGACAACCATTGCCAGTCTTCAAAGGGAAACTTATACACATTCTTGGAATAAATCCATGGAAGGAAACTTGATATAATCATACAGGCATTTGTAGAAGAAAATAATAGATTATGTAATAATTTCACTTGCTCCCTTACTTCACAGGGCATTTTTAGTAGCTTTGATAAGTGTTATTTTTCAAGTACTTTGGTGCAAGTGCCTAGGTACATTAGTCTGTTTGAGGTCTGTAGGAAAAAAAAAATCAATATTAAACCTTCCAAGTCTGACAGCCCCATTTCAGACATGCCCAATTTACCACACTTCAGCATTAAGCAACCTGGGTCAGGGAGAAGGCTGTGTTCTGCTTCTATTTGACACCTTCTGAGCATCCATTGTCAGCCTTAACAAGCTGTGTATTGACGTTTCTCAATATGCCTTATCTGCCAAGATGCATTCTAGCCATTTAAATAAGGGCATAGTTTTAAACTGGCAATGAGAAAGACTAGCATAATGCTTACAGTGTCAAAACTGGAGCACACAGTGTCACTCATTGACTATACAGGTGTTGGGGAGATACAAGAAGCAACTTTTTACGTCCCAGGAATTTTGCAAGGAAAAAGAAAGGACCTCCAACTCTTTTAATCAGTTCTTTCTTCCATAAAGAATTGCTTGCAAAACAAACCATCTTTATATCTATTCATCTATTATCTTTTATTTATACTTGTGTTTATGAATGTGTGTATATATACATACATTGTATATGTGTGTGTATGTGTATGTATATGTGTGTGTACATATATATATATATATTTCTGCTTTTCATTCTATTTCTGTATCTCCTCTTATATTCAGTTAGTGAGGGCTAGTTTCATATTCTTTTTGAGTCATGGGTTATTCATGGAATTGCAGCTTCTTAAGGTTGTGTACTCTATATCTCACTCTGCTGAACACCACTAGGATCCCCCACATGCAACCCCTTCCAGAGTATGCTTGTGCATCAGAAAAATCACACTAGCCTTTACTCCCCTTTTTTCTTGTTGTCCAGGACACCACTATGCAAGGCTTCATGGGTATAACCAACTTTATTAAAAGGTTGGAGTCACTAAAGGAAATTACAATATAATAGAGGAAGAGCAGTCTGTGGGAAATGCAATTATGCCCACACTGGAAAGCATTCAAGAATGTCACCTTCGGAGGGATAATGGTTGACTTTGAGTGTGGGGGTAACTTTGGAACACTCTTTGTGCCTTTGTCTGTGTCACTGTTCTCATATGCATCTCTTTCGGGGACCACCACTTTCCTCCACTTGCTGTGCTTCTGGCTATCCACACTCTTCCCTCCCTGCATGGAGAACTTATGCCAATGTTTTATTATTTGCTTAAATATTATTTAGAATAATGGTTCTAAATTTGATACAAGCTAAGTGGTTCTCTTTGAATTTGTAACATGACATTATATCTGATTTTTAGTATGTGGAAATTCAGCCTTAGAACTTTCTTTCTTCCTGAGAAAACATAATTCTATGTGTGAGATCTCCAATTTAATTTTTTGCAAGTAATTCAAATAAAAAACAACTCTGTGTAAGCTAACAAAATGTCTTCAGGCCAAATCTATCCTATAAGCAAAACTACTGCATTCCACCTAAATCCTTAAGGCAAGAGACATATTTTCCCAACTTCCCTAATAAGTTGAAAGATTGTTTTTCTTACAGTTGGGACAGTACTTCACATTATAATTAGAATGACTATACCCCATGTTTTGCCTGAAGCAGTCCTGGCTTATGACAATAATCATAATATCCAGTTTCATTTGTCCTAGATTTTTCATTTTGTTTTAAACCATAATGTTGTTGTTGATAGCCACATTAAAATAAGCAATGTGCCTTGGATTGATTTAATTTCTACTTCCAGTTTCTGCCATGTTGAGTGTGAGATGCTTGTGTAGTGAAGAATTCTTACTTTAACACATGGTTAGATATGAAAAATGGACTAGTGATGACCTATTTCTCTTTTCTGATTCTCTCCAAATGCAAGGGAGCTAACACCCTTATGTCTTCCTTTGAATGAAAGCATCAAGTGCTTGCTGGTGAACTAAAGTGTGCTCTTTTAGAAGAACCTAACGTCTATTTTTAGGTAGAAAAGGGAGAACGGTTTATTGCTGCTGTTTCTGCTGGCTGTTTCAGTCGTGTCTGACTCTGCGACCCCATGGACCATAGCCCCACCAGGCTCCTCTGTCCATGGGGATTCTCCAGGCAAGAATACTGGAGTGGGTTGCCATGCCTTCCTCTAGGGGATTTTCCCAATGTGGGAATCGAACCCAGGTCTCTCGTGTTGTAGGCAGATTCGTTACCAGGGAAGTCCTTCTGCTGGATACTTGGTGAATTTCTGTGGTCCTGCCTTGAGATGCTAGACAAAAAAAGCACTAGACACAGACAGTGAGAAGCTTACAGAATTATCGGTTAGATATATGTGAAACGTTTGTTGTTGGTGAAATATTTATTGGAATGCTGTTGCCACAGTGGTTTCTGCCATTTATTCTAGGGTTACTCTGTCTAAAACTATTATTTAACTATTTCATTATGCTTCTTTTTTTACTTTGTAATAAATTATTGCTGCAATGAGCTAAAGCAAAAGATATATATTTAATAAGAGATTAAAATGAATTTTTATTTCTTAAAAACATATTGATGAACATGAAGCTTTCATAAGATTTTATTGGCAATTACTATTCACTCAGGAGGTTGCCATGACAATGATGACTGTATAAAATCCAAGAGTGGAAAATATACCAAATAACTAAAATATTAAAGAAGTATCTGCATCTATTTTGAAAGTTAGTAGTTACTTTAGGAATATGATCTCTTTGACAATGACTGAGAAAATACAGTTACAGAAGGTGCACTTGCATTTCATCTTGGGAACCATGACTTCTCATTTAGATCAAAGGATGACTTCAAATTAATTTATTTTATTGTTTATTCCAACTTTCCTTATGAGCATAATAAAAGTAGAGTAATTGTTGCTTATAATTTCATTAGTAGGATTTTGTAAAGATTTCAATGATACTTCAGTGTAAACAAATACTTCAAGTAGAAAATAAATTTAGATAAATCTTAGCAACCCCATTGACTATACAGTCCATGGAATTCTCAGGCCAGAATACAGGAATGGGTAGATTTTCCCCTTCTCCAGGGGATCTTCCCAACCCAGGTATTGAACCCAGGTCTTCCAGCTTGCAAGCAGATTCTTCACCAGCTGAGGGACAAGGGAAGCCCAGATTCAACAATAATGTAATTTTAAGTCCCAGGTGGCCTAGTGGCAGAGAATCCGCCTGCCAATGCAGGAGACCTAACAGATGCGGGTTCAGTCCCTGGGTTGGGATGAAACACAGGAAATGTGGGTTCCACCTCTTGGGTCAGGAAGATCCCCTGGAGGAGAAAACAGCAACCCACTCCAGTATTCTTACCTGGAGAGTCTCATGGACAGAGGAGGCTGGTGGGCTACAGTCCATATGATCAGGAAGAGTCCAAAACGACTGAGTGTCTGAGCGCACATAATGGCTGTCAGAATCTCATGTCTAAAAATGACAGCCTGATGTGCAAGTTATCTTTGTTTAGTTTGTTTTTCTTCCTTGATGGTTTAGTGGTTAAATAATCCACCTGCAATGCAAGAGACACAGGAGATGCAGGCTTCATCCCTGGGTTGGGAAGATCCCCTAGAGAAGGAAAATGGCAACCCACTCCACTATTCTTGCCTGAACAATCCCATGGACAGAGAAGCCTGGCGGGCTACAGTCCAAAGGGTCACAGAGTTAGACACAGCTGAGTGAGCACATTCACACAAGCAGGTCCCAATGAGTGGAACCAAAATCATTCTGCCCAAATTATAATATCTAACAGTATTGTTGATACTATTATGAATTTAGTTAAATCTGTCAACATTTACTACAAAATATTATGTAGAAAAATATGAATACAGATTTTAGTGGAGTATGGTGGTAAAAATAACATTCTTACTAAAATAAGAGGTCAAGGAACAGAAGTGTACTTGAAGTTGGCTGTGGTATACACTTGATTTACAATTATGCCTAAGCAAAATATACTACTTTACTGATCAAAATGGAAACTGTAGATATAAAATAACAAATATTGTCATATATGTCTACTTAGGATAAATAAACTACAAGTTTTTTGGTAATGAACATGGTGTTGAATTTTAAAAAATACTTCAGCATGGCAGTACATGCTTACTGCTCTTACTGTGGCTCAGTCACTCAGTCCTGTCCAACTCTTTCCGACCCCGTGGACTGCAGCACACCAGGCTTCCCTGTCCTTCACTGTCCCCTGGAGATTGCTCAGATTCATGTCCACTGAGTCAGTGATGCTCTCTGACCATCTCATCCTCCGCTGCCCTCTTCTCCTTTTGCCTTCAGTCTTTCCCAGTATCAGGGTCTTTCCCAGTGAATTGGCTCTTCTCTGAGTTATCCATCATGAGTTAGAAATGTTTGATTTGTGATAAGAAACTAGAAAATAAACTAAATGTTTTGTGATAGTGAAGGTATTAACATCTTTTATAGTAACTTGTTTAATTTTGATTGCCTTTTGTTCAAAATTAATTGGAGATCTGTAACAAACTGTTTAACGCATCACTGCAAAAAAAATCACAACTCTTGACGTATTTAGCAAGCCTGAAAACTGGAAGACAGTGAATTTGGTTTCTCAAAGAGGAAGGGAGAAACTGAACAAATAAAACAATAAAAACCTAGATTTTAACACTGCTATTCTAACTGTAGTCCCAGGCAGCATTGGCATCACCTGGGAGCTTGTTAGAAATGCAGATTCTCACCCACCCCAGACTTACTAATCAGAATCTTCATCTTAACATGTTCATTAGGCTTTTGTATTTACATTATAACTTGATAAGCACTGGTATAAAAGATTTCATTTAGAAATTTGATATACCTTGACAAATGGGAAGAATACTTTGATGACACTTTTAAAAAATTATTATTCTTTGCTTGGATGACAAGAAGTTGAAAAGGCCTGCAAACTACACAAAATAAGGAGAGTGAAAAACTGACTTGAAACTCAACATCCGAAAAATGAAGATGATGGTATCCAGTCCTATCACTTCATGGCAAATAGAAGGGGAAAAACAGGAAGCAGTGACAGATGTTATTTTCTTGGGCTCCAAAATCAGCAGATGGTGACTGCAGCCATGAAATTAAGAGACACTTGCTCCTTGGAAGGAAAGCTATGACAAACGTAGACAGCATATTAAAAAGCAAAGATAGCATTTTGCTGACAAAGGTCCATCTAGTCAAAGCTATGGTTTTTCCAGTAGTCATGTATGGATGTGAGAGTTGGACTGTAAAGAAAGCTGAGTGCTGAAGAATGGATGCTTTTGAACTGTGGTGTTGGAGAAGACCCTTGAGAGTCCCTTGGACAGAAAGGAGATCCTACCAGTCCATCCTAAAGGAAATTGGTCCTGAATATATTTGGAAGGACTGATGCTGAAGCTGAAACTCCAACACTTTGGCCACCTGATGCGAAGAATTGACTCTTTGGAAAAGACTCTGATGCTGGGAAAGACTGAAGGCAGGAGGAGAAGAGGATGACAGAGGATGAGATGGTTGGATGGCATCACTGACTCGATGGACATGAGTTTGCACAAGCTCCAGGAGTTAGTGATGGACAGGGAGGCCTGGCGTGCTGCAGTCCATCCAGTTGCAAAGAGTCGGACATGACTGAGCGACTGAGCTGAATATACTTGACAGTCAATAAATTACTTCAAAAATTATATAATTTTAAAATGTCTCTCAAAAGTGTTGGTCTCTGAATGGTATATCATAATGCAGAACTATGATACCTTCTTTCCATTTCTTTCTCCTTACTCTTTCCAAATTATACCTCTTTTGACTTGCTTAAACAAAAAAGTTATCTTTAAATTATCTATTTTCTTAAGTGCGAAAAACCTCATAGAAGTTTGAAATTGTCACTTTTAAGGGCTCATCTAAATTAAATTCTTGGGCAAGAACAATAATCCTCTTCAGTTTTGAGGGGTGGGAGAAAGAATAGAGATAGGTAGTTTCAGAACTACAGTTACAGCTAAATTCATTTAAAATTATTTTAATAGTTATTCATTTATGTTGGCTGTATGCATTGGAAGGATTGATGATGAAGCTGACCCTCCAATACTTTGGCTACTGGATGTGAAGAGCTGACTCACTGGAAAAAACCCCGATGCAACAGAAGATGAGATAGTTGGATGGCATCATGGACTCAATGGATATGAGTTTGAGCAAACTCCAGGAAATAGTGAAGGGCAGAGAAGCCTGGTGAGCTACATACAGTCCATGGGGTCGCAAAGAGCGATGACTGAGTGACTGAATAACAATATGCCTAAAACACTTACTATACCACGTGTATATGTAGTATTGCTATCTCTACCCATCATCAGTTCAGTTGAGCTGAGTCGCTCAGAGCCTCTGTGCCACTCCATGGACTGCAGCACGCCAGGCCTCCCTGTCCACCGCCAACTCCCAGAGCTTGCTCAAACTCATTTCCATTAAGTCAGTGATGCCATCCAACCATCTCATCCTCTGTCATTTCCTTCTCCTCCTGCCTTCAATCTTCCCCAGCATCAGGGTGTTTTCTGAAGAGTCAGTTTGTCCCATCAGGTGGCCAAAGAGTTGGAGTTTCAGCTTCAGCATCAGTCCTTCCAATGAATATTCAGGACTGATTTCCTTTAGGATTGACTGGTTTGATCTCCTTGCAGTCCAAGGAACTCTCAAGAGTCTTCTCCAACACCACAGTTCAAAAGCAACAATTCTTTGGCGCTCAGCTTTCTTTATGGTCCAACTCTCACATCTATACAGGACCACTGGAAAAACCATAGCTTTGAGTATATATGGACCTTTATCAGCCAAGTAATGTCTCTGTTTTTTAACATACTGTCTAGTTTTGTCATAGATTTTCTTCCAAGGAACAAGCATCTTTTAATTTCATGGCTGCACTCACCATCTGAAGTGATTTTTGAAGCCCAAAAAACAGTCTGTCACTGTTTTCACTGTTTCTCTATTTATTTGTCATGGGACTGGATGCCATGATGTTAGTTTTTTGAATGCTGAGTTTTAAGCCAACTTTTTCACTCTCCTTCACTTTCATCAAGAGGCTCTTTAGTTCCTCTTAGTTTTCTCCCATAAGGTTGGTGTCATCTGCATATCTGAGGTTATTGATATTTCCCCTGGCAATCTTGATTCAAGCTTGTGCTTCATCCAGCCTGGCATTTCTCATGATGTACTCTGCATATAGGTTATATAAGCAAGGTAACAATATGCAGCCTTGACGTACTCCTTTCCCAATTTGGAACCAGTCTGTTCCATGTCTGGTTCTAACTGTTGCTTCTTTCTCAGGAGGCAGGTCAGGTGGTCTGTTAGTCCCATCTTTTGAAGAATTTTTTAGTTTGTTGTGATCCGCACAGTTAAAGGTTTCAGTGTAGTCAATGAAACAGAAGTAGATGTTCTTCTGGAATTGTCCTTCTTTTTTTATGATCCAGTGGATGTTGGCAATTTGATCTCTGGTTCCTCTGCCTTTTTAAAATCCAGCTTGAACATCTGGAGTTTCAGGATTCATGTACCATTGAAGTGTAGCTTGCCAGGTTCAAATCACCATCTCTTACCGGGATACTGAAGCACATTTCAAGTAATATATATCTTCTTGCCCTACTATGGTGAAATGTTAATATAACAACTACACTTAAAAAAAATTTAAAAACCACTTTATAACACTTTTCTGCTCAAAAATTTCTGGTGGTTTCCAAATTCATTCAGAATAAAAGTCAAAGTTCTTACCAAATCCTATTGTTGTTGTTCAGTTGCTCAATTGTGTCTGACTCTTTTTGACCCCACGATCTGCAGGTCGCCAGTCTTCCCTGTCCTTCTCCATCTCCTGGAGTTTGCTCAAATTCATGTCCGTTGAATCGGTGATGCTTCCAACCATCTCATCCTCTGTCGTCCCCTTCTCCTCCTGCCTTCAATCTTTCCCAGCATCAGGGTCTGTTAAAATGCAGATTCAAATTAATTAGGTCTGGGGTGGGGCTTAAACCCCCCCATTTCTACAACGCTGCCAGAGTACGCCAGGGCTGCTAGTCCACAGACTCGTACTCACAGCCAGATTCTAGATCACAACGTTCCAGTTAATGTACTGTATGGAGTTTGAAAATTTTGGCTGAAGTACCAGATATTTTTAAATAAAATTCCAAAAGCACTGGGGCACTGAAAACTGAAATTATTTAGAAAAAGTATACTTTTATTTAACTCCATTGTTTTTAAAAACCTTTTATTTTGTATTGGGATATTGCTGTTGTTCAGATGCTCAGCCATGTCTGACTCTTTGCAATCCCATGAACTGCAGCACGCCAGGCTTCCATATCCTTTACCATCTTCTGGAGTTTTCTCAAATGCAAGACCATTGAGTTGGTGATGCCATCCAACCATCTCATCCTCTCTCACCACCTTCTTCTCCTGCCCTCAATCTTTCCCAGCATCAGGGTCTTTTCCAATGAGTCAGCTCTTCGCATCTGGTGGCCAAAGTATTGGAGCTTCAGCTTCAGCACCAGTCCTTCCAATGAATCAGCCCCCTCAAGTTTTCTTCTCTGAACTGTACATCCACACTGACTGTGATAATATGGTGGCCAATCACTTACATTTTATTTGGTCTTATTTCAGAGATTCTTGATTAGGATTTCCCTTTGTAGGGACATTTTCTTTGCCGTAACTACCCTTGTTGGCTGCACATCTCATGCTTTGCTCACCCACCATAAGACTCACCCTCTGAGTCGCTAATTCTACCTGCTTCTCTTTTAAGGAAAGTTCTGGGAAAGATATTTTTCTTTCCTATATCACTGCATGGGATTATTAGCCAGGGACCTATTTCTCTGGTAGATTGATTTTTGACAAGCATTTCTTCCCAGTTAGACTTCATCTTCTAATTTAGTACTTGCCTTTCTAGCTACCAATCAATGGATATTAGAACAATACAGATCTGGTAGAATATGAGAATGAGCAAAAGGCAATAAAATGATAGTTTTGCTGAGTCTCAGAAATCATCCAATTTCCATGCAAAGCCTGCAATGTTTTTTGTTCTGACCTTTTCAATTATTTCTGTTGTGAATCATTTTTGTGTGCATTTGAGAATTGATTCTGCTACAAAGATAGTTTTCTAAGAATGATATAGTTTGTGGCAGTCTACCCTATTTTGATCTTTGAGAGAAGCTATTTTCTGTGCCATGCATTTGGACAATAGAATACGCACTGCATTTTCGAACACAGAAGTGTTTCACTTATTAATAGTGCATTCCCACTAGGTTTCCTCATGCTTAAGACTCAGACCTATTTTTAGGGTAGCATTTGTCAGATAGCAACTTCTTGCCAATTGAAATAAATGCAACCTTTCTCTTAGAAGACATAATTGTGTGTCAGATTGCATAGTTTGATGAGCAGAGAATGGCTTTTTTTCAGACTTTTGCTTACTCCCTTGGCTGGACATCTTTGCACAGTGAACAACTTGCGCCACAGTATGTGACAGTTCTAGAGATGAAAGGCATTTCCTCTGTCCTCAGGGGACTTCAGTACTGTTGGAAATTTTGCGAGGAGATGGACTCTTGTTTGATCATTTTTATTCCCACTTATATGTAAGTTCCTGATAAATACTTATAGGAATAAAATGTCTAACTTACTAGAAATAATGGGATAGTATAGCCTAAAAAATCAGCATGTGTATTTTCACCAGCTTTTATCTAGTTGCTGTGAAACTTTTAATTTTAACTGAAAGGGGAATATGAAAAATTTAGAAAGAGAATGAGACAGAAAGAGATAGAGGAAACAAATATATTTACTTGATGAACTGAATTGCAAATGGATTTCTGTTGTCAATATAAAAATACTATGTTATTTCATTTGGAGAACACAGTAGCTCTTTGCTTTCAGAGATATAAATCCCTGTGCATATCATCATGAAATAGTATTCTCTGAAATATGGGTGATGATAAAGATTCTTTGATTTGAGATGTCTATTCAGCCTCATTCCACATCTGTCTGCAGAGCAGCCGTTATTCTTGTTAGCAGAGATGTCAGAGGATTCATTTGAATTTTACTGATACCTTTTTAACACTCTACTCATCCAACTGTGAACAGATCCTTGTCTATCAATTATGCAAAAAGAGATGTCAGTTGAGGTAAAACCAATATCTCAAAACAAAGACAAACTGCTTCCAGTTCCTGACACCTTCTCTCCTTTAGTGAGACTTAAGAACAGTTCTCTGAGTAGCCTTATTGCTTGTCTATCATCCTTATATTTACAGTTGAAACCCACTGGTGTGCCAGAATATCCATGCCTTCCTGGTGAATGTACATAGTACCGCCCACATCAGCTTTTCTCTGGAGGGCTTGTGGCAGCTCTGAGAATCCTCCCTGCACATGTGGAATCATTGAAGCTGTCATTGAACAGGAGCCCTAGTGGCTGTGCTCTGAAATCTATGCGGCATCGGCATCTGTACCTTCCCATGGCTGATTCCAGCCGATGACTGAATTTGGCAGGGATACTAAGGCTGACCCATTCCGGGCTGGTTTGGGACAGCTGATGGATACTTTGGCTCAAGGATTCTCTCAGGCCCTTGTCAAACTTTCTTTTGAGAATGTGGTTATCTAGAACATTTCTGTTAAACACTTTTTCTCTTTCTATCCTTGGGAGTGACATTGACATCATGGTCTGATGGCCCTCCCAGCATTTCCATATCCTTTCCTATTTTTTTCTCACACAGATTATTTCCCTAATAACTCCTTGCAAATTTAATCCCAATTTAACACAGGTTCTTGCCTAGTCTGGACTAACACATGTCCTGCCTCTTAGCCCGACATGCATAGAACTATACTTGAAAAAAAAGGCATAGTGTTTCTCCTTTGTTTTACTTCAGATAGAAGGCTGGTAACTCATTGAATTGTTGTTGTTTGGTCGCTCAATTGTGTCTGACTCTTTGCAACCCCATGGACTGCAGCACACCAGGCTTCCCTGTCCTTTACTGTCTCCCTGAGTTTGCTCAAAGTTATGTCCACTGAGTTGGTGATGCCATCCAATCATCTCATCCTCTGTCATCCCTTTCTCCTCCTGCTCTCAATGTTTTCCAGCACCAGGGTCTTTTCCAATGAGTCAATTCTTTGCATCATGTGGCCAAAGTATTGGAGCTTCAGCTTCAGCATCAGTCCTTTCAATGAATGTTCAGTGTTGATCTCCTTTAGGGTTGACTGGTTTGATCTCCTTGCTGTCTAGTTAGCTCCCAAGAGTCTTCCTCAGAACTACAGTTTGAAAGCATCAATTCTTCAATCCTTGGCCTTTCCCCTGGTCCAACTCTCATATAGGTACATGATTACTGGAAAAACCATAGCTTTGACTATGTCGTCCTTTGTAAGCAAAGTGATGTCTCTGCTTTTTAATATGCTGTCTAGGTTTGTCATAGTTTTTCTTCCAAAGAGCAAATGTCTTAATTTCATGGCCATAGTCACCATCCACAGGGATTTTGAAGCCCAAGAAAATAAAGTCTGTCATTGTTTCCATTGTTTCCCCATCTATTTGCCATGAAGTGATGGGACTGGATGCCATGATCTTAGTTTTCTGAATGTTGAGTTTTAAACCAGCTTTTTCACTCTCTTCTTTCACCTTCATCAAGAGGCTCTTTAGTTCCTCTTCACTTTCTGCCATAAGTGTGGTGTCATCTGCATATCTGAGGTTATTGATATTTCTCCTGGCAATCTTGATTCCAGCTTGAACTTCATCCACCCCGACATTTCACATAATGTACTCTGCATATAAGTTAAGTAAGCAGGGTGACAATACATAGCCTTAGAGTACTGCTTTCCCTATTTTGAGCCAGTCCATTGTTCCATGTCCGGTTCTAACTGTTGCTTCTTGACCAACATACAGGTTTCTCATTGAATGATAATCCCCGTTATTTTAGTTTATTCTCATTTCTTCATTTGTTGCTTTTTACCTATTTAAACTAACTCCTGAGTCATAGCTCTAGAAAATCTCATCTGCCCATACCTTTTTGTTGGATCATTTAGGCACTGGCACTGTATGTGAGGCCCTAAACTCAAGTCCATGTGGCTGAATTTCCCAACTGCAGGCTGTCACATGATCTTAATCTTTAATCTTGGTATATCACTGAATGGGATGAAATTATAGATTTGCTTCAGGGTTCACAGAATTTCCACTCAATGGTAGCTTTGTTAAACGAGGAAAATAAAACTTATTTAATATTTACAATGGAAACCTTTACTAAAATGATTATACATCACTTTATTAAGTACCTCTTATGTTCCAAGCACTTCACTAATTAATATATGTGTATTATCTCTACTAATCCACATCAACCCCAGTATGCTAGCATGATTACTTCTTCATTTTACAGATAATCAGATCCAGGGAGTGTGACCACAGATTTCTTGCTCTTGATTTTAATGTCTATATGATATTTCTTCATATTAAAAGCTGTGTGACCCTAATTCACTTAGTTGTGATGAGCCTACAACAGATATGTAAGAGAAAGATAATACTACTACTGACCCTTTGAATTTCTCATATTTTTGTCATTTCATGTAATGTATTACCTCAGTCCTCATCACAATCCTAGAAAGTAGACATTGTTCTTGTACCTGTATAACAAAGCTTTGCAAAACTTAGTGGTATAAACCAATAACAGTTTATTATTTCTCATGATTTTAGGCATGTAAAATTTGGGTGGCTCCTCTCCTTGCCTCTCTTGACATAATCTGTTGTCATCTGATAGTTCCCCTGGAACTGGAGGTTCCAACAGGCCTCAGTCACGTACCTGACAGGTGAAGGGACAAAGGCTTTTCAGTTTTATTGGTAGCCTTTTAATCTTCACTAGACTAGACTGACCTTCACAGCATCATGGCCTCAGAATTCCAAGATGGTGAGACTGGGAAGTATAAGATAACTTAAATCTTAGGTCAAAATAAGTGACCAGGCCAAAAAAAAAAAAAAAAAAGCAGAGGAGAAAAGGAAAGATATCCCCACCTGAATGCAGAGTTCCAGAGAATAGCAAGGAGAGATAAGAAAGCCTTTTTGAGGAAACAATGCAAAGAAATAGAGAAAAATAATAGAATGGGAAAGACTAGAGATCTCTTCAAGCAAACTCGAGATACCAAGGGAACATTTCATACAGAGAGGCTCAGTGAAGGACAGAAACAGTATGGACCTATAAGAAGCAGAAGAAATTAAGAAGAATACACAGAAGAACTATACAAAAAAGATTTTAATGACCTGGATACCATGATGGTGTGATCACTCACCTAGAATCAGACATCCTGGGATGTGAAGTCAAGTGGGCCTTAGGAAGCATCACTATGAACAAAGCTAGTGGAGGTGATGGAATTCCAGTTGAGCTGTTTCAAATCCTGAAAGATGATGTTGTGAAAGTGCTGCACTCAATATGCCAGCAAATTTTGAAAACTCAGCAGTGGCCGCAGGACTGGAAAAGGTCAGTTTTCATTCCAATCCCAAGGAGGAGCTATGCCAAAGAATGTTCAAACTAACAAACAATTGTACTCATTTTACATGTTAGCAAAATAATGCTCAATATCCTTCAAGCTAGGCTTCAACAGTATGTGAACCAAGAACTTTCAGATGCACAAGCTGGATTTAGAAAAGGCAGAGGAACCAGAGACCAAATTGCCAGCATCTGTTAGATCATCAAAAAAGCAAGAGAGTTCCAGAAAAACATCTACTTCTGCTTCATTCACTATGCTAAAGCCTTTGACTGTGTAGATCACAAAAAACTGTGGAAAATTTTTCAAGCGATGTGAATACCAGACCACCTGACCTGCCTCCTGAGAAATCTGTATGCAGGTCAAGAAGCAACAGTTAGAACCAGACATGGAACAACAGGCTGGTTCTAAATCGGGAAAGGAGTGCATCAAGCCTGCATATTGTCACCTGCTTATTTAACTTATGTGCAGAGTACATCACGAGAAATGCCAGGCTGGGTGAGGTGTGAGCTGGAATCAAGATTACGTGGAGAGATATCAATAATCTGAGATATGCAGATGACACCACCCTTATGGCAAAAATCAAAGAGGAACTAAGGAGCCTCTTGATGAAAGTGAAGGAAGAGAGTGAAAAAGTTGGCTTAAAACTCAATATTCAAAAAACTAAGATCATGGCATCCAGTCCCATCACTTCATGGCAGTTAGATGGGGAAACAATGGAAACAGTGACAGACTTTATTTTCTTGGACTCCAAAATCACTGCAGGTGGTGACTGCAGCCATGAAATTAAGATGCTTGCTCCTTGGAAGAAAATCTATGACCAACCTAGACAGCATATTAAAAAGCAGAGACATTACTTTGCCTACAAAGGTCTATATAGTCAAAGATATTCTTTCTCCAGTGGTCATGTACAGATGTGAGAGCTGGACATTACAAACAGCTGAGCACCGAAGAATTGATGTCTTTGAGCTGTGGTGCTGAAGAAGACTGTTGAGAGTTCCTTGGACAGCAAGGAGATCAAACCAGTCAATCTGAAAGGTAAGTTAACCCTGAATATTAATTGGAAGGACTGATGCTGAAGCTGAAGCTCCAACACTTTGGCCACCTGATGTGAAGAGTTGACTCATTGGAAAAGACCCTGATGCTGGGAAAGATTGAGGGCAGGAGGAGAAGGGGATGACAGAGGATGAGATGGTTGGATGGCATCACTGACTCAGTGAACATGAGTTTGAGCAAGCTCTGGGAGATGGTGAGGGACAGAGAAGCCTGGTGTGCTGCAGTCCTTGGGAATGCTCAGAATTGGACATGACTGAGTCACTGAACAACAATAGCAAAGTCACAAAGTTGGTCCTGATAAGAGGCGCAGCAGTGCCACATAAAGTAGGCATTACCACACTCACTGGGAGTTATTATTATTACAAATCTCATCTTAAAAGTCATGAAACTGAGCAGAAAAGCTGGCATTGAAACCCAGCTGTGTATTGTCAATTCCTTGGCTTTCTTCCCACTCTGTCATGCAGTCAGTAGTACCTCCGTTCCCACAGTTCTGCTGTCAGGACTGGATGAGACATGCTGGGGAGGTGTTCTGCAAACTCATTCGTGTCATTCAGAGTCCTCTCAGGTCTGTCTGTTGACTTTTTAGTTGGGCATATATTTATTAAACGTAGGACTCTATTCCAGGGCATGGCGTTTGGAGTTATAGCCCAGCGATAAAGTCAGGTTGGAACTTGAATACGGATCCTCTGAATACCTGTTCATTCCTCTTTTCACCATAATCAAAAGCAAGCAACTTGCTGCCACTGCCATTCTCCCATGCCCCTGGTACCAGCAACTGATCAGAGTTAACACTCAAGATGAAACATTCTTGCTATATACAATGAGTAAATGATAGTTTCAGGTATTGCTGGTGAAACTGGTTATTCACATGCAAAACGTTAAACTGAAGCCTTACCTTACACCACTCCCTCAAAATAACAGGGAGTAGATAAAAGACTTAAGACCTGAAGCCATAAAACTCCCAGAAGAGAATATGGGGTGTATGCTCTTGTCGTTGGTCAATGATTTTTTGGATTTGACACCAAAAACAAAGGTAACAAATACAAAAATAAACAACTGAAACTACATCAAACTAAAAAGTTTGTGCACAGCAAAGGAAAGCAGCAACAAAATGAAAAGACTGGGATGAAAGAAAATACTTGCAAGCCATATTTCTGACAAGTAGTTAACATCCAAAATATATAAAGAAGTAATACAACTCAACAGCAAATAATCTGATTAAAAAAGTAGGCAGAGGAATGGGAAAGACATTTTCTAAGAAGATATATGAATGGCTGCAGACGCATTAAAATGTTATCAACATCACTAATCATCAAGGAAATGTAAATCAAAGCCTTAGTAAGATATCATCTCATATCTTCAGAATGGTTATCATCCTTCACAATATAGGAAAATCAAGCCATCACGCCATATACCATAAACTTATACAGCAATGTATGTCAATAATTAATAAAGTTGGAAAATACCATTATATTAAAAAGGAATGGCTATCCTCAGAAAAAATAAGAGGTAATAAATGTTGGCAAGGCTGTGGAGAAAAGGGAAGCCAGGTGCACTGTTGGTTAAAATGTAAATTGGTGCAGCTACTGTGGAAAACAGCATGGAGGTTTCTCAAAAATTGAAAATAAAACTGCTATATGATCCAGGATTCCTACCTCCACGTATGTATAAAAAAAAAAAAAAAAAAAAAACGAAAACACCATCTCAAAGAGATATCTACACTCACAAGTTCATTGTAGCATTATTCACAAAGGCCAAGATGCAGAAAAATCCAAGTGTTCAGCAATGGATGAATAGAGAAAGTGTGTTATATTACATACAATGGAATATTGTTCAGCCATCAGAAAGAAGAAAATCCAGTCATTTTCAGAAACATGGATGGGCCTTGAGGGCACTATACTGAGTGGAGTAAACCAGACATAGACAAATACTGTGTGGTATCTCTTATATATGGAATCTGTTTTTAAAAGCTAAACTCACGGAAACAGCAATTTGCTAAGGGCTGAGGGATAGGGCAAATAGAAATTTCCTCTAAACTTTCACAAACCTTCAGCTATAAATTGAACAAGATTTGAGGGTCTAATATACAGTGTGGTGACTATAGTTGATAACATTGTATTGTATAATTGAAATTTGGTAAGAGAGTAGAAATTAAATGTTTTTACCCTTCTATTCTTCCTACCTATCTAAATATGTGAGGTGATCGGTGTGTTAATTAATTATATGGGAGGAGATATTTCACTATATGTATTTCCCCTATTTGTGTATATATATATATATATACATATATATACACACACATATCAAATCATCACAATATACACTTTATAAATATCTTACAATTTTATTTGTACCACAGCAAAGCTGGGAAAAAAGTGGATCCTACTTGAAATTTTTATGTTGAATCATATCTAATTATCTTTTCAGATAACACACAGATATACAGTAAAATCATTGGTCATTTTCTTCTTAAAGAATGAAACTGCCCAGCTCAGGTTTCTGAAATATATGAGACTGGGAACTTTGCAGTCAGAAGAACTCTACTTCTAAATTAGGTACTTCCTTTCCTAGTGAACTGGGTATGGAAATATTCAAGGTCTCTTTACCACTATCCCACAAATCCTTTTCTGAGAGTACCTTTTTTTTCCCCTTCAGCCTCCATCTCTCTTTTTCCATCATCTCCTCTGTCTCTTTTCTTCTTCCATCTTTCTCTGTCTCTGCCAAAGGCATAATTAGCACATCTTGCATTTAGAAATGAGATCCTGCAGGGTGCACTATTATTCTACGAATAATGACTGCACCCTAATTGCAGTAAAATTGCCACTTGGAATGAGAAGCTTAATGGACTGCACATCTGCATTGAATAAATCAAAGGAAACCATTGTTGATTTTGTGTCCCGATTCCTGCAGTAAATACCAATTTTGAAAAAAGAAGTTGCTTAAATGTTTCCTTTTCAGCAGTACCTTGCAGCATTACTGCAATAATGAAGGCAAACATTAGAATGACAGCCACTGTTTTTTACCAGAGATTTTTTTGTATACGGTCGCTGATGACTTCAAACAATTTAAGAACACTGAAATCATAAAGATGTCTGAAAGAACATTAAAGTTCTCATTGATCAGAAAGTTTATCTGGACAAAATGGAACCCATCTGTGGGTGTGTATATGATAAACTGGATATCTATTTTTAATCTATGATTTCTTTGTCTGAATGAATGTGAGAATTTACTTCCTTACCATTGTTTTGAAATTGTAGAAATTGAATTCTGAGGATCTTTTTATCTAGTTTCTTTTTTCTAGAACCTCATTCAAAAAATATTTATTAAGCCTCTACCATATATCAGATCCTTGTAGTTAGAGGCACATTTCAGGCTGAATAGAATACAGTATCTATTATTACAAGCTACATCATGCAGTTTAGAAAGGATATTTCTACTTTTAAGCATCTTTAGAAATAGAAATTCCACGACCTCTTCACATTACCCAAATGTTCAAAACAAGCAATTCTACTTCACTTATATTTCTATGCAACTCTAATTGTTACTAAGGGATTAGAGGGGAAAAGAAACTCTTAGCTCTCAGCTTATACAGAAAGAAAGTATTCCTATTTTCCTCTGCAACCAAGGAAAATAGTCTATTGAGCTAACAAAAAGAAATAAAATGCATTTGTTTCACAATTGTTTGGCATGAACTCTATTTGGCATAGATTCAATTAGTCATTTATTTGAGGGAAATGTATTTCCATCTGTGGCCATGTCAGCTGAATCAGCTCCCGAGAATCCACTTACTGTGATGCTTCATCTATAGTTATTTTCTTTTTTTCAGCCAGGTAAGTTTTCACATACCCAAGTTAGTCGCTATACAGTGATACAATTATTTGTTTGTTTTTCCCCTGGAAAGATCTTAGTATTTTGTAGTCTCTAAAATAAATAAGGGATATGTATAATTTTATCTAATGTAAGATCACACAGATGTGAATCTATCATGGTGGTTTAGGCAATGAATTCAATATGTATCCTAAGTGAAGCATGAGTGAAAGTGAAACTAAAGTGAAACCTAACTGTCCAGTGTACAGACTAATCAGGGTTGCCCAGCGGTCCCTTCTGTGGCAGGCACCCTGCAAGCAAGAATGGAACTATCATTTAATTTGCATTTTATAAATTTCAAAGTACCTGAATAGACATCTCAAAGAAATATACCTCTGTGAAGTTTTCAGCCAGCATAATGCACAAAGACAAACACAGGGTCACAGAAGATCTCACTCTAAACTGAAGCGTAGATTCAGACCTAAGAAGGTGGATCAAAATTATTATTGTCTTACATGGATAATTAAGGTGAAAGTTGCTCGGTCGTGTCCAGCTCTTTGTGACACTCTTTGCTACAGCTCTTTGCGACATGGACTGTACAGTCCATGGAATTCTCCAGGCCAAAATACTGGAGTGGCTAGCTGTTCCCTTCTCCAGGGGATCTTCCCAACCCAGGGATCAAACCCGTGTCTGCCACATTGCAGCCAGATTTTTACCCTCTGAGCCACCAGGGAAGCCCACATGGATAATACAAGCTACCCAAGTGCCCGTGGTTCTATCTTAAAGGTATTTGAGACCACAAGAGAGTCTGTGTAGCCCCTGTTTCTTTTCCACTTAACCTTGCACATAGGGTTCCATTATTCCACATGCTTGCTTTCTTAAAGGCTGGTCAGATTACCAGCACACGGGTTTTTTCTGCTATCACTGGTGCCACTCACCTTGATATTAATATATGTGTGTGTGCTTAGTCACTCAGTCATGTCCAACTTTTTTGCAAAGCCATGGACTGTAGCCAGCCAGTCTCCTTTGTCAGTGGAATTTTCCAAGAATAACGGAGCAGGTTGCCATATCCTCCTCCAGGGAACCTTCCTAAACCACAGATCGAACCGGTGTCTCTGGCGTCTCCTGCATTGGCAGGCAGACTCTTTACCGCCGAGCCACCTGGAAAGTCCCCACTGAATGTATGATCATATTAATGTTCCGTTCATTGTCAATTAGAGGAACAAATTCCCCTGCCATTGAGAGGCGGTGGTGTGAAAAGAAATTCTAATAAATATAAATGTGCGATCTGATATACATGACTCAATCCTCTTAAAAAATATATCTTTATGTTTTGAAGCAGTGGTAAACTTTTATTTTTTCCTTCTGCAACATCAGTTGGCTTATGCTTGCATCCTTTGTGATGCGCCTGTGTAGGAAATGAAAATTTCAATAGAAAAGGAGAAAGGTGGGCAGGAATATAAAAGAAACAGAAGGCATTTACAATGTTATCAAGTTATGAATGCCAACCTTTCACCTTTTTATACAAAAAAGTAAATGCATGTGTGAGCATGTCTGTGTATATTGTCTTCGATTCACTTGCTCTTCAAATTAGGTAAATACAAGATTATTTTTAAATTATGTGTCACAGCCAAAAGCACAATTGATGTCTAAAGTACAGGCTTAGTGCAATGTGACTCCCCCCCCCTCCTCCTTGCTGTCTGCAGCAAACATTCTTTTGGAAGAATAGCTCCGTAGGGCATAGATCTAGTCCCTCTCTTCAATCTTCTTTAAGTATTTTTGAATCCTCTTAAATTGCTGCCTGTTTTAGGCCTTTGTGTGAGAATCAAGGATTCTCAGTGATGTATTCTCTAGGGATATGTACATACAAACCAGATAAGTGCCTTTCCTGGTCACCTCTTGGCCAGTAAGTTAGTCTGATTGCTTTGGTGCTGCATGTTGGGAGTCCTGGAATAGTTTCACAACAAATTAAGGATGCCGAGGAGGTGTTGGTGGTAGGGAATGATGCATTTAATATTCTTGTGTGTGCGTTCAGTTAGTCCATTTCCAACTCTTTGCCACCCCATGGACTGTAGCCCACCAGGCTCCTCTGTCCATGGGATTTTTCAGGCAAGAATACTGGAGTGGGTTGCCATTTCCTCCTCCGGGGGATCGTTCCAACTCAGGGATTGAACCTGTGTCTCCTGAGTCTCCAGGATTGGCAGGCACAATGAGGAACTTTGCTCCTGTTTTTAAGGAACTTAAAAACTTCTTCCTTAGAAAAAAAGAAAAGAAAACCCTATTGGTTCCCATAGGGAATGGTTCTAAATCTTGGCACCCCTAAGTTTTTCTTTTATATAGGAATATGCAGAATCTGTACTTTAAGCACTTTAAAGAATAACTGTAAAATAAGAGAGAACCTAAAATTAATCAAATAAATAATGTGAAGGTGTAGCAGGCATATTAGAATCTGCCATCTTAACACTTTCAATGTCCCTAAAACCTCATTTTACAGATCAGGGAACTGAGACACAAAACTCACCCAAGTTCACACAATAAGTTGTAGAGCTGGGATTTGATCTAAGAATCAAATACTCACTACCCAAGAGAGAATCTGTAAGCCTGAAGCCAATATAGCAGTAAAAAATAAAGCGATATAAATACATAAACATTTAAAATCTATATTCATGGAAGATTATAAACAAAATTGAAAATTGACAAACAAGAAAAATTCCATTGTACTGTATGGCAATATGGTTTGTAAAGGAGTAAGTGCATTTTAATATTTGATTTGTACTGAAAAGGAGGAAGCTAAATTCTATTTCTTTTGCATATTTAGAAAATAAAAGAATCAATTTCTAATGACTAGAGTTAGTATCATTTGAAAGGAATTAAATTCTGGTGGTTTTAGAGATTATCCAGGGAGACCTATAAGAAGATATAAAAATATAGAAAACTGGCACATTAGAATGAGGAGAAACTAAAGATATTAAATTAAGCCAGGAATTAAGCAACAACAACAAAAAATACAGACCATAGACTATTATATCCTTGTAAATGGGTTATGAACAGCCTTCTCAAAATATTTATATCATTATAACAAAGACTTTCAAAAACCTTATTCTCATACAGTCCTTGTATATAGCTGATTGCGTCTTAACAGAACACAGCTTCATAAGTGCACTTCTACATTGTATAGGAATGAATATGAAAATTGAGCTAGGTACAAGGTAAATGTACAAAATCAGTAAACAACTCACCCATTTACAGAATGCAATGGATAAGAAAAATGCTTATTTAATAATTGCAGTGAAATAGAGAAAAACCTGGCAATAATTTTAACTTAGACTACATGGCATCTGTATCAAAGAAATCTGTAAATACTATTGAAAGATGTGAAGCAAGACTAAACTCTAACACAACATTGTAAATTAACTATGTTTCAATAAAAAATTATTAAATAAATAATGAGAAAAAAAGACTAAACTTTGGAAAGTCTGCCTAAATTAATAGAATGTTTGAATATGATAAAATAACATGGCAATAAATGTGTTTGTTAAAAGTTAGTTCTCTTTAAGTTGTGTATACATATATAATTTATCATTTCATCATATATACATAAGATTTTAGTAATTTACTCGCTTCCCTGGTAGCTCAGATGGTAAAGTGTCTGCCTACAATGCGGGAGACCCGGGTTCGATCCCTGGGTCGGGAAGATCTCCTGGAGAAGAAAATGGCAACCCACTCCAGTACTCTTGCCTGGAGAATCCCACGGACAGAGGAGCCTGGTGGGCTACAGTCCATGGGGTCGCAAAGAGTCGGACACGACTGAGTGACTTCACTTCACTTTCACTTTGGTACTTTGTCTGAATTATTCTGAAGCTTATTTGAAGAATACATACATAATCACTACCTGAGAGAGAATTTCATCAACCTGAAGCCAATACAGCAATAAAAATAAATTAATAAAAATATGTAAATATTTAAAGCATATATACAGAAAACATTTATAAACAAAATGGTAATATCAGCAAACTGGAGAAAATATACCAAAAACATAACTGTGATAAATTGTAAAGATAGGCACTGAAGTAAAGGGATGCTGGATCCACGGTTCTAGTGCCTCACTGATTGAGGAAGGTGGAATCCATGGCACTTTGGGGGTGGCCACAAGCTCCCATGAAGTGGGAGATAGCCTTCAAGCAGCAAAACAGAGGTGCTGATGGCTCAGCTGGGAAGCTGTCAGCTTGTCTTGTAACCATCCACGTAACTGCAGGTAAACTCAGAGAGGGTGGAAGAAGATAGAGCAGGGGAAATTCAGCAGAGTCTCTACAAAGAGGTGTCTTGATTACAGAATTTAATGAAAAGTACTGGAGAAAAACTGTGTTGGAGAACAATGACTATTATGGGGGGAAAAGTGCATAAGTTAAACATTGGAAGGAACTATGGCAAAACATCAAAAGTGAATGTCTTGGACTCTAGGACTATCACCAAATTTCATTTATAATTGTTTTAGCAATAATATGGGCTTCCCAGATGTCTCGGTAGTAAAGAAACTGCCTGCCAAGTAGAAGACTTGGATTTGATTCCTGAGTCAAGATCCCCAGGAGGATGAAATGACAACCCACTCCAGTATTCTTGCCTGGGAAATCCCAGGGACAGGCGCCTGGTGGGCTCTAGTCCATGGGGTTGTCAGGAGTCAGACATGACTTAGCAACTAAATAACAACAGTAATAATATAGAAATAAGAATTGTCATAATTATTGTTGTTAATTTTGTTTTGTTTGGAGCAGGTGTTGGCAAAGTACAACTCAGTTTCTATTTTTGCAAAAAGAGTTTTATTTGATGCATAACCACAATCATTTGTATGCATATTTTCTATGGCTGATTTCCTTCAACTAAAGGGTCGAGTGGTTGCAACAAAGATTGAAAATATAATGTATTTATTTTCTGGATTTTTGCAGAAAAGTTTTGCTGATCCCTACTTTAGAACAATATACTGAACTAATAAGATAATTTGGGCACAACTTGAGTATGTTGGGGGAAAGAAAATGGACAGGGCACACTGCTTTTAAGTAATGTACATTGTGGCATAAATTTAAGAAGCACAGAGGTAGGGATACAAACTACTCAAAATATTCTTTCAGGTAGTAATCAAATTCAACTTTTCTATTCCATGTTTTGACTGTGAATCTTTTATAGTACAGCCTGGGAAAATTTGAGAACATCAACCATTCCTCTTGAAACAGTTCAATCAGTGCTTGAATTTCAAATCAATACCATCTTGAAATTATGTGAAGACAATGAAGTGGCCCACTAGCAAATTGCTTTTCAAATTGAGTTTGAAAAGCTTCAATTAAATGGCATCATTAAGAAAAGCGGGGCCCTAAATACCCAATAAAATGGAGCAGCCCTTCTTTGAGAGATGGGTAATTCCAGGACTGAAGCTGAGAAAGTACAAGGTGAACCTAGGAATGTTTTAGTGCCTGAAAGTAAGGAAGTGTTCAAAACCTACTAAGAACATTTCAAATGGATGCAAGAGCTGAACTGATGAGTCTGGCTAAATTTGAGACAACTTGAGCATGAAAAATAATGATGGCAATGGAGTGTAATATGACGGAAAAAAAATGCATGAGCTCATAATAACACCAGAAAAATGGGAGTGTGTTAGTCACTCAGCTGTGTCCGACTCTTGCTTTTCTTCATAGAATGCCAACTAAGATATGTGGAAGAAATGATGGTGTTAGAATATAACCATTTTGATACCACCAATATAATAATTAATTAAGGCAAGGATCATCAAGGATGCTAAAATTACTTAGTGTAAGATTGTTAAGGGGCAGCATATTTCATCCTCTCAAAGTATCACTCTAGAGATTGCTTGTTAAATGACAGTGAAAGGCTACTTTCATATTAAAAAGACCAGACATTAATCTGACTTGAATCAAATAGTTAAATTTAGGGCCCCATTAGTAGAATAAATTGACAGTCTGTGGCTTCTAATGTGATTCAGGAAATTACATAATATCATCTATGCAGTATTCTTACCAAAAATGTTTACTATGAATTTAATCATGGAGAATCAATCAGGCAAATCCAGAATATGGGATAATATACTAGTCAAGAGATGTAAATTTTTGCTCTGGATTAAAGAAGATTATTTTGGTTGAACAGGAACCAATGCAATGCATGTACTCTGGATTCTGGACACCAGGGCGAACAGATATAAAGGACATTTGGGAAAATTTAAATATAAATTTTATTTTAGAGAACATTATTATATCCATCTTAAATTTCTTGATGTTGTAATAGCATTATGGTTATATAGTATAATGTTCTTGTTCATGGGACATAGATGCTGAAGTGTTTAGGGGGTGAGTGTTGTGGTATCTGCTGTGTATTGCACATAGTTCAGAAATGAGAAGAGAGTGGGGAAATGTTTACTCTTAAATTACTTTCATTATTTAAATTGCATTTGTTTTGTTTTGTAATAGCATTATTGTAAACATTTATCATACAACTACTATGTCTAAGGATATTTGCTAAGCATTAGATCACAAAGAGGCACAGACAAAGGAATCTATTTTTCAAGAAGGCATCTATTTGCATGGCAATATTTCCCAGTTATTATATTTTGGATGCTAAACAGATAACTCCAGAAATAGGTATGGAAAGAGTTCAGGGAGACAGTAGTTTCCCAGGCTGAACTGATTTGATAGACTACAAATAGAGAGTCCTGAAGGAAGTCCCACCATTCACTGTGATGAAAAGCTCCAAATGAAGACTTACACTTGCTTTTCATGGTAAAATCTCTGAAATCCAAATCCTGATGAGCTCACCAGTATTAAATTTCTTATTCTTAAAATCTTCTATCACAGTTCTCTCATCAAATATAGAAAGAATAAAAATTAAAAAGTGAGTCTTCTAATCTGATGTCATCTGGACAACCCTCGCAACTGGATTTGTTATCCGCTAAGAGACATGCAGCAGGTTGCTCTGATACTTTGCTGGATTTTAGCAACATTTTCTCACTTTTGTACTTTCATATTATCACAGGAGACTAGAGGCCTACAAACTACATTTCTCAGATTCCTTTGCCAGCTGGCTTCTAATTAGGTTCTTCCAATAGAAGACACTGCAGGCATATTGGAGGGTGTGAGAAAAGAAGCCAGATCCTCCTGGCTGATTCCTCAGACAACAGGAGTTCAGGCTCTTGAGGTCTTGCTCAGGGTTGAGTTCTGAAAGGTTCAGTGGCAGCCGTGACCAAGAAGCCTCCGCAGCTCAGGGCTACCCGCTCTGGCTCTGGTAGGGGTGGCCTGGCAGCCGTAGGCACCGGTGTCTCAGTAGCGTAGCCCCTGTGGCCTTGGTCTCTGTGATGACAGTAGCTCAGTATATCTTTGGACTTACAGCAGCAGCAGAAGAACAGTGTCTTAGCTTTCTGCCAAGGATGGGGTTCCAAAGACAGCAGAGGATGCGCCAGCAAACTCAATGGCACAGCAGGGAATTTGAGTAATACAATTTTCCCATTTGCTCCTGCAGTCCTATTAGGAAATATAGGCTTTCTATCATTATCAACATCTGAGCAAACTAGAGTTTTCTTTTCTTCCCTAGTCATTCCAACACTTAAATGCTGTATTGAATTCTCCCTGTCTAGACTTCCTGGAGCCATTCCTCTTTTGTTTTTGGACTGGACATGTTCTGACATATTGGTGAATTTAATCATTTTTGTATAACTGGGCTTCAGGACTTGGGGTTCTAGGAGCAGCAGATTTTAGGTTTAAGCCAATACATTTTTATTTATGACTGCCTCTTAGCTGTATTTAAGAAACTGAAATTTGATTCACTCATTTAGATGGTTTTCTGATGCATTTTCTGCTGATGGCAGCAGCAACATGAGGTAAGAGGAAAGCTTTGGTGAGTGAGAGCAGCAAATGGGGTGGTGGGGTTTGCTGGATGACACCCGTAGACCTTTGGTAATTACTCCTGAAAACAAGTATTTAGCACTACCAAAGTGCCAATACTGAACTATATAACTTCTTACTAATTATCTCATGTGTCCTCCCCTTCCCCATGACAAAACTCCCTCAGTCCCACAGCCTAATGAGTATTGCTTCCTCCTTAGAGGGAGGACAATTTGGCCACTTGCAATAGAGTATCTTGGGATCATATGACTGAGAAATCCAACTACTGGGCATATATCTTGAGAAAACCGTAATTCAAAAAGACATATGTATCCCAATGTTTATTGCAGCACTATTTACAATAGAACATGAAAACAACCTAGATATCCATCAACAGGCAAATGAATAAAGAAGTTGTGGCACATACATACAATGGAATATTACTCAGCCATAAAAAGGAACAAAACTGAATCAGTTCTAGTAAGGTAGATGAACCTAGAGACTGTCATATGGAGGGAACTAAGTCAGAAAGAGAAAAGTAAATATTGGTATATTAACACATATATATATATAATAAAATCTAAAAAAATGATACTGATGAACCTATTTGCAGGGCAGGGATAGAAATTCAGCTATAGAGGGTAGATCTATGGACGTGATGGGGGGAAGGGTGAGGGTGGACCAAATTGAGAGAGTGGCTCTGACATATATACATGACCATGTGTAGATTAGAGAGCTAGTGGGAAGCTATTGTATATCACAGGGAGCTCAGCTCGGTGCTCTGATGACTGAGAGGGGTGGGATGGGGGGTTATGGAAGGGAGACTCAAGAGGGAGGTGATACATGTATACTAACAGTTGATTCTTGTTGTTCTACAGCAAAAACCAACTCAACATTGTAAAGCAATAATCTTCCAATTGAAAAGAGAATATGTTGGGGTGCTTATTAAAAATCAGGTTCTAGGAACTTACTGTACATTTGCTAAAAAATAATTTCTCTGGGTGGCACCTGGGAGCCCTATGTGATTCTATGCACCCTGCAAATTTGAGAAACACCATCAGAGAGAAGTAACTTGCTCAAGCTCAGAGTATTAGAGATAACATTTGAACTCGGTCTGACTTGAAATCCCATATTTCTCCTACTCACCCCTTACATAGTCCCATCATCTAAGGGAAGGAATTGTTGACCAAGATGAGAAGGCCACATGCTCTCAAGTATTATATTAATGTTCTCCATGTGATGAATATTTTGAAGTTCCAAGGTATTTTCATCCAGCTTTCTCATTTAACAAACCATAATATGGTTTGATTAAACAAAGGTTTGCTCTTCAAATTTATTCCAAGTACTGCTTCATATTCTTCTTCTCTGGGCAAGTGATGAAATAACACAAATTGTTCATCATTAAACATATTCTGGAGGATCCCCCTTGTCAATTTACTATACTTAATGGATCTGAAATGGAGGGCAATTTACCTCTGCCTTCATTTCTCCAATGACCTACTTGTTATTTGTTGCTTTGACTTTTTCTTCTAGTATCTCATTTAATGTAATAGTCTTGATTCATTTCAATTCATCAGACACTTATTGGGAGCCTATGTTTTCCATGCTGTCTTAGGCCCTGTGAGAGATACAAACTCTGTTCCTAAGGATCACGTTCTCCAAAGCTCCTGTTTGCGGGGTCTCATGTCCATGCCTTGATGCTTTTGGAATGAAATCAATAAAAATCTCCCTTTAATCTTAAAATTACCCAAATTGACAGCTTGTGGCTCAGCTTTTTCTCAATGAAGAGGTCAGTGAAAATGTCACAAAATATGCTAGGCAAGGAAATTGAAGTTTCCCATAGTAAATGTAATTGATGCTGAGGATGTTGCAAAACAAATCCCTTTTTATGACACATTTCCCAGGAGTGGGACCACAAGCTGATTCATTTGTTTTTCCTGTGAAAAGGTAAGCACAGTCTTTTCAGAATCAGAAAATGTCTGCCATAGGAAAGTCTCATTTTAAAGGAAGAGATTACCACAGCACCTTGCCTTATAGAGGTGTTGGGTTGACTTTAAATGAGGTTTTGCATTAAAAGTGCTCAGAACAGCTAAATATAAGAGCTCAATAAGGTGAGTTATTTTAAAACTGAGGGCTGTGTTTGATAGGAAGCATTTCTAAAATGCAGGAACAAACTTATAAAACATTTAATATACATTTCAACAAACATTTATGGAATGCGCTTATGGGGGAGAATAAAAATCAGACCTGATTTTAACTTACTATCCAGTTGCTTACTATCTAGCTTTAAACAAATATATACATAAATAACTATTACCTAAAGCTGCTGTCCCCAAATTTTTTGGCACCAGGGATCAGTTTTGTGGAAGACATTATTTCCATGGAGGGATTGTTTCAGGATGATTCAAGGGCCTTGCACTTAATTTCTATTATTATTGCATCGGCTCCACCTCAGATTATCAGACATTAAAGGTTGGGGACCCCTGGCCTAAAGCATTATTTTTAATGATCATAAATGAGGACATATTTGAATAGTGATAATAAATTAAAAAAAACAATATATTTCTATGTAGCTTTATAGTTTAAAGTGCTTTTTCTCACTTAATCCTCACAATAATTGTGTGAGGCAAATATTCATAGAAATAACTGAGCAATGATGAAGTGATTTGTCTGTGGTTCAGAGCTTTGAGGGGTCAGAGCGAGGACCAAACTTAATTTATTCCAAGCTTAAATTTGGGTAAATGATATCAGAAAGCAGTATAGACTGTCCATGGATTTTAAGAAACAGTTCTAAGGGGAAAATGGAGACCATTTTTTCAGATTAATGAGTCTGGCTCTTTAATTTGCTAAACGATGTACAAACAAAGAAGTGATCTTGTTCTCTAGGCTTTTTACATCATCCAGCAAATCATCCTACACTGCCTGTTAATAAACCACCATGAAGCTCCTAACTCTTATTCAAGTGTGATTGATGGCTGAGGAATGTTATTAGGAAAATAATAAGCTAATTTCATTAATTAGTTGATAATATCTCAACTGAGTCTACTAATTGGAAAATTAGCTTGGAAATGTTGGTCAAAAATGAATCACAGAAATATAGTCATACTCTTTTGGACCTAGTTAATAGAATTAAACATTTAAATCATTATATTTTCTAATTAAGCATCATCCTAAGACACCCTTAGAGAGAACACCGCGAGGAGGGAAATACTGTTAAAATTTCAAGTCAATAGCATTTAAACTATGGATAAAATAGAGGAAGGGAGGGAGGAAAGGAGGACAGAGAGAGAGACCGAGAGGAGGGGATGGAGGGGGAGAAAATGGCTATCTTTAAATTCATAGTCCACAATGCCTAATATAGATGCTTAAAACTGAGTTTCTGGAGAAAACATAAAACTAAATCACAGTACTATGAAATGACTGCACAATTGCACTCATTTCACATGTTAGCAAGGTCATGCTCAAAATCCTACAAGATAGACTTCAACAGCGTTTGAACCAAGAACTTCCAGATGTACAAACTGGATTTAGAAAATGCAGAGGAACCAGAAATCAAACTGTCAACATCCATTGGATCATAGAAAAAGCAAGAGAATTTCAGAAAAATATCTACTTCAGCTTCACTGACTATGCTAAAGCCTTTGACTATGTGGATCACAACATATTGTGGAAAATTTTTTAAGAGATGGGAACACCAGACCACCTTACCTGCCTCCTGTGAAATCTGCATGTAGGTCAAAAGCAACAGCTAGAGTTGGACATGGAACAATGAACATGGAGCAGCAATTGGGAAAGGAGTACGTCAAGGCTCTATATTGTTACCCTGTTTATTCAACTTACATCACGTGAAATGACAGGCTGGATGAATCACAAGCTAGAATCAAGATTCCTGAGGGAAATATTGATAACCTCAGATATGCAGACGATACCATCATTATGGCAGAAAGTGAAGAGGAACTAAAGAGCCTCCCGATGAAGGTGAAAGAGGAGAGTGAAAAAGTTGACTTAAAACTGAACATTCAAGAAACAAAGATCATGGCATCCAGTCTTACCACTTCATGGCATGTTTCATGGAGAAACAATGGAAACACTCAAAGACTATATTCTTGGGCTCCAAAATCACTGTGGATGGCGGTTGCAGCCATGAAATTAAAAGATGCTTTTTCCTTGGAAGAAAAGCTAGTCAAACCTAGACACTGTATTAAAAAAAAAACAAAGACATTACTATGCTTACAAAGATCTGTGTAGTCAAAGCTATGGTTTTTCCAGTTGTCATGTACAGATGTAAGAGTTGGACTGTACAGAAGACTAAGCACTAAAGAACTGATGCCTTTGAATTGTGGTGTTGGAGAAGACTCTTGTGAGTCCCTTGGACATTAAGGAAATCAAAGCAGTCAATCCTAAAGGAAATCAACCCTGAAAATTCATTGGAAGGACTGATGCTGAAGCTCCAATACTTTGGCCACCTGATGAGAAGAACTGACTCATTGGAAAAGACCCTGGTACTGGAAAAGATAAAAGGCAGGAGGAGAAAGGGACAACAGAGGATGAGACAGTTGGATGGCATCACTGACTCGATGGACATGAGTTTGAGCAAGCTTCAGTAGATGGTGAAGGACAGGGAAGCCTGACATGCTGCAGTCCATGGAGTTGCACAGAGTTGGACATGACTAAGTGTCTGAACAACAACAAAAATTGCTTTTACTTACTTTAAAACTAGTAGAGAACTTCTTTGAAAATATTATAAAGAATAGATGGCATCTTTACTTCTCCCCTATCTTTAGCCTTGCCTGGTGGCTTAGACAATAAAGAATCTGCCTGCAATGCAGGAGACCTGGGTTCAATCCCTGGGTTGGGACGATCCCCTGGAAAAGGGAATGGCAACCCACTCCAGTATTCTTGCTTAAGAAATTCCATGTATAAGGAGCCTAATGGACTAGTCCATAGGACATGACTGAAGGGCTAACACTTTCACTTTTCACTTATCTTAAGCCTACCTGAAACAATAAAGGAATAAACTGTTGATCTCCCTTCACAATAAAATTAAGAAGTTAACTATTAATTCACTGACTCTGAAGACAACTTGACAATAATGGACATAGCAGCTAAAAACTGATATAGAATTCAAATGTAAGTTAAAACTCATGTAGCTCAGCCTTGGAGCACTATCTCAATCTAGCAGCCAGAAACAATTAAAAATTATTTCGTTAGTAAACTATTTTCTTTCAGAAAAGTCTATCTCTTCCATTTGTAATCTGTATTTCTTTAATCTCTTCTAAGAGGTTAATCTCTTGCTTCCCTGGTAGCTAAACTGGTAAAGAATCTGCCGGCAATGTACAAGACCTCAGTTCATTTCCTGGGTCGGGAAGATCCCCTGGAGGGCAGCATGGCAACCCACTCCGATATTCTTGCCTGGTGAATTCCCGTGGACAGAGGAGCCTGTGGGCTATCGTCCAAATGTTGCAAAGAGTCAAACAGGACCGAGTGAGTAAGCACAGCACACAGCAAACTCTCAGAAGACCTCAGCCCGAGAGTTCACCCCTCTCTGCTATATCTACATCTCTAAGGGGACAAATCTAATATGCGCGAAAAAATTAGTGCTAACATCTTAATATGCTCTTGATCCTACAACCCTCCTCAACTACTCATCATTTCTTTACCTTTCTACTAGAGAAAATTCTTTTCTTAGTTTTTCCCTTTCCCCAGCTTTATTGAGATATAACTGACATATAATGTTATATAAGTTTGAGATATACAGGGCGATAATTTGATACATGTACATATTGTGAAATGTTTGCAGTAATAAGGTCAGTTAACATATTCTTCACCTCATATAGTTACCACATTGACATTATTTGTATGGTGAGAATATTAAAGCTCTAATTTCAAAGCCACTTTCAAGTAAAAAATAGGATACTGTTAACTATAGCCACCATGCTGCATCCGGAAGTTAATCATCTTACACTTGGAAGTATTTACCTTTGACTGGTGTTCCCCATTCCTGTTACCCCTCATCTCCTAGCAACCACAATTCCACAGTCGGCTTCACGAGTTCAGCTTTTTTAGATTCCACAGCAGTGTTTATCTTTCTGTGACTTGTTTCACTTAGCATGTGCTCTCAAATTCCATTCACACTGTCAGAAATGGCAGGATTTCCTTCCTTTTTATGGCTGAATAGTGTTTCATTTTATATGTATTACCATATCCTCCTTACCCCACTCATCATCAATAGGCACTTAGGTTGTTTCCCTGCCCTGGCTATTATGAAAAAAGCTGCAATGAACAGCTTTTCACAGAGGTTGCAAATATCTCTTTGAGACGGTCATTTCACTTCCTTGGAATATAAACCCAGACATGGGATTGCTGGGTCACATGGTAGTTTTATATTCCATTTTTCAGGAACTTCCGTACTGTTTTCTACAGTGGCTGCACTCATTTACATTCTCAACAAGAGTGCACCATGCTCTAGTCAACACTTGTTATCTCCTGTACTTTTGATGATAGCCATTCTAACAGGTGTGAAGTGGTATCTCTTTATGGTTTGATTTTCATTTCTCCAAGGATTAGTGATCAGTTCAGTTCAGTTGCTCAGTCATGTCCGACTCTTTGTGACCCCATGGACTGCAGCACGCCAATCTTCCCTGTCCATCACCAACTCTCGGAGCTTGCTCAAACTCATGTCCATCGAGTCGGTGATGCCATCCAATCATCTCATCCTCTGTTGTCCCCTTCTCCTCCTGCCTTCAATCTTTCCCAATATCAGGGTCTTTTCCAATGAGTCAGTTCTTCCCATCAGCTTGCCAAAGTATTGGAGTTTCAGCTTCAGCATCAGTCCTTCCAATGAATATTCAGGACTGATCTCCTTTAGGATTGACTGGTTGGATCTCCTTGATGTCTGAGGCACTCTCAAGAGTCTTCTCCAACACCACAGTTCAAAAGCATCATTCTTTGGTGCTCAGTTTTCTTTATAGTCCAACTCTCACATCCACACATGACCACTGGAAAAACCATAGCTTTGACTAGATGGACCATTGTTGGCAAAGTATTGTCTCTGCTTTTTAATATGCTGTCTAGGTTGGTCATAGCTTTTCTTCCAAGGAGTAAGCTTGGAAGCCCCCCAAAATAAAGTCTGTCACTGTTTCCATTGTCTCCCCATCTATTTGCCATGAAGTGATGGGACTGGATGCCACGATCTTAGTTTTCTGAATGTTGAGTTTTAAACCAACTTTTTCACTCTCCTCTTTCACTTTCATCAAGGGGCTCTTTAGTTCTTTGTTTTCTGCCATAAGGGTGGTGTCATCTGCATATCTGAGGTTATTGGTATTTCTCCTGGCAATCTTGATTCCAGCTTGTGCTTCATTCAGCCCGGCATTTCTCATGATGTACTATGCATATAAGTTAAATAAGCAGGGTGACAATATACAGCCTTGATGTACTCCTTTTCTGGTTTGGAAATAGTCTGTTGTTCCACGTCCAGTTCTAACTGTTGCTTCTTGACCTGCATACAGATTTCTCAGGAGACAGGTCAGATGGTCTATTGAACGTCTTTTTATATACCTGTTGACTTTTTGTGTGTCTTCTTTGGAAAAATGTCTATTCAGATCCTCTGCCCATATTTTAATAGGGCATTGTTCTACTATTAAGTTGTGTGAGTTCTTGACATATTTTACATATTAATCCTTATCAGATCTATGGTTTGAAAATATTTTGCCCATTCTGTAGGTTGCTTTTTCATCTTGTTGATGGTTTCTTTTGCTGTGCAGAAGCTTTTTGTCCAGTTGTTTATATTTGTTTTTGTTGCCTTTGCTTTTGATGTCAAATTTTAAAAATCGGTGCCAAGACCAATGCAGAATAGCTTGAGCCTATGGTCTCTTATAGGAATTTTATGGTTTTAGGTCTTAAAGTCCTAAAATCCATTTCCAGTTAACTTTTGTGAATGGTGTAAGACAGTGTCCAATTTAATTCTTTTGCATGTGAATATACAGTTTTCCCAGCACCACTTGTTGAAGAGACTACCCTATCTGCCTTGATTATTCTTGGCTACCCTGTCAAATATTATTTGAACATACATGTATGGTTTTATTTTAGGGCTCTTGATTTTGTTCACATGATATAAGAGAGAGAGGTTAATTGTAGAACTGAATTCTTCAGAGAGAGGGTAGAGGGGGATTAGAGAAATTCATGTTACAAATGGAGGAGTGTTCATTTCTGAGAAGAGAAAGGTGAGTTGAGATAGTTATTAATTGTTCCTGGATGCTAGACTGAGGTGCTGCTTCAAGCTGGGAGTTTTGAGTTTTGAGTTTCACCATCTGCCCTATGCTCCCTCTCCCACGTCCCCATGTTCTGCTCTGCCTCAGCCGTTTGCCCTGCCTGCCCACAGAGAGATATTCCTCATACTAGTTTGCTTCTCATATGAGGCAAGTTATCTCCTGTCTAAGGGTTCATGTCCTCTACCAGAAACCCTCCTTTTCCAGCTTTATAAGAGGAAGCTTTCTTTAATTCTTCAGGCTATGGCTGAAAAGTTACTTTTTCCAAGAGTACTTCATTGAGCCCCTCCACTGCCCCCCATCTCAACATTTCCATCTTATCATCTTGTTTATTTTCTCTTTAGAATTTAACACAAGTTGACATTAATGTTGTTTGTTTGTATGTTTGCTTATTTATTAACTATCTCCATCACCTAGAATGTGAGCTTGAGGAAGGAGATTTGATGAACCTGTTTATTGTTCTATACTGCAGAGTTTATAACACAGAGAAGATAGTAGATATCTGACAAAGAAGTGGAAGAACAACACATCCTTTGTGACACTTGGTAAGATTGCCTCTTCTGGTTTCTCTCCTCTTATTTTTTCTTTCTGCTACCACCTTTTCAGTCTGGCTGATTTCTTATATTCTGTTATTGCTCTTTATGGAAGTCTAGATATTGGTCTAGCAAAAATCAGACTCTACTCAAAGCGCAAGAAATGGTGGAGGGAACTGTGTTTGAAAATGAGCTTGAACATGTTGTTCAGTTGACCCCCTTCATAGACTCATATTTTTTATAAACCTAAGCAAGGGTAAAAAATTCCTAAACACAATCAGCTTGTGCTAAAAGCTCCAAAGAAAGAGTGTCTCACTAGGAATGAGGATGATCAGAGTGTGAGTCAGCCTAAGGAGAAGCAGGAAACACACCCTTGGGGTCCAGGTTCATGCTTTTAGAGAGGCATGCCCTCTCCCTTTTCCTGAAACCACCTCTGGTCTGAGACCCTTGGACTTGGATGAGGCAGAGTAGAGGAGAGAGGGAAGCAGAAATCAGCATTTTAAGTTCCATTCTGATTCATCTGAACAGAGATAAATACTAATAAACTATTCGATATGGAGAGGGCCTGGAAGCTTTGAATAACCTTCCCAACTCTAAAAGTGGGAATTCTGAAAACTGAGGAAAGAGAGTCTCCCAGGAAGGAGACTGCTGTTCTAAGCTCACCCCTGACCCCAACTGCTATTTTTAGCAAATAAGAGAATCAGATAGAAATGCCTGCTTTCAGGGATAAATAATAATCTGCACATAATGTGGGAATCTTACCATTACTATAAACAATAACAGGGGAAAGACTGACCAAAACCAAGAGAAAAGAGAAGGAAATGGGATAGAAAGCCTTGATGGGAGGAGGGGAGTCATCATTACCTTTAAAAGATGTCGTGGGATGAATAACGACCCTCTATGTTATTTTACTTGGCAAAAGCGATTTTGCAAATGTGATTAAGGATTAGGAGATGCAGAGATAATACTAGATTACTCAGGTGGGCCCAAGTAATCACAAGGGTCCTTAACAGAGTACAGGTAAGAAAAAGATGCTGAGACAGAAGTAGAGGTCAGAAAGGAAGAAAGCCGCTGGCTTTGAGGATGGAGGCAAGGGCCGTGAGCCCGGGAATGTGGATGGCTTCTTGAAGCTGGCAAAGGCACAGAATCAGATCTCTTCCCAGAGCCCTCAAAGGAGGGAAGCCCTGTGGACCCACTTAAGACTTCTGTGCTCCAGAACTGTTAAAACTGTGTTGCTTTAAGCCACTAAGTTTATGGTAATTGGTTACAAGAGTAATAGGAAACTAATACAGATGATGTGTTTATAAACCTGGAAAGTCCAGGATTATCAAGACTTTCTTAGAGATGAAAAAGTTCATTAATACTTCTACTTATAAGTCAATGTGTAGAAATCAATTGCTTTTCTATATGCCAGCAAAAGCCAGTTAGAAAGTAGAATGAAAGAACGGATATGATTTTCTACATCCATGAAGGAGGGAAAGAAAAAGAAAACTTCCTTGAAATAAACAGCCTAGAAATGGGATACCTCAGTGGTTTTCAATGTTGGCTGCATATTATAATCTGGGAGAATTTAAAAAAAAATCCTGAAGTTCAAACTGCACCCCAAAGTCAATTAGAATTTCTAGGGGAAAGCCCTGACATTGATCTGTTCTTAAAAACTCCCCAGGGATTTCAGTGTGAGGCCAGATTTAAGAACCATAGAACAGACTTGTGGACTCTATGGGAGAACCCGGGGGTGGGATGTTTCGAGAGAACAGCATCGAAACATGTATATCTAGGGTGGGGCAGATCGCCAGCCCAGGTTGGATGCATGAGACGGGTGCTCAGGCCTGGTGCACTGGGAGGACCCGGGGGGATGGGGTGGGGAGGGAGGTGGGAGAGGGGACCGAGATGGGGAATACATGTAAATCGATGGCTAATTCAATGTATGACAAAAACCACTGCAATGCTGTGAAGTAGTTAGCCTCCAACTAATAAAAATAAATGGAAAAAAAAAAAAAAGAACCATTGGTAAACTGTCCTTGGGGTTGAGGGTAGGGAGTTGTAGTCAATCAGAGTAGAATAATCAAGCCCACACTTGAGGATTGAGCATCTGGACGAAGATGCTGCTCACAGCAATAAAAGGAGATGAATTCAATAGGTGCTGTGCAGACAACACTGAAAGGATTTGGCAACAAATTTAATGTGGAAAATGAAGAAGGCTAATTCAATGATTATTCAAAGGCTTCAAAACTGGTGGAATTTGATGTGACTGACTAATTCAAATAACTGTGTAGGGGGCTAGCTATCCAGACTGAGGGAAGAAAATTTGTTGACATGGGGAAATTAGAGAGATGGTGAGGAAACACACGTATTCTTTAAGCAGTTGACAATAGACATTTTAATCTCAGGAAAATTGGCATACCTAGAGACAATAATGTGGGCATCACTATCTCAGCTGTGAAACAGAGAGATAAAACAGCTTAACAGGAGAACCTGTAAGAAAAGAAAGAGGAAACAATAACCAAGAGAAAAAAATGCACAGAAATATAGCCTGTATGCCACTATATAGAATGTATGCTGCTATATTTAAGGGCTTCCCTTTATAGTTCAGTTGGTAAAGAATCTGCCTGCAATGCAGGAGACCTGGGTTCGATTCCTGGGTTGGGAAGATCCCCTGGAGAAGGAAATGGCAACCCACTCCAGTAATCTTGCCTAGAGAATCCCATGGACAGGGAGACTGGTGGGCTATTGTCCATGGGATTGCAAGAGCTGGACACGACTCAGTGACTAAACCACCACCACCATGCTACTATGACATAGAATTGCTGTAACTAACAGAAAATATGATTTTGGAAAGAGGTGTTCTTCAGGTTCAAAACACAAAATTAATATAAATTTAAAAAAAGAAAAGAGACTAGGGAAAGGCCATTGGATTCATCAGTAGCAAACCTACAAGTTTAGTGACATTAAGTGTAGATGAGAATGTGAAATCTAGCCACTGAAAGTACAAGGCGTATTTGGAAATATTGATGATTTTAGCCAATCAAATCTAGGTTAAGAGAAATGGATGCGCCTTCCCAATTGATCAATTAAATTCAATAAATATGTATTGAGCATAAAACACAATGCTTAAGGTTATGGAAGATATTGAATTTTGAAAGCATCATTCACGATGCCATAAAGCACTTGTATTTTGGAATGCAGTATTTCAGTTGCTTTGATGCATATTTTGGTGGCTTTGTAGGTCGCTAGTCACTTTGAATAAATGTCAGTGAGAAAGTGCTGGCATGTGCCAAAAGTCCAAATGTAATCAAAATTCTGCCTCATCTGTTGCATCCTAAAACTACCTCAAGACATGCAATATTTATTTTCTTTGATATAACAACTTTTTGACCATAGTTTAAAAATGCATTTTAAGTTATTTCTGAAGATGTTTTCTGCGGGCATATCAAACAAATTTGCACTCTTGGCAGATAATATTAGGGCTAGAAAGATTAGATGACTTGGCTAGGAGATCAAATAGCATTTGTGAAGGGAAAGATCAGATTTGCAGACCTTTTACCTGGCCTAAAAGGATTCTTATATTTTGGTAAAATATATAAAAATACATAACATTTAGAGACACCCTCCTCCCCCAGTTTATAACGCTTCGAAGCCAGTAAAAGTTTATTTTTTCTGATGAGAAAGCCAAAGGTAGGTATGCTTGATTGGTAAGAGTCTGACTTTCTTGCTGTTAATGACTCAGGCACACAAACTCCTTCGAATTTGTGATACCAGCCCCCACCCAATTCTGCATTTTGTGACATTTTTTGCATTCAGTTGATGGAAGGGAAAGCAGAGTAAGCAAGAACACTCATTTCCAAAAAGCCTTGTCTGGAAAGTAAAATAAATCGCTTCTTAATATTCCTTTGATGATAATTACTCACAAAACCACAACTTCATGAAAGCGGCCTGTGTGGGAGAATGGATTTTATGGATAGAGAGCAGTCTCTCCCTTACATTGCAAGTGAGATTTTAAAAATCAATAATTTAATTCAACATTTTAATAGTAATTCTAAGCTGACACAGCTAGAAACTAGTTGCTAAGGGAGATCACGGCATGATCCTTAAGCCCCTTGGATTGTTTGGCTTCATTTTGCAAATATTATGAAACCTCATGCTTTTTCTTTAGTGGCACTTCTAGCCTAGTATCTAATTTATTGATACGCACAATTTCTCACTGTCTGAATACATTATACAAACATGGTAGCATAAATTCTGCAGGTGTCCCATCACTACTGTAATTATTTGTCATGTTCTCACCTTTTCCTTGGCTTGTCAGTGCTTTATCATGCAAGAGAGATTTTTTGTTGAAGAACTTTTATGGAAGCAGTTTCATTAACAATAATAAAGCACACCTCTCATCAAATTTGTTTTAGCACAGATTTCCTGTAGCTGGTAAAGCGCAGGTCTGCAGGACAAGCAGTGGAGACCAGTACGGAGGCTATTGAACAAGCGCCTGCATCTCTGCTGTCGTCGGCCCTGGGTGCTGGGGTCTGCAGTTCCACACTGTGATATGGTAGATGCCAATTTTAATAAGGAAAAGAAAGGCAAGTTGTGCTAATATGCAAATATTCTGAAGCATTCTAGTGGAGCTGAGCTGATTAAACTGCTTATTATGCTGAAGACTCAAACAGAAGAAAAGAGAAGCAAGACTTTTTTCCCCAAAGCAGGGCTGATCATAGACTTATAGCCTCCAGGTGGAATATATATCCTGAGTTCTTTCTCCAAGCAGTAGACACTGCAGGGTTTTATCCTTGCATGTCAGCAACTGCAGCGTGAGAGGGAATGCTCATGGCTGCTTCCCATGGGTCAAAAATTCATTACGATTTCCCTTTTCATTGTGTTCCTGCTGATATATTTAATTTAGCAGAATGAAATGAGGTGAAAGGAAAACAGAAACTGTGATAAAAATATTTTGGCATTTTGACAGCCTTTATTTTCAGAGAACTGTAGTGTCTCAGGAACTCTGAACTTGATTTCTTCTCTCAGTCAGCATGTGACTGTGCGAGCTGGACAAGGAAATATTCTGAGCACATCCCTTGGCCCACTAGATTCCTTGTCCATAAAATGAAAATAATAATGTTGAGAAGGTTCATGGAAGAGAGTTATAATAGAGGATGAGCAATACTGAATTGTAGTTTTAAGGTAGAACCTGAGACCAGCTATACAATGTCTATAATTCCTCTTATTTTTCTAAGAGTTTTAAATTTTTTTCTGCTTAATATTCTGCATTTCACTGTGCTTTAGAGCATATGCCAGTCATTGGCTTGTTCACTCTCAGGTCCAAATCCGATTTTCTTTAATAATACCAGACAACACAGGCTGGTGTAGTGTGGCGGCGGTGGTTTAGCAGCCCAGTCGTGTCCAACTCTTGCGACCCCGTGGACTGAAGCCTACTAGGCTCCTCTGTCCATGGGATTCTCCAGGCAAGAATACTGGAGTAGTCTGCCGTTTCCTTCTCCAGGGGATCTTCCCGACCCAGGGCTGGAACCCAGGTCTCCTGCATTGTAGGCAGATTCTTTCCCCACTGAGCCATGCCGACTGGAATAATGCCAGCCTTTGTCAGTAGAGGGCGCTGGAGGAATGCTGCAGGACAAAGGGGATGTTTCCATACATTTTTAAGCTTAATTTTATATCGGAGCATCGCTGATTAACAATGCTGTGACAGTTTCAGGTGCACATCAAACATCTCAGCCACACACACACATGCATCCATTCTCCCCCAAACCCCCAACACCCCCCGCCCCCATCCAGGCTGCCACATGACATTGGGTTGCGTTCCCTTGCTACACAGTAGGACTTGTTGGTTACTCGTTTTAAAGATGACAGTGTGTACACGTGATCCCAAACTCCGTAACGATCCCTCCCTCCCATCCTTCAAAGGGGGCACGCATTGATTCTGGCGCTTTTCTCTCTCCTGCAGCAGTGGGCAGCTCGTCACGAGTCTCAGCACCACCACACTGGGTGTTTCCAGGAGGCTTGCTGCTACTTCCACAGGCACTTCCTACTTGCTAACATTGACCTTGACCCCTAGGGCCCCACCAAGCATCTTCCCATCCAACGAGCCACCATCACATGGCTCCAAGGAGATCTGACAGCCTCGGAGGAGGCATGCCCTTCCCAAGTTTGCTCCTTCCTGGGGACTCTCTCAGCCCTCCTAGTGGCTGTTTTCCTAGATCTGCTATTCCTGTATCCTTTAGAATTCACTTTCCCTTTCCCCCTAGTGAGAGGATCCCCCTTCTCGCAGGGTCAAAATTCCTGATATTACAAATTACTCACGTAACATCTGTCTCCCAGTAGACCCTGACAGATGCAGAGCGCTTCTAGAATTTTCCTTTGTGACTCGGGTTGTCCGAGCAGGGACTTTGGCACATATAGTTGGTTCTAAATTCTATCCTTGACACCAAGGTGCCAGGAGTAGCTGGGTCTAGTGGCAGGACCTTTTGATGTTGATGAATGTGTGTTACGTATTATTGAATATTAAGAACCTACCAGGAGGAGGTTAAAAAAAAAAAAAAAACAGATGGAGGAGATGCCAGAGGAAAACTTAGGTCTGGATTTGCACGTCTCGGCTCTCTTGTCAGAGTCCCGTGTGGGATGGTGCTCAGCGGCAGGAAGGAAGTGAGCTGGGACTGAGAAGGATGTTGCAAGGACTGTATTTGTTCATTACTTTTGAGCTGAGCTTGTTCATCCCATCATCTCCTTCCACCGAACTGGTAAACGCTCCTAAGAGTCAGAAAGACTGTGTTCCCTGTCCTCCCTCTTTATTCTGATGACAACTTGGTGACCCAAGTTATGTAGTTTGTCCCCAAGCCTAGGTATTACAGCAAAGACGGTACAGTATCTGAAATGTGTGTTAGTCGCTCAGTCGTGCCCAACGCTTTGCGACCCTCTGGACTACAGCCCACCAGGCTCCTCTGTCCATGAGATTTTCCAGGCAAGGATACTGGAGTGGGTTGCCACTTCCTTCTCCAGGGGATCTTCCCAACCCAGGGATCGAAAGATCTCCTGCACTGCAGGCAGATTTTTTACTGATTGAGCTACAAGGGAAGCCCTCTGAAATGTGTATCAAAGTGATGTTTGTAAATCACATGACATAGTTACTTTCTATCTTTTCAAGGTATTGTATTAATAAAAAAAAGTCAAACACCAAAGAATGGGTTTACTAAGAAGTGGAGATGTTTGTGAGAAAAGCATAAACTGCAATTCTCTATCAGCTATCTATTTCGGTATAAAAATTACCCTAGATCTTAGCAACTTAAGTCTGTGCATGCAAGCACAGTTGGTTCAGTCGTGTCTGACTCTCTATGACCCCATGAACTGTAAGCCACCAGGTTTCTCTGCCTGTTAATGGGATTTTTCTGGTAAGAATACCGGAGTGAATTACCACGCCCTCCTCCAGGGGATCTTCCTGACCCAGCAATCAAACCCAGTCTCCAGTCTCCTGGATTGCAGACAGATTCTTTACATCTGAGCCTCCAGAGAAGTCCTTAAATCTATAGCAACTATTAATTATTTAGCACAGTCTCTGAGGGCCAAGAATTTGCGAGAAGCTCATCGGGTATTTCTGGCTTGGGGTTTCTTATGAGTTTACATTTAAGATGTTGACTGGGGTCATGGTTATTTAAAGGCTTGACTGGGGTTGAAGGATCTGATTCCAAGATGTGTCATTACTGGGCTGGCCAGTTGGTCTGGGCAGTTGACAGGAGGCCCCAGTCCCTCATTAACTGGACCCTCTGTAGGTGCTGCAGTGTGCTCACAGCAGGATGACTGGCTTCCCCAGAATGAGCTATTCAAGAGGAAGCAAGGATCAAGCCCTTGAAGTTATATGCTGTCACTTCTACTGTATTCTGGGATCTCTCAGAACAAGCCTGGTAAAATGTGGGAGAAGACTGTGCCAAGGCATTCATCT